>NC_087074.1:3363250-4708595 GCF_026151205.1 Bolinopsis microptera
AACAGTTTAACTACCCCATCTTTACAAGCAGTGACTGTAGCTCCCATGTTGTGAGACATGTCCATGATAGGCTGTCTGTGGCCTGTATCATATTTCTTCAGGGTTTTCATGTCTTGATTGAAACATTTAATGAAGCCATCGTAACCAGCTACCCATAGATAGGGCTCAATAAACTTTATAGAAGACGAAATTCTCTCCATTCTCATTCGTTTAAAGAGTTTATTCATTCGTCTATCATGACAGACAAGGGCATTGTCCTCCCCAGAGCTCCAGATATAGTTTGGAGATGCAGCAACACTTAACACAGGTTTAGTGTGATTCTTTAACTTAAAAGCTACATTTCCACTCCTGGTATCATATCCAGCAACAAATTTTGAATATGTACCATATAGTAAACAGTTTTTCTCGAAACGCGTACAAAGTATTGCAGAATGTACAGACAAATCAGAGATTTTCTCTAACCCTCCTCTACCAATATCATAAAAGTGGATGTAACTGTCCCATGAGCCTGAAGCAATCTTAGAGCTTTGACCATCTTCTTGGTCAAGGGTCCAGATCCAACCGTTATGATCAGTGTTTGTATTAATGATGCATTTTTCTTGAGAGTCAATACAATCCAAATCGTAGACACAGATAGTTTTGTCTCGTGAGCCGGAAACAGCTATTTGTTTGGCAGGATTGGACAGGATCTTAACGCAGTGGACATCACCATAGTGGTTAGTGGACATAGTGTACTTTTTAACACTGGAGTTGTGTTGAAGTGATTTTGCTGACTCCATTTCATAAACTGCTTGGGGTAGACCAACAAGATGCATCTGTTGCAGCTCACTGTCGCTTACTTTTAAACCATCTAAGTCATCTGGGCAGGTAAGACATCCAGCTAATCTCATTTCCCAAAACTCGGGTGAATTTAAAAGATCACTAAAGTATCTAGAGACAAACCTTACAACAGACATCAAAGTTTTAACATTAATGTAGCCCAGAATTTCGAATATAAGCTCTGGTGGTAAATTATGGATTCCTGTCGAGTTGAGGGATCTATTGATGCTAGACTGTGACCATTGACTAGCTTTACGAGAAACTCCTTCAAAACCTGTATCGTCTTCCTGTTCCAAATCGCTCTCATCACTTGAAAATTCCATTTCATCATCTTTAGAGTAAGCAACATCCATACCTAGACAAATGAAATTCATCAAAATTGATCACACAATTGTGTGTTTAATCAACTACGTACCAGACTTCTGCAAGTGAATATCATTCACTGCACTCTAGGGTGGGCACTGAGCTTACTAAGGATTAAGCTCACTTGGCTGTATGTTCGGGAAATGTGATTAATAATAGTCAAACGAGAGGTAAAGGGACACTGGCCTGCCAAAATATCTAGTTTCTTCATTCTTGCATACCAAATTAACCAAATTATTTCTGTTTGCAGCGATATAATCCAGGCGCGGCGAGTGTTTTTAATTTGATTGATTTGATTTGAAACTGTCACAAATATTAATTTACAATACAGCAATCACGATTAGATATAACTTAGATTAATTATTTTTTATATAAAATGTTTCAAACAGTAACAAATGTCACATGACCCTATGTAAAAATAACCCTTCAAAAACTCAATATTTTGAAAATCACCCTTGGCCTTGCGGCTCCAAGTTCAAATCTAAACTGTATATTATATTGACAAAGTTCTTTCTCGCCCCTCTGTCTCTCCGGAGAGAAATAACTTAGATATATAACTTAGATAGCCATATTGCATCAATAATACAACTATGCACTATAGGTTATAATATATGTGTTAGAAGATGTTTAATTGTTATATATATATATTATAGCTGATGTAATAAGGGAAGAAGAAGAAGAGGAACAAGAGATCACAAGGAGGAAGGAGCAACAGAAGGTGTGTTTGAGTAGCAGGTCTGAGTAGTAGCTGTACCAGCCTGTGAAGTCATTTGGTGATAGTTCAGGAGAACACCGGTTAGTTCTAGGTCTAGGTTTATCTTTTGTAGTTTCATTGTTAGTTGTAGGTTTATATATTTCTTTGTTGTAAATGATTCATATTTTTTCTTTTTCCTTCCTCTTTTCCTTGTCATCCCCTTTAGTTTTAAGATTCTTGCTATAAATGGCTACAGCTAACACTATTAATGCTAAGTACCAAACAACAAGTGGGAGTTGGATCGTTGGTACCATTAAATCGATTTAACACCGCAATTCCAGTCGCAAGCCTGGGACCACTACTAGCATAGTCACAACATCTACAAAGCTGCCATATAGCCTGACTGACAATTTTCTCGACTGACTGACAATGTTTCTTCTTTTTCCCCATTTAGAATACAAAGATTAGTGCATTTTAGCTTATGATTAATATTATATTTTTACCTATAGTTTACTTAGATTACGTCCGTATCATGGTATCAAGTACTGGTGGTCGGTTCTTCCGCCCCGTTGGATACATAATTGATAGCTTTTCTTGATATTGCTCTATAATTACATTTATATCTCTCCCGGCCATTGGTTCCGAGATTTGGTTGATCTTTGTTTTCTTGGGCGCCCTCCTTGAAGTCTTGTTGTTGTACATACATCTCCTGATTTATCCTGTATTTACCTGTTTATTTCATTTTCCGGCGTGAGCTGTCCGCCATGCTACGGTACGAGAAACAGCGGCAGTGCAAGATCCGGTTCTAAGAGATTTTTATGGTCGCGAAGAATCTCGCCAGGCTACACTGCGTCGGTGGGAGAACTATTTAGGTTCATGACATCTAACGCCCGCCCAATCATGGCAGCCCCATGACAATAGGTTGATGTCCGACCCGTTGTCCTTGGCCTATCTCGAGTCGTTGGGTCTAGGCGGAAACGCCGAAAGGGATGATGTTACCTTCTTGACTTAAACGTAATAGTAAATTTTTCTCAAAATCCTTGAATAAATGGGTAACCCCTAGTAATGTCTTTTCTAGCACTTTTAGATGTTGCAATGGTAGAGGTTGTCTCACTTGCAACAGTTTTATTCCTGTTAATACATTTAGGAGCAGTACTTTTAATAATGATTTTATCTTTGGACATACAAATTTTATATTTAATTGTAAAACTAATAATGTTATTTATGTTATTACCTGTTCTACCTGTAAAAAACAATATGTTGGAGAAACAACTCAACCACTTCATAAAAGAGTCAATGGCCACAGAAATTGTGTCAAAGCCAAATCATCCACATTTTTATATGAACATTTTAATATTCCTGGTCACGTCTTCTCAGATGCTTCCATACAGATTGTAGATTATGTTGATTCTGACATGTCCACCGATGTCAAAAATGATTTACTTCTCCTGGAGGATTACTGGATAGAGAAGCTTGGGACAGCATTCCCTCTTGGTCTTAATGACAAGAAGAAAGGAACGGGCAACATCTCCCAAGATCGGGTTATGAATTATTTTAGTGGACAGATTGCTCGATACAAACGTGGCAGAGGGAATGGAAAGAAGAAAGTTCAGCCTAAGAAGTCTCTGGATACCATAGAGTCTGATATTAACAGGCTGAAAGATAACATCTCTTCAGAACATTCCATATACAAAACATTAAAATGTTATAGCTTATCAGATTTAGACACTCTCTACTCTTTGAGTCAAAATAATTCAGGATTGATTTACAACGTATGTTCCTCTTTCTGTTCAACATTTTCCCCCAAATACCATCAGAACAAATCTGAATCCAGTAATAGAGAATTTATAATTGTTCCATTTAATTGCAAATTCATTGATAATCTTAACCTAAAATCTATTTTCTCTGACACTTCAGTCATTGATTTGCTTCCCATTTTGATTCAGTCTTTTACACCATTACAGATTTATTATGAGTATAATGATCCTATTATAAGTCTTTCTATTTGTAACTATGCTTCATTCTTAAAGAAACTTTCTATTTCTGATATTAAATCTATTTTAGGTAGTCCATGCGATTGTCACTCCTCCCCTTTCAATTATCCTCCTCATGGACATGTAGTTACTGGTAATTTAGATATTGTTGATAATGTTGAACTTAGGGAAGTACTTTCCTACGGTTGTAAATACAGAATTCCCACATTTAAATCTCCAGATGAGATATATATGTCAGTTACCGAAGCTGTTGATAAATTTATAAAATCAAAAAGTAGAAAGTACTGTCAAAAAGAAGTAAAGTTCAGCGATTGGAAGGAAAAAGTGTTATCAATAGTTTCCAATCGTATTGAATATTACAAGAAAAACTTTCCTGAAACATTTGAAATAAAAGAAAACACACTGGAAAAAGATGATGTTAAAAGAAGTCTTAAATTGCTGAAAAGTAAATACATTATTTGTAGTATCGACAAAGCTTCTGGTAATTTTTCATTTATTTGTAAAAAGTTTTATGTAAAAACTCTTGTCAATGAAATGGGTTTTGATCCTAATACTCTAGAATGTATAGGTAATGATACATATAAACCCTGTAGCGAAGACGAGACTCATTATGTCAATAAAATATCTGAGAGTCTAAAGGAGAGATTTAATGTACAAGTTGAAGATAAAAACTTGCGACTAGCACGCATCTTCTGGAACCCTAAGCTTCATAAGAACCCTTACAAGGCGAGGTTCATTGCAGGTGCCCGTTTTTGCGTTACGAAACAACTTAACGTCCAAGTTAACTGTTGTCTGAAACTTTTGAGGAAATACTTCAAGAAATACTGCGAGGCAATCTACAACAACAGCGGTATAAACATGTTTTGGAGCATAGATTCCTCAAGTGAATTCCTTGAAGCTATCAAAAATAGCGATGTTTATAATATACAAGTATATGATTTTACTACTCTTTATACCAGATTAGACTTGATTGAAGTAGAGAATATGATTAATGAAGTTGTTGATTTAATATTTTCAGACCGTAATAGATATATTTGTATTTCTAAAAGAGACAGTAATACATGTTTCTTTTCCAATAAAACCTATGATTGTCATGCCTGCTTTAGTCAAGATGACCTAAAAGAGGCTGTTAAATTTATTATTTATAACACTTATGTCGTCTTCGGTGGGATTGTATTCATACAAACCAAGGGTATTCCTATGGGTGAAAATTCAAGTTCCCCTATAGCTGCACTGATCTCACTGTTGGCAAAAAGGAATTTAATTATATGAAACGTTTACTTCAGGAAAAGAAAATGGGATTAGCAAAGATATTATCCAATAATAAACGATATGTTGACGATTTATCTATTATTAACTACCTTTACTTTCATAAATTGATTAAAGATATTTATCCTAATTCATTGGAGATGGAGCGAGCTGGTTCCAATAATAAAATCATTAACTACCTTGATTTAAATATTAATATTTCCACAGAAGGACTAGAAATATCAGTGTATAACAAAACTGATGATTTTAATTTTCATGTTGTATCCCTTACATTTCCTCACAGTAACATCCCAACCGAGGTTGGCTACAACGTTTTTTCAAGTCAAGTTCTTAGATATGGTAATGTTTGCACTAGATTGGATATCTTTACCTCCCATCTTCACAAAATATTCAAAATTCTAATTGATAGAGGATATAGCCGTGATAGACTGATTAAAGGCATTAAACGTTGTCTGAGGAAATATGATAACGTTTTCAGGAAGTTCGGTATTCTAGATGACCGTAACATTATTAAAGAACTCCCCTGATATCTTTTGATTTATTGAAACACGGGTACTAACTCTGCTAAACTGAACAAATTCTGAAACTTAGGTGAATAAGTGTACAACGTGCTAAACCGAAGTTCAGACTGACCAGTGAAAATGGGCGAGCGTACCAAGTGTCATTTTAATTAGAAGTTTTAGTCAGTGATTTATTATTGAAGGTTGTAATTACAATATCTAATGCTCCTATAAATACTTTAATTAATTGTTTGTCCCGTTATTCTTTTTCCTTCCTCTTTTCCTTGTCATCCCCTTTAGTTTTAAGATTCTTGCTATAAATGGCTACAGCTAACACTATTAATGCTAAGTACCAAACAACAAGTGGGAGGTGGATCGTTGGTACCATTAAATCGATTTAACACCGCAATTCCAGTCGCAAGCCTGGGACCACTACTAGCATAGTCACAACATCTACAAAGCTGCCATATAGCCTGACTGACAATTTTCTCGACTGACTGACAATGTTTCTTCTTTTTCCCCATTTAGAATACAAAGATTAGTGCATTTTAGCTTATGATTAATATTATATTTTTACCTATAGTTTACTTAGATTGTATTACTTATGAATCATATTTCAGGTGTTTTTTAGTATTGTAGTTGAGTGTGTGAAGGAGAGAAGAAGTAGTTAGAAGTTGTAAGCTGTAAGTGTCACGAAGATAAGAAGAGTAAACTAGAAGTAGAAGAACCAAGGAAGTGTATTTGTATATACATAGTTTTAGTTAGTAATGTATTTTAGGAGTAAAGACTTTTAGTTCGGGAAATATTTAGTGATATTTTAGTTAGTAGTTAGTTCGTAGTTATTTAGTATTTAGTGATTTAGTGGGTTACGGGAGGTAAGTGTTAGGGAGGTTAGTGACTAGTGAGAGTCAGTGAGTGGTATAATACAGTGTTATTTTAAGGGGGCCGGGGGGGGGGGTCTTCATCAAAATTATCTCGAAATTGATTTTATAGTTGTTTCTGATAGAGGGGAGTGATATCTATCAGCTGCTTTTGGTCCCATGGAAAAATATTGTTCCTAGCCACAATTATCGCCAGTCAAAGGTCAGCGCTTATGTGTAATTGTATTGCGCAAGCGATTTTCAATCGCGCGCCCTGAAAAACGAGTCTAAAAATCTATCTTCTCCTACATTTTTTGAGCAATCACCCTGAAACTTCCAGAATATGTTCTAGGGATCATTTAAAAGATATCTGTCGAGCCGAATTTTGAGATAGGCCTTAGAAAATTTTTTATTCAATTTTGAAAATCTTGGACCTAGAAAAATCGTCAAAAAATGAGGTCCAAGATTTTCAAAATTGAATAAAAAATCTTCTTAGGCCTATCTCAAAATTCGGCTCGACAGATATCTTCTAAATGATCCATAGAACATATCCTGAAAGTTTCAGGGTGATTGCTCAAAAAATGTAGGAGAGGATAGATTTTTAGACTCGTTTTTCAGGGCGCGCGATTGAAAATCGCTCGCGCAATACAATTACACATAAGCGCTGACCTTTGACTGGCGATAATTGTGGCTAGGAACAATATTTTTCCATGGGACCAAAAGCAGCTGATAGATATCACTCCCCTCTATCAGAAACAACTATAAAATCAATTTCGAGATAATTTTGATGAAGACCCTCCCCGGCCCCCTTAATAACACATTCTATTTCAGATTTATTTATTATAATACCGCGTTTTATTTTGTTTATTATTATCCCTAATTTCAGTGTATAGATAGGTTGTAACACTACATGGCTCAGTGACACAAGTACAAGAAAAAACCCATTACATCAACATGTCAAGGTTCTGCACTGCCCCTTGGAGGACTTCGCCGCTGCGAATAGAGCAACAATCTTGATGGGTTGGCATCGTCAATCAACACTGCCCCAAGCAAGACTCACGGTCTCGATTAGATTTCGACCGTTCTGTATACATGCTTATACGTTTTTGTTATATGAGTAAGCTGTGGGCCGATTGTGAAAGTAAGTTATTATATACCGATGTTTTTTTACGCTGATTTCGAATAAGACATATCATGCAGCATTTTTTTATCTAGACACTTATTTTACTTCGGAGTATTCCAACAGCCATAGTGTTACACAAGTGCAACCAGCCAATTACAGAAAGCCGAAGGATTTGTTTTTTCAGACGCACGCACGTGAAAAGCTTACCTAACCTGGGGATCACAGGCTTGAGGCTATTATGTTCATAAAAATAAATAACAGAATAACAAAATAAAGATTTGGCGGAATGACAGGCTGAGCGCCGCCCAGTAAGTGAAAAGCTTGTAAAACGATATTTCAACTGTGAACTGTTTCTGCTTTTTATTAGGATTTGGAGTTAATTTTGGTTTTAAAGTAATTGTGAAGATAATATAAAGATTTGAAGTGCAAATTTGTGCAATTTAACTTTAATAAGTACTATACCATTCAAATCAAAATCAGCATTTACAAATGTACGTTACACAGAACGGTCGAAATCTAATCGCAACCAAGACGCACTAACATTACCTTTATCTAGTTGATATTTGTACACAAAAATGAATTTACTGTTAAAACGAACCAACTTTGATTTAATTAAATTACCTATTTTTTAATAACTGTTGTGATTGGTGATGGAGGTTTTTGATTAACGATGTCAACCCTTCCAGATTTCACATAGCCATGTGTCTACGCGTACTGCGTGACGCGCTTGTTTCACGCGCTACTGCAAGCGAGAGGGCTCTGGTTAGAGCAACTTCCAGATCGTTGCTCAGCGAATTAACGAGCGCAACGATCTAGTCAGGATCGATGCGAAGCAATAATGCTAGTTTGCGCGGCGCGTCGAAGCGGGGAAATCCTCCCAGTATTCACCTAATTATGTGCTATCGCGCCGCTGCGGGCGCGCTTGTTTCACAAGTCAAGAAAAAGTCCTTTTTATCGCCGTGAGGCAGGCGCGCGCTACCGCAAGCGCAAGGGCTCTGGATAGAGCAATTCCCAGTAAGTATTTAAAGTTTAAGTGCACAAATCTGTACTAATTTAAATCTTTATACTATCTTCACAATTACTTTAACGTTTAAAACCAAAACTAACTCGAATCCTAAAGCATAAACAGTTGAAATATTGTTTAAAAGCGCAGCCTGTCACGTGCGCGCGTCTGACAAAAATGGTTATTTCAGATTTGTTTGGAGAGGCGAATCTTGTAGAGCGATGCGTTACTGTGCCGCGCCGCGCACTTAATAAGGCTTCTCACAGCTAGATCGGCGAGATGCGCTACTGTGCCGCGCCGAGCTGCCATGAATTGATTACTGAGCCGCGCTCAGCCTGTCATTCCGCCAAATCTATTATGTTAATGAACATAATAGCCTGGGGTCCTCAGGTAATGAATTGACATCGTCAATTAAA
Organism: Bolinopsis microptera; assembly: GCF_026151205.1. NCBI lineage: Eukaryota > Metazoa > Ctenophora > Tentaculata > Lobata > Bolinopsidae > Bolinopsis > Bolinopsis microptera. Next base: position 3,372,292 of record NC_087074.1, read on the forward strand.
GGCGAATCATACACAGTTTAGGCTTTTGATTTTTTCAAATAAAATATCATCTTTAGAGTTGAGAGAACCTATTTAAATTATTTGTTATATAGTTGTGTTGAAAGTATTTTTTTTAAATGGTTATTTGCATTTTGCTCATAACTCGTCAAGAAATGATTTTTATGCATATGCTAAGTAATAGGTTTTATTCGAAATCACCATAAAAAGTACATTGTATGCGTACGTACCTATGTACGTATGGCAATGGTACAATTTCTTAATCTGAAAGTTCTAGTTTTTTTGACCCCATGATGATTCCACCTAACCATGTGCTTCCGTTCCACTTAACTGCAGGCGTGCTTGTTTCACAGATATAAAAGAAAGTTGAAATTAGTAGCGTGCGCTAATGGAAGTTTCAGTACTCTGGTTAGAGCAACCTAAATAAATTCATTGTTTGGAGGACTTCGCCGCTTCGACGCGCCGCGCGAACTAGCATTCTTGCTTCGCATCGATCTAGCATTCTTGCTTCTTGCTAGCATTTTTGCTTCGCATCGTCGATCGTTGCTCTGCTTCGCAGAGCAACGATCTCGATGGGTTGACATCGTCAACCAAATTCATTGTATACTATAAAATAAATTATATTGTTGATTGTATCATGTACAGGGTGGCCCAAAAGTGACTACCCACACGCAACCTTTTAATAACTCACGTAATTCGTCTTCAAATTGCACCAAAATTTCAGAAATTATAGATATGGGTCCAATTTAGATTTCCTGAAAGTTTTGTAAGCCACGCCCAATTACAGTGGGCGTGGCGTGACACTCCCTCTTTTTCACTATTGTCTTCATAAAATAAGAACGCTTTAAGCATTAAGCTAAGAACTCCAAATAATTTGATAATTTAAAACCTTTCCTAAAGTTTCAAGTTCATTGTTTAAAATTTGGCTGAGTTATGACCATTTCAAAATTCATCGGATACGTGATCCGAGCACTCAGATACGTGATCTCTGCACTTGGTTAATGGCCTGTTTGGCTCACATGCACCGCTTGATTGGTTGCAGGGCTTGTTAGCCCTACTAGTCACAGGTTCGTTCCTTACAATCGATAAAAAGGAATGAACTATCCATTGAATCATCGAAAATGGTTCACTATCCTCCCTATACTGCGGAACAACGATTGTTTGTCTACCTGAACAAAGAGAATGGGGAGTTCTGCCCTCAGCTTAGACGACAATTTCAAATGAAATTCAACCGATCATCCCCTTGCCGGAAAAGCTGCTTTGATATGCATCACAAGATCAAGTTCACTTTTTCTGCAAAAGACGAATTGCGAGGGCCGAAGAAAACATCACCAAGGTTGTTTGTGACGTGATGGATACACTTAAAATTGGCACCCGAAAACGAGCTCCTGCCTTAGACCTCAGCAGAACATCCCTTCAACGAATCCTAAAGCGAGATCTTTCTAACCGGGCCTATATCGGATTACAAAGAAACACCAAATTTTAGACCGTGATTCCTGATTTTCCTGAAAAGGTCACGATCTGGTGCGCCATCAGTTCTCGTGGAATCCTAGGACCTTACTTTTACGAAGAATTTGGTGTTTTCCTGTCTAGCAAAGTCATTATCGGTATCCAATCAATCATGATCAGGTCGTCATCTCCTCAGTATGTTTGGTAAAGCCTAATGAACCTCATTAATACACGCTAACGCCTTACTCTTGATCAGATTGGGTGACGAGATCACTGATTGAGTGCAGAGATCACTGACTGAGTGCTCGGATCACGTATCCGATGAATTTTGAAATGGTCATAACTCAGCCAAATTTTGAACAATGAACTTGAAACTTTGGGAAAGGTTTTAAATTATCAAGCCAAATGTGTGCAAAAAATTTGGAGTTCTTAGCTTAAACTCAAAGCGTTCTCATTTTATGAAGAAAATAGTGAAAAAGAGGGAGTGTCACGCCACGCCCACTGTAATTGGGCGTGGCTTACGAAACTTTCAGGAAATCTAAGTTGGACCCATATCTATAATCTCTAAAATCTTGGTGCAATTTGGAGACGAATTACGTTAGTTATTAAGAGGTTGCGTGTGGGTAGTCACTTTTGGGCCACCCTGTAATCTTACTATATATAAAGCGAGACGATATATACATTCAACGAATAGGTGTACATTTAAATGATAGATCTGTATATAGTATTGTAAATAATGTAGATGATTTAGTTGTAGAATTGATTGATAAAATTTCGAATTGGACAATTGAGTTTAAAGATGAATTAGGTATGTCCAAGAAGGTCAAGGAGTGGGTTATTCCATGTACTGAGCTTAACCAGCCTGGAAACATGTACCTGAATCCCAAGGCACACAAACCACCTTTGTATCCTGGGAGGATGATTACCACCGGCTGTGGTTCATACATTGAAAACCTTTCTGCCTTGACTGCGTATGAATTGAAGAAGGCTACTTTGAATTATAGAATTATTGATACCCCTCACTTTCTGAGGAAGATTGATAGCCTTAACGAGTCTAGCATATTGTTGGGAAAGGAGGTTATACATGTTGCCATCGATATATCTAACATGTTTACCAACATTCCTAGGGATATGGGGATCCAACAATGCACTAAGCACCTGAATAAAAGGAGTAGTGGTGATCAATTGTTTAGTACAGAATGCATTATTAGTGCACTAGAAATTACTCTTGATTACAACATTGCTTCATTTAACGGTATAACATACCGCCAGGAGCGTGGAGCAGCGATGGGTCCTAAGAACTCATGTGAGTATGCTGATTGTGCTATGGATAAGATCGATATTTTAGTTAACGAAGGAGATCTAGAATATGGCCCGCCTCATAGACCAGCATTCTGGGGTAGATTACGTGATGACATTTATATGGCTTGGCCCGGTACTGTTGAGGAACTATTACAATTCATGGAATGGCTCAATAGTATCCACCCAAACCTTTTGTTTACTTACGACTACTCTAGGGACGGCGTTGAGTTTCTAGACACCCATGTCTATGCTGTTGGTGATGTTGTCCACACCAAACTCTACTCTAAACCTAGTGACACCCACTGCTACCTTATCCCCACGTCATGCCATAGGAACCATGTTGTAAAAAACATACCTTTTGGAGTGGCGAGGCGGGTGAGACAGAACAACAGTGAAGACACTAACTTCTTGGAGCAGAGAGAGGTCTACACACGTTACCTTCTAGCCCGAGGTTATCATTCCAGTATTATAGAAGATGCCTTTAACAAATTTAGTGATATAGCTAATAGGAAAAACTTGTATACCCTTAAAGACAAGGATGAGTCGACTGCCTGTTTAATACCCATGGTGATGGATCAAAATCCAGCACTTCCCAACATGGGGGGCATTATCCATAAGTATAAGCACCTTCTCAACCTTGATCCGGCCCTGAAGAAGCTGGTACGTGCGGACAGTGTATTCGTGAGTCATCGAAAGAATCAAACTATCGGTGGCATGCTTGTACACAATAAGTATCGTGCCAGTGGAACTTTAAACTGTGATAATGAGAGAGAAACAACTGCAAGTCAGATCCAGGAACCAGACTCCGAAAGTCTAAGGGCGGTTCCCGGGGCTGTCGACCCAGGGTGCCATGCTTGTGGTAAATGCTATGTTTGTAAGCAAAATTTCCTGTCCCCCTGTTCCAACTTTAGTAGTCACCATTCTAAACAAGTTTTCCCTATAACGAAGTATATATCTTGTCAGAGTTATAACCTCATTTATTTAATGGAGTGTAAGACTTGTAAACAGTCGTATGTCGGTTATACTACCTCAAATCTCCCTAAGAGATTCTCTAACCATAAGAGTCACATAAAGAAAGGTATAAGAAGTTGTAAATTAGTTAACCATTTTTTAGATATTGATCATGATTTAGATTTTAGTACCATAGCCTCCTATAATTCCTCACTTAGTAAGCACCTTTCTGTCATTATAGTAGACGCTTTAGTATTTGAGCCTAATATTAGTAAAGCAGACAAAGAAAAGGCTATGGAAGCTAGAGAGGGGTTCTACCAGACCCAATTGAAAACCCTTGAACGGTTTGGGGGTATGAACACCCTTGATAGTAACCATATACTTTTTAAATCTGCCGGAGCTTAGTTTTAGTTTTAGTATATTTTGTAGATTTTATTTAGTTACATACCATTATTCCAGAGACGTGCATATTACATTTTTTACTTAAGTATAAATTTTACAGGTTTTTTGTTGTGATTTTAAGTGATTTTCCGAGAATCAGTTATCAGTATTTAGATAAGAGATAAGATAAGAGTACATTTTTAACGGCTTTCAGTTTCTTTTTTAAATTTCAGTTCATCAGATTTTCCCACTGCTTTTAGTTTGTATTTATTCTCAATTGTATATGATTCGTATTTGTTGTAGTTACTTTTAATGATATAATTTCTCAGAATTGATGTAAATAAACGATGCAAAGACTTTCGAAGATCTAATCACAACCGCTTTCTTTTATTGTGTAGAAGTCCAGCCATGAAATATATATATATGTGTATATATCCGTGCCATTTTACTGACACCACGGCATCAACTTTAACGCGACTTTCCGCAAAGACCGTAAAACATATACAACTGAAACTTTTTTGACTGGGTCAAATGCTTTAATGGCCTTCAAATCAGCATGAAAAAATAAAAATTGGCCAAGGAATAATAATTTTAGTGCCCAAAATTTGGACTCTCAAGTGGTGTCAAAAACGCGAATTAAATAGGTAATAATTATTTTAGTTTCTCGAGTCTTGACACCACTTTAGGGTTAGACGGGTTCCTGCTAGTATATATAATGCACTGGTTGCGAGAAGCATTATTGGATGGCGGATGCGCGGTGCGGCCGGCGGCCCAGTAACGCATCGCGCTACAATAATGCATAATGATTATTGGGCTGCACTCGCTCTAACCGACTAACCAGAGCTCTATCGCTTGAGAGTTGAGCTGTAGCGCGCGACTGCCGAACTGCCGAAGGCGGCACGGGAACTTGTGAAACAAGCACGTCACGCAGTACGCGTAGACACATGGCTATGTGAAATTGTGAAGGGCCGCACCACTCATCAAATGTGAGATTATGCTTCTCCCCGCAGCGCAGATCGATCGACACTCGGCCATATATTTTAATTCGATTATGATGTGTTCAAACATTGGATACCAATATTATACCAATGTCCAATATATAAGCCTGGCCCATGTGTGGTTGGTAAAGGTTAACGGGTAAAATATCTGTTCCATATATTGGACCGTCGACGAGTCCAACTCGGCGCGCGTCATGGTAGGTTGTAAACCTACAAGGTAAAGGTTGCGTCGTCGCTTGGTGCATTGTCGTTTGCTCTATCCAGAGCCCTTTCGCTTGCAGTAGCGTCACGCAGTACGCGTAGACTCATGGCTAGCTAGTTGCATTTAATAACAAGTTGTATTTTCTTATTATATTTTAATTTTATGACGGCTTGAAAACGATCAAAAGGCAACGTGTGTCAAACCATAATTGCACATAACGGCCTAATATAAGGGCTAAGGTCTTACACATTAAAATAAAGTTGAAGTATATCCTAATCCAGACATCAAATGTTTGCAGTTGCACTTTGCATGCCAGCGTTGAGTCTTAAATGTTTATTGTTCAATCATAAATTTAAATATATTTGTTTCAAAATCATGGAATTAAAGACAATTATTATGGATTATCAAAATCAAAGATGAAATCCTATTCTGTATTCGACTTTCAAGTCCTCAATATCAAGTTTAAAATTAAAAAATATTTATACGAATGAAACGTTTATCGATTTGTTACATGTTAGTTGTTACATTGTACATGTTAGCGCGTCTGACTGTTTAGGTAACTGTTCGGTATAAACTATACAGAATACAGATCCTGGTCAGCTGCAGTTGTAAAGCTTGAATAATTAATTAATTAATTAATTAAATTAATTAACAATCAAGTGGACTATTGAGCTGACGCGAGACTGTACAACATCACAACAACATATTTTTAAAGTTTGGATCATCTTTATAATATATGGCTATAATAATGAATCAAAATGTGATGCATAGCATAAAGCAGTACACAATAACACTTCACAACCCAAAATGTTGTGACTGCAAGATCGTTAGTTTTGGTATTAATCATACCACTAGAGGAACCTTTAAATCGCAAGATTCTGTGCGAGTTGTGGGTAAAACGTCTCGCATTGCCATGGATACAGCTGAAACGGGACCCTCCGCAAGAGTCTCGAAAGTAGTCGCAGATGAACGGCCATTAGTTGTGGGTTTGCTATTGATCGTTTTATCTGCCACTCGAACTGGACAACACCTCATGTGACGATTGAGCTGCGTAGCCTGAAATATCAAAGAGTTAATTACCGATTACGGAATACAAACCACAAACGAGGTAAATGAATCACATGAATCTCGCTCCCACTAAAGCACTAATGCATAACGACAAAATCGCTCGCCCAAAATTTAAAAAATTCCTGTCAAAAGGCCCGGAGGGTATGAAAGTAAAGTAGTTAAATCATATACGTTTATTTTAGTTTTGAACGCTAATTGCTAATCAACCCATGACGCATCGTAAAAATGCTTCCCCGAGGGGTTATGAATATGGGCAAAACACTGTTTTGGTCACCTGACTTTAGCGTCGCTTACACGTTTATAATTACTAGCAGAAACCCGTGTAAGTGTTACCCTGAAGTGGTGTCAAGAGACAACGATATAATTGATTCATTTTGTGATATTGACACGTTTATAATGATAGAAAACGCGATATTCTACTGCTAGACGATTTCAGCTTTTAAGTGCTTTGAAGTGCTTTACCGTCCACTCGTAGAGACACTTAAAGTAAGTATAGTACAGCCCGAGAGTTGTTTTTAGCTACCAATATTATACTACAAGTTGAAAATTTGAACCATTAGACTGATTTTTAAACACTAATATTCATAATTATTGGTCTAGACAAATTGCAAGTGGTCACAATTAAATACAACGACTTACTCAATTAATCTCCAATCTCCGTATTTCTGGACGAATCAATAGTATTAAAGTTGAGCGGAAATTAGCCGCTGTATCCCTTAAATGGGCGAGAAGTTTAGTAGTTTAAAAGCATTAAAGGTCATTATCTTGAATAGTACGATACCAGTCAGGCAATTTAAACTATTGCAGTTACTCCCCTTGAAAGATCGTCACGCCGGTATCTATTAAATACTCCATTTTTATTTACCGCTCGCAGTTGGAACTGTAATCATTTCTCCACTTTTGAGTTTTAAATTGCTCTTTCAACTTAAACTTTTAAATACTCGAACCCTTATCTTGAACTCAATTCAGTCCGGATTTTTTTGAGAAAAAATGGCCACGTTATGAGCAAAAAAGTAGTGAATATTTGGGCATGTTTGAGCAAATTTGGTAATATATTCAGACATCCGTTTATTTGAATGATACTTTAAATGAAAGGAGCCATAAAATGCATATTCACTTTTAATCTTATTTACAGGTCAATACTTATTAAAATTTAAACTTTAAGGCAAAATCAAAACAAATAACCAATGCATCGGTTTTCGATTTTTGCTGCTAAAGTTTGCTCGATTTAAAAAAAAACTTTTGCGAGTAGCTGGATCGAAAAGCTGTTGGTTGATTAAACTTTGAAAATAGAGCGAAACAAAATTGTGACCTTACCGCCTTAACGCGAACACATAGTAGCCATTATCAGCTCACATCTGTAATTCCATGAACGCTGACCAGTGAATATCACCTCCGCGCGATCTTATCACCCTTGCAGACGCGATCAGCTTCCAGCATTGACGTATCAAAACCCAGAATCGATATCACGTGTTAAAACAAATATAGGTCATCTCCCACTGGTATTCAGATCAATGCAGATTCAGTTAAATGAGGTTTACAAATTATTATCTTTATTTATCACCAAATCAATAAAGGCATCTTAGTCGGATTTTCTTTCATTCCTTCGCGATTTAGAGCAGCGTAGGCCTGAGTGATAAAAATGTCATGTAAAATTCCGAGGATTTGAACTCATTGCTGCACAACCCAACCGAATTAACTGTCGAAATCCCTGCAGATTTTGTCTCAACCATACAATTACATTACAACTTCATCCAATTGTAAAGAATTGCATTATGCATTAATCATTGCGTTACCTACAAATGGTAGGCACTATATTAACCCTTTAGTTCCCTTTAGTTCCACTTCCAAGGGCAATTTTCGAGAAAAATAAATCGGACAACTTTTCTCTGAGAAAATATTTATTTGGAAACCTATTTCAACGCAAATTAATATTTGGGTGAACAAATTGTAAACTTCAGCATGACCGTGGAACTAAAGGGTTACGATTTACAAGTTAAGAAGTTAAACAGCTGTTTAAATCGTGTTAAACTGTACCTCTTAAATTGTAGATTCCTTAGGCAGCTTTTAAACGATATTTATTCCACAGCAGTATATTTTCCTAGGCGACGAATTGAATTCATTTAGCGTTTCAAAAATTACGATACAGTTTATAATTATTTCTTTATGCGTGCTCAGAAAAGAGGATCCTTGATTGACCACCATTATGTATTGCAACATTTTTTCCCTTAAAGTTAATACTCGCTTTAAGAGTTCATAAAGGATAATCTTCAGGCTCACAGATATATCCACAATTGAACGGAGTGTTTTATGTGCATCATACCAGATTGATCCTCATATCTCAAATAATCATTATTTTAACATCTGAGTTAACGAGGTTTCTTAAACGATTCTGGTGCAAAATTTGTAGTGTTCCCGCTTGTTGCGACAAGGAAAGTTATTTTAACACTTGAGTTTAGAGTTTTGATTAAAAAACTATGCGTAATTTTTGATGGAAAGCAAATTAAGCGTGCGTTATAAGCTATTTAAAGTCTCAAAACATACTCTTTACATGTTGAGCGGTGCAGAATACACGAGACTTACCAAGGACCGGGAAAAAATGATGTCAATAAGCTACACCGCCTACCTCACCACGGTTAGTAACACACTATCGTTATTATTTTACAAATCTGTTTATAACACCCAATGATTTTAATAAGTTTACACAATCATTTTGCAAAATGTTAAGTTCAGTCATTAATAAACATCTAAGGAGAGGATAGGGCGAGTTCGTGAGAAGTGATCCGAGGTCAGATATTGAGAGAGAAGAAGATGTAGAGTGAAGGCCCGGAATCTGAGAAGCTGTAGAGGAAGAAGATGTAGAGTGAAGGCCCGGAATCTGAGAAGCTGTAGAGGAAGAAGATGTAGAGTGAAGGCCCGGAATCTGAGAAGCTGTAGAGGAAGAAGATGTAGAGTGAAGGCCCGGAATCCGAGAAGCTGTAGAGGAAGAAGATGTAGAGTGAAGGCCCGGAATCTGAGAAGCTTTAGAGGAAGAAGATGTAGAGTAAAGGCCCGAAATCTGAGAAGCTGTAGAGGAAGAAGATGTAGAGTGAAGGCCCGGAATATGAGAAGCTGTAGAGGAAGAAAATGTAGAGTGAATGCCCGGAATCTGAGAAGCTGTAGAGGAAGAAGATGTAGAGTGAAGGCCCGGAATCTAAGAAGCTGTAGAGGAAGAAGATGTAGAGTGAAGGCCCGGAATCTGAGAGGCTGTAGAGGAAGAAGATGTAGAGTGAATGCCCGGAATCTGAGAGGCTGTAGAGGAAGAAGATGTAGAGTGAAGGCCCGGAATATGAGAAGCTGTAGAGGAAGAAGATGTAGAGTGAAGGCCCGGAATCTGAGAAGCTGTAGAGGAAGAAGATGTAGAGTGAAGGCCCGGAATCTGAGAAGCTGTAGAGGAAGAAGATGTAGACTGTAGAGTGAAGGCCCGGAATATGAGAAGCTGTAGAGGAAGAAGATGTAGAGTGAAGGCCCGGAATCTGAGAAGCTGTAGAGGAAGAAGATGTAGACTGTAGAGTGAAGGCCCGGAATCTGAGAAGCTGTAGAGGCAGAAGATGTAGAGTGCAGTCCCGGAATCTGAGAAGCTGTAGAGGAAGAAGATGTAGAGTGAAGGCCCGGAATCTGAGAAGCTGTAGAGGAAGAAGATGTAGAGTGAAGGCCCGGATTCTGGGAAGTGAGAGATTCGAGAAAAAGAGGCTAGACGAACTGAAATTCAAGAATAGAGTGAGAAGCAGTGTGGGAAGGCTATTAGCCACTTGACCGTACAGAGTGAGAAGCAGTGTGGGATCAAGGCTATCAGCCACTTGATCCTAAATTTATTCGAAAAATTATCCCCCAACTGATTTCCCCCGATACCAAGTACACAAATATTTCGGCATTAAAATTTTACATAGCGGCAATACCACCGATCTAGAAATGCTCCCATTTGTGTACAAACATTATCGCAAATACACAATGTTTCATGGTTACTTTGTATCAGGTAGTAGCAGTTATAGTAAACAATTAAAGTCACATATAATATTAACCTTTCCCAGTGATACTATAAAACGTAATGAGTCTTCTAGTTGTAGCAATATCATTGTTATTACAAATTTGGCTGACGCTAACGTAGCATTTTAAATTAATGAACATTGGCCAACAATATTGCAACCCAATCATACAGTGGATCTTTCATTTAGTCCACTTTTGGAGGTCAATATTGAACCTGCTGCGAGTAATTTCATTTATTAGATCAACACCTACGCGTAAATCCATTGCCATTGATCCGTATAACTCGGCCGGCGAATCAGCAAAACTAATATCCAAGGCACAGTCACAATCCCACAATTTCCAATGTTTGCAGTGACATAATCTCTAATTCAATTATTGAAATGATGGCGCGACTCTCGCTACTTGACATAAACGGTAACACATGTCATTAATACAGGGAATCAATTTAGGGAGTGCCAATGAAGGAAGGTCCAATATTGACAAATATGCACTATGAAAACAACTTCTTGGCAATTCCTCTCGCTGTATGCCGTATGCTCAGAGTCAGTCTCTAGTCCCTTCTTTATAATTATATTGTAAAGTTGTCGAATGTTTTGCTTAATAAAATTGCTCTTGAAAGAAACTGTGCTATGTTCATTTCAAAATTAACTCCCAAATATGGCAATTTAAAAAAAAATTACTCGTAAACATTCAAAATTTGTAGGCATGAGTAGAAGGGAAGGCGAAGGGTACGTTATTACAAACATAGGGGCTGATTAAACAGGACCGTTGTAAAGTAACCCGAAATGAAATGAAATTATTTCAAGGACCGCGCGAGATCGTGACATGTGGGATTTTAACTCGTTAATCTGTCTGAGGTTCGCATTTAATATACAGCATAAAATACAAAAAGTCAATTCTAAGTCAGTGTTAGTAGTAGGTTTGGTTGTTGCTGAGCTGTTTACAGTTAGTGGTAACCGCGCCTACCTGGTGGTAATCTGGTGATGAACTCTATCTATTTGTTATGTTCTAAGTAACGGTCATTATATGCTGCTCGAGCAGTGCTTTGGTTATATCTTGGACAATAGAGACTTGTCACAGAGGGTCTAAATGCATTTATTCTAGTGACCGCCTCACTTAATAGAACCTGATCGAGTGCGTTCGCGTTCTCATGTGTTACGCAGATTACATGAATTGACCAACATTTTAATGGCGAACACTCCGTTCGTATCAAATCCCAGATTGAAGTCCTATTTTGCCCAAATAGAAGCCTGGCAGTATGTGATTGTGACTCATTATTAACCGGTCTTCAATTTCGAATCGATGTTCTTTCCCCAAATTAATTGACTTTCCTTCCAGAGAACCCGTAAACTATGATGGTCTGCTTTGTAACAGATTTTTTTCACTACGTTAAATCTTTCTTCGTGGGCCGGCCTGGTGTAAACTACAATAAGCATGCTCTTTCTAAAGCGCATTTCAATATAATACAATAATACCTTGGCTGTTGAGTGCTACGGGCGATAATGCGGTTTAGGGATGGTTCCTGGGAGAACACATTCTTGCACAGAAATGCTTGGGAAATTATAGTTCCCAAGTGTTATATATTTATGCTTATTGTGCCTAACTATAGGTTCAAAGCGCGGTTCATTATAACAAAATCCTTAATCCCAATAGTTGGTAAACCAGATGTGAATTAATAATTAGGTAGGTAAACATATATTTTCATTTTGCGGTATGATGTTAACACTTTACGACAATTCCACGAATTCAAGCTTCACAATATTATAAGATAACGAAATTTCACATCAGCGCCAAAATTGTTTCGGTTTCTCAGTTACCTGGTTAATATCGTTTAAATTGTGCCTTTCGTGATTGCCCTCTCAATTGTTATCTACCTGGGTGAATGCTTTAAAGCAGGCGTTACACTTGTGAGGTTTCTCTCCCGTGTGGGTTCGTATGTGGTTGTTAAGAGTCGTTGCACCTGAAATAGAAGCAATGTATTCTTGTGTAAATTTGTATTGATCCAGTTTGGTGCGACAAGGAAAAATGCTCTTATCAGGAAAGGAATTACTCAACGTTTCAATGTAACAACAACGTATTCATGATCTCTTATTATTTGTTATATATAACAAATAGCACTACTACATATTATAGTAGTGTTGAAAGTATTAAAAATGAAATAGAAGCGTTAGTTAATTTTGACGTTTTCATTGCTTCCTCAATCCTCAAGGAGCCGAACCCCATGGAGTCGATAATCTTAAATAACTTCTTAAGACTGTGGATTTAAGCGAATATTTTAGAGTTATCTCGTTACGTTGATTTGATCGAGGGATCATCTTCAGCGATCACTGCTCGCGAACATTTATATTTATAGGATTAGGTAGTTAAAGAGTTAATCTGAATACTTTTTGATGGAAGATTTGATGAAGCTGTATAACTTGCTGAAACCTTTTATATAAGTCTCAGCAAGTTGCCGCAGATGATTCTTCAGTTGTTTTACCTGACACACCAGTCCCTGTGCGCGGCGCTCTTTTCAAGCTTCCTGTACGAGCAATAGACTAGCAAGCTAGGTAACAGTATTGCTTGACTGCTTCTAGTAGAGGTCCCGTTATATACTCTTAACTATCAAATTTGGATAACTACCTAGGTTTCTGTATTTATAGGAAATAATCCAAATTTATAATAATAATAATAATAATATATATGGCTATGGCTTACCAGCAAAGGCCCTGCCACAAAAAGCACATTTAAAGGGTCTCTCTCCAGTGTGTGTAACTATGTGTCTCCTGAGGCTACTGGACTGCGGAAACGTCCTCCCTGGAAGAAGTTTACGATTAGGCTGGTGAAAAAAAGTTTAGGGATATCAGCAGGAGTGTGAATTGGTTGTAAACGGCACAGAATGGTTCATAGTCTATTGGATAGTTAGATATAACCGCCGATACCCAAAAATAATATTTTCATTTCCTCATAAATACAAATTATGTGACATATCTAAAGTGTGCTTAAACAGTTTAACATGACGTGTCTGCTGATGTTGGACCATTATTATAAAGTGCGACATTCATGTTATGTGGTATTGGGTAGTGGAACATCGATAGTAAGCTGACGGCTTGACTTAACAATCGGCTTCCTTATGATTAATTGCTTTATTCCACTCGTTCGTTTGTTTATAATACCCTTACCCAATCTCGTATCAGGAAATGAGTGTAAATACGGGTGGTACCTCATTTTACGTGTTCATTTCATGGAATTTAACGAATTAACCGATTGAGTTTTGGGTAATTTTAGAGTTTGTAAGACAATGCTTTACCCCAACCCTGACATGAATTTGTCTCAAGCATAATTGCTATCGTCAGTATATGTTACTACATACGATATATTATATCTGTTGCCATTTTTGATTTTACTGATAGCACGACATTAATTTTAACTCAAACTTCCGCTACGAAAACCGTAAAAGATATGAGATTGAAACCTTGTTGGCTGGGTCGTACTCGTATGCTTCGATGGCCTTATGAACAGTATGGAGATATAAAAAGTTGGCCAATGAATAATGGGTTTTAGGTGGCAGGTGGCAGTACTAGCGTTATTGTCCAATTTATTTACTTATTACTTAATACGCCATTAACTTAATTAAGATCGTACGTAACGCAGACTCACGCTCATTAAGATGAAGTTAAGTTAAACTTAAAGTTGATAATAAGGCTTTGTCATTTATTGCTTAACTGCCGACAGTTTAACCTATTACCAGTTCCATAATACTAATAGGTATATATAATAGCTTTGGCAAAGCCAAAGATAACCGATAATATATGAGTCATATGTACGTCAATGACAATAGCTCTTGCTCAAGTTATTCCCTTTTAAGCTATCATAATATTATATATATTTTACCTCTTAGAAATTTCTTTCAAGTTTTCAAGTTTTCACTTTCATTCAAACTTTATTTCGACCCGTCACTTTATATATAAACAGGATTAAACAGGATTAAACAGGATTAAACATGAAATTACCAGAGAGAACACTAACGGACTCGTCTTGGCTATACAAGGATGAATAAATAAATCAATAAATAGAATTATTAAAACTGAAACATTTAAAAATTATTAAAATTTAACCGTTTACAATTTCACGAAAATAAAAGAAGATCGTCTATAATAATTTAAGGTAATACAGTAAATAAAGTTCGAGTACGAGGATTAGGACTTATTTTTAGGATTTCGAAGGTTTGAAGAGTCTGTTAGGTATTTCCCGAATTCTTTTGTGTGACAAGAGTTCATTACCTATGGTCCTATACTCTTTTAGCATTACAAGGCTTTTCAGGTTATCAGAAAGCTTTGAGCGGAGGGAGTGGTATCCAGGGCATTCAGTTATGACATGATCCTCAGTTTCTAGGATAGGTGTTTCAAAGAAAGGTAGCTCTTCGAAAAAGCGAATGACGTCTGTGTCTGGAGAGCAGCAAAAACGACACGTTTTCAATGCTGTGTTGTATCGATCACTAGTATATCGACCTTTCTCTACTCTCAGATCATGACTGCTAGAGCGAAGTTTAGCAATGTTAGCTCTCTTAAGCCTGCACGGAATCTGTAAGTACTGTTCTTCACCAAACTCAGGTTTGACCGCGGTGTAGAATGACATCTTCGGCTGGTTGTGAAGATCCTTTTTCCAGTGGTTCACAAAGGTTTCGTGTATGTGCTCACGTGCTGCAAGAGCGGGGTGTAGGTTTGGTTTAGCGGAGGTGCTCATCTTGATGATAGTGGACCAAGTGTGTGCGCTTAGGGGGTAATTTGGTAGAAGGAGTTAAAGTTGAGAGTTTTAGGCGAGGTCAGAGGTGTCTTTAGCTTTTCTTTACTTTCGAGATAGAGGGGGGACAATTGAGACAAGTTCGTAAACTAATGTAAAGCGAAGTGGAGTAAAGTATAAATACTACTTGTCACAAAATGAGTCACAGTATAGGATTCTGTACCCTCAGTACTGGAACTTACAAACTTAAAAACGTCAAACATTGGGACTTAAGAGTCGAGGCCCAAGAACCAAGAACCCAGAGCTCAAAAGACAAGAACCTAGAACCAAGCCCTAAGACCTAAGGGTCTGAAGCCTAAAAGTCAATAGCCCGAAGCCGCTTATTGGATGAAAATACGACCTTATAAATAATTCCTTATCGCATTCATGACGTCATTCACGTGTCTGAATCGTAACAATATCATTATCAATGTCTCTGAATTCCGTGCAAAATTCAAATCAATTTATCTGATCTCGTTCTTAAAAGTGTTATAATTGTCTTCGTAAATCTCGTTGCTACTAAAACAATATTGCAAAACATTCTTACGTCCTTCTCTTTCAAAGAGATAACCTCCTTATCTTTCAAAGGGAAAACTCGTCTTATAAATCATATGCTACAACAATATTGCAAAACATTCTTACGTCCTTCTCTTTCAAAGGGAACCTCCTTATCTTTCAAAGGGAAAACTCGTCTTATAAATCACGTTGCAAATACACAAAACTCGAACAGCATAAACTTGTCTCCGTGCGAATCTCCACAGTAACATATTTCTTCACACGATCTTATTACTTTAAAAATTCTAAAATAAGCGCACGTGAAAGTCTGATTTAAATTCCTGCAGGCTTGGATCATTAACCTGTAAATAATTCTAAAACTTTGTTAATTATCACCTTATCGTGAAACCTGGAGATGAGCCGACTGGCTCAATCAAAATACCAGTCAAGACCATTCAAAACTAACCACTTGGAATGCTCGGAATATCAAGAACTTAAATCTAAACAGCTTAAAGTAAGGGTACAGAATCCGTGGGAGGTTCCGTAGTAATTGGGCTGTAAGTTTCAAGGTCTTTACAATAATTTACGATCATATTAAAATGTGTTATTTGGACTTAAAGAAATGCTCGAATCAGGACGGATATTAAACAGCGTACAAGTGTCATACCAGGTAAGGTTCAGTTGTTTCTGCTCCTGAAATGTATGGTGCAGAAGTGTGTTCACGTTACCTACTACCGCCTGTGATGCTCTATAGAAGTAGGCAATACATTGAGGGAGGACGGTCACTGTCCAGGGGGTTCTTCCTGTGTCGCCGTAACAGAAGTTGTTATTTGCCTTTTTGTGGACACCCAATATCCATTTAAGAATTTTTAGGTGAGTAGATTCGAGAGCATCTTTTGCTGCTGCTTTTGGGAGACTCACTTCTTGGTTTTTTGAGAGAATGGCTTTCGCGATGTTGGTCGATGGCAGCCAAACAGGGCATCCGTATGTAGCTGCTGGCTTGACTAAGCTATCGATGAGTTTTAGCATCGTGCTAGTGGAGAGTGCTCTCGTGTCAATAATTCGTCTCATAGAGAAGAACGAGCGTAGAGCTTTTTTCCTAAGCTCGTCGATTGCTTGTTTGAAGGAACCGTTCAGAGAGAATTGGATTCCAAGGTAGCAGTATTTTCTTACTGGTGCGATGTCCAAGTTTCCTAGTTTAAATCCGTAAGCACATTTGAGTATTCGTGAGCTTGTGTTAAATACCATCACACTGGTTTTGTTGATGTTCACAGACAACTCCCACTTTACGGCATAGTCATGCAAGCAGTTCAGCAGTTTCTGTAAGCTGTCCGCATCCAGCGCTAAGAGGACCAGGTCATCTGCCCAAAGGAGGTGGCTTACTTTAACACCGTTTAGAAGAGGTACATCCAATTCCTCAATTTGTTCCAGCCTGATGGAGAGCTCGTGGATATAAAGTTTGAAGAGCTCAGGGGACATTGGATGCCCTTGTTCTGTACCGATCGTGACGTCAATGGCTGCGGAGAGCTTTTGGATCAGCTTGACTCGGGTTGAAGAGTTGTTGTACATGTGACTGATGCATTCGAAGAATTTGCCTGCTATTCCCATGTTGCTCAACTTGAACAGAAGTGCTTCCCTACATACACTATCGAAAGCCTTGCGATAGTCAACAAAGCATGCGAATAGTCGCTTCTTCTCTTTCTTGGCGTATTTCTCTATGATTGTATTTAGGGTGAGTATGTGGTCATTACATTGGGCTCCACTCCTGAATCCAAGTTGATAGGGTCGGTCAGGACAGGCTCTTTCTCTGAATTCGATTAACCGTTTGAGGAGTAGATTCGAAAAGAGTTTACCGAGACAGCTCCCAATTGTTATGGCCCGATAGTTATCAGGGTTTTGCCGGTCACCCTTCTTATGGAGGGGAGTTGTGATGGAGTTGTTCCAGGGGTAAGTTCCATGCTGGAGGCAGGAGTTGAAGAGTTTTACCACGACGAGTTGGAGTTTCTCGTTGGAGTTTTTCAACATTTCGTTGGATATCAGATCATCGGACACACTCTTATTGTTTTTGAGTTTTTTAGTTGCATCTTTGATTTCCTGTAACGTGAAGTCGCGATTCAGTTCATCGACCAATTCCTTGGTGAGCTGCGAATTGTTGGACAATGGAGTAGAGGTGACATCGTCCCTTGAGTGATCGTTCCTACCACACTTCCGGTTGTAGAGATCATTAAAGAATTTGTGGAAGAGGATGAGATCGTAAATGTCGAATGGTTCTTCATCTTTGTACTGGTCAGATAGCCGTTTGAGTGCTGCCCAGTTTACATCTCCACTTTCGTTTATCTTCTGGTTCATCTCATACAGGAATTTCCCCTTTTTCATCCTCTTAATAGCTCGGTATTCCTTTTTTCTGAGGAAGTGCTGGTCACGAAGGAAGTTGCTGTGTGGGTTACTGTTGGCATTTCTGTCGGCTCTGTTGGCCTCCCTTTTAGCATGTCTACAGCTTTGGTCAAACCACTTTTTCTTACTGGTGCGTTTGCCACTTTTGGTCGTAGTAACAAAATTCGCAAGATTGTGGTATGTTGCAACCACGTCTTCATTAAGCTGAGCAGCGTCGTTTGCTGTGTTCACTGGTTGATCAAGGAGGCAGTCCATTTTGTCTTTGAATGACTGATCATTCTGTGCCAGCCGGAACTTAGTTGCTGTGTCTGCAGAGAGGTTCTCTGATAAGTTCCATTTGAAAGCTTTAGGTGCATCTTGGATATCTGGCGATTCAAGACTGTTAGAAATCCTTCTTAAAGGGTTTGTCTATATATAAATAGAGGTATATATATTATGATTATGATTACCATAATAGGGAATATATTATATATATTCCCTATTAAGGGAATCATAATCATAATATATATACCTCTTAGAAATTTCTTTTACAGTTTTCACTTTGAAACTGTTTCCGAGCCGTCGCAGTTTAGCGGAAAATATACGCTAATGTTAGAAATAGAATGTTAGGATAGTAATGTAAGGAGCTACCGTATCTGCATAACTTTGGTCAAACTTCGAGGCGAATATATTTCCTTCGGGTATTACGAACATTTCTCGACGTGACCAGTAACTACGGAACGCATTATTAAGGCGGCAGTAGCTTGTATAAAATTGATGTTTACATGCGAAACTGAAATCTAATGCATCCTCGCTAAAAGGGAAGGTTGAACTTTAAATTACGGCTATAAATAGTAATAACTTCTGTGATTTCGAAATCATCACGAGCTGCTATCGTTTGCCTTTATAATCAACAGCATTGCACCATCCATAACATATGCATGGTATAGGCATAAACAGCAAAACGATATGGCTGCGTGCTTTAACCTTCTAACTTGATTTTATTGATTGAATGCGACGATCGAAGGCTTATGAAAATTTTATTAAAGGAGCCCTGTTATATCATGATTTTAACCATTTTGATCAAATTTTTCGTTGCTTTTTTGTTACACCGATTGAATATTGATTTCATTTGGTCAGATGCTCAATTATAAGAAATCGTAAGCGTAAATCAAAATTTTAAAACAACAATGGCTAAAGTTAAACATATCGAAGCCAATAATTGTAGCACAAAAAGGGAACGGGTAACGTTTTGACCTTGTAGTTGTATTACTCTATATCTATAATTATGGTGTTACTTTTCTTCCTTTTCTTGTACTGACTCCATTACGCTGCATTTGCGAACTGAACTTGTGGACAGAATCACGTCACTATTTTATAACGAATTTCAATCGCGGTGATTTCACCAAGTTTGGAATATAGAAGAATATAGAACTATAATAACTATTTAGCCCGGCCTGATGTGACAGAGATTTAAAAGAAAAAGTCAGAAAACCTAACTCACCACAATGTCCACATTCGTAGGGTCGCTCTGCCGAGTGATTGGCCGTGTGGAGATGCAACTCATACGCTGATTTGAAGCTCTTTCCGCAAATATCACACTTCAGTAGCATATCCAGGACAGAACTGGGGATTTGTAAAAAAGAGGTTAACCATTATAGTTAAATATGTGGAGATCTATAAGTATAATCTTGGGTCAGTGCTCTATAAGTAACATAAACGATCCTGCAGATAATTATCCCAACTATAGCTTTATGGGATGGCAGACTAGATATTACTTTACTGCGGCTAACTTATTTAATATTATTTTACAGATATACAGTCTTATTACAGAATATTGCGTATGCTTGTATGTTTTAATTTTTAAATATAAGTTAATTTGATTTTAAACAGCGCTTCTACTTCTTAAATGGATTTGGAATGATTTCAATTCCATCGAGTCCATGATCGACGATTGTATGAATCAAATTCTTGAAGTGGTAGCGATAATTGTTTTTTATATTAAGATTTCAAATTGCACTGGTAGCAATTGTACTAATGGCTCAGTTATTATATTGTCACATTAAGCTAAACTTTTAAATTTTCATAAAAGGTTTTACGACCTCCAGAAATTCAAAGAATTGTTTCTTATAAATATAATGGCTTAAAATTCGTTATATTATAATACAAATCCAATACACACGGCCAAGAATAATTTAGTTCTCTAGCGAGACACCTTTGTTCAGTTACACGTGACATGAGATTAATCTGTGCAAACATCGCTAAGTAACCGCGTGATAGTACACTCAATTTCATCTCAGCATCAGAGCAGTCCAATCGTAAATCAAAGTCATCAAGGTCGACAAGTACTCCATCATATCTGTTGCGCAATAATGCATTTGATGCCTGATCCTCATTTGCCAGTTTTTCTTGGTTTTTGCAATGGCTGATCGTTTTAGTAAAAACCGTCGATCAATCGGCGTCCACACTCCATAACAGAGAAATAGCATTGACATCACGGTTTAAAAGTTTAAACTGCTGGCAACATGTCATAACCATACCGGAGTGTTTAATCATAAACTTTTAAAGACTCGCCATCTTACTTTTAATTTGCTCCCTTGAACCTGCACTATAGTCGGACTCGCCCGCGTTGAACTGCAGTTTATTATAGTCGCCCGCGTTAAATTGTGCGTCATGAAATAAATGGGCGCGACAGTACAATACGGCTTTACCAAAAATCTATGAGTCTATTAAAATACAAATAATTTGACGACATATCTTACAACTGTACCAGGTGGCTATCACTATACTATGGTGTAAATAATAAATATTTAGATGGTAGTAAAACGCCCAAAATATATTCTTACTGTGAGTGAAGAGCACCGCTGAGAAGAGTCGTGGTGTCAAAGGAGGAGAATCTGGGTCTTGATACCGAGCTGAGGTTGGGACTGGGAAAAGAGAGGCTGGAGGGAAGTGAGAGGCTGTGAGGGAGAGACAGAGAGTTGGAGAGGGTTAGAGGAAGCAGGGAGGGTCTCGATTTCGTACCAGAGAGTAGACTCTTGATAGTGAGTGGACTTAGTTGTAATCTGAGGGAGAGCATGAGATCAGGTATCTTTCAAAAAAACGAACGAAATGTGAGTTCATTACAATTTGCTCCTGAATTTTGATGCCTTAAATTCATCAGTAAGGCTGAAACAAGGAAAAAGACAGCCGTCAATTATGCCACTCAAATCATGACAACTTAAGCTTCGACCGTTGTTATTAATGTGGCGAGTGTCCTGCTTTTAAATATGGCGCTGTTGTATGACATTATAAACAATGCGATCTCGCAACTTTTCTGTTTTATTACGAGATGAATGATTTGGAAGCATCAATCTTATTTAGATCCAAATTTTGACGCAATTTGATGCCCACTGGCTCGATATTTCGCTTTATTTCTCGCGAACCAAGCGCGTTCGTTTCATTTACCTAACTGAAATTCACCACGTACCTTCTAGCTAGGGTCTTACTCCTACATAAAATTTGTCTCACAAAGACGGATTGGGTATTTAGTGGTATTTACAAAACTTTGATGTATAAAGTATCGTGAAACCCGAATTTTGCAACGTTTTTGTGACTGCAACGAATTGAGCAATCACTTATCTGCGATAGAATATAGCACAATACAATAACAGCGATAGAATATAGCATAAATATTAAATAGTCGACAAATTTTGCTTCGGCACTCACCGAGCTGCCCAGGAATCGTCCGAAGGAGTCGTAACTGGTTCACATTTTACATGACCCTCAGCTTCACTCAAATGAACAGCTGTAGAAATATCATGACCAGGCGAGGAGCCCAAGTGGACCTGATTTAGAGTTGTTTCCGATTTATCCGTCTGTCCGCCAGCTGCTTGGTGTGGTGAACGGAATGCGCATCCACCTGAATACGTTTTCGTTATTCATCTTTTAGTTTTATCGAGAATTACGACTGCTTATGAATAATCAGACTAGTTAATACTTGAATATTACTATTACTTCTTGATGACGTGGCCTTCAATATTATTATCTATTATTGTATAGAAAATCGAGTTTTAAGGGTTTAGTATTGTATTTGTTGTATTGTTATTTAAGGGTTTAGTTTTGTTATTTGAGATCTGGTCACGGCAGGGCGCGTACCTAATGTTATAATTGAAGCAAGTTTAGTGACGGAAAAGAAATTATAAAACGGAAATAAGAAATACATATACATATCACCGGAGACTCGCGGGCGGAACAAAATATTGCACGCGCACGCGCGTGCAATATTTCATATGTCCCCGAGGGCGCTAGCCCGAGGAGGACATATTTTCGTATAGCACTGAGGGCCCATCGGGCCCGAGTGCTATACGATTTTTCCGCCCGCGGGTCGAGGTGATGTGGATTATATCCACCAGCGTGAGCTTTTTCTTACAGATATTAGTTTTTACTTTAGTTTCTTCAAGAGATCCGTTTTTAATTTAGTTTCACTTTTACTTTCAACATGTTTCTTATAGGATAGTTCCGCCCTTGAGGCGAGGAATGATATCGTGTATATCCGATATCCACCAGCGGGCGTTTATCACGAAGCTTCAGTTTGCAACAATCACAGCAAATTAATGTACAGGATTTCAGAAAAGTTACGAAAAAATCATGTTGCTTTTGGTTTAAGATGTAAAACAGGCCAAAATGACTGACTATAGAACGAAAAACCGGCTGCTATCAAACAATGTTTCAGCTCATTGTTTCAGGTACATATTTTAATGTAAACGATCAAAATATAGGCCCTCTCCCTCTCTCCTTCTCTCCCTCTCTCCCTCTATCCCTCTATCCCTCTCTCACTCTCTCCCTATCTTCTTTTCTCCTTCTCCCACTCTCCTTACGTCCCTATCTCCCTCTATCCCTCTCTCTTTATCTCCCTCTCTCCTCCTCTCCCTCTCTTTCTCTCCTACTCTTCCTCTATACTTCTCTACCTCTCTCCCCTCTCCCTCCCTGGAACCAGAACAAGCACCACCAGTCGCCATAGAGCCCTCTACTACCAAGTTAGTTGTCATTATCATGTCAGTTACCTGGGTAACCAGGGTTACCCGGGTAACCAGTTACTACAGTTTCTGTAGCAGCTACTGAGTGGCTGGACACTTAAAAGTAGTAACCCAGAGAGCTCGAGATCACAGTCTGATCATGGACATTTAATATGAAAGTTAAAGATAAAATTCATAACATCAATTTAAATGGCAGTTTCAAAACAAAAACAGGGCAAAATATCTTTCGGGAACACAATAGAATAACACGTAAAATTTCGGCCTACATTTCAAGATTTATCGACTGAACTAGTGAAATGAAAATGGTAAACACAACTGAAATGGTAAACACAGAACAATTATCGATACTATAATAGAGATCACCGGCTTAGACTTTAGTCTGAACGTCTCCACGAATTTGGTAATCATAGTAACAGTTTGTCAGTGTCACGTGTTAATTATGAGCCAATCATGGCAAACTGCGTGACAACTAATATAGCGTCCGATAGAGGGTGAGCTCAGAGTTTACAGTTGATACATTCTTTACATCCACTGCATATTGCCGTGGGAATTTAGAAACAGAAACTACACTAATTAGCTCACTGTACGATTATTGCAATTGAATTCATCGTTAATGAATTAAACCGGTTTCAACTATAGTTCTGAGAAACTTGTCAGTTGTTGTCTTATGGAATTTCACATGGAGACGATACAGAAACTGAAAATATTTTAGAGAACTCCGGGCTATATTGCTAATGGTCAAATTAAATGTCACTTGTTATCGGGCTATATCATGAGCGGGCTGTAGAGATATCGGGCCCTTTGACAGCGGGCTGGTGAGAGCCCGCTATGCGAAAAAGCGCACGCTGGTGGATATAATAATATATACCTTATCGGACCTTATTTGGACGGACATTACATGAACGGACATAATTGTGAACGGACATTAATATGAACGCTCGAAGGCATTCAAAACCATCAAAAATCCGAATTTTTTTCAATTTTTTGACGTTTTTTTAATTTCAGCAAATGATTTTTTAATCCATTTTTATACAGTAAGTAAGAAAATCAGTCATTAAGCAGTAAAAATGTTAAAATATGTGTACATGATCAGTGTCTAATATCACATATCATCTTCATTAAATGGGTTTTCGTGCATGAAATAGTCCATGCTTAAACAAGCATCAGTGATTTCTAGCTTTGTGGAAACCTTTTTTTTTATCAAACTACCCCGGTCCTGCATTTCATTGTTAACTTTTACAAGCCATTCGGCGTGAAGTGGTTTTATCTTAGACAACTTTAGGTTAACCTTAACATCACGTGGAGCTTTCCTAGAACTGTTTCATTACCTCCCCTCAGTAATATGAACTATAACAACGTCGGACAATGTCCTTGGCAACACGATTTACCGTAATATCTAGAGGCTGGAACAAGTTTGTCATGTTGGCGGGGACTAGCTCATGAACTATGTTGTTGAGTGCCATAATTTCGTTGACTTTTTTCCGCCAAGTGACCCTTGAAAACATCATATAATACTAGTAGAGTTTTCTGTGCCTCCGGCAGACCAAGGAGAACCTTTCCGTCGTTAACTTACGGCACAATAAAGTTCTCAAAGTTGTTATATTCTGGACAAAAAGTTCGAAATGGAAAAATTTTTGGAAAAATTTCAACGGACTTTAACTTGGACGGACATTAATTGAACGGACTTTATTTGAACGGACATTAAGATGAACGCTAGGGCCTCCAGCGTTCAAGTAATGTCCGTCCAAATAAGGTCCGATAAGGTAGACTCGAAGGAGTCTATAGATTATCGCTCGGGCTAGCAGGGATTGCCTTAGATTAGAACTAAGACAAATAAGGCTATAAAATCAACGCTTGTCAATCGGTATCCTTGCGATTAGTGATCGAGAGCGACAACAGGAAGTGAGTCTAATCTCAGATATTATATTCTCACAACCACGCTACTATACGTGACGATGCTGCACCACGTGACGATGCTGCACCACGTGACAGGCTACTATACGTGACGATGCTGCACCACGTGACAGGCTACTATACGTGACGATGCTGCACCACGTGACACGCTACTATACGTGACGATGCTGCACCACGTGACAGGCTACTATACGTGACGATGCTGCACCACGTGACACGCTACTATACGTGACGATGCTGCACCACGTGACACGCTACTATACGTGACGATGCTGCACCACGTGACAGGCTACTATACGTGACGATGCTGCACCACGTGACAGGCTACTATACGTGACGATGCTGCACCACGTGACAGGCTACCATACGTGACGATGCTGCACCACGCGACAGGCTACTATACGTGACGATGCTGCACCACGTGACACGCTACTATACTTGACGATGCTGCACCACGTGACAGGCTACTATACGTGACGATGCTGCACCACGTGACACGCTACTATACGTGACGATGCTGCACCACGTGACAGGCTACTATACGTGACGATGCTGCACCACGTGACAGGCTACTATACGTGACGATGCTGCACCACGTGACACGCTACTGTACGTGACGATGCTGCACCACGTGACAGGCTACTATACGTGACGATGCTGCACCACGTGACAGGCTACTATACGTGACGATGCTGCACCACGTGACACGCTACTATACGTGACGATGCTGCACCACGTGACACGCTACTATACGTGACAGGCTCGAGACTCTGTAGTCGCGGGGACCAATCAGAGGCCGCTGAATGTTACTGTAAGTCAGGTGCGCAAAGAGCGGACCAATAATGAAAGTATTATAGCTGACAGCCAACCTACTATACAGTATACAACCTACTACACTCAAATTGATTATCTCTCAAATACAGATCCTTAAACTTTTAACATTTACCTAGGGCAATTTCAATATTCTACATTTTTCGTCCCCTAAAAGTAATAGTAGAACAGGAGGGAGAATTTGTTCAATACTTGAATATACTAAGAGATATCTCCAAATATCATTCTACAACTACAACATCTCCATCCAAAAGTTTTTTCTTTTTCTTTTAAACTTTTCGGACTTTTATTTTTTTACATTTTTCATTTTTCACTGTTTTTTGATAGGAGCGATCTGTCGCTTCTATCCCTTAAATATAACTCCAAATATCATTCTACAACATCTCCACTCAATAGGTTTTCTGAATATTTTGACCAATCTAATTCTTTAAAAACATTGTAAATGCTCGGTTAATTGCATTTGCTCCTACCCACCAAAAGTTAAAACTTAAAATACAAAACTCCAGGATTTTACCAAGACTCAAATATGTAAATGGTAATACACCCTAACCATGCGCATTTATCTAAATCTTAAAATTTAAAATCGGCTACTACAAGCTAATTAGATTCCCAAAACCTTCTCAAATTAAAATTTGCAGTCTGGTTACTGTTATAACCAGTGTCTGGTAACAGTGATTGTGAAATGTGAATTTGCTAGATAATTAATTTCGGGATTATAAGATAGTTGAACTATTATTTTCGAATTGCTGTGAGACGAACATTTTTGTTTTGATCAAATATTTTCGGGACCTGTGGTTCTGGGTTAGAGACTTCCCGTTTGCGTTTTTGATAACTTATCCCAAGGATATCGATTCACAAGTGTTCGAGCTTACAGCCTAATTTGTCATGTCTTAGATCAATCGGCCTGCTGGCTTGCTAGCCCGAGCGACCATCTATAGACTCCTTCGAGCGAGTCTGTATAACTAGAGTTGAATACGGTTTTGCACAGAAAGGTTCATCTTTCTTATAACTTTTTGTATTTCTTATTTATTTATTTCCATTTGATAATTTCTTCTCCGTCACTAAACTTGTTTCAGTTATAAAACTAGGTACACCCGCCGTTCGTGTTACGTGACCACATCTCAAATAATAATGCTACAATGCAAGATACAAGGGCAGGTCTCTCCCGAACGTTGGGATGGCCTGAGGTGCTTATCTCCTTTTCAGTAACCCTAAGCCACTCTGTGCCGAGGCAATATACTAGCTGTAGGGGGGTTAGTCCTACGAGCCAGAGAGTGTGTATCACCAGCCGAAGCTGTACCAAATCACAGCTTGGTAACTGACCGACTATCATCCGACCGGATTTGAACCCGGGTCTTCTGCTTGGGAGGCGATCGTGTTACCACTACCCGACCGATACTAAACCCTTGAAACTCGGTTTTCTATGATGACTAGATATCTCAATTGTTTCGTTACTTTTTCGACATTGAGACATGTTCGGTTTGAAGTGTTTCGGCACAGCGCACATTACAGTTACTGATTATTAAATATTAATATTTTATGAATTCACGCTATGCTTGAATTAGAGTCTCAAAATTTCGTTTTTGTGGTACCAACCGTGTAAATACCGGTATATCTCCAGTCTAATCTACATCGTAGAACTGCTACTGTAAAGGTTATGCAATACTATAATATAATAGCAGGAACCCGTCTAACCCTATAGTGCTGTCAAGACTCAAGAGTCTAAAATAAGTATTATCTATTTAATTTCCGTTTTTTTTTGGCACTAAAATTCTTATTCTTTGGCCAATTTTTTATTTTTTCATGCTGATTTGAAGGCCATTAAAGCATTTGAACCAGTCAACAAAGTTTAAGTTGTATATCATTTACAGTTTTTGCGGAAAGTCGTGTTAAAGTTGATGCCGTGGACCCGTGGTGTCAGTAAAATGGTTCGGATATATATCGTCTCGCTTTATATATAGTAAGATAGCAGTTCTTACGCGAACAATTTTATCGGCATTTTATCGAAAAATTAAGAATTCACCAAGGAGTCGTTTATAAATGGTATTAAATTTGGAACGGAGCTCAAACGACATTGCACTAATCAAATCGACCCACAATCGGACCGTTCAGATTAACCGTACGTGTTGGTCGATAACAAAGGTAACAATCAACTGATTACATTTCCTCGCTTTTCAAGCTTATTCCCAGTGCAGTTTCCACTACGGTCGACGCAGAATCAAATCGCCTCCGAACCTAGCACCAACTATAGTTGTACGTAATTGAAAATGGTAGAAAGTGGAGACTTATTACTTTATAAAGATTTATAGGGTTTATATAATTATAATATATAAGCCTATATAATAAGGGCTTAGATTTTTCCCGAACACATTCTTGTTTGACGTACTTTGTCGTCACATACCCACTCGATGTCGTCTAGACCAGCTCTCCATTAAAGTTGCCAAACCTCACGCCATCACCACGACGGTAGAGAAAACAATGCTCTCCTGGTATTGTTTAAATTATAGCCATTCAAACTCGGTCGATTAGGAATGGTCTTGAAACTTAAAAGGTAATCTAAATATTATGTAGTGGCCTTGACCGTTTCGCAACCCTCACGATTTTAATTTTATGATACGATAATTCTGATCTGATTCGTTAAATTCATAATTTAAATTTTTTAAATTCTGTCAATGATTCAATTAGGAAATTAATTAGTTCACATCTGCTAAACGTCAAACCACCCTCTACCTAGAGATTAAACTGTTAGCGGTTTAATGGGATTAAAAAGTAATATCGATCTTAGTAATTATAATCTAAGATAGATATCAGAGGCAGTGGATACACTGGAACCACTTTGAATAGTAAACTGTACAGAAGTTTTGCGATAATGTCTTTTTTATTGTAATTTCACGACGTAACCATCCAGCAGTTTATTATTATATAATGGTAAATACCGTATAAGCTAACCAATACGCCAAAACATTATGTATAGACGTCGGGTTTGATCCGGAGAAAAAGGTTGTTATAATGTGGTAAAGTGGAAACAAACTTGTGAGCTACCAGATTGCCAACAAATCAAAATCAGGTAAAGTTACTAGTTACGACAACTTATATTAATGAGGTTTTTGATGATTTTTACACCTGATTTAAATTTCATCTTGCAATTTGCAAGATGAAGTCACAAAATTTATTAATAGAAAGTAATAGGTGAACGCTGCGGTGTATTAAATATCTTTAAGTTTAAAAACTCAGACATGTCGGTAACAGCACCATTAAAAACCCGGATGTTTTACTCATGGTTTGATATATCTCATTATCTCCCGATCGTTCGTTATTTAATTTGTATTTACCACCCTATTAAATGCAGATTTTCAATGCTGTAAAATGTCCGTTTTCTGTTTTTAAAGCTTATTTGACACTTTTTGATCCTTGTATTGCTTTGATCTGAAAGGGCTATTGAATGTTTTATCATGCAACTGTTCAGTTTTTATTGCTTATTATATACGCAACTGTAAAGTGTAAATTAGTAAATGTCATGAAATCTAATCGCTTAATCGCAAGGGTTCAATGATCATGGGAGGGTGTTCTTAATAACAGTTGAATACAGTCATTCTACCGTATCCATGGTTACCATGATATCGCTTTGAGTAATAAGAAAATTAAAAACACCCGATCACAGTATACTGGGCTATCGATCAACCTCGAATCTAATTCTAATATGTTAATATGATGCACGTTATATATAATCTCAATGTTTGTATAAGTTGACCAGTATACTGCATGAAAGACTTTGTAAGGAAAAGCTCCCACAAACTTAGATTAGACCCTAAGTTTGCCTCAATTCTCTAGCACTAATGCACTTTAGCGGTGAGCCACGCACCCTTGAATTGCAGTCGGCACCGTAGCCACATGTACACTTTAGACTTTAGAGCCCTTTGTTAATCCAACACAGGACCAAACTTTCGTCATTCTTGTCATACAATCAAATTTTCTTTTTGTATAGTATCTAGTCGACGCCCAGCTAGCTGCCTTTCATTTTATCACATGACCGAACAGTCTAGAACTACTCCATTATCTGTTCTCGATCTCTTGTTGTTCAATCTCTGTCAGCTTTCAATCCTCTCCCAAAGTATAGTGCTGTGTTAGGATCTTGTGGTTGCTGAAATATTACATTGTGATTGCGATCTGCAGTAGATTTATCTAGCTGATATAGGCGGTGACGAACTGTGTTGGTCGGAATGCTGGAGCAGATAAGGCAACAGCACCCTCCTCAACTGACTTACTCTGATGAGGAGCAAATGGTACGGGTTATCTGCAAGTCATGACCTCACACCTGGCCCCAGTTCCGGATGTATGATATCGGGCTGGCCTTTGTTCGATCCAGATTCTTGTTCGTTACCTATATTTGATATTATGATCTACTGAGATTTGTTAGGTATTGTTATATCGTATTATCAACAGAGAGTTGTGCGATATAAAAGTATAAAGTATCCATGTAGTGCATAACGCAGGCTCGTTTAGTCCACTATAATATGATCATATTTTACCGGTAGTATCGACAGCTTTGTTCCTTTATTTGAGCAACTCAGGTAAGAGAGAGAGAGAAGTCCTTTCGGCTGTCAGTTCCAATAGTTTAATTTCTCGAACAGAATTACCATATTATACGTTTCAGTAATAGGAACAACTTTTCTAGTTTTACCATCCATTTTTTGTAAAAATATTCATAGAATGGCGAACTTTTTTCCCCTAGTCTCGCTATTTGACCTCGCATCCCACAAAATATACTTGCTGAAACTTTCCATTCACATGGAGTTGAACAACAGAGCTAAAAACAGATCGAATTAAACTCTTTAATATAGAGATATTTTTTGAGATACGCAAAAGATTGGAGGGAATCCAATTGTTAACAGGGTTCTTCTCTTGTATTTTTGGGAACAACGGAAAACAACAGTTTAGGAGAAGTGGTTTAAAATAAAACTAAAAACTAACTTTTACGTCACGAAACATCTTTATTTATATTACCTGCCGTGCCGATCTTAATAACTATTCTGACGTCACACTAATGTTTAGTGCTCGAGCTGACCGAGGTTAAATGAGGCCTAGTCCACCTGCTATGGTCATGTGACCTAGGTCACATGACTTACAACCAATGGACGGCTACCTCGCCTAGTTGTCAACCAATGGTAAAATTCCAGTATATTTTGCACAGCGTTCACTTAAATGCATGGTTGAATGAACTGACCCTAATGGTCCTAGAAAGGTCACGATCAAGACACCTGTGTCCTGTTCAATATCATCTTAATCATAATCATGCAATCCTATTACCTAACATACCTCCCTTTTTTAAGATAATTTTATTTATGTTTTGGATGTTTCGTGCTTAAAGAATAAAATTATCAAATGAATCTTTACAACATGTATTTTACAATGCAACAAAAATTTAGTCTTAATACAACATTTTTCATTAATGAAAACATATCTCTAGAGCTTTTACTTAAAGATAATTTTTAAATTCAAATTTCTAGTAAACATAAATGATTGGCTGTACTTCCTTTTCGAACTTTTCTTTCTTTTATTATTGACAATCTGGAAATTGGTAAATGTGTACAGTCAACCATTTTAAAAATATATCAACTATTAATATATCAACATTAATATATCAACAATAATAAAACTCATCTAAAATTCTACTCTCAGTCTCTTTTTGTCCATGAATTGTCCATCATTCTCCTCCCTCCTCAAAACATTAACAATCATTTAAATCAAAGAACTAATTCTGAGAGTAAGTTAACATAATATCAGTCTAGCTAACATTTTTTATTATTTTTGTATATAAAATCTTTTTTCTAATTTTCTTAGTTTTCTTTTGATCATAACTGCATTCACGATTAAAGCTATTTAGCGTTAAACGAAATTTGCTATTAGAATTTCACATATTTCAACAATAAAATTAAATCTAAAATTAATCTTGATTTTGAAATTTTTCTTTTAGGTACAGCTACCACTAAACGGGTAATCTGACCAATAATATATCTACTAAAATGATTAATTCGCTGTCTGAATTGGTAGATGTGTCTGCTATGGTTTTGTTAGGGTCTTCTAGTCTGCGCCGTATCAAGTTTTGTGCGTTTCTGATTTAAGCGGAAAATTTACGTTCGGCATTGTAGGTTCAATTTCAAGTTCAACTGTGTACTCCGTATTTTCTGGATTTGATACAAAACCGTATCGAAATTCGATTGTCTAAAATTTTTACCACGGAAAATAACTACTCCGTGTCTCAGTTTCAACGAACATGGTATGGATTAAAACACCTGTCTGTAGCACAACCGTTTTGTCTGCACGCTCAATTGGTAAAATTTTACAATCTGACATTATCTCACTATCTAGGCAGGCTGCTTTAGCTATTTTCATCGGCAGCTTTTGCCGATGCCATATTTTGATAACAATATATAAGTTCTCCTGTGCCACCTTCTAATCATACTTTAAACGTTGCATCTAGTTTAACCACGCAAGACAATCGACAAAGTCAAACATGCTCACACTGTTTCGAGTCAACTAATTTTCAAATTCGAGTTCCACTGACAACTCAGAATTTTTTTAAAAACATCAAACGAACTCTGATATCGATCAGACATTTTCAAATGCCTGTTGCCGACGACAGTCGGGGGCAAGTCAGAGGCTTAACGACAGAGGTCTGAGGCCTCCGAACCTGTCAGAAGTGCTTATTATAAAATTATAATACAGTCATCATTTATATCGTATTCTTTGTATTATAAAGGGTCTTAATAAGAGATTTTTACTGCCTAGGCGTCAAACCTTGGCATTCGGTAGTTTTCCTCTGGCCCGGGATCAGCTGACCCTAGGGACCAGAGGGTAAAGGTGTAGAGACTATGTGTATCTACAAATCTTTCAAGGTTGTATTACCAAGAGTTGTATTTATAAGAGACAGGGCTTGTTGTGCAAGGGAAGAAAAGCGGGAGAAACCATTGCAAATTATACAATTAAATATTATAAACCTAGCAAAAAGAATTTCCAATAATCTTACTCTATTACCAATGTTTATTACATTCTACAATACGATACACGATAATTATATGCCGTATTAAACAAGAAACAGGGCTTGCAGGGCAAGAGATGGGACACACAAGAGCTGGCAACAGAGTGTATAATACAGTAACTCAGCAAACACCTATAATTACTAATACCGAAATCTGAACCACAATTTACCACAATTAATACAATATACAAAATACTAAACACAATGTTTATTCAAGAATCAGGGCTTGCAGAGCAAGGGAAGAAAAATAAGAGAAACAACTGCAACAATTGTATATCACAAAGTCTTTATTATTATTATTATTTATAATTTAATTATCCTTATTAAGGTAAGTTGTACTAGTATTGCCCCCCGGGCAGAAATAGAAGAGAAAAGCATGTTCTCTCGTTACCGTTTCGAAAAGATGAGTCGTGTGTTTTCCTGGACGAACACAACCAAAAGAAACTGCCAAGAATGGACAGAAGAAGAAATGTCAGCGAGGGACAAAGATGTCTTCAATAACTACCAATTTTGGGGATATTCTTGTCATCAATAAAGCGGATATGTGTTCAGAGACGAGCACAATAGATACCACAGAGCAGATATGTATAGAGCGGTAGTGGAGAAAGAGCCCACAATAAACGCAGATATGTGTATAGACTGAGTTAAAACTCAACATACAAGATTGATTACGTATTGTTTGATAATAAAGCATCTCATGAGATTAATAAAGTAATTCAAGACATTCGTAGAAGTGTCCGCTCAGAGTGGGACTTGGAGCCACCAACGGGCTTCTGCAAGTTCTTATTAAGAACTTTTTAAATTGTAAGTTTATTACTATCTTTATATATTTATTTTAATTTTAAAGCTTACGATTTATTATAATTAAATTATTATAATTACGAATTATTATAATTAAAATCCTGAAAAGCTTAATGGTAATTATACCGATTACATAATAATGTCTTCTTTGTAATTGTACGTTCAGTATTAACGACTAACGTGTCGTAAAGTAGAGCATGCACTACTGTATAAATCCTTACTACTCAGAAGCCTTGGCCTTGGCCTACGAGTGCAATTCCAGATTTAACGGCTCTGCTCTAACTTGCTGTTAATACCTACCGATAAGTTTCACATTTCCAAAAATATATTCTTAGTTAAAGGTTAACAAAATATTCTGAATGATACTAGAGGAAAAAATTGGTTATATCTTGCTCTTAAACTTAATATTACATTTAATTACGTTCACATTGAGTTTAATACACGTCTATTCCTAATTTCGAATTAGGAAAATATTCTGATGAATTTTTAAAACTTAATTTCTGATAGATAACTCGGAATCATATCAATAACGTATTCTAATCCTGGTACACTCACACTCACTTGCACAGTCACATGTTCATGAGGTAAAACTTACAACACTCTATGATGTTACATTTAAAAATAAACTCTCAATCTCTAAACTTAAAGGTATGAAGTTCTCAAAACTTGGCATTACACTGCAACACAAAACATCAGCAACTCCTAAGCCTAAATTCAGGTCGTTCACTTTATCACTAAACAACCACAAGCTGCGATCAGTTATAATGATCATAACTTTGCAACTTTGTATAAAATACAACTGGCAGTTTACCATAGTCGGCTAGTCCTAATACATAATGGACAAAATTCTGTCTTACCCCTAAGATTCACCAAACAAACTGAGACAAGATTTCTGTTTCTACTTTCTAGATGGGCAGACTAATTTATTCAGACATAAATTAAATTGCATTAAAATGTCCCGTGCCACTCGGAAAATACTTGCCCGAAATTCACTTATACTTATTCTTACACTTTCTCACAAAACATCTCTCACTCACATTTGGCATTTATTACACGGTCAGTAGTTTAAGTTCTCAAAACTTGGCATTCGACGGCAACAAAAAAAAACTCTCCACAATAGCTTGCAAGCATATTCTCGGTTGTCAACTTAACAACCACACGCCGTTACACAATTCTCACAACAAAAGCGCCAAGTTCCGCTTGTCTTGGCTGTTAGCTTCGCAACCAAGGACAAAGCAAATATTCATGATCATGATCTGTACATAAACTATAAACTTCAAACAAAGCAATTTCAACATTGCTAATAGGTCAACCTCCATTAAAATCTAACCGTATCAACGTCAGTCTAATTTATGACGCATACATTATCACATTACTCTCAAAAGAGAACTACTGCTACGACCTAAAATGCATTCAAATTCACCAGCGTGTAAGTGCAATTCCTTACTTTGAATGGTACGATTTAATACTTCAATGCTCTTACTGAAATACTAGCATCAGTAACTAAGGCTTACTCAACTGAATAATTTTCTGTCTATTATGATATATTATACGATATCGCTATTCCATGAACGGCAGAACTTACTAACTCTCCATAAAATAACTCAAAGTTAAAGTCGTCGGTTCGGTCTTTGTGCAAAAAGAAAGTCAGTGCCCTCTCGTCGAGGGAGTCAGTCAATTGGTCGATCCTTATTTGTCATTTAATGTCATACAATCATCATTGCACAAAATATTGTCAGGTTAATGTTTCAATAGTTTCCAGAGTT
Source organism: Bolinopsis microptera (assembly GCF_026151205.1). Lineage (NCBI taxonomy): Eukaryota > Metazoa > Ctenophora > Tentaculata > Lobata > Bolinopsidae > Bolinopsis > Bolinopsis microptera. The sequence continues at coordinate 3,407,664 of NC_087074.1, forward strand.
ATATCAAATTTCCATGGATGTTACCATGTGAAGCAGTTCTAGCCGTCATGTTTACAAGGCCAATATTATAGGTAAACTTATACTCTTATAGTAGGCTACAAGTCAATAGCAAGTTGTTATCATAAATAGCAGGACCCGCAAGTAATTCGAACCCATTCGTTTTCGGGATTTACACTAACAGCTGGCTATATTAGTATTATTCATAAATTTTTTAAAGCTGTAACAAGCCAACTCAATTGTTGGACCTTATCACTCACTATCAGACCGTCACAGCATGCGGTCACTCGAGAAACACCTATCGATATTTTTACTGCACATTTCACATACACTTACTGTGTACTTCACTTAAATTCACTGTGCATTTCACTCAAATTTACCGTGCATTTCACTGTTCATTTCACTTACACCAGACACCTACTGTGTATTTCACTTAAACCTACTGTGTCATACTGGAATCTCACTGGAACAAACGATCACACGCCTAGTTCAAAATGCTAAACAACTCTAGTTTCTAGTTTATATGACTTTAACTTTAACTTAGCTCCAAGTCAAGCATCAACATATCATTAACTTGAAATAGCATAATAATACTTGAAAAAATGACAAAAATTTGAGGCTGGGCCATGTTATACGAAAAATGTTCAAGTGATAACCTTAGTTTTTGTTCACTTACTAAGTAGATTGTTTCATTAAAATGTTGAACATTATGAAACTCGTAAACTTATCATAAAATTTTGTTAAAATTTTAGATGAATCTATTCATGATTTCGTAGCAAAAATTAAGATTGACAATTTTTTGAAATCTCCAAAATTTTCTGCTCTCGTGTTGATTTTGATAAAAATTTTTATTATTTCTTCTCAAATAGGCTTTAAAAATTAAAAGGTTAAAAAATATACCTCTTTTCATCTCAACTCTTATGTTTGTATCCAGTAGATTAAAGTAGGACTAGATTGTCCGAGTAATCAACCGTTTGTAGTCAGCTTATCCGTTCTCCACACCCCTCTGTCACTATGTTCCTATCGTAGGTTGACGCCATTATAGATACCATGGATTGAGTTCCATTTTAAGTTTACAGGATCTTGGGGAAACATCAGATCTGGGTTACCTCCCAGCAAGGACTTGATATCTGGGTTACCTCCCAGTAAAGACTAAATCTGGGTTACCTCCCAGCAAGGGCTTTATCTGGGTTACCTCCCAGCAAGGACTTTATCTGGGTTACCTCCCAGCAAGGACTTTATCTGGGTTACCTCCTAGCAAGGCCTTTTATCTGGAACCAGGATCTCAGTTGTCCGTTGTTACCTTTTCTCCATCATTTATTCTGCAGTAAGGCGTAATTGTTGTAGCCTTCAGCAGCGAGATGTCCCAACGTCGGTCGTAATCCTCGTCGCCAATGTTAACAGGGTTCTTCTCTTGTATTTTTGGGAACAACGGAAAACAACAGTTTAGGAGAAGTGGTTTAAAATAAAACTAAAAACTAACTTTTACGTCACGAAACATCTGTATTTATATTACCTGCCGTGCCGATCTTAATAACTATTCTGACGTCACACTAATGTTTAGTGCTCGAGCTGACCGAGGTTAAATGAGGCCTAGTCCACCTGCTATGGTCATGTGACCTAGGTCACATGACTTACAACCAATGGACGGCTACCTCGCCTAGTTGTCAACCAATGGTAAAATTCCAGTATATTTTGCACAGCGTTCACTTAAATGCATGGTTGAATGAACTGACCCTAATGGTCCTAGAAAGGTCACGATCAAGACACCTGTGTCCTGTTCAATATCATCTTAATCATAATCATGCAATCCTATTACCTAACACAATTCACTATCCTAATATGTACAGAGCAGACATTTAATAATTAATATTATATGGGAAAGTCGGTATATAAAGTAATTGCTCTTATTTACATCCGCTACTTTAAATTTACGATTATTGAACGATGCGCTGTTAAATTCAGATTATATACCGGTATTACTATTTAACCTTAATAAGGAAGTTTAAATCACTCCAGCAAAATGTAGTTTTATGCCAGATTAATATAGTGCCAGACATAAATGTTTTATATCAGTAGTATCTATAAAAAGCAGACAAGTTAGAAACAAAATAAATCTTGGTTCACATATTATAGAAAATATGACAAATTAGTTGTGGAACACAAAAAGAAAATTGAGAATAATCTTGTGCGAAGGTAGGGACCAAGATGTCGTTTCCAACCCAAATAAACTTTAAGGAGGCTTCTCATCAGTAGCTGCACCTCCTTATTCTGTTTCTGGCTTTGCTTCATAAAGAAGCAAGCCAGGAACAATTTCTAGTCGATCTCAAAATCTCACTAAATAATTGTACGTATTAATCCATTAAAATTCAGAATCACTTCTTCATAATGTGAAATAGACTTAAAAGTCACAATTCTTATAAATAAAAATTATTTAACTTACGACGTCGTGAATTGGTGACGATGGCGTTGAAAATATTGCAACATGACAATATATTATCAGTAGCCCAGCTAACGATTCTAAATGTATTCTAAAGTAATGGGCGATTTTTCAAAAGAATACAAACAAGGAAAAGAATATAAAATTAATATTGAAGGTGATGTTTGAGCAATCGCTAAACATTAAAAATATGTCGTGATTTAATGATCATCTCAATAATCATTAAATCACAGATTGAACATATTAAAGTTTCATTTAAATTACACAGAAAACAAATTTAGTTGTTAGCACTTTCATTAACTGTCACATGTTCAGCGCAATCTAATACGATAATTTAACCACACAAATTCCCTTTCTTAGCATGTTCAGTGCAAATCTAAAACACAATTTTTTCAGGCAATGGTTCCTGCGGTGTTTGACGCGATATTCGGGGTGATGGCGATGTTCTGCTTCCTGATCGGGTGTTTAGGGAACGCGGTGTCCCTGGTCTACTTTCTGAAGTGTAAAGGAAAGCTGTTCAGGATCACTCAGATCCTCTACACCTACATTGCCACAGTTGGTAGGTGATGACATTCGAATCATATTTATCATTTTTATGCACATTTTTAACAAAATAACCGAGATCAGAAAGGTTTTAATTTTTGAGGATCCTATCAATTATATGACTTTTAATCCACCTTAAGAAACATTTACCCACCCAGACCTACTAACGAGTATCATGATGCTGCCAATAGCCGCCTCCAGTCTCTCACAACGGAAACCTCTCCTCTACTCCAACTCTGTCTTCTGCAACATACACGGCTTCCTGTGGAACATCACCAGTCGGCTCAGTATCTTCCTAGTGATGATCCTGAGTCTGACCCGGACTGCCTTCCTCACCATGCCCTTCAAGAAGATGAACAAACGAGCTGTACTGCTCTCTATAGTCGTCTACTGTGTTATACAGGTACGTTGTTACTCTTTTTTCCTTGTAGTCACTTCATTTTGTTTTTTTATACAGCGAATTTATTCAACTGCTCGCAGATGCGACATGTAGAAGCGACTTCATAAATCTCAAAGCTTCACTATATAATATTCATCCGCAACATTTCAGAGTTTTGATTTTTCATTCATTTTAAATTCAATAATATGCAATTGGTGCAATGGCATTCTGCTCGGTCGAAGCATTTTCGCGTAATATTTTTCAGTTAAATACTAATTTATGGTGTTTTATGAACTTTAAGATTATTATGAACTTTGAGCTTGGTACTGGTAGACATTTATCTTAGAAATAGAGGGAGTACTCTGAGACAGCTTGTCAAGATATTTCTGCATTTTTATTTGGGCTTAAGTTTGCATTTATGATATATTTTCAAGTAAATGCAATGGTTATTATATAGCCGAAACACAATGGGCTTTTAAACACGACGAGAATTTAATGACTTTAGCAAAACTGTTAACTTTGAGACTACTGACTAAAAGGTTTTTACGTCAAGGATGCATATAGAACCACCCTTTCATACAGCAAATTGTTGAAGCAATACTGTTGTTATAAGTTAATATAATGTAATGTTACGTAATACTTGTACCAAAACATTTAAAATATGCACTCAACCTCGAGCATCTTTCAATCTCAACACCAAATGACGCTTTTTCTCATTTCTTCCAACCGGAAGTCACAGATCGGCAGAGTTTTCTCAGAAATTTAAATCTGTCAAGATCATAAATCGATACAGCTCTCTAAAAAATAAGTGATCGTATTCGATCAAAATTCATATTATGCCAATTATATTAAGCTCAATATGTAATAGAAAATATCCCCCAGATGGTGCAAGCTGCAATTCCCTACATGGCGCACGTGGTTTACTCCTACGAGGTGTACCACGTGAGATGCACGTGGTACATATTCGACGTGACACCCAGCCTGACCATCTCTCACCTCCTCCACGTGCTCCTGGTGGTGATCCCTATACTCCTCCCCATCTTCCCCGTCATGATCTCCTGCATCATCTCCACACGGGCCATGTTCATGACGGTCAAATCCCCCGCCGCACTCACCTCTCGCAACAACACCGTCCGGGGGAAACACAAGAGAAAAGCCACCGTCACCATCATCGCCATCACCGTGGTGTACGTGGTTTTCAATCTGCCGCCAAGCCTCACTGCTATTGTCATGCTGGTGGATGAAAACCTCATGAACTGGGACAGGTTTTACTTCTTCAGCAACTTCCAGGAGGTCCACTGCGTGGCCCTCAACGCCTGTCTCAACCCCATCATTTATCTTATCACGATGAATCAGATGAAACTGTTTCTCATCAGTGGCTTCGGAACCGCCAAAAATCACATCTCCGCCTACGTCAGCTCGGCCCTTCATGAGAATCATCACAATCCGAATAAGATTCCTCGTTCTAGGATTCAGCTGGATAACGAGGAGCAAAATCAAATGCAGGTGGAGGACCCAAGGAAATCTTTTCCTTGAACTATGAAATTTCAATAATTTCGTGCCGTGCCCACATTTGAGGGGTGATAAATTAGTATCAAACAGAATTCGCTTTCTGTAGTAAGCGACAGGACTAAACTAAATCAGTGGTAAACTTTAGAGATTCTGCTTATACTATTGCCAATAGTATTGGTTATGATGTAGAACAATTTTATTACGAGACAAGTTTATTCTAAACTTGTGCTTAACGTTTGGAAACTCTGGAACCTAGGATCAGTAAGCACCAGTAGTGACCCTATTTCTGTTTTTATTGTGTAAATTCGTCGTTATTAAGTGTATCAATAATCAATATCTGTGGTATGTATAACGGAGTGTTTATTATCAAAAGCTCGCGATTTGGTAAAAATTGGCACAGCAATGACGAGATGTTTCAACCTTCGGTTAGACCACATGGGCGGCCCTGTAGTCAACACTGTGTCCATCGTGAAACATCTACAAGCGAGATGAAATAAATTTGATAATATTTGTTAAGGAATGTTTCAATTCCCTGGTTTTGTTTATTCAATGTTTAAATTTGTTCAATGTTTATTCAATGTTTATAAAATAAATTATTTGTATAATATTCATGGCTGTAAAGGTGTATTTATGTTATAAAAATTTGTTCATTTCATTCGAAAAAAAAACTTACTTTTATTTATTACTGTGTATACAAATTCAAATTATTGTTTAATTTGAAGTACAATTCAGAACATCAAACTCTATTCAGCACAACTCAAAATAACTTGCGAAAAAATAATAATGGTTGACGTACCTTTACTCTGGTCAATGAGAAGGGGTAAGCCCAGATACAACTTATACTCGTCCCCATACCACACTAGTAACTCCTCTCCCGGCTCGATAGTCTTGCATGCTCTGAAGGATATACAAACATTAGTCCACAAACCCATTACTCTATTAAATACGAGAGCATTAAAGTAGGGCCGTTCGTGATACCTAGGATCAAATTAGTTTCACAGGAATTATTAACGGCACTATAATACTAGACACGTGAGGGAATGTGTCCAGCAAGGCACCACTTTCGTCGAGTGGTCACACCTTGAGAAATCGCTCTGATTTGGTATTTCATCAACACCATTTGAAATCCACAGCTACAGTATCAAACAAATTAATCAGATTGAGCAGGAGGGTCCTACAGGCTGCATAATATTCGAGCTTTTCGTGGAGCTAGGTGTGGACTGGCTACACCTGGTTAAAGCACTTCCATCCTATTACAGAATAATGTGTAATAGTAATATAAACTATAGTGAATTTAAAATATGATGTAATTTAAGCAGATCGCCTGTATAAAAAGTGAGCGACTCAGTATAACTTACCTAAAATAGATGTGTCCGAGATGTTGGAAAGCTGCCATGTTTTGTTCTTCTTCTGACCGGGCACAGCTAATGTACCTCATCCAGTTGGCTAGGGAGGAATCGTTGCCGTCCACAAAATGTGATATCTCACCGTTCGTGTCGTACACCTGAGATATAAACGTATGTGAAACATGTCTGGAAGTAAATTCATGTCTATAAAGTGATCTTAACATTGAAAATGGATCTGAAGAACCACTTCCAAAATTGATGACCGTAAACGAACAATTTAATTACATCCTACAGCTGTAAACCCCTTATTTGCCGTAAACCCTGGTCCCCCGACCACCAAAATGTTTGAAAAATATCAACATTTTTAGTGTGATTGATACCACGTGGTACTTGACTTGATTGTCATTATCATAAGCCGACTAAGTCAGTTCCGGGTTGCTGTGCAACGTTCTGAACTAGGTATGCTACAGAGAATGGCCTAAAATGCTCTTAGAAAAACGTTAAAAAGATCTCAGATCCACAGCGCACTTAGCATGAGGAGCGATTAATTATCAGAGTCCTGATAAGGTCAGTGAATAGTTGAAGAGTACCCTACATTCTACAAATGGGGTACCCTACATTCTACAAATGGGGTTCCCTACATTCTACAAATGGTTGAGTACCCTACATTCTACAAATGGTTGAGTACCCTACATTCTACAAATGGGGTTCCACGAATTAGCTCTACTCCATATTTGGAAGATTAGGACTTTGTTAACATGTGACCTGATGTTTAACGGTATTATAACAAAGCCCTCCTATAATCTATCGCACTGTTTAAGGCTTATCACAGGATAAATTGGATGTTCTATTGACTTAAAGATGCAGTTTAGCATATGATTATGAACCGAAACTTCAAAAGTCTGCGATACCCGTTCAATGCATATGAAAGATCGTACTCTCTTCGTTTAAAGTTGATAGGGAATTTTCAAATCAATAGGGAAAAAACCAATCTAGCTCCAATTACACCGATTAAAGTTACGTTATTTATATATAGATATTCGAAACTAATGATTAATAAGTGTAATTGTATTACACTTCTTATTAAATATCTTCCTGTCACGAATTATTGATATCTACTTATAATTTGATATCACTAAACCCTGATACTGATAAAGATATTCCGGGGAAAATAAACCTCAATTAAAAATGTTGATATACGAAGATCGTAAGTAGGAAATATATTAATCGTGTCAATAATTCAATAAGGATGCAATTAATCAAGAAAGGGTATAAAAGCCTAGGATAACAGACATTCAGCATAAACCTTTTTCCTCTACAGTTTGTTGAATAACAATCGAGCTGAATGCTTTTTAAGTTATTTTCTGAAATCTTTCCATTTTGAATAAAGATTTTATTTCAACGAATCATTATTTTCAACATTGTCTTGTAGTTTTCACTATAGGATACTTTTGAATAACTAAAATAAATATTTTGCAATTAATCTCTTCCTTCTATAGTTTGGCTCAAGGAAACTATATCAAATATGCCTCTGGACGAGACCAACAACGAAAGCTACAGATACCTGAGAAGTGTCGGAAACACCTGGAAGTACAACGTCGAGGACCTCCACCCCAAGATGTTGGAACGTCTGTACAAGAGGTTCGACACTTTCGATCTCGACACTGACGGCAAGATGAGCATGGACGAGATTATGTACTGGCCCGACAGAATGAGACAGCTGGTCAACGCTTCTGACGAACAGATTGAGAAGATGAGAGCTGCCTGCGACACCTTCTTCTTCCACAAAGGAGTAAACCGAGACACCGGTCTCGCACGAGAGGACTGGGTTGAAGCTAACAGAGTCTTCGCTGAAGCCGAGAGAGAAAGGGAACGACGTGGAGAAGGATCTTTGATTGCCCTCCTCTCCAACTCTTACTACGATGTCCTGGATGATAATGGTGATGGTACTGTCAATGTTGAAGAGCTCAAAACAATGATGAAAGCCTTTGATGTACCCCAGGAGGCTGCCTACACCTTCTTCGAGAAGGGTGATACCGACGGGACCGGAAAGCTGGAGCGACCTGAGCTGGTCCATCTCTTCAGAAAGTTCTGGATGGAGCCATACGATCCCCAGTGGGATGGTGTCTACGCTTACAAATACTAAGCAAAGAAATAACTTTCAGACTAAATCTTTAAATGGAAACTTAAATTAAACATCATGCACACTTTGAATCCCTTAAATCTCATTTTCGCTGCAATTTTCTATCGCAATTTCAGTTTCCTGCCTTCCTTCCGCAATTTCGAGTTTTCAGTTTAATGATCAGTACAGTTTCTAATTACAATTATCATGACTATTTTATCTAGATCTTGAAGTGTTTCACATCAACATTGCGTGCGTTATTGCTTTCCCATTACTACTAATTCGAATTCTCGTTTTCAATGAAAAATGTTCTACCATAAATTATACTCCCTCGTAAATTATGATATATCCGATATTTCAGAATACTTTAGTACTTTGTAATCGTGCTGACCAACATTTATCTCCAGTTTAGCTCAAGGAAACTATATCAAATATGCCTCTGGACGAGACCAACAACGAAAGCTACAGATACCTGAGAAGTGTCGGAAACACCTGGAAGTACAACGTCGAGGACCTCCACCCCAAGATGTTGGAACGTCTGTACAAGAGGTTCGACACTTTCGATCTCGACACTGACGGCAAGATGAGCATGGACGAGATTATGTACTGGCCCGACAGAATGAGACAGCTGGTCAACGCTTCTGACGAACAGATTGAGAAGATGAGAGCTGCCTGCGACACCTTCTTCTTCCACAAAGGAGTAAACCGAGACACCGGTCTCGCACGAGAGGACTGGGTTGAAGCTAACAGAGTCTTCGCTGAAGCCGAGAGAGAAAGGGAACGACGTGGAGAAGGATCTTTGATTGCCCTCCTCTCCAACTCTTACTACGATGTCCTGGATGATAATGGTGATGGTACTGTCAATGTTGAAGAGCTCAAAACAATGATGAAAGCCTTTGATGTACCCCAGGAGGCTGCCTACACCTTCTTCGAGAAGGGTGATACCGACGGGACCGGAAAGCTGGAGCGACCTGAGCTGGTCCATCTCTTCAGAAAGTTCTGGATGGAGCCATACGATCCCCAGTGGGATGGTGTCTACGCTTACAAATACTAAGCAAAGAAATAACTTTCAGACTAAATCTTTAAATGGAAACTTAAATTAAACATCATGCACACTTTGAATCCCTTAAATCTCATTTTCGCTGCAATTTTCTATCGCAATTTCAGTTTCCTGCCTTCCTTCCGCAATTTCGAGTTTTCAGTTTAATGATCAGTACAGTTTCTAATTACAATTATCATGACTATTTTATCTAGATCTTGAAGTGTTTCACATCAACATTGCGTGCGTTATTGCTTTCCCATTACTACTAATTCGAATTCTCGTTTTCAATGAAAAATGTTCTACCATAAATTATACTCCCTCGTAAATTATGATATATCCGATATTTCAGAATACTTTAGTACTTTGTAATCGTGCTGACCAACATTTATCTCCAGTTTAGCTCAAGGAAACTATATCAAATATGCCTCTGGACGAGACCAACAACGAAAGCTACAGATACCTGAGAAGTGTCGGAAACACCTGGAAGTACAACGTCGAGGACCTCCACCCCAAGATGTTGGAACGTCTGTACAAGAGGTTCGACACTTTCGATCTCGACACTGACGGCAAGATGAGCATGGACGAGATTATGTACTGGCCCGACAGAATGAGACAGCTGGTCAACGCTTCTGACGAACAGATTGAGAAGATGAGAGCTGCCTGCGACACCTTCTTCTTCCACAAAGGAGTAAACCGAGACACCGGTCTCGCACGAGAGGACTGGGTTGAAGCTAACAGAGTCTTCGCTGAAGCCGAGAGAGAAAGGGAACGACGTGGAGAAGGATCTTTGATTGCCCTCCTCTCCAACTCTTACTACGATGTCCTGGATGATAATGGTGATGGTACTGTCAATGTTGAAGAGCTCAAAACAATGATGAAAGCCTTTGATGTACCCCAGGAGGCTGCCTACACCTTCTTCGAGAAGGGTGATACCGACGGGACCGGAAAGCTGGAGCGACCTGAGCTGGTCCATCTCTTCAGAAAGTTCTGGATGGAGCCATACGATCCCCAGTGGGATGGTGTCTACGCTTACAAATACTAAGCAAAGAAATAACTTTCAGACTAAATCTTTAAATGGAAACTTAAATTAAACATCATGCACACTTTGAATCCCTTAAATCTCATTTTCGCTGCAATTTTCTATCGCAATTTCAGTTTCCTGCCTTCCTTCCGCAATTTCGAGTTTTCAGTTTAATGATCAGTACAGTTTCTAATTACAATTATCATGACTATTTTATCTAGATCTTGAAGTGTTTCACATCAACATTGCGTGCGTTATTGCTTTCCCATTACTACTAATTCGAATTCTCGTTTTCAATGAAAAATGTTCTACCATAAATTATACTCCCTCGTAAATTATGATATATCCGATATTTCAGAATACTTTAGTACTTTGTAATCGTGCTGACCAACATTTATCTCCAGTTTAGCTCAAGGAAACTATATCAAATATGCCTCTGGACGAGACCAACAACGAAAGCTACAGATACCTGAGAAGTGTCGGAAACACCTGGAAGTACAACGTCGAGGACCTCCACCCCAAGATGTTGGAACGTCTGTACAAGAGGTTCGACACTTTCGATCTCGACACTGACGGCAAGATGAGCATGGACGAGATTATGTACTGGCCCGACAGAATGAGACAGCTGGTCAACGCTTCTGACGAACAGATTGAGAAGATGAGAGCTGCCTGCGACACCTTCTTCTTCCACAAAGGAGTAAACCGAGACACCGGTCTCGCACGAGAGGACTGGGTTGAAGCTAACAGAGTCTTCGCTGAAGCCGAGAGAGAAAGGGAACGACGTGGAGAAGGATCTTTGATTGCCCTCCTCTCCAACTCTTACTACGATGTCCTGGATGATAATGGTGATGGTACTGTCAATTGAGACTAAAAAATGTGAAACCTTTGTACAGGAGCTGACTTCCAGAGGGATACCTACGACGAAAGCGGAGCACCGATGTCCATCTCAAATCGTGAGCCTACTTCCATGGAGTTCTGCTATCATCATTCAAAGATAACACTTCAATTAAATTAATGAATTTAAATTAATCTGAAATTTTTGAACATTAAACTCTTTCTGCATTCATATCAATTCAAATCTCTGCTTCCTCAAATTTCGGTTACATAAATTATATCCTTCTAATTACAATTCATATTCAGAATATATATTTGTAATTTCAACAAATTTCTCATTTTCAGAACTATATATATTCGAATTCCCAAGAAAAAGTTCTACCTAAATTATCACGAAATATGAATACCGTTTCAATACATTTTGAAGTCTGACAAATTTCCCATTTATCTCAGAACTATGCAAATGCTCGACGAGACAATATGCCCACGAACTGACGAACACTGAGTAAAGCACTCACAACCCAATGTTGGAACTCCAAATTACTTCTCCAAATGCGGAAAATGACAGCACGATAGGGCCTCGACCAAGACATGGTCAACGCTGAACGATTCGAAGATGAAGCGCGACGACCTCTCAAAAGGATAAGCACCGTCTCGCAGAAGGAGCTGAGTAAAGTTGGACGAAAGAAAGGGAAGACTGAAAGATTGAGCTTGCGACCCCAACTCTCTACACTCTAGAAAGGTGATGACCGACTGGGAGGAAACTAGTGTGAAGCCTGTTACTCCAGAGCTCCTGTGCGAGAAGGTAACGAGACCGGAAGCAGGAACTACTAGCAATACTTAGTCTAAACTTATGAACCCTATAGTGTCACCTTGATACTAATCAAAATATTTACTAAATTTAAAGAAACTTTATTAACCTGCCTTCGAATCTTAAATTCATTTAGGTCATTTATCGAATTATTACCTCTTTCTGATTCGTTTCGTTTAAGATCAAGTCGTAATTCATTCATACATTTTATCAATTAGTTTTCAATAAATTGTCATAATTTTCCATACTATTGAATTATTTTACATATTTTCCATAAATACTTCTGTAATTGACATTATCTCATTTTCAGAATATATTTAATCTGCCTCACATTCCACAATTAGCTAAGATACTTAATATGCCTCGGACAAATACAAACTCAGATACTCACAGATGTGAACGTTGACATAAATGGGCCCTCCGATTGACTTCAAGAGTTCAACTTGATTACTGCGCAATGAATGGACGAATTGACTGGCCAAAATGACACGTCACTTCTGAGAACAGATTGAGAAGATGAAGCTGCCTGCGACACCTTCTTCTTCCACAAATAACCCCGGTTGACGAGACAGTAACACGGAGTAGCAAGACGAGTGAAAAGCTGAAAGTGGAGGATCTGATGCTCCAGAAGCCGTGACACTAGATTCCTTGAATATAGATGCTGATGATAATGTGATAGACTAAATGAGAGCCAAAGTGAACCATGATGACCCATCAGAAGGTGTACGACGTCGGAAGTGGTGACCGAGGGACTCGAAAGTGCGATGGGCCATCTCCCAAGTTGTGCCAAAGATACACAAGAATCTCGTATCTTAAAGGATTAAATAAACAGAAACTTTAACCCTAAATCTAATGAATATTAGCATTCAGTCCTCTTCCCCAATTCTCATTTCGAATTCATGATTTATTCATTTCACTATTTCGATTTGAAGTTTCAATCAATTGCGTCTTTCTAATTACTACATTCATTGTTATCAATGAAGTTTACATAACGATTATTCTTCAGAATTATTGTAATGCTACAATTTGATTCTACAATTATCAATGCAAAAAGATCAACACAAACTAATCCCTCGTAAATGGAATAAATATCAATTCAACTTAGATTTGAATCGTTCAAATTATCTCATTTGCTAAGGAAATATACAATTGCCTCTGGCCGACAAACGAAAGTTAGTTGAGCAGTTCGAAAACTGAATACCAATCTACTCCACAAGGAGTTAACGACACAGAGACTTTGCATTCTCGACCTGAGCAAGAGATGGACGAGATTTGTATGGAACGACAGAATGTACCCTGTCAACCTTCTGACGATAGGAAGATGAGTAGTCGTAACTTTACTCAACAAAGGAAACCTAATTCCCAGAGCAGGACTAAGGGTTAAGTAACGAAGCTTTGGCGAACCGACGGCAAAAGTGGAGAACGATCAGTAGGATCGTTTATTACCAACTCAAACAACTCACTAAATGTTATGGATATAAAGTGAGGTCACATTTGAACCAATTATTCAATTGCATGAAGTTTATGTTACCCCGCATGCTGCTACAGTATTCTCAGAGTATCGACGACGACATTTTCGACTGAGTGTCCATCACAGCGTCTTATTCGAAGCTACAACCATCCGGTTAGAAGATGTACTTACAAATATAAGCAAAAATAACTTTCGAATCTAAATGAAATAATTAACGCACCAACTTGATCCTTTAATTCATTTCTCAATATTCTCAGCCGAGTAGGATCGCAAATGTACAGTCCAGCCACCTCCAGATTGACGCAGGTTCGCTTAATCTACATTCTGAGAAAGATTATCAGTACTGCTATCAGACTAAGGTTACCAACTGCTTGCGTTAGAATAGCTTGCTCGACCATTACTATCCCAATGGTGTTCAACAAAATGTCAAAGATTATACTACAATTCGAATATAAGAAGTCGAATGGAAGTCTTTAACTCTCCAACTTTACTCCTTAAGCTCATGACTTGCAAATTTTGAACGACAAACAAGATCAGCCATTACCCAGGTCGCACACTCTGAGTAATGATCGACGCGAAACCAGATGTACTGCACAGTTCAAATCTTGATGCCAACTGACCAGAATGGCAGTTTCAATACTAGCAAAGAATACTTCAGAAATTTCTAGTAAACCTTACATCATACAATTGAATAAACTTGCTGGAATTTTCTATCCAATGTCAACTCTCCGCTTCCAGGTTTAGTTAATGTTAAGCAACAATTCAATACGAATAGAAAGCTGAAGTTACATCGAATGCGTCTTTGTTGCCCATCTACAATTCGAATTCGTCTCGATAAAATGTTCAAATTATACTCCGTAATGTTAATCCGAAATGAGAACTTTGAATCGTCCCAACATAGCCCAACTTTGAGGAAGTTCATATCACGACGGAAACGGACACCGAACAAGGCACTTAGAAGTCGAAATGGAGCAACCGAGACCCCACCAGAGTTGGAACGTTAAATACAAGAAGTTGAACTTTCAACTAAACTTATGGCAAGATAATGAGATTATGCAATTGAAGACTAAACTGTCAATTCCTTTGACACAGATGCAATCGAAGAGCTGTCACGACTTCCTTCCACAAGATACAGCAGCTCTCAAGATATGGTGAAGCTAAACAGTCATCGCTAACTAACTAGAAGGATAAACTTTAATTGCCCTAATTCTTCCATTTATACTAATTGATTCGTTCAAAATGTTCTAACATATTAATCCTTTCGTATATCATATATCCGCTTCATCTTGAAGTGATCGTAATAGCTAGACCACATTCATCTCTCATTTAGCTAAGGACATACACACAGTTGGAGGTACCTACAATCACTAAGTACAGAATTAACCTTCAATAAATTTTAAATGAACTAACCGTGATCAATTACTTATCTGACTGCCAATACATGGATATTGCCGGACGGACCACATAGAGTGTGACCTTACAAAGAAAGGACGTCGAAATGTGAACAGTGCGAGCAGAGAAGACTGAAGTTGAGCCAACTCTACTTCATAGGAGTAGCCAAATGAGCTTGTCCGGCGTAACCGAGATCGAGCGAACTACAGATCAGATTGGAGAGTAGTGTCACACAAAAGCAGAATCGCTAACTTGATAAACCGCACTGACCTACTTCTCAATTCTTGATTCAGTCTTCTTCATAGCATAATCATTATAAATTATAACACGATGCATCATTCTGCTAGTCCTCCATCGATTCTTTAAATTACCAATTTCCTAAATTATCAATCTTTATCTATCTCCTTTCATATCAAAAAATCTAAGACAACGATACAGACTGAATCAACCCTGAAGAAACCGACCACCAATAGCTGTAAGTGTGATCACAGAGACAGCATTGACCGACAGACTTCCGAAGTGGAGATAACTGCCGACTTCTTCTACGATAAGAGAGCTGCGACTTAAAGAGTACGAGAGAACGGAGGTTGCTCTTCCAACACAGGAGATATATGACTTCAATTAGCTAAAATGAGCTTGTCACCCAACCTTGAGGGACGCGGACAAGGACGCGACTCGACGCCATCCCGTGGGCTACATAGATATTCACAACTAAGAAAAACTCGACATTATAAACATCATGCACACTTTGAATCCCTTAAATCTCATTTTCGCTGCAATTTTCTATCGCAATTTCAGTTTCCTGCCTTCCTTCCGCAATTTCGAGTTTTCAGTTTAATGATCAGTACAGTTTCTAATTACAATTATCATGACTATTTTATCTAGATCTTGAAGTGTTTCACATCAACATTGCGTGCGTTATTGCTTTCCCATTACTACTAATTCGAATTCTCGTTTTCAATGAAAAATGTTCTACCATAAATTATACTCCCTCGTAAATTATGATATATCCGATATTTCAGAATACTTTAGTACTTTGTAATCGTGCTGACCAACATTTATCTCCAGTTTAGCTCAAGGAAACTATATCAAATATGCCTCTGGACGAGACCAACAACGAAAGCTACAGATACCTGAGAAGTGTCGGAAACACCTGGAAGTACAACGTCGAGGACCTCCACCCCAAGATGTTGGAACGTCTGTACAAGAGGTTCGACACTTTCGATCTCGACACTGACGGCAAGATGAGCATGGACGAGATTATGTACTGGCCCGACAGAATGAGACAGCTGGTCAACGCTTCTGACGAACAGATTGAGAAGATGAGAGCTGCCTGCGACACCTTCTTCTTCCACAAAGGAGTAAACCGAGACACCGGTCTCGCACGAGAGGACTGGGTTGAAGCTAACAGAGTCTTCGCTGAAGCCGAGAGAGAAAGGGAACGACGTGGAGAAGGATCTTTGATTGCCCTCCTCTCCAACTCTTACTACGATGTCCTGGATGATAATGGTGATGGTACTGTCAATGTTGAAGAGCTCAAAACAATGATGAAAGCCTTTGATGTACCCCAGGAGGCTGCCTACACCTTCTTCGAGAAGGGTGATACCGACGGGACCGGAAAGCTGGAGCGACCTGAGCTGGTCCATCTCTTCAGAAAGTTCTGGATGGAGCCATACGATCCCCAGTGGGATGGTGTCTACGCTTACAAATACTAAGCAAAGAAATAACTTTCAGACTAAATCTTTAAATGGAAACTTAAATTAAACATCATGCACACTTTGAATCCCTTAAATCTCATTTTCGCTGCAATTTTCTATCGCAATTTCAGTTTCCTGCCTTCCTTCCGCAATTTCGAGTTTTCAGTTTAATGATCAGTACAGTTTCTAATTACAATTATCATGACTATTTTATCTAGATCTTGAAGTGTTTCACATCAACATTGCGTGCGTTATTGCTTTCCCATTACTACTAATTCGAATTCTCGTTTTCAATGAAAAATGTTCTACCATAAATTATACTCCCTCGTAAATTATGATATATCCGATATTTCAGAATACTTTAGTACTTTGTAATCGTGCTGACCAACATTTATCTCCAGTTTAGCTCAAGGAAACTATATCAAATATGCCTCTGGACGAGACCAACAACGAAAGCTACAGATACCTGAGAAGTGTCGGAAACACCTGGAAGTACAACGTCGAGGACCTCCACCCCAAGATGTTGGAACGTCTGTACAAGAGGTTCGACACTTTCGATCTCGACACTGACGGCAAGATGAGCATGGACGAGATTATGTACTGGCCCGACAGAATGAGACAGCTGGTCAACGCTTCTGACGAACAGATTGAGAAGATGAGAGCTGCCTGCGACACCTTCTTCTTCCACAAAGGAGTAAACCGAGACACCGGTCTCGCACGAGAGGACTGGGTTGAAGCTAACAGAGTCTTCGCTGAAGCCGAGAGAGAAAGGGAACGACGTGGAGAAGGATCTTTGATTGCCCTCCTCTCCAACTCTTACTACGATGTCCTGGATGATAATGGTGATGGTACTGTCAATGTTGAAGAGCTCAAAACAATGATGAAAGCCTTTGATGTACCCCAGGAGGCTGCCTACACCTTCTTCGAGAAGGGTGATACCGACGGGACCGGAAAGCTGGAGCGACCTGAGCTGGTCCATCTCTTCAGAAAGTTCTGGATGGAGCCATACGATCCCCAGTGGGATGGTGTCTACGCTTACAAATACTAAGCAAAGAAATAACTTTCAGACTAAATCTTTAAATGGAAACTTAAATTAAACATCATGCACACTTTGAATCCCTTAAATCTCATTTTCGCTGCAATTTTCTATCGCAATTTCAGTTTCCTGCCTTCCTTCCGCAATTTCGAGTTTTCAGTTTAATGATCAGTACAGTTTCTAATTACAATTATCATGACTATTTTATCTAGATCTTGAAGTGTTTCACATCAACATTGCGTGCGTTATTGCTTTCCCATTACTACTAATTCGAATTCTCGTTTTCAATGAAAAATGTTCTACCATAAATTATACTCCCTCGTAAATTATGATATATCCGATATTTCAGAATACTTTAGTACTTTGTAATCGTGCTGACCAACATTTATCTCCAGTTTAGCTCAAGGAAACTATATCAAATATGCCTCTGGACGAGACCAACAACGAAAGCTACAGATACCTGAGAAGTGTCGGAAACACCTGGAAGTACAACGTCGAGGACCTCCACCCCAAGATGTTGGAACGTCTGTACAAGAGGTTCGACACTTTCGATCTCGACACTGACGGCAAGATGAGCATGGACGAGATTATGTACTGGCCCGACAGAATGAGACAGCTGGTCAACGCTTCTGACGAACAGATTGAGAAGATGAGAGCTGCCTGCGACACCTTCTTCTTCCACAAAGGAGTAAACCGAGACACCGGTCTCGCACGAGAGGACTGGGTTGAAGCTAACAGAGTCTTCGCTGAAGCCGAGAGAGAAAGGGAACGACGTGGAGAAGGATCTTTGATTGCCCTCCTCTCCAACTCTTACTACGATGTCCTGGATGATAATGGTGATGGTACTGTCAATGTTGAAGAGCTCAAAACAATGATGAAAGCCTTTGATGTACCCCAGGAGGCTGCCTACACCTTCTTCGAGAAGGGTGATACCGACGGGACCGGAAAGCTGGAGCGACCTGAGCTGGTCCATCTCTTCAGAAAGTTCTGGATGGAGCCATACGATCCCCAGTGGGATGGTGTCTACGCTTACAAATACTAAGCAAAGAAATAACTTTCAGACTAAATCTTTAAATGGAAACTTAAATTAAACATCATGCACACTTTGAATCCCTTAAATCTCATTTTCGCTGCAATTTTCTATCGCAATTTCAGTTTCCTGCCTTCCTTCCGCAATTTCGAGTTTTCAGTTTAATGATCAGTACAGTTTCTAATTACAATTATCATGACTATTTTATCTAGATCTTGAAGTGTTTCACATCAACATTGCGTGCGTTATTGCTTTCCCATTACTACTAATTCGAATTCTCGTTTTCAATGAAAAATGTTCTACCATAAATTATACTCCCTCGTAAATTATGATATATCCGATATTTCAGAATACTTTAGTACTTTGTAATCGTGCTGACCAACATTTATCTCCAGTTTAGCTCAAGGAAACTATATCAAATATGCCTCTGGACGAGACCAACAACGAAAGCTACAGATACCTGAGAAGTGTCGGAAACACCTGGAAGTACAACGTCGAGGACCTCCACCCCAAGATGTTGGAACGTCTGTACAAGAGGTTCGACACTTTCGATCTCGACACTGACGGCAAGATGAGCATGGACGAGATTATGTACTGGCCCGACAGAATGAGACAGCTGGTCAACGCTTCTGACGAACAGATTGAGAAGATGAGAGCTGCCTGCGACACCTTCTTCTTCCACAAAGGAGTAAACCGAGACACCGGTCTCGCACGAGAGGACTGGGTTGAAGCTAACAGAGTCTTCGCTGAAGCCGAGAGAGAAAGGGAACGACGTGGAGAAGGATCTTTGATTGCCCTCCTCTCCAACTCTTACTACGATGTCCTGGATGATAATGGTGATGGTACTGTCAATGTTGAAGAGCTCAAAACAATGATGAAAGCCTTTGATGTACCCCAGGAGGCTGCCTACACCTTCTTCGAGAAGGGTGATACCGACGGGACCGGAAAGCTGGAGCGACCTGAGCTGGTCCATCTCTTCAGAAAGTTCTGGATGGAGCCATACGATCCCCAGTGGGATGGTGTCTACGCTTACAAATACTAAGCAAAGAAATAACTTTCAGACTGAATCTGTAAATGGAAACTTAAATTAACATAGTGCACACTTTGAATCCCTTAAATCTCATTTTCGCTGCAATTTCCATTGCATTTTTTATTTTAATCTCCTGCATATCATGATTGTATCTGTTTTTATTAATGATCTGATTAGTTTCTGATTATGCGCATTAAAGATGTAGATTATTTTATCCCAATGCTGAAGTTTATTAACATCGTCTCTCCCTATTCACAAAGTTTGAGTTTATCATTTCTGAGTTAAAATTATACTCTCCGCGGTCAACCAAATATTCTCTGCAGGGAAATACAAGTGGCCTCATAATTAATAAATAATGGGTTTGATCCATTTTTGAGCTAATAATCAATATCCAAGCTGAAACATCAATATTAAATGACAATAAAGATATACAATATACAATAGTATACACTATACATCTTTAAAATAGTACATACCTCCCAGACGAGGCTGGTATCTTTAATCTTCTTTATGTCCTCCAGACTTATCACCTTGCCCTCGTAAGGTCCTACCCACATTCCTGGAATTTACATCTATAAATTTACCTCTACTACTAACAGGGAGCCAGGGAGGCTGCATACATTCTCTTAGAAAGCTGAAAACAATCTTGCAATATGAATTTTAGATCATATCTTGTCGGATATAGGATCTGTGGCCGTTGTAAATGCTTAAATGCTTTTTAAGTTTAACTTGTAACACAGTAATACTAAGCACTTCATAGTATTTTGGCTCTTTAAAAAATAAAATCTACCCCATTACATACAGACAGCTGACCATCTACGAAATATTGATCGTTTTTATCTAGGAGGAAATGTCATATAGTGAAGAAAAAGCAACAGAATATTTACAGAAAATTCTCAAACATACCATCGTTAATGGCGGTTTTACAGCGGACACCAATACCGGAATTTGGAATCTTAGAGAGACATGGCTCCACTTCGTCGGGAAACTTTATCCTGTCGTTGGATACCTTCCTCATCATCTTCTTTATCGTGCTCTCTTCTTCATCTTTTCGTTTCAGTTGGAATTCCTGACCACCTGTATGTTTTTACATTTTAAACATTGCTGTATTCTTTTCAATACAGACTCAGACAGTAACAATGTGATAACACTGCTAAATGTGGTAATCATGACGTCACAAAATTAAGGATTCAAAGGCACAATCCAGCATTAACTTTATAAGGTAGCTATGTCTGCTATATATGCAAATCGCACTATCAATCCCCACTCACCAACCACAACCGGGCAATAGCGCTCATTCATTTTATCGTAGAGTGCTTTTTGTAAGTTCTAGACATGCAAATTAGAAAGCACTCCTGGCGTTATATACACGAACATAATCAGACGAGGATCCCATTATAGAAATCACATGGCCAGATTACTGAAAGGGAAGCGAATCATATAATAGGGCTGGGCTTCAAGAAAATTCATAGGACTCTGTTAATTTGTCGATTACTTGTAAAGCCCAGTGGCAGAGGCTTTTGTTTGGGTAAATTTACTGCTCTACAATCGAGCCCAACAAAGAAAGAGATGTGCTCCACCAGTGCAGGAGAGGCACGCTAAAAGCCGTCCTAGCTATTTGGCACTCTCATGTCAGAGAATCGTAACACAAGTGCAGCCTCGTACCAGCTTGTATGCCCCGTAAAGCTACATGTGCTACGCGAATGACAGAGCTTGCCATCCTGGACCACTGTTTTCTCAGAGGCGGTGGACAAAGGAGTTAAAGTACGAAGAGACGAAATATACTTTATATTTACTACTGCTCTAAAATTTCTTGTAAAATAGAGACGTAAATATAATGAGACTCTTCTAGCTAGTCAGATATAAAATTATAAGTAAATTATTATGGAATATTATATGAGATATTATTTAAATTCTAGAGATAGGCTACCTTCATGTATTTAGGAAGATATCATGGGTGAATATTGGATAAACAAAAAGGTTGGATCAGACGACAGCCTAAGTACGGTCTGTTAGCCTTGTTTTAAGTTACAAAATCGTTCCTAATAACCTATACTATCTCAGAGTTTGGTTTCAATTAAGGAGTGGCTGCAAGTTAATAAAAGTAAGAATAAAAAGAGATACATTTTCCACTCCAGTTAGAATCTTTCACACCGTACCCGTTGTTAAAGGTGATGATCGTTCTAGCATTTCACAATTATTCTCCGCAGATCTCCGTCCTCCAATCAGCTGCGAGCTCCTTTGATAACATGAATAATCACGATATGACTGTAACCTCATGCTTCTACCCTCGTGACAAACTTAATATTTCACAAAAGGTTAATCAGTGTCGACATGAGCTGATAGTAATACTTAGATTGATCCGCAGCTTCAAGAAATAATTATTACGATTAGATAACGGTTCGAACTTTCCAATAATTCAATATCACGAGCTCTCACGTTAGGTCTGACCGTGAAATAGGACCGAGCTATATTATAATCATCCTCCCAAGCACAGTCTCGTGATCGGACATCAGTATATTTTACTGACAATAGCCGCTCAGTCTTTGTTTCCCCTCAGGTTTCATAATCTCGAGATTAAAATTAAATTTGTGGTGAAGCAGCCCACGATTCTTGACACCCCCGTGCGATTTACTGAGTAGTCATTAGACTGAGCGTTGATTGCATTACAGTTTCAGCGCAGTTGAGAGCCGGCACGTGCTTTGTCAACCACTGCCCGGTGCAATGATCACGTGATCAGGACAGTCACGTGGGCAGAGTCACGTGGGCGAGCTTTTGTGTTTCATTGGACGGTGAGAATCATAGAAAGCACATTTGTACCTAGTGCCGGTAAAATCTGCCGTGAAATGCTGGAACTCTGGTCAAGATTCATTTGCTTGATTGCATAAATCCACCAGCTAATCAATTTTAAATGTGGTTTTGTAATCGTAGTGTTCAATACCGACTTTTCAGGTCAGATACAGTGACTTTCAAAGATTAAAGCTCTAATAACGGTGCTATTTCACAAGCTCTTCATGAATTTAGGGGAAATGAATCAGCTACCATACTAGCGAGCGAAGCTTAACTCTTTCACCTCAACCCGCACATGTTCAGCCATGCTCAACCACTGAGATCCCTATATATTAGCTTGCGAATAAACAATCTTATAGATATCCTAAGATAAAAAGTTGATTGAACCCCCAAGTTTTATTAAGCCTGTCAGTTGACAACTTGAAAACCGTGAGAAAAGTCACACCACGTGTCACAAGCCAAGTGTAGTTACGCTCAATCTATCAGAGCTCATATGATCAGTGATCTGTAGGTTTTACCCTCCTGCCGGGATCCCACTAAAGTTTAACAATCTTGTGGGAAGATCTGACTTAATGCTCATTTAATTGTTCACTGATGAGAAAGATGAAGTTATGAGCACTATTATAACTAGATGGGATACTCAGCTGATATGCGCTGCATACTCAATCGAATACTCCAATTCTGCGAAACATCAATGCAAAATGTGCTACTACATACATACATTGCGAAATTTAGAAAAATAAGTTCGGCTTTACAGTTCAAATCTTACCATACTGATATCTGCTTTTACGGGATTAGGCTAAAAAAGTTTAAGTATAGTTTTCGGTTCCGTTTAAGTCTTTACTATTTCAACAACAGTGACGTTACTATAGTTAAATTGATATTCGTCCGCTGCCTCTGCATTTATGGCGCCAACTTGCCTACTTTTCTAGCGACGTCTGTGATTATTTGCTAATCACGAGGAGAAGGGACTGAAATGTTTTGTTTTGCGCCGACACTGGCAGATTTTATTCAAACGTAGTAAAATGAAGACAAAATGAAGTTTCCTTTGATCAGCCCGATCCGGCAAATCCTAATAAAGACTAGAGCCGTGACCGTCGAGCAATTTGTTTTACAATGAATATTGTTTCTTCAACTTTATTCGGAGCGATATTGAGAAAGCACACACCCCGACACCGAGCACATTGCTGTAACAGATTGCTGTCACTTTAGCTTTATGTCGTACAGTAAATCACACCTCCCCGCTTTGGACCGTAAAATAGCAAAAAAGCAAAAAGCTTCTCAAGTTCTTTGCAGTAAATCAATGTTCAATATGGATTTTAATAAATGCATATTTATTTTGTAAGTGCTTTCTCTTTGTCAATCGTGTGATTGTCGGGCGAGAAGAACTGTAAAATCATCAGAGGCCTTTGTTATTAGAGAGTCACGAGGGAGCCATGATACGTGCTCTGTGAGTTTAGAGATAGCTGCTGAGATTTACTAACAATAAATCTCAGGAGCTTGAGCTTACAAAAATAAAGCAGATATCTTACTTTCTAAGACATTGCATTATCTTCATCACTACTACTACTATGTCGGAGCTAAGTCCGATCTACGCCAGAAAACCCCCTCCATATATCCCTGTCCCGCATCAGGGTTCGCAGTTCCTCTTTAGAGTTTGTCCCAACTTCCTTCAGTAACATAGACAAGTAGCTTTGTCTTGGTCGGCCTTGCTGTGCTCTACCGTGCGTAGGTTCCCATAAGACTAAATCACTGGCAAGTAGCTCAGGATGTCGGATGCAGTGTCCCGCCATTTTTAATCTCCTGCTTCGTAACTTGTTTGACAGCCTTGGGAGGCTACCATACAAAGTTATATTGCTGACCTTGTCCTTCCATGAGATACCCAGCACCATACGCAACATCTTTGTGTATGTCCCGTCCAAACTTTTCTCTTGAGCCTTTGTCAGTGTCCAGGTTTCTGATCCGTAGAGCAGTACTGATTCACAAGCCTTACGTAACGCGTTTTTTGTTGTTGTGGAACACAACAAGAAAATTGAAAATAATCTTGTGCGAGGGTAGGGACCCAGATGTCGTTTCTAACCCAAATAAACTTTAAGGAGGCTTCTCATCAGTAGCCGCACCTCCTTACTCGGTTTCTGAACTGGAATTCTATGGGCTTCCAGACGGCCAGACCGAGTATTACCATCCCATTCTTCTAGAGTTCATCACAAGAAGCACCCATCTTGAAGATCTTTGACACCCAGACACACCCCATTGGCGAACAAACTTTAGATATAATCTTACATGCTCCCGAAGGAATCCCTGGTTTATGGTCTTTCTCATATAAAGGTTGGCAAACTTTGGTGAAAAACTTTACATTTAGAATTTAAATTGTAAGGAATACTTTAATAGCTTACATTTTATTGTTTTTCAATACCTACCAAACAGTTCAAATCCGTTATAGTTAATACCGGCTCTTAAATTCAAATCATGATAAGTGAATAAGCTAAGACGGGATAT
The DNA here is from genome assembly GCF_026151205.1 of Bolinopsis microptera. NCBI lineage: Eukaryota > Metazoa > Ctenophora > Tentaculata > Lobata > Bolinopsidae > Bolinopsis > Bolinopsis microptera. The sequence goes on from NC_087074.1 coordinate 3,432,656, forward strand.
TTTGAACTCTACAAATATTATATACAATATGTTTCCTAAATATTTCAGATTTATCTACGTTAGCATTCATGTTTTATACAATTTCTGTTCATTATATAAATTTTAATTAATAATTAAAATCCAAAGCATCCCATGTCTATAAACAGAAAAAACAGGTTTATTAATTATTCCCATTTTCTAAAAGATCAGAACCACCACAGACCCATATAAATTGTGCTGATCCAGCTAATCAGCTCTGAGAGAGTAAATATTGAAAATAAGCGACTTTTTAAGTTTATATTGACGTTTCACGTGCAACTGTAGTAAAATTCAATCAGACAATGAGAACATAGGTTTAACATAGTTGTTTATAACGGTACATTAACATGCACTACCTATAACACTATGTTCATTGAGCCAGGTCGAAATGGCCATGGCTGGAGTTAGGAATGCGTCGTGGGAACTTAATGGCGAAGACTATGATTAGAGGATCAAAACATCGGTAAATAAGACGGTTGAAACTTGAAAGAATAACTATTATAATACCTTTTTTTTTTCAAATCAGACATGGAACATAAATGAACACCTTAAAGATTTGATAAGTGGCCTAAAAAAAGGTAGGATACATAAATAATAATAGCTTTTTCCACCCTGCTCTATCAGAGGCTAATATATTCTTAATCATCTGTACAAATCGTCTGTATTTACAAAAACACAATTCATGAAATCATTGGTCAATTAAGTAAAAAATACATATTGCCAACTGCCTTGAAATGATGACAGAAATTTTATTTCATGGTTTACGAATACTTGAATCGAGATGATGGGCGAGCTGCATTGGGCTGGAGGTTTCGTGGAGGAATCCGTGGAGGAATCCGTGGGTGGAGTTGGCAATATGACTAGATTTGGTTCCCAACTTATGTTTAAACTATTCAGGTAAATTCGAGTGATAAGTAAAAATAAGAAATTGAGGACAAGTTTGAGGGTTTGTATAACTCAATGAATTGTTACTTGACCACTGATAGGGAGAAAAGGTAAATATACTTTTACAATGGACAATTAATATTCTTCCAAACGGTACTGCACATACGTTCCTATATCGAAGTTATGAGTTAAAGTGTAGCTGGTTAGCTAAGAACAAGTTCGGACCACATAATTTCGGACGTTACTTTGTCTTGCGGACTCATAAATTTGCGGACTCATAAATTTGCGGATTCATAAATTTACATGGACTCAAAGAAGTTGCCTCGCCAAGGTACCGCATGTGCTGCGGAGAAATTAGAATCGATTACTATGCAGCCTCATAAAACAAACCATATAACTTGAATGGACTGACTTTTGCAGTAGTGAAACTGCTTGTTTAGCATGCAGCGATTGCCCGGATGCCCCTAGTTTACATTGGGTAATGAAATCTGGAAAATAACAAGAAGTATGGTTGAAATTACTCACGAGAAGGTGAAGAGTTTCCCTCGTTGGAAGAGGTTGACTGCACAGGTACAGGCGAGAAGCCATACATTAGTAGCTTGAGGATTTCCTCAACTTTCCTCCCGGACTCCATGGTTTATCTGCTGATTGAAAGTGGTGTCAGGTTTGTGGTCCTGGTTATAAAAATAAGGCTCACATTTAGATCACAACAAAATCACTCGCTAGACACCTGCTTTAACAGTTTTCAAAACGTAAACAAAGGCATACAAAATAGAACTAAAATTAGATTTCGATAAAATCGTAGACGTTCTCTGATAATGGGTGCCATAGAAACTGCTGTTACAGTACGTGCTCAACACCGCAAGTTATACGTAAAACACGAATAAATCTTGACGATCTTGTGGACGCCACGTCTATTTCTCTCTCTGTAAAACAAAGTTCAGCATAAAACTCTCGACCACAAGAGAAACTAATACTAACGACACTCGATCAAAATTAGACGATTTCACGTGTTAGAGCTGAGTTGGACGGATCTCACGCCCACAGTGTGCAGTAGAAACTTGGCGAGAAGTGGAACGAATTAACTGGAGCTTAACCAAGAGCGTGCTCATTTTCGACCATGGTTAGACCATGATTCCAGCCCTGTCACAGGAAATTAAGAAGTAAATCCTTTGTCGAACTGTCGGCAAACGCGATTTACAAACTTACAAATGGAAAAGCTTGTGTAGTGTAGTTTAAAGGCTTAGGTAAAAACTGCAAGGTGTTTATCAATATCAACGTCAGCACGTGATAATCGCTTCTAGCAAATTCTGATACTGAATTGTGGCGGTAGCGCCGCCCAAGTTAAGTCTAACAGTGGTTGATTACTGGTACGGTCGAGCAAATTCATTATGTGTGATGTGGGTGGCCAGACGATCGGCGGATTTTACTTGCGGCTTTTTAATCTCGATGAAGACTGAGAGGACATAATAGCCGCAATGGATGAATGCAAATTGCTGCCTGTAACTTTCTAAGGGTAAACCAAATTGTAACAGATGATCGGCCTTACAATTGAGACAACCAGTTCTTCATAATGTATTAGTTCTTTGGAGGGGTATTATAATGAGGCATCAGCCGCAAATATGCTGTGTCTCCGTGTGGGACGAGGTATAAACGGAGAGCGGCAATTCAACACAACGCTACCTGCCTTAGAGAAAGAAATCAATGATAAATGCGCTGCGCTTACAAACATGTGTTTTGAAGATCACGTGATCTGGAATCACGCGCGCTCGTGTAACCACGTGATACACGCTGGAGAGATCAATGGTCGAGTAAATCGAGCGTGTGCCATGTGTTGCGTCATCAACCCCCTCGCTCTTACTCTGCCCTGTAACTTCGCTTTCTGTTGTTCCCATCTCTAATAAAACTCGCAAATTGATTCTTTGTATTCGTGGTCAAGAACGCTGCCGGCGATGTACGTGCTACTGTAACTGTGAATCAACACTTACGAAGGTTGAATATTTGTGCTGAATCTGCCGTATCGATGTTGGTAAGTGGACCCTACAACGTAGTTTTATTGTTATTATTATGAACCAAGAACGTTACTATTGGTAGGGAGGTGACATGCACATTCTTTAAGACTCCATAGAGTCTTTATACCCACCACTTGTCTATAGAGTAAACTTCATTATTTTAATGTGTTTTGCACAGCCACTATTGTGACTGTTATAGCATTTGCTGATGAAAACCTGTTTCAAATTTTAGTTCGGAAATTCGAAATTGCAGTTCCAATACCATGATACAATTATAGAGAGGTTACTTTTGCATATAACAGCAAATTTAATACATTTAGGTAAAAATGAAATGCAAAATATTATGTTTAGAGCCAGCTGTAAACAATGTAAACTTAATTATGATAAACCGCCAATACCTATAAAGATATAGTTGACAGTCAGCGGCGGGCCTTGGGAGGTGCTTCTATATCACGACATAATATTAGGCGAATGACTTACCAAGTATCAACATAACATGTCCTTTAAAGCTTTAATGGTTATTGGAAAAACGTCCGATAGGCAGATTACGACAACCATACTCCCAGGGTACTTATCAGGCGGCGTGGGAGGTGCTGCTATGTACGTATCTGTTTACTGACTCTTATTGTTATGTTATAGGCATCACAATAAAAGATTCTTCTTCAACTCTTCAAAGGTCGGCTAGAATCCACTAGTCAAAGTAGATAGATCATGAGATTGCCTAAGGAAACGCGGCATTCACTCAAATGCACCGAGTAAGCTAATGATTTTATTACAGACTTGTATCTTGATTCAAGTCTATAAGTTGGTCGCTAAATGCTGGAAATTGAAATAGAATAACGTAAAAAGCTTGAAATTTAGCGGCCAAATGTTTAGTAGGGAGACGGGAGTACCTTCTTATAGAGTTATAGTCTGTAGCTTCGCTATAGAGGTGCTAAAGTCTTTACTTTCTCAGGCACAGGTTTATCCGATCTGGAGGCAGCTAGTTACTGTAACAGCACCAGATTTGTTTACACAGCAGGCAATTAACAACTTTTCCAGTTTCGATATTCTAAATAAATGGAGACAACAAACTTTATTCAGTAAAGTTACTGACCTAAACACTTATGAGATGTAGTAGTTGTACAGCAATGCTAAGGTAATGGGACTACTAGTGCGGACCCTCTACCGGCCAAACCTTGTTAACAATGCTGTAGTCAAGGTACGGTGAACGGTATTTAAAAGCGCTTAAGGGACATGAGTCAAAGTGGTAGAGCAACCTCATGTATAGTGAGGAAATGGTAAAATATAAGGTTTTACGAGATGCGTTACGTACCGTCTAGCTAGGGTCTTAAAGTTAAACAGCAGTAGGTAAGCCATTATATTTGAAGGCCGAGGTACTTATTAAGTTTATAAGAACTACAAATAGTACCCTTATATTTAACGATAAATTGATATAATAATAAATGATTGTAATATTTTTATTGAGGCACATGCCACCCCATCGCGGGTTTACTACTACTACTACTACTACTACTACTTATATTTAAAATGTGAAGATTTACTGAACAAAATGATGAGAATGAAGTTTCTTCGGAAAACTGGAAAAGTCATGTGCGATCTAACGCCTGTTTTGTACTTTAATCGGAAAAATTAACAATAAAGTGTTCCATTTTGCATTAAGATGTTACATAGATCTCGTAAGGCCGAACATGAGTTTTAAAATTTATAGTGCGGTGTTTAGTAGGGAGCATCACGCCCACGGGACCTTTTACAAAGATCTTAGTAAATGTATAAAAATCATATTCAAAATAAATTTTCAATGAAATAATAACAAAAACGGGCACTTGATATTCTGAGAAAATTCGTCATGTATTCGCTAAGGTTGAGTAATAAGGTACTTACTTTGCAGTTGCAGATTTGCAAGCTCAAGAGTTATCGAGAGATCATAGATGAAGTTCATATACTCTAGTAGCAGGTAGGGGTTGAGGCTGCACTTCACTGTACAGAGTTTTTTATACTGAATCGGGTTAAATAGGTCATTGGTAACTCAAATCACCGAACGGCACATGTTGTGTCGCTAGTCCCAACCCTGTGGGGGCCACGCCCATATTTCACATTAGGCGCAATGGACACGTTCATTGAAGTTTGAGGACATTGGTAAATTTTTTAAATAGCGTTTTCGACGATAGTGGCTTAATTTTAGCATCTATTAATCTAGCATGTTCAAAAGCTCTGAACATTAGCCACGTGACCCATACTCCCAGAGTTGAAACACAGTTAATAAACTGCGGAGTGAATAAAATGCTATACAACAAAACAGAAGGTTCCAACCATACACTCCACCTACTGATCCTAACCACCCTAACAACTCTCTATTTCTCTCTCTTAAACCCTCCTTCCCTCACTCTTCGTGGTGCACAAAACCATTCCAACCTATGTATGTCCCCCCTACGGGTTCCACAAGCCCAACGGTACATAGTTAGACGAAAAACAGGGAAGCCTTGATTGCCAGATCAAGGACTGCATCAGTAGCAGCGAAACACGGATATACCTTCTCCCTTACAGTCAGCGAGCGGACAACAACCTGACTGTGTCTTGTAGGCATTACCACACCACCTTCGCTATTACATCCGCTCGCCCGTATTCACTGACACATGCCACACCTGGGTTTAGTATGAAGATGTACGCATATTCACCCAAGATGCAGCGATGTCTCAGTTTAGCGAGTTGAAATACAGCAGCAAACTCACAGGAAAATATATCAGAATCATCAGTTACAAACCTGCCACCGTTTCGGGGCTTTAATCGCAATAAAGTTTCCTGTCAGGCGCCCCAGCAGTCCACCCTTGGACCACCATCTGATCCGACGAGATAACGTTTATGGTACCTCTAGATGTTAAGTGAACTCTCAAGCTCCAACCTTCCTGAACTCCCACTCCTTCTTCCTTGATAAGTTGATAACAAGTAGATCCATCTGGAACAGTGAGCTGCTTCTTTCCCACTATCCCGTACTTGTTTCTTCAGCTCTCTTCCTTTAAAAGCAATTCTCCTCGCAGCTCAGCTCTCTCCAAACTCTGAGCAACCACACCCTTGCTCCAACTTCAACCGCAGCATTATAACAGCACCATCCTTTTGTTTGAATCTTAGTCTGAAGACTGCTGTACCGGTCGAGTTTGTACTCATGTGATTCAGCGACCCGCTCTTCAGATGGTACCGTTAGTTCCCACCAAATAACCGTCTTTGCCGACCTTGAGAATATCACAAGGTCCGGTCTCAGCCGTGTTTCCACAATCTCACTGGGAAACTTAAGCTGTCCCTCAATGTCTGACAGCACTATCCAATCTCGAGACTCTCTCAGGATCCCAAAACCACGACTCTCCCAAATAAAATTTATTGTTGTCAGGCACTATAATGTAAGAAATTTCACATTTTTGTGACTGTGTTAACAGGTTAACCATAGCTACCCAATTAGCATTCTTTGGTCTAAAATATAGTAGATTAGGTCAATCTAACAATTATAATACAACATTGGTTAAAGGGCAGGGATCGAACGGTTTTAAAGCAATATTTCGTAAACTTCGTCACACTCAGAATACGATACCTCTTTTTTACTGTGAGGTGTCCTAAAAACCTTTTAACTCATTATTTGATGGTTCTTCTACCGATCTTAGCCATAAAATATGTTGTTTTGAAAAATTAGCTAATACAATTTTGCTTTGTTACCGAAATGTGACGAAATTCACTTTTCCTGCCCTAACATTACTTACTTTGAGTTCTTTGAGTAGGTTTGGCTGGGATCGCTTCAGGACAAGCCCGACAACAGTATCGAGTACGTCCTCCTATTACTCCACTGGGGTCTTTTTGTAAGTACCATTTCAAGAGTGAGTTGTTGTTAGTAGCGGTGTATCCTTTAGTCGGAGGCGTGTCGGGGAATTCTTTAAGGAATTTAGCCAGTGATGATTTTAACGGGTCCAAAGTAGAGATGGAATTTATTTCTTTGGGAAGAAGATTCCACAGCTGTGCCGCTTTCACTCCAAACGAGTTTTCATAGTGAGTTGCCACAGAGCGTTGTGATTTGTTGTTCAGTGCCGGTACAGTGGCTTTTATTCCATGTCATGGGTTGTTTTTGAACAGCATGCCAATATCATTTGGGGCCATGCCATTGAGAATTTTCTATGTGTGGATCAAGATGTAGCTTTCTCGACGCCTCTGCAATGATATGATATTGAGTTTCGTGAGACGTTCCCAGTAGTCTAAACCACTGCATCCGTTAATGCGTCGGGTATATTGTCGTTGAACGTTTTCTATAGACTCTGTGAAGAGGGTAAGCATTAAAAATGGTGATCTGGCCTTGAAGACGCTTAGAACCCTGGATGACATAGTGCTTGCTGATTGGATCATTTTATGGACGTGGGGAGTCCAAGAGCAGTCGTTTGATAAAATCACCACCAAGTCCCTGACAGTTTCTGCTGCAGGCTCAATCATTTGACCTGTTGTAAGACTGTAACTGAGCAGATCATTTGTAAATGGCAGATTTCGTAGCAGAAGCAAATTATTGAGCGTATAGTTGAGGATCTCAAATTTAGCTTCATTGAGCTGCATATTGTTTCTTCAAGCCCAAGCAATAACATTGAAGAGGTCTTCTTGTAGCGATGCTTTGGTGGCCAGGTCCAATATCTTGCCGGTGAGTTTGGTGTCATCAGTAAATAACTTTCCAAGAGAGGTAAGCAGTGCGTCCAATTGGTCATCGATGTAGAGAATGAAAAGAATCGGTCCCAACACTGTACTATGTGGCACTCCACTTATCACCAGCTGGAAGGATGACTTAGTTCCTTCAACTTCCACTGTCTGGAGGCGGTTTGTTAGGAATTCACTTAACCACTGTAGCATGTTTCCATGAATTCCGTAACGTTTTGCTTTTGCAAGTAGTATGTTGTGGTCCACCTTATCGAACGCTTTGTCGTAATCGAGGTATATAACAATTACTTCAGTATAAATTCAATGCGATACAAAATTAGCATGGGTTTCTAAATTTCCTGTATTATTACCTCGATTAGAATATAATGTTACTTTATCACCATACCTATGTTTATAAACTAGTTATTTTGCCAACAAAGAGCAAATAAAGTTATAATTAATGATGCATAATGATAGCTTGTAAACCCCAGAAGTTTCCAGTATCGTTATGGATTGTTACACTTACCGAGCCTGGTGACACAAAGCCAAAATCTGGGACCGGCTCAAAATTTTTAAAGAAATTAATGGCCTTCGTATCATTCATTCCTGTAGATTTGAGTGCGGAAGGGCGGTGAAAATTTCATAAGAGTTATGAAAAATTGTGATAAGAATGTATTTTGACTCTGCACAGCTGTGAAGTGGAAGTGCATACTGCTGGTAGTGGCAGTTAAATGGATGTAAAATGTAATGTAGTACTATTCTATTAGTATTACTGTAGCCCAAGATATATGTGCCAAAAGTAAAAAGTAAAAACTGAACAAGAAATATAAAATGTTACAAAAAATATACATTATTAAATTATAATTATACATTATCAAAACGGTGGCTGTTCTTTACAAATTTTACTACTTTGAAGCTAGTCACTATAAGTATAACTCACTATACTAAAACAAAATTAAGGATTGAAATAACCTAAAAACACCTTTTTATTACACGTGATCGACAACCACAATCAAGGGATATCAAAACACCCAAATAATGGATTGCCAGCAACTTTACGAAATTATCGTAACTTTCTTATTTTACTATACTCTAAACTCTAAAAATCAACGTCCTCTACTCCAAGTTGTGAGTTGAGCTTAAGGTTAACTCTAATTTGCTGGCTGCTTGCTTCCTGTCCGGGACCTGACTGTCCAGCAAGATGTGGCTTGTCTGTGTAATCAGGCTCAAATCCCACTTCCTCAACAAACTGTGATTTGTGTTCTGATGATATTCCGTAACTTGGACTATGAAACTCAGAGCTGATGAAATAACTCGCAATGTAGTTCATGGTGAGTACCGCCGAACTGAACGTTACCAAGACTCCGGCCAGTACAAATAGTCCAATGTTTCTTAGACCTAAAAATATTTAAATGGTAACCCATTAAATACCAGTTAAATACCATAAATCTTACAGACCTTTGCGGTAGATTTGTTTCTATACCTTTTATCTAACTGTACTCAAAACTTACGGTCTATTTTCTTGTCGATATTGTCAACTATTGGAATACAAGAGGGGACAGTCGAGTTCCAATTTCCAGTATCTAAACAGGTCATGAGGGGAGATGTGGAGAGATAGGAAAGGTAGGGACCCTGACAACTAAAAGTGAGAGTGTACCCCACTTCCAAAGAGTCTGTTTTGTAGGTCGACGGAACTATCGTGGAGTTGGCTTCTTGGACAGAGGGGCAACTTTCTGGAGAAGCCTCTAGGAAGGGTAAAAATATTTCAAATTATGAATTCATCCACAGCTTAACATCAACTACCCCTGGTTAGGCTTTACCACATTTTGACTCATTTACTGAACATTTAATTGTAAAAATACCTGTATCGCACTCCGCACCTGTCCAGCCAGGTTTACACTCCTTGCTCCCGTCCTCCTGGTTACATGTGTACTTGTCCGTCTCCGCACAGTGGAAACAGTTTGAAACTTCCTCGTCCATATTGTCAGGTGTTAGAGGTTTTCTGTAGTATTCAGGTGCACACTCAATCTGGAAATGTTATTTTGAGACCACTGTTGAAGAATGAAGATGATAGATAATGGTTTATGAAACTTTATTTTTCTTTATTTGTTTCTTTGCACGACCGTATTGTGCTTACCTATCTTTAGTGATGGTAATCTTCAGAATGCTTTACATGTTATGACATCAACATATTCTATAGGGAACTTAGATAATTTTGAAGATCATGATTTGTACGTACAGAAGTGGTTAAGTTAATAGAGGAGTGCTCATCAGTGAGAGTAATAGTTACTGGACCCCATGTGTCGAATGTCCGCTTGTACATTAACCGGGCCATCATTACTCTGTCTCCGTTCGTCCTCCTGTGCCAAACGTCTAGTAAGAGTAGTAGCTCGCTTATTCCCTACCGGAATTCAAAAGTTGGACTTTAAAGTTAAGACCATTCGAATTTGGATGCAAAATAAAATTGCAACAATTTCCTTTACTTTTCAGAAATTAGATTGTAAATTTCTTATCAACTAGATCCTTAGATCATAAAATGCACAAAAATAATACTCTTTCAATGATATAACCTCCACGTTCTTTAGTTGTATAGCTATAGTCAGTTTTACTAACCTTTGTAACCGTTTGTTCCACCTCTGTTCCAGGAAAAGGATTGGGTATGGTTGAACCGTCTTGTATTGTTATCGTATCCGTGAAAATTATGTTGTCCTCGTTTACTGGGGGCGTCTCAAAGCTGTGATATACAGTATTTCGTTTACCAAAATAAGTCACATTTAATAAAATTGGATTGGGCAACGAAGTTAAAAATGTTGTGAGAGCACGTTAAACCCAGTAGCTATTACATGCTGAACCATATCTACAGTTTTGAGTTTTTGTAAATTGTATTAATAATTTCTTAGCTTACGTAAAACTGATTGGTTTGATAAGTTTGAACTCAAATTCCATGTCACAAGGGGTCGCGTCCGGGTTGCAAAGTTGGTCGTCTTGAGCTTTAGAGTTGTCTTCGTTGGTGTACTTATTTAACTTCACTGTAACGAGGGTGTGGCCTCTGGCCGCAGAGAAAATAGCCATTATTATTAAGAGATAGAGTTGAAGTTGGCTTAGTGAGGTTAAACGGGGGTAACATCTAAGCTGACGAATTTCCATTGAGCTTTAGATAGGCTGAAGAGTAGTCGATTTAGACCAAGAGTACGCGGTAACAGATCCAAACTGACCTCTCATGGACTCACAAAACTAAAAAAAGCAAAGTACTCCTCCACAGGACATATCCTTCGTCACGAAAGTAGAACAGTCCAACGGCTCAGACAAAGATGAATGCTAAGCTTAAAGAGCGAGACGTGATTCCCGGTCATTCCGATAGTATTTTTAGCGCCCGAAATTAGATTTAGGTGTTATTAAGTGTCTCTGGGTTTCTCGAGGTGGCCTGGATTACTCCCCACACGGGTAGGCCTCAACTGAATATTACCGGAGTGATATTTGTTCAGGGAGATCGGTACACAGTTATACACAGGTAATAAGTTAATGATGCCATACTATTACTTTATTCGTGAGACAACTGAATAACTCAAATACTATTCTCGATAAGACAAATAACTTTCATTCTATTGTTCACTTTTAGTATTATAGATTATGGTCACGTTTTCTAAAACATCTGTCAAAGGACTAAAAATGATTTATCTAAATCTACACGATCACAATATGATAAATTAACATAGGATAAGATTCTTACTAAGAATACAAATACGTCTACAAAATAATATCAATAATAAGTTAAAGAAAATACAATTTACTGTTCTTCATAGCTATTTCTAAATCTATTGCTCCTATATCAATTCCATTTGCTATAATATTGATGTATCAAATTAAATACATTATTATCTAAAAATCATAATCAAATTCGTCGTGCACAAACCCCTGATTGAAATAACCATCATTTTTAACCGCTGATACATCGGACTCAGTATCTACATGTCCTATACCTGTACTTTGTGTCGTACTTCTTTTCTCATTTCCATAAAGTTTCTCTTTAGAACTTGGTGAAATCTTCATTTTCTCCTTCTGTCTCTTGTGTGCAAAACAGTAGACAGTAATAAATGTGAAGAATGCCAGAAGTGTTATCCCAGCCACAAATAGTGCACTGTTCCCGAGTCTTCGTTCCAGATTATCTTCAATTATTTCTGTTTCATTTTCTCCTAAGAGTAAGGGTATATATTAGTTCGCATATATACGGATACTTATAATATAATAGAAAATTTGAACCGAATTTTCATAAGCAGCCTTAACTCCAAAAAATTCTCCACAACTACTTTTTGAAAAGAAATATTTGTCTGATAATTTCTAAATTTCCGGTAATTACCCGTTGCAATGCAATCTATGAAACGTCTGGCCCCCTCCCGAACAGCCTCTCCAGAATAGTCCCTCCAAACCCCATCCTCATCACACTCCAGACCCTGGTACCTAACCAGAGGTACGTAGTGAGGGGCACAGTGCGGGGTAGGTGCTGAACCGTTACCTGGCTCCGCACACGCGTTCAGGGAGCTGTATGTTAGTGATCCGTGTGTTGGTTCTTTTAACTTAGCACAGCTCTTACACGCATCTTCACCTGTTGTTAGAGGGGTTTAACGAGGGTTTGTGTGATTGTTAACAGCAGTTTCTAGTGTAGTGATAACTGAGCTGCTTCAACTATTCTCTCAGTGTAAACTTATGGCCTATCAGCAAGAGAAGTCAGAAGCTAACATATAAAGTAGTATCATGTTTCTGACATACTAGCATATGTATCTTAAAATCAGATTAGCAGTGTACGTTTAAAGGTGCATTCTAAAACTTACGGCAGGTGGGAAGGTTGCAGCCCCAGGTCCCATCCTCCTGACAAGTGATATTCAGATAACCCGCCCCAATAGAACTGGCATCCTGCCAAAGACTGAATCCTGAGTCACATGACAGTCTGACGGTTTCACCAGGGGAACTGTCTTCTGTGCTGCTGGACAGGAGGTGGAGGGAGTTTACTGTTGGACATCCTGAAATTATAAATTGTAATCTTAAGCTTTGGCCAGTTAAAGTTTCAAATGTAGCATTTGCAACATAAGCAATCTTTGAACACAACGCATAATCTAGCACCTTAATTAAATATAAGATCTTACATAGCAAATTGAGTCAGGTATTTGATCTTACTCTTAATCTCAGTGCAAATGTTAGAGAAGTTATTGAAACTCCACCCCCCGTCACCCCCACATGTCAGCGAGTTACCCAGCACCTCCGTGTTCAGCTCATACTCCGGGTCACACTCGACAGTGACGGTGTCTCCCTCGTAATATGTTACTTGTGGCGTACTGGTCACTCTACCGTCCGTTATCACTAGTCCCGACGTACATGTTACTTCTGGAAAGTTGAATCCTTTTATCAATTATCATTCCATTTGGATATCAACGAATGATCTTTAATCATTTGAAAAGCTATAACGTTCAAGGTTAGATTAACACGAGATCCTTGATTTTAAACTGCTCTGATCGTCGAATACCATTCCTCTAAGAATATAGTAACTGTTTTGTAATCATCTGAATATTAGTAACTGTTGTCCAAGTGCCACTTACTTTTGGTACAGACGTTAGTAAAATCCTGGTAGCTCCATTGTCCTGTACCCTCACAAGTTAACACGTTGCTCTGCAGTTGAGAGTTGAGCTTATACTCTGGATCACACTCTATTGTAATCGTCTCCCCCACTGAGTAGATTGCTTGCGGAGAACTGGTGACTGTTCCCCCCGTCATGTCCAGATCAGACGTGCAGGTTCCTGCGGTTATGCATTATCTAACTTTTGTAGGTCCCAAATCAGGTAAGAAAAAGTGTTTTTTTTTTTCTTCAGTATGACATGTGTTACCAGGATGAAGAATTAGAACATTTATACTTTGCGTACACTTACTTGTAAGACAGTCGTCCCCGGTCCAACCCCCCAGACAAACTGGATCTCCAGTGACAGGATCACAAGTGAAGTGTCCCAAGTTATCATCTTGTTCTACACAGAATACACTGCAGTCAAAGTAATAGTTCTCTTCACATATCACCTGTTAAATGTCAAGTTATTGTTAAAATGCCCATAGCCTCCTTAGACTTCAATGCCCCGTATATGATGTTCATGCATCTAAGCCGAATTTATTGATGATACGGCCGGAAGAAGTTTAAATGTAACTGTGAGTTTTCAAGGAATCTTGATATGTTGATGGACATTTTAGTCGCTCACCTTAAAGCTCAAAGTCATGGTCAGAGAACCATCTGTCAAGGTTTTGTCGTAGATAACACCAGTTGTGACATCTTCTGTTAGCTCCAGTGTTGCCATGTTTATTTTACGGTTGTGTGAGTAGTCGTCAACTTCAACTTTTACACTGAACTGCACCAACTTTTTCTGAAACAAACTTACGTGTATTTAAAGTAGCTTAGGTTATATTATACTACAAACTTAATGTTTTTCCTAGTTTGCACTCAATAGTCTTATGGTCCTGAGAAAATCAATTTCTAAAATTATGGAACCTGGGAGGGAGCAGAAATGCTGACTGGGTTATTGAACTCAGTTCCAGGTTTATCATTTAAAGCTCCAGCTCCAGTTTGATCCAATGTTAAATCACCTTGTAGTTTGATATTGTCTGTTTTATAACTGAAACGATAAAACTCAATATCTACAGAATCCTATCGCTTTTAAGTTTAATACAGTAACAGAATCCAGTAAAAAATTTGTTAAATGGCTTTTCTAAATATGGAACTTAATCAAATTATTTAAAAAAATCTAGACAGACTCACCGGTGCAAATCAGGTTCTAGGAATTCAACTTTTATTTTGATGTCACAGAGACTGTCCTTGCAAGTAGATCCATCAGATAGTTTACTGTCTGGGGTTGAAAGTGTCTGGAAGACGACCTCTACCTGGCCTAATCCTGCAATCTAGTTGGAATTATGATTAGAACTTTCTCCACAATCACCCATTAGATTAGAAAAATATAATGATCTTTGCTGCTTTAAGCATTACAAAACGTCGGCGAATGTTCTGATTTACCGTCTTGGATTGTAGAATCTATTTTACCTGAGAAATGAGACATTGAATGAGGAATATATAGAAAAACTTGAAGGATCGAACTCTCGACTCTCGTTTCTGCATCATAACGTCATTGATCAAAAGCGTCAAGAAGTCTTAAAACTCAGCGGCAGGGTTAAGCATCTTTTAACACTACAATCATACTGAAACGGAGATTATGAAAAAACATTTTTCCCTGAAACTTAAGATTCGAAGGGCCTAGTTCAAGATAACGTCATCAAAACAGAACAGGTGGGGCGTATCAGTTTATAACCATGTACTGTGTCTAGTGGGACAATTGACCGGCAAACTTCATTATTTGATTAATGTTATCTGGTCACCTGGGGTCCCGGTACTTCAAACTTACGCCTGGGTTGAGACCTGAGTGCTGTCAGAAATAACGCTGACCAGTGTACTGGCACCTGGTTTCAGAGCTTAGGTGAAAGCACCCACGCGCCGGTGGACTGCACCACGATAGCACCACGATAGCACCACGATAGCACATGGGTTGGGTTGGTTGTGTTTATATCAGCTGGACCATAAGACCATGGAACTGGAACACCCGGTTCCCATTCAGAATTTGTGAGAACTACGTCTCATTCAAATTCTTATATTGGTAACAGCTGATATGTTTATTGGGAATGGTAAAACTGTGTAATGAAATTTCCTAAAATTCTAAAGCACGCCATTTCAATTTGTAATTACTTGGAAATTAATATCCAAAAGGGATCCTAATTAGGAAAACAAGGGAGGAAAAGTTTCTGTATCGTCAATAAGATATGCTGGGTGTTAAGCAGCGTCAGATTGGCAAGCAAAGTTTTCTGCTAAAAACTGTTATGTCGAGATCTGAGCTAGTGCTAATATCTCACTCTTACCCTCATCTTCGCAAACAAACAACACAAATAAGATCTTTAGTTCATCAAAATTCAAAGCATATAATGGATGTAAAAATAGACACTCGAATTGTGGAGAGATGTAATATTTTGAACTTGGTTCACGAGACTTTTCTCTTTAAATTTAAATACCGACTCGAAAAAAGTGCATTTTTGCCGTTTTAATCAGTTTTAGTTCTTGCTCCCACGTAGTAGGCCATCAGAAAGGGCAGTTAAAACTTAATTTCAAGATAGCAACAAAGCTCCCTACTGAAAAAACTCGATGAAGTTTTATGTTGGTGTCGTAGTTCAAGTCAAGGGTCAGCGTGGTAATGAAATGATAGTTCCAAGATAGCTGTAGTCGACGAGTAACTAAGGCTTAACGAAATTAACCAAATCAGTGAGGCGGTTCAAATCAGGAAATTGGAACTATTTTTTCTGAAATTTGTAAGTGAATCAGTGGCTGAAGCCAATATTCATCCATTAAAATGTGCCTAACTTTTTGTGTCTGTGTGTGTGTGGCAAATAATGAGATTATGATATCATGATTTAGTGCTGTTGATGCAATAGTGTGGTGGATTTGGATAAGCCAGTTAGAAATTAGAAGACTAGTTCCGGACAAAATGAGAGAATATAAACTTTTATGTAGTTCAGATAAGAAATAACCCAGTTTACCAGACTGGTACGTGGTTATGCGTAATTTAGAGTATGCGATAAAAAACATTTCACCCTCTTTATTGCTGATTCATGCTGCCATCAGATATACCAATTTTTTGGGTAAATATTCAGAATATGATTAATAACTCATTCATATTCTGGAATTCAACTTAATGAATGGGTAGCTGGCTACACTGTAATTAGCCGACAGAAGTACAGTCAACATAACGATAAAGGAAGGATTGAAAGTGAGTGGGGTAATGCGGCACCAAAGGTTTACCGAGGCAGTCAGACTCAGCTTTCTAGTCCACCAGACTTTGCTGCGGCTCCACTTTAATCTATTGTGCGGCATGCAAAATTTGTGGACTTCACTGTTTCCTTTTTTAAGTGCCCTAGAATGTCACCAATCACGTACTACACATGACACAAAACAAATACTGGTGTTTATTAATATGAAGGTTAAAAACAAATGGTTGTATTAAAACCAATGAACCACAAATCAGATCCATTTCTGAAGTCGAATGTGGTCGAATATATAAACAATTATAAAATTATTCATTTAAGAAACATGATGGCTTCAATTTGGACTCGGCTCCGTTTCTTCGTGTTCAGCTTTTAGTTCCATACTTTGTATCTGATTTTATAATCGCAGCTTCATTTTAATTTCTTTTATTGATCCCAATGTGCAGTGGTGGATCAATCAGAGTAATGGGTCATTACCCATAGTTACCCATAGTTACCCATAGTTACCCATAGTTACCCATAGTTACCCATAGTTACTATCATGTTCTGTTTTTTTAATTTAAATTGTAACATAAGTGTTACTTTTTGATTCTGCTCAAGTGAAAAAGTAAGGGCACACCATTTTGAGAAATAAAAGTAAAATGTTAATTTTACTAATTAAAATTCAACATAGTGAATCATTACCTATTTTATCAAGCTATTGTTAATTGTCGGATGATCTAAATCTAAATCTTTGGTCAAAATATTCTAAGCATGACAATGAATAAATTTAATAATCTATCCTATCTGATGTAAAAAAGTCTGGATGTTTAGGAGTCTGGAATTCATAAGAGTATTGGTTAAAATTCGTAATCAAATCCATTGCCTGTAAATCCGTGATTGACATAAGCAGCTGTTGGTATCAGTCCGTTGTTATTCTTAACGACAGGGAAATTTTGTGTACTCTGTACATTTCCAATTGCAGTAGATGTAAGTGTTCTCATTTGTCTTATCGCATCCTCTGGCACATAACTCTTCCTTCTTGGAGACACTTTCCTCTTCTCTTCTCGCTTCCGATACAGAAAACAGTAGAGGAAGATGATGCCGAAGAAACTAAACAAGGTCATAGCGGCGATTATCATTGTGCTTCTGGCTAATCTTTTTTTCAGCGCATCCTCACTCACGTTGATGTCAGAATCGCCTGCGATATATTTTGTAAAACCAACCTATTATGCAACTACAATTATAATTGTCAACATGAAACATCCAAGGAGCAAGCACTGATCAATATTGGTAATTTAGCTGAATATGTTTCGGAACATTGTTTCAACAAGATAACTTAAAATATCACAGGAGAACCTCTCTACGAGTAACATGTCACCTGTGGGGATGCAGTCGATGAGGAGTTTACCCCCCTTCTTCTCGACACGCTGACCAGCTGAGTTAACCCATTCCTTGTCCTGACCACACTTTAGTCCCTGATACCTCACCAGAGATGTGTAGTGAGGGTAACAGGCAACACTGACAGTTGAGTTGATGTTAGCGTTCAGGCAGTGGTTCACGGAGAGGTAGGTTAGTTTGCCGTGTTTTGGTTCTCTTAGTCGGCTGCACCCTCCACACCCACCTGAGGGGTGTTATAATAGTTTCATAAAGAAGTGTTAAGTGCTCAGTTTTATAAGTACTGAGACTGAAGAGTGGGGGGGGGGGTGAAAATAGAACCTTTATGTCCTAATTCTTCTCTCTGATAAATTATGAGTATGTAGATTGTAGATGACGTCAGCGATTAAAATGAAATTATTGACATCACCCACACACTTATCGGTACTGAAGTATCGCTAACATTTTAATTAACACTTCAAATTTTTGTCGTTAGTTGCGTGGCGACATATAATTTAAGAATATACTTAAGCATTCTGCAGGACCCCTTCCCACCTTTATCCTCAGTACTGTTAATCTATTAAAATCCACCCGAATGTCCGTTACCAAATATTAATAATACACATTCATTGTTTTAAATAAGTAGGAAGATTTGAGAATATCAACTCACAAACAAAATATTGATCATTGAACGTAAGTCTCCAAGATCTCCACTAGATCTTGATATTTTCTGCCACTTATTCATTCCTTAATCTGATTACCCCTTCAAATTAAGTATACTCAGGAAACTGATAGGAAATAAGGGCCCTTAATTCACAGTATCAGACACAGGGACACGCGGTATCCAGATAACCCTCCTAAATCTTATGGTAATCTTCTGTGTGACCTTGAGAGCAGCCAGTGTGATTGGAGAATGGGTGTTCAATCTGTTCATTATGACGTTGCTAGGTGAAATGTCATTATAATGTTACGTTAGATATGGGAAGATTGAGGATGGCACAAAATCCATTGATCTAGGAACGGAGAAGGCAAAACAATCACTAAGAACAATTGTCCACATGGTCATGAGATACTGTCCTGCTGAGTGCTGAGTCTGCCGACTTTGAATTCTCTAACCTTATGTTAAAAAGGTAAACTAGTAAAAGGACGTTTAAAACTAAAAAGTTTTAACAATGGGCTTGGTTTAATCTAAAATAATAAAACACTGGAGCAGGCTGAGTGTGGTCTTATTCTCAGCCGTTAAAAACATGTTTAACGTTTGGCTGTTACTCGCCAATATGTTTTAACTCTTGTTATCCGCTCAAAGTTTACCTACTTTTGGTGCATATCTTTGCAAAGTCGACGAAGCTCCAATTTCCGTCTGCCTCGCAAGTCAGCACATTACTTTGTAGATGAGGATTTAGCTGGTAATCCTCATCACACTCAATCTCAATCGTATCGTTCTCTTGGTAGATTGCTTGCGGAGTACTGGTGACTTTCCCTCCCGTGATATCAGGATTAGCCGTGCATGTTCCTGGGAGTTTAGAACTGAAACCTCGTCAGAGTGATTAATAACTGAACCAAAAACCTGTCATAATTATAAGTATCAGTCTTGAAGTTTTATCATTATGTCGCAGATTGCAGGAGTGAGTTATATTATACAGGCCTAATAATGCCTATAATGCATGTGGCCCCCTAGTTATGTTTTCCCCACTAATTACTTGTAAGACAGTCGTCCCCGGTCCAACCCTCCAGACAAACTGGATCTCCAGTGACAGGATCACAAGTGAAGTGTCCCAAGTTATCATCTTGTTCTACACAGAATACACTGCAGTCAAAGTAATAGTTCTCTTCACATATCACCTGGAAAGGAGCAGGAAAATTAAAAATTCTGCGTGTCATTTAGATCGAGGTCGAAATGATAACTTTGAGGTAGTTTAAAACAGTGGAAATAGAGTTTACCTTGAAACTAAGTGTTAGATTTACAGAACCCTCCATTAATGTTCTGTTGTAGATAACACCAGTTGTTACATTTTCTGTTAGCTCCAGTGTTGCCATGTTTATTCTACGGGAGTTTGAGTAGTCATCAAGTTGTATCTCGACACTAAACTGCGTTACTTTGTCCTGCAACGAACTTGCATTTATTTCAAGTAGTATAGGTTATATTTTGCTATGATTAAGAATTTATTGCCCTCTATTTTGCGTTCTTTAGTTGTTATTTGCTATTTCCTTAGAGTATACTATCTATACATTAATTAAATTATTTTACTTGAGATGGAGCAGTAACGTTGATTGGGTTATCAAACTCAGTTCCAGGACTATCATTTAGAGCTCCTGCTCCTGTCTGAGGCAGCGTTTGAGCACCTTGCAGATCGAATTTGTCGGTTTTATATCTGAAATAATACAAATCAATATCCCGGAAATTACAATAACACATTCATTCCTTCAAATTAAAATGAATGGTCTGCAGCAACAGCATTCAATAAAGCAACAAAACTACGAAATTGAGGTGGAAGATTATATTTTGGTTATTCTTAGGATTAAAATTTGAATTTGATCCGACTCACGAATTCACATTAGGCTTCCTGAATATAACTTTCATTTTTATTTGACAAGTCCCATCTCTGCACGTAAAACCGCCAGATAGCTTACTGTCAGAAGTAGACAAAGTTTGAAAAACAGCCTCCACTTGTCCCAAACACGTTCCCTGGGTAATTTTGATTTATTTTTCAAATTCGTGTGATTCTGGTTTATCATTTGAAAAATAGATCTGTATCAGAAAACTTGTCCAAGAGGCCACATATTTAATTCTTATATTATGGTCGCATATTATAATATTCTATGATAATTTATAAATTATCAAAGAATATTATAATATGCAACCATGATATAAGAATTAAAGATAAGACTACCCAAGAGATTACATTACCTGATTGATAAGACTACTCAGGAAAAGAAGGTTGTATAATAGCTTTTTAGATTGCAGATCGAACTGTTCTCCTCGCATGGTCGTCAAGGAAAGTCTGTGGGGCCCATGTTCGAACTATGATAATTAGGTGTAAAGTTTAACACTTCGTATTTATGTATAATTGATGCTAATTTGGTGCAACTTACAACATTACTATTCACTATATGCCGCTTATACTCAGATCCCACGACACTATAATCAGTATCATGCCCTCACCATGCTTGTATGCCCTGCGACTATGTTTTCGATAATAACGCTAATATCTTAGTCAAGTCGTCCGTGAAAATTCTATCGCATTGTATTGAATTCGGATCCAGGCACCTGACTTTCGTGGCGCCGAAAGATGTAACTTGAAAATCAATGAAAAGATATGAAAGTTCCAGTTTCAAACATAACTTGGCACAATATGAGATATCAAATATGCCGACAAAGCTTAAGTACCTACGCGTGACCAATAAATATAATGGTACGTGAAATATGTCTAATAATTTTATTGGACCTTGACCTTTTAACAGGTACATCACTTTGCCTGGTACGAAGAGATAAATGCCGATTTTCGCAGTAAGTATTTGATGAGTACTCGTTGAGTAGGCCTGGTAGTGGACCAAAATTAAACTGAGAGGCGCAGATAAAACTAAATATGAGTTCTGAACGGTATTTCCAACGTGAATTCTGAATTAGTATAGGACATTATGACCGACAACTTGGCCCTCTGGGATCCGGGGTCCCACGATGTCCGATGATCAAATCATGTCACTCAATCAGTGACGATTAATTATTATTTGATAATTAGTGATGTGATCCACTGAATGGTCTGCTTGCTAATTGTCTATGTAATTAAATCTCCATGTGCCAAGTTGTCTGACAGCCGTCACTACGAGCTAGGTTTATGAGATATCCGTCATTAATCAAAGGAAACTGACTGGAAATTTATTGGAAACTGTGAAAATTCAAAATTTGGCTCGCAATGTGTCTAAATCTGAAACAGATTAAAACCTTGCCTTGAAATTGCAATTATCGTTTTTTCTTATATTATTAGAACGAGAAATACTAAGAACACAATAAAAAGCTCTAGTAACGCAATTGCTGAACTGAAAATCATGGCTAAATAGCGTTTCTAATGGTAACGGAAAGTTATTAATGATAAGGTACAATGGCAATTTAACAATGAAAAATCAGTTTGATCTGCTCCAACTTGGTGTTAGTGACACTTATTTTTGAGCCAGAAATTAACATTCTCTGAAATTACTATCATTTACTGAAAATCGAATCATTGCCTGGAGTGATCATTTTGACAATGCTATCAAATTCGGGCTCACTTCAAATTTTCAAAACAAAATAATGGAGATATGAGCGGTGAACCCATACAATCGAGCACGGAAAATTGCTATCTGTAAAGGTGACAAGTGTGCCTAAATATTTGCCATTTGCAAAGGCACACGACAAAAAAGATAAGATTGTGCGGCTATTTTTATGTATTCTGTAATAAAATGAACGCCCAAATGTACCAGTAAGTGATTTCTTAAGAAAATCGTGTTCAGGAATTTTAAACAATAATCTCAAATTTCATCAGATTTGAATGAAATGAAGATCAGTATTATAGGTATCAGAAAGTTCATATCATTTACGGGGTTTGATTAAGAGATGACAGTTCATTTGTCAAAAGATACAAAAGTTCAAAGTATATCGGAGACCTTATTTGTAACTTTCGTGCCCACGTGTTTAGAAGCCCTATATTCACGAATCAATGTTCGAAAGTTCGAAACATTTATCAGTTTAAGTTCCCAGCGGTTAAACCATGGTTTTTCTCCTACAGTTCCTCGTACCATTCTGTACTAACAGTAGTCCGGTGAGCCACTATCATATCATCAAGTAGTTGCAGGCACAAACTAATAATTTGAGGATGATTCCGACAAAACTGTACTAACAGGAAAATAAATTATAAATTTTTAATCAATTATACGTAATAAACTGTTTTGTTTGTGGTCAGTTATCAAGTCGAGAAGAACCGCAAAGAAACCTTGACACAATAACATGGAGCTAATAAACAATCGTCCGATCACACCATTCATAGGTAACCTGGCATTGTTGATGAGTTTTACTAGCACCTTTGAGCGGAGATGATGAATATACTCTGCGTCGATACCACCAATAAGATTACCAATGAAAACTGATTGATCCATTGCCGCCAATGGACCCCCATGACTCCATAGCGCATATGGCATGATTATTCATTACTTACCAGCAGCACCAATAAAAATTACATCACTGTGGATGGTGCTAATGGCTGCCATTAAATTATTCTCTTTGCTAAAATGATAATGTCAATATTAAGACATTAATATGACGTTATCATGCTCTGTAAACTTGTAAACCCTCTAACTCTTCAATTCATCTTCTATGACAACTGCAGCATGGAGAACATGTCTTGAAATATTAGGCTATGATTATCACGGACAGTAATAATTTGGATTATTTTGTAAATAACTCACCACTCGGTAAGACGGTGTACAAGACCACAAGAGTCAACACGAAAATCTTTAAATCTGTATTCCATTCCTAAGAGTAAGAGTAAGGCCGAACCGTAAACCAAAGCCTTCCCTATTCGGTGCCATTGCAGTATTAGATTAATATCTAATTAATTGATATCTAATGGTTTGCAACTTCTTGAACCGTCGAGTTTTTAAGAAGAGAACTCAAAAATGAAAAAGACTGTAATAATGCTGATTAAGATTTAAGACGGAGTCGGAAAAAACACGAATCTTCGCATCTGTGGAGCGATCACTGTCCTACAATAATAATACACACAATCACGTCTTATCTTTATAAAAATGAGCTCAAGGGGACCAGGCGATGAGAAAAGGAAACTACTGGTACCATGCATGTAAATATATTTGCAGTTTAGTGTGGCGCCATTAAAAATTTCATTTTTATACTTAAAAAAGTCTTTCAGTCCTAATAGCTTTTAACCTTAAACTCTTAAAGTACAAAAGACGAAATTAAGGACCACAATATGCACTTTAGGTTAGGTGATAGGTATTAGGTACTGCCCAGTGCACACGGCAACTGCAAGGGCATCTTCACACACAAATTAACAAAGCTTAGATTAATTAATATTTATCAAACACAGCGATTTTTATTAAAGCCAGAATCGTGACCTATTTAAAACCTCTGACGAAACTCAACCCGAAGTCCGAAAACAGATTGTTTCGATGAGATTTCGAAGAAAGTATTAGTAAGACAATGAAAACTCGATAATTATGGGAGTATGAAGCAGGACTGTAACCCTGGTAGAATGAGCGCGCTTAAATTTATCCGACATAATTCGTGTCAGTGTGTAAGTACTTCAGTATATTATATGAATTTCTTCTGCCAGTTTACAGTCAGCCAGATCCCTGGATCCCTGGCAACGCGGCATTATCATGGGAGACACCATTTTTGACAGTAAACATGATCATATTTATAGATGTAATTAATTAGGCATTGTAAGTAATTGAGATTTTCGGAATGAGAAAATTGCTCTTTTTTCTGATCTGAAAATTTTAAACATTTTTTTCTGTCCACATTTTTTTGATAATCTCTATATGTCTCATTTCGAGAAGGTGATAATTATATCACCTCTTACCTTCTCACTGGTTCAGTTGGGTATAGAAATGGGCCATAACTCGTGCTGGCTGGTGGTATGACACAGTGAGGGGCAGTCTCTCTGTCTTCGTCCGCTTCTCATTTAAAAGCTCTTCTCTCTGATCGAACTCAGTGAGGGGCAGTCTGTCTGTCTTCATCCTCTTCTCATTTAAAAGCTCTTCTCTCTGATCGAACACAGTGAGGGAGAGTCTCACTGTCTTCATCCTCTTCTCATTTAAAAGCTCTTCTCTCTGATTTAACTCAGTGAGGGAGAGTCTCACTGTCTTTATCCTCTTCTCATTTAAAAGCTCTTCTCTCTGATTTAACTCAGTGAGGGAGAGTCTCACTGTCTTCATCCTCTTCTCATTTAAAAGCTCTTCTCTCTGATCGAACACAGTGAGGGAGAGTCTCACTGTCTTCATCCTCTTCTCATTTAAAAGCTCTTCTCTCTGACACAATGAGGGAGAGTCTCACTGTCTTCATCCTCTTCTCTTTTAAAAGCTCTTCTCTCTGATTTAACACAGTGAGGGAGATCATTGCAGAGTCTCATACTGTCTTCATCCTCTTCTCATTTAAAAGCTCTTCTCTCTGATTTAACACAGTTTACTGGTATTGTTACAGGACACAGTCTCAGGCACACTTATTGTAATCTTTAACGTACTTTTGGGATCATTGTGTTTCCTCCACTCTTCTTGCCAGCTTCCAACTTCAAGGGAAACTGCATGAGGAATCTTGCGGAGTGGATACTGGATATGAACCAACTTTCGACCAAATTCAAATCATGGTTTCGAGATCAGATTCTTTTTGTGCTCAAACAACGAAGGTAATTTCTGGGAATTTCAAATTTGTATTTTTGATGAGCATTACCTTATCGGTCATAATTATATCAGGGACATTATTTTCACGCTGAATACCTTAGCGTGAATAATTATGTCCGTGAATATAATGTCTGTAGCATTAAGGGGAGATACACCAAAAACGTTTTTGCTCCGAACATCGATTTTATTTTATATTACGGTTCAATAGACAAAAAGAATAAGATTGCACACCTTCAAAATTTTCTAAAAATATTCCCTCATCGAGAAAAAAAATATTTTTCTTTTTCGAAAATTTTTAAAATTTGGAGAAGTCTGTCACTGTAATACCGATAGTTCAGCCATTTTAAAAGTTTTTTGGCTGTTTTTTTTTTACTGAACATTACTTACACTCCGTACAAGACAACCCTTTAAAATATTATATAATTAAACAATAAATGACCAAGTTACAGACCGAACAAGTAGAAAAAAGAAAAATTGGGATTTTTGCCTACCACCAAAGTGTACATTTTACCACTCGCCCAGGTCATCAGATATCGCTTCAAAAATTCTTGTGAGTGTAGCTGATGATCATATCAAACTTTTTGGAACAGGATTTTGCTCAGTTTTGAGTTTTAAGGTATGAAATGTGGCCTTAAACGACTTAGTAAAATTCATCGTAAAAAAGGGCCAAACATGGCAGATTTAAGGCTTAAAATGCCTATAACTCAAAAAGTATCAGTTTTTTTTGAAATAATTTTTACAGAATCGTAATCAGCTTGAGAAGACGAATCTTTTAGTACCAAATAGGTGATTTTAGAAGACAAATTGTCTTAAATAATTTTCCAGCTCGAACACAAGGGTTGTACAAATTGTACACATTTTTTTAAAAATTTTGTGTCTTGAACTATTATAAATTTGGTACTAAAAGATCTGTCTTACCAAGCTGATAACGATCCTGTAAAAATTATTTCAAAAAAACTGATACTTTTTGAGTTATAGACATTTTAAGCCTTAAATCTGCCATGTTTGGCCCTTTTTTACGATGAATTTTACTAAGTCGTTTAGGCTACATTTCATAGCTTAAAACTCAAAATTGAGAAAAATCCGGTTCCAAAAAGCTTTCCATGATCATCAACTACACTCACAAGAATTTTTAAAGCGATATCTGATGACCTGGGCGAGTGGTAAAATGTACAACTTTGGTGGTAGGCAAAAATCCCAATTTTTCTTTTTTCACCTTGTTCGGTCTGTAACTTGGTCATTTATTCTTCAATTATATAATTCTTTCAATAGCTTCTAGTACGGAGTGTAAGTAATGTTCAGTAAAAAAATCAGCCAAAAAACTTTTTAAATGGCCGAACTATCGGTATTACAGTGACAGACTTCTCCAAATTTTAAAAATTTTCGAAAAAGAAAAATATATTTTTTCTCGATGAGGGAATATTTTTAAAAATTTTTGAAGGTGTACAATCTTATTCTTTTTGTCTATTTAAAAATAATATAAAATAAAATCGATGTTCGGAGCAAAAACGGTTTTGGTGTATCTCCCCTTAAGGTCCGTGAATAATAAATTTCGGTAATTATTTCCATTAATTTTTGTGTGTGTGTCCCTATATAAATATATATGCGTAGATATGTGTGTAGCCGATTACTATATTAGCTTATTAGTATACTAGGACAAATATGATCACTCCTCAGTCACATTCTAGAGTTCAGAAAAAAGAGTAAAACACTTTGACTTATTAAAAAATCACCAATTTTTTGGAAATTTTTGGGCGTGCATGAGCGTAAATAATTATGTCCGTGAAAAATTTAGTCCGTGAAAATATGTCCGTGACAATTATGTCCGATAAGGTAGTAAAACGTTACAATGTAACTTAACAACATTTGGAAACCGACACGAATAACAGATTATGAGTCTAGAAATAATATAAAATATTGTTGCGAAATGTGCATGAGGTCAAAAGTGTTAAACTTTTTATCTTTTACTGCACAGCATAAATCTTTGAATTTAATATGGAGTAATTCATTAATCAGGTTATAAAACATTAACAACCTAATGTTTCGTAACTAGCTAAAATTCGATTTCTCCCGTCCTGCTACCCAGAAGTAATTCTCTGAGAAGAAGTTAGTAATATGGCAATAGTTTGTTAATCTCGTTATTGAGTTACTGGGCACGGCCGGGGCACCGTGAGACCTGATTATCCCAAATTCAGGGAATTACTCAGACGGCAAAGGTTACAAATGTAAATACAAATATTAAGCTCTAAGTAACTCTGCTGTGTACTCGATTTTATTTTATTCCAAAATGAGCATTTGATTGGTCATGTGACATCTATCTTGATAGGACTATTTTCACGCTTTGAGCTCCAAATTTCGAAATTAATATTCATAGCTACAATATTCAAACTCCACATATAAAAAATGTATCACATAAAATATTCCTGCAAAGTCCTGGTCACCGTTATAATCGTATTAAAAATGGTTTCTTCACAGAATTATGTAACTTTCCCGGTTGACTGACTTAGAACTTCTACTTTCCACTCCATCGAATAACAGGAAAGCAGCCGCGATAAAAAACCTCTAACTGTTTAGCTTCACTAAATTTCAGAAGGATCACGACGGTTTACAACCGATTATGTTTCTTAGAAACACAAGGGGCCTTGTTGGTAGAACAAGGATTTAGTTTGTAAGTACCGCATGTGGAATTGGAAGGGTGGGCGGAATTGGGGAGCCATCAACTGAAATTGATTGCACTGAAATTGTCATCAAGCTAATGTATTTCTCAGTGCGCTCTGCATCTACATTTGTCCTTCCAGTATTTATGTCCTATGGAATAAAACAGCACACTTATGATCAGAGCATATTTGAAATTGCAATAAATAACAATAATGTTTCATTCGAATTCGTCCAAATCGAAGCATTCATTAAACATTTATCCGTTATTTTAGTCTTCTAAACGATAAAAGCATTATACTTTATAGCGAACTTTTATATTTTCACTGGTCATGTTAGTCGTTGTCCAGAAAATTTATTCTGTCCTGAGTTCTGGGTGATTATCCCTGAAATCCTCCGGTACTAAGGAAACCCCTTTTAATTTGTGAAATTGTAATGCCGAAATGGATCCTTTTCATATAAAACATGGGATGTCTGGCTCCATTACCACTTAAATCCAATTCTCCACAGTACTATTTCTAGGGTTTCACCTCATACCAATGAACGTGGCGTTGTAGAGAGATCTTTAGCCTCTTTCGCTCCCTTTTCCCTGTGAATAATCCTTACATTTAGCATATACCGATATCTGTTCAGACTCAGTGCTGTTTATTTCCCTTTCCGGTGCCACCTGATCAGCAAGCTCCAGGAACTGACTAGGACTGAGTAACCACCTACTTAGTCATCTGGCACTCTTTCAAGCCAGGGAGTCGAGAGTTAGTGTCATGATGATTCGAAATAGTAATACCATTTAGGTCGTTTAAATAAAGTTGAGCATGTGCCAAGTATGTTTCTTTTCACTCGTGATCCATGGTAATGTTTATTTTGAGCGTGAATCACCATCTAGCGTTCACCAATACCACCATATTGCCACGGTAACGTTATTAACCCATTGTTCCACTCCGGGTTTGTAATCCACTATATATAGACTTGTGTCGTTTTGCGCCACTCTAGAGTTGTGGTTAATAAAATGCAGAAGTACGTCTCAAAGTTACCTCCCGTTATATTGTTATTTCGACAATTGTTCAGTCTGTGACATCAGTCACCATGATCCATAGTCTGACCAAGTTGGTTTGAATTGCGATCGTATTCGTAAAAGCTGATGATGTTTCTACTTGACAAGCTTGGTGCTCTGTTCCTTGAGCTGTTCGAAGGTATCCCCCGTCTCTAGACCACTGTACTTAGCACTCACCTCCTCTCCGGCTCCACTTATCAGAGCATTGCTGATCTCAGCTAGTGAAGTGGAACTCTTGATCTGCACCAGCAACACCAGCAACTGAAATTTTATAGTTGTCAAGGGCTCAGCTGTGCAGGTGTCATTTTATACAAAAGTGTTTCTCGTTACACGAAATGTTATAGTGGTCTAAGTCTATATTCTAATCGTGATGTTTAGCTATGCACTCGCTATAACAACAACAACAACAACAACAACTCGCTATAACTTATCGCAGACTTCATAACACTCAGCATTATTTATTTGTTTATTTTGTGCATACCTGCATGAAGAGGAAAGCAATAGTCATCAGGCAAACCATAGAGGTAACCATCATGAGTCCCTTCAGAACCCCAATCTTATTCCTACAGTAACTGAGAGAAACAGTGTCCACTGTCACTCTGTTAATTTCTGTAGACTTCATCATCCCGCCCATCAGACAGACACATTCCATCTCCGTTTTCTTCAACGGGTCTGGCATTATCTGACAGCTTTGGGACTCAAAATACCTGAGAAGAGGGTTGTAACCATGAGCCATAAGGTATTATGAAGAGGGTTGTAACCATGAGCCATTAGGTATTACCATGAGGTACCTATTTAATTATGTATCCGGGGTAACTGGTATGCACCTTTACCGATTGTTGAAATTCGACATCTAGTGATCTAGCATCATTTAGCGTCATCTAGCGTCATCTAGCATCATCTAGCGTCATCTAGCATCATTTAGCGTCATATAGCGTCATCTAGCGTGAAATGACGCTAGATGACGCTAGATCACTAGATGTCGAATTTTAACAATCGGTTAAGATCCACTGGTATTTGGTTACTTCTGTCTCTGAGCAACCCGACTGAGCTTACAATGACATGAATTGTTTCTTATCACTTCTCATTTTTGACATGTTATCGGTGACCTATCGGCTACATTGTGGTCAGCGTGATAATGCAGATGTTAAATACTAACTTACTGGGAACCGAAAGCGGTGGTGAACGCCCCAAAAGCGCAAGTAACCATGGTTACAAGCAGTATAAGGAGGACACAAACCAATCTGAACTTAGATCTGTTGTTGTGTAGCGCGATTGTAAACACGCTGGAGGAGAGCAGGAATATCCCCGCCCAGACTGAAGGGGAGGTTCTTGATTAGGAGTTGTTCGTTAGTATTAGGAATAGTCGATCGCGGCTTTTGTGAACATTGTTCTGTAACTTTATAAGATGTTGTGGTTGTTAAACCAAGATAGTATAAGATTTTGATAGCTTTATAACCAACGACTCAACTAGTCATGATTGTTGCATGATCAAAGCCTACTGACATCAAAGCATATCGACTTTTTGCCTAAGCCGTATGCTCATAACATTTAGACCTTGTTACTTCTTCGGAAAAATGAACACATATTTCCGTTCGGTGCTTCAACTGTGCAGAAATCAGAATCTGCTGACATTTTGCAGAAACACTGTGATTAGCACTTGGTCATGAGTACTAATATTAAGTCATATACTGGCTTAGCAACAGAGATAATCTGAGACGTACTTAGCATCGTGCTAGATAAATATGGGTGTGACAGAGAGGGCCGCACGGAAATAAAATTCTGTAAACATGAACAATGTTTAGCAGCCTAGAATCAGATATTATGCTGCAATTATTCCGATCGGGTGTATACTGTGAATTATTGCACCACTTTTGACTCCTATAAATTTGACTCACTAATTTCACAGATTCATCAAAGTTGGGAAAGTTATGTGATCTTAATTGGTGCTAATGCAAAGACCGTATATGTCATTATAAAAAAGGCGAGGATGCTTGATAAGCGTGCGATGAGCTTCATTCTACTGTATCATTCTACTTATGGTGCATCTTATTCTCCCCTGAATACCTACTTGGTAGTTGGTCGTTACAATTTTCCCAGAGTACCTACTTGACACACAGCACTTCTAAATGTACCTACTTGGAGTGAATATAGAAGGTATGCCATGAACTGCGGAGTGTTCCCGCACGTAGTAAGTCAGCCCGATGATGTACAGCGCACCGCACCCACTTGTCAAGGTGCACAGTCTATACGCCAGAGTGTCCTGGTAACTGTTCGGAACTAACTTGGCAAAGTCTGAGTTTTGAGCAAACATGGCTGAAGTTAAGGTAAAATTAAAACAGGGTTTGACGATCAGGGTAAGAAACAAGAATGCAGATGCAGTTAAGAGCAAGCTGGTGTGTTGAGGAATTAAGAGCAAGGTGGTGTTGGGGAGTACACGGTCGTTTCCGGGAAGTCTCTAGCTGCATGTAGAACCACGTGATTAGGTAGTACATGCGTATAGACGAGAGGGTCATTAACATTCAGTATCAATCAAGAGGTGACAAAAATAGATAGCCAACAAAATAGGCGAAAGGATTTCTTATACTGTTAAGTATTATCGTCCCATATAATTATAGTATAGAGTTTACAAAAACTCTTACAACAAACAACAAACTCTTACAACATAATATAGAGTTTACAACAACATAAAAAAACTATCAAGAAATTTTGATTGGCGCTGAGAGGATAGATCTTCAAGGGTACGGGATCTACACGAAAGTCCATTGTTCTTTAAGCTATTAAGTTAACAACTATTTCAAGAATGTGTGTCCGTTTTGAGTATACCTAGTTGTGTATAATACACAACTAGGTACTATTACTATGTATATATATATATTATACTATTACTATACTACTACTAACTATAAGACTGTTCTCATTCAATTCCTCAAGTCTCATCTTATCTGCAATATTTACACATAGGTGAAGTGTGAAGAGCATGGGATAGTTTAGATCCACGTGATCAGTGAGTACAGGCGTTTAGATGAGAGGATCAGGGAGAGTTGCAGATTATTTATTGGTTTTCTGCCCAAAATGCGGGCCGGAAAGATTTTCTCTTGATCTCTTCATTGTATTTTGAACTTCCTGATATTTATTGCCAAACTTAAACAATAACTTCAGCGTAATTGAATTTAATGTTAATGGTCGCAATTTCTCACGACCTCTGGAGAGTTTCTGCGTGATCATTGGGCCAGATACTATGTAACCCTGGTTTTTGTGATTTAAAGATAAGGTACGTGTAACTCGCATGTTTTAACCTAACGTCCTCGCCATTTATATCCCTCCTCTAAATTTGATTTGTGTTGTATTGAGTTCATGGTGTGTTATATTGATAACGATGGAGTGCGTAAGGAACATCAACATTTATCAATTTCTTTAATTAAATTCTACGACACTGACAGGATATAAGAATGAACATGCAGTTACGTTGACTCTATCGCTTTTGATGATTACGTTACCACGCGCTTCAACATGCGGAAACTTGTACACTTTTGCTTGCGATGACCTGCCTTTCGCTGCCTTCTCCCATCTTCTCTAACATTCTACCACCCATCCTCCTACTGGTACTGACCTCTTCTATTCCTCCAATAGTTCAGAGTATCGCAAGAGTCAGCGTTACTCTTCACTCCTTCTCTAACCCTGAGAATAAACTACTGGACGGTTCATATTGTAACAGTGATCAGTCGCCCTGTTTGCTTAAACTACTGGTTAAGTTTGATGCTCCTTTTGTTGAAAGGTTAGTTATTGTCTTCACAAGAAATTTCATTCTATCCAATAAAATCGGACCAATATTATTCAGGGTTGGAAATCAAAACAATCTACATAGCTGCCTTTCCGACCGGACGTAGCAGAAATTTCTAAATCCTGATATTCAATGACACGATGGGGGGAGCACTCGCCTTGCACCGGCTATCTCAGTTAAAATCGCTTTGTCGGTGTATATTATGAGGCCTGTCACTGCGTGTACCCGCATTGAGGTGCAGTTAGGGTAGTTGGGGGTGCAACCTGCTTCATGTTATGTTTTGGTTGTATCCGCCAGGCCGTTCAAGCTCAACTTTGTAACGGTTAATCACTTAACTGGATTGTGTCTACAAATGTCAGCGTAGATCGTAATTAAGTAGGTCCTTACTTGATCCAACTTGCTTCCGTTGACTTTTCTAATGCATAAAATTGTAAAATATTTTATTACACTTTAAATTAATCGAATATCTTAATATGCCGTTCGAAGATTATTAATTACTTAAAATTTTATTATTAAGTTAAAACCCGGTAATCAAGCTTTGTAAACAACAAATACCCTGAACCAGTCGAGTTACTACATTTACAAAGTCATTATCTCATAAATTTGAACCATATGAACGACAGAATTCTGCAGCCCTTGAAATGTTGAAAATCTTAAAATAAACTCTCCATCAGTTTTGTAACAAGCCAAGCGAAGTCGAGTGTGATAAATTTCCCGTTGGGAGATGATATTCTGACAAACGACCACAGACGTGTTCCTAATCCTTTCCCTGCTAATTCAACTGTCACTGATGTAAGCTTTTAGTTTTACAATGATATATTCAAATCTTTGAATTAATGATTTTAAACAGTTCCACTTTAAAAAGTTCCATTAAATGAATATAGAAGTCCCGCTATCGTCAAGTGCCAATATTAGTAACGCATGTGTTGGGTCTGTGAGCTTTTCCCTAAGCATTAACATTTCCTGACAGGCAATAAGACTGATAACATTCAGTGTACGAGCATTCGACTTCTCATTCAACAGACAAGATGTCGCCAAGTTTTCCTTCAGCAACTTCGCACAGTTTGGAACTGAGACCTACATTTTAACCTCTGGATATTCACAGTTTAATTTAACAACCAATGTGGGTATCTTTTAACATTTGTAACATTTTCCTTCGCTCACTTTTTTATAATTAAATTGATGTTAAATTGATGTTAAATTGATGTTAAATTGATGTTAAATTGATGTTAAATTGATGTTAAATTGATGTTAAATTGATGTTAAATTGATGTTAATGTAAAACAACCCTTACGCTTTAAATTTATTCTGCACACCGTTTCTTGTATTGACACATACATTATAAATATCTCCGGGATTTCGACGCGGGATCATATTATCACTCAGCCCGGCCCGCTGTTAGATAAACATCTCAAGGTGATATCATCCCGCCCCGGAAATTTGTATAAACCCGGCCCGCTTTTTAGTCGTAACTGATGTTTATCATTCAATTCTCCGACTTACAATAATCAATGATACTGCTGATTAGAACTCGATAATAGTAGAACAGTTAGACGCGCGATCACGTGGGCGCGTCACGTGCGTACCACGTGCCACCAATAGCATACGCTGAGTCTATACCACGTGACACGAAAGCGCACCACGTGATATGAAACATCGTAACCGTCCACTTCTTTTACACGCAAATTCCTGGGAACGTTGCCAAAGCAGCTAATTCTTGGAATTTCTCCAACGCGTGGCGTGAGAAGTTGGCGACTAGCCAGCTACCCTTGTCCGTGCCCTAAAATAGTATTGTTTTGCTTGCTCTCCTTCCAGCTCTTGTTCCTGCTAACGTTCAAGCTATTGCTCCACTTACACTATGACAGATCGGTTTGACATTCAGATTCTAATGTATTTCTAAAGTATAAATCCCTTGTCGAAATCGCCGGAGATAATTATAATCCATAAACACTTCACGCTCAGGGCTAAATAAATGTAATCCCTCAGCTGGCGCTTCGGGATTACATATTAACACAAAACTCGTGCGCTGCGCGCACTCGTATGTGTTTATCAGATCATCCCGCTAGCGCGGGATGATCTGTTATATAAACCCTTTGCGTGGCGGGTTTATGTTATTACAAACCTCACAGATAACATGTGAGACGGACTACTACGCTGACTGCTCAGTTCACTGCACCGAGACGGCCACATCTTCATGTAATGAAACGGACGGCACTAAAGTCTGTAAACTTGGCTGGTCTGGCCCGGACTGCGATATTGGTTGGTGGAGTTTCAACTTCTGCATTGTTTCAGTCTGACTAAATTAGGTTAAGACATGTGACTGAAAACAATTGAGCCTTTAAACAATTAGATAATTTGCAGTCCTGTCGTGATTATGAAGACATTCTGAAGAGTGATTAAGTGGATCGGTGTTAATTTGTGATTTCATGATATTTCTATGAAGAATTTTCTATGAAGACGGGAATGGCTTGATAAGAAACCCTGACTAATGAACTCGATACATTCTAGAGTTTAGCCCACTTCCACCGTAGTGTATGGTATATTGTATGCCGAACGTACTGTATTGCTTTATCGCTGAAAAATGATATCATATATTGAGTATTGACACACAAGTACCTCTTTTTTTCGTTGGTTCTAAATAACTGCGATGAATGCTGTGAGACTTCCGGTTATTGCGGAAATGTTTTGTCTTCTACTCTTCATCCAAATATTGATAGGTAAACCTTGTTATTTTCCTTGCTGTCTTGTTGACTGTTTGAAATTAAACATCATAAAATGCAATGGTTTTGTAACGGGTGGGGACGGGTGGGTGGGGCTAAATTAATTTCACGCGTGACAGCGTTTTACCAACCTGCTTGCGTTAGCTAATTTTTGAAAATTGTGATTTGATTAATAATCAGTTCATAATATGAGTATTGCTGAAAGCACAGTGTAAGGCCTATATATGATAATAATATATGTTATTAATCAAATCAAAATATAACTTTTTCAGAATACGCTGTCCCTTGTATGCCGAACACAAGTGCATTGCACGCCAGTTTTACTCCTAACAAAGTATCGTTCAACGAAAATAACGTTGTCACCGTAACCTGCGACCAAGGTTACCAGCCTGCATTAACCAACCTGACTTGCTTGAAGACTGGGTCTTGGAATCCACACTGGCCTTACTGTCTGCAAATAGGTGAGTAAAATTCGCCCTGAATAAAATGTTTTGGTTTTTTATCGTTGGTATTCATTGCCCTCTGCACATAAACATTGGTCAACAATATCATTAATCAAGACTTTAACACTTTCAGAATGTCCTAAACTGTTGATTCCAAACGGAGATGTTACCCCGAACACTGTGATTCAAAACCCCTCTCCTATTGGGACTATTGCTAGCTTCACTTGCCTACCTGGTAACACATTAACCGGTAACACAATCCTATCTTGTCAGAGTGACGGATCTTGGAATGGGACCGTTCCCGTCTGCAATGTTAACAGTAAGTATTTAGTAGAGTCGTCATTTTCCTTGTTTTTCCTCAAACAAGCATTCCGAAATCGCTGAATTTAATCATATTCATTGTTCATCATGACGCCTATCATTTGATTTGAAAGCTCATTTTCTCCAACTTGTAGTGTGTCCAGACGTAAAAGGACCAGCATCAGGTGTGGGTTACTACTTAGCGAACCCTCCAGCCCGACATCCAGGAAACGTCTTCAAACAAAGCTGTGGTCGGTCTTACGTAGGACGAGGCCCAGAAGAGAGGTTGTGTCAAAACAACGGGACATGGAGTGGTACTGCCATCTCTTGTCATCGCAGTAAGTTTGCAAGTTCCTCAGCTACCAAGTTACTGATTAGACTAGTTTATGAGTAGTTTATGATTAGACTAGTTGATGTCTCGACAGGTTTACTGTAAAGAAAAACAGTCAATGCAATTATGATGGCGTCTTTAAGATCAGTTCGAAGTTATGATCAGCTCACACCAGGTATTTTGAGATTCCTACAGCAATAACAATGCCATTATTAAAAATGCCACATTCCAAACATCCTAGAGTGTTCAAAGTTTGACGACATGAACGGAAGGGTGGTGTACTCTACAGGAACACCATCAGAGGACACCACTGCTACGTTTAGTTGTGATGAAGGCAGCAGCCTAGTGGGCGAGAGAACTGCTCGTTGTCTTGCTGATGGAATATGGAATATCACTGATGCTCCTAAATGTGTTCCAAGTAAGCTAGCAGCTTTATTTACTATGATAAACATATTACAGTGTTCAACTGGCTTTGGAACATTCTGAACATTCTGAAATCCGAATATTGCTCAATGTGTAAAAGTAAATAATGACTGTGGAAAGTTTGCGGTTTATTTACGTCAAACCACGCTTAGGTTGCAGTTTAGAATATGGTATTGATGGAAATGTTACAGTATCTCCGTCGACCTACAAAACAGACTCTCTGGAAGTGGGGTACACTCTCACTTTTAGTTGTCAGGGTCCCTACCTTTCCTATCTCTCCACATCTCCCCTCATGACCTGTTTAGATACCGGAAATTGGAACTCGACTGTCCCCTCTTGTATTCCAATAGTTGACAATATCGACAGGAAAATAGACCGTAAGTTTTCCGATGCCAGAATATTATAGTAGATTCGTAGCATTAGTAGATTAGCAGCATTTTTCTGGAGAATAAATCAAATATTATCTTGAAATAAATTGTTTGCCACATAAGGGTGACTACTATTATAAAGTATAAAGGAAAGTGTATAGCATAATATGAACATTAATTACAGGTCTCCTGATCTCTGGCCTTTCAGTCTTGTCCGGAGTACTAGCTGCCTTCGCTGTCATCATCTTCATCCTGTTCTACGTCAACAAGAAGGTTCTAGATAGAACCAGACAAATTCCCGACCAAGGATCACATAGCCGTCAATCTCAACGCTCGATTAGATTGAACCAAATTTCAATATCACAATCAGAAGGACCCCGAATAAATCCGAGAAAGTGCAGTGGACAAATGACATTTGGTTCAAATATGGCCAACAGTCGGAACACAAATAGAGTTTCCGTTGTAGGAATAACCAATCAGGCGTTTGTTGACGATTTTTGAAAAGATGGAATGAGTATGAACTATTGAGAATGCCAACAACTCTAACTGTAGGTGGATATAACTTAACGGATAGATAAGAACTGATAGCAAGATCAGTTCTACACAGTACACACTGATCCGAACTTTGAACTTGAAGTCCGGACAGTTCACAAGGGGAAGCTAGATTAAGACTTAAGAGTAATTTCAATCGATCAGCTAAAAGTGAAGAAGAGGTAACTCAAACTGGATTCTAGAAACTTGAGCCAGCTCACTGGTATTGCATATAACGATATTTTCATAGAGATAATTGTATCAGAAAACGAAAAAAAAGCTATGAGGTATGTCTGAAAAAATTAGCCAAGCTTAGCCTTAAGTCATTTACATTTTTGTCATTTACATTTTTGGTACAAATTTATCAAAATCGGAGAAAAAATGTTGTACCAACATGGACCATGGCATTTATTCATTATTACATTGACGGGTATGCTCACAGTTACATGTCACATCTGTGATCTGCATCAGCAAAATTTATTTATTACCCAAATCCCCATTTCAATTCCTTAACATTGAAAATGAACATCAGAGCTTAACATTTTGGAAATAATACCACCTATCCAACGTTGCTAAATACAACGTAATTTTCGATGGATCACCATATTTTTATTGGATCGCCTTTAAATTTACGCATTACCCCATACCTAGCTGTGTCCTGTATAATATAGGTAACTAATACAGAAAATTAGAAAGGCCATACCGAGTAATGAGCAGAGTAATATGATTTCCAAATGTCAATAATAAGTGTTTACTTTAAACATAAATTTAGATAAACTTAAACATTAAAGGTGTCAATGTTATGTTTTTATTTGGAGCATGATGATTATTGATGAGTGGTATTTTATTTGAAACGTATCACTATCAGATAACAACATTTCAATGTTTCCTCATTCTTGCTTCATCAAATTGTCATTTAAGATAATTTTAGAAATATTAAGTGGGAATGTAAAAATAATGATAAAAACATACTATATATAACGAATAAATACATGTGACATGGCATACAATTATACATAAATGTCAGGACAGTCCGATGTAATTGTAGAACTGTAGTATCAAGTATTGAGTATAGGTCGCCTGATATGACACGTACTCACGTATGGCTATGCTGCTTATTACCTGGCACGCTAATCCCTGCATTGTGCATGGGCGGTGCTCTTTTCAAGCTTTCAGAAACTTGCTAAACCAGTATATAGCCCTGTGCACGCTTAAAAGATCTGACAGGTCGCTTGTTAGGCCGTTAGGAGTAAGGGGCCATTTACTTAGGACCTCCGCCAAAATCGCAGATTTTCAGACCACTCCCCAGTCCCCTCCCCCTGTCCGGGTGTGTCCGAATTTTCAAAACCACCCCCTTCCCCCGGACGTCCAAATTTCCAGCTACGTTTAAAAGTACAAATAAAACAACAAACAAACTCAAATTCATTCATGTTAATAAAATTTAAAGAGTTGAAATGAAATTCAAAGAGTTAAAATAAATGAAACTTTTTTCTTGATTCTGCCAAAATTTCCGGACCACAGACGTCCGGATTTTCAAAAACCACCCCCTCCGATCCCCCTGTCGGGATTTGTCCGAAATTGCATGATGCAATCCGCGCAATTTGTGGATTGGAGTGTGCCTTTCGGTAGAAATATAACTTGCACGTACCAAAGCACATTATCCCCAAATTAAATTGCACGCATTGCAAAAGCGTTTTAAAAACTTGCTTGAGCTTGGCTGTAAGCGTGCCTTTCTTTTATACTATAAGTTATAGTTATACTATGCGCGGCGCTCTTTTCGAGATCCTGCATGCAGTATGTGCTGCATACATTGCATGCATTATATATGAGAGGATCGAGCGAGCAATAGACTAGCGGCAAGCTAAATAATTTTAAAACTAATTCATGAGCAAAGTTGGAGGACGTCCGGACGTCGTCGCGCGAAGACGAGAAAAATAATTGTAGCGGAGCTGCTACATGCTAACGCGACGGATGATACTCGTTTAAATGTTTGGGCCACGCCGGCACGCCGCGCCGAGTTGCAAAGAATTTTGAAATCTTCAATTACAAATTAATTGTTAATATAATAGTTTTATAACACTCTACATGCTCAAATTCTAAAATTTTTCTAATTGGACTCCTGGCAGTTAAAACCATAAATCGAATAAATAAAATGTATTTCATATTTTTGAACGCTGATTCTAGGTAGTGCGCCATCGACAGTGAACCGCGCGTGCCGACTGTAGGATGGTTTTTTAGCGCTAATTTCGGCCATCACAAAATTCTTGAAACAAATGCATATTGAGTAACCTTCCCTTGATCCAATTTGAACAAAAATTGGTAAGCTTACTCATAGACTTACAAGGAAAGTGTCCGAAAAATTTAAAACATATCCAACTAAGGGGTGCACGATAAAAAATAAACTTGCTCGGATTTTCAAAATTTTTGTACCATTGTTTTCTAGAGACTGTGGGAATTTTCACAGTACCAAATTTGTTTTACCTTTTTGGAATGATCAGTGAGTATCGCCTAGGTGCCATATTTGATGGTGCGCGGCTTTTGGAGCAAAATTAGGTGTAAAAGTCGCGTAATTTCAAATTTGACGAAATTCGTTGATTTTTGTCGTATTATTCTGTCATATCTCAGGTTGCTGTATATGAATTATGCCGAAAATTTGTCAGAACCTTCCAATTATACTTAACTACCGAACCTAATTTAGTTGGGAGTGATTGGCTTTGATTAAGAGGTCTAAAAATGACAAAATAGGCATAAATTCGTTGATAACTCAAATTCTGACCATCGAAATGGCTCAAACTAAATTAGGTTCAGTAGAACATAAGTGTTTACGTAAGCAGACCAAATTTCAGCTAAATTGTTATATGGGAAGTATTATAACTTTTTGATTGTTTCCAAAATAATGTGCTGGCCGAAATACGAGCCAAAAAACATTCAATGGTCAGCGCGCGCGTCTTACGGTCGATGGCGCACTGCCTAATCCAACCATCAAACATTATGTTACAGCTAAAAGCAACGTATTTTGCCCCATTTTCATCACTATATCAACTTTACTGGGCCGCGCGCTCAGCCTGTCATTCCACCGAATTTCTATTATTATATGAACATAATAGCCTGAGGTCCCCAGGTAATATTATAATCAACTCCGATATCCACCAAATTTATGACGATATTATATTGTATATAATAAGAAGTTGGCCTAATTTCTCGTTAGTATAGTGTATAGGGTTAGAGTTTTAGCATAATATGCTTCAGTTAGAGTTAGTATAGCCATAGGGTTAGAGTTGAGTCGGCGACAGACGCTGTATACCTCTTTTTATTTCGCGCGAAAGAAAAGATCAGAGGTAGGTATGATACAACGTGTTCACCTAACCATGTGCTTTCGCGCCACTGCGGGCGCGCTTGTTTTACCGCCGTGATCTGAGGTGGACGCGCGCTACTGCAAGCGCAAGGGCTCTGGATAGAGCAATACAACGTGTGTAGCAAGGTTATACTTATATATTAGGGTCATGGTAATTTACCTAGCTTGCTAGTCTATTGCTCGCTCCTCTCACGTATATTATATTATATGAGTATGACTGAAGCTCGAAAAGAGCGCCGCGCATTGGGCCGGGCCGGGACTGGCGTGCCAGTTGGTTGACGATGTCAACCCATCGAGATCGTTGCTCAACGAATGCGAAGCAAGAATACTAGTTCGCGCGTTGATTCACGATGTCAATCCTTCGCAGCTCGGTGAGGCACAGTGGTGCATCTCCAATCTCGCCGATCTGCGAGAAGAATTATTTGATGCGCGGCGCGACCCAGTAGTGCATAACGCTACAAGTTCGCGCGGCGCGTCGAAGCGGCAAAGTCCTCCAAGCGTGCCAGGTAAGGGTCACGATCAGAATAGAAGGTTAAGGTTTTGAATAGTCATTCACAGCAATCTAGAGAAAGTTAAACTTAAAATATCTTCCTTATGTGGTCATGTCATGTGATCCGCAAAGTTACAAGTCTCAGACATGAAAATGTTTATATTTATAATGTTATAAGCCCAAACATCAAACGTTTGCACACTGACTTATATCATATATTATGGGCCACTAAGTTTTGTCCACTCTCACTCCTTTTGATCTTAATTGTTAATTTTTTCCCACCCACATCAATCTTACTTCCTTCCATATCCTTGTTTCGGATCCCACTCCATATGTCTAAGTCCTCCTTTATCTAACTTTAATTTAAAGACTAATAACCTTGCTTCTTTTTTCCTCAAATCAAGACCCACAAATCTTATTCTGCTTACTTTAAGCTTAAATATAATCAAAAGTAGAGGAATAGCTGCACCCAACAATTATGATTAATTAACGCTCTGAACCTACCGGCTACCCTAACATGAAAGTATCATCTCTTTCTGACAAATAAAACCAATATTTGATATATATTTTGATGGAAAAGATGAGGAATATCTGAACTACAACTTAATTCAAATACATTAAACAAAATGGTAGCTATCATATTTTGATCGAAGCTGTAAATATTAGAATTTCATTTTATTGTAAATACTGATTTTCATAGACATTGAAAATGATATTACTAAAAACAGACGTGAAAAATAATAATAAAGCTTAGTATAGTTTTGAACGGCTTTTGTGAAATTCATTAGGAGCTAAACTCTAAATATCATAAAATATTATTGTAATGAAAGATATATCAAACTCGAGATGAGATTAAGAAAGCGGGGAAAATGATAAAAATCGCAGATGTTATCGATAAAAATCCTCTCATTCACAAACGTAATTGTGACAAACATAATAATCCGCATCACCTGATCAATTTATTTTGGCAAGATGGCACAGTTTCGTTGTTTCCTTAACGTCTTTACAAGACAGCGATAGTAATAAGTATTAATGTTATTCATCATTGTAATAAAAAAGAAGCACAAATTCTAGATTTTGGTAGTCGGAATTATCTATAATCCAACAGACGCATGTCTTCCAAAACTTGTCGAAACTGTGCCATCTTGTCCGATTTTTTTTTGCAGTACAGCCCGAATCGTGCCACTAATCAAAGAGCAAGTAATTCTTTTAGTGCAGAATTTTAATGTTGTGATGATAAAAATAGA
This sequence comes from Bolinopsis microptera, assembly GCF_026151205.1. Taxonomy (NCBI): domain Eukaryota; kingdom Metazoa; phylum Ctenophora; class Tentaculata; order Lobata; family Bolinopsidae; genus Bolinopsis; species Bolinopsis microptera. The sequence goes on from NC_087074.1 coordinate 3,475,505, forward strand.
AATCGGGCATTTAATTCGGGCTCCACTGGATAGACCTTTATTTTGTATCATTCGAAACTACAAAATCTTGGCAGGCGAACACTCAAAAACAGTATAACATCGAGAATCTTTCAAATCCGCGACCCATACAGATGGATGTCAAGATTTTGCGTACGCTAATAGCATAATATAGCACCTTCATCTTCATCTTACTCTCGATGTACAAATTTTACAAACTGGTCTCTTCTAGACCTTTAAACGAAAATACACAAAATACATGTGAATAAGTATAACTAGCTCACGTAACGTCACCTTCCTACAGATTACGGAGTTTGTTTTAGTGTTCATAAATGTGTTGCATAATAAAAACGAAATCAATCTAACTAACAAATCTAGAAAATAAATTAATAGTTTACTCCATGCACAATGGATTGCATTTGCAATTATTAGGTTTAAGCTGAACAACTCAAGCTTATGAGGACATCAGAAAGTATTCGGACATCCTTAAATCCAGAAGATTAATCATAAGATTAATACGATGAGACGTAATTTCGTCTAAACATTAAATTATTGAAGTTTTAGACATCCAAAAGGCACCAAGTGTAACTTCATCTAAGTGCAGGTATGATAGTTCAGAATGTAATTAATATTCTAAAGTGACCAATTTCCGATGTCCTCAACGATTACTAGGAACGAAACTATTTCCTAAAGCTGATGATTTTATTTTTATCTGAGTGTTTCGTTTGATCAACCAAAAATTTAGGTTTTTCTCCCTGATGAGCAACTTAAAAAGTAGCCCAAAAGTAAGAAACCTAAAAAGGTTATCCAATGAAATAAAGGGAAGGTATGTTTAATATGTAGCTTCACTTGAAAATAGTTCATTTCCGGTAAGCTCAGTCGATGATATTATTATTGTTATAACATATAGGTGAAAAACTCAAATACTCTAGTCCTAGTGTCACTCTGACAATATCGGTCTTGTCAGTTAGGTATAAGTTAGGTTTCAGTCATTTAATCTTCTCCCTAAAGGGAGAAACGCGAGCCAACGGTAATTTAAAAGTTGATTTCCACTCATAATAATCAGGTATTAGGGACGTCAACAGTATAGTATTGATAATCCGGGTGCCCCCTGAAGTTTGGAGTGGTATAATATTTGCTGGCGTACGTGACGGGTTGCCGTCTCCAAGCCCAACTCGATCTTGCTGCGGCTGGAGTATGCTCATCATCCAGAACAGATCTCGTCTCATGCAGCTCTCGTTACAGAGCGCATTGTCCTCACAGATGTCCATATTTCGTTTAGGACAAACTCCCATGTACCAACATTCTATAGCTTTCAATAGGGTTACACCCCGCACTTTAACTTCCGAGAACAACCTGAAATTATTTAATTGTCTCAATTTTGAATTTGACCGGAATAAAATCGAAAAAAAAATCAGATCATCCAGTCTCGGTAGATTAAAATTATTTATAATTCACAGCTACCTTACGAGACATATTTAATCAAATGGTACGAAAGTCGGTGGTTTTTCGTAAAAAACACCATATTTTCGGACTATTTAGGTCACCGTCATTATTTTCCCCAAATTATTTTTCACGTATTTTCCTTAATTATGACTTCATCGATTTACTAGCAATATAGTAAGTTATAAATATGATTCATCAAACAAATGAACACTAGTATTCGATCATGAATTGCTTTAAAAATGATTCTGGACACGTTCCATTAAAAGTAAGCAAGCTCTGTCACGATATAAACTACTATATTGGCCACGGCGGTGAAATTTCGGTAGTAGTGGAAAATAACAGACACCGTCGGTCTCCTATTCCGTCTGGAGGATTAGAAGTTAAGTTTAGACTAACTTTCAAAGGCTCCGGAGAAATTGTTTACAAGATGAAACAGCTGATCAGATAAGATCTTTGCATTTAATCTTCTCAAACATCGGGTTTCATTTTTGTAAGATAAGGAGACGGAAAAAATCCCCAAATACCATGATTTAATTTGGGGTACGAAATTTGGCGGTTTTGAAAAAAATTCCCATATTTCGTTCCCAAATCATTTAGGTCACCGGAATCATATCGAACATAAATATGTCTCGTAAGGTATTCCTGTACGGTTTTAAAACTATTCGAGTTTTTCATTTAACATTAAAACAAGTCCTTCATATTATGAAGTCAGGATGTGCATTGGCTCTGGTAGTGGTTAAAGCACTTCCATCCCAATACATAAGAATTGTTCACGATAACAGATGGCAATTGACCGACTATTTTTAGAATACTTCGTTTGACCACCTCAGACGGCAGATAGGAAATGGAAATTGCACGGGGGGCACAACGTGGCAGACCTGTAATACTTGCACTAGATTTATCTAGACTCCCAGACCCCAGTCATCAAGTCGGCATATTTATTGACTTTCTTTTTCATTGAAACTGAAGTAGAGTCGCTAGCCCTTTGATCGACAGATATTGATCATTAGGCAGTAGGCACTGGAGAAATTGCTTTAATTTAGGACAATCGAATCCTTCATTCGCAGGAAGAAAGATTCACCGATCCAATGATTTAGATAATTGTATTACCAGAAAGGATGCTGGGTTCCACACTAAATTAGGTCCAATAACGGTATTTCCTAAGTGCTAATTTAAGGCAAATTGAAGAAACTAAGAAAAGACTTAAATCGTAGTTTAAGTCGTAAATTTCGTTGCACATGATCGCTCGAAGGGGTAATTGGTTGTAGTGGTGAGTGTTCGAAAGTATGAGGCTGTGTTGAATCAAATGCCAGGACAATGATCTTAGAGGTGGTAAAAGGTGGGACAATCCAGACCATAATGGATGGACAATCTCTGTGACGACCTGCTGGAAATGGAGAACATTGCCAGTAGCAATGCCACAGCTGCAAGACACCATTTCTTCCGAGATCGTGGCCATGTTAAGATATAAAGTATGTTAATGACCAACGCCTCCCAGCAATTAACTGTTTTAATATAAAAATTCAAAATACCCAAAATAACTCACTTTGTATTGCTGAGAATTCCATGTCCAAAGCAGGAAACGCCGAACACAGTGCTGAAAGGAAGGTACAGTCAACAAACAAAGCTAGCGATCCTTTCTGACGCTAATTTTACTAGTTCAGGGATAGTGCTGACAGGACTGCAGCACTTCTACAACAATATTTCTACAATTTCTTGCAAACGATCACAAGATACAAATCAATGTAGGGTACTTGAACTTACGATAATAGTTGTTGATTAAAGATATGTTTGAGTTCTGAAAGGTGCAATATTGTTTTAGTAGTGTACTTACTCGAGTTTCCGGAGGGAAGATTTTACTTGCTCTATAATTTTTCGTAGGACTTGATTGTTTGACCTGACAAAATACAAAATAATGATATCCATATTATTCTTGGATTCTAAGAAACGTCTTTATAACAACGTGAGCATTCCGATTTAATTGTGATAATTACAAAACAAAAAATGGGCACAAAAATGTCAAATTTGAATACTTACATTTCCCCGTACCAATTTGAAAAGAAGATATCATTAATTTCGTATCCATGCATCTGAATCTGGATAGGATCATAATAAAATTGAACGATCATGATCGGTGCTGAAATACATTACTGTTACTGGTATGAAAGTCTGAAATTAACAAAAGACGGATCGAATTTAATTATAATGATACAAAGACTAAAGATCGTGGATCGCGGTTCGTAACTGATACGAATGGTATTTAAATAATAGTCTGATAAATAATAAATAATCGCTTTATACTTATATAAGGTCTAAATTATGTCATCCACATTCCATGTCAACTAAACGCCAATACTTTATCACAATTAAGAGAATGTTCAAATCATGGTTGAATTTTTTGAATTAAATGCTCATTACTTTTTATCAGTTGCTATTAGCGAAAAGAAATGTAAAACATCAAACAACGTTTTAGTCACCTTTAATTTTGGGGTAAATGTTGCTCCCATACAAGCATTTCCATTGATTGCCTTTGTTCAGCTCAAGGCATTTATTTCCAACTGTTTTGTTAACCTGCGAATAAATGTTCATTAATCGTCTAGCGAAATAAATCGGAATAAAAATCCCCTCCCTCAAAACTCGATAAGCATCAGTAAAATTACGTTGACAAATTTTCGCAAGGAAGTTTAAAACTCCAACACTTTTACAAACATCTTGATCAGAAAGCGTAGGATGGACTTTGCGTAGGAAGGCCTGATCATGAGGGAGGTTTTCTATTTACCTGCCAATTACGGAAGTTCCCCTGCTCCGCAGGTACGTTTCCGGTTTCTATGAACCAGCCGCTATCAGCAATCCCCCGCACCTCGGCTGTGCTGTTTACTTTCCGGAGTTGATTTGCAATATTGTCAATGTGAAACATCACTCCGACTCCGCCAGCACTGAGGAAAATCAGTATCAGCAAACAATTATTATGTTGATAACATAAACATGATTTAGTAACAACCTAAGCGTGAGATTAGGGAGCGAGCAAATTTATTGGTTTTTTAAGCGTTTTCGGTATAGCCCTAAAACAGTACCAGAGACAAGTTTCTTAATTAATAAATGCAGTAATTCGGATTGTAAGAAAAATATAATAACATTTTAATAAAAAAGGAAAATAATAATAGTTATTATAGTAATAATCTCTTGCCGTAGTCGGCATAAATTAGGAATTCTGCAGAATTTCTGCCGACTAGCGCTTACTCTGCAGAATTAGCGTGGGAGATTAAAATATTTCGAATAGTTTCTTAATCCAAATCTTCCAAAATTTGTACGTGGGATCCGCCGGAGAGTGTTAGACTGTGTAGCAAACCTGGCTGATTCTACAGATATTTTCATATCAACAAGCGGTGCGAAGGAGACAATTTTTGACTTAATCTCATTAAAACTATGAATATAATTGATGCATGAAAGTATTACTTTATTTATATTAGAGATAGATAAATAATGAAAGTATCGAAAATTATGGACAGACCAAGTAAAAACAACGTAAAAGTCGAAGTTCGACTTCGAACTGGGGTAATGCCAACTAAAATAAAATAATTATAATTCTGTCGTCACTAGTCATTAGTATTCGTATGAGTACTGGTAATTTATGATCTATACCGCATGGTTTTAACCTTACGTCCTCGAGTATTACGTCCTTGGGTATTCTAGACTATTCTAAATTGAGAACTCAAGAATAAATTAGCGTACATATTCTAGTTTGTCTATGTTTAGAATTTCTGCAGTTTTCCAATATAAAATTACAAACACTAAGGAAAAGGACTCTCATGAGCACCTTCAAAGGCCTCAAAAGCCTTCAAAGGCCGAGACCAACAGCGCGGAGCGAAGTTACTTGGGCGTAGCACCAAGTGGAGAAAAACACTATCACATGGAATAAAAGACAGATAAAATATCCTCTGATGTTTTAACTAAAGTTGGAAAATAAAATACCTGGTACCGGTAACTAAAACCCTTGTAGCTTCCCGCATACCGTCCTCTATCAAAGATTCTATCACGCGCTTTATCACCCTTGCACCCCGGAATCTCCAAACTGAAATGTCAATAGATACTCAACTTTTCAAACTCAACAGTCTAGTGATGACAGGCTGCTCATGCGTCCTTTTAACTTTCCAGTATGAATTTAGAATTAACAATTAAACGAAGCCGTATAGTGTGGAGTGCTGGTTCAACTACTAACTGATCAACTGAAGTATATAAAAAAACTATACCTTCATTTTCATCGTTCAGAGAGTCTCCTAGCCAAAGGTCGCTGGTACAATAAGGTATGTAGACTAGATTGGAGCCCCACGCCAGGGGGTTCATCAGCATATCTGTGGAGTCCAATATGCCCTGCCCTGAGGATACAACAATGAGTTACAGATGAGCGCGAACACATTATAGAGCACCCTGCTAAAAGCAGTACAAATCAGTTGACAGGTACTTGTGGCACGACCAGGTCAGCCTTGACTCTCTAAGATTTCTTACCCCGTTTATGAAGAGGCCAATGTCCACTGCCCATGAGGTCCCTGTCGTTTCTAAACCTCTCGGTGCATGTCTTCTCGTCGTTACAATAAAACCCGCCTGAATAGCAGGAATTGTTATTTGACAATGCCCCTCTTTTAACGCAAAAAATGAATGTGGCTTGTTGGAGGCCGACAAAGGCAGGTTAAACTGGAGGTCATCAAAGGAAGGTAACCGCCCCTCAGGCAGGTGCTAAACTAACCGGCCACCTCCCGGAAAATTCCAGTAAAAGTCAGCTCACAATAACAGGACAGTTTTTGAAAATGTGCCAAATTTTGAACAAATTACCTTGAAGATAGATAACCCAGGTCTTTGGATCATGAACTTTTCGTATATAGTACCTGAAAAAGGGTTAAAGTCAGGAAGTTTCACGATAATATCTTCGAGTCTAATTTTCAATTTTCTCCCCCCGACAAGTCATGTGCCTGGATTGGCAGGAAGTTGGGAACATCAAAGGGACCCAGATAGTACAAGTAATCCTGATGATGTAACTAGAATGTGTGGTTTGGCACTGAGGGTCATGACCTGACTGGGGCGGATCCTGTGGTTTCCAGTTTAGAGCTGATCAAAAGTTTGAGTCATGCCTGGTTTGATGCGGCTAGCCACGTGCCAGCGCCCTGGACCCCAGTCACTGTCATTTGTGTCGTTCAGTTTGGCGTATTAGTTCATCGTGGGATCCCTAGTTGAGTTTGCAACCTTATCCTTCGATTATCGAGATGCAGATATTTTAATTTGATTCGAAAACTGCCTAGACCTTATAATGCGACTTATGATTGAGCAGAAGGATCGTCTGAAAGTTGGACCTTGGCAGAGTTTAAAACAGCCTTTAGGCGGTTTAAACAGCTCCCTATCATTATAAGGGTAACTATGTAACCTTCTTGACCGCAAAAAATCGTTTTCTTGGTTTTGAAAAAAGAGTCGACTAAATTTCTCGTTTATCATATTTTCAGAGGCGGCGACAACTAATTCCACAACGGACACTGGGATTCAGTTCAATTAGAAAATGATGAATGACTATTTCAGTCGACAAGCTTGTTCTTAAATTCAGACAAAACTAAGAGAGAAGGTAGATGGAGGAGGCAATGTTAGTAAAACAGTATGTACGAAGGAGACCAAACGACCGCAGGGTAAAAAATGTGATTACAACTCATGTGTTGCGCTAAAAAGTAGGGATCTGCATTACCCGGACACAATACAAAAGACGATTCCAGACCCTCACACGGTAGGGACACGGAGACATCTTGTAAATTAAAATATTCGTGCCACCTCGCAACCTTACCCAGCATGTGTCCCGTCGTTGCAGACAGCGTCCCGATACTTGTGATGTTTCAGCTTCCTCAGGTACAGGTTAGGATCTTGCGAGCACCCCGGGCACATCTCTTCAATTTTCGGCACACTGTAACCTCGGGAGATTTGTTCTTCCTCTGCGCTTAACAAGTCGCTGAACCCGTGGTAAGAGCGCCTCAATGGTCGGAGGTCTCTGCTGTGATGTTTGCGATTGAGTCGGGACCACGACGTACGGAGAAGACTTAACAAGATCGTCAAATTTAATAGTAACATGGCCTGCAAAAAGGGTTCAATCGTCAGCATATAACGTCTAGAAAAAAAAACATGATTTTCTGATAATTAAACTAAGAATCATATTTGTTAAAAGGGGTTAGCAAATTGGGAAAAAGGCTAAGAAGGGCCTTTAATTCGAAAAAATTATTCAGAAGTAAATTCTTTGTTGATGACGTACGCGCTATCGGTATACCGATATGCCTTAGTGACAGCCTGTCAAATGTCAATACTCGTTCAATTAAAGTCGGACTATTCGATGACGAAATCATAACGGAGTCGGGATTAAATGGGAGCTCTGCGTCGCATCACAGGATGACATACGGTCTGAAACGAGGATTGCCTAGTTCCATGCTTCACCCTATCCCGGAAAACACAGGCTTTGTTGCCCTATACAGTCCACGGTCGTACAATGTAATGAGCCTAAAGCATAAGGACAATAGACGTTCTAAACGAATGACTAACAATCTACCGTAGGTAATAGATGTGCTTAGTTCGATCTTAAAATAGCAAAATATTCACGCCAGCTTCGAGTATCTGATTTTCAAGGTGTTCCGATCTGGAGCGGGTGTTTATTAGTGAAACAGAATAGAATTCGGCCAGAACAAACGAGAAGATCCGACAAAAGACTCTGTTTGTCTAAGATACCATGTTCAAATAGTGCCTGCTGAATTTATATTTCTCTCCCATCGCGCAAAGATCTGCACTTTTAAACTACATTAACAGGAGCTGGAATCTGCTTTCTGATCACGAATTGTGCTTTCAAAAGCGTCGCTTAGCTTTGAAGTATGAAATAAAAGAGCGTTCATTCTCACATTCACAACTCGATTGAGAGGTTAGTCCCTTTGAATTTTTACAGGGGGAATATTCTCATTGAGGAACAAATAATTGGCATTCCGAAAGAGTACAAATATAAATGAGTTGAAAATGCGACTTCCAAGGAGCTTTTGGATCAAGTAAATGCGTAACAATGCATGTAGTCCTATAGCATCCTATTTACACTGTTGTACGTATCTTTGAGCCAATTCTGCTGCCAGCTGCTATTAGTGACTTCAAACGCTGACCTTTACGTAGGAAGGCACGCAAGTAACAACACATTTGCGGCACACTATCAATTATTATTCAGTAGACTGATTACAAACGAATGGAAAGAAAAAGAGAAAAACTTCAAACACTTCATGTTCTGAATTTCAAACTTCAAAAATGCGAGGTACTGACCCGTCTACTTTACTTCAGGAAGAGACTTCCTTTCACATGACGAAATTAAATTCTAACGCTACGAAGGGTGAAACTCCAGTGAAAATCAGTGACCCGCGACGCTAATTCGCTGAATTAAGCACACCATTTCAATGGTGTGATAGATAAAACAGCAGTTTAAAGTTGTTTAAGTTCCAACTCGCGTCGTATGCATGGCTGATCAAGCAGGGAACTCTTGCTTCATGTCTTCCTCAAAGTGCTTAGCGCTCATTACGTTAGGTTGGGCAACTGCCAGCTTATTTTCGGCCTCTTTCACTTATATTTCATGGAAACATCACGGCACTCTTTTGATACAGACCAACTTGACGAAACAAAAACTGGGCCAACGAGAGAGGAACTGCAACTTCGTATCCTTCAGAATCTTATGCTCTACTGACGATCTATATAGAAGAATCCTTTTATATTTGTTATGGTAGGAAATAGAAAAGACAGACTCTAGTTAAGCAGTTAGCACGGCTGGTGTCCAGCCGCATTCCTACCACCAGCACCGCCCTGTCAGGGCTGGCCAACTATCGCCGACAATTTCAACACCGTGTTACTAGCATTACTGCAAAGATCAAATAGTTTTTTCCGCATTTTTTGCTCATTCACCTCGGCCAAATGGCTGCAAGTTTGATTTGAGATGTTTTACTGTCACCACCAAACTGACTGCAGTTAGTAATCCATACATTGTCCTTTTGAAAAGAGAGTCAAGGGTAACAGATTAATAGAGACCGACCCGATATGATGGTATGTTGAACGAGAACTAAATTTAAACCACCGTCACTACAACTCCACAACGCCAGAGCCCGGTATCGGCTACAACAGGATAGACCCACTAGCAGTAAAAAGCCATCGTAAAGCCAACAAATGAGAGATGCTACCACGCGAAAGTTCAAAGAAATTCTAATTTGTGAGAGGATGTTTTTGAAATCACACCAGTCAACATGTTCGTGTGAATTGAGTAAAGGCGGAAAACACTCGAGTTTCACGGTAGTTTCACCTAGACACTGTCTGTGTATTTTATAAAAAAAGGGCAACACTTTGTAATCACTAAAGCACCGCCAAATCTCCTATTTCCGTTAATTTTAATTATAGTTACACTTGATACAATACACTGTATAGGGTCCACAATATTGGTAACAATTTTCGGATATAAGGACGAAAACAGGCCTACAGACCATGAAGCCTGTATGAAAACGAAAGTGCCTTTTTTTGAAGGCATGATCTAATATTTTCTGCTTCAAGTTCAACCGCCACAAAAGATCAATAAGGCAAAAAGCAACTGAGTCGGAGAAAAAGCAAAATATTCTTTTAAAATACCGGCAAATAGTGGGGAAGGGTAAGCACTTTCACGTGAGCTCAGCTCGTCCTTAGTCTCCCGGTTTGCCACATCAAAAGGCTGCAAACCCAGCCGTTTCAGTATAAAAGGGGAGGGCGAGCGAAGGCCAATTTAGACCACGCAAGTCATTTGTAGCATCAAATTGAATGAAATCAACTTCATTTTAAGCTTTTCTACTTACATGATATAGAAGTGCAGGTAGAGGGCGTCCAAAGTTGACGCTGTCTCCGCAATGTAAGGCATCTGAAGAATGGCCAGCAGTAACCCTGAATATCGCTTCTCCTCTTGTCATCCTCTCCACGCTGTCTCCAGACTCCTCTCCTGAAATATGTGCTGCATGAGCACTCACAGAGCACCAGCCCCAACCAGATACTTGTACTCCTCTAATGGCAACTTGTACGGCCGCCTACCACCAGGCCCGACACGTCCTTAGTGCACAATTCATTAGGAAACCCGACAAGGGAAAAGAGATGAGGAACGTGACATCAGCCGCCACCAGCCACTCACCAGTCCACTGGAACCAGGAGGCATTCCTGTTGCCGCCGCTCCTCACAGGAACTGAGGTGGGGAGTGGCCACGTCACTGACCCGCACTTCCATCCTACTTTCGGAGATATAGTTTAGTAATGTCAGCACCCTGCAGACTATTATACAGGGTATATAGGACTAATTTATTAATAAATTGCAGCACTGTACTGCAGTACGCTTCGTGACGTACTTAACGTCCTAACCAGCATGATATTCGACGTCAGTAACTAATTGAAGCCCAATAATAAAATAAAAGTATCAGCCAAAATGAATAATAAAAACAAATACGAAAAAAAGACAAACAGCGTAATTCTTAATACCAATTATGGAAATTCTCTGCGAATAAAATGTGTCGATCTAACAAAGTGAGCAGCAAATCAGTCTCACCCCGTGCATAGCGCCAACGCTACATTTGCTGACGATTTAAACAAATCCATCATCAACATTTCTTAAGGATTAATCCCAGTAGCTGTGAACAATGCTCGTTAAAAATAACAAATAATCGTTAAACTTCAATGCCAAGCTGTTCTCGATCAATCTGGATGCAATAAACTAGTTCTGTATAATAACTGAACGACTGTGTACCTGATTTAAATTCGGAAGCATGGCGTTCGCGGAAAAATGATCGATCAAAGCCGATCTCGGTCTCCTTTTGCAGATAAAACTAAACGTTAGTTCGGCAATCCTCAAACACATTCCTGCTTTTCTCGTTACCTGTCTCGACAAGCGGCTAAAAAGCAGGATTGGTCAATGACAATGATAATTTAAACAGCTCTTTCTCTCTTAGATGTGTCGGTGTCAGGAGCTCTCGAACACTGGCTCTCCTTCCTTCTGAACGACGATCGTCCCAGTTGTTATATCGTAAAATGATTGTCCGGATCGCGAGTGCAGCATGGTAAAGAACACGGGGAAGAAGACAGTTGTTGTCAGATCTTTGAAGGCGGTACGCGATACGGCCCTGCGATATTTATTTCTTTATCAGTGGTACAGTGAATCGTATGATCATTGATCAGATACCTGGACACGATCATGATTCTAGAGCTTCAAATGTGCACTGTGCAGACTTGCGCTTTTGAGTGAAAGAGATCAAGCCGAGATCGTTAGCTATCTAAATAAAATTTAGATGAATAATTCATTTTATTCTATTTCTCTCTGTTACTGTGCGAGTTTACCTCCAGAATCCAATGTCGGTGCCAGGCTTAACGACTACTTGATTTGTGGCTGGAAGGTGGACCACACTTTGTGCTTTCACCACTTTAATTCCCATTAGTCGCTTTCCAATAGTTGCTCCACCTCTCCCGTCTCGGGAATAAGACAATAGCACGGACTGAAAATATTTGGTGGAATTAGGCAGATAAAGTTATATAAATATCAGTTGAGGAAACATTTCGAATAAAGATATTTTCATGCTGAGATCGGCAGATCCAAAAGTTAAAACCTACATAGTCCCCTTAGTACATATACCCAAAGTTGAGGCCGAAGAAGGAACCTGCAAATAATAACATGATACCGTGTTCTGATTTTCTTGGCGAAGACTTACAGAGACACTTATCCTCAGCCGATCGAAGGCAATTTTCAATTAAACTGACTGAATGGATCAGTCAATCATTGTTCCACTTATCTTCCTTAAATTGTAACCCCCCTTCCAGTTATGCGTATAATATCGAGAGGGTAAAGAGTCTGTTGCCAAATATTCAAAGATAACGTTATGTTGGTTCCGGTTCGTTATCAGCTGTTTATAGTCCATTGTAACTAGAATAACCATAACTTCAAATTATTACGTACCTCATAAACTAAAACAATAGCCCAATAAAGAAACAGATAGCTCAGAAAATCCATCAGCTCGTCCATTGATATCTCCGATTCCAAGTCCTCATCTAAGAGGAACGCTTTTACAAACGCCTGTTGTTCCGTCCTGAAATTAATTCTCTGTAAGTGCCTGATTCTCGCCATCTAATAACATAGCAACCTCAAACTGACCATGTGCCAGCAGAAAGGATAATGGAATTATTGGTCGTTCAATTGAGTGTTCCACGCCACAATGATAAGGACAGTAAAGAATTTCAATCAGGTGCAATCACGGATGAAATACGATTATTGATTTAGTACCGCGTAAAGTGTGTCATCTATCTAATTTTGAGGCCATGTCGGGAGGACTTGTTTCCAATTTAGCGCTCGCCAGCTGCAGGGCGTATTGGAATTGGTCCGGTCGGTGGAATGCCGACAACGTAATTCCGGTTGATTTCCAGGAATAACTAATAGCTGATATACCGGGTACTAGGATCGAATTGGTTATGCTAAATTGACGGGTCGTTAGGGTAACTCTCAATCTAAAAAGACATTGTAGCAATGTTGCATGACAGAAAGGCTAATGAGGCGACTCGCCAGTCCTGACACATTCACGCGTCTAGAGTTAAAAGGTAATGCCGAATAGCGATATGCCGACTATAAACTAACCTCAAACTTTATCACTAACTGAACAAAGCCTTTGAGACTGTCTACTGTGGGCATGAACCTACTTAAGATCAGAACAATCGCCTCAATTGTATCCGCCTTTAAATTGCTCGTAAATATAGTAAGCGAGGGTGTTCACTGAGGAGGGAGGATTCTGCCCTCGTTACTATCAAGAATCTAGGATAACTTTGTGCTGAATCATGTCCGGGGCTTGACAAATTGGGTGATGAGGAAGACCTGTTAGGTGACAAATAAACCTGTCTAACATACTCAGCTGATCGTTCTGGGCCCTCCCTCATCATGTTTAAACTACTCAAATGAACTTAATTTAGCGAGTCTGTGCTGGGTATGAAATGGGGCTTTGTCCTGTAAGAAGCGGAAGGTGCAGAGTAAGAGAAAGGGAGATAGCCCTTTGAAAACTCTGCCGTCCAGTAGACAAAACAATTTAAACTTACATAAGTACATAACAAAGAAGAATTAAAAGGGTCTGCAAAGCCTTAAATTTTAGGGCTTTTTGGAAATCACAGAAGCTGTACTACCGTGTTCGTTGCGATTGATTGTCAAGAAAGTTTAATTATAGGACATGGTAGAGAAGTCGTCTAAATCGGTCCTATTATGGAATTTGTAAAACTTTTGTATTTTACCAATATCATAGCATCGGCTGCCAAGTTACCAAACTTGAGTGGACTTCTTAAATGCGCGAGATAAATCGTAAAGGGATATATTTCTCGTAAATATTATGGCGGTAAAAATTGGCGGTTTCTGGGCCATCCCGTTATATTTTTAACAGTCGGAATTTTTAACGATCATAATATTAACCGCCTAGTAAATTTTTGATGTTCCCGTAGCCATGTGGTCATAAATTGTAAAGACAATGTGGCTAATAGAAATACAGGCTAGACCTCCATAAGGATAAAATTGTCCTCCTACAAGTGCAAATTTCTTTGCTTCACGACGATAGTATTTTATGATGATTTTACAACCAAGAATGGTGCCAAAAATCTAAAATATTCGAAAAAATCAACAATTTTCTCGTGGTAATCGGGGATTTCCAAGGAAGGGGTAGTCGCAGTTATTTCGCAGTTAAAATCTTGACCGTTAAAATGTAGCGGTTTTTGGGCATCCATTTTTAACGGACGTGATTAATGATTTAAGTAGTAAGGTATGCACTTTCTTTTTTGTCAAACAACTATTTGCCTAGAAGCTTACATGTCTATTGTACTTGATGAACTATATCCAGAACCCGCGCGTCTTTTATCATTTTAATCAAGTAAAAGGTGTGAAGAGTCTAATATAGTGAAGTCAATCCCGATGTCGGGAATTCCCGATCCCGGGATTTCCCGACCATTTTTGACCTGAAATTCCCGACCGGGAAATTTTTTTATTTCCCGAATTTCGGGAAATTTTATGCAATGTAATTTTAATAATTTTAGCGCCTAGATTAGCTTGATTATGCTCGAATCTTCGATGCTCACGCTGGGTAATAAATGATCATGATATAACACTCATCGCAAAGACAAATAAAATACCACTGAAGACCCTGACTCGGCAGAGTTGACTGCTTTGACTGCTCGACGATGAAGATTCAAGATATAGATAATGACTCAGAATCAAAGACAAAAGAGCGATGAACAATGAACAACCTGAGGCGGATCATGAAATATCAGTGGATTTATCTTTTCACGAGCTAACGTCTTTGATAGAATCCTCTCCATTGCCTAGAAGCTTACATGTCTATTGTACTTGATGAACTATATCCAGAACCCGCGTGTCTTTTATCATTTTAATCAAGTAAAAGGTGTGAAGAGTCTAATTCGAAAAAAGTTGGAGACAAACCCGAAAAGGCTACGAATGATTTTGACGTTAGCCTATTGGACAAAACTTCTTAACTGGAGAAATTTTTGGAAATCCCTTAGACACTGTATTTTAACATAGCTAAAATAAAAACCATAATTAAGATTCAAAGTTTAGATCATAGCGTATTGTGAAACCCGACCAAGAATTATTCGAAGCGTATAGTAGAGTTCGTTAAAAGTAGTTTCGAAATAGTAGTTTGATTGGCAATAAATTCTCATAGACTTGTAATTCAACACCCAAATTATTTCTTGTCATCACTATTGCCTTTTCATTGTCGGCAAAAAGGAAATTGTTGGACAAAATATCTAATATTACAGTGATCATTTGACTGGTGTGAAAATGCCGCCTAATTATTTTCTTCACTGCAGAATGCAGATCCAGGTTCAGTAAAATTTGTCGTACCAGATCGGATCAAAAATTACGATTGCAATTGGCCGAATCCCAGAAGGTACCGCGACCGATCGCACGATCATGCATCGATTTTTTGTTCTAAGTAAAACCTTTTAGCACTTAAGATCGGAATGTTTGATCCCTCTTGTCAGATAACGGAAGAATGTTGGTACCGGTACCAAGGTGCCAGTTCCAATGGATCAATTTACCTCTAAATACCATATTAATGACACAACAATATGATGGTTCTCGATTGAACTTTCAGTTTCGAGAGAAGACTGAAATTGTTATCCTAACTAGACATAGATCTGAACTTCTGAATGATCAGGCTCATCGAGATCGATATTAATTGACAGGAAGAACTGGGTTTTGTGGAAGATAATTTCCGCCTTCCAGAATTGTGACGACAATGGCGACATCCTCGAGTGAAGTTTATTTTAACAATCGTGCCGCAGTCTAGCCTATTGTGAGTATGGGAATTACAATTCGTAATTTTCCCTCTTAGCGGCTTTGCCGAACGCACACTTAGCACAAGTCTGTATAGCGACTGGTAATAGATTTATTAGATAGATTCTCCTAGCTAGTGGATTCATGTCCTAATTCAAGAGATTCTTAGGGAGTTCGCTTATTCTCGGTAAAATAGAGTACTTATTATAGAATATAGAGTACAATAGATTACGGTCAATATTGTATTGTACGGTCAATCGCACTTTAATTGTTACTGCTAGAGCTTAATAATTCTGTGCTGAAGCATTTCTTACGCGTATTCAATGTGGTCATAGACTGGTGCAACTTTTGGCAAGATTCAGAATCGAAGACTTAGAAGTTTAGCAGCTGAAAATAGAATGCTGCCTTATAATATCTTCTATTTAAAGGAATTTGTGAGATGGAAAATATGGGCGCTATGGAAGGAATCTGTTCGAAATAGCCTAGTACAATTATTGTGTGCTACTATAAATGCGCACTATAAATGCTCACTTTTTAATTAGCGCTACTTTTACCCAACTAAGTTTTAAAATAAACTATTTTAGTTGCGATGGTTTGTTGGTGGATGGAAACTGGTCAGACATCTAATTTGCTTTATATTTGTAAAGGTTTTATTATTTGTATTATATTAACAATCCCAGATACTCAAGCCTCAAGCCATTGTTAATAATTCGATTGATCACAGTAATTTTAAAATTTTGAAGAGGCGTGATTATTGCACGAGAAGTTGCTGCTTGTATTGGAGATCAGCGGACAAAATTTGACGGATTTAGTTAAAAGCTCCTTTAAAAGTTCACATTCGTTTCTATTGAAAGTGGTAATTTTCCATAATTTAAAATATATCGTTAAACAATTTAAGATTTCAATTTCCGCCCTAGGCACTCTAAAAAATAGAAAAACAGCAACACTCCGAAATATATTTAAAACAAATTCCTTATCATGGAGAAAAATAATTCTGGTACTCCTACACCAAAAAGGTCATCGAGTAACTGCCGCATAACTTATTTCTCACTTAGTAATTCATTGATCAATCTTTAGTTTAAACTTTAGAAGAGCAGTTCAATATATCTTTTGTATTCAAGTAAAGTATGCCGACTTAAAATATTGGTCATCACAGTGACCAATCCGTTTTCTTTTTGTCGGCATGAATTCATCAAAAGCACAAACGAATAAAATACGCTCTGATGGTAAATTTTGAAATAGGAAAGGTTAAAAATATAATGATATTTACTGCGCCAAGTTGCAAAATGCAATACACGTACAGGAATTCGGTATTTAGTAAGAACAGAGTGAATCACGTTAAAATACATGGGCAACTTTGGAACAAAACTTGATCTGCTCTTCTTATGAAGTCAGCATCTAGACCGACTACTAGCGACAATACTGAGTTCGCTGATAAATTATAAAACTTTTGTGCATTGTCCCGCCATTTTTGGCTAAAAATAATGTTGCCGTATGAGCGATGGACAAATGTTTTTTAAACCAATAAATAGCGAAATTTCGAATCCGCTAAATTCCGGCTTTAGTTGGTTGGACACTACAAACCGACCTGGTATTCATTATCCGATTTCTACACTGTATCTCGACATACACTGTATATATCGCCCTGTAGTAGAATGGCTTACGGGCATTTTCTGCTCGATACGCTAGGGACCCCAGATACTCCATATTTTTGACCGTAGAATTCATTATAAGTGGTTTTGAGTTTACCCGGTTAAAACCCAATTTCCGGTCCAAAAAACCATGTTTTTAAATTTTTGAGCAAGTTAATTTCGATGGCATGTCAGTAAAATTTGCATAATAGTGTATTAGAGTATTAGAACTAGCTTCACAAGATAGTATCAATATTGTGCTACTATTTCAGGATTTCCCAGAAATCCAATCGAATGGCGATATAAGGTTCAAGTCATATCTCCAATTCCGTTCAAAGATTTTATAAGATTCTTTTTGATATTTTCAGATTATTTGTCTTAGAAAGTCTGGACACACAGGTCTGGAAATGATTTCATTGTCTTTCTAGAATACTTTTGCATTCCATATAATCTAATTTCTCACAACAGATCGTTATCTGAAGACAGACAAATAATTAACTTGTAGATCACTAAAAGTGGAGGTCCTTAGTACTTAGTAATGTGAGACTCAGTTGTGAGAGGAGCGGATAACCACTAGTAACCCTAGTAACCACAGTAACCAATAGTAACCACAGTAACCAATAGTAACCACAGTAACCACTAGTAACCACAGTAACCACTAGTAACCACAGTTACCACTAGTAACAGTAACAGTGTGAGACTCAGTTGTAGGAGGAGCTGATTGGTATTTGGAAACGAGCTATATCCAAACTTATGTCTGGTTTCCTTGAGGAGTAAGATGCTGCACAGTTGTCAAATAGATGCAGTGGTAACATCATGGATGTTGAATAATGGTTCCAAACTTTAAGTATTGATCGTTGATAAGATCGTTGATAAGATCGTTTTGTCGGGGCCCAGCTTTTTAAATTCTAGATAAGTATACATCATGTTTAATGGGAACGTATGAAAAAACTATTTAGATTAACTATATTTTTAACAAGGTTAACACCAGGGTTCAACTTTGAATATTTTACACTATTCAATAAGACCAGGGCCAGGGTTTTTCCCCGAATTGTAGGCCTTTTCCACGAAAAGCCGTCTAATGTGGCAGCAAAATGTACCATAACCCGGCCAAATTTTAACGTTCTATTCAGTCGACGAGAAAAAATATTTGGTGGTACAAAAAGCTCCATGGGGGGCGCCAAAAAGCTGCAGTGACCAATAAAAAAGCCCTGACTTTTTCAGGACCTAAGAACATTTTTAAATGGGCGCCGAACAAATTACACCACTGCAGCTGATGTTCAACTTGTTATTATGAATTATCATTTATCGCCTTAAAGATTGTTTTTGACTGGCTGCATCATCCAGCTCCAATCACAATACGGACGTGTCGTAATATTGGTAATTAAAGAACGCGCAAGAACGCGCGCGCGATAATTAGGTAGTTTTGCGCGAAAGAGAGAACCTTTGATCATAACAAAGTTATCGCGGGTAACGTAAACAACTAATTATCTAATTTTGTAGGACTATTTCCGGAAACTGAATTTCCGTACACAAGAACGAATGAGAAACACACTCGCAATTCACATGATGATTATAATTACCCAGGTGCTATCTAATTCGAAGAGAGTAAGGGGAATAAATCCAACCAAAGAAATCGATCCCTCTTAGTAAGAGACTCTTACTCAGTAAAATTCGTCACAACTTTAGAAATGCCTGATTTCAAAGAAATAAAGGTTGCGGTCAAACAAAAAAGGAAGTGAATATTTACCCTAGCATGGTGAATAGGATGTACTTCACGAACATCAGAATCTGAAAATCGATAATCTCCGCCGCAATTCGTCGTTTAATGGTCGCCATTTTGTACTTGTATCCGGTAACTAGGATCAATAGATTGTCAATGGAAGTGCCACAACCACTACCGTAGAATTATCTATGATATAGATTTGCTGTGTTGTACATCAAAATGGTCGAACAAAAAGTAGAGTACATCAAGCCAATTAAATGGACATACCGGGGTTACTGACAGATGTGAAATTAGAGGCGAAGTTAGAGGGGAAGTTGACTGGAACTCTGAACAATATCTGTGGCTGATAAGCAGGAGAGGGTAATGCTGAGAGATAATTCACATACTGCTTCCACCAACATCCCCATTCTTCCCGGTACCTATCCATCCTGACTAGTTGTTATACCATTTTAGATGAAGTAGGTATCATAGCTGGAAACATTGGAAATGTCTCTGTAGTCGAGAAAAATAATCATAATTAACCAAGGTATGCTGTATTTTATGTTAAGTGTTTTAAGGGTCCATCATTAGAACTTCGCCAGAAGATATTTGATATTATAATAAGGGTGAAGTTTTCCCAAGAAACTTGTGCCCGATAACCCTTATCTTAACCCTGAACCCTAGCCCTACTAGTGGGGCACGATATTCTTGTGCTGGGTGACGTAAGATGTTTATACCATTGATGACAGAGTTAAACGATTTTGTAAGAAAAAAATATAACGTCATTAATTATTCCTTAATTGTACAAGAAATATCACACTTCAAATGTACGTCATCCTTAAAAGCAAAATTTAAACATCATCCGATCAACAGAATGATTCCTGAAATTGTTGTATATCAAAACATTACCAAACTTGTCAAATCTTATCAAATGGGTACAACTCATTCGATCAGAAATATCATGACCCGTCTATTAAATCGTAATCACGAACTGATGAAAACGGAAAGGAATCGTGTAAATAGGGTAAATATCACTTCAGCAGCCTTAGCGGAGGGAGGTTTGGAAAGAATAACGGATTTTTAGTGTTAACCTTAAATTTGAAAATGGAGTTTAGTGCTGGCAAGAAGGGGTATAAAATGGACAGCAATTTTCTGAAGTAATATCTGAATGATTCCTTACCCTGCAGTTCCACGGCTCAGTTTTGCGACCAGATTTGATACAAAACTCCGCGAAAAGAGTTTTGAAAGGCAAAACTCCGCGAAGGCAGTTTTGTTTACAATGTACGTTTCCACGGTTGGTATTTGCACGCAGATTTGCACGCGCACGTGGGTGCATTATAATGAAATTTCCCACGCGAGCGCCCAGGTTAAATTTCTGCTTTCACGGAGTTTTGGTTCATATCAAAAATATTTCTCCGTGCGGAGAAATATTTTTGAATTTCATTTCCGGTCGCAAAAATGTGAGAAAAAATGTGAGCAAATCTGGTTGCAAAACTGAGCCGTGGAACTGCAGGGTAAGTAGCTTTAACAATTGTGTCAAATACAGAAACGTCAAATAACCAAATTTTCGAATAAAAAAGTAATCGTGATCCATTCTTGGCAACATGCGTTATTTTACTGATATCATTCTTATCATTAATAATTGTCTGGAAAACTAGAAAAGTACAAAATATTGTTAATATCTAAGCAACTACGACTGAATATAAAAAATACCATCAAAAATAATTTATGTTCCATCAAGGTAATAATACATCAAAAATCCCTACTAAAAAGCATACAAAACCCCTCCTTTTCAACCGTAGAAACCAAACTTCAAATTTCAGAGAAATAACAATCTAACCCATTTGTAAATAACATTAAAGCGTTCAATACACAACACATTATAAAGAGATTACACACAAAACATGCTGAACAATAAAACAGATCAATGCTCCGGGGGAGGTTGACATGGCCAGCCTCCTCCAACAGGGGATCCAGATAGCGCACACACTATGTCTTTTAGTGCAAACGTAGTTCCGATCACAGTTCCTAATATTCCAACTAACATTATCAGCATACAGATACTACGCTCTCTCAATGCGGGTCTGAATACCTGAAACATGGTTTAGTTATTGATACTAAAATGTAGTTAGTACACATTTTCTCAAACATTTTAGGATCAAATCTCTGACAGATGCTTTTCAGTAACGGCGACAGACTTTGAGTAACAAATACACAAAATAAAGAAATAGAAAATGATACTCACCATGATATACGCCATAGGAGGGAATATGAGAGCGAGGGAACTGCTGGCAAGCGCTCCTATCAGAGCGATAAACAGTTCGATATGTGGGATGAGGACAGCGAACATAAATGTTAACATTACTAGTATCACGCGTAACCAGAACTGTGAGGTTATGCGAGGTTCGATAAACTGAATAGTGTTTTGGAGCAGTGGCAAGTGCCCGACATAAGCTTGACATATTATAACACACATTGCACTTTTATTTCTTCAACACCAATTAGGTCAAATGAGACAAAAACACATTTGATTCATGCCAGAATCTGCAATTCAACCTAAGATATGAACCTTTTTTATTTTACGGACCTACCTCCACATTGAAGCTGTGGCACTCCGGGAACCTCTCTTTGGCAGGAACCATCAGAATGTCAACAGGAACGTAGAACATGAGAGGGTAGGTGAGGTATACACACAGTGACACTGCTAGCTGAGCAAGCGAACCTACTACTCCTTTCTTCATGTTAAACCTGGACATTTCAATAGTTGTGGGGACGTGGCATCGACTTAGGAAATATATTGAAGAAATGTGCGCTATCCTTGCTATTGGTGGCTCAAATCAGATGTTAAGCTGGCTTAAATAAAATAATTAGTTTCCACATAATATTCCCAATGGCGGTAATGGGTAACATTCAACTACAGTCCGCACGCAGCTACACAATTATAGTAAACTTGTAAATAACAATATCATTATATTATCACTGAGATGTTTTCAGAGATAAACAATTATATCAGTTATATAACATACGTGATGATAGCAGCGGTATCGTATTTGAAGCAGAGAAAACCAAGAGATCCAAATATGATCTGAAGAGACAGCAAAACAAACATTGCAATTATAACGAGACGTGGGAACTTCTCTGGTTCAACCATCTCATTCCTCAGAGGTAAAACTAGACCTGTAAATAAGGTTTTAACTTTAAATATAATGTTTCACTGTCATGGAACTGCGGGAGACTATTACAATTTAAGTGACCAGATTTTGAATTTATAATCCATCTTATAATTGGTTGTAATCGATTTCTAAAACTTCGGGGGCCATAATAATTTATAGGATCTCTGTATAAAACAAATTTACTAACCGATTCCCTCGTAAGAATATATTGCCATGCCAAAGAAAATAGGAAAGCTGCCAATATTTCCATGAATGAGATTAGACGTGTCCTCTGTGAAGTCAGTGTTCATGAATATGTACACCAGAACAACTCCAAGTCCGGTGAATATACACACATTTCCTATAACAGAGAAGACCGCCAGAGCCTTCATGTTCCACACAAATGAAGTTAACATTATGAAGACGAGTAGAACTACCAGGTACACCTGCGGAGCAACATGTTGTTTTTATACAGTAGAACTCCAGCTTACTGCGGAGTTTGGGGGACGGGGAACAACCGCGGTAAATCGGGGTTTGCGGTAAATCGGGGTTTGCGGCAAATCGGGGTTTGCGGTAAATCGGGGTTTTGTTTGTTCACATTATGTATGTTAAGTCCTATTCGGGGAAAAGATTTATGACTTTTGATTGGGAATCGGGTTTTAATTCCCCGATAAATGTTTACTCAAAAATTAATTACATACATACTGACATACAGAATGATTGAATAAAGTTCCACCCCTGTAGAGCACACGTGCTCAAGTTCTAACAAAATTTAAAAATTGCCGCGATTAATCGGGGTTTGCGGTAAATCGAGGCACGGTACATCGGGGTTTTACTGTACCATAATATCATGATCTCGTACCAGCTGTGTCTCAAATGTTGATATGGATACTGATAGATTAAGAAGATAATAAGAGTTATTAAAATATTGTTATTTGTGATACAGTAAAGCTCTGTATATATCAGGTGGCTGAATTTAGGGCATTATAATTGCGATCTGTTAGAGGCATTCATGAATCACGACAATACAATTTTAGTGTCGAGTTTCACCTCAGTTGTATCTGTTACACAATAATTTGTTGGCCTTAAATTTCAACAAAAGCAGGAAAAAAACATTTCCGTTCACATTATATCAGGTGATAATTATATAGGCAGTGAAAGTGGAAGGGTTGAAATTGCATCCTTATCAATATTACATTTTATACCTTCATATTGATTTGCATTTCTGGATAGTAATTTTCCACAACAGTTTTAATGTTTCCAGAGATGAAGATGAAGTAAATTGAGCAGAAACCGAGCTGAGTTAAGATAAGGAATGAGTCCACCGCTCTTCTTCCAACCTTACCATCGCTGTTGAAATAGTCCTGCAAAATTATTAAGTAACAGCTATATTTTACTGTAGCTTCGGACGATAAAATGTTAAATCATACATAAATTTTGTAAGAGTTCTCATCTAAAAACAAAAATCTAATCAGAGGTGTCATTGCAATTGCAGGTGACAAAAACCGAGAAAATATTGCCTTATTTTAGCGATTCTACCGTCAATTATAAATCGATGCACTGTAATAGATTGATTTAATTTATTTTAACTATTATATACCTTACAAGCGAGTTCGACTACATCCCCGTAACCCATATTCTTCTGATCGTATTTCCTACCAAGCTTATCAGCACATTTCAGGATAAGAAGCATGCAGTATAGAGACATTCCACATATCAGAGCTAGTAAGGGGGGCCCAACTGCTAAACCTGCCAGCGATATGGCATACGGAATACTTAGAAATCCTGGGGATAGTGGGGGTTAGAATACGGGATACTTTAAACCTTATTATGAAAGTTTAAAATTATATACGCACCAAGAAAATGTGAATAATTATCCATCATGCACATCTGAATAAAAAATGCGTCAATAAAAATAATGTGTAACCTGATCCGATGTTTCCTTTTAAAAAATGTGCGAAAGCTTCAAAGCAGTAGATTTTGTCATCCTTCAGATTTCTTTTAATACTCAGACTCCGATTGAAAGGATCGTTTTTCATAGAACTCAATTCTATACTGTCCTGGTCCCCGGAGTGATTAAGTAAGGGCGACCTGATTCCATAGCTGTCCGAGGATCTTGTGCGAGGTCTGGACCTATCTGATGGCCGGTGCTCTTTATTTGAAAAAGACATATATTTTTATTATATGTTCGTCAGGGGTGGTCAGAGTGTGTATTCTTGTATTGTAGTAGTTTTGCGTAATAACTTAATCAGGGGACCACCTTTTTAGCTGGACAGTTCATAACAGCTTTTCTTGAACGTGGCAGTTTGCTAAAATGTATTGAAATTTAAAAAATGTACATACATATAATGCAAAAATAAATTTGGTACTGTGTAAATACAATTATAGTGGCCATAGCAATTTGTAATCATACCAAAAGTAGTCACTGACTACTGATTATACAATTTGAGAGGGTGCTAAGAGTTATTCGATAATTTATGAAACTTTTGTGATCATTGATCAATGGTACATTTCCACGAATTACTATGTTAAAGCTTGGAAATCTATAAAACTTTTAGGCTCACAGTTAAGACTTCTAAGGGCGATGCAAATGATCAAAAGGGTAGTTCTTTTGGAAACAGTGACTACACGGTCAATTTAAAATCAATTGGTAAACAAAATTAATTAGGAAATTCATCTTAAAACTCCACCAAGAATTAGTTCAAAGTAATGTTACACACAATGTCGGTCCTAAATTACAATAACAAAAGATAATTTGAAATTCGTAACCTTTGAAATTAAACAATACATTTCTAATTCTTGAAATCAAGTGTAACCTATTTTAAAACGATAGTAGTGCTACGTTTGCTACGATAATTTACGCGAAAATGAAAAAGACACTTTTCCAAAATTAAAGATTTTTGAGGTTGCAGAACCAGCATGCAACCAAAAATAAAGCACAAGCCTTAATTGTCATAACAAGGATAAAGTGATAAACTATGCTCAGATTTACCGTTTTACATTTTAAGTAGGTAGATAAACTAAAATTCTATAATATCATAATTTTAGTAGAATCAAGACTCAATCGCTTTGATAATATCCTTCAAAATCATAGATCCTAATACAACAGCTTCACTATTAACCGTTATTTTAACAACATCACCAACATTCAAAGTCATCAACAAAGTCTTCTCCTGGGCAACAGTTTTAGAAGCAAACTTCAGACAATCAGCCTCTGCTGAGAAGCAGATCGAGGTGGCAGCAGTTTCAGAAACTAGCTGACTTATTGTGCCGAAATCTTTACCAGGATTAGGGCACTCTCCAGTTACTTCGTGCATTCCTTTGAGTTTACCTTTCATGTCGTCAAAGTCTGATTCAATCACCACGAAGGGGGACAGCATCTCTCCGACTGGGGGTTGGATCTTACACGGGAACCGTCCTTTGCTGCAGCACAGAGTAAAATTAGCTGGTTGAAGAGTATCGTTGAAGTTAATGTTGATTCCAATTTGACTGGATTGGCCAGGAGAAATGAGTGGAATAGTATCAAACCCAGTAAATTCTATGCCACCCTTCAAATCAATATCGTCGACCTTAACATCAGTTATCTGTTGATCCGTGGTGTTGTTGAAGATAAGAGAAATGGGTACTGCTCCAGAGGAAGCAGCAGATCTAGGGAAGCTGTAGTCTACAGCTAATCCTCCTCCTGACATTCTATGAAGCAGCTCATGGGTTGTCCGCACGCTGTCCAGAGTGTAATTTGCACCGGAGGAAGCCTGATCAACACTCATCCCACCGAAGTCTCCAAGTAGTTCGTCCAAAGTGACACTTGGTGTAGGAACTGACGGTACTGTGTCAGTTGGAGTTTCAGATGGTGCATCAAAATCAAAATCAAGAAGTGTGCCAGTCTCTGATGGTTTAGATTTCTTTGAAGTCTTTGCTTTAGGCGGTGCTTTCTTAACAACTTCTTCGTCACTACTTGATTCTTCCTCGCTTGAATCATCATCATCGTCGTCGGACTCTTCTTCCTCACTTTCTTCTCTTCAGACGACTCGTCCTCCGATTCAACATCGCTCTCCTCGTCACTCTCCTCCTCAGAATCACTTTCCTCTTCAGAGTCAGAGTCTTCCTCATCAGAATCATCTTCGTCAGAGTCTCCCTCAGAGGAGTAGAACCCTTTAGTTTTATGGTTGGTTCCTGACGCTGAACTGGATCTTGATTCTTTTTGTTGAGCAGCCCATGAAGTATCGATAACATTTCGAAGGGTGGCGTCAGGTGCATCCTCAGGGAAGGTAGGCAGAGATTGGTAACCAATAGCATTAGTGTTAAGCATATGAGACAAACTACCCAGTTGATACTCATCCCGGTTTTTAAAGGTGGATCTCAGATTTGGAGGAGGCTTGCTTGTCATGAAGAACTTCTTTGCGTACTTCTCCAGAGGACTTGGGTTCTCAGCGTTTGGACACAGAACTTTTCTAATGAACCTCTCTCTGTCACGAATGTCATAGTTCATATCATATTTGGCCTGAGCTAAGATGTAGGGTACCAAGAGAGTTATCTTTTTGTTGTTCACAATCCAAGCTTTCGCCGCTAAGTTTAGAATTTGAAGCTTGACAATATCCTCTTCCTCTGCAAACGACTTTGCCATTTTCCTCAACACATCTGGAGCCAATTTAGGGACTTTTTCAACATATTCACCTACCAGCCAAAGGATTGAAGCTCTAGCCAAAGGAACAGTCACAGTTGTCAAAAGTCGTGTCATTCGCTTGATGATGCTAGACTTATCAGAAGCTTGCATTTGCAGTAGTTTCTTTATCACAATAACACTTTCCCCGACCACAGTATCATCTTTAGTGCTGATTAGGTTCATTAGGCCATGCATACAAACGTCGGTAACCTCAGATATCTCGGCAGCACATCTCCCAATAGCATGGACAGTTGCAGCAGCAAACTCCTTATCGGAACTATAAACGTAGGTCTGGAACTCCCTCAAGAGGACACTTATATTTGTTTCCGTGGCAATATTAGTCAAAATCTCAAGTTTCAGAAGTCTGACATTAGTCGGGTCAGACGCATTTACAAAGAAGGACTTCATGTGCTGCTCAAACAGCTTCCTATACTTAGCGGACATGGTGGTAATGTTAGTCAGGACAATGACTTGAGTTTCTCTCTTTGACTTCAGGAGTCTGATAAGAGCCTTAACAACATGGACTATTTCGTTCTCCGGAGCACAATGGTAAAACAACTGGGCAACTTGCATGACAACAGCAGAGTTTCTACTCTGAAGAAGTGGTCTGCACGCTTGTAGCAGTAATCTTAAATCAGGATCTACTACATCAATAGAAGTACCTGTTGACATACTGTTCATGAAATCATCCTCGCTGTCTTCCGAGTCTTCAGAACTCTCTTCATCAGAATCTTTTTCTGCAGCCTTTTTGTTAGGATCAAGGAACTGGGTTCTAGCATACCTGGTCAACATGTTGATAACAGCACACTGGCCCCACTCATCAATATCTGCTACAATAGCACATAACCTTCGGTAGTTCTTGTGGATAAGGTCAATCCTACTGGGACACAGTTGCTCAAAAGCCATGACAGCACTTCCAGCTACCAAAGTGGTCTTATCCTGCAGAAGTTTCTCCACCACATCTACCAGTTGTTCTCCTTGGTCAGGATCCAAACTAAACAGTTTGGGGATGGCGTGAGCTGCTGTCTTCCTAACATATGGGGATAGATCGGACACAGAATCTTTAATGGCGAGCATCATGATAGGCACGATCATCTGGACCCTAATACTACTCAAAACACGAAGTGCGCTAGCTCTAATCAGTTGATTAGGGTCTTTTAGTCCCTTCTGGAAGGTACTGATGGACAAAAGTGCCAGGTCTTGTTGCTCCTCAGCATATCTCACCAGGTACATGTAGACCAGTTTCTTAACCTCAGTGGACTTGGAGACCACCGCCTTGACCACGTCAGGAAACAGGTCGGAAACATCCTGACCTTTAGCTACCATCTCTACAATCTTCCTCATTGCTTCAAGCATCTCCTTATCTTTCATGCTTTGCAGCTGCTCTTTTAGAGTTTGATGACCTTTGAAGAACAAGTTTGATCCGAAACCAGGAGGTCCGGGTCCCTGTTCCGGACCCCCACGGTTGTTATCGTATTGGGCAACAAATGCCCCCATTCCTGCCATGGTCTGAAAGGTAGGAGTTAAGAACCGTGTGGAACAAGGAATGGAACTTAGTGATTAAAGTTCATATTTTAAAGTACACTTAAAATTATTCATTCCATAGTTCACATCGACATGTTTTAGTTTTTGTTCAGTTTTAACGCCGAATTGACAAATTGCGAGTAAAATGTTTAAGCTTCTATAATTCATTGAGTCGAGAATATTACGAATGTTTGAGAAAGCAATACAAGTAGTACAGTAGCATATAAAGTTGTAGCATATACAGTTATAAATTATCATAGCAGAGTGGTTTTAATTTCTTTATACCTTTTTTTGCACTGGCATATTATCATGCAGCCAGGATATTTCTCCCCCTTACCAATTATATTATTACAATGAATTATTCAACTTTTAAATCCAGTTAATTGTTATTACTATTGAAACAACGACGTTACTTCTTAATAATTTAAACTAATTCAAAAATTTACCACAAATAACTCTTACAGCGACAATAAATAACTTCTTTACTTAAATAACTTCCCTACTTAAATAACTCACTATAAACGTAAGTATATTATACATGCAGTACTTTAGTGAATTATGAAGTTAACTGTAAAATGAGAAACTCCTTTAAATGGGTTGTATCAAGTTCTAGTACATACAGCGACAGTGTATACAGTGTATACTGTATAAATATACAGTGTATACAGCGACTTTGATTCAGGAATATTATTAACTAAATATTTCACCTAACTATCAGTAATCAGTTAGAAAGTTATCTTAAAAACCGAATATCAAATACACAAGCTTGATGAAACTATAAATGGGTACAAAATAACAATTATCGACAGCCGGGTATAATAAGATAATATAATACAAGATAAAATAATCTACTAATTACAGTGTTGCTACTTAAAATAGGCCTGTGCAATAAGAACGGAGTAATTGCGATTGAAATACACAATAAAAACATAAAAGCGTAATAATATAAGCGGTAAGGGTGCCATTTTGGAGGCCAATTTAAAGTGGCAACACTGTAAGTTCAAATAATCAAAACAAAAATAATCAAGCAAGTGACAATTCTATAATATCAAATAATCAAACAAATATTAATTATATATATTATGTTGAATCAAACCACAAAATAAGATAAAAATACAAGCAGCTCTTGGTAGTATATTGGTTGCAAGTATCATTCACATAGAACATAATACAGTCAAACTCCGATTCACCAGATGTATTTGGGGAAGTAAACAATTAAATAGTAATTTATCACGAGGGTGGGTAAATTAGGGTGCGGTAAATCGGGATTCGAGGTTACATCACAAAATAAAACTCACCAAACGAATCGGTCGTCGCTTCATGATTTGCTGGTCAACAGCTAACAAACAGATGCAATAATAAACGGAGAATTATTAAACACGCTTCACACATACGTAGTAAGGTAAATAAACACTTCCATGCTCAGCTTTCACTCTGCAATAATTCAAGCAACTAAGACAAATCGTACTCCTAGGGTTATAATACATTTATTATCATTATTATATACATATATGTGAATTTAAGTATAATTTATAGGAAATTGTGCATAAGTACAAATTACAATGCGTCAAAAATGATAACCTACTTTAGAAAAGTGCAGCCATAAGCTTATGCATAGGTCCCCGTCTATCATATAACAATATATGAATTATATGATAAACATGATACAACTTGAGGTATGCTGTGGTCTGTGTCTGTATACAACAATTCTTAGATAACAAATGTATGAACTTCGGTCGTTAACTTTCAATAAAGGAGACCTTATCACCTTAATAACACCAGAATGTGTGTGTGTGTGTGTGTCTGTCTGTCTGTCTGTCCGTGTGTAATTTCCGGTCGGTTATACAAAAAAAACGGTAAGAGTTACGGGACTGATTTTTTCGGTATAGTGTCGACAAAACTCTGATGAAGCCCATAGGAAATTTTTTTTTAAATCGGCCGATGGTAAGTGGTTTAATTGATGGTTTTGTACCACAAATGTTACATAAAATTGCGTGAGCAGAACGGCAAGAGTTACGGGGCTTGCTCTCTCTCTCATTACTGTGTAATATGTTATAGCTGCATTTAAGTAGCGTCATAATTGGATTAGCCCGGATTCGCTGTAATGTTATACCTTAAGCTTATTAGGGGAGGGGGGACTGTTAGTGTTTGGGGTCTGTTTGGACTGCAGAGAGAGAGAGAGAGAGAGAGAGAGTTCATACGACAATGTTATGCGTGTTTTCAAATACAATATGCGGGTGTGGTGCGGAGTTAACAAGGGTTAATTTCTATAACGATTTAAATAAAAATAGAAAGCGGTTCAAGACGGGAGTGATGAGGTGTAATACTCGGTGTTCAGACCTTATGATCATGGAGTGTGGTGCCTCATGGCTAATAATGACTTAATTATCCACAAGAAATAACTGATTATGAGATTATTGTTTAAGAAACTATTGGGTCACCTAATGCGGGTTTTGACTCAGCGGGTAATTACTCCTACCCTTTTTAACTGCGGCAGTGAAATCCCGGCCGTAGGCCGGGTTACACTAGTAATTATAATAATTTCAATTAAATTGAAGTCTATCAAATTATACTATATAAATTTGAAGGCTATACAATTTAAGTCTATCAAATTAGAGTCTATCAAATTTGAAGTCTATCAAATAGAAGTCTACTGAGCTTTAACTTGCTTCTTCTCTCCAGTAGCTTTCTCTCTACACCAGCACAACCCCTGCATCAGTTTCATCATCTCCTCGTGCAGTATGCCAGCAACCAACCAGGCAGGAATGTACTCGAAAGTGATGAGACCGTGAACATTCCACCTTCTTTCCGTATAATCCCAGGGACAAGCCCCAAACACACCGAGTACCGCCCCCGTACTGTACTCCCACACGTAGGTATACACAAGGTTAACCACCATGCGTACTACCCTGTGTGACGACTTGATGTGGTTGTAGACAAAGTACTCGTTTAGTAGACCACCCATACCGTAGATGAAGACTGACCAGATGGAGCTCTCGCCCATGAGCTTGAAGTCAGGCTTGATGAGGATGAAGTTGAACATGGCAGTGAAGCAGATCTCGTAGAAGATGCCCTGGATTGAGTAGACCCACAGCTTTACAAATGCTGGCACGTCAGTACACCCCATAGCTAACTACCTTGCTGCAGATTTTAAATGTTTTATATGAGTGTGTTTAGGATTGGACTACTGATAAAAAAACAAACATTTTTCATCATCTTACCAGATACATGTTGGTGTTAGAGTTAAATTGGATATTATAAAGAGATTAATAATATATTATCATAAAAGCTATAAGCAATAAAGAATAGAAATAATTTGATAACGATTCAGAACACTACAAAATTGTAAAAAATAAAACTCGGGCATGTTTTCGGTCAGTGTATTATTATAATTATATGTTTATAAATCAGGTAAAATTAAATTGGGTCTGAAGGTCTGATTAGAAGAAATTAAAACAATAATAAACTCAAACTTCAACAATCTGAAAAAATCAATAATCAATTCTGAATAATCTATAAAATATTAAGTCCGACTGTACAAAGATAAAATTACTCATCCAAACTTAATAATAATGGTGAACCATGGCGACGAGCAAGGCCCAAGGAACTTTGATAAATGCTGGAATAATTGAGGCGAGCCATGGATAGTGAATAGCAACTGAACTCTTCACACATCTCATTGAGTAATGGGTTCGTCCTAGAGGGAATAATTGCTTTGTTAGCGTTTAAATGAAGAAAGTAAAACTGTACAAAATGTTAACTAGAGTTGACACAGATTAGTTGAATAAACATTTCACAACCAAATTAAATGTGTGTGATGTGCCAATTTGTGAGGGATTGCTTACCATCGACATCAATAAAGCCATATTCTGCACCTAAATCAGCTGTTGCGATTGTCTTACCACTTTTGGCTTGAACATTCTTGTCTGAAAGTTTTTTAAATGTGAGAAATGTTATTTTACCTATATCAAACAGTATTGTATTTATGTAAGTTCTTTGGATTTGAAGAAACAACATTTCTAACGTTTTAAAGTGCGTCAAAGAGGTTCGTTGGGTAAAATATGACAGAGTTCCATAATCAATAAGCTAACGCTGCCTCCCTTAGCATATCTTTAGGTATAAGAAAATAAATAGACATTTATGAACGTTCAAACCATTCATAAGACCAACTATAGCTCTTCCTGCATACTCTACAGTCTCTCCTCTTGACATGTTTAGTTTCACGCCTTCAATTTTCTGAAAATTTGAGGATCAGAGCTCTAAATTGAAAACTAAAATTGTAAGCAATTAGATGTTTATAAAGACTACCAGGGTCCAAAACGAAGCCCTTTCGGAGAACGATGAGTGGATGACATGACAATAAAGTAGCTGAAAACCACAATTAATTTTAACTCCTCCTAAATATCCACTTACAGTTTTTTCAAGCTGATCCTTTGCAGCCATAAGAGTCTCTGTTTGCACAAGTCCAGGCCACAGTGATATACAGGTGACATTGTGTTTTTTCAACTCCTTACCACACATTTCAGACATCTTATCCAACTGTAAACACAGGAATATAAATTGAGATAATTTGAATATGTTACACTGGCTGCCCCTTGCATGGTAATAATTAAAGGTCGTATTCTCTACATTTAAACTTACTCCAGCTTTGCCCACCCCGTAAGGAGTGGTAAAGAAATTGAAGAGGGCCCCAGCTGAGGAGATGTTGACGATAAGACCATCTTTCTGATTAACCATCATTTTAGCTGCTCCTTGTGCTGCTATGAAATGACACCTGTGAGGTGAGTCAACGTTAATATTAGTATCAATCAGAATCTGCTATAATATAACAATGATGATCATAGATTTTGATAAATTAAAGGTTTATTCTAGTCCGAGGCTGGTTATCGAAGAGGGTGAGATATGATACAGGGTGGGCCTCAAAAGTCTACCCGTCCTTATCTCTTAAAATTGTAACAGCTCGCTGAGATCTCACTAATTATTTGTAAAACAAAAAGTGGCATAACTTATGTTCTGATAAATATTTTTGCTTCTAAATTTCACAGAATGTTAATAACAAGTAGCTAAACCTTTGTGGCAAGTTTTGTGTGATTGCGAGCTTCACTGAGCTTATTTGACCAATTTAGCCCCTGAGCGAGCTAGCTTGAATTTCTCACCCAGAACTGTTAACATTGGTTAATAGAAACCACACAAAAAATCCTGGGTAAAAAAATCAAAAAACCAGCGATTTATTCACGTTTTACCAATTCTATTCACCACGATCCATCGCACATTCCATTCTCTCTATATTTTAACTGATAAGGACTATCACAGATGATCCGCCCTGCTTGTTTATATCGTTCTTCTCACATGGAATGTGCGATGAATAGAATTGGTAAAACATAAATAAATCGGTGGTTTTTTAATTTTTTTACCCAGGATTTTTTTTGGTGGTTCCTATTAACCAATGTAAACATTTCTGGGTGAGAAATTAAAGCTAGCACGCTCAGGAGCTAACTTTGTCAGACAAGCTCAGACTCACACAAAACTTAGCACGAAGTTGTGTCTAATTATGATTGACATTCTCTAAAAATTTGAATCAAAAATATTAATCAGACCGTAAGTTATGGCGCTTTTCCATTCTGAAATAAAATAATCTCAGCGAGCTGTTACAATTTTAAGAGATAAGGACGGGTAGACTTTTGAGGCCCACCCTGTAGCTTTAGAGGCTCACACGATCAGCCGAATGATCAGGAAACCGTGATTAAAGCTTAATAAGTTGTAAGAATGAAGGTTTTATTGTAGTACTTACCTCAAACCGACATGAATACAATCATCCCAGGATTCTGCGGGCTGCTCCCAGAAAGGGACTGGTGAATTCTTTATAATAGTGTTTACACCTGGGAGTGTTCTTAATAATACGTTGACAATACGTTTCAATACGTTTTAATGAGACATTTTCACAAATATCACGCTATAGGATCCCTTGATCTGGTAACTACGAGATCCTGTACCCAACTACCTACTTTAGATCAACAACATGTGGTTTAGTTTGCACTTGAATTGAATGAGGTATGAATTACGATCATCCTTAAGTCTAATTTCATGATTCAAGTACAATATACATGTGTCAAACTTCTTGCCAATATGGAAAAAGTTGTAATATTTCATGTGATGTAATTTAAAGTGATGCAACAAAACGGCAAAAAAAGAAGAAGAAATGTAAAGGCACACACACTAAAACTTACAAAACAAAGACAGCAATTGTATGATGCAACGTTAGTGTATTTCCCATTGGTTCAAGTGGCCACAAAAGCATCATTAGGGACCTTTATCGTACACAGTATATAATAGTACATGCAGTATGCGACATATCCCGTTGAGATATTATCCTGTAACTTCCTTGGTTCAGAAAAGTACCTTTATATGCATTATTGACGAGCAGATCAATCCTTCCATGATCCTTCTTGATCTTATCAAAGAGTCTGTAAATCTCCTCGTCGACTCCATGATCACATTGAACAGGAATAGCAACTCCACCCCTTGCATTCACCTCCTCAGCAGTAATATTCAGAGATCCTGGAGCTTTGCTGGAAAGTTCCAGAGTTCGTCCAGTTATGTAAACGGTAGCTCCTTCACTACCTAGAGCCAGAGCTATACCTCTACCAATACCACGTGAAGCACCAGTCACCAGACAGATCTTGTTATGTAAACTCATCTTGCCTATAATAAAAGTGATGTTTCGTTAATTAATAGTATTTAATGTAAAGCTGACGTGATTATAAATATAAAGTTTGATCGTGGATAAAAAGGAATATTACGATAGTACATCCCTGTGCCCGATATAATGGAAGTTTTTAACTTGGAATGATTTCAATCATGCAACTAAATAAAACACACACCAGAATTTATTAAGACATCTAAAAATTGTGGTAAGTACAATAAATTATAAATTGATAAAATAAAGTGCAATTCCGGGCACAACAACTATCCCTTAGAGCATAATATTATTATAAATCAAAGCAATCTTAATTCTTAAATCTATACAAAAGTTTGATTCAAACATGTTAAACAATCTGTTAAGGCCACAGGGGGGGGTCCGAGGTCGATTTTGAGATTTTGAGATATGTTGTAGAACTCGATCTAAATTTTCAAATGCTTTTGTCCTTACCGAAAACAAAGTTTCCTATTTGAAGATATCGCGCGTTGAATTTTGAGGTTTACCTGTAATTCTATTGTAAATGAAAACTTTAAATGAAATCGTGTTCAAAATCTATCTTCTTTTTCAGTTTATGACTTAGAACCTTGTAACTTGGCAACAATGTTCTTCAAGGTATTTTGAGTTTTTGTTATGTAACGATTTATGATATCTTGCTCCAAAGCTGAGATATGAGGTTAACCATGAGTGCGGGTTAAAAAATTTAAAATGGTTAACCTCATAAAAAGAGTTAGGAGCAAAATTACAACAATCGTTACATAACAAACTTTTAAATTTATGTCAGGAACATAAGTTCCAAATTTGAGGTGAAATGGATAAAAACTCTAGGAGAAGATAGATTTTGAAGTCAAAAATTCGAGGTTTTCAGGAGAGGCAAAAAACTGTTTTTTATGTTATGTGATTTTTGAGAATTTTGCCTTTATTTGTATATTTTTCAAAGTTTAACTGCTGAAATAACACAAAAACAATAAAAACAAAGCTTATCGTAGTTTTCAGTTGTAATGGCATCAATATTTCTGCCCTCCATTATATTTATCAAAAAAATGAGGTTAAATGAGAATTGGTTAACCTCATTTATAAAAAAAAGTAAAATAGCTACAGACAAATGAGTGGTGGCAAAGTATCCACCACAAAAATATATATTGATTCAAAGCATAATGTTTTTTTGCATTTTTTGAGGCCTCGACCCCCCCCCTGTGGCCTTAATATTGATGGACTTTAAAAATCACTGTAATCAAATCATACGGGAAAAGGGTAAACGTGTGATAATTAACATCCAAAAAAAATGTAAAAACGTAAGTACTACGTAATAATTGTTATTAATAATCTACCAAATCAAAGTGAGTTTTAGTTAGTAGTCAACAATCAAGTTAATAATAATGATGAACCATGGCAACCAGCCAGGCCCATGGTACCTTTATAAATGCAGGAATAAGAGCAGCGAGCCAGGGATGCTTCATAGCAACTCCTGCCTTTACACAGCGCATTGAATGGTGGGTTCGTCCTGGGGTGAGTTGTTAGTTTTTAGCGTAATTTTTAGTGTAGGAAACGTTTTTTAAAACTTCAAAAGTTCAACAGATTGTCAAAACATCCATCTCAAATCAAGTTTGAAATGTTTGAGGTGCTGTTTTGTTACTTACCATCGACATCAATGAAACCATATTCTGAGCCTAAATCGGCAGTTGTGATTGTTTTTGCGGTTTTGGCGATCAACTGCTTGTCTGAAATATATATTCAATTCAGATGCAGGAAAAAAATGGACAAACATATATATGAAAGCCACTACCATTCACACCAGGCCATGGTTTGGTTATAGTGACGGCTGCTCTTCAGTTTTTCAATCAGATCAAATATATCCAACTGTCCATTAGAAGGTCATACCATTCATGAGTCCAACTATAGCCCTTCCAGCATATTCCACAGTTTCTCCTTTTGACACATCGATCTTAACACCGCCAATTTTCTGAAGATTCCAAGTGATCAAAAGTTCAATTGTTTAATAATTTAGTTATATTTGATACAAGAGAAACGCCATTTTCGGACGTGAGGAGAGTTAGGACTCCTCAAACTACATTAAATCAATTCCTTCTGTAACGTCTTCAATAAATGTAATAAATTTGTAGTGTTGTAATTAGTTTAAAACAGTTATCGTAACAGTGTACTGTAGCTAGTTTAAGTGATGCATTTTCGATTTATGTACCTTTTTCTCGAGTGACTCCTTTGCAGCAACAATAGCTTCAGTTTGCACAAGTCCAGGCCACAGTGATAAACAGGTGACATTGTGTTGTTTCAACTCTTTACCACACATTTCAGACATCTTATCCAACTGAAATCACGATTGAAAATGTTAATAAAAGTACTGTATCCATCCATAAAATTGGAAAACAAGCTAAATAAACCGCGGAAAATGAAGCTGAATCGTAATCGAAGAAGTCATAGAAATGAATCTAAACTTTAGTTGAGAATGATATTTTGAATATCCAACTTTCCAGCTAAAATAAGAAGCTACAGAAGCTGCCAGCTGAGATAGTGTGAACCTAGCAAACTTACCCCAGCTTTGCCCACCCCGTAAGGAGTGGTAAAGAAATTGAAGAGGGCCCCAGCTGAGGAGACGTTGACGATAAGACCATCTTTCTGAGTAACCATCATTTTAGCTGCTCCTTGTGATGCTATGAAATGACACCTGATAATTATATAAAGTAAGTGAAGAGAAAGGAGTGGTGGCTGTTATCAGATTGATCCATTTAAAGTACATATATATATTTTGCTTATACATTTTCAATTTTTAACTTACTAAGTGGTGGAAAAGAGTCTGTATTCATTCCAGAACATGATCCATTAAAAATGTTTATAGTAAAATCTTTAGGATCGTTGATGTGCACTGTTAAGGATATCAAGAATCGTATATTCCTTGGTAATGTTGCCTTTAGTAAATTTCAGAAAGTTTGGATGAAGAGCAAGATTTCAGTCCAAAGGAAGATCAAAATCTACGAGGCACAAGTAGTCTCTATTCTACTCTACAACTGCAACTCCTGGGCTGCACCACTAGCTTCGTTGAATGAACTTGATATTGCTCATCGCAAACACCTCCGAAGAATCCTCAACATCAGATGGCCTACTGGGGTTATTTC
Source organism: Bolinopsis microptera (assembly GCF_026151205.1). Classification (NCBI taxonomy): domain Eukaryota; kingdom Metazoa; phylum Ctenophora; class Tentaculata; order Lobata; family Bolinopsidae; genus Bolinopsis; species Bolinopsis microptera. The sequence continues at coordinate 3,513,803 of NC_087074.1, forward strand.
TAATGAGGCACTCTATGCTCGTTGTTATGTCACTCCCTTGTCTGTGAGAGTCTCTAAGTTTCGATGGAGAATGTTAGGACATATCTTAAGAGGACAGGAAGACTCACCAGCATACACCTCTATGTTATTTGCTATAAATTCTGATATTTTTATGGAAGGGAGACGGGGTAGACCATGTTTAAACTTATTAGATGTTATTAGAAAAGACTTGACTAGTAGAAATCTTGATATTAGACTTAAGAATTTGACTGATTTCGAAGACCTTAGATTTTTAGCTTTAGATAGGGAGGAGTGGAAGAAGTTAGAAGATGGTTGATGTTTTTGTTTTCTTTTTTATGCGTTTTGATATCTATAAGGTGCCTAGGATGCTCTTTTAAAGAGATATTTCGTACTTTGAAAGATTTACTACTATAGTATTAAGATCTTATTACCACATACCTCAAACCAACGTGAATAACATCGTCCCATGATTCTTTCTCCTGCTCCCAAAAAGGGATTGCCGTATTCTTTCCGATAGTTGCAACACCTAGCAGTGTCCGTTTTAAGGGCTATAAGCTATACCAGGTTATTCAATGTAAAATATAGACTAGATTATGCTTTACTTCATGTAATATAATAATGTACGTAATACAAACCTTTGAATGCATTATTGACGAGCAAATCAATCTTTCCATGATCCTTCTTGATCTTATCAAAAGTCTGTGAATCTCCTCGTCGACTCCATGATCACATTGAACAGGAATAGCAACTCCACCCCTTGCATTCACCTCCTCAGCAGTAATATTCAGAGATCCTGGAGCTTTGCTGGAAAGTTCCAGAGTTCGTCCAGTTATGTAAACGGTAGCTCCTTCACTACCTAGAGCCAGAGCTATACCTCTACCAATACCACGTGAAGCACCAGTCACCAGACAGATCTTGTTATGTAAACTCATCTTGCCTATAATAAAAGTGATGTTTTGTTAATTAATAGTATTAAATGTAAAGCTGACGTAATTATAATACAATAATACCTTGGCTTTTGAGGACTACGGGCGATAATTCCCGACAGCTTGCTGGAGGGAACGCCCGGCAAGAAAAGAAGCCAAGGTATTATTTGTTATCATTTTTTTCAGTTCCGATCATGGAAGATGTGTAACGTGCGCATGATACAATATAGTTTGTAATATATAGTGCGCCACTGTTATTTGTTTTGAAACTTCCCGCCAGCCAGTCTGAGGTGACTCACAGAAAGTGCTAATAATACCTTCGGTTCCTTGCGGGAAAAATCTGCAAAATATCAGCTCTCAGTGTCAACGAGTTTTAGTGCATATAATTCCCGGAAATAGTTATAAATATAAAAGTATAAAGTTTGATCGTGGATAAAAAGGAATATTACGATAGTACATTCCTGTGCCCGATATAATGGAAGTTTTTAACTTGGAATGAATTCAATCATGCAACTAAATAAAACACATACCACAATTTATTGAGACATCTAAAAATTGTGTTAAGTTAAATAAATTATAAATTGATAAAATAAAGTGCAATTCCGGGCACAACAACTATTCCTTAGAGCATAATATTATTATAAATCAAAGCAATCTAAAATCTATACAAAAGTTTGATTCAAATATGTTAAACAATCTGTTAATATTGATAAAATTCTGAAACTAAAAAATTACTGTAATCAAATCATAAGGGAAAAGGGTAAACGTGTGATAATTAACATCCAAAAAAATGTAAAAACGTAAGTACTACGTAATAATTGTAATTAATAATCTACCAAATCAAAGTGAGTTTTAGTTAGTAGTCAACAATCAAGTTAATAATAATGATGAACCATGGCAACCAGCCAGGCCCATGGTACCTTTATAAATGCAGGAATAAGAGCAGCGAGCCAGGGATGCTTCATAGCAACTCCTGCCTTTACACAGCGCATTGAATGGTGGGTTCTTCCTGGAGTGAGTTGTTAGTTTTTAGCGTTCCATAGGAACAATTAAGGTAAAAAGGCAATCTAAATAAAGTAAAAAGTTTTAAAAAAATTAATCTCGAATCAAGTTTGAAATGATTGATGTGCTGAATTGTTAAAGATTGCTTACCATCGACATCAATGAAACCATATTCTGAGCCTAAATCAGCAGTTGTGATTGTCTTTGCGGTTTTGGCAAGCAAATTCTTGTCTGAAATATATTCAATTCAGATACAAGATAAAAATGGAAAAAGTTCAAACGAATGAGGGGGGGGGGGCATATTTTATCCGATTATCAAATATATATCCAACTGTCCATTAGAAGGTCATACCATTCATGAGTCCAACTATAGCCCTTCCAGCATATTCCACAGTTTCTCCTTTTGACACATCGATCTTAACACCAGCACCTTTCTGAGGATTCTAAGTGATAAAAAGTTCAATTTTTTAATTGTTTAGTTTAAATATCATAACAGTGTGCTGTAGCTAGTTCAAGTGATGCATTTTCGATTTATACCTTTTTCTCGAGTGACTCCTTTGCAGCAACAATAGCTTCAGTTTGCACAAGTCCAGGCCACAGTGATAAACAGGTGACATTGTGTTGTTCCAACTCTTTACCACACATTTCAGACATCTTATCCAACTGAAATCACGATTCAAATTGTTAATAAAAGTACTGAATCCATCCATATGCATAGAATTGGAAAACAAGCTAAATAAACATAGGAGAATGAAGCTGTATCGTAATCAATGGAGTCATAGAAATTAATCTAAATAGTTAGATAGAATGACAAATTGATATTTTGAACATCTAACTTTCCAGCTAAAATAAGAAGCTACAGAAACAGTCAGCTGCCAGTGAACCTAGCAAACTTACCCCAGCTTTGCCCACCCCGTAAGGAGTGGTAAAGAAATTGAAGAGGGCCCCAGCTGAGGAGACGTTGACGATAAGGCCATCTTTCTGAGTAACCATCATTTTAGCTGCTACTTGTGATGCTATGAAATGACACCTGATAATAATATAAAGTAAGTGATGAGAAAGGAGTGTTGGCTGTTATCAGACTGATCCATTTAAGGTTCATATTTTGCTTATATACATTTTCAATTTTTAAATAACTTATTGGTGGAATCTCAAAAAAAGAGTCTGTATTCATTCAGAACATGATCCATTAAAATTTTTTACAATATTAAGATCTTATTACCACATACCTCAAACCAACGTGAATAACATCGTCCCATGATTCTTTCTCCTGCTCCCAAAAAGGGATTGCCGTATTCTTTTCGATAGTTGCAACACCTAGCAGTGTCCGTTTTAAGGGCTATAAGCTGGACCAGGTTATTCAATGTAAAATATAGACTAGATTATGCTTTACTTCATTATATAATATAATAATGTACGTAATACAAACCTTTGAATGCATTATTGACGAGCAAATCAATCTTTCCATGATCCTTCTTGATCTTATCAAAAAGTCTGTGAATCTCCTCGTCGACTCCATGATCACATTGAACAGGAATAGCAACTCCACCCCTTGCATTCACCTCCTCAGCAGTAATATTCAGAGATCCTGGAGCTTTGCTGGAAAGTTCCAGAGTTCGTCCAGTTATGTAAACGGTAGCTCCTTCACTACCTAGAGCCAGAGCTATACCTCTACCAATACCACGTGAAGCACCAGTCACCAGACAGATCTTGTTATGTAAACTCATCTTAATAAAATAATAACGGTGATATGCATGGTCAATTAAAGTTGAGAATTGTGTTAAATTCAGAATTTTTTAATGCTCGTTACATTTGCAGCACTTCAAGTTACATTATGCAAGTAACTTCCAAGAGTTTCTCCGGAAAATCAATTGTTTCTTCATAGACGATAGACAGAACAAACGAATGTTATTGTAGCATTAAAATCAACATAAAATGCAAACATAACGTTTTTCGCCACATAATTTTGTTCAATAAATAATAAAATAATCTTCAATAAAAAACTTCACATTAAACTGAAAGAGCTGAATTTTTTCTCAGCGTTAAACATAATAACAAACAATATTGTAATCGAAAATGGTAATTGTAATAAAATATAGTAACTTGCACACGAAAACAAAAATGCCATAAATCTATATTGGCCTTTTATGCACTTAATTAATAACTGAGACATGCTGTGAGATATCCTAAGAATTTGGGAGTGATGTTCAACATATTGTCTCAAACATAGAACTCGAGTAACACAAAAACGATAACGCTGTTTTACAAAAAACATAAAAATAGAATAGAATAACACAAAATCAATCTGAAAATCATAAAAATCGTTTCTATCATTATTCAAGCAGATCTGTTTTACTGCAAAAGGTTTTTAAAACTTTCAATTAGATGGTATTAGCCCAGTGTAATGCATATTATCTAATGCTTTAATTCATCACCCATAATTTGTAGCTCTAAAGCTCATCATGAAGTTCTACTTCAAATGACTTATCAAAATTTGTAAGAAGATGGTGGAAGAAATTAACAGTTTGCTCAAAGTTCTTGACTGTGATCAATTCATCATGTCCATGAAAACGTTTCAAGTCCTCAGTTCCCAAAAAAGAGGGGACAAATCTATAAACATCATCACAAAGCTCCCCGTACCATTTGGTGTCAGTTCCTCCAATCAGCAAACCTGGGATAACAACTGCATCTGGATGAATCTGTTTAACAGTGTGATGTATAACATTGTAACCTTCGCTTTCAGTAGAAGATATTTCAGATGCCTCGTTTGAGTAAATGACATCAACCTTTATTTGGGGATCATTAACAACCTTTTTAATGTGGGCAAGTACATCATCCAAAGTGTGACCTGGAAGAAGTCTTGTATTCAACGTGACACTGACTGAGTTAGGAAGAACATTATCTTTCACTCCACCGCTGATTTTGGTGAAAGCAAAAGTAGTAGTTATCTGTGCTCTGGTACTATCCTTTAACGACATAGCAAAAGATAGAAGGGGAGAAAAGAACCACAAGTTACTACTCAGCATCCTGAAGAATGGCGACTGTGATACAGCTGCATGCTCAAACATTGGCACTTCAATGCCTCGACCAAATAGATTGGGCATGGGGTTGTTGTGCAGTGCAACAATTGCATTACTGAGCATTGTTATTGCTCCCCCATTTGGAGGAGGGGATGAGGCATGTCCTCCAGGATGCTCTAGCGATAATTGTATTGTGGCAAACCCTTTTTCAGCGATACAAATTAAACCCACTGGGCCACTGACTCCAGGAAAGAAACCATTTTTCAGCACTGGGCATCCTTCATCCATCATAAATGCAAATCGAACACCCCTTTTCTTCAATTCAGCAGCTATAACTTTAGCTCCATACAGTCCCATCACTTCTTCATCATGTCCAAAGGCTATGTAGAGGTCTCTTTTTGGTTGCTTACCAGTACTTAGAAGGTGCTCCAATGCTTCCAATATTCCAAAGACAGAATTCTTGTTATCTATGGTGCCTCTTCCATAGATCAATCCATCATCGACTGTTCCAGAAAATGGATGAAAAGACCACTTTTCAAACACAGCAGGCACAACATCAATGTGACCTGTCAGCAGGACAGGTCTGAGAGATTGGTCTGATCCTTTGATGATGTACAAACTGCTAAAGTTGAATCTCTCTAATGTTACCAAGGGCGATGAGTGTATTGTGGGATAGCTTTTGACAATGTGTTCAAGCATTTTCTCCAGAGCAGTTGTGTTGGTTTCATGAACACTGTAGGATATGGTTTGTATTCTAATTGCCTCTTGGAACCTTTCTAAAAGCTCATCTGTAGCAGTAATGAATGCAGTTCCTTCCTCCGGGGAACATGGCACAACTTTCTGTTGGAAATCAGGAAAGAGCAAAGTCTCATTGCTATTATAGCAATCAGGAGGACAGCCACCAAGGTGATGCCGAATTTTAGCATCATCAAACCAGGATATCCTGAAAGTGCATATTTAGAAAAAAAGTGTAGTAAATTAAAAAGATTTTTACAGCAAAGTTTTGATTTTACAATGGGTTTGATTTTAGATTGGGTGTTGATCTTGCCTTTAAAGGGATAAAATTTTACTGTCACCAAGATGTAACTAGGTCGAACGGAGAAATTAGGTCTCACGCAGGAATTAGGTCTCACGCAGGCGCGTGATATAAATATAAATAACTTAAAGGCCGGCCTGCTTGAGACCTAATTTTTTTTTAAAGAAAAAAAATGTCAAACAGTATATATAATACAATAAATTAAATCAAGTGATGCAATTGGCAGAGCACAATCGTAAATCCAGACCTAATTCCTGCGTGAGACCTAATTTTTCCGTTTGACCTAGTTACATCTTGGTGACAGTTACTGTCAAGTCTAAAATGAACCAAATCCAATTCAAGGTCAAATTGGACCTTGAAGGTTTGAGACCCATTTGTGCTGGCAATCCCAGGGGGTGCACCAAGGACTTCGATGCAACAGTATAGTAATATGTTTGCAGTACACTACAATGTATATGAACTGAAGGGGTAGTACCCAAGTAAGATTCTTGATCTTTTGACAAGGCCCCTCCTTATTTAATCCTTAATCACGGTTTTTCGATCAATCAGCTGAGCCAACCAAGGAGACATGACACAGATGTGTAAACACGCATAAATCCAATACAACGAATCCTTAGCTATTTCCCTAGACTAGGTGACACTGGAATTTGAACCCTGGAAGATCTAACCACTCGGCCACATAGCCACTATATTATAGTGAACTCCATGATTTTGGGTTCAATGAGAAGGGATGTTAAGTTGTCTAACTATGTTATTACCCAGGGCTTTGCTGTATGTTCTAGTACCTGTATGTCCTAGTACATGTATGACTTGATACGATTCTTTACCTTTCATATAACAACGGTGTAGTTACCGTTACTCTGTCAGAATATCTGCATATTTATATAATATATTTATATATAAAGTGGCAATTATGATTTACCAAGGCCAGATGTAATATAGTTTAGTACTGTTGTTTATATTACAGTGCATTACGATTGTAAGTGTACATTACAATATTTTTATGTGTGCACTACAATTGCAAGTGTGCACTACAATTAATCTGTTACGGAAGCAAGCTGGGAGTTTGAAATCGGCTTCGTTATACATTTCATAGTATAATAAACCGTGATATAAACACCAGTGAAACGTAACAGAAAATTTGTAGCGCTCGATTCGCAAATAATCTTCAGAGTGCGCGGCGCTCCGATTTAAAAAATAATATATCAATTTATTATAGCTCAAAGAAAATTAATTGTTCATAAATGTGGTCCCAAAATTTGTTTAAAAATGCGAATTAAATAATTCCGCTTCATGCAGCACACAAGGGGGCTGAAACCAGGTTTTCGATCAAATGCTGCCATTTGCTGTAGTCAAATGAAATCGCTGCATTTTGCAAGTCAGTATGCATAATTGAATTACATATATTCATATGCGGAGCTTGGCTTACATAATGCAGCGATTTTATTGGACGAGAGCAACTTTTGGCGACGTTTGACTACACATGGCAGCGTTTGGTCGAAAACCTGGTTTCAGCTCCCCCTGTGAGCACTGTTAGTTATAAATACTTTAAAGTGTTAATTTCAGATTGCCGCGCGTCTGTAGCTTTTTTCGCTAAAATTTTGCGGTCGCGGTTTTAATTTCACCTAACCACTAACCATGTGCTTTCGCGCCACTTTGGGCGCGCTTGTTTCACAAGTCATGAAAAGCACCTATCATATCCACGAACCCCGATGGGAAGGTTCGTGCGCGCGCGCAGTGCTGACAATAGCGTCTATGTAGCGCAGGTCTACACACGTTACAAATGAGGACAAAAGCGCTGGAAATTTTGGCACCCTATATAAGTGGTGCCAAAATCGTTGGGTGGGTTACTGGGTTGGTAGCTAGAGCCTTTTTACCGCCGTGAGGCGGGCGCGCACTACTGCAAGCGCAAGGGCTCTGGATAGAGCAAGTTTTAATAGTTTTTGGCTTATTATAAATATAACTTTCATAGTTGCAGTTATTTTGAAACCATTTTATTTTGTCACAATCATATCATGTCAACTAAGCAAAATTTGTAAGTTTATAACCTATTAAAACGCGCGCCGAGTTGGACCCGTCAACGCGGTCCTTGAAGCTGAAGATTCAATATTTGAAACAAAAAGTACCACCCGTTAAAGGGAAACGAAACTTTTGATATCAATATTTTAAGATTTAAAGGAACACTAAAATATGGGTGATATTTGTAATTAAACAGTTCAACTCTGAACTTGGCAGTCGGCGCGCGTTCTGGTAAATCATTAACCTACAACAGTATTTTTAAGTATTATAATTCAATTTATATAAAATGTTGCGTTTCATGCAATTTAATTTGACCAATGGCCAAGCTTATTACGATTTATTGTTTAAAATATATATATATATATATATTTAATATTTTAAAGTTATAAGAATTTTAAATTACGAGAAATTTGCTATTTTTTGTCAATTTTACAAACTTGCAACACACAGGAGGCCCACATACTCTTTGACTTTATTGTGCTGCATGACGGTAAATTTGTCTTATTCATAATTATAGGCAAATTTTGGTACCAAACCAGCAAACCTATCAAATACTTTGTAATTGTGCTAACTCATGGCGCTTATTACATTAATCATAGTAGCACTACGTTGTAGGTTTTAGAAAAATCTCTAGCGTAGAGTGATTAAGCACGCTCATGTTTGTATTGTTATGCTCATTGTCTGAGTGGATGGGAAGCATGCTGTCTATACCATTTAGTCAAAACGATTCACCAAACTACTGTTAATCTGCTGCGGCTTGTCGTCTTTACAGGACTCATTATTGAATCATGTTGATTCTTTGAATGAGCTTACCCTAGTCTCAACAAGCAAGAATTCAATGAAATTTTTTGCGAAACAGGGTGTTTTAGACGACATTTGGCATTAAAGAAATTTGTAGGACAGCAATAAACTGGGATTGAAAAGAATCAAGTACTCACGTAAATTTGGTAACTTCACAACAGCAATCTGCATTCTCCAATCAGAATTTACGACTTACTCAGGCCTCATCGTCTTAAGATTTTTACATTTCTTACGGTCTAGGGGACACTATTGACTATAATTATAGAAGTCTTCTAGAATGTTTGCTTGGTTTTAATGACATATATTTACTAATCCACAGTTCAAATCTTTGAAGTCATAAACACAGCCCAGTTACCAGGCGACCATGGGGACTAGGGGGCTTATCTTTTTTCTGGGGTTCGATTTTTTCCGGGGGGGGGGGGGGGGGGGGGGGGGGGGGCTGCCGCCCCCTAGCCCCCCCCCCCTGGCTACGTGCCTGAAAGGGGTGGGTATGTATCTCTTCGCACAATTCATTGAGAGATTCTCAACATCTGGTGGAATGGGTGGTGAAGCTGAAAGACTAGTAAAGAAGCTTGCTAGCAAGATGGAATACCACACAGGGCAAAGGTATTCAGATGCTGTTGGATACATAAGAAAGCGCCTTCGTTTCGAAATCCTAAGAACAACAGTGATTTCTCTACAGGGGGACAGAGGTGCGAGAAATAACTTTGTTGATATAAACAGTTTAGATTTGAATTTGGAGCCACAAAGCAAAAGTTGATATTCAAATTTTTCTCCCAGTTTTAATACTTTCAACACTACTATATAACAAATAATTTGAGGTATGACACCCGGAGATATGACACGATCAAGAGATGTCAAGAAAAGTCCAGTGAAGGTCGATATGACAGCGGATAATGGAGAAATTGAAGAAGAAGAAGATCGTAGCTGTGAATGTAGAAGATATATTGCGGAGGAGTTTTCTTTGGCATGTGCAACTTGCGACATGTACTGGCACTACTGCTGTGTTGGGCTTACTGGATTAACGCAGGAAGAAGGTAACCACTTGACTAACTGGCGCTGCCAAAATTGCTTTATCTCTCCCCACATCAAGGGCACAAGAAGCCAGTCCACAAATCCAGACAGTGAAGAAACCAAGACCCTACGGAATGTTATTAGAGAAGAACTTGGTGCCCTTACTCCGTGTATTAGAGGAATTGTCGAAGATTCTGTGAGTCATACCAATTCTTCTAATGATTCATCTGAAAAACCAAAAGAAATCACAAAAATTGTGAACCAGGCTTTCCAAACCTGGGCAGATGTTACTGCAAATAGTCAGAAGAAAGTTATTGAAGAAATGAGCCTACAGCAAGCTTCTCAAAGTGTTGTCAGTAAAGTTCAGTCAAAGATGCACACTGATGCATATGAGCGAAATTTAAGAAAGCTCAATCTGTGTGTTTTGAATGTACCAGAGAGCAAGAAAACTAACTCCAAGCTACGCCAGGAAGAGGACTCGAAGTTCTGCAAGGAGACACTAAAGATTGAAAAAAGTGACTTTATCAGTTGCCATCGTGCAGGTAAAGTGGATCCAGGTAAGCCAGACTCCTGTCGGCCATTGATCATCCAGACAGCTGACGAGGAGTCAGTTAACTATTATTCCAACCATGGCAAGGGCTGGAAAGAGTCATCATACTGGATAAATCTGGATCTCTGCAGAGCAGACCGAGAGATCCGTTTTTTAGCCAGAGAAGAGAGGAAGAAGAGGCGGGAAGAAGCAGAGAAGGAAAAGACAGAGAAGAAGGTGGAGAAGAAGTAAATAGCAGTAACAAAGAATGTAGTCAGCCCATGAATATATTTTATACTAATGCTAATGGACTATTTAATAAAATTGATGAACTAAAATGTATTCTATCAGTTTATAAATCCATTCATGTAATCTGCATTACAGAAACTCATTTTAATAGTGATATTTTAGATGCTGAAATTTTTATTGAAGGTTTTAGTATGTTTAGAAAAGACAGAGATTTTAAAATCGATAATTCCACTAGCAACATAAGTGGAGGTGGAGGTTCTATTATTTATATTAAAAACAGTTGTAATGCTTCATTAGTGAGCTCATTTTTAAAAGCACCAGACTCTTTAGCTATTAATGTCAATACCTCTGGTGGATTGATTAGTATTTGTTGTATTTATAGGTCTACTTCTTTGAATTTAAAACATAATAATATGTTATTATCTTGCATCAAGAACATATCTAGTGAAAAGAATGTTTTTGAAACCATTATCATAGGAGATTTTAACCTACCTAATGTATCTTGGGAAACTGGTAGTGTAAATAGTGGTATTTCTAGTAAGAATCAGGTTTTAATGATTCAACAAAAGTATATTGATTTATTTAATGACAGTGGTTTGACGTGGTACTTTACTAACGAAACAACCAGAAGACGGCTTGTGAAAGATACTCTCCAGGAGAGTCTTCTTGATCAGGTTTTGTATACAAATGATGCTCTTGTCAACGGTTGTAAGATCGTTTCTCCGCTTGGCAAAAGTGATCATGTTGGGATACTTGTTGAACTGGTTGTTTCGCCCAATACTAACAAAAGTCCCAAACAAAAGATTTTAAAGCCTATTTGGGGTAAGATTTCCTCAGAAGAGTTATTTAATTTTAGTAAGAATAATATTGAATGGGGTTATAGTTGTACAAATAATGTTCAAGATATGTGGGTTGAATTACATGGTAAATTGGAGTCTGTTGCTGCAGCTGTCCCAGCTGCTTCGGTTTATCTCGACAACAGACCTGTCAAGTTGCCATGGAGTACAACTTCACTTAAAAGAATGAGGAAGAACAAAGATAAAGCATGGGCTGAATTTGATATTAATCCTTCGGATATTAACTTTAGCTGTGCAAATAGCAAGCAGCATATTTTTGAGGTGGCAGAAATTAAAGCTAAAGTAAATTATGAAAAGAAGATTACATCTAATTTAAAACAGAATTGCAAATCTTTTTACTCGTATTTGCGTAATAAACGTCAAGTCAAATCAAGTGTTGTTTCTTTAGATAGAGGAGATGGTACACGCACAGATAGTTCATCTGAGTCTGCTGAGGTACTTGCTAGTGCCTTTAGTTCTGTGTTTGTGCGTGAACCACCTGGCCCTCTTCCCCAAAATGAGAGTTATAACAGAGAGGTTATTGATGATATGGAAATTAGCAGTTCTGATATCAAGAAGCAGCTTTTAAAGCTTAATGTTTTTAAGAGTTCTGGTCCGGATGGCGTTCATCCAAAGTTGTTGAAATCCTTAGCATACGATGAAAAGTTTGTTGAAGCTGTAACTGAATTATTTGTTAAGTGTTCAGAAACAGGAGTCCTGCCTGACATTTGGAAGACAGCATCTGTTGTAGCATTGTTCAAAAAGGGTGTTAAATCTGATCCCTTAAATTATAGACCTGTCTCTTTAACTTGTATTTTGTGCAAAGTGTATGAAAAGTTGGTGAGGGCACATTTATTAACATTTTTAGAAGAACGAATTTCAAAGCATCAGCATGGATTTGTGAAGGGTAAATCTTGTCTTTCTAATCTCTTAGAGACATTTGATAATATTCTTGATATTTTAGACGAAGGTGCTCCTGTCGATCTTTTGTATTTTGATTTTAGTAAAGCTTTTGACACAGTCCCCCACTTTAGACTTCTATCTAAATTGGAGGGGTTTGGGGTCAAGGGAAAAGTTTTAGATGTTATAAAAGACTTTCTGACAGACAGAACTATGAGGGTTTGTGTAGAAGGACAATGGTCTGAGGTGAAACACGTGTTATCTGGTGTTCCCCAGGGGTCAGTATTGGGTCCTTTGCTATTTATTCTTTATATAAACGATTTACCTGACAATGTTAAAAATAAGATTAAATTATTTGCAGATGATCTCAAGCTAGTTTGTAATGCAGCTAACCATAGAAGTGTATCTGATGATATTTTAGAACTCGAAATTTGGGAGAGTATTTGGCACTTAAACTTCAATCCTGCCAAGTGTAAAGTAGTCCATATTAATCTGAATAATAATCCTAATTCGAATTATATTGTAAATGGAGTAGAACTAGAAGTATCTGCACAGGAAAAAGATTTGGGGGTTATTACCCATAGCTCCTTGCTTTGGAATGAACAGATAAAAGCATGTATTTCTAAAGCAAATCGTATGATCTGCTGGATTGTAAGAAATTTAGTTATTAGAGAAAAGGTTGTAATGATAGCTATTTATAAAGCTTTGATAAGACCTCATCTTGAGTATTGTGTCCAATTGTGGAATCCAGTTGCGGCTCATGGAAGTTGGGGGACTGTTTTGGAGCTGGAGAGCGTCCAGAGGCGGTTTACCCGTCTTATTGATGAGGTGGGTACTCTTCCATACAGCTGCAGACTGGATATCCTCAATTTGACAACGCTGGCAGAGCGGCGAATACGTGGGGACCTTATCGAAGCTTTTAAAGTAACTAGTGGTTTGACTGAATATGGATCGGGTTTGTTCAGAATGAGCAGATCTGGTCTTAATCTAGTTTCAACTAATAGGTGTAATAAGAGTGTAACTAAAGTTAAGAATCTCCAGTCTTCTTTTCTTCCGGAGCGAGTCATTCCTTACTGGAACAAACTCCCTTCGGATGTCAAGAACTGCTCGACAGTTTTAAGCTTTAAAGTTAGATTGGAAGGATTTAAGAAAGAAATGATTTCTAAAAACAGTGTAAATGATTTTTATTTTTGGAATATTTCGAGTGAAGTTTTAGGGAAAATTGAAGGACCCAGTTATTTAAGCAATAAGGAGACACATAATGAATATCTTTGGTTTCATCCTTTTGTGGCAAAGAAGCGTTTTATAAATCTTTATTCCACTGGGAAGTATTAATGAATTATTTATAGATAATGTATTAGATTTTATTAATTAATAAAATTGAATTTGATAAATTATTAATGTTGATGGAAAAATATATTTATTTAAATTATTTTTTTATTTAGTGCAATGATATTTTGTAGATCACTTGTGATGATGTTATGTCATAATCTTTACTTACTTACTTACTTACTTACTTACCCAATATTTGAGAAAGATAATATATTGATTTTTTGAAGGGTTGTTTTTATATAGGGTCATTGTGACAATATGTGTATATTGTATGAATAATTTTACTGTATATAAAAAACTTTTAAAAAAACTAAATGTTTTGTTCTGCTAAAAGTCGACAACGTGTGACATAATTTCACCATACTTCATTTGAATTTGTTAACAATTCATTTGCATTGAGAGATGTGTTAGCAGAGCTCTTAGAAGCTGGGCCACCTGGGCTTTGTAGATCTTAAGTCTGGTCTTAAGAGTATGCGTTTACCTTGTTCCCAAGCTTTCTTGTAGGTTTGGAAAGCAAGATTTGCCAGAATACATCGTCTTTTTATGTCCTCGTTGCTGCACAATTTGGAACCAAGTGAGATAGATGATCTCCAGGGCTCTCTTCCTCGAAGTGGCTCTCCATTGTCATCAACTTCGTTCTTTTCAGCCAGATAGATATATGTGAACTCTGTTTTTGATTCGTTGACAAAAAGATTCCACTCCTCCAATATCTCCTTGCATATTGGTAACATGGACTCCAAATTCTTTTTATCCTCATCTGTGAAGTCTGTGTCATCTGCGTACTCCCACTCAAGAGGTAGCAGGTTTTCAGCAAACGGAGGGACCCACATCCAGAAACACGCCATCTTGCCAGGCAGCATGGGAGGAAATTTTTTTTGGGAGGAAAAAACGGGAGGAAAAAGAGGAAATTTTTGAGAAGTTACTCCTAAATTTCGAAATATTTGTTTGGGATAAGAACAAATTAATTGAGGAAATTTTTGAAGAAAATGTTTCGATTGTATAAAAATCAAAGAGGAACATCCTGTCAGTTTTGGAACACAGTGAAATATTCTGATTGGAGAATGCAATTGCTGTTGCGAAGTTACCAAATTTACGTGAGTAGTACTTGATTCTGTTCAATCCCCGTTTATTGCCGTCCTACAAATTTCTTTAATGCCAAATGTTGTCTAAAACACCCTATTTCGTAAAAAATTTCCAGGGGGGCTGTGCCCCCCCCTAGCCCCCGCCAAGGGGCTCCGCCCTGGACCCCGCCGCGCTGAGGGCTGTGCCCCCCAGCAGCCCCCCCAAAGAAGAATCCTGGTTTTTTCGAGTGGTTGTTAGATGACCCTGGCTGTTCATGTAAGCATCATGGACGTAGCTTATGTGCTGCTTGGTACTGGAACTGGGGCTATGAACTCACAGATCATAGCCAACTCAACATAGCATTGATGGCTGACTTTGGGGTACCTTTTATTGAGAGTCAGTTGAAATACTAACACCTGGGCCACCTGGTAACAGAAGTTCAAGATAAGATGATGAATTCCATATTTTATCAAAACTTTATAAGAAACCTTGATTTAGTAGAACCAAAGCAGTATTTATTTACTGTGGTTATTTATTTACTTGCAATTATTACAAAAATTGGTTAGGGTCCAAATTTAAGGATCCTAAAGTTCTTATTCCTTAGCCATTTTTTTCTGTTCACCATTTTTTGTAGCAAAAATGTCAAGTGAAAGGTTACAAATGTAGAATTTGCAGAAAAAGAGGTATTTTGGAGATAAGGGTGGGTTTAGATTTGGTTTCCGTTTGTCACACTTTGCCATGACAACAAGAAAGTCACGGGAGAAAGTATAGTCTGTAGTCAGTGCAAGCTTATGTTTATTCTGACATTCCCTGTCTTATAATAACTCTTGAAGTTTTACCATTTTTAATGTGGTTTAATTGCGATTACAATTGGCATCACCTAGTTTTAACCACAGATTGGTAATAAAAGTATTAACCTGAAACACTGAACAATCAAAATATTTGACGTTTGTGGCATTACTATTATATTAGTCATAAGTACAACTCGTACTATGAGTATAGTTCACTTTTTGCTTCCAATGTCTTAAAATACAGATAAAAGTTAAGTTTTATTGCAATTGAATTGAATAACAAGTGTTTCCTGTAGCCAAAGGTGCAAAATTCGCGGTGTGCACCTTTAAGCATAACATTATGAATTAAACTGATCAGCTGGGGAAAGGGAAAAGCTGTCGTAAATTTGGGTTGGCTGTGAATTGTGGTTTAATCTTTGAATTTCAAGCATTGTAACAGCATTTAGGCTATATAGAAGAACATCTTACTATCAATATTTATCAAGACAAAACCTAACAGGCTCTACATAGCAAGTGTGATTTGCAGTATACAATAAATAGCCACTGCTAGGTACCATTCACTAAGTTGAAAATTTGAGTGTCTTCTGGAGTCTGTCAATTGTGTTGTTTGGCACTCTTGTAGGTTGAATGTTTATACATTGGTCCAATTAATTAAAACACTGCCTAGGTCTCTAGAATGTGTCAGGTAAAGGAATCACATCCATCTACTACCAATTCAAAAGGTGTATTTGTGCTAGAGCAGACTGCCAATAGCATCACTCATGGGGTAGGTACAATAATATGTATTGAAATTAAAACCTCAATCACATATCATTAATGTGAACTAATAATTTTTGTTCTTCAGTACTTCCTAAAAAGTTCAATATATCATGTTCTGGAATTAGTTCCAATCTGTTAGTACGATTAATTTCAACTTTAACTGAGTACTTCCTTTTTCAGATGTTTATACCCACATCGATATATCTGCTGTATAAATTCTGTTCCCTGTCTAAGGTAAGTTTAGATTATTTTACAAAATGATATTTCATTTAAATTTGGATTAAGTATTTTCGAATACTTCATCGTACAGATTAATGTGACATGAAGCATTAAAATCCGGCTACAGTATAGAGTAGATCACGTGATCAAATTATTGACATTTCAATAGAAATCTACATGATCCCATGCCTAATTTGTCTTTCCTTGCTCCAACCAGACCCTAAGAGGGGCAACATTTAAGCGGGTTTGCAGGGTGTTTATTACGCTGTTGACTGTGTAGTGTGCATCAATACTGAACTAATTTCAGAGTGATGCAGATCTTTTCAATGCCTGGGTATACGGGATCGCACTAATTGTACTGTTTGGTGTGTCTACTTTATACCACTGTTCCTGCTTAACACAAAAAACGTAAGTTTCGTTTCCCTCGTGGTATCTTTTGGTCTGGCGTATATTTTCATTTCATTTCAATTCATTTTTCATGTTAGTGAATTTAAAATTTGAAATGTATATAAATTACCAATTTCTCTTCAGGAATTTGATAGAGTTTTTACGAATCAGCGATCATGCTACCATATTTCTCTTTATTGCTGGTAAGCAAGTTTATTTATTGATTTTGTGACTTCACTAAAGCAGCTTGTTTTCTATTAGTTGTAACATTGTTATATAATAGTATTATAATATAACTTACTATATAATACAAATGTGACTAACAAATGTTACGTAAGTGCTCACCAGTCACCACTGCCAAGTAGAGTGTCTATTTTAACACTACTACTGCGCTAGAGTACCTAATACATGTAGACTGTAGAGTGTAGACAATAGAGTGTCTACTAAATGTAGAATACTAATTATTACCTACTAAATACTGATATTTGTTAATTTCAGCGTCCTACACCCCCTGGGTTACAATAGCCGGATATGACATAGACGCCACACACTACGTCATACCCCTCTGGAGTCTCGCTGCGTTCGGAATTTTCTTCAGCTTCTACACAAGAGCTTTAACGTGAGTTCAAATCCAGAACTAAGAACTACCAGTTTCAGGACCAATTTTATCATCAGAAAGTTCAAAGTTGTAACGATTCAGGGCTACTCCACGTCGTGTAGGCATTTAATTGATTCACCATGATGTACCAGTGATACGGTAACAACTAATACGATACTATTGACCAATACTATAGACTATGATCCGGCCCACATATTTGTGCTGTTGTGTGTAATGATCTGTATAATAAGCTAATACAATACAGTAACACATTAAATTGTGTGTGGGTGTGTGTGTGTGTGTGTGTGTGTGTGTGTGTGTGTGTGTGTGTGCGTGCGTTTTTGTTTTACATTCCCACACATTGTTAAGTATAAACGCTTTAATCCATGTTGTTACAGTGTAATTCTAAATTGAGCTACAGCTATTTTAGTTCAAGATATATACACAGGTCACAGCGTTCATTGCAACCCGTATAATACAGTGAACAACACATAATATTACGTGTTGTGTTTATGAATGTCTTGCATAATTGGATCATACATCCTGTTTGACTGCCATGCTTACAGATTATAATTATCAACAGTTTAATAGTTCTGTGTTTTCACACGTAATTATCACTACACACATTATTAGATCAAGTCTGATAAAATGAAAAACTAACTAAAATGTGACACTAGTTTACAAGAAAAAGTATTTGAGAATCCCCTGTGGAATTTAAACAAATTCCACAATAAAAATTGAATAATATATAAAGTTTCAACTTGATCGAGAAAAATGTGTTTCCGGAAATGTTCATAATAAACATGATATGAGGTGATATGTAGTGCAGCCCCCCGGCCCCCCTAGGTGATATTATGTAGTGCAGCCCCCCGCCCCCCCCTCCTAGGTGATATGTAGTGCAGCCCCCCGGCCCCCCCTAGGTGATATGTAGTGCAGCCCCCCCGGCCCCCCCAGGTGATATGTAGTGCAGCCCCCCGGCCCCCCGCCCCCCCCCCCCCAGGTGATATGTATTGCAGCCCCCCCCGGCCCCCCGCCCCCCCCCCAGGTTATATGTAGTGCAGCCCCCCCCCCGGCCCCCCGCCCCCCCCCCCCTATGTGATATATCACCTCATATTTTATTACCGTGTGAGGTGACCTACACTTTCAACAACCAAAACTTCCACTCGACTCCTCGTGCTCCATTTTTACATATTTTTGATGAGATTAAGGAAAGTGTAAGGTTACATCTGGCCAATCCGCACAAAATTATTGAATTAAGTCATTTGTCACGTCTTGTCAGCACTCGGCAGGTTAAATAAGTATAAATACAACAATACATAACATGTTATTCAGTGCGGTATTGTACTCAATGTGCGAGTTTGCTGTGCATTTGTAAACAATAGCCGAATACTAATACGTAGATAATAGACGTATTAAATATAAGCAAGGAGTGGTTAAAGACACCCCATTTATTTGTAGTAAAATTAATTGAAAATTGAATATTATGATTATTTTAATCGATGACCGATTTAATGTGGCTTCAAACAGAGATCATATCACGTCACCCAATCGAGCAATCGGCCAATCAGTGACGATTATTTGTGATCCTTGGATTTCAGTAGATTAACTTTAAAATTATGTTCAGCAGAACCTTATCACAGAACTTGCTTGCAAAGCTTCTAAATTTAAAAGCTTTGTTGCCACACCCCAGCCCCACCCCAGCCCCTTTGTTTCAGAAGCTCAATCAATACCTATGTGAACCATGAATGAACATAAACAAACTGCACTGTAGATGTATTGTTTGTACTTACCCTAGTTAAAGATCAGAGGATACTCGAGGAATTAAGGGACAGCACTGCAGCAGTGTTACACAAATATGCGTTAGATAATAGAACAATGATATGGAAAATTTGAAATTCCTAAGATGCCAACTCACCAACTGTTGCAAAATTGAACACTAATACTTTAGGTTCTTAACCCTTAAACAGCGAAGAGCACTCCATGTGGATTGTGGAGTGCCCCTCCAATTTTTTGCCAATTATTTTGGTCTGCAGCCATTTCAAAGCCTAATATAGTTATGAAAAATATACATACAACCTCAGTAATCCTTCTTGTCACTAAAATTACCTATTTTTGTATTGTAAACTTTAAATACTATTAAAATCCGTATATTTTCAGGCACCACGGTTTTGAGTTATGCATGTATATTGCAGAGGGACTGTTGCCAGCGCTGTTTCTTATCTGGCAGGTTAGATCTCTTATCTCGCTTACATGCTTATTAAGTGCTTTCTTCAGAATACTGCAATTTACCTGTATGTGGTATTTGGGAAACAGTAGTAGTTTCTACCATAGCAATATTTCTAGAGCAGACATAACTGTCTCGCGTACTTTGGCCCAATCTCATCCAATTAGCAACTAAGCAATGAGTTGGGTGTCTCTATTGGACACTCAACACGGTAGTTACACTATATAATTTAAACTGTTCGTGCTTTCTAAGTCTCAGCTTCTATCCTAGTCGAGCTGTCAGCTAGTTGGTTGACAGAAATATCTTTGGTCATTCGTAGGAGCGTACGTCAGTGTCATCTTACAAACTAATCTAAAGTGATTACCCTCGAAATTAAAAATATCATCCTTAACTTGGCCAATCCTGAGCTGCTATATTTAACTCCAAATTTAAGTAGGGAAGTAATGAAGGGTATTTTCCTATCACCAACCCTATCCTAGGCCTAGACTACTGATCTAGTAAGTTAGGAACCCTATTTATAGATTATAGTACGTCAATGAGTTACCAAGGTAGTGACTGATAGTTAACGACTTAGCATTCGCCTATAATATCAGCTGATGTAACCTAAACAGGTACGCTGTCATCTGACTTCTGAGAGAATTTCGTGTTTTCAGTTATTAAAGTCAGCTGATATGCGGTAGTTAATATACTATGTTATCATTCAGTGACCTTGTTATAACAGCTACCACGAGAATGGTTACGCCACCATTAATTAGAAAAATTCAATTAGATGATGAAGCGGAGACATAAAAGTTGAGCATTTGCCAGAATTCGGATGGTTATCGAGTCATAATCGAGGAACAATTCAAAACTGCACGACTTGCAGCAGTGCCAATTCTAATCACATTCCTTTTTTTTATTAGATTCGGTAATCTTATTTCTACCTCATACACAGATTATTATAACGAAATGTGAGTTAAATGAACCGAGGGCCGTTGTCGTGCCATGTGGTAAACGGAATGCGCTAAATAATTTTTTGAAATTTCAGCATTTCAGCGCGCGCGTTCTCACCTAGCGACCCACGGCTGTTCAGAACGTCGATTTCTGCGATTCTAATTAGACAGGATTACCCTAGGATTTATCCTAGCGCGTCCGAGATCTCTCGGATTTTATCAATCCTAACGCCGATCCAGTCCCCCCAGGATACCTCCGATGAATTCCTATCGCCGAGCGGCGATAGGATGTGTAAGTTCCGAGAGGCGATAGGATTTGCTCTCGGACCCGATAGGAAATTAAAAACCTATCGGATCCGAGCGCTAATCCTAGCGGAGATAGGATTTAACAATTCCGAGTGCCGATAGGATTTGCTCTCGGACCCGATAGGATACTCAAATCCTATAGGATCCGAGAGCAAATCCGAGAGGCGATCAAATTTCAAATATCAGGACCGATATAATTGGAAGACGACGCATATCTAACTGTAGGTTGAAACTTCATGCTTTCTGTCAGTTAACTTCAGGATCATATCATCGCTTTATCTTAAGTTGATCCACGGTTGCCTGCAGGTTACAACAACATGGAGGTTGTTTAGTTTAAATTAAGTAGATAAATGATAACTTGAAGCTAACTTGTAGTTCTCTATAAGAGTTAACTCTAGGATACCTTGTAGTACTCTTCAAGTTAACTTCAGGATACCTTGTAGTACTCTTCAAGTTAACTACAGGATACCTTGTAGTACTCTTCAAGTTAACTTCAGGATACCTTATAGTACCCTTCAAGTTAACTTCAGAATACCTTGTAGTACTCTTCAAGTTAACTTCAGGTTACCTTGTAGTACTTTTTGAGTTAACTCCAGGATACCTTGTAGTACTCTTCAAGTCAACTTCAGGATAACTTGTAGTACTCTTCAAGTTAACTTCAGGATACCTTGTAGTACTCTTCAAGTTAAGTTCAGGATACCTTGTAGTACTCTTCAAGTTAACTTCAGGATATAACCTTGTAGTACTTTTTGAGTTAACTCCAGGATACTTTGTAGTACTCTTCAAGTTAACTTCAGGTTACCTTGTAGTACTCTTCAAGTTAACTCTAGGATACCTTGTAGTACTCTTCAAGTTAACTTCAGGTTAACTTGTAGTACTCTTCAAGTTAAGTTCAGGATACCTTGTAGTACTCTTCAAGTCACCTTCAGGATAACTTAAGTAGTACTCTTCAAGTTAAATCCAGGATATAACCTTGTACTTTTTGAGTTAAATCCAGGATACTTTGTAGTACTCTTCAAGTTAACTTCAGGTTACCTTGTAGTACTCTTCAAGTTAACTTCAGGATATAACCTTGTAGTACTTTTTGAGTTAAATCCAGGATACTTTGTAGTACTCTTCAAGTTAACTTCAGGATACCTTGTAGTACTCTTCAAGTTAAGTTCAGGATACCTAGTAGTACTCTTCAAGTTAACTTCAGGATATAACCTTGTAGTACTTTTTGAGTTAACTCTAGGATACCTTGTAGTACTCTTCAAGTTAAGTTCAGGATACCTTGTAGTACTCTTCAAGTTAACTTCAGGATACCTTGTAGTACTCTTCAAGTTAACTTCAGGTTACCTTGTAGTACTCTTCAAGTTAAGTTCAGGATACCTTGTAGTACTCTTCAAGTCACCTTCAGGTTACCTTGTAGTACTCTTCAAGTTAAGTTCAGGATACCTTGTAGTACTCTTCAAGTCAACTTCAGGATAACTTGTAGTACTCTTCAAGTTAAGTTCAGGATACCTTGTAGTACTCTTCAAGTCACCTTCAGGATACCTTGTAGTACCCTTCAAGTTAAGTTCAGGATACCTTGTAGTACCCTTCAAGTTAACTTCAGGATATAACCTTGTAGTACTTTTTGAGTTAACTCTAGGATACCTTGTAGTACTCTTCAAGTCAACTTCAGGATAACTTGTAGTACTCTTCAAGTTAACTTCAGGTTACCTTGTAGTACTCTTCAAGTTAAGTTCAGGATACCTTGTAGTACTCTTCAAGTCACCTTCAGGTTACCTTGTAGTACTCTTCAAGTTAAGTTCAGGATACCTTGTAGTACTCTTCAAGTTAACTTCAGGATACCTTGTAGTACTCTTCAAGTTAAGTTCAGGATACCTTGTAGTACTCTTCAAGTCACCTTCAGGTTACCTTGTAGTACTCTTCAAGTTAAGTTCAGGATACCTTGTAGTACTCTTCAAGTTAACTTCAGGATATAACCTTGTAGTACTTTTTGAGTTAAATCCAGGATACTTTGTAGTACTCTTCAAGTTAACTTCAGGATACCTTGTAGTACTCTTCAAGTTAACTTCAGGATACCTTATAGTACCCTTCAAGTTATCTTCAGGATACCTTGTAGTACTCTTCAAGTTAACTTCAGGATAACTTGTAGTAATTTTTGAGTTAACTCTAGGATACCTTGTAGTACCCTTCAAGTTAACTTCAGGATACCTTGTAGTACTCTTCAAGTTAACTTAAGAATATATTCTAATCAATTTTGAGCAGATAACAATGTTTCAGATAGATCTTAGAATGAAACTCCAAAGCCCTTTCAGACAAAACTTTGTAGCTATTCTAAGCCATGTTATTCTGACATTTGGAAACATTTCCTTGCGTTTGAACATAGACTATATTGCTAAGGATAAAATGCTATTCTTAATAACCACTGCAATTCTGAAAAAGCCATTCACAATTTCTTCTGTTCAGTAAAACAATTCTTCGGAAACATAACAAAAGGATACGGCACCGGGAATTCCCAGGCGGTCACCCATCCAAGTACTAACCCGGCCTGCAGTTGCTTAACTTCCCAGATCGAACGAGATGGGGTGTATTCAACCGAGTATGGCCGTATCCAATGATGATGAATTTTGCTTCTCTATATGTTCTCATTAATTTTACGGAAGAATGAAAACATACTAAAAGTTAATATTTTAAATTTTTTTTTTCATGTTTTCGATCTCGATGGAATTTTATTTGAGTTCGGAAACGCGCAACACGCATTTTATCTCCCGGAAATGGTAAATCCGAGAGCACACCTCTCGGAAACGTAAAATCCTAGAGCTAGGCTCTCGGATTTTTTTATCCTATCGCCTCTCAAAAATAAAATCCGAGCGCCTAGCGATCAGGAGCGATCGGACGACGATCTGAAATGCGATCGGATCGCCCTAGGACAGCGAACGTCGTCCAACCAGGAATGGCGTAATCCTATCGGATTAGAATCCACGCTAGAACAGCCGTGGACTACCGACTTTCTCGTGATTTGATTGGTCGACCAATCAAATCACGAGAAAGTCGGTAGTAACACTTCCCGCTGGAAGTTTGACTACCAACTTGAACCTAGAACCTCACGTGTAAAACGTGATAGATATTTATTGACCGAACACATTTATTAATGTTAGACACAATTGTAGATATCGGATAATATGAGTTAGGATATTGTTATTTCTTGTGATATTGCATATTTGAACTGGAATTTTGAAGCTTTACAGTGTTTAAAGTTTACACTATAAATTGTGTGCGTGTATTTTTAAACATACACATTTCTTGAAACTCAAAACTGCCACTGAATAAACACTTGCTGCCAGGGTGACCAACAGAGTGGCCTATATCATGCTTCGCATCTAGCATATTCTGCCAAATATTATTTGTTGATGGTTGAGAGAATCTGTGATAGTATGAAGTGACCAGATATTTGTTCCGTCATCCGTGGGTTTATGATATATATTGAATTAGTAACGAATATTTGTCACTTTTCCCTTATCAGAGGGTCTATCATTTTGAAGTACAATTGAGATTGGCTTTAATCTCCTCTGAGTAACACAAGTTATTGGCAATAACTTGTGTTACTCAGAGGAGATAAAAGCCAATCTCAATTTTACTTTTCACCACAGTTTTCTTAGTGATAAACACATTTCCACGAATACTGGACTATGTTGTTCATTATTTAAACTTTCTTGATATGCATAGAGCCAACCTGACTGTCACCTTAATAGCTTTTATCATTGAATAAAATGTCTTATGAAAGTACGTGATGAATTTCTGCTTGAGAATAAAGAAGATGGGATAGAAATGTGTAAACTTTTTATTTATTTCATCTCCGAATAAAAGTTATGTGGCATGATAAATTCATCTGATTTTAGGCTGGTTGCATGATTGAGAGCCCCATCGTTGAAACTTGTTCAAATTGCATTCAAACAAACTAAAGAAGTCGCTTTGAGCTCTCACTTGATGCTACTATAATAAGCGAGTGAGAGATCTCGCAGCTATTCTGTTACTGCAGAATTAGTCCGTCGTCTTGGAGTTTACCGGGTTATAGTGTTTCACTGATTCGTCGACAGAATGTTAAGTCGGCCGGGATATGGTACATTTTGCTGCACTGTTAAATCGGAAAATTTAGTAAAAAAGATATCTTTGTTAGCATAGGTTGAAAGGGAGCTGGGCAATGGGCACTGGGAACTGGGCACTGGGCACTACGCACTGGGAACTGGGCACTGGGAACTGGGAACTGGGAACTGGGCACTGGGAACTGGGAACTGGGAACTGGGCACTGGGAACTGGGCACTGGGAACTGGGCACTGGGAACTGGAAACTGGGAACTGGGCACTGGGCACTGGGCACTGGGAACTGGGAACTGGGCACTGGGAACTGGGAACTGGGAACTGGGAACTGGGAACTGGGAACTGGGAACTGGGCACTGGGAACTGGGAACTGGGCAGAAAGGGTGGAGTTCTTGAACCTCACAAGGGCTTGCTAAACTCGATTTTAATCAACTTACAGTCCATTATGTGTCCATAGACCTCTACTTCCGCAAAATTGAGATAGACCTCTAGATAAGCGTCTTCACGTCCTCTTATTGTAATTTCCGATCCCGCCACATTCAGATCAGGATAAGAGTAAGGATTTTTGTCAAGCTCGTATTCTATGTTCAGTGAACATGGACGACAATCAGTGTACAAGGAACGGAACATCGAATTTAAAAGAATGTATCTTATACAACCATTTTACGTATTTATGTTCGAATAAATGTGTATTGTGTACTATACATAATACAAGATTATACATAAACTTGGAGATTGATTTGAAAGCACTTACATTTGCATTCATTTGGAACTGCATCTGCTAAAATACTCCTTTGAAGTTGAAGCAAAATAGTTGCTATAAACATAGCTATAGCTTCCTTTGCTGAAGGGAACTAAATAAATAAATCATTAATAACTAACATTACGAGAAAGGATTTATTTTCAAAGTGAAATAATTTTGAATCGTTTGAAAGTATGAATTTTAAGACTAAATTTACTAGTTCTATTCCTAGATAATGATGGTGATATATTCATACTTTGAAATTAACAACTGTAGTTTAAAATTATATTTCATAAGGCTGTATTAATGTATTATGCACGATTGCCATGACGTCATCTTAGCAACCCAACCATGACATCATCTTAGCAACCCGACCACATATAATAGTATTATTGTGCAACCTATCTGGACTAGGGATGTCACCTGAAAAACAAATTTTAGTTCTCGAGCCTTGCCATTAAAGTACTGGACATCTTAGCGGAGGACTACTCGGTAGAGGACAGTGCAACAGAATCACATGAAACAACTCTATAAACTCAGCACCCGAGCAACTGAACACAAAGGCAAAGATCGCTATTCTGTTAGCTTTAATGCAGAGGTACGAGGTTGCTCAATGCTCATTTCCTGAGTTCGTAGGGTAATGTCCGTAGGGTATTGTTCTGTGTTCTTAACGGTACCAAATTTCCTTCTAGCATTAGTGGCTTGCCGGCTAAGATTGTTATAATACGTTAGGAAGTAAGAGTACGAGTTTTACTCACATCACAACGTCCTATTTCTTGTAAGTACAGCTTATCATTCTCGCTACAAGTTATTGGCGGGTCTCTTTTTAAAGGGTGATCTGACCACTGACCAGTTACCAAATGGTGCCTAGTTTGTCCAGGACTAAAATAGATTTAAGACGTCTTTAGGCTCATGGTTTCACAGCCCGCATGAAATAACGAAAATGATTCTTTCACGTCTAATTTGATGCACTCAAAATTTATTAAATTTATAAGGCAGAAATACTTGAATTATTTGTCTGGCAACTGTACTTGTTATACCTCTACTTCAAATTTTTTTAAACCAGAAACAATCGAAGTCTTCATTCTTGAATTATTCGCAATTTTTTTATTATCATGTGAGCCAAATTGAGTTTATCTCTAAGGATAAAACAAAATCACAACTTAAATAGAATAAATGAAGGAGGTTAAATACTAAATAGTTGATTAGATAAATTATCAGCAGACGTCGCATTGGTTTTTATCTATTTAAATCATAGTTCATAGTTGGGGGAATTGTTAAATATATACGCCGCGCACTGAGGAATTTAACACAATTCTGCCTCACGCAAATTATGCAGGAGCAACCCTTCTTTCTTGTCGTCATGGCAAAGTGTGACACGCTGATGGAAGGACGGACAACATATTATCCAGAGTCCAGACCAAACCACCCCGATCTCCAAAATCCCTCTTTTTCTGCACCAACAACGGATACTCTGTTTTGTGATGAATAAGTTATATGGCAACAAAAGCCACCACAATTTTACGCACTAAATTTCATAATGCATCGATTGAATTACCACAAAACTCCTGAAACTTTAAGATATCTATGTTGGCATAGGTTGGAAGGGAAGGGAAGGGGGGGGTTCTTGAAATTTTGTACTCTGTCTTAATGGGGCAGAATAAAGTAAATTTATTGAAGGGGCACGTAATTTATTGCTTACTAAACTTGACTTTAATCAACTTACAGTTCACTATTATGTGTCCATAGACCTCTACTTCCGCAATATTAAGCTCATGTTCTGGATGATTTTGTTCACGTACACGTCCTCTTATCGTAATTTCCAATCCTGCCACATTCAGACCAGGATAAGAGTAAAGATTTTTGTTACGCTCGTATTCTATCGTGATGACCAAAACGTCTCCGACATAAACTCTGACTCCGTCTAATCTAACGGAGCAGCAGTCTTGCCGATTGTAGATGTCGATTGTGTTGATAAAGGAGTATTTTTGAAGTTTCACTTTCCACCACGCATCTGGACCCTTCGAGGCTGTATGAACAATCTCATTGCTGAGGAGTAAGGAGTGACGGTATATTAATTGTCAATTTGTCCATACAGACACAAATGACATTCCTAAATACTCTTTAAAATTAAAATTTCATTTGCTTATTAAAGTTTTGTAAACCCTCACCTGTTGCTTCTAAGATGCGTCCCACTCCCATTCCTGTTTCCATCTATTGCTAAACTCGCGGGGGAATAGGTAGAAACGTAATCTATTTGAGAAGCTATCCCATCTCGTGCAATGTTTTTACAAGGTCTCCCTGAAAATGGACGAAAATCCGTTTAAACTCTGCAGTACAAAAAAGCAGCGCGTCGTTGCAAAGTTAAGCAAAAAATATTAATTTTGTGACGTGTCCATATTTGAATAGATGTGTAGTAGAATCATATATTGATTTGAAAGAACTTACAGGTGCATTTATTCGGAATCGCTTCTGCTATTAGACTTCGTTGCAATTGAAGCAGAACAATCGCTATTAACATATTTTCTTCTGCTGAAGTGCGTTAAGATTTATTTTCGTGCGTATAAGTATGTTTTACTTAAAATATATGGAACTATGGTTAAGTAAATAAACAAAACACCAAGAGGGCGATAAATTCGATTTCGAGAAAATTTCCACGAAGATCCCCCGCTCGGCTCTTAAGCAGTTATTACCCTTATTCTTAACAGTTAACAATAACGAGTCGAAGTTAATATAGCCGATTATAATGTAATTAAAAAATCACAACACTGCTCCAATCATCTTTGCACGTGCACTCACTAAACGTGCGCGTTACTAATGCTTTAATCACAATGAAATAATCACAACACTGCTGCAATCATCTTTGCACGTGCACTCACTAAACGTGCGCGTTACTAATGCTTTAATCACAATGAAATAATCACAACACTGCTGCAATCATCTTTGCACGTGCACTCACTAAACGTGCGCGTTACTAATACTTTAATCACAACAAAGCAGATCATCATACTGCTCCAATCATCTATGAAATAAGATACAAGTTTGGGAAAAAGTTACAGGTACAAGTTACAGAATGCAAGTCACATTCACATTTCACATCCTTCAATTAACTTTTTAAACTTATATCCCACAGAATAACACTTCACTGAATTGATTTCTTTATCTAGTTAGGAGCTGAAGTTAGGGACCCGGACAGAGTGTTCACAAAACCTCGCACGTTTTCTCCCTCTTCCCTGGCCCCCCTTTCTTGACTCACTCATCTGGATTAGATACTTAGCATGCTAATTCTAGCGAAGCTTCCAGTCTCCAAAACCTTATGGCTTGAATAAAAACTATAGAGCAATGAGCAAGCAGTTAGAGTAATCTTATGGCTTGAATTTACCTGGGGACCTCAGGCTATTATATTTATGTTCATAATCATAATCGAATAGAGATTTGGCGGAATGACAGGCTGAGCGCGGCCCAGTGAGGCTTGAATAAAAACTATAGAGTAATGAGCAAGCAGTTAGATTGGAGCAAAGCATTTATGAGGATGCGCCATACTCTCATGCGACTGTGTGATGGTCTAGCCAGGAACATTTATGACCAGCAATACTACAAATGGTTGATGCCCCTCCCCTCGCTCACTCCCAATGAATAAACAAACACGAGCACCCAGAAATGAAGGAATGGAGCTCGCTCTCAAATGTGATGGTAATATATATATAGTCACTCTTATGAACTGACTCCGGCCCGGTCCTGTGACCCCCAACTGTTTTCATTGTTCTCCAAAAGTGTTAACAATGGAGCATGAGATACTCTAGAAAGTCCTAGTGCTGTAAATCAGTTAATTGAGACTCGATAAGTTGAGAGTTATTAAAGCTTCTATCGTCAGTCTTTCTAATTCTTCTCCAAATTCTTCTCTTTTAGGAATAAATTTAGCATTGAGAAAAGTTTTAAATTTTGTATATTTTAGATTTTGTTATCTCCCTGGAATACACTGATTAACACAGATAACTATTTCAGGTTGGCTTCCGCCCAGAGTTATACGATGTAGCGGTCGGTGGCTTCTTCTTCCTCAGTGGCATCATCTTCTTTAGACTGGATGGTACCCTGCCCTTTGCTCATGCCATCTGGCACATCTTCGTATTTTTGGGGACCTACTACCACAGTACCGCTCTGGTAGAGTTGCTCATCAGAAATAGTAAAGAATTCCTCCATCCTCACGGAGTTTAACTCTTGTTAAGCTGTAGGTTGAATTTGTAGAAATCGCAATTTGATGTGGAGACTTTAGTTTGATTAGTATGGACTTATTATTATATAATTGAATAATAATGTATTAATTTACTAAGTTAGTGAAAAAATTAAGGTTTACAATTACATTGCTTTAGGCTATGTTTTTTCCAGTCCAAAAACTTTAGGGGAGCTTACAAGTTACCTGGTTAAGCAACTGAAAGCGAAACTGAAAGTGAAACAATATATAATATTGAGATGGAACTGGTGATGTTATATTTCTTTTATATTTGAACTGCCTTTTTATTTAAGTTTGGTGCTAGACCACAACACACCCGAATACTCAATAGTTATTATTATCACAATTCTGGCCGGAAAGGAAAACCTGTATGGATAAAATTTTTGAAAGTTGTCAGATGGATTAAGTTAGTCCTGTGATGTATCGGACAATAATTTTTGTATGTATTGCGTTTTACCCGGGTTGTGGTTGCTGCAATCTTTATATAATTTATAATAAGAGAGTTAAAATTATTTTCATGATTGTAAATTTTCCCTCGACCGTTGATCTGTTTGTTGTATAGTAGTTGTTGAAAGCTGAAGCTTTGAATAGCTCGATAAATGTGTTTTATGTGTAACACAATGATAAAATAGTTTTATATATGGGTTCTTAAATTTCAAGAAAATATCAAGATGTACCATGGATAACTTCCCAACTTTTAAATGCCCTTAATATGTTAATAAAATGTGGTTGATATTTGCTGAGCATCCGATTGTTGCGATGACAAATGTTCCATGGCCATGCCATGTGTAGAATTTAGTTTTTCTTAAATCTGTTGAAAGATCTGTATTAGCTGCTTCTTCTTTTGCTATCTATCTTTAATTTTACTGTTTCATTTTCCTCCCAAAATCTCATAAAGTCAATATGGAGAACTGGATCTGATTTTGGCTCATGGTACCCCGGAAATTTGTACTTATCCTGGAAATTTAGAAGCAAGGTGATCGTTATGAATATTGAAGATTCGAGGGACTTTTGGTGATGAAAAATGATCATCACCCCTCATCAGGCCTCAATTTTTATTCCTATTGCAGAATAAAGCTAACCTTCACTGTTTGTCAAATTGATAAACAAGGATTATTATATCAGCAAAATCATCGATTGAGGCTTTTACCCCTACAAGATTAAAAGTGGAACATCCTGTCGCACGGTGGAGAAATAGATTTAAACCCAAACTAGCACCTTTTTTTTGGCCCAATCATTTTTACATATCTATTGATTTGACAAATTAAAACTACTGGGATAATGTTTTAAAACAAAATTACTTTCCAATTCTTAACATAACCCATCATACAATTGCGGTGGAAAATGAAAGAAAAAAGCCAACTGAAAATATTAAATACATTCATTCAGAAATGAAATCTTATATTCCATCTTGCTACTGTCCAGATTTTCTAGCCGTAGTTGCAACTGTAAGCAATACAGTTTACTTTACACACAAACGTAGTACGTACCCAGTAAACCTTACGTTAGATTTTCCTTTTTTGACTCATTCAGCATGCACTTTGCCAGCATTTTGCCAGACTTGTAAGAGATTTCTTTACAATCTTTGTCTTCTCGACACTTATTCATGGCAACATTGGAAAGTCCTCCTCGGCTAGTGCATAGGAAGTGTCTGCAATTATCCAGTTTCCATGTTCACTCTTCTTCGTCGATATCTTCCGTACCTGCCTCCTCGTCAGTGACAGCTAGATACAGATCATTCCCAGTGTAGTCCCAGACCTGCGGGTAGATTGTGTTCGTATCCAGTCTGCAGACTCCGTCCCACGATGTGAACATCTTGCTCCAGAGAACTTTATTCGTGTTAGCGTCTATCAACTTCACACATTTGGTAGTTTTCTCAACTTTAAGTACCTTCACCCCGTCTCTACACTTCAGAGCATCACATTTGAGGTTGAAGTCAGTTTTTTCACCACCCCACCATCTTTTTGCGCCAGCTCCTTTGCAGAAGAGATTTCCGGTGAGGTCACTGTTGGAGGAACGTTTCTTGTACATCTCTACGTGCCCCAGAATAGCCCCAGATCTAGTCCTCAAATAGAGCTTATACTTGACACTTTGGTTACAGGGATATTTGACGTAAAACTCGGCAGGGTCATTTTTATAAACGGGCAAGGACACTCTTTTACTTTGGTTGATCTGTGTCCATGTGAGAGCACTGGTATCCTCGACACTGTTCCTCCGGACAAGCTTCTCAGTTGTGAGCCGATACGACTGAGAGACTCCAATCATCAGCATCAACACTATCATCAGTTTCATCTCAGCAATGGAGGTGGAAATATAAATTCACAGTTAGCACGCTCAGTACAGGTCTATACGTTCAGACAGGCTAGGTCAGGGATCCGTCAACAAAATAAAAACGATGGCACGATAGTATTAGTTATAAAATGCCTCGTCTTTCATCCCTTATATATTTACAATTCTAACAATAGTATCATTGTTAATTTGGATTGGGTTTCATCGTCTACTCTTGTGTGAATTGTTTGATGAACTGGTTAGTATCTGGTTAATTGGATTCATTGTATTATAGCACAACTAAAAGTGGAGGGAACAACAATATAAACCCTTAAATATACTTAAATATAAATCAGTTAACTGTTCTAAATGAGCAAAATTGTTAAGTGGGTTTTGATAAAGATATCATGATATGATTAATAAAGATATTAACGTACCAAGGTGACGTGTAATTGAAGGATAACGATGTGGATATCAGGTCCGTTGGCGTTTTTCCACAAGCAGCGCCAGGATGCGAAGTACCACGGAAATTTGTTCAAAACTTGGAAATCTAGATTCTAGAAGCAAGGTGAAGGAGATCGTTATGAATATTGAAGATTAAGTGGTTCATCACCACTCTTCTGCACTGGCTCTTTATTCCTTCTGCAGAAAAGTCAACCTTGACTGTTTGTCAGCGGCTTTTAGTTTTACTTACTGGCTCAGTCTGGGGTCCCCAGGTAAGCTTTTGCATAAAAGTGGGATTCAACATCCTGTCTGTCGTCCAATGGAGAAATATATTTCAAACCAAACTAGCACTTTTTGTTCCCAATTATTGTTTACAATACTATTGATTTGACAAATTAAAAATACTCAGATGATTTTTTTTAATGCAATAATTTCCCAATTCTTAACACAACCAACCCAAATTAATTTAATTAGGGGTCGTTCAAATCAATGAAATTAACATATTCATGTTAATTTCATTGATTTTAAGGCAGCGTTTGATTCCATCAGAATAGAGTTTATCTGGTCAAGCATGAGACACTTTATGTTAGAATCTTCCAGGCATTTTTCAACGGAACCATGAGTGCTGTCAGGGTTAATGGTAAAATGTCTGATTGGTTCTCTGTCAATTCAGGCACTGGACAGGGCCCTCCTGTATTTAATTTTTGTCTGAACTTTGGTATCTTTTTGGCTGAGGTTCACAAGGCAATCAGTCATGGTGCTGTACTGCAAAAGGAACTGAAGGGGGCAGATGAAAAAGTTATCATGGATAGTGACTACGCTGATGATCTGGCAGTGATGGACAATACTGAAGAAGGGCTGCAGGAGTCCACTGATCTTATCGCTTATTACACCTCTTATGCTGGGTTAAAGATCAACGCTAAAAAGACACAATGCATGGCGATCAGCAAGTGTGCATCCCAGCGACCTTACACCGAAAGAGACAGTATAAAGCTAACAGTGGAGGGAGAACCTGTTGAACAGGTCACTAACTTTGTTTATCTTGATGCCAACGTCAGTGGGGATGGTACCATTGACCGAGATCTTGACATCAGGATTCAGCGTGCTAATGGTGCGTTCCATCAGCTTTGGAAGATATGGAACAGTAGAACTAGAGAAGTTCTCAGAACTGAAGAAGTTCTCAGGCGTGCTGGAATTAAGTCTATTGAAGCTTTCATCGGTTCGGTTAGACTAAGGTGGTACGGACACGTTGTCAGAATGCCAGAGACACGATTTCCCAATTTTCTACTGGATTGGAAACCAAACTATGGAAAGAGACTGAGAGGACGACCCCGCAAAGGCTGGATGGCCTGTGTACTTGAGGATGCGGCTGACTTTACAGGTGTCGATAACATCAGCAGAGATGCAGTAAAACAATTAGCTCTAGCTCTAAAACGAGTGGAATGGAGGCACATGATACACCGTAGAAGAGATGTGTGTGATGCAGGCCACTCCAACGACTAGGAGGAGACCTCTAGCCTCTTTATGTAGCATGTATGTCACATATTACGTAATCAGCCGAGGGGGGTTTTCCAAATGCTTACGGTTGATTACGGAATAATAACAATTTGACAATATTTTAATTCAAATTCCACTCAATTTCACTCTGATAGTGATAAAATTTAGAAATTGATCGAATATCCGGCTATAAGTATAATAGTAAGAAGTTTAGAAAGTGTTTAGCCGGATATATTAATGATTTCGGCTCATCAGTCATCATGATAGCATGAAACGTAGAGAAAAGTGTTTTCTAGGGAAAAAAGTCGAGGGGGGGGGGGGGGGGGGGAGGGTCAGGCCGTGATTATGTAATATTGCTGTCAGGAGGGGGGGGGGGGGGGGGGTTGGGTCTTGATTAATGATTACGGTTGATTACGGAGGGGGGGGAGGGGGCAAAAATTGCTTAAATATTGATTACGTAATATGTGAACGACCCCTTATTAAATATTAAATAAATCCAGAAATGAAATGTTATATTCCATCTTGCAACTGTCCAGATTTCCTAGCCGTAGTTAATTTGTAAGCAATACAGCTTGCTTTACTCACAAGCGTACGCAGTAAACTTTACGTTAGATTTTCCTTTTATTGACTGATTCAGCTGGCACTTTTTCTGCATGCTTCCTTTGCAAGAGATTCCGCTGCACTCCTTGATTCCTTCACATAACGTCATGGTCTCAGATTTCGTGTACTTTAACAAAGTCAGGCCCTTCTTAAACTTCCTGTCCTCTACTTCCCTCCACGTACAAGTTTTTTTCTCTTCCTTGTCGTCATCATCGTCATCGTCATCATCGTCGTCGTTTTCGTCATCACCTCCAGCTAGAAAAATGTATATTACAAGGATAACCTAAGGTTTCACCTAGCAGTAAACAGAAAGGATTTCCGAATATCATTCCCATAGAAGAATAGCACCAGCTATATTAAGTATTATAAATTATGTAAATATGTATTATTACTTTATTACGTAATCAATTTTTGGACAATTTGTAACCCCCTCCCCCCTCCTTAAAGTTAATCAGTCTTACACATAGCTATCGTGTAAAAATTACACTAGCGTAATCATTTGGAAACCCCCTCCCCCTCGGCTGATTACGTAATATGTTAACGACCCCATATTGGTTAACGAAGGCACTGACCCATCAGAATAGGATAGTGAGCGTAGCTAGCAATAGCACATGTGTTAGTACCTCTCCTAATCTTTATATAACCCTTGTCTCCCCAGGATGAACCCCAACTGAAAGTGGTGGAGGTTGTCATAATGTCATCGCCTCGAAATCTCGATCAAATCATAATGTCAGTTATAGTACTATGCAATGACGAACTTGATGAAGCTTAGGCAGCGCCTAAGCAACAGACACTGTAGCGGAAAATAGAATATCTGCAGTAAGTATCTGCCTACCTGTAAAGCTGTAACCTAGCGAACGCGAACCTAGTGGACATCATTGCTGTATGATGAACAAGAAAATAGTTATGGATAGTACTGTACTGTGTACACTGTAGAATCACGATTCAGTGACACAGCTGAAATTGAGAAACAGTTTATATTTTCCTTAACTGTTTCGCAACTATTGTATTAAAACGTGATATTAAAGCTTATGCACTACTTTTAAAACGTGATATTAAAGCTTATGCACTACTTTATTGGACTTAATTTGGTCGGAAATCGCGCGAATGGTAAAAGTGTCAGCGCCCATAATAATATCCACTCACGCAATAATAATATCCATCCAAATAAGGCCAAGGTGCTATAATATATGTGATCATGGCGAGTAAGAATTATCCACTATATTCAGTGCCTTACTCCCCTTACTTACAAGCAAATTTATTTATATCCTACATGAAAGCATAAAGCTGATAAGCATGTTATGTGTGACATAATAACTTCAGCACACCTGATGTACACGATATAAGCACTGCTTCAAAGTTTGTAAATTTCGCAGTGGAACTGCACGCCAAGTGCACGTGACCTGTACATTCTCCTGCACGTCATCTCGTCTTATCAGATCTTTCTGAAATCGCTTGTATGTTACGTTGACGCGAATTTGTCCATATTTTAGTGTAAACCTTCTAATTGTAGTTAAGCTAATTGGTTAATTAAAATATGACTATCATGGATGAGAGTAGTGACATGTTGTCAAGGTGGGTGTTGGATCCTTTCACAATCTTTCTGTTTGCTAGAACTTCCGATGATCCACTATCCAGGAGTTCAAACGCTAGGTTAATATAATTTTGTTTGCTAGTCCATTCACAAATCACGCGTTTTCTCCCCAAAGGTTTTATCAAAGTTTGTTGATCACGCAAAGGAAGAACGAAGAGCTGATTTGTACGTTGGAAGATAGTGTGCTACAATTGGAGAGATTGGAGTCTATGTCCGAGGATGATCCTCTGAATGAAGTCATAGCAAATCTCAGGTAGCTGCTAGGATCCTTTTATCCCTTTCTTTACCTGCTCGTATAACCACTTCAGCTATTATTCACCAATTACCTATTATTTGTCCCCTCCTGATCTAAACAGACAACATGCAAAATAGCCAACTCTAAACCTTGAATTTTGTCGATTTCTTTTACCTCTGTGTTCGCCTCAGGGTGGTTACTTTGGAAACAATCCGTCCTAACCAGAATAGCTCACGGGAACTGGACGGTTTTATGAAGCTGTTGGAGGCGAGGCTTTGTGAGATCAAGGCTCAGGAGAAACACAACGAGAAACAGGTAATAGTAGCTGCAGGTTCCACATGGCATGATGGGCGGTTATTTTACATTATTGTAGCTGTTATTGTTAACGGTTAGGTCAATAAATATTAGGTCAATTTGTTATTATCATCGCCTCCGTAGCTCAGTGGTTAGAGCACTGGTCTTGTAAACCAGGGGTCATGAGTTCGATTCTCATCGGAGGCTAATCCATAGCCTTTGTCGCCTTTGGAATGATCTTTTACGAAACTATGCTCTTTCAGATTTTAACAATTGAAAAAGAGAGACGAGATGTGAAATCCCAAAGGTCGGCTCTTGATGAGCAGAAGAGGTTGCTTGCTAATGATAAGGAGAAGCTGGAGCAGAAAATTGACCAGGTGCACCACATAGTTACATCATCAATCATCATATACTATATAGAATTACCATTGAGTTGCTACATTCAATTTCATTTAATCTATTTGTACTTTTGTAACATTCTCATCAAATTTAATAGATTAACAGTGTTGTATGAGTTTAAAAATAAAATATAGAATTTAATGATCGTGTGTGTGAGATTACAGAACGAGATCGTGCACGCCAAAGTGGTGTTGTAACATTTACAGATAGCTTTTTCACACAGGAAAGAAGCGAGTTATTAGCTCGAGCAGAAAAGTTGGCGGCAATGGCAAAGATAATCGAGCATGAACCTGAATCACTGGAGGTGTCCGTTATCAAGGTCGGGATTATGTATTTATATAACGTCGTGTTCATGAACTTCATTTCATAATTTTCACCTAATCTAAATCAACTCATAATCATACTCGAAAATTAATTTTCTTTTGTATATATAGGGGATGCCAGAATTATTGACAGACTGATTGTAGTCTCACAAAGAAAACAAAGCATAAGTAAACTGTAAGTTTCCACGTAGGAGGCAGAGAAGGGTAAACTGAAGTCAGAGTTGTCGGTAATGAAGAAGACAGAGGAGATCAAGGGACTGGAGACGATGTGTGAACGTTATCAGGAGGAAATTAAGAAGGTTAGTTGAAGAGTTGGTAACTGGTTACTGTTCCTGTTGGTAACTGGTTACTGCTTACCTCTCACTGTTTACTTATAATAACCTGCCACTATACTGCAACAGTCGATGAACTCTGATCACAAGTTATATGATTATAGTTGATGGAATGGTAGCAGCTTATTCGAGTTTGACTTGTCGTTTTCCAGGTAAGGGATGATGCTAGAGAAGCGATAAAGATCAGTGAGAATCAAGCGATTGAGGGTAAGTAATAATAAAATAACGCCAACAAGCCTATCTCAGCGTTTACTTCCAGTTTTTCAACTAACAAAGAAATTATACAATCTGCAGCTTAATGACATTCTTACTTATGGATATTTGAAAATGATCATTTTTGTATTTTCACAGCTTGCAAGAGGTTGAAACAAATGAACACAGAGTTAGTGAAATCACAAGATACAGCCAGAAGAATGCAGCAAATTCTTGTGGCAGAAAAAGATCGAAACAAAGAATTGAAGGTAACAAAATTTAAGTGTAGCAGCGTAACTGTGATTTTCCGATAAATGGTTTTCAATTTTTAATTTCAATACTCTATTATTGTTGTTGTCACGATCATCGTTATCGGAGCTTTACGCTATGCAACGAGATAATTAAATTGAAGTGCAATCGTAAGAAGCAATCAAGAGTTTTAACATTTCGTAAATTTTAACCAAAAACGATTTCCTTACCAAATGTTTTAAAGCTTTGAATGCTCAATAGTTCAATTAGCCTATCTAATCACTATCATTGTTAATTGAGAAGAAATCAGCTTCATCAGGTTACCTTATCATCCCAATCAATCAAAATTCAGAAACGGCAATTTCACCCTAAACGCGAGTCTGTAGACAGCCCACCATCGGCTCGAATCTCCTGTCTTCCTAAACTTAATGAGTATGAATCATATCCTTTCTATATGCATGAGAAACATCGAGGGTTTCTCATAGACACGAAACAATGTGCTTTGGGAGTGGTTTGCTGTAATTTAGTAATTGTACAGTTAATACTTTAATAGGGTACACATGGAACGATGGGCGGCCAATATCCCTTATATTTTATTCAGTAAATTTATCATCATCATCGCCTCCGTAGCTCAGTGGTTAGAGCACTGGTCTTGTAAACCAGGGGTCATGAGTTCAATTCTCATCGGAGGCTGATTCAGTGACCTAGTCACCTTTTGGAGTGATTTGAAGATAATAATATGGTATAGGTGTCCATGGAATTGCAGCGTAGATTGTAGACCAGTGAATGGATTGTAAACCATTGAGCACTCAGCTGCAGCACTGGTCTAGTAAACCAAAGGTCATGAGTTTCATTATATCAACGAACGATAAAAATTAGAATAAATGCAATTGATTTTGCTGCCGCTGCAAGAAAAGATGAAAAGGTAATGCTATTTTCTTAAATTCTCGAGTTTTTGAGGGATATTAAACAAGATCCCACACTATGCACCCAAACCCATGCAACCTTGGCGAACCAAAGTAAAAGGGGTACTTCCGAGCAGTTCGGTAAATAATGGTTTCCGCATTGATCGACTTATACCTTGTTAGTACAGACAGATCCGTCTGAAAAAATCGATCTGCTGACACTCAAAGCTTTCAGAGGATTTTTGACGTTTTTGAGTCCCATTAGGTGCCCTTTATGGCTGACCAACTTTTCCGAACTTTTCCACTTGTCTTAAGGCCACTTTTTGCCACTTTACCACTTTTTACCACCTTTCTTGTTTGTCGAATATCTTTAGTTGTGAACATCGTAAAAGGTTGCGGATCAATCGAGTGTGTTCATATTATCAGGAAGAAAAACTTTTGTTGCAACAATTTTTACGTCAGATAATAAGTTAATTGGATAATTATCAATTAACTAATTAGCTAAATTCTAAAAAATTTTACATTTTTTAGAATTACATTTTTTTTCGAGACTTTAAAAATTTCGAAAATTAAAAATATTTTTTCCGCCAAAAGTGATCAAATCGCATGAAACACGGAGAAAAATGCCTTTCAAATAAACTTAGTTAATTTTTCGTTTCAAGAATACTTAAATCGCCAATATTTGTAGTTGGAGTTCAGTAAATCTCGGCAGATTTTAGTAATCAGGAATTATATTACTACGTGAAGAGGTCTGAAACTGAAAAACGTTAACCATACGATCGCGCGGCGACATAAGAGAGTTTCATAAACTAATTTTTACAGAAACTGCACCAATGGCACAGTCATGATCGAAACGATAGCCTGCTGTACTGTCATTTTATTGATTTCAAT
Source organism: Bolinopsis microptera (assembly GCF_026151205.1). Classification (NCBI taxonomy): domain Eukaryota; kingdom Metazoa; phylum Ctenophora; class Tentaculata; order Lobata; family Bolinopsidae; genus Bolinopsis; species Bolinopsis microptera. The sequence goes on from NC_087074.1 coordinate 3,554,029, forward strand.
GATGAATCAGTGGGGTTAAGATAATCACATTTGTAATAAAATATAAATAAAACATATCTATACCGTCAATTGTGCTAGTCTAAACCAGCCTACCTGTATTACCAGGCCTCTTCTTTTCCTCGACAATCAAACCAAGTTGCTCATATCGCATTTGGTGGGTGATGTAAGTGGTAATGCGCTTAGTCAATAAAGACACCGTGTTTTTTATTAAAAGGAGTTAATGAAGCAAGTATTCATGACACAAAGAAGAATGGTCGGTGGGGATTGGGACCCACTTAAATCACCTTAACACAGTGCCCTCAGTAATCCATCCTGTTATTCAAATTATTTGTTATATAGTAGTGTTGAAAGTATTGAAACTAATACATATCGAGCTGTATTCAATCAGAATACGACACAATACGTGTATATTAAATATGGCTCTTAATGAGGTTTATGTTACGCTTTATACCGTGAGAAACCCGGTATAGAGACGTTTTAAAGTTTATCACGAAAACGTATACTTGGCCTCATTACATGGCTCATTTACAGTTCGAAGAAGGCAAGAACAGATCAAGGAAACTAAGGAACAGCCAGGTCCAGGAAGCAAGTGTAAATATACACCTTCCAACATCAACTGTGACTTGTTTTGTATTGTACTGCATACCGCTTCATTTGCTGTGCTGGATACCTCAAATCACCCCCATATTTCAGGGTCGGCTAAACGTAAAATCAGCAAGGGTAACATACTGGCAAGGGTAAGATGTAGATACGAGTGACGGGCAAGGGGTAGTAAAGAACCGGTAATAATTAATTCAGTGAAATATTCCACGAGAGTCAGGATATTTTGGAAATTGCTAATAGAGACAGATTCTGATCAGGAAGGATTGTTAATGTTATTGAGGGTGTTGATTTGAAATCCGGACGTCGTGAGGTAAAAATACAGGTTCTTCCCGTAGAATATTCGGGGCTATGATGATCAGCTCAGGATTAATGTGGGACAGATCGACGGGCATTGAAAAGAGCGAGTTGAAAGCTTTCTGGTCTTTTCTTGCCTTCTTTGAGCCATGAGGCCAAGTAGACGTTTTCGTGATAAACTGTAAAACCTCTCCATACTATTACTGGGCCTCTCACGGGAGAAACGAGAAGTGTACGATATAGAACGTTTCATATACCTCATTAAGGGCCATAATATAATATACACGTATTGCATTGTGTCGTTTTGTGATTGAATACAGCTCGATATGTATTACTACTTACATCACCCACCAAATGCAATATGAGCAACTTGGTTTGATTGTCGAGGAAAAGAAGAGGCCTGGTAATACAGGTAGGCTGGTTTAGACTAGCACAATTGACGGTATAGATATGTTTTATTTATATTTTATTACAAATGTGATTATCTTAACCCCACTGATTCATCATTGAAATCAATAAAATGACAGTACAGCAGGCTATCGTTTCGATCTTGACTGTGCCATTGGTGCAGTTTCTGTAAAAATTAGTTTATGAAACTCTCTTATGTCGCCGCGCGATCGTATGGTTAACGTTTTTCAGTTTCAGACCTCTTCACGTAGTAATATAATTCCTGATTACTAAAATCTGCCGAGATTTACTGAACTCCAACTACAAATATTGGCGATTTAAGTATTCTTGAAACGAAAAATTAACTAAGTTTTAGTCAAATAAATTATTTGAAAGGCATTTTTCTCCGTGTTTCATGCGATTTGATCACTTTTGGCGGAAAAAATATTTTTAATTTTCGAAATTTTTAAAGTCTCGAAAAAAAATGTAATTCTAAAAAATGTAAAATTTTTTAGAATTTAGCTAATTAGTTAATTGATAATTATCCAATTAACTTATTATCTGACGTAAAAATTGTTGCAACAAAAGTTTTTCTTCCTGATAATATGAACACACTCGATTGATCCGCAACCTTTTACGATGTTCACAACTAAAGATATTCGACAAACAAGAAAGGTGGTAAAAAGTGGTAAAGTGGCAAAAAGTGGCCTTAAGACAAGTGGAAAAGTTCGGAAAAGTTGGTCAGCCATAAAGGGCACCTAATGGGACTCAAAAACGTCAAAAATCCTCTGAAAGCTTTGAGTGTCAGCAGATCGATTTTTTCAGACGGATCTGTCTGTATTATGTCAAGGAAAATTGTTGACTCGGTGAATGGTCCTTTAGAGTTGAAACTATTATCGCTCCACGTGACACTGATTGACCGGTTATAGTCACATGATTCACCGCCAGCATTTGCACAAATCACATGATCCAACCAGATCGGCTTATCATGTGACAAATATTCGGGTGACCATAGGATCCAATCAAACGTGTAACTGGACTCTCATACCAGACAGCAGACTATTTTCAGACATCAGAAACGTCTGATTATGATAACGATAAACCATGGGTTAAAGTATATAAGGATGTTATATCTTGTTCATTGTTATCAATTGTTTACAGTCAGTTCATCTCTTCTTCCACAACCTATCAACTATTCAACAACCTTTAATAATTAAACATCTTGTCAACAATCTATAAGATGCACTCTTTCGTACAGTACGCCATCAAACTAGGATACACTGCTTGTGATGCTGAATTAGCTCTCTCTAGATTGGGACACGATGCTATCACCAACGACCTCCTTACCCTGGTAATCTCCTTAAAATCAGCAACATCCGCTCGGAGGAACGATCTACCGGGACAAGGAAAGCGTTTGCCAAAACCAAAACGATGTTTGGGATACAAACTGGAAAGTCTCTCCTATGTACCAGTTCCTGAAATGTGCTGATATAGAAGCATTCTTAGGATTTTATGTGTCAGCAGCATACACAAAATCTTTATCAAGGCTGTATGGTCGGATGGTCCTATTCAAGAAACATAACTGAAGTTTATGCTTAAACTAATGGTCATCCTGAACTTAACCCTTACCCAAACCTTTCCGCTCTACCTTGATCCTTCCTTGCATGGCACCGATCCTGAACTTAATCATGATCCCTGAACGGTGCTTGAATCCTTAACTGCAATGCTGAATTGAAACCTAGTGTATAAATTAATGGCTAACCATGATCCCCGGAACATAAAGTTGTTATTCATTAAAGACAAAAAACATCATGACCTTATCTAGTGTCTTGATCTTACGCATGGGAAAATTCTTGATTTTCAACATACATTATGTCACCTGAACATGTGATTTGGATTTGATATTATTGATAATTGTGTGTATGTAGTTATCTATTGTTAATATTTATACTTTTTACCACTCTCACAAAATACTTTGTATTCTTCGATACGGTAAAAACTAAAGAGCAATCATAAGATAAAAATGAATCCTAATTTTCTTCAGGCATCACTTGACCACGAGCGACTCCAGCCCATCAGCAAACACATGGCTTCGAGTCTGGCAGATGGTAGTGTTGAGGGAAACTTAGCCACTATTCCTGGACTGTCACGTGCCCTGATACAACGTGCAGCACGTGCTGGCAATATGCCAACTGCTATCAGGGTCGAGGAACTGCTCAAGAAAAACGAAGTGAGTTTAATAAAATGCTGTTAATTCTTAATGTAGATGTTGTAGCTATAAATGGCTACAGCTAACACTATTAAAGTATTAATGCTAAGTACCAAACAACAAGTGGGAGGTGGATCGTTGGTATACCATTAAATCGATTTAACACCGCAATTCCAGTCGCAATTAGCCTGGGACCACTACTAGCATAGTCACAACATCTACAAAGCTGCCATATAGCCTGACTGACAATTTTCTCGACTGACTGACAATGTTTCTTCTTTTCCCCATTTAGAATACAAAGATTAGTACATTTTAGCTTATAATTAATATTATATTTTTACCTATAGTTTACCTAGATTAAACAAGACTAGCCACTAGGAGTAGGACTTGTTAACAAGTTTTTTCCCTCGGAATAATGATTCATTCATAGATTGATCGTCATTTTTTTAGAGTCTGAGACTTGAAGTGGAAACAAGCAACAAAGCGTTAAGTGATCTCCAAAGAGAGCACACCAAAGTTAAAGAGAGTTGTAAAACAGCTTGTTCAAACCTTCACTACACCACGGTTAGTTGAAATCCCTCGAAAGTCACGCCAGGCATGGAGTACACATTTTCCAGCTTCCGATTGCAACAATTTCTAAAATATGAGACTCAAACATTTATTCTTGTACATGTAATCTACTAATCTAATCTACTAATCTAATCTACTAATCTAATCTACTAATCTAATCTACTATTGTAGATGCAAGTGACGACCCTAAAGCAGAGCCGGGAGAATGCGTTACAAAAGCTGAAGAAAGCTCAACAGAACTACGACGCTCTGAACAGATCCCTGACGAAACAAGCTGCAGGCTGGGTGCAAGAGAGGCTAGATGATCGTACAGTGGACAGAACGAGGAAGATGCAACGCCTCTTCCCCAATCTCAATACCGTTGCATAGTTAATCAAAGTTTACCTGTGGCGTTATAAACTTGAACTCATGAATTATTCTCTAGTGGTTCGATGAAGTTTTATTTGAACGCTAACAGCATTGAGACGAAATCAGATCGAACATCTATAGCCTGTTTTTTTATTTTATGCCTTTCCGAGATCTTATAAATTCATTACGATTCGTAGTCTAATGAAAAATACAGTAATTTGTTATTCGTTATATAAGCAGTGTTCTGCCGTTTTCTCAGAAAAGGCAGTAAGTCCAATTTTTCGAAATATGGCAATATTGGTATCAAAATTTTCAGTAGAAAATTCTCTACAACATGAGCTACATATTAATGTATAGAAACGTTGTTGCATGCAATTCCTAAGGAAGTAAGTCCAAGTTGAGAAACATTATGTTCGGTTTTGGCCAATTATTTTCTGAGAGAAGGACGTAAGTCCGGACTTACTGCCTTTTCTGAGAAAATCTTGAAAATTTTCTGAGATAAGGAAGTATTTCCGTGGACTTACTGCCTTTTCTGAGATAAATTATCTGTGATAGGAAGAAGTAGCTGGACTTACTTCCTATAAAACCATGCTAAAAACAGAATTTTAGAAAGCGATTTCCCAAAAAGAACATAACTTTACTGCCGATTGATATTTTCGCTTGAAATTTTCAGAATCGATGTATAATTAAATTTCAACCTTACGTAAGTGATCAAAATTTTCATTTAGGCCTCAAAAAAAATTTGGTGGCCGATTTTCAAAAACGCTGGATGTATTTTAGTCGCAAAACATAAACATACGAGCAGTCATTGAGCTGTTATAATCGCAGAGAATGTTTAGTTTAGGTATATCTTTTAGATCAAGTTTATCTTCATCAAAATATCGATAAGATATCATTTAATGCACTTAAATCTTTCAAAATTGGCGAGTTTGCCTAAATAAGGGCATACTATTATTCAAAAACATTTATCATATGATATGGAGCAATTTAGATTTACCTAATTGTTTATATTTTACAATATAATCCAAAATACATAGATCCCAACCTCAAAAATTTGGTAAAAAGCTTGGACTTACTTCCTTCTCAGAAAAATATTGAACAGAGATTTTTCTCAGAAAAGGAAGTAAGTCCAAGTTTTCTCAGAAAAGGCAGTAAGTCCATCCAGTATGAAAAATTAGCTCGATTATTTGGCATAAAAATGGTTATATCTAAGCTTATGGACGGCTCAAAGCTTTAATTTTTTTGACAACTTATAATTTGACTTATTATTGATAACTCAGCGTGTTTACTTTCGATCTTACGCAAAAAATAAGCGAAGAAAAAACCATAAACGCAAAAGTCGCAATATCTCGAAATGGCAAATATGGACTTACTGCCTTTTCTGAGAAAACGGCAGTGTTGTGGAGATTGAAATTTAATTCCAGAGCCATTAATTATAATCCGCTGCTTTGTGATTTTTCTTGCTTCCCACAAATTGCAGGTGTGATCATCCACTACTTTCTAAAATCGCAAACCATGACGCTGTTTGGCAACAAACCAAACCTATTACGTAGCAGAACGATACAAATCTTTTATCAACTAATTTAGTATCCCCTCCATTGTTCAAGATTAGTCACTAATTAAAGCCGAATCACCGCGTGGAACTCTCGCGGAACCGCATTTAATGCAGATGTCTATGTTACCTAAATTAGAACGTATACCACCGACCCGGCCAGTGCACCGGCCGGGTCGGTGGTATACGTTCTAATTTAGGTAACATAGACAGGTTAAGATACCATGGTATATTAACCTCTAAATCTTTAGTGCGTTAGTAAAACTAAACAGAGTCGCTGTGGCCAAGGAAATTGAAAATTGTAGTTTGTAATGGCGTAGTTAAGCCACACTGTGAGTATAAAGACTACAATAACTTGTTTCCTAACCCCGTGCTTCCTGCCATTTTCGTAGACTGTTTGAGAAGTTTCCACACATTTTACTGTCATATTTAGACGTTCGCAACGTCGCTGTATTGGGGTAATAGGCCAAGTTCGCTTCTAAACGGCAGTGTAAATCTATTCGGATGACCAGTAACGCAGTTCCAAAGCCTTATTTTCGCAGTTCAGTTAATATTCAGTTGTGCGAATGTTCGTTTTCGAACCATCTAGCTCAATGCTCAAACTTGGACTGACCTATATTTGCAGCATAGCAAACTATTTCGTCATGGTTGATGCAGCTGTGCAGTTTGCGCGGCTGTTTGGTCATAATTAAACCTGGTTATAAACTTTAATCATTGTTGGTTTCGCAATTACTTCCAGTCCAGAGTTCTACGTGGTTTGTTCTTAATAAGTTAATTTGGCTTCTTATTTATTAACGTTGGGAGTTAGAGCCAAAAGCAAATTGTTACGGAGACCATCACAACGTTTTAGCGACTATTCGGCTTTGACTTCGAAGAGCAAATTTTGTTTAATAAATAGTGAACTGAGGCCGCCAGATCTTTGACTTGATTTCCCTCTCCGACGCAAATCTACGGAGAATAGTCGAAATTATTTTAGCCATTAGCCAACTGAACGTCATACAACGTCATACAACGTCTATATAACGGCAACCGTTGTCTGGATACGCTCGTGGACCCTCCTTGTGGTCGACCTTGTCGTGCTGAAAGGAATCTTGATAATCATATCAAAATACCTTGTAAGTTGTAGTTGCTTAGTTGTAAGATACGTGGCCGATATCTCGATATGGTAATATTGGGATCTGATTGGTGGTTTATTAACAATGGCAACCCTGACAAAGACAAATCTACGAAGCTCGACCACCATCTTAATACTACAATACAACTTCAGAAATACACTCGCTATACATATGATACAGCACTAGCTTTATTCTGTAGGCCAGAGTATTGTATAGCTGGATAGTTAGCGTGCACTTCCGATAAATGAAACTGTCCAAGAGTTTGAGAGTTTGAGAGTTTGGGTTCTGTCTAGAGTTTGAGAGTTTGAGAGTTTGGGTTCTGTCTAGAGTTTGAGAGTTTGAGAGTTTGGGTTCTGCCTAGAGTTTGGGTTCTCATGCCTATAGTTTGGGTTCTGCCTAGAGTTTGGGAGTTTGGGTTCTGCCTAAAGTTTGGGTTCTGCCAAGAGTTTGGGAGTTTGGGTTCTGCCTAGAGTTTGAGAGTTTAGGTTCTGGTGAGATACGTATTTGTAGGGAGAATGCTGACTTTTACCCTTTTACTTACTAAGTTACTACAGAGATATTGACTTTGATTCATCCATTAAAGTACCTCATTAGTCGTTATGTTATTACCTTGTTACTCTGTTCATAAGATGCTTCAGATATCTCCTGTTTATCGTTTACCATTTTACTGCCTCGATATTACCAGTTAACCATTTTGGAACAATAACTTCGGGTTACATTTAAATATCTGAGTATCTACTCTGCGAGTATGATTAGTATGATTGTACAGTAGCTTATTGGTATCGTTTATTGGGTTCTTTGATCTTCAGACATTGATATTAGGTTCAGTCATTTTGACTTTATGATATACTCCAGTAGCAGAGAGGAGTTCAGTGTGCACTTCGATGTACAGAGTTTTTTGCTACTGGATATGGATGAATAAGTCATTGGTAACTCAAATCACCGAGGGCCGCATGTTGTGTCGCTAGTCCCAACCCTGTGGAGCCACGCCCATATTTCATATCAGGTGCGTATATGGGAAATATGTATCTCAGCTTCTGAAGGTCTTAGAGACTCAAACTTGAGTTTAAAGTGACCGCAAAGCACATGTTTATATTGGTACTATGAAGGTCACGAAAGCAATAGTAATAGTTCAGCATCAATGTTTGACTTTGTTCTTGTTATAATCTTTCTAAATTTGTTTACCGGCCTGATCATTTTTAATTTCAGTGTAAATTTGATAATAATAACAACGATTTGTGCAATAAATATTACCAAAACTAAACTCGCTTTTAAGAGCAGAATGGAAATGTTACACATAGTTCTAGCAATCCTGGTGACGATCCCCACTTTCCTCCTATTTATCGTATCTATCCTGTACTTCCACTATGGTATTGACGGCTGGGACGACATGATCCGCGAGTTTAACATCCTCAAGTTCAAATTCTCCTTCGGTTGGTCTCAAGTCAGAATCCAGCGTCGAAAAGTTAACTACATAAAGACTTGGAAACATTCGGTAGACAAGTTTGGAGATTTGGTGTTCTTGGAAAAGGGAAGATCGACTTATACTTATAACGAGGTAAATTGCAATTTTTATAGGATATCCTGATCAATGGCACTTCATATCAAATAGACATTAGACATTACACAAGCTTAAGTCATTTCGGATACAAAGCACAATTCCATTTTTGGCCAGGTAGCGCAGTTGGTTAGAGCGCCAGCTTTGCAATCGTGAGGTTGCGAGTTCGAATCCCGCTGTCTGCCTGGTCGTGGGGTGAGCGTCGTTGACGTTCAGCTAAGGATCCTAAGTGGTCTATGCAGCCCCCCGGTCTACTCAGCCGAATACTCGAGAATCGGGTGTGAGGGTTAAATGAGGAGCTGCCCATTGCAGCAAAGTCTCTGGAGAAGAAAGTATGGTACACACTACCTTAACCGTCACTGGCCGAGTGAATCCTTCAGCTTCCTGTAATTGGCTGGTTACACTTGTGTAACAATGTGGCTGTTGGAATACTCCGAAGTAAAATAAGTGTGAGATTTTTAAAAACCTAGTTAAGATTAAATTCTAACAACATAATTCCAAGATCCCATGACATATCTAATAAGAATCATCAGAAGTCATGATCTTAATTAATTTATCAGCGCAACTTCAATCATCACTGTGATAACAACTCGAAAAAGTTCCACAAATGTAAGTAGATATTTCCAACAACAACTTTACCCAGATAGACGATCTGAGTAATGGTGTTGGCAAGTTCCTTTACGAGAAGGGTGTAGCGGATGGTAGTGTGGTGGGGATCATGATGACGAACAGTGTGGAATTTATAGTGTCCTGGCTGGCTATCATTAAACTTGGAGGTCGGCCAGCCCTCTTTAATACCAATCTCAGGTAAATCTAGCATGGCCCTCTTTAATACCAATCTCAGGTAAATCTAGCAGCCCTCTTTAATACCAATCTCAGGTAAATCTAGCAGCCCTCTTTAATACCAATCTCAGGTAAATCTAGCAGCCCTCTTTAATACCAATCTCAGGTAAATCTAGCAGCCCTCTTTAATACCAATCTCAGGTAAATCTAGCAGCCCTCTTTAATACCAATCTCTGGTAAATCTAGCAGCCCTCTTTAATACCAATCTCTGGTAAATCTAGCAGCCCTCTTTAATACCAATCTCAGGTAAATCTAGCAGCCCTCTTTAATACCAATCTCAGGTAAATCTAGCAGCCCTCTTTAATACCAATCTCAGGTAAATCTAGCAGCCCTCTTTAATACCAATCTCTGGTAAATCTAGCAGCCCTCTTTAATACCAATCTCTGGTAAATCTAGCAGCCCTCTTTAATACCAATCTCAGGTAAATCTAGCAGCCCTCTTTAATACCAATCTCTGGTAAATCTAGCAGCCCTCTTTAATACCAATCTCAGGTAAATCTAGCAGCCCTCTTTAATACCAATCTCTGGTAAATCTAGCAGCCCTCTTTAATACCAATCTCTGGTAAATCTAGCAGCCCTCTTTAATACCAATCTCAGGTAAATCTAGCAGCCCTCTTTAATACCAATCTCAGGTAAATCTAGCAGCCCTCTTTAATACCAATCTCTGGTAAATCTAGCAGCCCTCTTTAATACCAATCTCTGGTAAATCTAGCAGCCCTCTTTAATACCAATCTCAGGTAAATCTAGCAGCCCTCTTTAATACCAATCTCAGGTAAATCAAGCAGCTTGGAGGTCGAGTATAGCGGCCGAGATGGCTCACCAAAATTTTCACTGAAAATTTTGAATTAAAAAATTAATTATACAATTAATCGCAAAACAAAAACGATTTTGAATTTGATTTGTAAAATGATTTTAAAATTTAAATAAAAAACGATTTTCATATTGAAATTGAAAACGATTCTCATTTTTAAAACGATTTTGAGTTTGATTTTGAAAACGATATTGATTTTGATTTTGATTTTGAAAACGATATTGGTTTTGATTTTAAAAACAATATTGATTTTGATTTTAAAAACGATATTGATTTTGATTTTGAAAACGATATTGATTTTGATTTCGAAAACGATATTGATTTTGATTTTGAAAACCATTTTGATTTTGAAAATGTTTTTTTTTTTTTCCCCCGGTGGCGGCCGAAATGGCTCAGCTAGCTAATTAGCCGTATGGGATTTATGTTCCGGGGTATTTGGAACAGGTTTAGGGGTTTAAATAGTTAGTACCCGTCCCAAACCATCAGAAAAATCAAGTTTCGACCTCCCAACCCACTCAGGCCACTCCCAGAGGCCACGTTCATCCCAAAATAGCTGAAATCCAGGTCGAATCAAGATAGTTAGATGGGCGTGGATCCCATACGGCTAATTAGCTAGCTGAGCCATCTCGGCCGCCACCGGGAAAAAAAAATTTCAAAATCAAAATGGTTTTCAAAATCAAAATGGTTTTCAAAATCAAAATCAATATCGTTTTCAAAATCAAAATCAATATCGTTTTCAAAATCAAAATCAATATCGTTTTTAAAATCAAAATCAATATCGTTTTTAAAATCAAAACCAATATCGTTTTCAAAATCAAAATCAAAATCAATATCGTTTTCAAAATCAAACTCAAAATCGTTTTAAAAATGAGAATCGTTTTCAATTTCAATATGAAAATCTTATATTTGATCCTTCGAACAGCTGTTGAGCAATGAAACGCAAACATAATCTTAGCAATATGAAAATCGTTTTTTATTTAAATTTTAAAATCATTTTACAAATCAAATTCAAAATCGTTTTTGTTTTGCGATTAATTGTATAATTAATTTTTTAATTCAAAATTTTCAGTGAAAATTTTGGTGAGCCATCTCGGCCGCCATAGTCGAGGTAAATACTTACTTTTCCTTATAAAAAACTTAATCATGAATAGAATTTATAAAATTATAGTCGCACATTGTCAAAAATACGTGTAACAAGAAAAGGCAAAAATTGACCCAACAGTTGTTTGTCCCAGAGGAACATCAATGGTGCACTGTCTCCGGTCTTTAACTGACTGCAACTACCTGCTGCTAAACGTGGAAGCAAAAGCTCAGCTCGACAGAGAAACACCTATAGATTTCAAGCTGTTGCGAATAACTGTTTTCCTGGCGGACTTATGGTCGAAGGACATTGGAAACACCATTATTGGAGAAAGAGTTATGAGCATGATGAAGATGATTTCTGATGAGGAAGCACCGGGCAAATGGGCTGGAGATAATAAAGGTAAGTTTTTGAGAAAACTTTGAGGATTTTGTCATTTTGATAGAGCTTCAATAATTTGATAGATCTTTCTCTCAGTTTGACATTTACTCGATTCTTAAATTCAATCTATGACGAATACCCCATTTTCAGCGCATGACGCAATAGTTGGATACTTGTTTACGAGTGGTACCACGGGTTTCCCAAAAGCTGTTCCGATGGCATTCAACAGACTTTGGTCTGTACTTCAAGTGGCTCTGATAAACAGGTGGTTATTATTCATTCTCCTCGTGTTTTACATTTTCAAATGATTGTTTGAAAAGCATCCGAAGTATCTGAAGTATTTAAAATACTGAGTATTCTGATTATTCTGAGTATTCTGATTATTCTGAGTATTTTGATGAATTTTGCTCTGAAGTCTGAAGCTGATAAATTATGAGACATTGCTGATGCTCCAGACCTTCTGGTTCCTTATAATCAGAGCCTCATGGACGTCAGACTAAAGTTACTAACTGAACATACTAGTATGTAATTTCCGAGATCAACTTCTGATTGGTGCACTTACTATAACTCAATTTCAGGTACAACATTACACAGGATGATAAAATGTTTTCCTCCCTACCTCTTTATCACTCAACAGCTCTCTGTATTGGTCTCCATATTACAATTTTGGTAAGTTTCAAATCGTTAAATAATGAATAAAACCCAGGTTGTAGATACTATGCTCGCACAACAGGCCAGGGTATGCGTGCAGTTTACACGTACATGCCTCATATTATCGTACCAACGTGGATCAGAATTTAGAGTGGCTTATTAACTGACTCCGCGATTTAGCAGTACGACTATTGGCCGCTTTTACTAAGTTTTGGTTCTTAGTAAGGCTCTCCGTTATCTTTCAGAAAAATCGTTTAGTAATTTAGCGATCGCTAACTTTTCTGCAGTAACCGTAAGAATCATTTTCAGAGTGGAGGCCGCTACATCATCAAGGAAAAGTTTTCAGTTCAAACATTTTGGAGTGACTTAAGGGCGCACGAAGCCACAATCTTTCTCTACGTCGGGGAAATGTGCCGATTTTTACTCAACCGAAAAACATCATTTCAACCAAAAGTGGAATACCAAACTAGGCTAGCCTTAGGAAATGGCTTAGGAAAAGACATTTATACTCCCTTCAAGGAAACGTTCAAGATACCTCAAATAGCTGAGTTTTATGGACAGACGGAATGTTTAGCTTTTCTTGGATCAGTGCTGAACAAACCAGGGTCACTGGGGTACATTCCTAAAATAAAGCTCGGTCCCCAGCCATACAGGTAACGAACGATCTCCAACAAACGGGATCGGCCAAAATAAGTCCTTTTAAATGAAGTTATTAAATTTAAACTAATTGATACTTTAATAAGTTTAATATTATAAATTGCATCGAATTACGACCAATGTTCAGATGCTGCACAATTACCTTCATCACACAGACATGGTTTAATGTGATCTTTGAGTCGTTTGCTGGAATTGTATACCAGTTTGCAGATCCACATGGCGCGATGGGCGGCTATTTTACATTATTAGCTGTTATCGTTATAACGGTTAGGTCAATAAATATCAGGTCAATTTATTATTATCATCGCCTCCGTAGCTCAGTGGTTAGAGCACTGGTCTTGTAAACCAGGGGTCATGAGTTCAATTCTCATCGGAGGCTGATTCAGTGACCTAGTCACCTTTTGGAGTGATTCGAAGAGAATCTTGTGAAGAGCAGTTTGTTAATGTTGCTTGGATTTGCCATCATCGCCTCCGTAGCTCAGTGGTTAGAGCACTGGTCTTGTAAACCAGGGGTCATGAGTTCAATTCTCATCGGAGGCTGATCATCAAGACGTGATCTAGTCACCTTTTGGAGTGATTTAATACCATATTGACTTACTTGACTTAAGGTGGCTTCAGCGTCCGAGTATTGATGCGCTGTCTCCATAGAACTCTATCCGCCATAAGTCCGCCCATTTCTCCAGTGTCGTTGAGACCCGTATCAGCTCGTAGGCTATCAACATAAGTCATCATGGCTGGTCTTCCCCTACTCCGCACCCCATGAGTTGGTTCCCAGAGTAGCAAGCGGTTTGCGACTAGTTCTGGGTGCCGGTGGATATGGCCTGCTAGTCGCATCCTGCGCTCTTGGATCTTCATGGTTGCTCTCGGTAGGTTGCCATAAACTTCTTTGTTGGTTTTGCGCTGCTTCCAATCCACATTTAGTGCCATCCTTAGCATTTTAGTGTAGCAGCCATCAATGCGTTTCTTCAATCGTTGCTCTGTCAACGTCCACGTCTCAGAACCATAAAGAAGTATTGACTCCACAGTAGCAACAAATAGACGGATCTTTAGTCCTCTTCTAAGGTCAGACTTCCACATCTTCTTTAGCTTGTGGCAGGCTGCCCAAGACTTAGCTTTTCTGACCCGCAGGTCCCTCTCTGTTGTTGCTATCCATGCTCCAAGGTAAACAAAGCCTGTCACATTTTCCAGCTGGTTTCCAGAACAGCTATTAAGACTACTCGCCTCCTCTGTCATGTTCAGAGTCATGAACTTAGTTTTAGTGTCGTTCGTGGCTAGCCCAACACCCAGTGCTGCTTTCTGAAGCCTGTCCAGGAGTAGTTTTGCCCCTTCAATGGTATCAGTGATAAGGGAAACATCATCTGCAAACTCGACGTCTGCGATCTTCTCGGCACCAATCCTTCTACTCCGTGCAGGCCTGAGAGTGAACCCAGAGTATATAATTTTTTAATTCGCAGGGTGATACAATGTGATACAGAGACATTGCAACCAAAGCGAGACTACCCTACAGGCCTCTGTAAGCTCTGCAACATGAATCAAGCTGGACTTCTCATTGTTAAATCTGAAAACTTCGGTAACAGTAAGTAAAATCAAAATCTCCATCCGCTGAAAATACCAAAGCCAATAATGAATCCAAGTCATATTGTGTGTCCTTTTCAATGATCTGTTATAACTATTTTTTACTTTTATTCAGGAACAATATACCACAAGAGTAATCAAGATGTGAGATTTCTGTCTGACGTGGAAAAGAAAGGAGATGAGTTTATCAATACTGGAGATCTAGTGATGATTGGAACGGACAGATCTTATTACTTCGTCGACAGGCTAGGAGACACTTTCAGGTTTGTGGGTCAATCTAGTTCTACAATCCAGTGTTGCTTATTGATTATTGTTATTGGGTGCACGATTTTTTTTCAAACTAATCTACAAACGTATAAATTTGCTTTTATATTTTGTTTATAGCATACTTCTATAACATTCACCATTTAACACGTGGTTACCCAATCAGATGGAAAGGAGAGAATGTGGCGACCCAAGAAGTGGCGTCCTGTATCAACAAACTCGCCTCCGTTCACGAAGCTTGCGTTTACGGAGTCACTATACCCGGTAAGTTATTACGGAGAGTTATCAGTTTAACAGTAATGTTATTAATTTAAGCAGTTAGCTAACATGCCCGGTATTGAGAAATGAAATAAAGTTTTTGGTTTGCTCAGATTTCAATATTGAGAGAAATCATAGGATGGAAAATCAAAGTCAATTTAATGTTTCACTTTAAAAACTTGTGTCCTGTCATGTCGTGAATCCTTCTGCTTCTTCTTTATATCTCGTGAGTATGACGTTATGCTCATCCTAACTAAATTAATGTTCACGAATTTTGGAATATTAGATTTATCTGTGAAAGGAATTACTATTAGCCTAGGATTATGATCCCTCAAATTAAATTTTAAGTCAAAGACTTGACAGCTAAAATAAATATACTATCAAGGTCACTCAAAGTCTGAGAAACCATGCATTTGCTTTTCGCAATAAAACTGTATTTGAGGCTCAATATCCGATACCCCCAGGACATAATGGTAGAGCAGGTATGGCAGCGATAGTTGTAGATTCAGAGGACACCTTCTCCCTTGAAGCACTGTACGAAACTCTTTCTAGCAACTTGCCGAGTTACGCTGTCCCTATCTTCGTCAGGTAATTCCTCAGTATTCCGTTCTTTATCTTAGAATATTCTTAACCTCATTATGCTTACGATATCCATGACCAAATGTACTACGGATTTCGTCATTTTAAAGATTTAAATCCCCTGTAATAATGACTGCCACTAAAATGCTAACCATATCTTTCTATTCCCTATCAGGATGGTTCACTCACTGGAGACGACCGCGACCTTCAAGTATAAAACAAATCAACTGAAGCAGGACAACTACGACATGAGCGTGATATCAGGAAACCTTTATCTTGTTAACCATAGCCAGAGGACGTACGAAATAATGACTCTTGAAACCAATGATCTGATTAAGAAAGGAGAAATAAAACTGAATTGAAGTTTAGAACTCTAGGTGCACGAACACATGTGCTCTTAAGCATGGAGTGGAATATGAAGCATTAATAAGACAGTTTGATACAAATTAACCATATCATCTGCATGTCCAGATAGTTATACATAATATGAAACTTTGAAATTTCAAATTATTTCCACAATAAATTTGTTGGTATTTTTCATGGTAACGTATTTTGTAAACTTCTGCGAGTTAATTGTGTTGATTTTAATTATTCCAATATGACTGGTGAAACAGTTGCATAGATTTTAAATACTTTTAAAATCTTCATTTGTCTAAAACACAGATTAGGATGCAACGCAGAAACTATCGGACTACGATGAATGGGGACTTGCGACCCCATGGTAACATTGAAATATATTGACTCTGTTACATCGTTTCCTCAGTAAATGTAATACTAATATATTTGTAGTGTTGTATTTGTAATTAGTTTACAAATATATTGGGAGAGTTTGATCTCCAAAACCCTAATTCTTCTTTCATAGACCAAATTACGTTCAATCCTGTTTAATCCCATTTAGTTTGAGCAGATAGTTGGACAACAACATTTCAATGACGTGTACAGCAATTTGTCAAAAGTAGACTGCTGTCTACGGTAGCACTTTCAGAATTGAGAGCATCTCTTAAAATACAAAACAAATAGCATATCATCAGTCAATACATGCCAGCGCTGTCCACAGGAACACGTCCCACAAAATATATTCTAATATTGGTAAACGTTATATTACTCCTCAAAGGCTAACAAACATAGCATTTACATAACACTTACATGCCAATTCATGGCACGGACAGATCAATGATAACAGTGCTGGGGCGCAGCACTCACTAGGCACCGACAGGTTTCACACCGCCAGGATTAGTTCATTAGGATGTCTTTGTGTTGTTCCCTTTACTTCCTACTCAGATTGTAGACATCTTTTGAACTGTGTTTTAACCTTTTGCCCCGCCGATGAACAGATAGAATGTGAACACAAGTTGGTGACCGCCTGGTGACCGCGTGGTGACCACGTGGACAAGGATGTTATTATTTGTGACAGCTGTTTTGCTTTGTAAAATGTTGACCAGTCATTTAATTTGATGGCATTATTAATTATTCGGCGTACCAACTTCAATTTAAACCAAATTCGATTTCAGTATTATTAATCAATGATCCATTGTTGCGGTTTAATGGGTTATTTAACTTAATAGCATTTTTAGATGCCACTTTCTGCTTGACATGATTATGGCGAATATGAGCATAAGTTATTCAATGTATATTATACAAGCTATGCGGCATGCAGCATTTTTTGGAATTGGTGAACCTTACCAATGAACCGATCAGGAGTTTTTGAGTATACATTTAAGCGTGGCAGACACGACGTCTTTCTCTTTGACATTTGACAGCCGCTTTGCTTTGGAAAATGATGGGGGAAATTGGTAGATCACCGACCGGCTATAAGCCGGTTATAAGCCGGCTATAAACCGGCTTATAGCCGGCTACAATTTTTATAGCCGGCTATAAGCCGGCTTATAGCCGGTTAGTAGCCGCTTACATTTGTTGTTGAGCGACGGCTATTAGCCGGTTATAAGCCGGCTATTAGCCGTTTTTGGTATCGGCTATAAGAAATTCAGTGAAAACGGCTATTAGCCGGTTATAAGCCGGCTATTAGCCGTTTAGGTATCGAAAGTGGTTATAAGCCGGCTATAAGCCGGTTATAAGATATTAACTCAACTTCATCGTACTGAACGATAGTCAGGAGCCGGCTATAAGATATTAACTTAACTTCATCGTACTGAACTGAGTTAATATCTTATAACCGGCTTATAACCACTTTCGATACCTAAACGGCTAATAGCCGGCTTATAACCGGCTAATAGCCGTTTTCACTGAATTTCTTATAGCCGGCTCCTGACTATCGTTCAGTACGATGTAGTTGAGTTAATATCTTATAACCGGCTTATAGCCGGCTTATAGCCGGCTTATAACCACTTTTAATACCAAAACGGCTAATAGCAGGCTTATAACCGGCTAATAGCCGTCGCTCAACAACAAATGTAAGCGGCTACTAACCGGCTATAAGCCGGCTTATAGCCGGCTATAAAAATTGTAGCCGGCTATAAGCCGACTTGTAGCCGGTTAGTAGCCGGCTTATAGCCGGTCGGTGATCTACCAACTGGCCAATGATGGAGAGTCATGTTATTGATTGATGGTATGTTCGATCATACACGTTGCGAAATAGTTTTCAAAGCGACATTTAATATGTCACTATCACTGACCAGTTTTATAGTTTTCTAGAGAATGTAAATTAATATAATGTTTAGGCTTCACCTATCTCGTCAAGATTTTATCACCATTGAGTACCCTTTATATGGTGGGTTTGTGGTTCTTCCGGCTCCTCCTTGATAGACAAGAGACTACTAGTGGGGTTAGTTTAGTGGTCTGTGCTTGTAAAATAAACCGCGTCTTAAGGCCGTTACCATATTTTAGTCAGTTGATATTTTAAATGTAACTTGTGGGCACCATCTTTATGCTTTCATCATCAATGTAATCATCGAAAATGAAAGCTCTATAGGCTCCAAAGTGGTCACCATGATTGTATGTATAATTTGATTTCGTTCCGGATCTCTTTATCTATAGTTAAAAATATCTCTGTGTAGATATTTTATTACAACATGCAATTCTGACCTCATATCAACCGAGTGACAGGGGTGATTTTTTTTCAGTTGAAATCCTTATTTTTGCTGAAAACGATACTTGATTTTTGTTCTTCACATTTCAGTGATTCCTACGTTGTGTTGAATCGTGCATCGACCAACTTTTCTCTAATCTGATATTTATTCTAAGTTTGTGCCGATTCTAGTTTTTAATTAGAATAACAATAACTTCGAACTATTCCAAACTTGGCCAAGTTTCACGAATTTAAGATAATTGTGCTAAATTTAGGCCTCTTAGTGGATGAGTCATTTCTCAATTTTAAGCTGCCAGTCAGTGGTTGGTACTCAATTCTTTAATTAAATGCTGGGTTGACAATTGACCTATTATATGCAGCTTAGAGTAAGTCGCGTTATAACCACTTAGGTTGAAGTCTCTAGCTTCCCGTTTCAACCGGCAAATACAAATTATTAGATGAGGGAAACGAGGGAAAGTGTGCAGTTTGAAATGAATGAAGACAAAGTATTGTTGGGCTTTAAGAATTATTATTTCGATAAGATTTTGATATTCTTGATGAGCATGAAAATCATATTCGTCTTTTAACAAAAGACTAACTGTTACTATATTATGTAGTTACTAACTGTTACTATAGTTACTAACTGTTACTATAGTTACTAACTGTTACTTATAGTAGTCTTCTAGAAAATTGTAGTATTTGATTTTACTTCTAGATCCATAAATTCGTGCGGCTTTATTATCGTAGTATTTAGTATTGCGAATTTATATATTCATTTTAAGTAGCTGAGTAGGATTTTAAGTATATAATTATTGTGTAATAGGTTTATCTGACTCCTTGCGATCAGTCCAAATCAAGGAGAACCTTTTATAACATTCCTGAAATTCACTCTTGCAACCTATAATAACTTAATAACCTACTATCAGGCCAATTAAACCAACGTTATAATACACTTTAATTGTTTAATACTTTAATACTGTTACAGTAGTCAATACTGAGTAACTCAACGTAATTCCAAAGGAGACACACAGTCACCAGGCTAATCTCAATCATGATGGTAATCCAGTTAGAAAATCAATAATATGACTTCATTCGAACAAAGTCTATTCCTTATTTGCCTCTCGTGGATGTTCAAGATAGGATATGGTGATGCGAGTAAGTTTGATTTTTGTATACAAAAACTTGTCATCAATGCTTATATTTCATACCAGTTTGTATATCGAAAATACATGAAATGTACTAAACATTTATAGTAATAAATTAAATCCTCCAGCAATTTACGGAGTCAGTAGAACAAGTGTGGCTGGAAATCCAGGCAGAGTAGATTGTCAACTGAAAAGTATTACAACCGAACCAAATCAATACATTTGGAAACTTGGAGACCAGATCTTACAAACTGGTTCTGACTACACTATTGAAGTGAAGCCCTTGTTCTTCGGTACTCAAGACATTGTTTTGTACATAGATAGTTCTCCTGCTGTAGATACGAGCTACACTTGTATAGCTGACTGGGGAGGAGATAATACCGTATCTACAACTGCTCTACTTGATATAATCAGTAAGTTTACTCGCAAGGGGGCAAAAATATTCTCAAATCATTTACGTCATTTACGAGACAATTATAAAACCTGGCATGTGATTTTTTATTTTGTTTATGTATGCAGGTGTCACTCCGATTAACGTAGTCGTGGAGCAAGGTCAGACAGCAACCAACGTTGTTCTATCCTGTGTGGTATCTGGATGGGCAACAGACCTCAAT
The DNA here is from genome assembly GCF_026151205.1 of Bolinopsis microptera. Lineage (NCBI taxonomy): Eukaryota > Metazoa > Ctenophora > Tentaculata > Lobata > Bolinopsidae > Bolinopsis > Bolinopsis microptera. The sequence continues at coordinate 3,574,548 of NC_087074.1, forward strand.
AAGTGTAATCAGGTATCTTGGGTGGACATAGGACAAGATTATTCTCCTGCTCCAATCTATACTGGAAACTATCAGGCTGAACTCACCATCCCTTCTTCTACAGTGGATATAACTTATACTTGTAGATGTGATCGATCTGTGGTGGATAACATCGACGTCCCTGTTTATCTGGACTTTATAGGTAATAAAATCAATGCAGAATTTTGGCAAACCAGATCGAATAAAAAATTGTTTGATTACCTTTTCGGCGTTAAATATTGACATAATTTCTGGGTAAATTTAGGGATGACGTTAGAGGACAGATACGTTGTGATGAGTGCAGACATTGAAGTAACCTGTAGTATATCCCAACTCTTGAACACTGTATCTGTTCAATGGAGGGATTCAGATGGACAAGTCATCAGTGACGATGATTATTATTCGACAAATCAAGGAAGTAAAGATGAAAGTGGTAACCAGTATTCTATTCTTACAATATCAGCTTCAAAGCTGCAAGCCCTTGGTTCAACTTCTGTCACGTATTCCTGTCAAGTTCTATCTGGAGACCAGACAGTTGCAATCACAAAAACCATGACTTTAACCCTCTATGACTTTGGTTAGCAACTCTAGTTTGAAAGACAATTTCTTTCAAGATCAGGATTCAATTCATAATGTTGGAAGTCATGCAAATCCCTAATGATCTTAAATGTAGAGGGCTACTAAATAAACGCCGAACAATTTGTAAATTATATTTCAATCCACAAGAGTATACAATTCATCATTTAAAAATGATAAATTTTCTCATAAACAGTAGGAGTAAGTCGAACAAGTCAAGCTGGAAATCCAGGCAGAGTAGATTGTCAACTGAAAAGTATATCAACTGAACCCAATCAATACATTTGGAAACTGGGAGACCAGGTCTTACATACTGGTTCTGACTATACTATTGAAGTGAAGCCCTTGTTCTTTGGCACTCAAGACGTAGTTCTGTACATAGATAGTTCTCCTGCTGTAGATACGAGCTACACTTGTATAGCTGACTGGGGAGGAGACAACACCGTATCTACAACTGCTCTACTTGATATAATCAGTACGTACGAACTGAGGATGGAGTTTTAAGGAAAGTTCAATACCTTCTTTTAAGAATCATCCGATAGTTTTGATACGTTTATTAATCTACCACAAATTCATTTGATCAATTTATATAAACCCATCAGGTGTAACTTCATTAAATGTGATTCGGGAACAAAATGATCAGCCTAGAAGTGGTCAGGAAGCAACTAATGCTGTTCTCTCCTGTGTGGTATCTGGATGGGCAACAGATCTCAATAAGTGTAATCAGGTATCTTGGGTGGACATAGGACAAGATTATTCTCCTGCTCCAATCTATACTGGAAACTATCAGGCTGAACTCACCATCCCCTCTTCTACAGTGGATATAACTTATACTTGTAGATGTGATCGATCTGTAGTCAGTGATATTGAAGTTTTGGTGTCACTGGACCTAATAGGTAAACAACACGCCAAAAAAGTCCATGAGCAAATTTAGGGTGCTTCTGGATAATCTTATAATCAGAAGTGATTGCTGCAGCGAAAATATTCCGTTCGCGTTTACAACCAATAATAATCAAAAAGAATCACAACAAATACGTAAAGAAATATATGAAATAACTTTCAGTGGTTACGTTAGAGGACAGATATGCAGTCATGAGTGCAGATATTGAAATCACCTGCAGTATATCACAACTCCTTAACACTGTCTCTGTTCAATGGAAGGATACAAATGGACAAGTTATTAATGATGATACTTACTACTCCACAAATCAAGGAAGTAAAGATGAAAGTGGTAACCAGTATTCTACTCTCACAATATCAGCTTCAAAGCTACAAGCTCTTGGTTCTTCAGTCACATATTCCTGTTTCGTGTCATCTGGAGACGACTCATCTGCCATCACAAAAACCATGACTCTAACTATTTACGATTTCAGTAAGTAATTTTGCAATAATTTTAACCATATAACTAGAAACAAAGACTGTAAAGTATGAACGGTGAAAATTACACTTTTATGTTGTGGACCGGCCTGAAGTATCAGCCAATGTTTACTCAAAAATATATATAATAAGTGTTATCAATTCAAAGTCAAAAACTCACACAAGATTAGATATTATTGAAACGATTAAAATGGAGCTTATCGAGCAAAACATAGCTGAGCACAGATAAAGTTGCCTTTAGGATTGTAAAGTTGAAATTATCGTATTAATGCACTTTTGGAGTTGTTTGAGTGGAAACAGGCGCATAGCTACAGCTAGCTCGCTATTCCAAAATTCAAGCAAGCGACAAAACAAATCAACAGGTGGTGTAAGTCGCACGACTGTGGCGGGAAGTAGGGGACGAGTGGACTGTCAGATAAAAAGTATTTCTACTGCACCCACCCATTACATCTGGAAACTTGGAGAACAGGTGTTACAAACTGGGTCTGACTACACTATTGAAGTGGGTGCCATGTTTTTTGGATCACAAACCACTATCCTGTACATAGAAAATTGTCCTACTGTAGATACGAGCTACACTTGTATAGCTGACTGGGGAGGAGATGACACAGTATCTACAACTGCTCTACTTGATATCATCAGTAAGTTCATCAAGGGGGAAAAATGTTCACAAATAATTTACTTCATTTACGAGACAATTATAAAACCTGACATGTGATTTTTTATTTTGTTTATGTATGCAGGTGTCACTCCGATTAACGTAGTCATGGAGCAAGGTCAGACAGCAACTAATGTTGTTCTATCCTGTGTGGTATCTGGATGGGCAACAGACCTCAATAAGTGTAATCAGGTATCTTGGGTGGACATAGGACAAGATTATTCTCCTGCTCCAATCTATACTGGAAACTATCAGGCTGAACTCACCATCCCCTCTTCTACAGTGGATATCATTTATACTTGTAGATGTGATCGATCTGTGGTGGATAACATTAATGTCCTTGTTTACTTGGATTTCATAGGTAAGTTGAACAAATTTCGAAAGAGGTTATTCAATGAATATCCATAGAAAAAGCAGGAACATAATATAAATAAAATTTTAGTGAACTATTAAAGATTTATTTCAGATGTAACCGTAGAGGACAGATACGAAATAATGAGTGGAGACATTGAACTTACCTGCACTATAACCCAACTCCTAAATACGGTTGTTGTTCAATGGGGAGATTCTGAAGGAAATGTCATCAGTAATGATGATTATTATACGACAAATCAAGGGAGCAAAGATGAAAGTGGTAACCAGTATTCTACTCTTACAATATCAGCTTCAAAGCTACAGGCTCTTGGTTCAACTTCTGTCACGTATTCCTGTCAAGTTCTATCTGGAGACCAGACGGTTGCGATCACAAAGACAATGACTTTAACTCTTTACGATTTCAGTAAGCAATTTTGCAATAATTTAAACTACACCACTAGAAATAAAGACTAAAAGGCATAAATAAGCGTAACAGTCCTTAGAATATTCATTTGATGCAATTAGATATAGGACCACAAAAATTCACGAAACTTCAAAATAATGCCCAGGTGGTGTAAGCCGCACGACTGTGGCGGGAAGTAGGGGACGAGTGGACTGTCAGATAAAAAGTATCTCTACTGCACCCACCCAATACATCTGGAAACTTGGAGAACAGGTGTTACAAACTGGGTCTGACTACACTATTGAAGTGGGTGCCATGTTTTTTGGATCACAAACCACTATCCTGTACATAGAAAATTGTCCTACTGTAGATACGAGCTACACTTGTATAGCTGACTGGGGAGGAGATAACACCGTATCTACCACTTCACTACTTGATATCATCAGTAAGTTTACTTAAGCAAATATATCCCCTCCGAATCCTTTAAAATAGTGGTTTTAAATTCCTGAGCATTTGATTACGTTTATAACGGGAACTTTGAATGCCACATTAGTCATACTAAACCCAATCCAGGTGTGACTCCGATAAATAATATAATGGAACAAGGTCAGACAGCAACCAATGTTGTTCTCTCCTGTGTGGTATCTGGATGGGCAACAGACCTCAATAAGTGTAATCAGGTATCTTGGGTAGACATAGGACAATATTATTCTCCTGCTCCAATCTATACTGGAAACTATCAGGCTGAACTCACCATTCCCTCTTCTACAGTGGATATCATTTATACTTGTAGATGTGATCGATCTGTGGTGGATAACATTAATATCCTTGTTTACTTGGATTTCATAGGTAAGTTGAAGAAATTTCGAAAGAGGTTATTCAATGAATATCCATAGAAAAAGCAGGAACATAATATAAATAAAATTTTAGTGAACTATTAAAGATTTATTTCAGATGTAACCGTAGAGGACAGATACGAAATAATAAGTGGAGACATTGAACTTACCTGCAATATAACCCAACTCCTAAATACGGTTGTTGTTCAATGGGGAGATTCTGAAGGAAATGTCATCAGTAATGATGATTATTATACGACAAATCAAGGAAATAAAGATGAAAGTGGTAACCAGTATTCTACTCTTACAATATCAGATTCTAAACTGAAGGCTCTTGGTTCATCTTCTTTTACGTATTCCTGTCAAGTTCTATCTGGAGACCAGACGGTTGCGATCACAAAGACAATGACTTTAACTCTTTACGATTTCAGTAAGTAATTTTGCAATAATTTAAACTACACCACTAGAAATAAAGACTTAAAACTATAAATAAGCGTATCAGTCCTTAGAATATTCATTTGATTCGATTAGATATAGGACCACAAAAATTCACGAAACTTCAAAATAATGCCCAGGTGGTGTAAGCCGCACGACTGTGGCGGGAAGTAGGGGACGAGTGGACTGTCAGATAAAAAGTATTTCTACTGCACCCACCCAATACATCTGGAAACTTGGAGAACAGGTGTTACAAACTGGGTCTGACTACACTATTGAAGTGGGTGCCATGTTTTTTGGATCACAAACCACTATCCTGTACATAGAAAATTGTCCTACTGTAGATACGAGCTACACTTGTATAGCTGACTGGGGAGGAGATGACACAGTATCTACAACTGCTCTACTTGATATCATCAGTAAGTTCATCAAGGGGGAAAAATGTTCACAAATAATTTACTTCATTTACGAGACAATTATAAAACCTGACATGTGATTTTTTATTTTGTTTATGTATGCAGGTGTCACTCCGATTAACGTAGTCATGGAGCAAGGTCAGACAGCAACTAATGTTGTTCTATCCTGTGTGGTATCTGGATGGGCAACAGACCTCAATAAGTGTAATCAGGTATCTTGGGTGGACATAGGACAAGATTATTCTCCTGCTCCAATCTATACTGGAAACTACCAGGCTGAACTCACCATCCCCTCTTCTACAGTGGATATAACTTATACTTGTAGATGTGATCGATCTGTGGTGGATAACATTGATGTACTTGTTTACTTGGATTTCATAGGTAAGACGAAAAATAAGGCGAAATTACCAAAATGTATCTGAATGTTTGAAACTGGTTTTGTCCATGATGTAAGGAACTGTCCAGTATACATTTTAATAATAATTGATATGATCAACTGAACATGATTTCAGCGGTTACGTTAGAGGACAGATATGCAGTCATGAGTGCAGATATTGAAATCACCTGCAGTATATCACAACTCCTTAACACTGTCTCTGTTCAATGGTCGGATTCAGATGGACATGTTATTAGTGATGATACTAACTACTCCACAAATCAAGGGAGTAAAGATGAAAGTGGTACCCAGTATTCTACTCTAACAATATCAGCTCAAAGACTGCAGGCTCTTGGTTCTTCAGCGACATATTCCTGTCGGGTGCTCTCGGAAGACGAAACAGTTGTGATCACAAAACCGATGACTTTGTCTATCTATGCTTTCAGTAAATATATCGCTTATGTTTATTTTAGGTTTTTCTATTTATGTGGATGTTGGATATGACGTTCAAGCTAATTATAATTTCATACCTTCCTGTACTCAGAGAGTCCAGGCGTTAATAAACATTCCCATAGGTGCTACGATTACTCCTGCCACAGCAGAGGTGTACACAACAGATGACCATGTGATCAGCTGCTTATTGGAAAACATTCCTGAACAAATAACTGGTGTACAATGGAGCCCAGCTACACAAACATCTGATGAATATAATCTAGAGGATGGAAATCATAGTGGAACTTCTCAAACATCAACGCTCACAGTATCGAGCACAAAGCTGAAAATATTACTGTCTTCCAGCGCCTCTTATTCTTTACCTGTAAGGTAACCCTTGGGTCCTCAAACTCACAATTTACAGCCACACAAACAATTACTATCTATAATCCGACTGTAGCATTGACCGGACCTACAGCGGTTACGAATATAGTGCCGGCCACTTTAACCTGTACTTTATCTGGGATCTTTATATCAAGCACTGTTACGTGGTCCGGAGGAGACCTTCCTAGCTCGGGGATATCCGTCTCTACAACGACATTTACTCTTTCAAGTGGGTCTTACAACGGTGCGAGGAATGTTCAAACTCATACCCTTACTATATCTGCAGAAGCTCTGAGTAACCTAGGTTCCAGTACCATCTTCACATGCTCCTTGACACCAGGGAACACTCCTGTCACTGACCAACACTCCCTCTTAATACTCTATCCTGAGGTAACTCTACAACCAATATTCAGTTCCGAGCTAGCTGCTGGAAACTCCTTTACTCTAACCTGTAAAGGAACTGGAGTCGATCCAAACCTCATGACAGTAACTTCTTTTTGGACGCACGATGATGAGAATGTTAGCCCTGGTTTGATCACTACTACCACTGTCACAGCCACTGTGGTCGAGGCAACATTGGAGTTCGCAAACATGCAAAGCTTATTATCAGGCGAATACAAATGTGGGATTAATTATGGTGGCGGGATAATATACAGTGACCCAACTTCAGTATCAATTCCAGGTATACTTTACTTCCCCACTTCATCTTTGGTTGTCGAGGGACAAACCCTGACAATATCTATCGTTACGGTTACCCTATCATCAGCTAAGACGATTAATTGGTACAAGAACACCTTACCCTTGGATCTGAGCGATTCTTCTCTAACAGTAACATCAGCAGAAACAACGGAGGGATCGGATAAGAAGACTACCTCTACATTGGTGTGGACTGATGTTGCTGCTAGTCACCAAGGCGCAACTCTACGTGTCGAGATATCCACTGATCAGTATTTCCTGAAGAGCGATATTGCGCTTGTTAACGTTCTACAAGTTTACACACACCCTAAGATTACAAGCTTCTAAGAGGTGTAGGTACGTACATATACTGTTCGTTTGAAGGACCACCCCAACCCTCAATTGTGTGGCTGGCTCACTCCTCTCCCACTTCATCAGGGACTGAAGTGTTAGACGGAATGGTGAGGCTAACTTCCCTCAACCCTACCTCCACTTCAACTGTTTACCAAAGTAGACTTACTGTAAATGCAGACGAAACTACAACAGATCTGTACCGAAGTTGTCGAGCTGCTTATCCGTCATCTAACGGCAAGAATGTGTTCACCGGCGGAACACTTTTCACTAAAGTAGCTCGATTATTTCCTATTGGTATCATCTCACTCACCGGATCCAATACTGTCAGTGCTGGAGAATCCGCAATCTTAACAGCAAAAGCAGATTATCCACCCGAACCACAGTTTGAGTGGAAGTTTAATGAGAAAATAATTGACCTCGACTTGGCTGCAGGAAAAAGGGTTTCCAGTACCGTGTTTGAATACGTGTTTACAAAAGTGGACATGCAAGTTCAGGATAGTGGGTTTTATAGTGTGCTTGCCAGTTACAATGACTATGGCTCATCAACATTCGAACCAATATCTGTTGAAGTAGTAAACACATGTCCACAACTAACAGCTCCAAATAACGGTGGTATCACGTGCAACCCTGTGTCCTACTCAGCAGACACGTCAGCCTCGTGTGCAGTAACCTGCAACACTGGGTACCATCTGCAAACCACAAAATCAGTTTACACTTGTACCAACGGTATCTGGGATCACCAATCCGTCACTAACCCCTCCAGCAAAGTTAGCAAGTGTTTAAGAACGGTAAACCCTACCTCTTTCTCCGTTACAGTTTCAGTCAGTTACAAATTACCGTGGTTAGCTTCCTGTTCGGATTACTACGGGGACTACCTCCGTCTCTCATTCCCTTATCTTCTAGCAGCAGCTCCTCTTTCGTGTGTATCTGACGGTGACTGCTATCTCAATAATAACTATTTCTATTATGAGACCTCGACTGCTGCTTGCTTTACAACTGGAGATAGCATCTGGTTGAAGGGGCAATATATCCAGAACACAAACACCAACAATGACAGACGAAACGAAGTGTTCACGCAGATTTCAGAGTATTTGGAATCAACCACCTTCGATCCGTTTACGCTGATGAGTGCTGCAGACTGTGTTGATTCCTGTGGGTGTTGCATCAAGGACACTTGTATAAAAGCCCCGAACACAGGTCATTTCCCAGCTAAAATGCTCATCAAATAGAAGGAAGCGATCATCTGATAACCAACCCGACTTTTCTAAAATTCAAATCGGGAGTCTGGGGAGTACAGGTCAGATAACAAAACAACAGGAAATGTCATGCAGTGCTGGCTCAGTTCCAGAACAAGGCAGTTGTCTGGTATGTGTTGAGGGGACCTACCAGTCAGGTGACCAGTGTGTTGAATGTCCGATTGGTTCCTACCAGGACCAACCGGGTTCTACTTCTGCAAACTTTGTCCTTTCAGAACATTCGAGACCCACTCTGCATCGTGTGATCAGTATTGCGAGCTGAGTGATGTTGTATTTGGAACAAGCGATCCACTTGCTGGAGCTATCGTTCGAATTGGGGATAGTGTAAGTATTATTTGTAACGATGGATACCAGTTTGGAGGTAAGAGACGCGTAGTGAAATCATTGAAAAGCTGCAGAAACCAGCCTTCGTGCACAAGAATTAAAATAAGTACAAAAACACTGAACGTACTGAATGGTGAACCACTCGATCTTACTTGCAGAATCACTACTGCTGCATCTCCTGAACAGTGTGTCTTCTACAGAGAATCCCAGCAAGTCAATACTCCGACCTCCGTCAGGTTTGAGGAAGGACTTTTCAGGTGCGACACGACTGTTCCTTCAGTGCAGAGAGCTGACGAAGGGTCCTATTCCTGTGCTGTGTACTTTGACGATGGACATGAATTCAGTAATAGTATAAACATAACAGTTATGGAATTAAGATTTGATTCCACTGACACGATGTTAAAAGAAGGAACTAACCATTATATCCTATGCGAAGCAACAGTCCCTTCTGATTCTGCAGTTGTAATCTCTTGGACTAAGAACGGACAGTCAGTGGGTGAGCGCCTGACTTCCACCTCCACTTCAACCATGGCTATCTTCAACCTGGGGAAGGTTACATTGTCGGACCAGGGGGACTATCAGTGTCTGGCCACCTATCTTGGTATCGGCACTATCGTGTCAGAGCCTTCCCTACTAACAGTGCTAGGGTTTTGGGAGAAGTTAACGGATGTGGCGGTTATGAAGGGCACCTCTGCAACACTAACCTGTATTCCTACATTTGGTGAAGTTAGTTGGAGTCTCAACAATATCCCTCTTCCAATAACCGCCACATCTCTTGAAATCGTATCTGTGAGCGAAGAAAACAATGGGACATACAAATGTGAAGCTAGATATGATAAAGATACCATTAATTCTACAGCAACAGTCACTGTATCCACTGAAGGCATTATCCAGCATCCAGAAGACAACACAATACGGTCGGGAGAGGAAACCACGGTCACGTGTGCTACAAATGTGGATGCGACCTTCACATGGTTCTTAAACAATATTAAAGTTTCCTCTGGCGTCAGCAGCACTGAAAGCAGTTCCACCCTGGTGATCTTCAATCTTCAGAGTAGGTCCAGTGTGCAATGCGTGGTAAATACAAGTGACGGGTCTATGTACCCTTCTAACGTCGCTGCGATGAATGTCATTGGTTTCATATCTTCCCCCGGACACAAAGCAATACCCCTGAGTGGGGTAGCTACTCTTCACTGCTCTCTCCCGGGAGAAGGATTGAAGCAGCTCATGTGGTTGAGATTAGATGATAACAATCCCATTCCAGATAGCTGGGTTGAAACTTTTATTACTGGATACACAGCAACCAGTTCTATGAAGACCACTGCTGAGGGTAACTACTTCTGTAAGGCGCTGTTTGAAGGGAACATTACTATTGAATCAGAAATGGGAGCTGTCACTACAGTTCTCATCACTATCTCCAGTCCACCTGTCACTCTCGGAGAGGATACAACTCTTACATGTTCAATTGTAGGAGCTGCTATACCTAACACTGTTTACTATACAAGAGATGGAGAACTAATCTACAAAGATCATAGTTCTGACCGTGAAACACATGACGGCATCTTTAACAGCTATCTAAAGATACCCTCTATAAGCTTAGCTGAGGTGGGGGAGTACCGGTGTGTGGCGTTTCTCACATCTGATCTCACCATGTACAGATCAGATCCCAGCTTAATCCTTATGGTAGGGTTTGTGGATTTGGTAACTAATGTCGTGTTGAGACGGGGTTACAGAGGGGGTTTCACGTTTAGTGTCAGATACAGAGACCATCTGGAGGTGTCGTGTGAGCTGTCTGAAGGTGATGTGCACCTGGAATCAAGTGATGTGGTTGGTGATGTGATCCACTACCGAGCGGAGGTAATGAATGTTAAATACGAGGTTAGAGAAGTTCAGTATAGTTGTAGCGCTGACTATGGACCTGATATCCTATTCAAATCTCACAAAAGCAAGCTCTACTTTATTAATGAACCTAAACTAAAGGTGGGAAGTTCGAATGTCCTAGTTGGTGATACTGCAGTGATATCTTTAACTGCTGAGTACATTTTCAGAACACCTTCTGTTTACTGGGAAGTTAATGGATTAACTAATCTTCAATTCAATGATTCCGATTCCGGAGGAATGTTTACGAGTGTGCTACAGTTAAAGGTGACACAAGATATTCAAGTTGAGGCTACAGTAGAGCACAAAGATGTAGGCAGTGACTCTTTGCTCACGACCGTTGTTAAAGTTGTTGGTGTTACCGGAATCACCGGACCAGAAGCAGCTTATCTTGGTGACTCCTGTAATCTTACATGTAGCGTTGTAACCATTAGTGATGAAACCCTGGTCACGTGGTATCACCAAGATAAAGAGCTCATGCCACATATTACTAAGCATTCCAACTACCTGTTATTGTCAGTTGTCGTCATATCAAATCTTACAAAGGAAGATTTTGGAATTTACGAGTGTAAAGCTAGAATTTCAGACGAGAAAACCTCCGCAAGAACGTTTAACCTCAGAAAAACTGATAATTGTAAAGTGCCAGTGATTGATAAAGCCATATTGAATACAACCGTAAAGACAATGTCTCACTTGAGTAAGATAAGTGCAGCATGTGGCCCTGAAATGTTTGTCTTGAGGTGTAAAAATGGTGCCTGGGATAGATCCCTTACACAATGTCCGGGTTGGAAGAAAAATACTTGGTTGATCATAACCTCTGCGATTGCTGCTTTTGTGGTTATTCTCATCGCGAGTTTTAGTATTTTCTTTTACAAGAAACTACTAAAAGAGGTAGTTTCAGTTAATCCACCTAACACTTCAATGCAGTCCGAACAGTGGACCAACAACATTAGCGGTTCTGCTGTCATAAACAACTCCAGTGCTGATAAATCTGTTTTAGATAACGTTATCAGCAGGGAGTCGTGAAGCAAGTTGTGAATACCTTACGAGACATATTTATATGGTACGAAATTTGGGGATTTTTGGAAAAAATGGGAAAAAATCCCCATATTTTCGTACAGAATTTCTGAAATTTCGTACTGAATTACTTTATTTCTGAAAAAAAATCCCCATATTTTCGTTCCCCCATAATTTCGATCCCCGCTAATTATGATCCACATAAATATGTCTTGTAAGGTATGTCGGACATAATGATTAGCTTATTAATATTGAGATGGAAATTCTTGATGGATTATCGTGTGTAAGTATATAAACATAATTATAACTTAGCTTCTTCATGTTATATCAAGGTTCCGATTATTTAGGCAAAATTCTGATATTTCAATCGTTATGATCTAATAGTTAGAACTTAGATATCAATGCGATTTTGGGCTATGTTTCATAAGTATTTTAATTACCAAAACAGTCATTAATGTCCTCGGCTGATTCTTATAATTAAGTCAACTTATAGTGGTTTCTATCATTCATTCTTTTAAACTTTATATTAAAGACGTTTTTAGAAAATTGTTTCATTGAACTAATACAAACACAAATTGATTGATTTTGGACACGAAGGGAAACACACAAATTTGGTTAGGAAACTTTGTTTAATACATCGCTAGAGCCTACAAAAAAGAAATAAATTAGTCAGTTAAAATCAATCATAATACTCAGTCAAAGAGATTCAAAAATTTATAAAAAGGTCATGATTAGAGAATATCATGAAAGTCGATCAGAAATTGGAATACGATAAAATTGTTTCACTGTCAGCGTGGTAGATAAAATTTATAAAGAAAAATTGACGCAAAATTGGCACAAAATTGGTAAAATTAATAAATTTCAGATTATATTGGTAAAAACCACAAAAAGCTATTTTTTAATTTCCATCCTGTTCAAACCCCAAACATTAGTCCTAAACTTTGCACAAAATTTAGCCTCATTGAGCCTAAAACAAACACAAATTTCATGTTAAGGTAATCTCGTCAGTCTTCAAGTACTAGCTTGTAGTACAAATAATCTCAACCAAGCCACATTTTCAAGATAAGCATATTTATAGATATAAAATTATTAAGGTAAGATGGAACGGTTTGAGATTTGGGTTGAGTTCCGGATCATCACCAGGTAATGCATAATGTTTAGGATCCACAAGAAGGCCAGGTTCAAGTCTAGATTTCTGAATAAAGTTTAAGTTTAAGATTAGGACCAGCTTTGATATAGGTCACGTGTTTGTTCTTGACCATCAAAACATAAGGTAGCTTTGCAAGATCAGCACATTTCAGGAACTGTTACATAAGAGAGACTTTCCAATTTGTATCCCAAACATCGTTTTGGTTTTGGCAAACGCTTTCCTTGTCCCGGGAGATCGTTCCTCCGAGCGGATGTTGCTGATTTCAAGGAGATTACCAGGGTAAGGAGGTCGTTGGTGATAGCATCGTGTCCCAATCTAGAGAGAGCTAATTCAGCATCACAAGCAGTGTATCCTAGTTTGATGGCGTACTGTACGAAAGAGTGCATCTTATAGATCGTTGAGAAGATGTTTAATTATTAAGGGTTGTTGAATAGTTGATAGGTTGTAGAAGAAGAGATGAACTGACTGTAAACAATTGATAACAATGAACATGATATAACATCCTTATATACTTTAACCCATGGTTTATTGTTATCATAATCAGACGTTTCTGATGTCTGAAAATAGTCTGGTATGAGAGTCCAGTTACAAGTTTGATTGGATCCTATGGTCACCCGAATATTTGTCACATGATCTGGTTGGAACCATGTACAACTTAAACCTGGCGGTGAATCTCAATTCTCATATCTGTAACCGACCAATCTCTCATTCGTGTCACGTGATGCGGTCATTAAGAGATCACATGATTTGTTGACTTGTTATCATAATAAAATCCTTGATTCCCCCAATCTCAATATTGAGACAGTGTAAACAAACATCATGTTTGATGACGTGGATTCTGGTAGGGGATATTTGAGTAACATACATCACCTCTTTACTAAAATCCACGTCTCTCAATTTCGAGATGTATATTATAAACCTCGAGAGTTTATAGTTATTATAGACCCTCACAAAATTCCGCCAGATCCACTGGTCAGGGTAAATTACCATAATCTCTTTAAGAATTCATATTAAGATATTACTCTCAGCGTCCTTCGCACATCTTTGAACAAAGAAATCCAGGAGGGGGCGCTCGTGAGCATAAGAATAAATGTAGGACTACAATTATACCACTGTAATAAACATCTGTGTTTTAGTGACCTGCTGTTCGCCAGATACAATACATTTGTGGGATGCTCTCTCAAGATTTCCCCTCACGATGCAAATTCTTAGTTAAGACACCTCGGCCTCATTTACATTAACCATGACATAGAGTTAGCAAAGGAAAGACATACTCTCGACTCTTAATTAAGGATCAAAATCTCATACGATCCAACACCATATTATATTTGTTAGTAACACTGTACGTACCTCAAGTTTGCCTCTCTGTTTGTTCTACGTCAAGATAACAAGCAATAAACCAACCAAGAATCTCTACGAGTCCTGGCTGGAATGATATTTTTGTTGATCTCACTGCTATTCTCTGGAAGAGTATCTCTGATTGAAGGTAGGTTAGTTTAGTAGGCATATTAGGCCATCACAGCCATCACATCAATATAAATAAATTCGTATTTGTCATATATTTAAGTTTTTACAAAAACAACTCCAAATACCAATTATTTTACATTCTTTATCGCAGGAGAATCGCAGGTCAGGCCAGCTCACGTTTCTCAGAGCAGTACTTTAAAATATGCGGGTCAAGTTGAGGAGGCAGAAGACGCTATCGATGGTGATCTGACAACAAAGTCACATACTGACTGTGCTTGGGACACTGATATCTGGTATAAGATGACATTTGATGCTATCTACTGCTTCTCTAAGGTAGTTATAGTGCAGTCTCACACAAATGGATTTGGTAATCGCATGGATGGAACGAACGTTTTTGTTGTCAACACTGAAACAGGAACCAAAAGTCTTTGTGGAGTTCTAAAAGTTGGAAGTGGTACGACGATTGAAAGTCAGACGTACACAATACCTTGTGATCAGAAGTGTGGAAATGAATTTAAGCTGACCCTCCGACATGACAAAGCTACATTTTACGTACCTGATGCCTGCATTCACATGAAAGAAATCATGGCATTTTACACAGGTTTAAACGAGTTTCTTTTTGCAGGATTTTCCTCGTTTCATATCGGATCGGCTGTAAGATAGGAATCAAATTATGTGACACAAACATATTTATGTATGAGGTTAAATATTAAATAAAACTTGAATAAACTTTTGTAGGATGCACCAGGAAATATTATCTAGAATCACGACCATTTCAGGTCGGTTTTGTGACGGATTTGATGTACAGAATGGTACAGTTTCACCCGGTGGCAGTGTGAGAGAGGGCACAGTCATTACAGTGACCTGTTCACGGCCAAACCGCTACGTTCTGATTGGTGAAAAGAAAGTCACGTGTCAGTTTGTTGAGGGATGGTCAACAAAACCAGAATGTCGAAAATGTGGTAAGAACCTTTATAGTTATAATAGGAATTCGGTTTACTATCCCGATAATTCTGGTATTGATCACAGCTGATAAAATATAAAATCATGCGACCTAATAGTTCATCACCGTTACATAAACGTCCCCAAGAATTTATGACAGCTGACAAATAGTATAAAGTTCTAAACAGAGCTTAAGGATTGTACGGAAAAGTAGTTAAGGCATTGCTTTTCGGTACAAGTCCTTTTAATTGATTCATGATTGATTAATGTGTATTTAAATTTAATTCGTTGTAACTCATTTTGCTCGCTTACGTAACCATCTGGGAACTTTAAATTATATAACTTGCCAGATGATTAATTATAGTCATTAGTATTCTACAGGCACCAAATAGTTAACAAATAACCGTCATTGTGATTATCATCAGTTAAAAGATACGCTTTCAATACGGCGTAATATGACCATTTTTATCTTGAAAAAGACATCAATACTTTATAAAGAGTTTTGTAATGATAAGTATACAGTATCTAAAGATTCTTATTTCGCTATTTTATCTTCACTTCATTTTGATTGTTATTATTTAGATCTTACGCTTAAAATCATGAGTATTGATAATGAGA
Organism: Bolinopsis microptera; assembly: GCF_026151205.1. Classification (NCBI taxonomy): domain Eukaryota; kingdom Metazoa; phylum Ctenophora; class Tentaculata; order Lobata; family Bolinopsidae; genus Bolinopsis; species Bolinopsis microptera. Next base: position 3,590,494 of record NC_087074.1, read on the forward strand.
TTGCATTTATAAGTTTCAAGTAATGGTTATCAATATATTATAGACGTACTATGACCATTTTTATTGTGAAAGAGACATTAATAAAACAAAGTTTAACACCCTTTCTCCTAAAGATCTTAATATTAAGTATTAACACTGACGAAAAACGGAAAATCCGTCTAAATCGAGGTCCAGATCAGGAAGACCATGCATCTTGTTAAAAACAGAAACATTCTTTATAAAGGAGCATGTAAACAACGTGTCATTAGACAGTTGTGAATATCGAGGACTTGGACTATCAATTGAGCTGATCAGGGGATCCTTTCCGAAAAAACTTTTAAGTGGCACTTAAGTGTATGGTCGACTTACCTTATCGGACCTTATTTGGACGGACATTACTTGAACGGACATAATTATGAACGGGCATTAATATGAACGCTAGAAGGCAATCAAAACCATCAAAAATCCGAATTTTTTTCAACTTTTTTTTTACGTTTTTAAAATTTTAGCAAATGATTTTTAAATCCATTTTTCATACACTAAGCAAGAAAAGTAGTCTATAATAAGTAAAAATGTTAAAATATGTGTACATGATCGTTATCTAATAGTCTAATATCACATATCATCTTCATCAAATGGGTTTTAGTGCAGGGAGATATCCCGGTTTGTCTTCTACTTTATCGAGATGGGTGGTATGGTAGAAGGTATCGTAGCTGACATAAGCCACCGAAGGTCGCCTATACCAAGTGGGGAGCTAGAGATAAAGCTTAAGCTGTACTTTAGGCATTCAAGTATCTCTCTAGTAGAGCAGTTGGGATCGTTCATTGCCCGGTACGACTACGAGTTGGACAGACAACCAGTTGTAATACAAAATGAGGTAGAAGAAGCCGAAGATCAACTTCAAGATAGTGATCATGCAATAATGTGATATTTACAATTCAGATTGTTAAAATTTTATGATACCTTGTTTTTATTGATTCAACAATATAGTTTAGTCTAATGATAGCAATTGAAATTGACTGAAATTAAAAAGTTGTCATATTCTGGACAAAAAGTTCGAAATGGAAAAATTTTTGAAAAAATTTCAACGGACTTTAACTTGGACGGACATTAATTGAACGGACTTTATTTGAACGGACATTAACGTAAACGCTAGGGCCTCCGCAGCGTTCAAGTAATGTCCGTCCAAATAAGGTCCGATAAGGTAAGTAGAATTCGTAAAAGTGTTTCTGAAACTCTACTTATGTATTTCCTAAAGTTTACCTATTTTGTTTCAAGTTTGAGACTTAAGTACAAAAGCGCACTTAAGTCGCGTTCAGAAATGCACTTGAGTAATACTAATAAGTACACGTGTATGGTGCAAAAGCCGCGCTAAAACTCTGACCATTTCTACACTGATCGTGCTACGCGTCTTGTTTGCAATTTGACAGTTTGATCCAGTGAACGCGTCATGTTTTGTGATTTCTAACTAGTTGTTAGTTTATCGCAGTGTCGTGATAATTATGCAAGTTCAATTGTGTTGTGTAAGCAATATTATACTTATAGCCTGTGTAGTGTCCATCTAGTAGAGTAGTCGAAACATTTATTCACTTTAATGTACAAGAGTAGCGACTAGCGAGTACATTCATTCATTATAGTGATCGCTCGCTCCTTAATTAACAGTGTAATTAAGTTGCCTGTCAAGCGTCAACTGAATTATAGTTTTGTTGAAATCCTTGCAGTTCTAGCGAGCATAATTCTTATGTCACTTTTCAAGTGTGAAGGTCCACCTTCACATAGAATATGTCTCTGTCATATTATTATTTTGTTATAAAATCTTAAATTCCCATATAAGATATCGTACAGCTGAGTTTTTAACCGGCCGGTAGTGTTATTCAAGGTGCATCACTGTCGAGAGCTGTGATGCCCATATTCAAACACTAAAATGTTATGAATAAGTCAATTCTCGCCTTTTTTATAGTTACAGGAGCTGGTTATCTCTTTACTCTGCGCACATTTTCAAAACATGTGTTAGTTTCTATTTATACCTCGCTTTTACGCGCATCGAGGGAGGAAAGAATTTAGACCAAAACCGCTTAGATACATACAACTCCCTTCTAGACAAGGTTGTAGAACGTTTGAGCACTGTGTGTAAAGACGTTGAAACAGAGCCGCAACTACAGCTCTCTGTACCACCAGCACTTCAAATATCAAAAGGCGCCGTTAGACAGGTGGTGCAAGACTAGACGTCATAGGGAGAGATTATTCCGGTCGCTAGACAAGGCACTCACTGATGTAAGGGTGGAATACTCAACAGTGACAAGTGCATTTAACAGGTGTACCTGTATAACTCGAGAACAAGAAACATGTGAATACAATCAAAAGTCCGGTACTGAATGTTCAAATTTCCCTTCACCCCAATAGTTTTCCCCTATAACAGCAGAGAAGGCACCAGAGGCATCTCAGTTCCACTTCTAGAAGCACCTACAATAGCATAATAGTCATAGATTATTTCAATCAAGGGACACAAAGGAGTAAAAAGCTTTGCAACCTGAGGTAATATGCAATCTGGACATGAACCTTGGTTGGCTTCGCTAGGTCACGTGGCTTGAGGGTACCCGTGAGTGCCCAGGTTATTTAATGCGTGATACTCGCGCGTCTAGGTACAGTAGGTAGGTTATAACTATAAGCCTACAACCTGATGATGAGCTCAGTTTCTCAACAATCACATAAAATTTGATGCTCTCTCTCCCTCCTTCTTTGTCAGCAATGCCAATTGCCAATACCATTTTTAAAAGTTTAACCTATCCCTGGCCCAGTGGCCATTTCATATCATGTGGTCTCGTATCTATTTGATGTAGAAACTAATACACCACAACGCTTTCTTTTGCCGAAGTTCCTCAATTCCTTATATAGGTGAGGTACATCAAGAAATTTTGTAATTCTTGCCATCCTTTGTTAAAGCAATACCACTCTGTGTAACTCAACTCAGTTCCTTATATTTCCTAACAGCACTGTGTGTTCCTTTGTTCAGGCGGGTTTAATCGGTCTTCATAACTGCACTCAGACAAATTTAGCCTCCTCCTCAATAAATCGGGGGGGGGGGGGGGGGGGGGGTGATGACTGGAGGATCCCTGGAAGAGGCGATCAAGATTCTCGACGCCGGTTCTGATCACTTAATGGGCCGAATGTAGTGAATAGAATGACGCGGTTCTATAGGAAACGATTAAAACTCACATAGAATCTCTTGTGTGCTCCATTGGTCGGTTATAAGCCTAAAACCATGAGATGAGCTTAGTTTCTCAACGGTTACATAAAATTTGCTGCTCTCTCTCCCTCCCTCCTTCTCTGTCAGCAATGCCATGTCATGCTGTGGTCTAATGTCTATTTACTCTTTTACTGTAGAAACTAAAACACCAATGGCCGAATTTCCTCAATTCGTTTTTCGAAAAACCAATTAACTGAGGCACAAATAAGCGTGCCTGCAACCTCAAAACGATTTTGGAACATCGTTTCATCATTTCGAAAATAGTTGTTTCTTAATTTTTTACGTAAGTACCATTTTTGACTTAAGTACCGTTTCAGGAAAGGGCCCCCAGGACAAGAAATTCAGTAAACTCGAAAGTTGAGTTTAAAAATAAAATGTTTTGGTTATATCGGTGCTGATCAGCAGTTTTGTGATTTATCATAAAGTACATGTATAACGTTTTGTAAGAACCAAAAGTGATTTTAATTATCAATAAAATGATTATAAGCGATGACTTTTTATTAAGGTTTTAGCTTTTTGGATAATTTGTTCGTTTCATTTGGTATAAAACTGGTATGGTTGATTTTTCAAAATAATCCAACGTCTCTGATATTTGAAAACAGTGTGGCACGAGAATCTGATTGCATGACTGATTGGATCCTATGGTAACCCAAATATTTGTCCCATGATCTGGTTGGATCACGAACTTACCTGGCGGTGAATCTCATGTCTGTAACCGACCAATCTCTCATTCGTGTCACGTGATGCGGTCATTAAGTGATCACATGATTTCTTGTTACAATAAAACAATCCTTGATTGAGCGATCGGAATTATGCCTCTCGCGATCACATAGCAATGCAAGAGTGCGAGATTAATGACTATTATACATTCAATATAATATCTTACACAAGTTTCCCGGTACGTTCATACTAACTTGAGCTAGTTTTTTTAACTTTTAAAATCTCAACTTCAATTTATATTTTCACTTCGGACATTCCAAAAGACATATTGTTACACAAGTGTAACCAGCCAATTACAGGATTTTAACAGGAAGCCGAAGGATTCAATTATACATTAGGCCAGTGACGGTTAAGGTAGTGTGTTTTTCCATTCTTTCTTCGCCCGAGACTTTGCTGCAATGGCAGCTCTTCATTTAACCCTCACACCCGATTTCTCGAGTATTCGGCTGCATAGACCACTCAGGATCCTTTAATCCTTAGCTGAGTGTCGACGACGCTCAACCCACGGCTATTGACAAAGTCGGGAATCAAACCTGGTACCTCGAGAAATGCAAGGCCGATTTACCAACTGAGCCACTAAGCCGTGACTTACACCTTATCGGACTTTATTTGAACGGACATTAATTTGACACTGGAGGCCGTAGCGTTCATTTTCAAGTCCGTTCAAATAAAGTTTGACAAGGTACAGGGTGGGCCAAAAGTCAGTGTGCAAACGTTGGCCTTAATAGCTCAGTCACTGAGTGCCCAATTGAAATACTTCCTTCTGGTATGACTTAGTACCACCACTGGTTCGAGGAATTTGTCAAATCGAAAAATATTCGCGTTCATTTTTTTCAAATGGAGGTTCATTTTCACATTTATTTGATAGTTTGGATAGTCGGATCAACAAGCTAAAGTTATGGAATTGTGTATGCATTCGTAATTACGTTTGTCCTGAAAGAATTAGAAACTGTAGCTTTCGATGACCGAGATATGAGAATAACTAGTGTTTATTAATTAGTGTGATCAGTGATTGGTTTACTATCACGTGATAAGGTGACCCCGTTAACTACCCCGTTAAACATTATGGAATTGTTAAGGGTTCCCAATTAAGGTGTGTGTCACGGTTGTCACATAATCACCCAGTCAATTTTGTAACGAGATACACAAAATGCTTGATAACTTTCGTCATTTCTATTCCGTTTTGCTTCATGTTTCAGATAATATGCAACATTTGGATAATCTGCCGTCTTTGCAAAAATTAGGCGTTCAGCTGTTCAGAGGAAAACATTTTGGGTGTTTTAATATTGAATTGGGCATGGTCTAAAAATATTAGAATTTCAAAATTTTGACGACGGAATCCTCGAACCAGAAGTACAGTTTTAGCCTTCTGCAAAGCAACTGCTCTCAAATAATAAAAACACGGCGGAGGTATAAGACCCAACGTTTGCACACTTGACTTTTGGCCCACCCCTGTATTTAAATTAAATACATTAAATTAATGCCTTGGAGCGTTTATTTTAATGTCCGTTCAAAATTATGTCCGTTCACGCAATGTCCGTTCGATTGACGTTCGATAAGGTATGTCCAATTTATGGATAAGACTATAGATCTGGACGAGTCATTATGGGGCCTACCAAATAATTTCCACCGGTATTTTGACGAGCTGAACATCCTTCACCGTTTGAAAATCCTCGATTTGCTTGAATCTCAAAAATGGTGAGCTGGAGGTCAGATTCACAAGTTTTAATCCGACAATTCAGTTGCAGTGCTATTTCCTTTCATACCACTACACCAAAGGATTTCGGCAATACCTATGTACATTTTATAGACCTTCACAAACCTTCCACCGCAGATCCATTTCTGTTCAGGAGTAAATTACCATAATCTCTTTGTTACTCTCAACGTGTCTTATACAAAGAAATCCAGGAGGGGGCGCTCGTGAGCATGATACCATTTTGTATTACAATAATGCAGCTGAGAAAAGCCAGCCCCTAAAATTGTGAGATCTTAATGTAAATTCTATTGTAATATATCGAGCATTCACAATACGCGGAATGCACCGATGAAACAGCAGTTTCCAACGCCAGTAATGTCATAGCTCTCCCAGATTTTTCCCTTACAAATTTTTCCCTGCAAATTCTCCACCTAAAAGACAAATCATTAGCCATAACATAGAGTTAGCAAAGGGAGGACTTAATCTCAACTCTTTAAGATTAAAATCACATACGATCCAACACCATATTATATATTTTGTTAGTAGCACTGTGCACACCTCAAGTTTGCATCGCTGTTTGTTCCAAGTTAAGATAACAAGCAATATACCAACCAAGGACCTCTACGAGTCCTGGCTAGAATGATATTTTTGTTGATCTCACTGCTATTCTTTGGAAGAATACCTCTGATTGAAGGTAAGTTAGTTTAGTAGGCATATTAGGCCATCAAGGCAATCACATCAAAATAAATAAATTCATTTGTCGTATATTTAAGTTTTTACAAAAACAACTCCAACTACCAAATATTTTACATTATTTATCGCAGGAGAATCGCAGGTCAGGCCAGCTCACGTTTCTCAGAGCAGTACTTATACTTTAAATAAGGCAGAAAACGCTATTGATGGTTATCTGACAACAGTATCACATACTGTATGTGCTTTGGACACTGATATCTGGTATAAAATGACATTTGCTGCTATCTACTGCTTCTCTAAGGTAGTTATAGTGCAGTCTCACACAAATGGAAATAGGTATCGCATGGATGGAACCAACGTTTTTGTTGTCAACACTGAAACAGGAACCAAAAGTCTTTGTGGAGTTCTCAAAGTTGGAAGTGGTACGACGATTGAAAGTCAGACGTACACAATACCTTGTGATCAGAAGTGTGGAAATGAAGTTAAGCTGACCCTCCGACATGACAATATATTGTATATATATGTATTTGATGCCTGCATTCACATGAAAGAAATCACGGCATTTTACACAGGTTTAAACGAGTTTCTTTTTGCAGGATTTTCCTCGTTTTATATCGGATCAGCTGTAAGATAGGAATCAAATTATGTGACACAAACATATTTATGTATGAGGTTAAATATTAAATAAAACTTGAATAAACTTTTGTAGGATGCACCAGGAAATATTATCTAGAATCACGACCATTTCAGTTTGGTTTTGTGACGGATTTGATGTACAGAATGGAACAGTTTCACCCGGTGGCAGTGTGAGAGAGGACACAGTCGTTACAGTGACCTGTTCACGGCCAAACCGCTACGTTCTGATTGGTGAAAAGAAAGTCACGTGTCAGTTTGTTGAGGGATGGTCAACAAAACCAGAATGTCGAAAATGCGGTAAGAACCTTTTTTGTCACTCTATAAGTCTATAGCTAGTTCAATATAGAGTCGAAATTACTTATAGGTATTTATTGATCGATTAAGTATATCATTATCAGTATTGAAACTTAGCCCTCAGTTATTAATTATAAGAATTTTATTAAAAAATGCGTGATAGTCGAAAACAACGTTGTATTGCATGTTTTAAATATTATGTGGTCTGAAGAACGCAGTTTAGGGTTTGTGCAGGAAAGCAGTTCAGGGATTGCTTTTTCTCTACAAATCCCTACAATCGATTAATTGATGTGTATTTCATACGTTGTAACTTATTTTGGTCGTTCATATTATCATCTGGGAACTTCAAGTAATATAACTTCAAGTTCCCAGGTAATTACAGGTCATTACTTACTAATATTCTCGAGGTACCAAACAAATAAACTTAACTAAAAGAAAGTTTGCAAAGATAAGTAAAGTATTTAACGAATCTAATTTCTCAACTTTATTTTAACTTCATTTTGAGTATCGTTATCCTTTAATCTAAATGATACAGTTAAAATCATGAAATTCTTAACACTGCACCAATTACTTTCAAGTTTCATTTGTGACGTAATATATGACGTAATATTATGACAATTTTAATATTGAAAGAGATACTAATTACTAAGTACTAATTTCTAATGAAATGAAGTTTAACATCCTTTCTCCATGAACAGATTTTAATCTCAACTCTGTGAGGATACATCACTATCAGTATAATGAGCTCCCACGGGTGAGGAACGTTTCGTCAATAACATGAACAGCTTCTAGACAGCTGTAAAACCGGACTACAATATAAAAGATTATACAATGAGCTCAGGACACAAGGAACTCTGTAAAATTGAAACTCTGAGTAAATAATTAACAATTGGTGCATGATCAGCAGTTTCATGATGCATCATAAAATATAACGTTTTATAAGAACCAAATGGTTTTACTAATCAATAAAATGAGTGCTAGCTATGATGGTTTTTAGCTTTTTTAAATAACCTGTTTGTTTCACTTGGTATAAAACATTTTAAATAAATTATCTATAAAAAACCAATATATAATTTTCTAAAACACCCACGAAAAGCAGGATACCTTAGGTACCCCGGTACCCCTTCTTATAATAAGGATGCCATGCCCTAAAAACAGGCAGTGCACCTTCATGCTATCCTCTCGTGGGCTTTATACGTCAAGCTTCTCTTTTGTTTCTAGTTGTGGACATTCACATGAGGTTCCTCGACAGAGGTATAGAAGTGGTGCTGGAACATAAAATTAATAAATCTTTGTAAGAACTCAGAGTAGAGGAATTATTGTGTATATGAAGTAATTAGTGGCGGTAATTATGAAATAATCAGTGGCGGCGATTATGAAGTAATTAGTGGCGGTGATTCCCGAGTTTAGATTGTCAGCTATTGTTCAATCCCTAAATAGTAAATATTCATCAAAATACTCATTAAGATGACAATCATCTACAATGTTTATTATAATCTCAAGAGACGCAGAAATTACTGCCTGGTAATGATGCTGGTAATTACTTAATTAGACTGATGGTCACGCACAATCCAATGTGCCATTATTTTCAGACCAAATAAAGTCCGTTAAGGTATTCATCCAACGCTGATACCTTACCTTAAGGCCAATAAATTTGGTTCACAATAAATTTGGTTACCATAATTTTGGTTACCATAATTTTAGTCGCAAATTTCGCAAATTTTTAGTCTACAACAATTTAAGTCACATTTTTCGACTTTTTCCATTCCATACGACGTAGTTTATGTCGATATGATCCTTCAGCCGTTTTAACAGAGCATGCATAATGGGATGGATCAATTAAAAATGTAATGCCCGAGAGGATTTCTAACACTTTAAGTGCAACAGGACTTTGGTACGGTTTTGTCCACTAGTAGGAACGGTGATGTCATTATATTAATTATATAGCCCTATAAACAATGTAAGCCTAATAGTATTCAATATTCATGTCATATATGCTCTACTGAAATTTTGGTCTCCTTTAAAATTTGTCGCCGAAAAAATTTAGTCTCATGAAATTTGGTTTACAACAATTTTAGTCAAAAGTTTTACTAAATTTATGGTAGACTAAATTTGTCGTTCTTAAGGTAATCGATTTATTTCGTTGAACTTAAAGTTCAACAGTGTTCGTTATCTATTTGTATATCGCTCCTGCACTGGTCGTAATATAAATTATTATCGTGCACGTGCTACCACAGGAGCAATTAAATGAGCATGCACAGCTGCTTAAGCAGTGACCACATACCAGAAACATTTATCTTTTCATGCTATATCGGGGGCAGTTAACGCACGTGGACATGTGCTGCTATAACTTTATAAGGACGAAGCCGACGAACCAATAACATCAACAGGACGCATGTGTGCCAAAAAAAAATGAGTAATTAACGACGGTGCTTAACTAGCTGGTCTGCCTGAACTCGGAATTAGTCGGTTGCCATTTCGTGAGACAGTTTATTCTGAAGGACAGTTCAGTATGAATTATGCAGGTAATTGGAAATACTTTTGTAAAATTTAGTTGCTTCAGGGTATCTGGACCTGTACCTTATCATTATGTTCCGAATCAAGACAATAGTGGATTGGTATTATTATTTGCTACACATCTTACACATTTTACACATAGGTTAACTTGATATAATGATAAAGAAATCTATATTTGTTCATTTACTAGATACTGTATTTATTCTTTGATACCTATGATAACTTTTAATTAATGCATTATCAAAGGATATAAAAAGGAAATGTTGAAATGTGGACCGATGCAGTGTTTTCCATCGCTAGCTTCAATATATCTGGCATTATAAAGGTTTCTAGGTAAACGTGATTCGTCGTTATAGCAACCTACTATTATATAGGTTTATTGCTATAGCAACACTCTAATATGGTGTGAACAAAGTTATTATGTTGGAGGACAAGATTAGACGTTACCAAGTCGAATATATCCGTGTCACTCGTTTTTTTTTCTTTGTTGAACAGAGCTCGAACAGTTCTGCTTTGTTAGCATTTGAAAAGTATAATTGTTGTCTCGATCAAACTTATCGGGGTTTCATATTTTTTTGCTTATATGTTACCTTAAGAACAAATTTAAACCAAATTTCATGAGACTAAATTTTAAAGCAGACCAAAATTTCAGCAGAGCAAATATGACATTTGTTTATAATTAATATATGACATCAACGTTCCTACTGCACAAAACTGTACTAAAGTTTATTGCACTTAAAGCCTAAAGGGTTAGAGCTCATCTTAGACATTACATTTTTAATCGATCCATCCCAATGCATATTCTGTTGAAACGGCTAAAAGATTATATCGACATAAACAACGTCGTTCCGACAAAAATGGTTAAGTCGAAATTTGTGAATAAAATTTATGGTAACCAAAATTATGGTAACCAAATTTATTGGCCCTAAGGTATACAAATTATTTGTTCTGTTAAAATACCAACCAACTAAGTTACTGTCGTCATTGATTTTTTTAATTTAGGATATATATTTATACAATGATGCGGGCAACAATTCTTCTTGGTCTGATAGCTTCTTCGTCAGCAGCAGGTTAGTTTTTCAAATACCAATTTTATTGATATTCTGATTACAACTAGGTAATATCGGGTGGGCGACAATTGACCCCCGACAAATCACCCCCGACAATTGACCCCCTGACAATTGACCCCCCGACAATTGACCCCCGACAATTGACCCCCGACAATTGACTCCACCGGGGCACGAAGTGTACTGGCCTCCCGCGCAACACAAACTGTCTCTCTGAATCACACTGCCGTCACATTGGGCACCCTGAGGCTCGTAGAAATTCTCCATGTTGGATTTACAACAGTACTGTCCGTGGGGGTCAATTCCGGGGGGTCAACCCTAACCCAGGACCCTAACCCTAACCTTAACCCTGACCAAGGACTCTGACCCTGACCCTGACCCTGACCCTGACCCTGACCCTGACCCTGACCCTGACCCTGACCCTGGCCCTGGCCCTGACCCTGACCCTGACCCTGACCCTGACCCTGACCCTGACCCTGACCCTGACCCTGACCCTGACCCTGACCCTGACCCTGACCCTGACCCTGACCCTGACCCTGACCCTGACCCTGACCCTGACCCTGACCCTGACCCTGACCCTGACCCTGACCCTGACCCTGACCCTGACCCTGACCCTGACCCTGACCCTGACCCTGACCCTGACCCTGACCCTGACCCTGACCCTGACCCTGACCCTGACCCTGACCCTGACCCTGACCCTGACCCTGACCCTGACCCTGACCCTGACCCTGACCCAGACCCTGACCCTGACCCTGACCCTGACCCTGACCCTGACCCTGACCCTGACCCTGACCCTGACCCTGACCCTGACCCTGACCCTGACCCTGACCCTGACCCTGACCCTGACCCTGACCCTGACCCTGACCCTGACCCTGACCCTGACCCTGACCCTGACCCTGACCCTGACCCTGACCCTGACCCTGACCCTGACCCTGACCCTGACCCTGACCCTGACCCTGACCCTGACCCTGACCCTGACCCTGACCCTGACCCTGACCCTGACCCTGACCCTGACCCTGACCCTGACCCTGACCCTGACCCTGACCCTGACCCTGACCCTGACCCTGACCCTGACCCTGACCCTGACCCTGACCCTGACCCTGACCCTGACCCTGACCCTGACCCTGACCCTGACCCTGACCCTGACCCTGACCCTGACCCTGACCCTGACCCTGACCCTGACCCTGACCCTGACCCTGACCCTGACCCTGACCCTGACCCTGACCCTGACCCTGACCCTGACCCTGACCCTGACCCTGACCCTGACCCTGACCCTGACCCTGACCCTGACCCTGACCCTGACCCTGACCCTGACCCTGACCCTGACCCTGACCCTGACCCTGACCCTGACCCTGACCCTGACCCTGACCCTGACCCTGACCCTGACCCTGACCCGATCAATTGACCCCAGTGTCGGGGGTAAGCTATTCACTCCGATAATCGTAACCGATAAATATCTCCGATAATTCGTTAATAAAATTTATCTGTTTATCTAGATTAAATGTATTTGAATCGGTATAAAAGTAAAACTTCACCAGAAATTACCGAAAGTAATACAGTAACATTTTAAGGAAATTTTAGTGGTTTTGCTTCTCCCTGTTCACAAGTAATCCAAGGAGCAGTCCCAAACGTCTTTTGGCTATTGATATTGTTATCTCGAGGAGGGTGCTAGCATTTTAGCTTACATCCACTCTGGAAACGTGCACCAGCATGTTACTGTTAACACGAGTCAGGAATACTGGCATGGCACTCAATTAAGAAGTGCTCTGAGGGTGATACATTATCCTCAGGAGAATTACGGATCTGTTTTCCATAGGAGAATGAAACTAGTCACCGATGCTCTATACTGTTCTGAGGAGACGAAAACTGATGCTTTACTGTTTTCTAGAGAATGTTCACTCCTATTGTCAGGAGAAGGAAACTAGTTCTCTGATATTTTCAGAAGTAACGAAATAGTGCTGAACCAATTTTACTGGTAAAAACTAAAAAGTGATAACAGGCGCCAATTAGTTCTCGTGAAATTTGGGAAAAAGTTTTGGCTTTTACCTTGAGCAAAAAACTACCTGTTTTATCGGTTTTATCTAGTTAAACCTAAATAGTTATCTAGATAAACTAATTTGTACTGATAATGGATAGTCTACTAAATACCACTAAGTAAATAATAATGAAATAATGCTGAGCATTTATTAAAGTGGTGAAACAACATGCCACACTTTTTTTAAAAGCTGTTGAGGCCCCATATATTCGTAAGGCAAAAAACATTAAACAAAAACTCTTCAGGCTCGGATTCTATAATGGTCATAGAAGACCTCGGCTGCTGGAAAGATACAGGAATCAGAGCTATACAACTAATTGAAGGGAAAGATTCAAAGATTCTTACCCTCAAAGAACCGATGCGTATGAAAAGTGCCTCAAAGCAGCCTTGTCCTTTGGATACAAAGTATTTGCTATACAGGATGGAGGTCATTGTGCAAGTGCAACAGATGCGGATCAGACCTATAATAAATATGGAGAGTCGAATGCTTGTGGTAATGATGGCCAAGGAGGCCCATGGGCAAACCAAGTTTACAAAATAATGTTTTATGGTAAGTCCAATCATTGCTAGAAATCTTACTATTATACCTATAGTTTATAGTTTTAGGGAATTTTTTATGAATAAATATTTATGTAAGTCGCGAATCACAATGCTGGCAAGCATTACCGTCGCCCTTATACTCACAATACTATTTACCCCCTATACTAGTATATCCCCTTTATTGTTTTCCAGGCATTAAGACTCATCGAAAGTAGTTCAGCAGGCATTTTTAAGTTTAAAACATTCTAATTCAATGTTAAAGATGACAGGAATAAGAAATAGTTATGTGGAGGTTTTTAAGAAATTTGCGCAAAATACGCGCCAGCATGTTATACGAAATTAGGTAAAAAACCCAAAATCGCCATATTCAGGTGCCTTAAAAACCATGTTAAAATTGAGTTAGAGATATGAAACTTTGCAGGGCGTCTAGACCTTGTCCAAATCGACTGTAAGAAAAATTTCATGTTTTAGGAGTATCGGGAAGTGGGTTTTCTGGAACCCCTGTTTTACAACAGATTGTCCAGTGGCGCGGCGTTGGGCCAGTAATCGCAAGGTTGCTGGTTCAATACCCGCCATCGGCAAAACCAACCTTGATGATTTGAGCCATACTGATGAGTCCTAATAGGACGAAACACTGTGTCTATGGATATATACTATATATATAACACTGTGTCTATGGATAAATATGCTCGCCTAGTTTACTAAGCTTGAGCACTCTAGGGAATGAATAGATCTACCGCAGCTTAAATGCAAAGCTCCTAACTTGTAATGAGTTTGTAGAGCACTCTGGTACCTATGTAATTCCTTCATTATTAAGGCCTTGGTGGCCCAGTGGCGCGGCGTAGAGCCAGTAATCGCAAGGTTGCTGGATCGATACCCGCCATCGGCAAAACCAACCTTGATGATTTGAGCCATACTGATGAGTCCTAATAGGACGAAACACTGTGTCTATGGATACTATATATATATATATATATATAGACGCTTTTGCAGTCAATTATAGCCTACATTTAAGTGTCCGTAGATTCAAAAGTATAAAAGATACAGTCATTTTGAACCACAGGTCTTGAAGATAATCGTTTACACTCCAGTTTACATTATATTAAAAAGTAATTTAACGTCATCATCATCACTTGATGACGTCATCAAGTTAAGTGTTTTAAAAACTTGGTTTTTAACAAAATAACAACTTTTCAAATCGATTTTAAACCATTAAGGAGTAATTTTATTCAAAATCTGAGGATATTTTCACCTTAGATAATTGTTCAAGCATTCTGAAAATCTACCGGAAAATTTTCCTACCTTGCTCCTTCATAAAGATATTCGCTATTGAAGTTAGTGCTTTTTTGAAGAATAATTTTATAAAAATACAAAAGTTGTGAATTAGTATTCTCTGGTGTTGGGCCATCCCTTGGGTTGTGGAGCTCGATTGTGCTTCCTAAAGGTCTAAATTGTGTTATAGGCTAGTTTTAAAGTTGAAAATCGAAAAGTTGCACACGTGGGGACACGCCCAAATTGATAGAAAATTGCTAAAATTACTGAAAATTGCTGTTTTTACCATTTTTATCAACTTTGGAGTCCCGTTGTGATCCAAGTTCTATATGAAATCTTCTGAAACTTTACATGCTTATTAAATTATATATAAAATACTGCTATGCAAAGATTTACGGTGATTCAATATTGTATGCGCACGCAACGTCCGCTCAAAGTTTGCACGTGCGAAAGGTGAGAATTTTGCTCATTCGTGATTTCGAATAAATTCTGCTTTCCCGCGATATTTAAATGGAATTATATATGAATTTAATGCCAACTTGAATGAGTAAAAAGTGCCATATTCAGTCAGGTAAAATTTCGAAATCGATGAAATTACCTCCTAATTATTAATATAAATATTAATGAAGTTATGAGTTTACATTTCGGCTTTGTAAATTATCCTGACATTATAATCAAAAAGAGATGATATTTGACCAAAACCCATAATCATGGGTAGAGTGTACCGCTGCCAGTGTCTCTCTTTTCCAAACAAAAGGAAATGATATTAATTTGAATAACCGTCCGCAAATGCAAATTGATACCGAGAATGAAATCGGTCGCTCGCTTTTTCCATTCGATCACGGCTTACGAATTGTAATTGGTAATAAAGCTTATTGATTAGAAAAAGCGAGCGACCGATTTCATTCTCGGTATCAATTTGCATTTGCGGACGGTTATTCAAATTAATATCATTTCCTTTTGTTTGGAAAAGAGAGACACTGGCAGCGGTACACTCTACCCATGATTATGGGTTTTGGTCAAATTAGTTTCACTGAAATTTGGGAAAATAGTTGGTTTTTGCCTTCAGAAGAAAAATTATCGGTTTAATCTAGATAAAACCTAAATCTTTATCTGATTATCTAGATGTACATGTAAATATGTTGAACCTCCTCCCCTACTCCCCTAGCACATCCTCTCTCCACCCCACGTTCCCAAAAAGGTGATTAGTGAAGACTTTAGTTACCCTAACTCAGATATCTTCTATCCCTTAACTTAAGAACAAGATCTGATTGAATAACATTAACTGTTATAGTGTTAAGCTATGTAATGAAGGCTGAATAGTGAATATCATGAAGAAATGATTGAATAATCAAAGAGTTAAAGCAGCATTGGAGCACACAAGATTCTGTGTGACAAACATCACCATTTTAAAATCATTAAATGTAACGAATTATTAGATGTCATATTAAGATTTGTTAGTGTGATAAACTAGTTGGTACTGAAAACCCCCTCATTGCTTCAATTCAAAAGGAAATGTTGATACAATATTTTGCAATTCAAATTGATAAAAATGAAGCATTGTTGTGATGGTCAACGGAGGAAAGAGCACAAAAAGCTAAACAATAACTTTTGAGATTTCATCAACGTCTTTAGTTTATAATATTATTAAATTTTCCTTTTAATATCCAAGTATAAATTTCCGATGTCACAAGTAAAAGAATAGTTTTAGATTTACCCAAAAAAATAATTAAATTAAAAGCGAGGATTGAAATAAAAAAGGTCTTACTCCTCCACCTCAACTGTACTGGTTTTCTGCAGGGAAATAGTTTTAACAGAATCACTTATCCTACAAAGGTTGTTGACCCTCCTGCTGAACCTAATGTAGCCCTGCTCCCCCCAGTTACTGCCCCAACTGTTTCGCACCTTCCAGTACTGGAAACTGTATGCCACCACCACTACTCCGTGGTTTAAAGGAGTGCCCGCACACTGCCCCACTCTGTCACTCCACACACCTGATTTATACCCGTTCAGCGCTGAAGGGAAGCTCATAGCCACTGCCACTGGCGCATCTTGGAGCGCGCTGAACAAATTGTTATCTCCTTTGATGTAGTTCACTGCTGTTATTCTAAAGGGTAGAGCATTGGAGTGTTGGCGGGCGTTACACCAACCGTCGTTCCTTTGATAGGGATAATCAGCTTCTGTGGCTAGATGATTTTGATCCCGCACTTGTCTGAGACCAGCGGGTAAACTCCCCCCGTTGGTCCCGGAGCCCTCAGTGCAATCTATAACCTCCTGCTCAGAAAGCGCTACGTAGTGTCCGGTGGTGAGATATGCGTGTCCCTCTAAGAGCCCAACTCCAGCAAAGGCCCAGCACGATCCACAAGGGCTCTGATCCTTTATAGGTCCGTATCTGACGTCATTCGCGATCTTCAGATCAGCAGTATCTTCATCTTCATCAGCATCCTCATCTTCATCATCATCATCATCATCATCATCAGAGGTTGCTGATTCTGCTGTGTCTTGGAATAGGGCAGTTTGGTTGATACCCCGTAGTCTGTTTGCTTCTGCAGCCGTGAGGTCTGCAGAGAACGTAATACCATACTGTACATCCTCATCCATCCGATTCAACTCGTCAGCGTTCTTCACAAAACTATTGAAGTTCTGCAGCCTTAGCCTCCTCTCCGAGCGTGAGTAGTGTCGGCTGTACGTCTTCTGGAAGTCACCGAACAGACGTAGCATAGCTTTAGGGTCTTTGACAGCCAGGCTGACCTGGTCGTCTTCTGCAGCGTAGGCTGCTGAGAGTGAGATTAATAATAGTAATATGATAAGTATGGCTTTCATCGCGAATGTCTTCTCAAACTAAATTGCTCTTGTTCTTCAGGCAACTGGTATATATAGTCGGGGAATGAACGGATGGGTGACTTCTTTTGTGTCGCTTTCGAGGTTCTTTTATTGTATAGAACTATAGAACATTCTACCGAAGCCAGTCAGTCGGAAAATCTGGTTACGATCCACATCTGTCACGGTGACCGTGAAGATGAACACGTCACGGTTCTGTTCTTTTTAACACAGGTTAAAAAGACAAAACCGATTGGTTTACTTGATTTAAGGTACTAGTGCTGTCTTTGTGTTAATATTTTATTTTATCTCATTTTATCTTTATATTGTCTTGAGGGTGGTCAGATTTTGCATGATGGTGTAAATTGGAGGTGAGACTTGAACTGTTCTGCTGGGCGCCCTGGGAAAAGCATAATCAAATAGATGGGCACTGAATGGCTTATCTGGGCAGTGGTAAAGTTTGAGCTGAGTTTCGTGCGAATGAGACGAACATTCTAACTTTCTAACTACTAGATATATTTAGAGTAAACGAATATAATGTAACGTTCACAATTGCATTTAACCAAGTTACTGGTTTGCTACTGCAAGCGCGAAAGGGTTCTGCAGTTAGAGCAAATCTTTTGGTGTGGAGGAGTACGTGAACATTGTCTAGGTCTAACCGCATAGCCTTGTGGAGGAGTACGTGTACACTGTCCACTGTCCAGGTCTAACATAGCCTTGTTTTCCACGAGAGTGGCGGAGTGTTCAGCATGCATATTACTTACTTTACTTTGGGCGATGCTCGATCGAAATCTCCTCCAATCTACGTCTCCAGATGGTTCTGTCGCACATAACTGTTCGGAGATCTTCTACCCGCAACCCTGTGTCCCTGGCTACGGTGTCAAGAAAAGAGAGTGGTCTCCTCCCACGCCTGGACTGTGGCAGCCGCCAAGGAAGGATGGTAGAGATGACCTGGTCTGAAGCTCTCATGCAATGCCCAGCAAATCTGGCACGTCTCTGTGCAACGATGGTGGAGATGGAAGGGAGGTCACCATAGATTTTCTTTTATAGGGTTGGATGCTTCTTCCATGAAAGATTCCTGGCTTTCATTAGAAGCCTGGTGTAGCACCCGTCGAGACGCATGCATATTGATATAGCATTATATGTTATAGCTGTTTGACTACAACAAGTATTATATATATACATTGACTACAACCAGTATTATATCATATACATAATATATAATGTATATGGTACCAGTGTACCAAAAGCTCGTCCTTCAAAATAAAAATAAATGGATGTATCAAAATCAAAAGAATAAATTAACAAGTTCGCAGTGATTGGTTATAGCTTTAGATCGCCACGAATCACTGCCCTGGACTCGATCGTTCTTTATAGCCTTTCAGCTACAGTCACAGAGCATGCGGTATGAATTATATTCATATTACAATTTGCATCAGGTTCGAAATGTTGCATCGGATCAGACGTAAATTTTGTGATTTTTGTTTTGCAGAAATTTAGAGACCGGCTCAAAGGTTAATACTTTTTTGATATTCTCGATATCATGTTTGGCATGAGCTTACTGAGTGTTCAGATCCACATAATTGTAGCAGTGAGCCTGTGCAATGGACTTCCTGACAAACCAACACTTCAAAATTCTCATAGCTCTTCCCAAACTGCTGTTAGCAATATCCTGCCTGTCTCTGATCACGAGGATGCTTGCTTCAAAACAGGTCTTATTATTCCTGTACCCCCAAAAGGGCGCGCCACCAGTTTTCAAACAGCTGGCAGCTTCTATTGCTGGAGATATTGTAAGATTTCTAAATCGTGCAAAGCAATTTCTTTTGACATCACAAATTCTACATGCAGTTTGTTGAACCGATTGTATCAAGTGATTATTGAGAAATCCAGCGAGGGAAAGAGCATCACTTTAGAGAAAACATGTGTGAAAACAACAAATGGTATGAACGCGGAGATGGCGGTAGCTAAGATGAGAAGTACGGACTCGTTTCGAGGGAAAAGTACGTACTTGTACGCAACTTTGAAAAGTCCGACTCATACGACGTAGGATTCAGATAAAATTTTTTTGTTTTTGAATTATTATCATCGGGACCGTTGTAAAATGTAATTGTTTGCCGATGTTAAGTGAACGCTGAGAGCGCCGCCAGGGAAGCCGTTACCGAAGCCACATCTTGTCACGTCAACACCGAAACCGATGTCAAATGTAACAGGTAAATCAAATTCATCCAATTTCATTCGAAAAATTTCCTGAATCTAACACTTACATGTAAATTTGAACGATCATATTTTCATTATTTATTGTGCATGCTATGCACTTATGCAACAAATTCCAATCTCATTTCAGCCCCGCACCCCTCGCTCTTGAAGCTGAATGGGCAAGCTCTCAATCTGGATGTGGACCTTGTGCCAATGATGAGGATGAGAAATATGTGTCTTGTGAAGGTGATGGTTGCAACTCTGCAGCTGCCCTAGCTGCTTTCTTCCTCCGGCCCTTTGATGACTGACCATAACACACTCATGTAAACTCTTCCTGAAGAACTTACTTAGTACGATTATAGTATGATATAGCTATTTTATGTTTAGCGTGGGGTATTATCAAAATCATTGTTTTGTAGTCTTATTTAATGTTTAAATGCCCACGTAGGTGCTTTTTAAAAGTCATACTTAATTTTTTGGGGACACATTTTGAAATATATCATGCTTCTATCATTATTGATTGTAAATTAATCAAATTTAAAAATTAAAAACAACTGATTATCATTTCTTTCAATACTATACAAAATTACGGCTTACTACGACTGATATTGGAAGTACATGTAAGTTTCGAGAAAGAACGTTTTCTAGCCTTGATTTCAATCAATGTCAAATCCATCACTGAGCTGAGAAAGGTAGCAATAATTCACGATTCACGCTACATTATTATTCTATTATTGTTAGTTATCACTCAATAATTCGGTATCAAGTAAAAAATCTATAACTCCATTGCAATTTAATAATATTCGGAAGAAGCAATTGAGGAATACTTCAGCTTTTTAGTAAATTATATTGGTGTTTAGAAATCAGGGGCTTTATTCGAAAAATTTGCAACCATGATCCATACGAGATAAATGGATTAGACTGCAATTTAATGATAACTGATAGCGATAAGCAGTCCCGGCTGGCTCAACGACCTAAATTAAATTATATGTCTACTAGTCTTTTCAAAGCTGAGGTCACTAAGCATCTATGGAAATGTTTATTGGATAGTGAAACAACAGTCTAGCCTAGTCTCTTTGCTCCCCGTATTATTATTCTTTTAATATACCTTCCTATACTTTCAACATCATATCACACTTCCCCCACACACCTTCTCACACATTAATGACTATATCAGACCTGTTTCTAATGTATCTGGAATTTGACGTATTGAAATACCAATTTTGACTATATGTATATCCACAGTTATTCACCATGGATTTGTTTGTTATTAAATAGTTTTTCATAAATTTTTGGATTTAGATTAATTCGATGTAATGGGTCCAAGTTACTGCGGACATAGTTCACTATGTGTTTACCGTGTTTGGGTGCCCATCATATTTTACAGATGGGGGCGATATTTTGAACAATTCTATTTTATATTCATCTATTGCTGTACTCTGTAAAATTTGAAAAGTATTTAATTTTTAAAAAATGTATGAGGCTGTTCTTTAAAATAGCCTTCAGAATACTAATACTATCATACTGGCTCAAATTGATTAAATAGATTGAAATGATCGTTTGCTTCAATAAAACAAACGATTTTATTTAAGATAAACAAAGAAAGTCTATTTTTGTTCACAGCTATTGAGTTTGTTAACCACTACGTGTTTCGCTTCTTTATCCTCGTCCTGCCCTTCTAGCTTCTTCTTCCTTGATAATATCTGAACGTCTTCAGGAGTTTCAGGAACAGATCTCCCCGTGGTGTCAGGAAGGAACCAGACCGCCACACATGCCAGCAAAGATAAACCCGCAAACAGGGCTAAAGGCACCCCCCTTTCTGTCAGCCCATACAGCAAGTTAACGTACTAACGTAGGGACCAATGAAGCTGCCTATCCTGGCACAGCTGGAGCAGAGACACATTATCATGCCCCGGTGTGATGTTGGAGCTAATTCACCAGGATACAAGTACATCATGATGAAAGCAGCTCCAGATCCCATGCTTCCAATAATGCTGGCCAATGTTTCTAGACTCCAAAATCTTTGTAAGAACGTAGAACTCAGAGTAGAGGAATTATTGTGTATATGAAGTAATTAAGTAATTAGTGTCGGTGATTCCCGAGTTTAGATTGTCAGCTATTGTTCAATCCCTAAATAGTAAATATTCATCAAAATACTCATTAAGATGACAATCATCTACAATGTTTATTATAATCCCAAGAGACGCAGGAATTACTGCCTGGTAATGATGCTGGTAATTACTTAATTAGACTGATGGTCACGCACAATCCAACGTGCCATTATTTTTTCCGACCAAATAAAGTCCGTTAGGGTATTCATCCAACGCTGATAATCGATTTATTTCGTTGAACTTAAAGTTCAACAGTGCTCGTGATTTATTTGTATATCGTTCTTGGTCGTAATATAAATTATCATCGTGCACGTGAGCTACCACAGGAGCAATCAGCATACACAGCTGCTTAAGCAGTGACCACATACCAGAAAAATTTATCTTTCATACTATATGATAATAATTCTGGACTGAGCGAGTTCATACTTCCCTATACCACCATTTAATTACGAAAATGTAATGTCTGTTTTCGAATATTATAATAGGCAGGTTTATTATACTGTTGCATTTCAACTGCGATAGTGAGGTCCCGGCCGTAGGCACCTGCTAATGCTATAGTTATATAAGGACGAAGCCGAGGAACCAATAACAGGACGCATGTGTGCCGAAAAAAAGATGAGTGCTTAATTAGCTGGTCTGCCTGAGTTCGGAATTAGTCGGTTGCCATTTCGAGAGCCAGTTTATTCTGAAGAACAGTTCAGAATGCAGGTAATTCGACATATTTTTGTAACATTTAGTTGCTTCAGGGTATCTGGACCTGTACCTTGCTTATGTTCCGAATCAAGACAATAGTGGATTGGTATTACTATTTGCTACACATCTTACACATTTTACACATAGGTTAACTTGATATGATGAAAAAGAAATCTATATTTGTTCATTTACTAGATACTGTATTTATTCTTTGATACCTATGATAACTTTTAATTAATGCATTATCAAAGGATATAAAAAGGAAATGTTGAAACGTGGACCGATGCAGTGTTTTCCATTGCTAGCTTCAATATATCTGGCATTATACAGGTTTCTAGGTAAACGTGATTCGTCGTTATAGCAACCTACTATTATATAGGTTTATTGCTATAGCAACACTCTAATATGGCGTGAACAAAGTTATTGGAGGACAAGATTAGATGTTACCAAGTCGAATATATCCGTGTCACTCGTATTTTTTTTCTTTGTTGAACAGAGCTTGAACAGTTCTGCCTTGTTAGCATTTGAAAATTATGATTGTTGTCTCGATCAAACTTATCGGGGTTTCATATTTTTTTGCTTATGGACACGTTCATTTGAGTTTGAGGATATTGGTAAATATAAGTGACCCTATTAGAAGGCACAGTGTAGTTGACTTTGTCACACTATGAAATTACTTAAACCCTTGATGGTTAGGATAATCGTCTCATCCTCTAGGCTAACTTTGTCACATAACGATATCTTAATCAGGTGATAAGATATCGCTTAAATACGGCCGGCACGGAAATGGTTACATTGTCACACTATAAACATGTGACGGAGTAAATATGGACCCCTTGCTGCCGTTTTTGACCAAATTTTTTAGTGTCCAGTTGATTGGATGGGTACATATGACCATTACCTACATATTTGACGACTTTTTTCGTTAGATGGTGCATTCAGGTTTACTCTGTCACACATTAAAGAAAATATGTGATGAATGTTTAGGGCACCCTGATAAGCAATGCTGAGTAGTGTAAGTTAATTTGATAGCCTGGAAGTGCTGGGAATTGTTATTATATCATATAGTCGTAAGGAATTAAAACACAGAAGGCACAACCAAGTTTACTTTGTCACATAATCTTGATGATATCTGAACATGTGTGAAATTGAACAAATAATGATATACCAGCTTAAACCCCTTATATTACGTACTATGGACCAAACAACATTGATAGTACCATGCACCAGTCACATAAATCATTATCAGGTGGTAATATGTTAACAGTGTCACAATTAAACTACCGCTACATGGTCAAAAATAGGGTAATTTCGTCACAAAAAATTATTATAACTCTGTTAGCTCCTTGCTGGCAAAATAACTAGTTTATCGAAATTTTGTTGATGATAAAGTTACATAGTATTCTAATAGAGGTATAGTTCTTCAAAATAGGGGCAAGACATGTTTACTTTGTCACATCAGTTATTATAAGAGTTAGGTAATCGTCATCAGATTAAAAGATATTTTTCGTAGTTTGGATCGATTAATACTTTAATATACCTGTAATAAAGCATCCTATGCCAATTTTAACACACTATCTTGATACTGTTGGGGCAGGGAAAGTTAATTTTGTCACATTTTAATGTCTTTGACAAATTAATCTAAATTTTTAAAATTGAGCTCTTATG
Source organism: Bolinopsis microptera (assembly GCF_026151205.1). NCBI lineage: Eukaryota > Metazoa > Ctenophora > Tentaculata > Lobata > Bolinopsidae > Bolinopsis > Bolinopsis microptera. The sequence goes on from NC_087074.1 coordinate 3,614,678, forward strand.
TTCTGGACAATATTCTTCCAATCGTTTCTGAAACAATGTTGAATTCTAATAGAGTTATAGATCTTCAAAATAGGGGCAAGACATGTTTACTTTGTCACATCAGTTATTATAAGAGTTAGGTAATCATCATCACATTAACATATATTTTTTTGTAGTTTGGATTGATTTATATAGGTAATAAAGCAGCCTATGCTAATTTTTACACATTATCTTGAAATTGTTGGGGCATGAAAAGTTAATTTTGTCACATTTTTAGTGACTTTGACAAATTTAACCTAAAATTGTTAAACTTAAGCTCTGATATTCTGGACAATATTCTAATAAAGGTATAGAATATAGATCTTCCAAATAGGGGCAAGACATGTTTACTTTGTCACATCAGTTATTATAAGAGTTATTATAAGAGACTATTTCATTCTATAATCATTGTTTTTAATCTATTTACGATTTCGTATAATTTTTTGTGACAATGTAAACATCAACTGATCTTAACTTGCATCAACTACATTGTCATTATATAAAATTTTTTCCACCTTTCAAACCAAAATCAGATATAAATAATTCGCCCAAAATTTAAAATTTCATATATTGTGACAGAATTAACCTCATTTCCCAATAACCAAGTACCTGTATTAGCTAACTAGTCAAAACAACATATTTTAGGGCTATGATTGGTAGAGCAACCATCAAATAATGAGTTGAAAGGGTTTTTAGGACACCTCACAGTAGAATAGAGGTATGGTATCATGAGTGTGACAAAGTTACCCAAATATTGCCTTGTAACCGTTCGATCCGTGCCCATTAACCAATGTTGTATCATAATTGTTAGATTGACCTAATTTACTATATTTCAGACCAAGGAATGATAATTAGACAACTGCAGTTAACTAAGTCACACAAAATGTGACATTTGAAACATTATAGTGCCTAACAACAATAGATTTTCTTTCTGAGCGGTGCATATGGGAGTATGAGTTACGTGGCTAATGTTCAGAACTTCTGAACGTGCTAAGTTAATAGATGACAAAATTAAGCCACTATCGTCAAAAACGCTATTATTTTTGTTTACCAATATCCTCAAACTCAAATGAACGTGTCCATATATGTTACCTTAAGAACAAATTTAAACCAAATTTCATGAGACTAAATTTTAAAGCAGACCAAAATTTCAGCAGAGCAAATATGAAATTTGTTTATAATTAATATATGACATCAACGTTCCTATGCACAAAACTGTACCAAAGTTTTATTGCACTTACAGGGTTAGAGCTCATCTTGGACATTACATTTTTAATCGATCCATCCCAATGCATATTCTGTTGAAACGGCTGAAAGATTATATCGACATAAACAACGTCGTTCCGACAAAAATGGTTAAGTCGAAATTTGTGACTAAAATTATGGTAACCAAAATTATGGTAACCAAATTTATTGTGAACCATATTTATTGGCCCTAAGGTATACAAATTATTTGTTCTGTTCAAAAGCCAACCAACTAAGTTACTGTCGTCATTGATTTTTTGAATTTAGGATGTATATTTATACAATGATGCGGGCAACAATTCTTCTTGGTCTGATAGCTTCTTCGTCAGCTGCAGGTTAGTTTTTCAAATACCAATTTTATTGATATTCCGATTACAACTAGGTAATATCGGTTGGGCGACAATCGACCCCCGACAAATCACCCCCCGACAATTGACCCCCGACAAATCACCCCCCGACAATTGACCCCCGACAAATCACCCCCCGACAATTGACCCCCTGACAATTGACCCCCGACAATTGACCCCCCGACAATTGACCCCGACAATTGACAATAGAATTTAATACAATTAACATTTAACCCTGATCCTGACCCTGACCCTCAATTGTCGGGGGTCAATTGTCCAGTAGTATATAATAGAACATTTTGATTTCCTAATTTTTTTATTATACAATATTTATATTGTTATAATAATAAGGCTTATATTTCAGAGGAAGAGGAAGTTGTTGTAAATCATTGTCCTACTGATTATCCCAACGTCTACTACAACGGACAGTACTGTTGTAAATCCAACATGGAGGAGTTCTACGAGCCTCAGGGTGCCCAATGTGACGGCAGTGTGATTCAGAGAGACAGTTTGTGTTGCGCGGGAGACCAGTCCACGTCGTGCCCCGGTGGAAACTGTGAAAGCAACCCAGCACCCACACCAGGTGAGTTGGTCGTATAATTAGTATAACTCCACTTTTGACCTATTTGAAGGCCACTTATTATTTTCATAATTGCACCGGTTTTTTTCAGCGAGTTCGATTAAGATTACAAAACTAATTGCACTGTTTTGAGAGCAACCGAAAACATCAGGGTCAGGGTCAGGGTCAGGGTCAGGGTCAGGGTCAGGGTCAGGGTCAGGGTCAGGGTCAGGGTCAGGGTCAGGGTCAGGGTCAGGGTCAGGGTCAGGGTCAGGGTCAGGGTCAGGGTCAGGGTCAGGGTCAGGGTCAGGGTCAGGGTCAGGGTCAGGGTCAGGGTCAGGGTCAGGGTCAGGGTCAGGGTCAGGGTCAGGGTCCGGGTCAGGGTCAGGGTCAGGGTCAGGGTCAGGGTCAGGGTCAGGGTCAGGGTCAGGGTCAGGGTCAGGGTCAGGGTCAGGGTCAGGGTCAGGGTCAGGGTCAGGGTCAGGGTCAGGGTCAGGGTCAGGGTCAGGGTCAGGGTCAGGGTCAGGGTCAGGGTCAGGGTCAGGGTCAGGGTCAGGGTCAGGGTCAGGGTCAGGGTCAGGGTCAGGGTCAGGGTCAGGGTCAGGGTCAGGGTCATGGTCAGGGTCAGGGTCAGGGTCAGGGTCAGGGTCAGGGTCAGGGTCAGGGTCAGGGTCAGGGTCAGGGTCAGGGTCAGGGTCTGGGACCCAGGACCCTAACCCTAAAAAAATCAGACCTATAATAAATATGGAAAGTCGAATGCTTGTGGTAATGATGGCCAAGGAGGCCCATGGGCAAACCAAGTTTACAAAATAAAGTTTTATGGTGAGTCCAATCATTGCTAGAAATCTTACTATACCTATAGTTTATAGTTTTAGGGAATTTTTTATGAATAAATATTTATGTAAGTCGCGAATTAGTTTCACTGAAATTTGGAAAATAGTTGGTTTTTGCCTTCAGAAGAAAAATTATCGGTTTAATATAGATAAAACCTAAATCTTTATCTGATTATCTAGATAAAAGGTTTAATACCGATAATGGATAGCCTAGTCGGGGGGTCAATTGTCGGGGGGTCAATTGTCGCACTAAACCCTAGATTTCGCGACAGTTGACCCCAGTGTAATTACATAGGGGGTCAATTGTCGGGGGGTCAATTGTCGGGGGGTCAATTGTCGGGGGGTCAATTGTCGCGGTACCGTGATATCATGCAATAGATTATAATATTATCATAACCTGTATAAGATAACGTAACCAGCATAACACCCTTCAGTTGACTACAAGACGTACAGGATAACAACGGAAACAAAAGATGTCGATGACGCTGATACAGATGGCGACTTTTATTATACCATCATAGGGACCAAAGGAAAGACACTTGAGTACAATACTGACAACACTGGCGATGATAGAGTCAGAGGAGGAAGTGACACCCATGTGATTACGGACAACACTGAGATTGGCGAGTTCAGATGTGTCTCTATAAGAACGGATAGTAGTGATGAGTGGCTTTTCTCAACGGTACAGCTTACCACATTTTACTCGCGCAATTTTTTTTTCGAATAATATTTAAAATTATTTTATCTACATGGCTGATACATGACAAGTGTGATATAACTGTGTTATATTCTTACGGGGTGATGGTCAATTCTCGAGTCTCGACGCAACCAACAATATTATATTGTAATGAGCAAGACGTGAATTTTCCTTTTCATTTATTGGCACTATCCATCGCGGAGTAGAGTCCGCGGCGGAGCCGCCGGACTCCGAGCGGACTCCGGCGGTGCTCCGCCAAAATGTATTTACACTGGACTCGAGTACATTTTGGCGGACTCCGAGCGGAGCCGAGCGGACTCCGAGCGGACTTTAAAGTCCGCCGCGGACTCCGAGCGGCTCCGCGGCGGCTCGGCGGAGTGTCCGCCGCGGACTAAGCCACTAGGCGGACTCCGGTCCGCCGCGGACTCCGGCGGAGTGCTTGGCGGACTCCGCCGGACCTCTCCGCCAGACTTGAATCCGGCGGAGTCCGGCGGAGCTTGGCGGAGCTTGGCGGAGTCCGCCAGCTCGGCGGACTCCGCTGGGAGTCCGCCGGACTCCAACAGAGTCCACTGACTTCCGACCTCAGACTTCCGATCCTCGGCTAAATTTGTCACGTGACATACAACATAGCATTTTGCAATATTGTGGTCAGATAAAAAGGTCGCTAGTGATAAACCTTAACCATTACCCTCACAATGTCAATAGTGTACAACTCTAGTCCTAACTTTGACCCTATAATGTATATACGTTGACCCTAACCCTCCACCAAACCGTCCGCAGCGAAATATCAATGTCATTGACTGGTCACGTGACCAAAACAATTTTTGTCATATTATCTCATATAGGGAAGCGTTTTTAGTTTTACCCTACACGTTGCATGTGGCGTCATTCGGCCGGATCCCAGCAAGCAAAAATACGTCGACCATCACAGGACGACGCCAGCCAGCACTCTCTACGCTCTTCGAGCTCCGATCGTCCTGTGACGAAGTAAGGACGAAGCCTGAGGTCCTCAGGTAACATCGACCACCGATTGAAAATTCAAAGATTTTTTGACATAAAGGTCAAATGTAAAACTAAAATCTTGATGTTGATTGATTGACGACGTCAACAGTCAATTTTTGAGCACAGCGCGAGCGCATGCGGAAAAGGACCGCGTAGCTAGTCAAGATGTTGATAAATATTTGGCTTGTGGCGCGATGTGTTGCTCTAAGTATAGCCCTCTCGCTTGCAGTAGCGTGCGACCGCCGGAAATGACTTGTTGAACAAGCGCGCCCGCAGCGGCGCGAAAGCACCTGGTTAGCTAGATGAACGCGATGTGCCTTGCATTGTAGGATGAAATCCTACTAGCTGACGCCACTCGCAGCTGTGATGTTCGCTGTACGTCAGCGATCGAAATTTATACGCGTATCACCCGTTAAGATGTGCCACCCGACGCGCCACGCAATTTTTCTCGTTGCTCGTCGCATGCGTTGACGAACAACGAAGCTCGTTGCGACGCGTAATGAGCTGCCAGGCTAGGACATCGTCCTGGTCCAACAAATTTTGGCGAGCGCGAGCGATTTTCTCCAAAAATTTAATGAGGGCGCCGACTTCCACTCTGGCTAGGTTTCTTCTTATAGGGGGTGCACGATAAAAATAAAGTTGCTTGGATTTAAAAACATTTTGTACCACTGTTTTCTAGAGACTGTGAGAATTTTCACAATACCAAATTTGTTATACCTTTTTGGAGAAAAATTGTGTGGCACGTCGGGTGGCACATCTTAACGGGTGATACGCGTATAAATTTCGATCGCTGACGTACAGCGAGCAGCACAGCTGCGAGTGGCGTCAGCTAGTAGGATTTCATCCTACAAGGCACATCGCGTTTACCTAGATAACCAGGTCATTTCCGCCCCGGCGGTCGCGCGCTACTGCAAGCTTACCTGAGGACCCCAGGCTTTAATGTTGTTAATAGAGATTAGGCGGAATGACAGGCTGAGCGCGGCCCAGTAACTGCAAGCGAGAGGGCTATACTATAGGGCTATACTATAGTTAGACTTAGAGCAACACATCGCGACACAAGCCAAATATTTATCAACATCTTGACTATATATACTAGCTACGCGGTCCTTTTCCGCATGCGCTCGCGCTGTGCTCAAAAATTGACGTCGCGTCGTCAATCAATTAACATCAAGATTTTAGTTTTACATTTGACCTTTATGTCAAAAAATCTCTGAATTTTCAATCGGTGGTCGATGTTACCTGAGGACCTCAGGCTTTGTCCTTACTTCGTCACAGGACGATCGGAGCTCGACGAGCGTAGAGAGTGCTGGCGTCGTCCTGTGATGGTCGACGTATTTTTGCTTGCTGGGATCCGGCCGAATGACGCCACATGCAACGTGTAGGGTAAAACTAAAAACGCTTCCCTATATGAGATAATATGACAAAAATTGTTTTGGTCACGTGACCAGTCAATGACATTGATATTTCGCTGCTGGCGGTTTGGTGGAGGGTTAGGGTCAACGTTTATACATTATAGGGTCAAAGTTAGGACTAGAGTTGTACACTATTGACATTGTGAGTGTAATGGTTAAGGTTTATCACTAGCGACCTTTTCATCTGACCACAATATCGCAAAATGCTATTGGCTATGTTGTATGTCACGTGACAAATTTAGCCGAGGGTCGGAAGTCGGAAGTCGGAAGTCAGTGGACTCAGTTGGAGTCCGGCGGACTCCGAGCGGATTCAAGTCTGGCGGAGAGGTCCGGCGGAGTCCGCCAAGCACTCCGCCGGAGTCCGCGGCGGACCGGAGTCCGCCTAGTGGCTTAGTCCGCGGCGGACACTCCGCCGAGCCGCCGCGGAGCCGCTCGGAGTCCGCGGCGGACTTTAAAGTCCGCTCGGAGTCCGCTCGGCTCCGCTCGGAGTCCGCCAAAATGTACTCGAGTCCAGTGTAAATACATTTTGGCGGAGCACCGCCGGAGTCCGCTCGGAGTCCGCTCGGAGTCCGGCGGCTCCGCCGCGGACTCTACTCCGCGACGGATAGTGCCCATTTATTTAAGTTTTATCTTCAATTTTGGCGATAATAATAGAATATGAACACAGTTATTATGCCGCATAATATGATAAACTTTTCATAGATGATTATTGAGATGGACGGATTACCCACTCACAATTTCACTAATATGGTTGGTTGGCTCGAAAAGGATCCGGCGGTATTGAGTGAAGTAGCATTTTGTGTCACCGACATTGGTAAGTCAAAAGCTGTTACTCCATAATGCAAGCTATATTCATTAACTACTTTTTAAAAATAGCTTAGTATAGGATTGCTCGTCAAGTAAAAAAAGAAATGGTATTATTTGTTCGCCTTTTTATCGTTGACAAGCAAAGCTTTCTCCATCAAAGCTTTCTCCAGGAGACAAGCGGATTAACACCTGTCCAGAGGAACATCCTTACTCCTTTCTCCAAAACAACCGCTGTTGTTCAAACAACAAGGAGGGTACTCTCAGCGGATTCCAAAGTTGGTGCAATCAAAGGATACTTGGAGATGGTAGTATTTGCTGTGATGGAGACAGCATAGAATGCTCTGATAAACCTTGCTTCGACAATCATATCAAAACTCTAGGTGAGAAATAACACTCGTCCTTAGCCTTTTAGATACCTTACTCGGGATTATTACGACGGGTTTATTAACGACCGGTTAATTTTTTGCCATTTTAGCCAAATGAAGTCGAAAAACCTACAACAAGTGTCCCAATAGTCTTCTTTAGTGAATATAAGACAACGATTAAAATATGAGCACCCATACCCCTTGGGAACCCTAAAAAGCTAAAAGCAGAGAACGGCGGGTTTATTACTTTATTAACGACCGGTGAAAATGTGGTTCGGGAAAAATATGGCGAAATTACCCTAAACCCGCCACTTTATCCCGGTCATAATAATCCCGAGTATTAAGGTATATCGTATTTGCAATAAGAAACCCAAGCCTATCTGATATTATTATATATAAACCCTTATAATGCCTATATTACATTTATATATTACATTTATATATTACATTTATATATTATTCACTTCCATTATTGACAATAATTCTTCAAAGCACTATATAATAATTTATAAACAGTCGCAGAAATAATTTCTTCTCGTATGGGATAACATTTTAAACAGTCGACTGATCGGGATAGGGGTGTATAACTAAAAGTGATGTAAAATATTCATAAATCAGATAATTGCCAGTTTCTCAACTCAGATATCATGGTCCCAATCTGTCCCTTTTTCAAACTTTTGGAACACGCGCTCAACCCGACAACCCTCAGTGATCAGTCGTTATTTATTTCGTATTGTGTCCATCTATTCAGCTCAGACAGTCTTGGACGAAGCAACAGTACGTGCGGGGCGCTATACATGACGAGTGTGGACTGCTGTGATTTGCCCGATACCTCTTTAACGTAACATGTGACCAAGCCGCTGCTATAACGCTATTGTTGAGCTAATGTTGAGCTATGTAAGTATTTGAAGACTTATCGTATTATGTGAATAGATATAGGTGAATGATATGTAGCAACCCCAACGGCCAACAGTTAAATAATGCGAACTAATCCAACTGAACAGTTTAACTGATTGTGGTAAGTTATACAACCATGGTTTCCCTGGTAACACTGATTATAATGATTATCCTGGTAACCCTGATATAGCCTTGGTATCCATAGTAGCCACGGTAACCCTGGTAACCTCGTAAAACCCCAGGAGATAATGAGGAGGGAGTGGTAAGGGTTCACACACGGTAACCCTGGTAACCTCGTAAAACCCCAGGAGCTAGATAATGAGGAGGGAGTGGTAAGGGTTCACAGTGCACCCTACTCAGAACCTTGATCACTTTCTTTTAGCTTTAGCAATAGAGGACTCGTACGCGACTAATCTCCCTCCCCCTAGCTGACATTTGGGACCGGGGACCCGATTAGAGAAAGTGACACAGATGCTCTGACGAATACAACTTACAAGTTTTTCAACCAAAAGGTTGATAACGTTGTTGTTGTGCTATTGCTATGCTCAGGGTACGCATTATATTTGGTTCACCATATTTTTGAAGGATATTTATAAGCAACCCTTGCTTTATCGCTAGAATTAGTCCTTTGATCGAACTTTTGAGAGCAGCTCAGAAAGGGTCCCGGGTCCTTACCGCCCACTGGTACCGGCGGTGCAACTGTGTCCATATTTAGAATCTACGATATAGATATAAGTGTTCATATCTAGAACTGATAATCCAACTGTTTATTGTAATGATATTGATTAATCGTGGGATTTTTCAAAAGACCCACTCACCCCCTTCGCGGTACTAACTTTTTTTTTGGATAATATTTAAGACTTTTGCGGTACTAACTGTTGAAAAATCACGGTACTATAAACTGTGTCTTGGTACATAAAATAAGATACCCACCCAGTAACTGCTTTAAACAGCTCATTAAACATTGGGAAATGGGCAAATTATACCCATTATTTAGTAGGGGTTTTATTTTCAATGTAGTCAAATTAGATAAAAAGTTTTTTTTTAAAAGGAAACAATTCAATTAAAAAACCCAAAAAAAAAGTCAAAAAACCTCAAAACCCAAAAAACTCATTCCCAAAATTAAAATTTGAGGTAAAATGGGTTTTCTAGGGTTGGAACTAGCTGTTTTTTCTGGGAAATGAGCAGCAGACCCACCACTTAGTACAAAAGTACTAACTGTGTTTGGAAGAAAATATGACCCACCCCCCCCAACGTGACGTACGGTACTAAGTGTATGATCCCCCCACCCCCCCCCCCCCCCCCCCCCCCCCGTAGTTGTTACAACCTTATTATGATATTTAGTTATAGATAAAATGAAAGCAGACTTTGCAAAGTTGCCTTGTTTAAGAAATATCAGATCCCATGATGATTTTCAGAAATTGTAGGTATTTTGCGATTTTACTTGTACAGTAACGTAACATATTTATACGTTTCAGTAGCTAAATCACATATGACATGCCTTATTAGTGCTTTTCATGCAACAAGTAAATTATGATATTTAGTTATAGATAAAATGAAAGCAGACTTTGCAAAGTTGCCTTGTTTAAGAAATATCAGATCCCATGATGATTTTCAGAAATTGTAGGTATTTTGCGATTTTACTTGTACAGTAACGTAACATATTTATACGTTTCAGTAGCTAAATAACATATGACATGCCTTCAGTTGAATACAAGGTTACAGTAAAACCCCGATTTACCCTGATATACCTTGGGTATGGCGGTAAATTGGCCAAAAAAGGATGAGAAAGGCCTTTAATCCATAGAGGGGATATTTGTACTCAGCTTCGGTAAACTAACTTGCTTCGGTAAACTAACTTGCTTATGCGATCATCATTTATGGCCCCAAACATAAAATATACTTATACGGATACTGCAACTTTATCTATATATTTCAAACCAATCCTGTCTTCTATAACCACACTTTCGACCAGTCTTCAGTCTTTAGTGCCGGATTTCTATGAACTGCGAGTCTAACTATAATCGTCACGATTTTGAATACCGGGAACGGGGAATCGAGATAGTGTGAAAATACCCAAAACTTTAAAGGTAGGGCCAAAGGCTTGCTCCAAGGCGTTGCTGGATAGTCAAACTAACGATCGTCGTTAGTAACGATGGTTTATCAAAATACTCACTATTTGCCACGGTTTAATCGTTTGTCAGATTAGTCAGCGGTGAGAAAGGTATTGTAAATATTGAATATTTAGCACAGCAACCCTTATATAAAGAAATAGTCTGCCGGCTGCCCGTTTATGTAGATTGTAAATGCATGTGAGTAGCTCAAGTCTAGGAGTAGTTACTAGTTGATAGTTAGTCCTTGATACCGTCAGAGCTGACGACGAGACAATTGGCATTTGGCAGTAGAGTAGTATAGTAGTAGTAGGCTACTGATTCAGGATGTGGACGAAGTTACTGGGGTTATAAGAAACCACGAGAAATAAACTCTCTTTATTATTTTGTTTGCATCGACTTTTTCACGCGGTGAATCTGGATCGTTTAACGATAAAGTCTTGATGGTTTAAACTCGGATATAAAAAGAAATGAGACGTGAACTAGTCATTTCATTTCATTTCATTTCATTTCATTTCATTTCATTTCATTTCATTTCATTTCATTTCATTTCATTTCATTTCATTTCATTTCATTTCATTTCATTTCATTTCATTTCATTTCATTTCATTTCATTTCATTTCATTTCATTTCATTTCATTTCATTTCATTTCATTTCATTTCATTTCATTTCATTTCATTTCATTTCATTTCATTTCATTTCATTTCATTTCATTTCATTTCATTTCATTTCATTTCATTTCATTTCATTTCATTTCATTTCATTTCATTTCATTTCATTTCATTTCATTTCATTTCATTTCATTTCATTTCATTTCATTTCATTTCATTTCATTTCATTTCATTTCATTTCATTTCATTTCATTTCATTTCATTTCATTTCATTTCATTTCATTTCATTTCATTTCATTTCATTTCATTTCATTTCATTTCATTTCATTTCATTTCATTTCATTTCATTTCATTTCATTTCATTTCATTTCATTTCATTTCATTTCATTTCATTTCATTTCATTTCATTTCATTTCATTTCATTTCATTTCATTTCATTTCATTTCATTTCATTTCATTTCATTTCATTTCATTTCATTTCATTTCATTTCATTTCATTTCATTTCATTTCATTTCATTTCATTTCATTTCATTTCATTTCATTTCATTTCATTTCATTTCATTTCATTTCTGCTTTTAACCAATTGGTTTTTTTTCGGTGTGTCAATAAAATCAATTATATTGTATTTATAATATATAAACAGATACACTATACTATTACTATTTTGCGACAGTTAATCTGATATTATCTCTTTAACATTATTCATTATTTTTTGATTTTATGAGACCCGTGTTTTGTTTTTAGTTTTCTGCTCCGATGAGGAGAAAAAGTTTTTTGACGAGAGCCGCTTGAGACATGGGCACCGTATTGTGTAAATTATTTAGTTATATTTTATACAATATCTTTGTCGCATAGTTGCAGGGTAGTAAATACAATGTTTCGTTTCGTTTTGTAACCAAAATTATGGTAATATTATGGTAACAATTATGGTTGAATAAATTGCAACTGTTACCCAATTAGAATGTTATAGGCCGTCGTTTTCTTTGATACCACTCGCAAGATGAACTGTAGGTGGAATAAGATGACATGGACATCAATTCTCCTCGCGCTGATCACTCTGTCGTTAGCAGGTCAGTTGTTACAACCTTATTATGATATTTAGTTATAGATAAAATGAAAGCAGACTTTGTTTTAGAAATATCCGATCCCATGATGATTTTCATGAATTGTTTATTGAAGTTATTTTGCAATTTTGATAGTTAAGTCTCGTACAGTAATTTTATAAGTTTCGACGACGATTAACACATGTTTATTGAAAGCTTCTACAAGTTAAATCATCGTATCTCTTATATGTTTTTAACCCAACTCCACTCAGTTATAAGTTTCAGTAGCTAAATAACATGCCTTCAGTTGAATACAAGGTTACAACGGATACAAGCTCTGTCGACAATGGCGCAGGCTCAAACAATCAATTTTATTACAAGTTTATGGGAACGAAAGGCAGCACAACTGAGCACCTTGCTGACAATGATAATGATAGGGAGATAGGGAAAAGTGACACCTATATGATCACAGATAGCACCGACATAGGCGAGTTCAGATGTGTGTCAGTGAGACATGGCGGTAGTGATGGGTGGATGTTTAACGAGGTAAACCTTAATTGATTTCACTTCTGAATTTTTGTGAATTATATTGACACACTGGTTTGACTAAAGACTGAAAATACATGGAATTAAATCAAAATTAGTATATAATCTATATCTTATCATTTGTGCAAGCTGTTGACGGCTCTAAACCTCAATATCATATAAAAAATCACTAAGGAGAGAAACATTGAATGTTCTGAGTGTTCATATGCCAACTGCTATTAATTAGCATTTAATATCGCCACCAGTAAATGAATGCTAGTTAGAATCATTTAGAATTCTTTATTATGGGTTTTTCTATTGTTTTAATTATGTGACTGAATTTTATACTTTTATGAGTATTTGATCATCGGAAGTTTGTTTTAAAAAAAAACTATGATTTCCTAGATTCTACGATTTAAATCTATCTTTTTCCGTATTTAGATATTTTGATTTAGGAATAATTTACCCGAATAAAAACAAGTCAAAAAACTTTCATTTCATCTTAGACACATTATGTAGCCTAATAGTATTTAAAGATCATAGATATGTAACAATATAATATAATTAACGATAAATTTATATTCGAAATAGTTTACCATTGTCAATATTTGCTTAATTATAATGTATGTTGACTTAAATTACCATTCTGATTATATGCATTCTATCACAAAACTTATCCTGTAAAAATGTATAGTGCCAAATATATGATAGATGCACGGCACTCCTGATATATGATGACATTACTGCTGATTTTAACTTCCTCTTGAATTCTTTTTTATAAATTTAACCAGGAATTATTCTAGATGTCATTTTTCCTCACTTTAAAGCGAAATAAAAGACGAAGAAGAGGATTTGGAGAAGCAAAACTGGAGGATTTCCTTATGTCCAGCATGTGGTGACAAACTTCTTTCTCTGAGAAGTATTTTATTGAACATGTCGGGAAACGTCATTATCAGCCTGACCTACAAAGTACTAGAAAGATGAGGAACAAAGTATGTTCAGTGAATTTAATGGAAGTTCTTGTTCATGAAAATGGGATTAAGTTATAGAACAAGTTGGTTGTTGTGTCGAAAAATAAATATTACGATGTTCTTAAATCAGAAGTAAAAACGGAGCAGAGTGTAATTAATGGCATGTCTGGAGGCTTTTCTGCTCAGTTTGTGGGGGAAAAGTTTCTGGAGGAGGATACTCTTCATTAAACATATTCAGACTTCATATACAAAGCTCTGGCAAACGAAAAAGACCAAAAATGTGGATGGAATTTTCAAATGATAGTGATAATAATAATGGTCTAAGATCTAGAATTAGGAATAGATCGGACTGTCCTGGCATTCCTATGGAAAAAATGCCATCCTCAAGAAAAGATCTGACATGTACTCTTCAATTTAGCGTACAAATATTCAATCCGGAGAGAAAATCATTTAAATGGTCGTGATTGTTTCATAATGCAAACTACTCTGAAATCATACCTCAAAAAACAATTGGAAGACTAACTCTGGAGAGATACCATTTAAATGTACCAGATTGTTAATATGCAGCAGCTCGGAAATCACACCTCAGACTTTGAAAGACTCATTCCTGAAGAAAAACCATTTATAATGTCCATGAATGTTGTTTGCACAGCTTTTAAATCATCATCAAACGTACATGTGAAGACCACACTAGGGGATAAACCCATTTAAATGTCCTGATTGTTCATATGCAGCAGCTCGGAAATCACAATCAAATATCATCTAAAAAAACTCACTCTGGAGGAAAACCATTTTAATGTCCAGAATGTTTCCATATGCAACAGCTAATAATGCAACTTAAAGATCATCTAAATACTCATTCTGGAGAGAAAACATTTAAATGTCAGAATGTTTGTTTGAAACTGCTTTATAAATCTCGCCTCAAGATCTATAAAGACTCATTCCAGAGAAACCTATTAAATGTCCCAGTTTGTTCGAGCAGCATTTATGAAATCTATCTCAGGAGTACATATGATGACTCCATTCGGTGAGAAACATTTAATGACCAGATTGTTCATATGCAGCAGTATCGGAACTCAAGCCTCAAAAGTACATATGATTACTCACCGGAGAGACACCATTTTTAAAAGTCCATGAATTGTTCATACGCAACAGCTAGAAAGTCGCATATTTAATACAGCCATCAGAAAACCCATGATAGTTAGAATCTTTCTAGAATCTTTATTCTGGCTTTTATCTTTTTTTTCATTATGTTCGCTGGATAGTATATTTTATTGTTTTGTTTGATCATGGTAGTGTTGTTTTAAATAATGATGAACATCAGATTCTACAATTTAAATCTATCTTTTCCGTATTAAGATATTTGAATTGAGAAAACTTGCCGGAATAAGGTGAAGTCGAAAAAATTTCATATATCATCTTAGACACCACATTTTGTTAGCCACGTCCCGTCTATGTTTCTTTGTTTCATTAGTATCCAAAGGGACTGGAGAGGACAGTACAGGACGTGGCTCACCAGGGGACATAGGATGACAAATAGGCGGACATAGAGGACATTGGGTGGACATTTTTTGTGGACATTGACAGACAAAAGTCGGACATTAGCGGACAAATATGGACAACAAATTAGCTAAATTTTATTAAATTTTGTTAAAATTATGCTTTATTTTTTTTTTTTTTTTTTTTTTTTTTTTTTTTTTTTTTTTTTTTTTTTTTTTTTTTTTTTATTTTGTTAAATTTGTAATAAAGGCAGGAATGATTTTCTTAAAATTTGTTTAGAAACCGGAATTTAAAAGTTGGCCCTTTTTGGCCCCTTACCCAGAGTTCATGGGGGCGATGGCTCCTTGCCCACCGCTTACCTACACCCCTGATAATTTTAGTCACAAAAATGGGACAACAAATTAGCTAAATTTTATTAAATTTTGTTAAATTTTGCTATATTTTGTTAAATTTTGTTAAATTTGCTAATAAGGCAGGAAATGATTTTCTTTAAAATTTTTTTAGAAAACCTGAATTTAAAAGTTGCACTTTTTGGCCCTTAACCAGATTTACATGGGGACCAGCTTTCATGGGACAAAAATGGACAACAAAATTGCTAAATTTTATTAATTTGTTAAATTTTGCTATAATTTTGTTAAATTTGCTAATAAGGCAGAGATGTTTTTCTTAAATATTTTTAGAAACCTGAATTTAAAAGTTGGGACCTTTTTGGCCCCTTACCAGATTTCATGGGGGGCGATGGGGCATCCTTGCCACCGCTTCCTACCCCCTGATAATTTTAGTCACAAATTTCGCAAATTGTTAGTCTGCAACAATTTTAGTGACATTTTTTTCGACTTTTCGAGACCATTTTCCATTCCATTTACTTAACAACGACAAATTTAGTCTACACAGTCATGATGCATTACTAGATTAAGCTGTAATGTATTACTCTCGAAGGAAATTTCAAATTACATCAGATCCAGAGTTGTGACCCTGTATGATTCCACGAATATATAGTTCTTCAGTACACTATTCAGTTCTTTCTTCTACCTTTACGACTTTAGCATACTCTGTCGGTACTACGCGTAAGTTTAATGTCACTATTTGATCCTTTCAGCCGTTTCAACAGGCATCATTGGGATTAGATCGATTAAAATTTATTAATGTCCAAGAGGAGCTCTAACCTTTAAAACGTAATGGAATTTGGTACGTTATGTGCGTAGACGGTGATGTCATATTTAATTATAAAGCCCTATTTCAAGGTGAGAACTTAATATATCAATATTCATGTCAATATATGATCTACTGAACTTTGGTTCTCCTTTAGAATTAGTCGCCGAAAAATTTAGTTCTCATGCATGAATTTTGAGTTTACAATAATTTTAGTCAAAAAGGTTGACTAAATTTATGGTAGACTACATTTGTCGTTCTTAAGGTATATTACCTTGACCAACTACTTGATTATAATATTCTATGTCCATGTTAATAAATATACTTTTTGGAATGTAATTGTTCTTTTTTGCTTATTTATAAATGGTATTGTCGACTTAATTCCCATTCTGACTAAATGCATATCAAAACCTATCCTGTATAAACACTGTATAATTCAAATATCAAAATAGATTGCACGGCACTTCCTGATTCATTGATAACAATACTACTGTATTTACATCCTCTTGAATAATTTTATTAATTTAACCAGATTACTTTCAGATGTCATGTCCTCACATCTAAAAGCGAATAAAGACGAAGAAGAGGATTTGAGAAGTAAATTGGAGGATTTCTATGTCCTGCATGTGGTGAACAATTTTTCTAGGAGAAGTATTTTATTGAACATGTCAGGAACGTCATTATCAGCCTGACTTACAAGTATAGAAAAGATGAGGAACAAGTCGTTGAGTGAATTTACTGGAGGTTCTGTTCATGAAAATGGTTATGTAACTGAACATGATGGTTGTTGTGTTCAAAATAATGTGATGTTCTTAAATCAGAAGTAAAAAACGGAGCATAGTGAAATGATGGATGTCTGGAGCTTTCTCTGCTCAGTTTGTGGGGAAGATTCTAGAGGAGGATTGGTTTCTTAAAACATATAAAAGATCTTGTAGAAAACTTCTGACAAACGAAAAAGATCAGAATGCGATGGAATTTCAAAAAGTACTGATAATATAGTGGTTTAAGACTGCAATCGGAATAGATCGGACAGTGCTTGCATTCCTCTGGAAAATAGGAATTCTCACAGAAAAGATCCGTGTACTCTTCAATATAAAGTAACAATTCACTCCGGAGAGAAATCATTTAAATGTCCAGTTTGTTTGTATGCTACATCTCAGAAAATCAAACCTCAGAGTACTATGATGACTCACTCGGGAGATAAAACATTTAAATGTACAGATTGTTTGTTTGCAACTGCTCTATAAATCACACATCATAAGATCATATAATAAAGACTCATCCGAAGAAAACTTATTTAAATGCCCAGATTGTTTGTATGCAGAGGCTCGGGAATCAACCTTAAATTACATATAATTACTCACACGTGAGAGAAAACATTTAAATGTCCAGATTGTTCATATGCAACAGGTCGGAAGTCCAAACCTCAAAATACATATGACAGACTCACTCTGAAGGAGAAACACATCAATAAATGTCCAGATTGTTCATATGCAACAGGTCGGAAGTCGTATTTTCAACATACATATGATTACTCACACGGGAGAGAAACCATATAAAAATGTCCAGATTGTTTCATATGCAACCGCTTTGTAAGTCATACCCAAAGTTAATTTAATGGACTCACTCGGGAGAGAATCCATTCTAAACTGTCCTGATTGTTTCGTATTGCAGCAGTCAAAATCCACACCTCAGTTTACAATGAAGACTCACTCAGAAGAGATACCATTTATATGTCAGATTGTTCAGCATGCATAACAGTTCGGAAGTCATACCTCAAAATGCATATGACGACTCACTCAGAAGAGAACCTTTTAATGTCCAGATTGTTTTTTTTTTTTATTCAATAATATGCAACAGACTTATAAGTAGTGTTTTATTGCGCCACCAGAAAATGCAGCTTGTTAGAATCATTAGTATCTTTATTCCGGGTTTTATTTCTTTTTTTTCATTGTGTGCAATTAATACTTTAACTTTTATGATGTACTTGTCAAGTGTCGAAATGATTTATTTTATCTGATTCATTATAAGGGTTGATTTAAAAAATGATGGAATATCTAGATTCTACAAAATTTAAATCTTTTCCTTTTCCCACATTTAGATTTTGAACTTGGGAATTCTTGGCGAATAAAATAAGTCAACTTTTCATATCATCTTTGTATAATTTTTTTAGCCTTAATCGGATATATTAGATAATAGATATGTAACAATATATATAATTTACGATAATTTTATACGAAATAGTTTACAATTGTCATCTTTGCTTACTTAATATAATGTATGTTGACTTAAATCTTCCATTTCTGACAAAATGACATCCATCATAAAAAGTTATACTGTTAAACTCTGCATAGTGCCAAATTTATAATGAATGCATGGCACTCCTGATTCATGACAAACTTTTCTGCTGATTTTAAACTTCCTCTCGAAATTATTTTATTAATTTAACCAGAATACTCTTCAGTGTCATGTTTCCTCACATTGAAAAGCGAAAATATAAGGACGAAGAGAGCATTTAGAAGCAAAAAATGGAGGATTTTTGTCCAGCATGTGGTGAACAACTTTTCTATGAGAAGTATTTTTATTGAACATAAAGTCAGGGAAACGTCATTATCTGCCTGACTTTGAAAGTACTAGAAAAGGAGATGAGGAACAAAGTTTGTTGAGTGAATTTACTGGAGGTTCTGCTTCATGATATTGATAATGTTTACAGAAACAAGATGGTTGTTTGTCGAAAATAAATATGTTCTTAAATCTGAAGTAAAACGGTGCAGAGCGAAATTTAATGGCATGTCTGGAGGCTTTTCTGCTCTGTTTGTGGGGAAAAGTTTCTAGAGGAGGATAGTTTCATTAAACATATCAGACTTCATGTACAAGGCTCTGGGAAACGAAAAAGACCAAAATGTGATGAATTTCAAAATGATAGTGAGTAATAATAGTGGGTTAGGATCTTAGAATTAGGCAATAGATCGGACAGTCCTGGCATTCCTTATGGAAAATTGCATCCTCAGATAAAGATTCGTGCTACATTTTAATATGACGTTACAATTCACTCCGGAGAGAAATCATTTAAATGTCCAGATTGTTCACATGTAACATCCTCGGAAATCATACCTCTAAGGCACATATGAGTATTCACTCCGGAGATTAATCCGTTTATTGTCAGATTGCTTGTTTGCAACAGCTAATAAGTCTTACCTCAAAAGTACATAATGAGTATTCATCTCCGGAGAAAATCATTTAAATGTCCGTTTGTTATATGCAGCCAGCTCGGAATCACACCTCAAAGAACATCTTAAGACACATTCTGGAGATGAAATACCATTTAAAGGTTCAGATTGTTCGTAATGACAGCAGCTCGGATAATCCAAGCCTCAAAAGTACTTATAATTATCACACGGGAGAAAACACCCATTTAAAATGTCAGAATTGTTAATAGGACAACTGATTATAAATCACACATCTAAAAGATTAATATAAAGACTCACCTCTGAAAGAGAAAACAATTTAATTGTCCAGATTGTTGTATGCATCGCAGCTCTGAAATAACACCTCAAAAGAACATCTAAAGACTCATTCTGGAGAGAGAACCATTTAAATGTCCAGAATGTTTGTTTGGCCAACGCTTATCAATCTTCATCTCAAAGCCATCTAAAGACTCAATCTGGAGAGAAAACATTTTAAATGTACACGATTGTTCATATGCAACCAGCTAATTAGGTCATACATCAAACGCACTTATATATTGAATATGTATATATACTTCATATACATATGCGTAGAGCCAGTAATCGCAAGGTGGCTGGATCGATTACCCGCCATCGGCAAAAACCAACCTGATGATTTGAGCCTACTGATGAGTCCTACATAGGATCCGAAACACTGTGTCTATGGATAAATATGCTCGCCTAGTTTTACTAGGATTGAGAAATCTGGGATGAATTAGATCCTACGCCTCAGTCTTTAGATGTCATAAGCTCCTAACTTGTAAGAGTTTGTAGAGCACTCTAGCGTACTATGTTATTCCCTTATTATTAAGGCAATGGTGGCCCCAGTGGCGCGGCGTAGAGCAGTAATAGCAGGTTGCTGGATAGATACCCGCCATCGGCAAAACAACCTTATGATTTGAGCCATATGATGAGACATAATAGGACGAAAAACTGTGTATATGGATAAATATGCTCGCCTAGTTTATTAAGCTTGAGCACTCTAGGGATTGATTAGATCTACGCTCAGTTTAAATGCAAAGCTCTAACTTGTAATGAGTTTGTAGAGCAACTATGGTACCTATGTAATAACTTATTATTAAGGCCTTGGTGGCACAGTGGCGCGGCGTAGAGCCCAGTAATCGCAAGGTTGCTGGATCGGGATTTTTTTTTTTTTTTTTTACCCGAATCGGCAAAACCAACCTTGATGATTTGAGGCCATACTGAGAGTCCTAATAGGACGAAACACTGTGTCTAGGATATATATGATCGCCTAGTTTACTAAGCTTGAGCACTCTAGGGAATGAATTAGATTACCGCTCAGCTTAAATGCAAGCTCCTAACTTGTAATGAGGTTTGTACGAGCACTCTGGTTAACTATGTTATTCCCTTATTATTAAGGCCTTGTTGGCCAGTGGCGCGGGTTTAGAGGCCAGTAATCGCAAGGTTGCTGGATCGACCCGCCATCGGCAAAAAACAACCTTGATGATTTGTGCATACTGATGAGTCCTAATAGACGAAATCACTGTGTATATGGATAAATATGCTCGCCTAGTTTACTAAGCTTGAGCACTCTAGGAATGATAGAACTCTAACGCTCAAGCTTAAATGCACAAAGCTTCCTAACTTGTAATGAGTTTGTTAGAGCCTCTGGTACCTATGTAATTCCCGTATTATTAAGCCTTGGTGGGCCACAGTGGCTCGGCGTAGAGACATAATCGCAAGGTTGCTGTGATCGATACCCCCGCCATCGGCAAAACAAACCTTGATGATTTGGAGCCATACTGATGCGTACTAATAGGACGAAACACTGTGTCTATGGATAAATATGCTAGCCTAGTTTACTAAGCTTGAGCACTCTAGGGAATGAATAGATATACCGCTCAGCTTAAATGCAAGCTCCTAACTTGTAACTGAGTTTGTAGAGCACTATGGTTATATGTAACTTCCTTATTAGTAAGGCTTGGGGGGTGCCAGTGGCGCGGAGTAGAGCCAGTAATAGCAAGGTTCATAGGATACATCACTATCAGTATAATGAGCTCCCACGGGTGAGGAACGTTTCGTCAATAACATGAACAGCTTCTAGCAGTGGCGTAACGTTGCCTGTTGGCGCCCCCCTGCCGAAAAAAGCGCCCCCCTGTTGGCGCCCCCTCCCCTTTTGGTGCCCCTCCCTAAAATTGAACAAATTAGGTGATTTTAGAGAATACGCCGGTAAAATCTCTAAAAAAGTGTGTATCTAGAGCAAAACGCGCAGTTTTGCTAGTACTTTAGTTAAGTTTTCGAAATTGTCCCACATTCAAACGACGATTTGGCGCCCCCCTAAGACGGCGCCCCCCTGCACAGCGGGGTCAGCAGGGCCTTTCGTTACGCCACTGGCTTCTAGACAGCTGTAAAACCGGACTACAATATAAAAGATTATACAATGAGCTCAGAGTCAGGACACAAGGAACTCTGTAAAATTGAAACTCTGAGTAAATAATTAACAATTGGTGCATGATCAGCAGTTTCATGATGTATCATAAAATATAACGTTTTATAAGAACCAAATGATTTTACTAATCAATAAAATGAGTGCTAGCTATGATGGTTTTTAGCTTTCTTAAATAACCTGTTTGTTTCAATTGGTATAAAACATTTAAAAAAAATTATCTATAAAAAACCAATATATAATTTTCTAAAACACCCACGAAAAGCAGGATATCTCCTCCTTCACCCCTCCTACCCCTGTCCCATATTACCTCTCCTCCGCCACCCCTCCTACCCCTGTCCCATTATATTACCTCTCCTCCGCCACCCCCTCCTACCCCTGTCCCATATTACCTCTCCTCCGCCACCCCCTCCTACCCCTGTCCCATATTACCTCTCCTCCGCCACCCCTCCTACCCCTGTCCCATATTACCTCTCCTCCGCCACCCCTCCTACCCCTGTCCCATTATATTACCTCTCCTCCGCCACCCCCTCCTACCCCTGTCCCATATTACCTCTCCTCCGCCACCCCCTCCTACCCCTGTCCCATATTACCTCTCCTCCGCCACCCCTCCTACCCCTGTCCCATATTACCTCTCCTCCGCCACCCCCTCCTACCCCTGTCCCCTACCAACTCTCCTCCTCCACCCCTCCTACCCCTGTCCCCTACCACCTTTCCTCCTCCACCCCTCCTACCCCTGTCCCCTACCACCTCTCCTCTTCCACCCCTCCTACCCCTATCCCCTACTACATCTCCTCCTCCACTCCTCCTACCCCTGTCCCCTACTACCTCTCCTCCTCCACCCCCTCCTACCCCTGTCCCCTACTACGTCTCCTCCTCCACCCCCTCCTACCCCTGTCCCCTACTACCTCTCCTCCTCCACCCCTCCTACCCCTGTCCCCTACTACCTCTCCTCCTCCACCCCCTCCTACCCCTGTCCCCTACTACGTCTCCTCCTCCACTCCCTCCTACCCCTGTCCCCTACTACCTCTCCTCCTCCACCCCCTCCTACCCCTGTCCCCTACTACGTCTCCTCCTCCACCCCCTCCTACCCCTGTCCCCTACTACCTCTCCTCCTCCACCCCCTCCTACCCCTGTCCCCTACTACCTCTCCTCCTCCACCCCCTCCTACCCCTGTCCCCTACTACCTCTCCTCCTCCACCCCCTCCTACCCCTGTCCCCTACTACCTCTCCTCCTCCACTCCCTCCTACCCCTGTCCCCTACCACCTCTCCTCCTCCACTCCCTCCTACCCCTGTCCCCTACCACCTCTCCTCCTCCACCCCCTCCAACCCCTGTCCCCTACTACTTCTCCTCCTCCACCTCCTCCTACCCCTGTCCCCTACTACCTCTCCTCCTCCACCCCCTCCTACCCCTGTCCCCTACTACCTCTCCTCCTCCACCCCCTCCTACCCCTGTCCCCTACTACCTCTCCTCCTCCACCCCCTCCTACCCCTGTCCCCTACTACTTCTCCTCCTCCACCCCTCCTACCCCTATCCCCTACTGGCTACTACCTCTCCTCCTCCACTCCCTCCTACCCCTGTCCCCTACTACCTCTCCTCCTCCACCCCCTCCTACCCTTGTCCCCTACTACTTCTCCTCCTCCACCCCCTCCTACCCCTGTCCCCTACTACCTCTCCTCCTCCACCCCCTCCTACCCCTGTCCCCTACTACCTCTCCTCCTCCACCCCCTCCTACCCCTGTCCCCTACTACCTCTCCTCCTCCACCCCCTCCTACCCCTGTCCCCTACTACGTCTCCTCCTCCACTCCCTCCTACCCCTGTCCCCTACTACCTCTCCTCCTCCACCCCCTCCTACCCCTGTCCCCTACTACCTCTCCTCCTCCACCCCCTCCTACCCCTGTCCCCTACTACTTCTCCTCCTCCACCCCCTCCTACCCCTGTCCCCTACTACCTCTCCTCCTCCACCCCTCCTACCCCTATCCCCTACTGGCTACTACCTCTCCTCCTCCACCCCTCCTACCCCTGTCCCCTACTACCTCTCCTCCTCCACCCCTCCTACCCCTGTCCCCTACTACGTCTCCTCCTCCACCCCCTCCTACCCCTGTCCCCTACTACTTCTCCTCCTCCACTCCCTCCTACCCCTGTCCCCTACTACCTCTCCTCCTCCACCCCTCCTACCCCAGCTGTCCCCTACTACTTCTCCTCCTCTACTTTCCCTTAGGTACCCCTGTACCCCTTCTTATAAGGATGCCATGCCCTAAAAACAGGCAGTGTACCTTCATGCTATCCTCTCGTGGGCTTTATACGTCAAGCTTCTTTTTTGTTTCTAGTTGTGGACATTCACATGAGGTTCCTCGACAGAGGTATAGAAGTGGTGCTGGAACACAAAATTTAGTTGCAAATTCCGCAAATTTTTAGTCTACAACAATTTTAGTCACATTTTTTGACTTTTCGAGGCCATACGACGTAGTTTATGTCGATATGATCCTTAAGCCGTTTCAACAGAGCATGCATAATCGATTAAAAATTTAATGCCCAAGAGGATCTCTAACACTTTAAGTGCAACAGGACTTTGGTACGGTTTTGTCCACTAGTAGGAACAGTGATGTCATTATATTAATTATAAAGCCCTATAAACAATGTAAGCCTAATAATATTCAATATTCATGTCATATATGCTCTACTGAAATTTTGGTCTCCTTTAAAATTAGTCGCCGAAAAATGTAGTCTCATGAAATTTAGTTTACAACAATTTTAGTCAAAAGTTGTATTAAATTTATTGTAGACTAAATTAGCCGTAATCGCTTTATTTCGTTCAACTTAAAGTTCAACTGTGCTCGTAATCTATTTGTATATCGCTCCTGGTCGTAATATAAATTATCATCGTGCACGTGCTACCACAGGAGCAATAAAATGAGCATGCACAGCTGCTTAAGCAGTGACCACATACCAGAAAAATGTATCTTTCATAATATATCGCGGGCAGTTAAAACGCACGTGAGCATGTGCTGCAATAACTCTATAAGGACGAAGCCGACGAACCAATTACAGGACGCATATGTGCCGAAAAAAATGAGTAATTAACGACGGTGCTGGCCTGCCTGAGCTCGGAATTAGTCGGTTGCCATTTCGAAAATAATACAGAGCACATCAGTATTATAAATATAAGGACCAGTGAATACCCCAGTAAATGACGCTTTATATTTTCGATTTTCTGTTAAGGAATTGCAGCCTCACTTTTGATGAAGCATGGACCAAATCCCAATACCTAGTTTATAATTTCTGTCACGCATCCTCCGAGTAGTCTTGATACCATTTACCGAGGTTTTCGCAATATTGTAGCAATCGATTATATTGAACTTGACAAAAACAAACAGAGCCTATTAATGTAAGAATATAAGTTTCGTTGTTGAATGTTCCGGCAAAGTGTTCATCTGGCTGAAAACGTAATCCACGACATGTTTTGACAAATGTCATATCCACGGAAATAGGAAGCAATGAAAAGTGAAAACTACCAAATATCCACCTTTCAAACATTTTTGCGCAAACTATGACCTAGAATGGGGCTGTTTGATATAATTTTGAAATAAAGTTAGAACGTTAACTTAACACCTGCTACAGAAAAAATATACAACAGGATTAAGTTATATGGGAGTTGGTGAGATACACACGACAAACATGTTACAGCTTCTCAAGCTCTTTGGAGTTCTCCTAGTCTTGAGGATAACTCCTTTTGTTGGTATGTAGTCACACTTCCTAGTAAATCACCACAATTACCTTTTACCTTTAAAACAGTTTGCGTAATATCATTCTGAAAATGGTTTCATCAGATATTTCTCCTTACTTTACAGAGAAAATATCTGCATACATATTAGAGGTTGATGCTTTTTATAACAGTATTTTGACATAATAATACATATATTTCAGTGGGAACTGACCTGCCGATAACAATAGTATCGTCAGATGCACATAGCATTCATCCGAACGCTGGCGGGCAGAAGCCAGAAAAAGCGTATGATGATGACGTGAAGACCATCTATACCCCAAAAGATCGCGGTGATTTTAGTAAAGAGAACTGGGTGAAATTCAATTTTGGAAAGATATATTCCATCACAAAGATAGTAGTCATCAATAGGATCGACTGTTGCTGGGATATACTTAGCAACACTGAGGTAAATGTCGTCAACACAGGAACTGGTGAAAAATCTCTATGTGGAGTCATTGTTGTTAATAGCAATTCAAAAACAGTAGAGGCTCAAACATACACATTCTATTGCAATCTGGTTGGAGATCAGGTTATGATGACCGATAGGGATATCACGGCACCATATACACTGTCTTTCGCAGAGATCGCTGTGTTTTATTCTCCTTCTGGTAAGTATTACAGTAATTTAATATAAAGTGTTTTCATTATATTCTAATTCTATATACATATAGTGTATACAAAAAAAGCTGTATTATTATTATTTGAAGGTACAGCGGCTGAAAAAAATTGAATGCTAAATTTATAAATTGAGTTTACATCATCATCACTTACTTTTCAGCAACATCAGATGAACCGCAAGAGATAACTTCAATAACAGCAACCCAATCTAGAACAAAAGATAGTGATGAGGATAACTTCTCTGCGGACAAGTCCTTTGACAATGACCTCTCCACTGCAGCTTTCTCATTTGGACAAGAGGGTGTATGGCTCAACCTTGCTATGGATAAAATCTATTTCATCGACGAAGTAGTGGTCTTCAGCCAGTTTTTCACGACTTGGTTTGTAGAAGAAGATCTCTGCACCACGAGCTTGGAGAAATTCAAAAAGTGTAAGGAGAAACAATCTGGGGCCACTGTTATGGTATACCAAGGGAATAATCGTAAACAAAAAGCTTGCGGCCAACTCGATCTCCACGATAAACTGACAAGAGAAGAGCAAACTTACAGAATTGAATGCAACTGGAAGGGAGACAATGTCAAATTCTACAAGGCTACCGGAGATCTTGTAATACATGAAGTGGCTGTCATTGGATGGGAAATGGGTAGGTTCAAATCAAAAAGAATACATTATTACTATTTTAACTTCTTGTATGGTGTCCAAAACTTTGGCTAGGGCCAACGTTTTGGGTACAACTACAAAATAAATACAAAATAAAACAAAACTGACCCAAACAATCGATCATATAAATAATAATAATCTCAACACTTGTACTCCACACTTATACTCCTCCAAATACGAACTCTCTGCTGTGCTGGCGCAACGAGCGATACTTTAGTTCGCTTAGGGGTGGTCAGAAGATGTGATGGCCCCGTCAAGTCTTGACGAAACTCAACATAGGTAGGTAGGTAGGTTGTGAGAAGATTTGTTATTAGAGAAAGTTGTGATGGGGTGCAAACTCCAGCACTATGGAATCCGTGGGCAAGCTTTGCAATGGTTTAAATCCTACCTGAGCACACGTCAGCAATATGTATGTTTGAATGGTATTAAATCAGCTCTTAAACCTATTACATACGGAGTTCCACAGGGCAGTATTATGGGACCTTTGTTATTCCTAATCTACATCAATGATATGCCAAATATCAACAGTATGATAAAGTTTATACTCTACGCTGATGATGCGAATATCATAATAAAAGGCAAAAATGCAAACGATGTTATACAAAAATTCAACCAATTCTCCCATGAGTTTGTACGCTGGGTTGACTGTAATGGACTTGCACTTAATCTAAAAAAGACCTGCTATATGCTTTTCGGTGTTAGAAATACTGATAATACTCCAAATATTCATATTGCAGACACACAATTAGAACGTAAAAGGGAAGCACGGTTCCTTGGCGTTATAATGGATGATAAACTAACATGGTCTAAGCATATAGCAGCTGTTAGATCAAAAATGATGCGGTATGTAGGAATTATGTATAAAATAAAACGTCACCTATCGATTCAAATAAGGCTACAGATATATCAAAGTTTTGTTCAATCGCATTTAAACTTCTGTTCAATTGTATGGGGGTTTGCAGCAAAAAATCACATTGAATCACTCTTCTCACGACAAAAACAGGGTATCAGGGCAGTAATGCCAGGTCACATTAATTACTTTTACAAAGACGGTCGACTGCCTGAACACACAAAACAATTTTTCAATAACAATGGTATACTCACGGTGCACAGTGTTATTGTAAAAAACACACTAATTCTCATGCACCGAATCAAACATTTCCGTAGCTCAGTTCCTCAACAAATCTGTATGACTATCCCAGAAAATGCACCCACTGCAAACTCAGATCACGTGACTGCAGCTTCCTGGTTAGCCGAGTACAACACCACACATTTCAGATCTTCGATGTTCTTCAAAGGACCTTTACTCTCAATTTATGCTGTAAATGCAAATGTACTTTTTTCCATAAACCTTTTTAAATCGGCTACAAAACGCATGCTCTTGAACCTGCAGAGTGAAAATGACGATGACACGTGGCCCAGTTTCTTATTACATAATATTCCAGGTCTAAGAAGGTCACAACGTGTCTGAAAGTTACTGGACACAACGGTCATTATATCATTTTAGTGAATTAGTTAATTAGTTAATTAGTAAATCAGTTATTAGTCATATGGTTATTATTAAGTACTATATATTATATGATATTACAAAAATAAACTATGAATATATATTCGCACACAAAAAAACCAGAACAAACCGATCACAGACTAGCGGCAACTAATATATTAATGGATAAGCCACACATCCTAAATTCCAGGTCCATATTTACACTGCCACATTCCCCACTATCACTATTTTCCTATCAGCACAAACCGTAATCAATTGATTTCAACAATCACAACACTACATATCCAAACTATATTTTTTTATAATGGCATGGCATAGCAATATCTACGATATCCTAAATCAGTCCCTAACAAACTTAGCGCGAGTCTGAAAGGCTGTTGGAAGCACAGAGTGCTCCATATTTTGTTTTTATCAATAAACCTTTATTTTTTTTTCATTTTTTTTTTAAATAAATTTATTAACTGCGTGCAAATTTGTGTTTCAGATTTGATCTATTCATGATATATATTTATGATTATGTAATAAAGTTATTAATATTATATTCGTAAACATTGGCTGGCTTACAAACCAGTCCCCAAACAAACAAACGGGTCTGTGATGAAGTCTTGAACATTCCTGAAGCTCTGTTTGACTGACAGTAATACACTGATAACACATTAAGTTTACACATCGCTACTTTTCGGTTTATAGTTGAGGTCAGTGACTAAATTCCAACTTTCTACTTCATTCTTTAACTTTTATTATAAGAAGGAAAATATAACATTTGGTTATTAAACTGTATTTCAGTTGAATTTATGGAGATCAACATACAAAAGTATATTTCATTTATAATAACTGACTGAAAGCTGCTAATTTTAACCTTTAAGTAGATTGAAACAGCTGTCACTCAAGTTTGTAAAACTGCAGCAATACTAATACAACATTTATTACAGGAAAAGTCGTCAAGAGGGAGAGTGGGGATGAGGCAGACAGCGAAGGTAAAATTGTATTTTGTAATTGCAATGGTAAAATATAATACGACTATTGATACTTTATCACTCATATAATATATATCTCACAAAAAACTGCATCACAGTATTTGTTAATTCTATACACGATACAAATTAAAAAGGAGGAATTTTAAAAATATATCGTCTTACATCAACGTTCTCTCCCAGACGCATACTCTTGTGTACAGGGACCTGATGGCAAGGTTGAGTCCTCTGACTGTGAAGCTGGAGATAAATGCTCTTCCCCCTCATTCGTGGACTATAAAGGTTACAACTCTGAGGTAGAATGGGGATGTGGATGTGCTACTGCTGGTGTTAAGAACTGTGAGGAATGTGAAAATGAAGATGGTGCCTCCGGATGTAACGCTGATAGAAGTTTGAGTGCTTTAACCACTCCTTGAACGCTGAGAGCGCCGCCTGGGAAGCCGTTACCGAAGCCACATCTTGTCACGTCAGCGCCGAAACCGATGTCAAATGTAACAGGTAAATCAAATTCATCAAAGTTCATTTGAAAAATTTCCTGAATCTAACACTTACATGTATAGTAAATTTGAACGATCATATTTTCATTATTTATTGTGCGTGCTATGCACTTATGCAACAAATTCCAATCTCATATCATTTCAGCCCCGCACCCCTCGCTCTTGAAGCTGAATGGGCAAGCTCTCAATCTGGATGTGGACCTTGTGCCAATGATGAGGATGAGAAATGTATGTCTTGTGAAGGTGATGGTTGCAACTCTGCTGCTCCCCTGGCTGCTTTCTTCCTCCGGTCCTTTGATGGCTGACCTTTACACAATACACACTCATGTAAACTCTTTTTGAAGAACTTACTTAGTACGATTATAGTATGATATAGCTATTTTATGTTTAGCGTGGGGTATTATCAAAATCATTGTTTTGTAGTCTTATTTAATGTTTAAATGCCCACGTAGGTGCTTTTTAAAAGTCATACTTAATTTTTTGGGGGACACATTTTGGAATATATCATGCTTCTATCATTATTGATTGTAAATTAATCAAATTGAAAAAATTAAAAACAACTGATTATCATTTCTTTCAATACTATACAAAATTACGGCTTACTACGTTTCGAGAAAAAACGTTTTCTAGCCTTGATTTCATTCAATGTCAAATCCATCACTGAGCTGAGAACGGTTGCAATAATTCACGATTCACGCTACATTATTCTATTATTGTTAGTTTAGTTATCACTCAATAATTCGGTATCAAGTAAAAAATCTATAACTCCATTGCAATTTAATAATATTCGGAAGAAGCAATTAAGCAATACTTCAGCTTTTTAGTAAATTATATTGGTGTTTAGAAATCAGGGGCTAAATTCGAAAAATTTTCAACCATGATCCATACGAGATAAATGGATTAGACTGCAATTTAATGATAACTGATAGCGATAAGCAGTCCCGGCTGGCTCAACGACCTAGATTAAATTATATGTCTACTAGTCTTTTCAAAGCTGAGGTCTAGTCACTAAGCATCTATGGAAATGTTTATTGGATAGTGAAACAACAGTCTAGCCTAGTCTCTTTGCTCCCCGTATTATTATTCTTTCAATATTTCTTCCTATACTTTCAACATCATATCACACTTCCCCCACACACCTTCTCACACATTAATGACTATATCAGACCTGTTTCTAATGTATCTGGAATTTGACGTATTGAAATACCAATTTTGACTATATATCCACAGTTATTCACCATGGATTTGTTTGTTATTAAATAGTTTTTCATAAATTTTTGGATTTAGATTAATTCGATGTAATGGGTTCAAGTTACTGCGGACATAGTTCACTATGTGTTTACCGTGTTTGGGTGCCCATCATATTTTACAGATGGGAGCGATATTTTGAACGATTCTATTTTATATTCATCTATTGCTGTACTCTGTAAAATTTGAAAAGTATTTAATTTTTAAAAAAAGTATGAGGCTGTTCTTTAAAATAGCCTTCAGAATACTATCATACTGGCTCAAATTGATTAAATAAATTGAAATGATCGTTTGCTTCAATAAAACAAACGATTTTATTTAAGATAAACAAAGAAAGTCTATTTTTGTTCACAGCTATTGAGTTTGTTAACCACTACGTGTTTCGCTTCTTTATCCTCGTCCTGCCCTTCTAGCTTCTTCTTCCATGATAATATCTGAACGTCTTCAGGAGTTTCAGGAACAGATCTCCCCGTGGTGTCAGGAAGGAACCAGACCGCCACACATGCCAGCAAAGATAAACCCGCAAACAGGGCTAAAGGCACCCCCTGTCTGTCAGCCCATACAGCAAGTTAACGTACTAACGTAGGGACCAATAAAGCTGCCTATCCTGGCACAGCTGGAGCAGAGACACATTATCATGCCCCGGTGTGATGTTGGAGCTAATTCTCCAGGATACAAGTACATCATGATGAAAGCAGCTCCAGATCCCATGCTTCCAATAATGCTGGCCAATGTTTCTAGACTCCAAAATCTTTGTAAGAACGTAGAACTCAGAGTAGAGGAATTATTGTGTCTATGAAGTAATTAAGTAATTAGTGGCGGTGATTCCCGAGTTTAGATTGTCAGCTATTGTTCAATCCCTAAATAGTAAATATTCATCAAAATACTCGTTAAGACTTAAGATGACAATCATCTACAATGTTTATTATAATCTCAAGAGACGCAGAAATTACTGCCTGGTAATGATGCTGGTAATTACTTAATTAGACTGATGGTCACGCACAATCCAATGTGCCATTATTTTCAGACCAAATAAAGTCCGTTAAGGTATTCATCCAACGCTGATACCTTAAGGCCAATAAATTTGGTTCACAATAAATTTGGTTTCCATTATTTTGGTTACCATAATTTTAGTCGCAAATTTCGTAAATTTTTAGTCTACAACAATTTAAGTCACATTTTTCGACTTTTTCGATTCCATACGACGTAACTCAGTCATACGACGTAGTTTATGTCGATATGATCCTTCAGCCGTTTTAACAGAGCATGCATAATGGGATGGATCAATTAAAAATGTAATGCCCAAGAGGATTTCTTTAAGTTTAAGTGCAACAGGACTTTGGTACGGTTTTGTCCACTAGTAGGAACGGTGATGTCATTATATTAATTATATAGCCCTATAAACAATGTAAGCCTAATAATATTCAATATTCATGTCATATATGCTCTACTGAAATTTTGGTCTCCTTTAAAATTTGTCGCCGAAAAAATTTAGTCTCACGAAATTTGGTTTACAACAATTTTAGTCAAAAGTTTTACTAAATTTATGGTAGACTAAATTTGTCGTTCTTAAGGTAATCGATTTATTTCGTTGAACTTAAAGTTCAACAGTGTTCGTTATCTATTTGTATATCGCTCCTGCACTGGTCGTAATATAAATTATTATCGTGCACGTGCTACCACAGGAGCAATTAAATGAGCATGCACAGCTGCTTAAGCAGTGACCACATACCAGAAACATTTATCTTTTCATGCTATATCGGGGGCAGTTAACGCACGTGGGCATGTGATGCTATAACTTTATAAGGACGAAGCCGACGAACCAATAACATTAACAGGACGCATGTGTGCCGAAAAAAAAATGAGTAATTAACGACGGTGCTTAACTAGCTGGTCTGCCTGAGCTCGGAATTAGTCGGTTGCCATTTCGAGAGCCAGTTTATTCTGAAGAACAGTTCAGAATGCAGGTAATTCGACTTTTTTTGTAATATTTAGTTGCTTCAGGGTATCTGGACCTGTACCTTGCTTATGTTCCGAATCAAGACAATAGTGGATTGGTATTACTATTTGCTACACATCTTACACATTTTACACATAGGTTAACTTGATATAATGAAAAAGAAATCTATATTTGTTCATTTACTAGATACTGTATTTATTCTTTGATACCTATGATAACTTTTAATTAATGCATTATCAAAGGATATAAAAAGGAAATGTTGAAACGTGGACCGATGCAGTGTTTTCCATTGCTAGCTTCAATATATCTGGCATTATAAAGGTTTCTAGGTAAACGTGATTCGTCGTTATAGCAACCTACTATTATATAGGTTTATTGCTATAGCAACACTCTAATATGGCGTGAACAAAGTTATTGGAGGACAAGATTAGATGTTACCAAGTCGAATATATCCGTGTCACTCGTCTTTTTTTCTTTGTTGAACAGAGCTTGAACAGTTCTGCCTTGTTAGCATTTGAAAATTATGATTGTTGTCTCGATCAAACTTATCGGGGTTTCATATTTTTTTGCTTATATGTTACCTTAAGAACAAATTTAAACCAAATTTCATGAGACTAAATTTTAAAGCAGACCAAAATTTCAGCAGAGCAAATATGAAATTTGTTTATAATTAATATATGACATCAACGTTCCTACTGCACAAAACTGTACCAAAGTTTTATTGCACTTACAGGGTTAGAGCTCATCTTGGACATTACATTTTTAATCGATCCATCCCAATGCATATTCTGTTGAAACGGCTGAAAGATTATATCGACATAAACAACGTCGTTCCGACAAAAATGGTTAAGTCGAAATTTGTGACTAAAATTATGGTAACCAAAATTATGGTAACCAAATTTATTGTGAACCAAATTTATTGGCCCTAAGGTATACAAATTATTTGTTCTGTTCAAAAGCCAACCAACTAAGTTACTGTCGTCATTGATTTTTTGAATTTAGGATGTATATTTATACAATGATGCGGGCAACAATTCTTCTTGGTCTGATAGCTTCTTCGTCAGCTGCAGGTTAGTTTTTCAAATACCAATTTTATTGATATTCCGATTACAACTAGGTAATATCGGTTGGGCGACAATCGACCCCCGACAAATCACCCCCCGACAATTGACCCCCGACAAATCACCCCCCGACAATTGACCCCCGACAAATCACCCCCCGACAATTGACCCCCTGACAATTGACCCCCGACAATTGACCCCCCGACAATTGACCCCGACAATTGACAATAGAATTTAATACAATTAACATTTAACCCTGATCCTGACCCTGACCCTCAATTGTCGGGGGTCAATTGTCCAGTAGTATATAATAGAACATTTTGATTTCCTAATTTTTTTATTATACAATATTTATATTGTTATAATAATAAGGCTTA
This sequence comes from Bolinopsis microptera, assembly GCF_026151205.1. Classification (NCBI taxonomy): domain Eukaryota; kingdom Metazoa; phylum Ctenophora; class Tentaculata; order Lobata; family Bolinopsidae; genus Bolinopsis; species Bolinopsis microptera. The sequence goes on from NC_087074.1 coordinate 3,649,079, forward strand.
TATTTCAGAGGAAGAGGAAGTTGTTGTAAATCATTGTCCTACTGATTATCCCAACGTCTACTACAACGGACAGTACTGTTGTAAATCCAACATGGAGGAGTTCTACGAGCCTCAGGGTGCCCAATGTGACGGCAGTGTGATTCAGAGAGACAGTTTGTGTTGCGCGGGAGACCAGTCCACGTCGTGCCCCGGTGGAAACTGTGAAAGCAACCCAGCACCCACACCAGGTGAGTTGGTCGTATAATTAGTATAACTCCACTTTTGACCTATTTGAAAGCCACTTATTATTTTCATAATTGCACCGGTTTTTTTCAGCGAGTTCGATTAAGATTACAAAACTAATTGCACTGTTTTGAGAGCAACCGAAAACATCAGGGTCAGGGTCAGGGTCAGGGTCAGGGTCAGGGTCAGGGTCAGGGTCAGGGTCAGGGTCAGGGTCAGGGTCAGGGTCAGGGTCAGGGTCAGGGTCAGGGTCAGGGTCAGGGTCAGGGTCAGGGTCAGGGTCAGGGTCAGGGTCAGGGTCAGGGTCAGGGTCAGGGTCAGGGTCAGGGTCAGGGTCAGGGTCAGGGTCAGGGTCAGGGTCAGGGTCAGGGTCAGGGTCAGGGTCAGGGTCAGGGTCAGGGTCAGGGTCAGGGTCAGGGTCAGGGTCAGGGTCAGGGTCAGGGTCAGGGTCAGGGTCAGGGTCAGGGTCAGGGTCAGGGTCAGGGTCAGGGTCAGGGTCAGGGTCAGGGTCAGGGTCAGGGTCAGGGTCAGGGTCAGGGTCAGAGTCCTGGGTCAGGGTTAAGGTTAGGGTTAGGGTCCTGGGTTAGGGTTAGGGTTAGGGTTAGGGTTAGGGTTAGGGTTAGGGTTAGGGTTAGGGTTAGGGTTAGGGTTAGGGTTAGGGTTAGGGTTAGGGTTAGGGTTAGGGTTAGGGTTAGGGTTAGGGTTAGGGTTAGGGTTAGTGTTAGGGTTAGGGTTAGGGTTAGGGTTAGGGTTAGGGTTAGGGTCCTGGGTCCGATCAATTGACCCCAGTGTCGGGGGTAAGCTATTCACTCCGATAATCGTAACCGATAAATATCTCCGATAATTCGTTAGTAAAAGTTATCTGTTTATCTAGATTAAATATATTTGTATCGGTATAAAAGTAAAGTTTCGTACTCACCACCATAACTAGCTCTAAATTTTGCTGTTGATAGTATGTCAAATATGAGGGGAAGGATTGGTAGACATCAATGTAATATTTCTAAAACTATTTTAGACGATTTGAATAAAAGAAATATCAATTTGAATAATAGTGACGACTTGACAGACTTAAGGTATTTAGCCTCGAACCGCCAATTGTGGAGAAATTTATTTTAAATTTGATTAGTTCGATAATTTCAGTTTTAAGTTCAATTTTTTGCATAATTTTTGATTTTGATAAGTTCAGTTTTAAGTTCCATTATTTGTATTTATAGTAAGTTTTCAGTTCTACAAGTCTTTTAAGTAGACTTATCAGGTCTTTAGGATGTTCTTAGTAACTACTTTGGATTTGTGTAAAGTTTGATAATAATAATAAAAGTAAAACTTCACCAGAAATTACCGAAAGTAATAGTAATACAGTAAAATTTTAAGGAAATTTTAGTGGTTTTGCTTCTCCCTGTTCACAAGTAATCCAAGGAGCAGTCCCAAACGTCTTTTGGCTATTGATATTGTTATCTCGAGGAGGGTGCTAGCATTTTAGCTTACATCCACTCTGGAAACGTACATCAACATGTTACTGTTAACACGAGTCAGGAATACTGGCATGGCACTCAATTAAGAAGTGCTCTGAGGGTGATACATTATCCTCAGGAGAATTACGGATCTGTTTTCCATAGGAGAATGAAACGAGTCACCGATGCTCTACTGTTCTGAGGAGACGAAAACTGATGCTTTACTGTTTTCTAGAGAATGTTCACTCCTATTGTCAGGAGAAGGAAACTAGTTCTTTGATATTTTCAGAAGGAATGAAATAGTGCTGTACCAAGTTTACTGGTAAACAGTGATAACAGTCGCCAATTAGTTCTCGTGAAATTTGGGAAAATGTGTTGGCTTTTACCTTGAGCAAAAAACTACCTGTTTTATCGGTTTTATCTAGATAAAACCTAAATAGTTATCTGATAAACTAATTTGTACTGATAATGGATAGCCTGCTAAATACCACTAAGTAATTGATTTAAATGAAATAATTTCAATGCTGAGCATTTATTAAAACCTTTAAGTGGTGAAACAACATGCCACACTTTTTTAAAAAGCTGTAGAGGCCCCATATATTCGTAAAGCAAAAAACATTAAACAAAAACTCTTCAGGCTCGGATTCTATAATGGTCATAGAAGACCTCGGCTGCTGGAAAGATACACGAAACAGAGCTATACAACTAATTGAAGGGATACACCCTCTACTCAAAGATTCTTACCCTCAAAGAACCGATGCGTATGAAAAGTGCCTCAAAGCAGCCTTGTCCTTTGGATACAAAGTATTTGCTATACAGGACGGAGGTCAGTGTGCAAGTGCAACAGATGCGGATCAGACCTATAATAGATATGGAGAGTCGAATGCTTGTGGTAATGATGGCCAAGGAGGCCCATGGGCAAACCAAGTTTACAAAATAATGTTTTATGGTAAGTCCAATCATTGCTAGAAATCTTACTATTATACCTATAGTTTATAGTTTTAGGGAATTTTTTAAGAATAAATATTTATGTAAGTCGCGAATTAGTTTCACTGAAATTTGGGAAAATAGTTGGTTTTTGCCTTCAGAAGAAAAATTATCGGTTTAATCTAGATAAAACCTAAATCTTTATCTGATTATCTAGATGTACATGTAAATATGTTGAACCTCCTCCCCTACTCCCCTAGCACATCCTCTCTCCACCCCACGTTCCCAAAAAGGTGATTAGTGAAGACTTTAGTTACCCTAACTCAGATATCTTCTATCCCTTAACTTAAGAACAAGATCTGATTGAATAACATTAACTGTTATAGTGTTAAGTTATGTAATGAAGGCTGAATAGTGAATATCATGAAGAAATGATTGAATAATCAAAGAGTTAAAGCAGCATTGGAGCACACAAGATTCTGTGTGACAAACATCACCATTTTAAAATCATTAAATGTAACGAATTATTAGGTGTCATATTAAGATTTGTTAGTGTGATAAACTAGTTGGTACTGAAAACCCCCTCATTGCTTCAATTCAAAAGGAAATGTTGATACAATATTTTGCAATTCAAATTGATAAAAATGAAGTATTGTTGTGATGGTCAACGGAGGAAAGAGCACAAAAAGCTAAACAATAACTGTTGAGATTTTATCAACGTCTTTTGTTTATATTATTATTAAATTTTCCTTTTAATATCCAAGTATAAATTTCCGATGTCACAAGTAAAAGAATAGTTTTAGATTTACCCCAAAAAATAATTAAATTAAAAGCGAGGATTGAAATAAAAAAGGTCTTACTCATCCACCTCAACTGTACTGGTTTTCTGCAGGGAAATAGTTTTAACAGAATCACTTATCCTACAAAGGTTGTTGACCCTCCTGCTGAACCTAATGTAGCCCTGCTCCCCCCAGTTACTGCCCCAACTGTTTCGCACCTTCCAGTACTGGAAACTGTATGCCACCACCACTACTCCGTGGTTTAAAGGAGTGCCCGCACACTGCCCCACTCTGTCACTCCACACACCTGATTTATACCCGTTCAGCGCTGAAGGGAAGCTCATGGCCACTGCCACTGGCGCATCTTGGAGCGCGCTGAACAAATTGTTATCTCCTTTGATGTAGTTCACTGCTGTTATTCTAAAGGGTAGAGCATTGGAGTGTTGGCGGGCATTACACCAACCGTCGTTCCTTTGATAGGGATAATCAGCTTCTGTGGCTAGATGATTTTGATCCCGCACTTGTCTGAGACCAGCGGGTAAACTCCCCCCGTTGGTCCCGGAGCCCTCAGTGCAATCTATAACCTCCTGCTCAGAAAGCGCTACGTAGTGTCCGGTGGTGAGATATGCGTGTCCCTCTAAGAGCCCAACTCCAGCAAAGGCCCAGCACGATCCACAAGGGCTCTGATCCTTTATAGGTCCGTATCTGACGTCATTCGCGATCTTCAGATCAGCAGTATCTTCATCTTCATCAGCATCCTCATCTTCATCATCATCATCATCATCATCATCAGAGGTTGCTGATTCTGCTGTGTCTTGGAATAGGGCAGTTTGGTTGATACCCCGTAGTCTGTTTGCTTCTGCAGCCGTGAGGTCTGCAAAGAACGTAATACCATACTGTACATCCTCATCCATCCGATTCAACTCGTCAGCGTTCTTCACAAAACTATTGAAGTTCTGCAGCCTCAGCCGCCTCTCCGAGCGTGAGTAGTGTCGGCTGTACGTCTTCTGGAAGTCCCCGAACAGACGTAGCATAGCTTTAGGGTCTTTGACAGCCAGGCTGACCTGGTCGTCTTCTGCAGCGTAGGCTGCTGAGAGTGAGATTACTAATAGTAATATGATAAGTATGGCTTTCATCGCGAATGTCTTCTCAAACTAAATTGCTCTTGTTCTTCAGGCAACTGGTATATATAGTCGGGGAATGAACGGATGGGTGACTTCTTTTGTGTCGCTTTCGAGGTTCTTTTATTGTATAGAACTATAGAACATTCTACCGAAGCCAGTCAGTCGGAAAATCTGGTTACGATCCACATCTGTCACGGTGAAGATGAACACGTCACGGTTCTGTTCTTTTTAACACAGGTTAAAAAGACCGAACCGATTGGTTTAATTGATTTAAGGTACTAGTGCTGTCTTTGTGTTAATATTTTATTTTATCTCATTTTATCTTTATATTGTCTTGAGGGTGGTCAGATTTTGCACATGATGGTGTAAATTGGAGGTGAGACTTGAACTGTTCTGCTGGGCGCCCTGGGAAAAGCATAATCAAATAGATGGACACTGAATGGCTTATCTGGGCAGTGGTAAAGTTTGAGCTGAGTTTCGTGCGAATGAGACGAACATTCTAACTTTCTAACTACTAGATATATTTAGAGTAAACGAATATAATGTAACGTTCACAATTGCATTTAACCAAGTTACTGGTTTGCTACTGCAAGCGCGAAAGGGTTCTGCAGTTAGAGCAAATCTTTTGGTGTGGAGGAGTACGTGAACATTGTCTAGGTCTAACCGCATAGCCTTGTGGAGGAGTACGTGCACACTGTCCAGGTCTAACATAGCCTTGTGGAGGAGTACGTGTACACTGTCCACTGTCCAGGTCTAACATAGCCTTGTTTTCCACGAGAGTGGCGGAGTGTTCAGCATGCATATTACTTACTTTACTTTGGGCGATGCTCGATCGAAATCTCCTCCAATCTACGTCTCCAGATGGTTCTGTCGCACATAACTGTTCGGAGATCTTCTACCCGCAACCCTGTGTCCCTGGCTACGGTGTCAAGAAAAGAGAGTGGTCTCCTCCCACGCCTGGACTGTGGCAGCCGCCAAGGAAGGATGGTAGAGATGACCTGGTCTGAAGCTCTCATGCAATGCCCAGCAAATCTGGCACGTCTCTGTGCAACGATGGTGGAGATGGAAGGGAGGTCACCATAGATTTTCTTTTATAGGGTTGGATACTTCTTCCATGAAAGATTCCTGGCTTCATTAGGAGCCTGGTGTAGCACCCGTCGAGACGCATGCATATTGATATAGCATTATATGTTATAGCTGTTTGACTACAACAAGTATTATATATATACATTGACTACAACCAGTATTATATCATATACATAATATATAATGTATATGGTACCAGTGTACCAAAAGCTCGTCCTTCAAAATAAAAATAAATGGATGTATCAAAATCAAAAGAATAAATTAACAAGTTCGCAGTGATTGGTTATAGCTTTAGATCGCCACGAATCACTGCCCTGGACTCGATCGTTCTTTATAGCCTTTCAGCTACAGTCACAGAGCATGCGGTATGAATATTCATATTACAATTTGCATCAGGTTCGAAATGTTGCATCGGATCAGACGTAAATTTTGTGATTTTTGTTTTGCAGAAATTTAGAGACCCGCGGCTCAAAGGTTAATACTTTTTTGATATTCTCGATATCATGTTTGGCATGAGCTTACTGAGTGTTCAGATCCACATAATTGTAGCAGTGAGCCTGTGCAATGGACTTCCTGACAAACCAACACTTCAAAATTCTCATAGCTCTTCCCAAACTGCTGTTAGCAATATCCTGCCTGTCTCTGATCACGAGGATGCTTGCTTCAAAACAGGTCTTATTATTCCTGTACCCCCAAAAGGGCGCGCCACCAGTTTTCAAACAGCTGGCAGCTTCTATTGCTGGAGATATTGTAAGATTTCTAAATCGTGCAAAGCAATTTCTTTTGACATCACAAATTCTACATGCAGTTTGTTGAACCGATTGTATCAAGTGATTATTGAGAAATCCAGCGAGGGAAAGAGCATCACTTTAGAGAAAACATGTGTGAAAACAACAAATGGTATGAACGCGGAGATGGCGGTAGCTAAGATGAAAAGTACGGACTCGTTTCGAGGGAAAAGTACGTACTTGTACGCAACTTTGAAAAGTCCGACTCATACGACGTAGGATTCAGATAGAATTTTTTTGTTTTTGAATTATTATCATCGGGACCGTTGTAAAATATAATTGTTTGCCGATGTTAAGTGAACGCTGAGAGCGCCGCCAGGGAAGCCGTTACCGAAGCCACATCTTGTCACGTCAACACCGAAACCGATGTCAAATGTAACAGGTAAATCAAATTCATCCAAGTTCATTCGAAAAATTTCCTGAATCTAACACTTACATGTAAATTTGAACGATCATATTTTCATTATTTATTGTGCATGCTATGCACTTATGCAATAAATTCCAATCTCATATCATTTCAGCCCCGCACCCCTCGCTCTTGAAGCTGAATGGGCAAGCTCTCAATCTGGATGTGGACCTTGTGCCAATGATGAGGATGAGAAATATGTGTCTTGTGAAGGTGATGGTTGCAACTCTGCAGCTGCCCTGGCTGCTTTCTTCCTCCGGCCCTTTGATGGCTGACCTTTACACACTCATGTAAACTCTTCCTGAAGAACTTACTTAGTACGATTATAGTATGATATAGCTATTTTATGTTTAGCGTGGGGTATTATCAAAATCATTGTTTTGTAGTCTTATTTAATGTTTAAATGCCCACGTAGGTGCTTTTTAAAAGTCATACTTAATTTTTTGGGGACACATTTTGGAATATATCATGCTTCTATCATTATTGATTGTAAATTAATCAAATTTAAAAATTAAAAACAACTGATTATCATTTCTTTCAATACTATACAAAATTACGGCTTACTACGACTGATATTGGAAGTACATGTAAGTTTCGAGAAAGAACGTTTTCTAGCCTTGATTTCAATCAATGTCAAATCCATCACTGAGCTGAGAACGGTAGCAATAATTCACGATTCACGCTACATTATTATTCTATTATTGTTAGTTATCACTCAATAATTCGGTATCAAGTAAAAAATCTATAACTCCATTGCAATTTAATAATATTCGGAAGAAGCAATTGAGGAATACTTCAGCTTTTTAGTAAATTATATTGGTGTTTAGAAATCAGGGGCTTAATTCGAAAAATTTGCAACCATGATCCATACGAGATAAATGGATTAGACTGCAATTTAATGATAACTGATAGCGATAAGCAGTCCCGGCTGGCTCAACGACCTAAATTAAATTATATGTCTACTAGTCTTGTCAAAGCTGAGGTCACTAAGCATCTATGGAAATGTTTATTGGATAGTGAAACAACAGTCTAGCCTAGTCTCTTTGCTCCCCGTATTATTATTCTTTTAATATACCTTCCTATACTTTCAACATCATATCACACTTCCCCCACACACCTTCTCACACATTAATGACTATATCAGACCTGTTTCTAATGTATCTGGAATTTGACGTTTTGAAATACCAATTTTGACTCTATATCCACAGTTATTCACCATGGATTTGTTTGTTATTAAATAGTTTTTCATAAATTTTTGGATTTAGATTAATTCGATGTAATGGGTCCAAGTTACTGCGGACATAGTTCACTATGTGTTTACCGTGTTTGGGTGCCCATCATATTTTACAGATGGGAGCGATATTTTGAACGATTCTATTTTATATTCATCTATTGCTGTACTCTGTAAAATTTGAAAAGTATTTAATTTTTTTTAAAAGTATGAGGCTGTTCTTTAAAATAGCCTTCAGAATACTATCATACTGGCTCAAATTGATTAAATAGATTGAAATGATCGTTTGCTTCAATAAAACAAACGATTTTATTTAAGATAAACAAAGAAAGTCGGTTCTTTTGCGATAGTCAAAACGCGACAACTAGCGCTGGATGGCGACAACTAGCGCTATCCAGCGCTAGTTGTCGCCATCCAGCGCTAGTTGTCGCTATCCAGCGCTGGATAACGCTGGCCAGCGCAAAATATATATGTTCGATAATTGTCGCTATCCAGCGCTAGTTGTCGCCATCCAGCGCTAGTTGTCGCCATCCAGTGCTAGTTGTCGCTATCCAGCGCTAGTTGTCGCTGGCTATGCGACACTGTCGCACGCGATAGTTTGCGATGGCCAGCGCAACTGGCCATCGCAGAAAACAGTTCGATAACTAGCGCTGGATGGCGACAACTAGCGCTGGATAGCGACAACTAGCGCTGGCCAGCGCTGGCCAGCGCTAAGCGATAGCCAGCGCTGGCCAGCGCTGGCCATCGATATCCAGCGCAAAATTTTTGCGCTATTACTCGTCAGCTAGCGCTAACCAGCGCTGGCCAGCGCTAACCAGCGCTAACCAGCGCTAGCCAGCGCTAACCAGCGCTAGCCAGCGCTAACCAGCGCTAGCCAGCGCTGGCCAGCGCTAGCTGACGAGTAATATCGCAACTATATTGCGCTGGCCAGCGCTGGCTGACGAGTAATACTAATATCGAGCGTGCTAAATCACTCTACAGTGGATCTTCGAGATTGTTCTAAAAGGGCCCCCGGTGGTTGTGTCCAACTTCAATCGATGTATTTTCGGACGCTAATTCCGAATCAACCCCCATGGGCCCATGACATAGGGTTAAAATGCTCTCCTGACGAGATATTGGCGAAAAACTGTACATGTATCGATCACGTGATATGACCGTATAAGGAAGTTAGTCTAATTTCTCGTTATTGTTAGGGTTTCAGTAAGTAGTGCGCCATCGACAGTGAGCCGCGCGTGCCGACTGTAGGATGGTTTTTTAGCGCTAATTTCGGCCAGCACAATTTTCTTCAAACAGATAGATATTAAGTATCCTTCCCGACCTCCAATTGCAACAAAAATTGGTAAGCTTACTCATAGACTTACAAGGAAAGTGTCCGAAAAATTTAAAGCATATCCAACCTTCAAACATTATGTTACAGCTAAAAGCAGTGTATTTTGCCCCATTTTTATCACTATATTAACTCCGATATCCACCAAATTTTTCGGACAGTTGTGAAAGCCCTATTGGAAGGTCGCGTCGTCAATTTCCAGAATGATCTCATTTAAGGAACTGAAAATAAATCCGAATAACACGACAAAAATGGTCAAATTTGGACGAATTTGGTCAAATTACGCGACTTTTACAGCTACTTTTGCTCCAAAAGCCGCGCACCATCAAATATGGCACCTAGGCGAAACTCACTGATCTTTCCAAAAAGGTATGACAAATTTGGTATTGTGAAAATTCTCACAGTCTCTAGAAAACAGTGGTACAAAAATTTTTAAAATCCGAGCAAGTTTATTTTTATCGTGCACCACCTAGTTTCAGCATATGTTTTTGTTAATGATTGGGTTAGGGTTAGGGTTGGGATCAGATTAGACTTAGAGGGTTGGGGTTTCGAAAAGTCGTTCAGAACCAGCTAGAGTCAGAGAATGGATTAAAAAAGGCACGTGACAGTCAAGTGTAAAGTGATTAATCATCATCCGAGTAATATCGCAAGTATATGATTTTGATACATTGCGCTGGCTTATAACGCTGGCTTGCGCTGGCTAGCGCTGGATAGCGACAACTAGCGCTGGCTAGCGCTGGATAGCGACAACTAGCGCTGGCTAGCGCTGGCCAGCGCTGGCTAGCGCTGGATAGCGACAACTAGCGCTGGCTAGCGCTGGCCAGCGCTAGCTGACGAGTAATAGCGCAAAAATTTTGCGCTGGATATCGATGGCCAGCTGGCTATCGCTGGCTATCGCTTAGCGCTGGCCAGCGCTGGCCAGCGCTAGTTGTCGCTATCCAGCGCTAGTTGTCGCTATCCAGCGCTAGTTATCGAACTGTTTTCTGCGATGGCCAGTTGCGCTGGCCATCGCAAACTATCGCGTGCGACAGTGTCGCATAGCCAGCGACAACTAGCGCTGGATAGCGACAACTAGCGCTGGATGGCGACAACTAGCGCTGGATGGCGACAACTAGCGCTGGATAGCGACAATTATCGAACATATATATTTTGCGCTGGCCAGCGTTATCCAGCGCTGGATAGCGACAACTAGCGCTGGATGGCGACAACTAGCGCTGGATAGCGCTAGTTGTCGCCATCCAGCGCTAGTTGTCGCGTTTTGACTATCGCAAAAGAACCAGAAAGTCTATTTTTGTTCACAGCTATTGAGTTTGTTAACCACTACGTGTTTCGCTTCTTTATCCTCGTCCTGCCCTTCTAGCTTCTTCTTCCTTGATAATATCTGAACGTCTTCAGGAGTTTCAGGAACAGATCTCCCCGTGGTGTCAGGAAGGAACCAGACCGCCACACATGCCAGCAAAGATAAACCCGTAAACAGGGCTAAAGGCACCCCCCTGTCTGTCAGCCCATACAGCAAGTTAACGTACTAACGTAGGGACCAATGAAGCTGCCTATCCTGGCACAGCTGGAGCAGAGACACATTATCATGCCCCGGTGTGATGTTGGAGCTAATTCTCCAGGATACAAGTACATCATGATGAAAGCAGCTCCAGATCCCATGCTTCCAATAAATATGCTGGCCAATGTTTCTAGACTCCAAAATCTTTGTAAGAACGTAGAACTCAGAGTAGAGGAATTATTGTGTCTATGAAGTAATTAAGTAATTAGTGGCGGCGATTATGAAGTAATTAGTGGCGGTGATTCCCGAGTTTAGATTGTCAGCTATTGTTCAATCCCTAAATAGTAAATATTCATCAAAATACTCATTAAGATGACAATCATCCACAATGTTTATTATAATCTCAAGGGAGGCAGGAATTACTGCCTGGTAATGATGCTGGTAATTACTTAATTAGACTGATGGTCACGCACAATCCAATGTGCCATTATTTTCAGACCAAATAAAGTCCGTTAAGGTATTCATCCAACGCTGATACCTTAAGGCCAATAAATTTGGTTCAAAATAAATTTGGTTACCATAATTTTGGTTACCATCATTTTAGTCGCAAATTTCGCAATTTTTTCCATCGCCTAAAAAGGCAATAGATGGTTAGAAGTGGTAGGATTTGAGAATGGGTATAGTGGGTATAGGTTTTTCGTCGTGTCACAAAGCAAAACATGCATTAACCTCCGCAAACACGTGCTCCTTTACAAATTATCTTTTGATGGTCGCGCGCGCATTTTACAATGCTTTTATGTCAAGGTGTACTCTATACCAAGAATCGAGCTAATAAATCGTGTACGGCGCGCATGTATATCTCTTTTCGCTATTATACATTTTGATTCGCATTGATATTTGTCGTTTAAGCTTTCGTTAACTTCATGCGATACAAACTTCTCATTTTGTTGTGGGTGCTTGGTGCAACCCGATATTAGTAATCCGTTATGTTGTTGTATAAATTATGATGTTATGACTATCATGTTGAACATGATTGCCCATAGATTGATTCATTATATTTAGACGAAATGAACGATACATTTTATTATGATTCACATTGTATTAACTACCACAGATTTGATTGGGTGACATCTGTCCGACAGTCGAATTACCGGTTTCGGACAAGAGTCGCTGTCAGATAGGAGTCGTTTTTGGCGACATCTGTCCAACTTTCGGATCACATTTGCAATTTCAGATCACGTTCGTATTTCACAAGCTCACGTGTAATCTTGTGACGTTGCTCCCACAGTCCTAATATAATGCTGCTTTGATCCATTGAGATCTGATCCATCGATACGTGATTGACTATTTGAGGACAGGATCATGCTAGCCGTACACTAACAAGCTGTAACAAGCTGCCAATCACATCACAGCCTACATTACACACAGGAGAGCGGTATGGAGATCAGTTATTTATATAACATTTAAACTATTGTCCAATTTTTGACATCAAATGAAAATAAACTATGGTAGAGTTCAGCTCAGGTCATATCTCAGTTCAGATCATGTCTCTAATTGGAAAATGGAAATGTGTCGTATTGCAATTAGATCACAATTTCGGACAGATGTCTTTTTTTTCTGGTAACATATTGAGTCGGACAAGAGTCGCTGTCGGACATATGTCCTTTTAACTGCATCATGCATATCACCGCACAGGCTGCGCTACGGTGTCCGGTCGTTTAACTTTCGATTCAAATAATTGACAACGGCAATCCCTCCATTTTGTTCTCTGTAACGCCCCAAAGAAATTTGGTAATTTAACCAATATGAAACGATTGTTAATTGTAATTAATTACGGGCGATGGAAATCTAGCGTCCGCTAACCGGCGCAATTCTTGTTTAGTCTACAACAATTTTGGTCAAATTTTTCGACTTTTCGAGGCCATTTTCCATTCCATACGACGCGGACGTAGTTTATGTCGATATGATCCTTCAGCCGTTTCAACAGAGCATGCATAATGGGATGGATCGATTAAAAATGTAATGTCCAAGAGAAGCTCTATAAACATTTTAAGTGCAACAGGACTTTGGTACGGTTTTGTCCAGTAGGAACGGTGATGTCATTATATTAATTATATAGCCCTATAAACAATGTAAGCCTAATAATATTCAATATTCATGTCATATATGCTCTACTGAAATTTGGTCTCCTTTAAAATTAGTCGCCGAAAAATGTAGTCTCACGAAATTTGGTTTACAAAAATTTTAGTCGAAAGTTTGACTAAATTTATGGTAGAGTGTAGACTATCACTAACTTTGTCGTTCTTATAATACAGGGTGGCCCATAAGTGACTACCCACACGCAACCTCTTAATAACTCACGTAATTCGTCTCCAAATTGCACCAAAATTTCAGAGATTATAGATATGGGTCAAACTTAGATTTCCTGAAAGTTTCGTAAGCCACGCCCAATTACAGTGGGCGTGGCGTGACACTCCCTCTTTTTCACTATTGTCTTCATAAAATGAGAACGCTTTAAGCTAAGAACTCAAAAATTTTTGCACACATTTGGCTTGATAATTGAAAACTTTTCCAAAAGTTTCAAGTTCATTGGTTTAAATATGGCTGAGTTATGACCATTTTAAAATCCATCGGATATGTGATCCGAGCACTCAGTCAGTGATATTTGCACTCAATTAGTGATCTCGTCACCCAATCTGATCAAGAGTAAGGCGTTAGCGTGTATTAATGAGGTTCATTAGGCTTTGATTGGATACCGATGATGACTTTGCTAGAAAGGGAAACACAAATTTTTAGGATAAAAACCTGACCGTGACCTTTTCAGGAAAAGCCGTTCTCTCCACCACTTCATCCGGTCTAGTAGAGCCCCAGTGAATTGCATTCTGGGAATTGACATATCCGTTTATATGGCCTTGTCGCTGTACCAGATTTCGTCCTCAATGTAGGGATCCACATTGTGCTTGGACAGGAATGTGTTGGCGAAATCTATCCTCGATTGGAAATCACGGTCCAAAAGTTTGTGTTTCTTTGTGATTCGGTAGGCCCGGTTAGAAAGGTCTTGCTTTAGGATTCGCTGAAGGGTTCTGCTGATGTCTAAGGCAGGAGCTCGTTTCCGGGTGCCAATCTTAGGTGTGTCCATCACGTCACCAACAACCATCGTGATGTTTTCTACAGTCCTCGCAGTTCGTCTTCTGCCGATCGTGTGCAGAAAACGTAAACTTGATCTTGTGATGAATGTCAAAGCAGCTTTTCCGGCAAGGGGGTGGTCGGTTGAATTTCATCTGAAATTGTCGTTTAATCGAGGGTAGAACTCCCCATTTTCTTTCTTCAGGTAGACGAACAATCGTTGTTCTGCAGTAAAGGGAGGATAGTGAACCATTTTCGATGATTCAATGGATGGTTCATTCCTTTTTATTGATTGTAAGGAACCTGTGACTAGCAGGGCTAACAAGCCCTGAAATGGTGACACCACCATAAATTCGTGTGATAGCGTTTTAGGTGCAGTCAGCTGTATAGGCCGGCCCATAAGCAGGCTGCAACCAATCAAGCGGTGCATGTGAGCCAAACAGGCCATTAACCAAGTGACGAGATCACTGACTGAGTGCTCGGATCACGTATCCGATGAGTTTTGAAATGGTCATAACTTAGCCATATTTTAACCAATGAACTTGAAACTTTGGGAAAGGTTTTCAATTATCAAGCCAAATGTGTGCAAAAAATTTTGAGTTCTTAGCTTAAAGCGTTCCCTTTTTTTTGAAGACAATAGTGAAAAAGAGGGAGTGTCACGCCACGCCCACTGTAATTGGGCGTGGCTTACGAAACTTTCAGGAAATCTAAGTTTGACCCATATCTATAATCTCTGAAATTTTGGTGCAATTTGGAGACGAATTACGTGAGTTATCAAGAGGTTGCGTGTGGGTAGTCACTTATGGGCCACCCTGTATATTAAGGTAATCGATTTATTTCGTTGAACTTAAAGTTCAACAATGCTCGTGATTTATTTAATGTTATCTTAATGTTGTCTTAATGTTGTCTTATCGTTTGTTGTTTTATTGGTGTTTGTTGCGTTAATGTTGTCTTATTGTTGTCTTAATGTTGTCTTATTGTTGTCTTAATGTTGTCTTATTGTTGTCTTAATGTTGTCTTATTGTTGTCTTAATGTTTTCTTATTGTTGTCTTAATGTTGTCTTAGTGTTGCATCGGTGTTCGTTCTAGTGGCCTTTATTTGTATATCGTTCCTGGTCGTAATATAAATTATCATCGTGCACATGCTACCACAGGAGCAATTAAATAAGCATGCACAGCTGCTTAAGCAGTGACCACATACCAGAAAAATTTATCTTTCATACTATATGATAATAAATCTGGACTGAGCGAGTTCGTACTTTCCCATACCACCGTTTAATTACGAAAATGTAATGTCTGTTTTCGAATATCATAATAGGCGGGTTTATACTGTTGCATTTCAACTGCGATAGTGAAGTCCCGGCCGTAGGCACGTGGTACACTAGTATAATAATTGCTTATATTGCGGCATGGTTTCAAGTTGATAGCTTTAAGCTCACCACTTATCTCTTAGCAGTTTAATTACCTCCCGATAATTCTGATAAAGTGATAACTATCAATTTTTACCACTACTAATTTGGAGCTTTGCAGAATTTAAACATTTTATAAAATATGTGAAGAGTTGTTATCTTTAATATCGAGGGCAGTTAACGTACGTGAGCATGTGCTGCTATAGCTATATATAAGGACGAAGCCGACGAACCAATAACATGACGCATGTGTGCCGAAAAATATATGAGTTATTAACGACGGTGCTTAATTAGCTGGCCTGCCTGAGCTCGGAATTAGTCGGTTGCCATTTCGAGAGCCAGCCTATTCTGAAGAACAGTTCAGAATGCTATTTCATCAATCTAATATGGCGTGAAGAAAGTTATTATATTGGAGGGCAAGATTAAACGTTACTATATACCAAGTCGAATATATCCGTGTCACTCGTCTTTTTTTCTTTGTTGAACAGAGCTCGAACAGTTCTACTTCTGCCTTGTTAGCATTTGAAAAGTATAATTGTTGTCTTGATCAAACTTATCGGGGTTTCATATTTTTTTGCTTATAAGTTATACAAATTATTTATTCTGTTCAAAAACCTACCAACTATATTACTGTTGTCATTGATTTTTTGAATTTAGGATGTATATTTAATATAAATACAATGATGCGGGCAACAATTCTTTTTGGTCTGATAGCTTTTTGGTCTGCAGCTGCAGGTTAGTTTTTCAAATACCAATTTTATTGATATTCCGATTACAACTACTACTAGGTAATACCATGCAATAGATTATAATATTATTATAATAATTATAAGATAACCAGCATAACACCCTTCAGTTGACTACAAGTACAGGATAACAACGGAGGGAAGTTGGTCGTTTACCACCTGACAGTCTATGCAACGTCTATGCAACGTCCGTGCAACAACAAAAGAACCGTCTATGCAACGTCTATGCAACGTCCCTGCACAATGAACACTCTATGCACACTCCCTGCACGGTCAGTCTATGCAACGTCTATGCAACGTCTATGCAACGTCTATGCAACGTCCCTGCACAGTACCATATGAACACCGGCTACTAGCCGGCTACTAACCGGCTAGTAGCCACTTTTGTAATAACAGCTCCTCAACTTCACATTAACAACCGGCTACTAACCGGCACTTGAAAAGTGGTCACTAGCCGGCTACTAACCGGCTACTAGCCGGCTAGTGACCACAAAGTGGCTACTAACCGGCTACTAAGCGGTCACTAGCCGGCTATTAGCCGAGCTCTAAAGCAGACCTACTAGTAGCCGGTTCCAAACCGGCTACTAGCCGGCACTTAGAAAGTGGTCACTAGCCGGCTACTAACCGGCTACTAACCGGCTAGTAACCACCAAGTGGCTACTAACCGGTCACTAGCCGGCTCTAAAGCGGACCTTCTAGTTCCAAACCGGCTACTAGCCGACACTTGAAAAGCGGTCACTAGCCGGCTGGTGGGTACTAGCTGGTTAGTAGACGGCTACTAACCGGCTAGTACTAACTTGCTCTAGGCGACTCTAAATCAGACCGGCTATAATTCATTATTGCCAAATAAACAAATTATTTGAAACAAATTATTTGAAACTTGTTATTTGAAACTTGTTATTTGAAGCCGGCACTCGAAAAGCGACCGCTTTTCGAGTGCCGGCTAGTAGGTCCGCTTAAGAGCCGGCTAGTGACCGGTTAGTAGCCACTTGGTGGTTACTAGCCGGTTAGTAGCCGGTTAGTAGCCGGCTAGTGACCGCTTTCTAAGTGCCGGCTAGTAGCCGGTTTGGAACCGGCTACTAGTAGGTCTGCTTTAGAGCTCGGCTAATAGCCGGCTAGTGACCGGTTAGTAGCCGGTTAGTAGCCACTTGGTGGTTACTAGCCGGTTAGTAGCCGGTTAGTAGCCGGCGAGTGACCGCTTTTCAAGTGCCGGCTAGTAGCCGGTTTAGAACCGGCTACTAATAGGTCTGCTTTAGAGCCGGCTAGTGACCGGTTAGTAGCCGGTTAGTAGCCACTTGGTGGTTACTAGCCGGTTAGTAGCCGGTTAGTAGCCGGCTAGTGACCGCTTTCTAAGTGCCGGCTAGTAGCCGGTTTGGAACCGGCTACTAGTAGGTCTGCTTTAGAGCTCGGCTAATAGCCGGCTAGTGACCGCTTAGTAGCCGGTTAGTAGCCACTTTGTGGTCACTAGCCGGCTAGTAGCCGGTTAGTAGCCGGCTAGTGACCACTTTTCAAGTGCCGGTTAGTAGCCGGTTGTTAATGTGAAGTTGAGGAGCTGTTATTACAAAAGTGGCTACTAGCCGGTTAGTAGCCGGCTAGTAGCCGGTGTTCATATGGTACTGTGCAGGGACGTTGCATAGACGTTGCATAGACGTTGCATAGACGTTGCATAGACTGACCGTGCAGGGAGTGTGCATAGAGTGTTCATTGTGCAGGGACGTTGCATAGACGTTGCATAGACGGTTCTTTTGTTGTTGCACGGACGTTGCATAGACGTTGCATAGACTGTCAGGTGGTAAACGACCAAGTTGCCACAACGGAAACAGAAGATGTCGATGACGCTGGTACAGATGGCGACTTTTATTATACCATCATTGGGACCAAAGGAAAGACATCTGAGTACAGCACTGACAACCCTGGCGATGATAGAGTCAGAGGAGGAAGTGACACCCATGTGATTACGGACAACACTGATATTGGCGAGTTCAGATGTGTCTCTATAAGAACGGATAGTAGTGATGGGTGGCTGTTCTCAACGGTACAGCTTACCACATTTTAATCGCGCAATTTTGTTCGTATAATATTTAAAATTATTTTATCTACATGGCTGATACATGACAAGTGTAATATAACTGTGTTATATTCTTACGGGGTGATGGTCAATTCTCGAGTCTCGACGCAACCAACAATATTATATTGCAATGAGCAAGACGTGAATTTTCCTTTTCATTTATTTTAGTTTTATCCTAAATTTTGGCGATAAGAATAGAATATAAACATAGTTTAAGTTATTATGCCGCATAATATGATCAACTTTTCATAGATGATTATTGAGATGGACGGATTACCCACACACAAGATCACTAATATGGTTGGTTGGCTCGACAATGATCCGGCGGTGTTGAGTGAAGTAGCATTTTGTGTCACCGACATTGGTAAGTCAAAAGCTGTTACTCCATAATGCAAGCTATATTCATTAACTACTTTTTTAAAATAGCTTAGTATAGGATTGCTCATCAAGTAAAAAAAGAAATGGTATTATTTGTTCGCCTTTTTATCGTTGACAAGCATGAAGATTGACATCAAAGCTTTTTCCAGGAGACAAGCGGATTAACACATGTCCAGAGGAACATCCTTACTCCTTTCTCCAAAACAACCGCTGTTGTTCAAACAACAAGGAGGGCACTCTCAGTGGATTCCAAAGTTGGTGCAATCAAAGGATACTTGGAGATGGTAGTATTTGCTGTGATGGAGACAGCATAGAATGCTTTGATAAACCTTGCTTCGACAATCATATCAAAACTCTAGGTGAGAAACAACACTCGTCCTTAGCCTTTTAGATATATCATATTTGCAATAAGAAATCCAAGCCTATCTGATATCGTTATATATAAACCCTTATAATGCCTATATTACATTTATATATTACATTTATATATTATTCACTTCCATTATTGACAATAATTCTTCAAAGCACTATATAATAATTTATAAACAGTCGCAGAAATAATTTCTTCTCGTATGGGATAACATTTTAAACAGTCGACTGATCGGGATAGGGGTGTATAAGTGATGTAAAATATTCATAAATCAGATAATTGCCAGTTTCTCAACTCAGATATCATGGTCCCAATCTGTCCCTTTTTCAAACTTTTGGAACACGCGCTCAACCCGACAACCCTCAGTGATCAGTCGTTATTTATTTCGTATTGTGTCCATCTATTCAACTCAGACAGTCTTGGACGAAGCAACAGTACGTGCGGGGCGCTATACATGACGAGTGTGGACTGCTGTGATTTGCCCGATACCTCTTTAACGTAACATGTGACCAAGCCGCTGCTATAACGCTATTGTTGAGTTAATGTTGAGCTATGTAAGTATTTGAAGACTTATCGTATTATGTGAATAGGTGAATGATATGTAGCAACCCCTACGGCCAACAGTTAAATAATGCGAACTAATCCAACTGAACAGTTTAACTTGTGGTAAGTTATACAACCATGGTTTCCCTGGTAACACTGATTATAATGATTATCCTGGTAACCCTGATATAGCCTTGGTATCCATAGTAGCCACGGTAACCCTGGTAACCTCGTAAAACCCCAGGAGATAATGAGGAGGGAGTGGTAAGGGTTCACACCCTACTCAGAACCTTGATCACTTTCTTTTAGCTTTAGCAATAGAGGACTCGTACGCGACTAATCTCCCTCCCCCTAGATGACATTTGGGACCCGGGACCCGATTAGAGAAAGTGACACAGATGCTTTGACGAATACAACTTACAAGTTTTTCAACCAAAAGGTTGATAACGTTGTTGTTGTGCTATTGCTATGCTCAGGGTACGCATTATATTTGGTTCACCATATTTTTAAAGGATATTTATAAGCAACCCTTGCTTTATCGCTAGAATTAGTCCTTTGATCGAACTTTTGAGAGCAGCTCAGAAAGGGTCCCGGATCCTTACCGGCCACTGGTACCGGCGGTGCAACTGTGTCCATATTTAGAATCTACGATATAGATATAAGTGTTCATATCTAGAACTGATAATCCAACTGTTTATTGTAATGATATTGAATAATCGTGACCGCTTGCAATTATTCTGTGTTATTTACTGTCTGTACTCAATAAAATTACTTATTTAATCCAACTGTTTATTGTAATGATATTGAATAATCGTGACCGCTTGCAATTATTCTGTGTTATTTACTGTCTGTACGGTACTCAATAAAATTACTTATTTAATCCAACTGTTTATTGTAATGATATTGAATAATCGTGACCGCTTGCAATTATTCTGTGTTATTTACTGTCTGTACGGTACTCAATAAAATTACTTATTTAATCCAACTGTTTATTGTAATGATATTGAATAATCGCGACCGCTTGCAATTATTCTGTGTTATTTACTGTCTGTACGGTACTCAATAAAATTACTTATTTAATCCAACTGTTTATTGTAATGATATTGAATAATCGTGACCGCTTGCAATTATTCTGTGTTATTTACTGTCTGTACGGTACTCAATAAAATTACTTATTTAATCCAACTGTTTATTGTAATGATATTGAATAATCGTGACCGCTTGCAATTATTCTGTGTTATTTACTGTCTGTACGGTACTCAATAAAATTACTTATTTAATCCAACTGTTTATTGTAATGATATTGAATAATCGTGACCGCTTGCAATTATTCTGTGTTATTTACTGTCTGTACGGTACTCAATAAAATTACTTATTTAATCCAACTGTTTATTGTAATGATATTGAATAATCGTGACCGCTTGCGATTATTCTGTGTTATTTACTGTCTGTACGGTACTCAATAAAATTACTTATTTAATCCAACTGTTTATTGTAATGATATTGAATAATCGTGACCGCTTGCAATTATTCTGTGTTATTTACTGTCTGTACTCAATAAAATTACTTATTTAATCCAACTGTTTATTGTAATGATATTGAATAATCGTGACCGCTTGCAATTATTCTGTGTTATTTACTGTCTGTACTCAATAAAATTACTTATTTAATCCAACTGTTTATTGTAATGATATTGAATAATCGTGACCGCTTGCGATTATTCTGTGTTATTTACTGTCTGTACTCAATAAAATTACTTATTTAATCCAACTGTTTATTGTAATGATATTGAATAATCGTGACCGCTTGCAATTATTCTGTGTTATTTACTGTCTGTACTCAATAAAATTACTTATTTAATCCAACTGTTTATTGTAATGATATTGAATAATCGTGACCGCTTGCAATTATTCTGTGTTATTTACTGTCTGTACTCAATAAAATTACTTATTTAATCCAACTGTTTATTGTAATGATATTGAATAATCGTGACCGCTTGCAATTATTCTGTGTTATTTACTGTCTGTACGGTACTCAATAAAATTACTTATTTAATCCAACTGTTTATTGTAATGATATTGAATAATCGTGACCGCTTGCAATTATTCTGTGTTATTTACTGTCTGTACGGTACTCAATAAAATTACTTATTTAATCCAACTGTTTATTGTAATGATATTGAATAATCGTGACCGCTTGCAATTATTCTGTGTTATTTACTGTCTGTACGGTACTCAATAAAATTACTTATTTAATCCAACTGTTTATTGTAATGATATTGAATAATCGTGACCGCTTGCAATTATTCTGTGTTATTTACTGTCTGTACGGTACTCAATAAAATTACTTATTTAATCCAACTGTTTATTGTAATGATATTGAATAATCGTGACCGCTTGCGATTATTCTGTGTTATTTACTGTCTGTACGGTACTCAATAAAATTACTTATTTAATCCAACTGTTTATTGTAATGATATTGAATAATCGTGACCGCTTGCAATTATTCTGTGTTATTTACTGTCTGTACTCAATAAAATTACTTATTTAATCCAACTGTTTATTGTAATGATATTGAATAATCGTGACCGCTTGCAATTATTCTGTGTTATTTACTGTCTGTACTCAATAAAATTACTTATTTAATCCAACTGTTTATTGTAATGATATTGAATAATCGTGACCGCTTGCGATTATTCTGTGTTATTTACTGTCTGTACTCAATAAAATTACTTATTTAATCCAACTGTTTATTGTAATGATATTGAATAATCGTGACCGCTTGCAATTATTCTGTGTTATTTACTGTCTGTACTCAATAAAATTACTTATTTAATCCAACTGTTTATTGTAATGATATTGAATAATCGTGACCGCTTGCAATTATTCTGTGTTATTTACTGTCTGTACTCAATAAAATTACTTATTTAATCCAACTGTTTATTGTAATGATATTGAATAATCGTGACCGCTTGCAATTATTCTGTGTTATTTACTGTCTGTACGGTACTCAATAAAATTACTTATTTAATCCAACTGTTTATTGTAATGATATTGAATAATCGTGACCGCTTGCAATTATTCTGTGTTATTTACTGTCTGTACTCAATAAAATTACTTATTTAATCCAACTGTTTATTGTAATGATATTGAATAATCGTGACCGCTTGCAATTATTCTGTGTTATTTACTGTCTGTACTCAATAAAATTACTTATTTAATCCAACTGTTTATTGTAATGATATTGAATAATCGTGACCGCTTGCAATTATTCTGTGTTATTTACTGTCTGTACGGTACTCAATAAAATTACTTATTTAATCCAACTGTTTATTGTAATGATATTGAATAATCGTGACCGCTTGCAATTATTCTGTGTTATTTACTGTCTGTACGGTACTCAATAAAATTACTTATTTAATCCAACTGTTTATTGTAATGATATTGAATAATCGTGACCGCTTGCAATTATTCTGTGTTATTTACTGTCTGTACGGTACTCAATAAAATTACTTATTTAATCCAACTGTTTATTGTAATGATATTGAATAATCGTGACCGCTTGCAATTATTCTGTGTTATTTACTGTCTGTACGGTACTCAATAAAATTACTTATTTAATCCAACTGTTTATTGTAATGATATTGAATAATCGTGACCGCTTGCAATTATTCTGTGTTATTTACTGTCTGTACTCAATAAAATTACTTATTTAATCCAACTGTTTATTGTAATGATATTGAATAATCGTGACCGCTTGCAATTATTCTGTGTTATTTACTGTCTGTACGGTACTCAATAAAATTACTTATTTAATCCAACTGTTTATTGTAATGATATTGAATAATCGTGACCGCTTGCAATTATTCTGTGTTATTTACTGTCTGTACGGTACTCAATAAAATTACTTATTTAATCCAACTGTTTATTGTAATGATATTGAATAATCGTGACCGCTTGCAATTATTCTGTGTTATTTACTGTCTGTACTCAATAAAATTACTTATTTAATCCAACTGTTTATTGTAATGATATTGAATAATCGTGACCGCTTGCAATTATTCTGTGTTATTTACTGTCTGTACGGTACTCAATAAAATTACTTATTTAATCCAACTGTTTATTGTAATGATATTGAATAATCGTGACCGCTTGCAATTATTCTGTGTTATTTACTGTCTGTACGGTACTCAATAAAATTACTTATTTAATCCAACTGTTTATTGTAATGATATTGAATAATCGTGACCGCTTGCAATTATTCTGTGTTATTTACTGTCTGTACTCAATAAAATTACTTATTTAATCCAACTGTTTATTGTAATGATATTGAATAATCGTGACCGCTTGCAATTATTCTGTGTTATTTACTGTCTGTACGGTACTCAATAAAATTACTTATTTAATCCAACTGTTTATTGTAATGATATTGAATAATCGTGACCGCTTGCAATTATTCTGTGTTATTTACTGTCTGTACGGTACTCAATAAAATTACTTATTTAATCCAACTGTTTATTGTAATGATATTGAATAATCGTGACCGCTTGCAATTATTCTGTGTTATTTACTGTCTGTACGGTACTCAATAAAATTACTTATTTAATCCAACTGTTTATTGTAATGATATTGAATAATCGTGACCGCTTGCAATTATTCTGTGTTATTTACTGTCTGTACTCAATAAAATTACTTATTTAATCCAACTGTTTATTGTAATGATATTGATTAATCGTGGGATTTTTCAAAAGACCCACTCACCCCCTTTTGCGGTACTAACTGTTGAAAAATCACGGTACTAACTGTGTCTTGGTACCTTAGTTGTAGTGAACGTACGGAACGTTCACTAAAAATAGTTTGTGAACGCGTTCGCTAAAAGATTTTAACGTTCGGAACATAAGGAACGTTAATTGCTATTATGAAATTTAAATGCCGGATACATCATAGGATCATGCTGTGTGACCCACCAGTTCGATTTTCATCTACTTGCCGAGGATGTCGGGAAGTTGAGCTGGACCAAGGAGACATTGTCGAATTGTAACAAAATAGTTACAAATGTGAAGAATCACGACATGATTCTAAAAACGTTTAGAACCCATTCTCATGTCAATTTGCTAAAACCAGGGGAAACTCGGTTTGCCACCCAGTTTATTATGTTAGAGAGACTGAAGGGTTCCAAGGATACTTTGATTAAGACTTATATTGATCCAACCCTTACTGAGTCTGTTAGCAATAAAAGTAATGCATACAAGAATTTGTTTGAGTGCGCTTAAGATTTAGTGTTTGACCCCCATTTCTGGATAGAAGTCGACTATTTATGCTCAATTCTCGATCCGATAATAATCTTGCTTAGATTTTCAGACAATAGTCTTAAGATTCCTGTTGGTTTCATCGGTGTAATTTATTACAAATATTATCTGTTCACCTTAAAGTTAGCAAATTTTGCTTTCCGCAATAGAAACCATAAAAGTGATATGGTTAGTCTTACCAACAAAAGGTGGCTCGAGCTCCATTCCCCCTACATTCAGTAGGGTTTTGTGTTCACCCGGCTTATCAGGGATATGATCAGCACACGAATCAGGATGTCTGGAAGGAGTTTCTAGATGTCATGGACACGTGGTGTGACGGCGCAACAAAGAAGAAGATACTTTCGCAGTACACGTTCTAGTTCTACCGAGAGAAAAGAGGCTTATTCTCTACTGACGCTGCCTCAAGTTTTAGCCAAGATTCTGACGATCCAGTCTCTTGGTGGAGCAACTTCGGTTGCGAGGTACCCGAACTACAGAGTTTTGCAATGAAAGCGTTGTCGCTATCGACATCGGCCTCACCCTGTGAGACGAATTAGAGCTTGTACGACTGGTTGATAAACAAAAAAGAAACCGCCTCACAGTTGACAAGCAGCGAGACCTTATTTATGTTAACGCAAGTTTGCGTCTTATGAACAATTCACGAATTAAGGAGCACAAATTTCATTACTATTTGCTATACTAGTGACTTATTTTTATTCATTATTGTTTATTTACTGTCTAATTCCGACAACATCGTTTTATCTCATTGTATCCATCTAAAGTTAAAAACTATCGGAAAAATTATCAAAATATTGACTAACGTTCACTAACGTTCACAATGACAAACGTTCACTACAAAATGATTGGAACGTACGTTCAGTACGACTAAGTTCAGCGTTCACTACAACTAAGCTTGGTACATAAAATAAGATACCCACCCAGTAACTGCTTTAAACAGCTCATTAAACATTGGGAAATGGGCAAATTATACCCATTATTTAGTAGGGGTTTTATTTTCAATGTAGTCAAATTAGATAAAAAGTTTTTTTTTAAAGGAAACAATTCAATTAAAAAACCCAAAAAAAAGTCAAAAAACCTCAAAACCCAAAAAACTCATTCCCAAAATTTCTAGGGTTGGAACTAGCTGTTTTTTCTGGGAAATGAGCAGCAGACCCACCACTTAGTACAAAAGTACTAACTGTAAAGTTTTGGAACACAACAAGAAAATTGAGAATAATCTTGTGCGAGGGTAGGGACCCAGATGTCGTTTCTAACCCAAATAAACTTTAAGGAGGCTTCTCATCAGTAGCCGCACCTCCTTACTCGGTTTCTGAACTGGAATTCTATGGGCTTCCAGACGGCCAGACCGAGTATTACCACCCCATCCTTCTAGAGTTCATCACAAGTAGCACCCACCTTGAAGATCTTTGACACCCAGACACACCCCATTGGCGAACAAACTTTGGATATAATCTTACATGCTCCCGAAGGAATCCCTGGTTTATGGTCTTTCTCATCGTCACCAGCACTTTCACTAGAGTCACCAGCCCTTTCACTGGAGTCATCAGCCCAATCACTGAAGTATACAGAAGTATAGTTGTGGAACACAACAAGAAAATTGAGAATAATCTTGTGCGAGGGTAGGGACCCAGATGTCGTTTCTAACCCAAATAAACTTTAAGGAAGCTTCTCATCAGTAGCCGCACCTCCTTACTCGGTTTCTGAACTGGAATTCTATGGGCTTCCAGACGGCCAGACCGAGTATTACCACCCCATCCTTCTAGAGTTCATCACAAGTAGCACCCACCTTGAAGATCTTTGACACCCAGACACACCCCATTGGCGAACAAACTTTGGATATAATCTTACATGCTCCCGAAGGAATCCCTGGTTTATGGTCTTTCTCATCGTCACCAGCACTTTCACTAGAGTCACCAGCCCTTTCACTGGAGTCATCAGCCCAATCACTGAAGTATACAGAAGTATAGTTGTGGAACACAACAAGAAAATTGAGAATAATCTTGTGCGAGGGTAGGGACCCAGATGTCGTTTCTAACCCAAATAAACTTTAAGGAAGCTTCTCATCAGTAGCCGCACCTCCTTACTCGGTTTCTGAACTGGAATTCTATGGGCTTCCAGACGGCCAGACCGAGTATTACCACCCCATCCTTCTAGAGTTCATCACAAGTAGCACCCACCTTGAAGATCTTTGACACCCAGACACACCCCATTGGCGAACAAACTTTGGATATAATCTTACATGCTCCCGAAGGAATCCCTGGTTTATGGTCTTTCTCATCGTCACCAGCACTTTCACTAGAGTCACCAGCCCTTTCACTGGAGTCATCAGCCCAATCACTGAAGTATACAGAAGTATAGTTGTGGAACACAACAAGAAAATTGAGAATAATCTTGTGCGAGGGTAGGGACCCAGATGTCGTTTCTAACCCAAATAAACTTTAAGGAGGCTTCTCATCAGTAGCCGCACCTCCTTACTCGGTTTCTGAACTGGAATTCTATGGGCTTCCAGACGGCCAGACCGAGTATTACCACCCCATCCTTCTAGAGTTCATCACAAGTAGCACCCACCTTGAAGATCTTTGACACCCAGACACACCCCATTGGCGAACAAACTTTGGATATAATCTTACATGCTCCCGAAAGAATCCCTGGTTTATGGTCTTTCTCATCGTCACCAGCACTTTCACTAGAGTCACCAGCCCTTTCACTGGAGAAAATATGACCCACCCCCCAACGTGACGTACGGTACTAAGTGTATGATCCCCCCCCCCCCCACCCCCAAGGCGTTGCTGGATAGTCAAACTAACGATCGTCGTTAGTAACGATGGTTTATCAAATACTCACTATTTGCTACGGTTTAATCGTTTGTCAGATTAGTCAGCGGTGAGAAAGGTATTGTAAATATGGAATATTTAGCACAGCAACCCTTATATAAAGAAATAGTCTGCCGGCTGCCCGTTTATGTAGATTGTAGATGCATGTGAGTAGCTCAAGTCTAAGAGTAGTTACTAGCTGATAGTTAGTCCTTGATACCGTCAGAGCTGACGACGAGACAATTGGCATTTGGCAGTATAGTAGTATAGTAGTAGTAGGCTACTGATTCAGGATGTGGACGAAGTTACTGGGGTTATAAGAAACCACGAGAAATAAACTCTCTTTATTATTTTGTTTGCATCGACTTTGTCACGCGGTGAATCTGGATCGTTTAACGATAGAGTCTTGATGGTTTAAACTCGGATATAAAAAGAAATGAGACGTGAACTAGTTTCCCTTTTTCTTCTCATCTTCAATTCTTATCTCGAGGCGAATGAACGAGAAGAGACAGCTATTTTTTGCAATAATTTTTGTCAAATTTGTGACACAGAAAACAGGGATTGGTCAAATGGAGGTGTTTTGCATTTCATTTCATTTCATTTCATTTCATTTCATTTCATTTCATTTCATTTCATTTCATTTCATTTCATTTCATTTCATTTCATTTCATTTCATTTCATTTCATTTCATTTCATTTCATTTCATTTCATTTCATTTCATTTCATTTCATTTCATTTCATTTCATTTCATTTCATTTCATTTCATTTCATTTCATTTCATTTCATTTCATTTCATTTCATTTCATTTCATTTCATTTCATTTCATTTCATTTCATTTCATTTCATTTCATTTCATTTCATTTCATTTCATTTCATTTCATTTCATTTCATTTCATTTCATTTCATTTCATTTCATTTCATTTCATTTCATTTCATTTCATTTCATTTCATTTCATTTCATTTCATTTCATTTCATTTCATTTCATTTCATTTCATTTCATTTCATTTCATTTCATTTCATTTCATTTCATTTCATTTCATTTCATTTCATTTCATTTCATTTCATTTCATTTCATTTCATTTCATTTCATTTCATTTCATTTCATTTCATTTCATTTCATTTCATTTCATTTCATTTCATTTCATTTCATTTCATTTCATTTCATTTCATTTCATTTCATTTCATTTCATTTCATTTCATTTCATTTCATTTCATTTCATTTCATTTCATTTCATTTCATTTCATTTCATTTCATTTCATTTCATTTCATTTCATTTCATTTCATTTCATTTCATTTCATTTCATTTCATTTCATTTCATTTCATTTCATTTCATTTCATTTCATTTCATTTCATTTCATTTCATTTCATTTCATTTCATTTCATTTCATTTCATTTCATTTCATTTCATTTCATTTCATTTCATTTCATTTCATTTCATTTCATTTCATTTCATTTCATTTCATTTCATTTCATTTCATTTCATTTCATTTCATTTCATTTCATTTCATTTCATTTCATTTCATTTCATTTCATTTCATTTCATTTCATTTCATTTCATTTCATTTCATTTCATTTCATTTCATTTCATTTCATTTCATTTCATTTCATTTCATTTCATTTCATTTCATTTCATTTCATTTCATTTCATAAAATCCAAAGCTGAGTAATAGAAAATATTCGTAAGATTATAACAGGCGGTTCAGCAACTATGCACCTGAATCACGGAATTCTCTCCCTCTTGATGTCCGTAGCATCGATAATATTGTGTCTTTTAAGAGTAAGTTAAAGAACTATTTGTATGATCAGTTATAGCCTGGTTAGGCTAGTACTACATACTAGTGGCTAAGTCTTTTTTGTGTATTTTTTTTGAGTATCCATTAATTTTTTTCTGGTTTTAACCAGCTGGTTTTTTTCGGTGTGTCAATAAAATCAATTATATTGTATGTATACACAGATACACTATACTATTACCATTTTTGCGACAGTTAATCTGATATTATCTCTTTAACATTATTCATTATTTTTTGATTTTATGAGACCCGTGTTTTGTTTTTAGCTTTCTGCTCCGATGAGGAGAAAAAGTTTTTTGACGAGAGCCGCTTGAGACATGGGCACCGTATTGTGTAAATTATTTAGTTATATTTTAGGTTCTTTTGCGATAGTCAAAACGCGACAACTAGCGCTGGATGGCGACAACTAGCGCTATCCAGCGCTAGTTGTCGCCATCCAGCGCTAGTTGTCGCTATCCAGCGCTGGATAACGCTGGCCAGCGCAAAATATATATGTTCGATAATTGTCGCTATCCAGCGCTAGTTGTCGCCATCCAGCGCTAGTTGTCGCCATCCAGCGCTAGTTGTCGCTATCCAGCGCTAGTTGTCGCTGGCTATGCGACACTGTCGCACGCGATAGTTTGCGATGGCCAGCGCAACTGGCCATCGCAGAAAACAGTTCGATAACTAGCGCTGGATAGCGACAACTAGCGCTGGATAGCGACAACTAGCGCTGGCCAGCGCTGGCCAGCGCTAAGCGATAGCCAGCGCTGGCCAGCGCTGGCCATCGATATCCAGCGCAAAATTTTTGCGCTATTACTCGTCAGCTAGCGCTAACCAGCGCTGGCCAGCGCTAGCCAGCGCTAACCAGCGCTAACGAGCGCTGGTTAGCGCTAGCCAGCGCTAACCAGCGCTAACCAGCGCTAACCAGCGCTAACCAGCGCTAGCCAGCGCTAGCCAGCGCTAGCCAGCGCTAGCCAGCGCTGGCCAGCGCTGGCCAGCGCTAGCTGACGAGTAATATCGCAACTATATTGCGCTGGCCAGCGCTGGCTGACGAGTAATACTAATATCGAGCGTGCTAAATCACTCTACAGTCGATCTTCGAGATTGTTCTAAAAGGGCCCCCGATGGTTGTGTCCAACTTCAATCGATGTATTTTCGGACGCTAATTCCGAATCAACCCCCATGGGCCCATGACATAGGGTTAAAATGCTCTCCTGACGAGATATTGGCAAAAAACTGTACATGTATCGATCACGTGATATGACCGTAGGCGTATAAGGAAGTTAGCCTAATTTCTCGTTATTGTTAGGGTTTCAGCATATGTTTTTGTTAAGGATTGGGTTAGGGTTAGGGTTGATTAGAGGGTTGGGGTTTCGAAAAGTCGTTCAGAACCAGCTAGAGTCAGAGAATGGGTTAAAAAAGGCACGTGACAGTCAAGTGTAAAGTGATTAATCATCATCCGAGTAATATCGCAAGTATATGATTTTGATACATTGCGCTGGCTAGCGCTGGTTACCGCTGGCTAGCGCTGGCTAACGCTGGCTAGCGCTGGCTAACGCTGGCTAGCGCTGGATAGCGACAACTAGCGCTGGCTAGCGCTGGCCAGCGCTGGCTAGCGCTGGATAGCGACAACTAGCGCTGGCTAGCGCTGGCCAGCGCTAGCTGACGAGTAATAGCGCAAAAATTTTGCGCTGGATATCGATGGCCAGCGCTGGCCAGCGCTAGTTGTCGCTATCCAGCGCTAGTTGTCGCCATCCAGCGCTAGTTATCGAACTGTTTTCTGCGATGGCCAGTTGCGCTGGCCATCGCAAACTATCGCGTGCGACAGTGTCGCATAGCCAGCGACAACTAGCGCTGGATAGCGACAACTAGCGCTGGATGGCGACAACTAGCGCTGGATGGCGACAACTAGCGCTGGATAGCGACAATTATCGAACATATATATTTTGCGCTGGCCAGCGTTATCCAGCGCTGGATAGCGACAACTAGCGCTGGATGGCGACAACTAGCGCTGGATAGCGCTAGTTGTCGCCATCCAGCGCTAGTTGTCGCGTTTTGACTATCGCAAAAGAACCATATTTTATACAATATCTTTGTCGCATAGTTGTGGGGTCCGGGTAGTAAATACAATGTTTCGTTTCGTTTCGTAACCAAAATTATGGTAACCAAATTTATTGTGAACCAAATTTATTGGCCCTAAGGTGTTTTGTGTTATTTACTGTCTGTACTCAATAAAATTATTTATTTGAATAAATTGCAACTGTTACCCAATTAGAATGTTATAGGCCGTCGTTTTCTTTGATACCACTCGCAAGATGAACTGTGGGTGGAATAAGATGACATGGACACCAATTCTCCTCGCGCTGATCACTCTGTCGTTAGCAGGTCAGTTGTTACAACCTTATTATGATATTTAGTTATAGATAAAAATGAAAGCAGACTTTTGTTTTAGAAATATCCGATCCCATGATGATTTTCATGAATTGTTTATTGAAGTTATTTTGCAATTTTGACAGTTATAAGTCTCGTACAGTAATTGAGAACTGGAGGAAGCACTTCTCTGGGTTACTTGGACAGCCTCCCACAGTCCCTGACAATAGTATTCCGATCAGGAATATACTTTGTTGATTTCAAAGCAGCTTTTGATTCGATTGACAGGCAGTTCATTTGGAGAAGTATGCAGCACTACGGCTTACCTGACAAGTACATTAGAATTATGAAGGCGTTCTTCACCCACACAGTTAGTGCTGTTAGGGTCAATGGAGAGGTCACAGGTTGGTTTGATGTCAACTCGGGTACTGGGCAAGGTGATATACAGGGACCACCAGTCTTCAACTTTTGTTTGAATTTTTCGGCATACCTTATGGAACTGAACAAGGTCATTAGCAAAGGGGCTTTATTGCAGCTGCCAGCCCCCGGGGTAGAAGAGAAACATCTCTTGGACACTGATTACGCTGATGACATGGCCATGTTAGATAACTCAAAAGAGGGGCTGCAGGAAACCACTGACCTTCTCTGCAAATACAGTGCCTATGCGGGTCTGAAGATTAATGCTGGCAAAACACAGAGCATGGTTGTCAGCAAAAGTGCATCGCAGAGGCCGTATTCTAAAGACGACACTATGGACATCAATGTGGAAGGTCTCCCAATACAGCAGGTCAGCAATTTCACTTACTTGGGTGCAATCATCAGTGCGAATGGAACAATTGACAAAGAACTCTCAGCTCGAATTCAAAAGGCCTCTGGGGCATTCTATCAGCTCAGCAGTATATGGTACAGTCGCAACATCAAGACTCCAACTAAAATCAGGATTTACAAAGCGGCTGTTCTCACTATACTGCTTTATGGAAGTGAGGTATGGAATACCACACAGACGCAGATGAAAAGATTTGAGGTGTTCCATCATAGATGTCTGAGAAGAATCCTGAAAATAAAATGGTTTTATCATGTATCTAATGCTGATGTACTTAAGCGGGCTAACATCGCCCCTGTTGATACTTTCGTACGAGCAGCTAGACTCCGATGGTTTGGCCATGTGGTGAGGATGCCAGAAGAAAGAATACCCAACTATCTTCTGCACTGGATCCCAAAGCATGGTAAAAGGTCAAGAGGTAGACCTCGGAAAAACTGGTTGTCATGTGTCCGGGAGGATGCAGCAATCTTCACAGGTGTCGATAACATCACGATAGAAGATGCAGAACAACAAGCTACAGACAGGGTTCACTGGAGAGGTCTTATACACCGGAGAAAGGAGTTACTATGTGGTGCAGGCCACTCCAACGACTAGGAGGAGACCTTTTCAAGTACAAAGAAGTAAGTAAGTACTGAATATAGAGGATGGCCCGTTCACCATTGAGGAACTACGTCTTGCCAAAAAGCTGATAGTAGAAGGCAAAGCTTATGGTGATGATGGTTTCTCACCTGAAGTGATGAAGAGAGTGGACATCGATGACGTCATCCTGAAGTTCTGCAACGATGCATTATGTGATGGTCTCATGCCCGATCAATGGAAGCTCAGTAATATTGTTCCTGTGCCAAAGAAAGGGGACCTCACTAAGACCGACAACTACAGAGGAGTATCTCTGACATCGATAGTCAGTAAAACTCTGAACAAAATGTTGCTGAACAGGATGAAGCCAAGTCTTGAGGAAGTTTTAAGGGACAACCAGAATGGCTTTAGACCTGGGCGCTCTACAACATCTCACATACTTGCTCTACGAAGAATTATGGAGGGTGCTAGAGCCAAAAATCTTAAGGCCACCATGGTTTTCATTGATTTCAAAAAGGCGTTCGATAGTGTGCATAGAGGTTTGCTCATGAAGATATTGAAAGCATATGGCATACCAGAAGCCATAGTGCGGTTCATTGAGGGTATCTATACGAGCACAAAGGCTAAAGTAGTTACAGCCGATGGTATAACAGAAATTTTTGATATCCTGGCTGGAGTACTGCAAGGAGACACTCTTGCCCCGTGCTTGTTCATTATCGTGATTGACTATATCATGACAGTGACTATAGACGATGATGACTCGGACTCTGGGTTCACTCTCAGGCCTGCACGGAGTAGAAGGATTGGTGCCGAGAAGATCGCAGACGTCGAGTTTGCAGATGATGTTGCCCTTATCACTGATACCATTGAAGGGGCAAAACTACTCCTGGACAGGCTTGAGAAAGCAGCACTGAGTGTTGGGCTAGCCATGAACGGCTCTAAAACTAAGTTCATGACTCTGAACATGACAGAGGAGGCGAGTAGTCTTAATAGCTGTTCTGGAAACCAGCTGGAAAAGGTGACAGACTTTGTTTACCTTGGAGCTTGGATAGCAACAACAGAGAGGGACCTGCGGGTCAGAAAAGCTAAGGCTTGGGCAGCCTGCCACAAGCTAAAGAAGATGTGGAAGTCTGACCTTAGAAGAGGACTAAAGATCCGTCTATTTGTTGCTACTGTGGAGTCAATACTTCTTTATGGTTCTGAAACGTGGACGTTGACAGAGCAATTGAAGAAACGCATTGATGGCTGCTACACTAGAATGCTAAGGATGGCACTTAATGTGGATTGGAAGCAGCGAAAAACCAACAAAGAAGTCTATGGCAACCTACCGAGAGCAACGCATGAAGATCCAAAAGCGCAGAATGCGACTAGCAGGCCATATCCACCGGCACCCAGAACTAGTCGCAAACCGCTTGCTACTCTGGGAACCAACTTATGGGGTGCGGAGTAGGAGGAGACCAGCCATGACCTATGTTGATAGCCTACGAGCTGACACAGGTCTCAACAAGACTGGAGAAATGGGCGGACTTATGGCGGATAGAGTTTTATGGAGACAGCGGACGCTGAAGCCGCCTTAAGTCAAGTCAAGTAAGTCACAGTAATTTTATAAGTTTCAGTAGCTAAATAACATGCCTTCAGTTGAATACAAGGTTACAACGGATACAAGCTCTGTCGACAATGGCGCAGGCTCAAACAATCAATTTTATTACAAGTTTATGGGAACGAAAGGCAGCACAACTGAGCACCTTGCTGACAATGATAATGATAGGGAGATAGGGAAAAGTGACACTTATATGATCACAGATAGCACCGACATAGGCGAGTTCAGATGTGTGTCAGTGAGACATGGCGGTAGTGATGGGTGGATGTTTAACGAGGTAAACCTTAATAGATTTCACTTCTGAATTTTTGTGAATTATATTGACACACTGGTTTGACTAAAGACCGAAAATACATGGAATTAAATCAAAATTAGTATATAATCTATATCTTATCATTTGTGCAAGCTGTTGACGGCTCTGAATATGAGATTTGAGCAATGAGCATTGGTTCCATTATTTACTTTATTGTGACATCATCCACTAAACAGAATAATGATTGAGACCAATATCTATTCAATCATTTGGATCATATAAGGAATAATTGCTGTCAATCACTTTGTAAAAGGAAAAAGACTATGGCGGCCGAGATGGCTCACCAAAATTTTCACTGAAAATTTTGAATTAAAAAATTAATTATACAATTAATTGCAAAATAAAAACGATTTTGAATTTGATTTGTAAAATGATTTTAAAATTTAAATAAAAAACGATTTTCATATTGAAATTGAAAACGATTCTCATTTTTAAAACGATTTTGAGTTTGATTTTGAAAACGATTTTGATTTTGATTTTGAAAACGATATTCATTTTGATTTCGAAAACGATATTGATTTTGATTTTGAAAATCATTTTGATTTTTATTTTTAAAAACCATTTTGATGGTTTAACATCTAACTATCTTGATTTCAGCTATTTTGGGATGGGCGTGGCCCCTGGGAGTGGCCTGAGTGGGTTGGGAGGTCGAAACTTGATTTTTCTGATGGTTTGGGACAGGTACTAACTATTTAAACCCCTAAACCTGTTCCAAATACCCCGGAACATAAATCCCATACAGCTAATCAGATAGCTGAGCCATCTCGGCCGCCACCGAAAAAAAAAAAAAAAAAAAAAAACATTTTCAAAATCAAAATGGTTTTCAAAATCAAAATCAATATCGTTTTCAAAATCAAAATGAATATCGTTTTCAAAATCAAAATCAATATCGTTTTTAAAATCAAAATCAATATCGTTTTTAAAATCAAAACCAATATCGTTTTCAAAATCAAATTCATAATCGTTTTAAAAATGAGAATCGTTTTCAAAATCAAACTCAAAATCGTTTTAAAAATGAGAATCGTTTTCAATTCCAATATGAAAATCGTTTTTTATTTAAATTTTAAAATCAGTTTACAAATCAAATTCAAAATCGTTCTAATTTTGCGATTAATTGTATAATTAATTTTTTAATTCAAAATTTTCAGTGAAAATTTTGGTGAGCCATCTCGGCCGCCATAGAAGACTTCAAATTGATGTCGCTATTCATATTATACATGTACAATAAATAACGAAACTATTTCTAGGTGTTCGTTGAGATAGATGGACGTCCCATGCCAGCGATACCGAACCTGATAGGTTGGCTCGATGATTCTATACCAGTATTGATAGAGGTAGCATTTTGCGTCACCAATTTCGGTAAGTCCAACATCAAACATACAGATTACAGAGGAAAAGTCGAATTAT
Source organism: Bolinopsis microptera (assembly GCF_026151205.1). Taxonomy (NCBI): domain Eukaryota; kingdom Metazoa; phylum Ctenophora; class Tentaculata; order Lobata; family Bolinopsidae; genus Bolinopsis; species Bolinopsis microptera. The sequence goes on from NC_087074.1 coordinate 3,685,543, forward strand.
TTTATAACTGCAGCTAGTGCTTAGTGCTACCCGTTATTCTGCGAAACCCAGCATAAGTATTAATTGTTGCTTATTAAAAGAGGTTACTATTTTACTTTTTAACTACTATACGGTTAAAATTCGTAAAAAGTAAACATTTTTTTGACACAATTTATATGATTATTATTAAATTATACCATTACCAGTAATAAATCCGCAAAATTACAGCTAGAATTACGGATCAGGGGCCGGGGCTCAAACATTCTAATTTCAGAAAATAAGGTGAGAAACAGATGCCCGCCCGAACATCCTTACTCGTTTCTTCAAAATAATAGATGCTGCTCAAACAACAAAGAGGGCACTACCAGTATAAAATCTTTAAAACTATACTGTGACCAGAAGACACTAGGAGATGGAAGTATCTGCTGTCATGGTAACAGTATAGAGTGTTCAAATAAACCTTGCTTCCACTTTGCTCCACTAGGTATGAAGTTTGTTAATGGAAAGTATGCCTGATCCGTATGTCAGGGACTAAACGGCGTAAGAGCAACCATTTCTTACCTCTTCACTAATCACTAATCACTTCAATTGTGATAACCGCGCAACAATAAATTTAATTGCTAGAATTTTCTCAACTCAGATATCGTAATGAAAAGAGAATGTCCAATTCTATATCTCGCAATTAAAACTACCGTTATTGCTTTGCTGATTAGAATTCTGGGTTTCGGATTCTGAGACCAATTGTTATCTACTCCATATAACTCTACGTTGGACCCCAGTCATTAAAGTTATGACAATTGTGTTTTAACATTTATAATTAAGTAGTGACGAGAAGGCCCGGCGGGCGGTCTAATTCAGAGCATCATAATACTAATTGGGGAATAAAATGTTGTATTTGAAGTATGGCTCGTCGAATAAATGTTGCAAGAATTTATTTACTTTTGGAGTAAACAAACTTTGACCTTTTTTTTTTTTTCTAGTAAATGTTTCCATCGATAAACATATCAATGTTCCTTTAGGAACTATAACATTGCGAACCTTAACGCAATAAGTCCAAATATACAATTTGTTTGAATTATGTAAATAATTTCTTTAATTGAAATAAAAAACCAATAACATGGTTTTGCATAATGGATCTCTCAGCATCGAGTCAAGCTTCACCGACATTTTATCACAAACACAGCTCTGTACGGCATAAAACTTGACTTGAATGGTATCGATGAGTTTAAAAACGCTGCAACACGAACACAACAAAATTCATAGAGCTACAGACATGAACAACCCTCAAAATTCCTTTAAAATGGCTTCACACGCTGGTGAAAAGATTGTTAGATGGAATTGATGAGAGATAGCTGCCAGTTTTGCGGTTTCGGGCCACCAAACCGATTCATAGCCAAACGAATCCAGCTTGTGAAGAAGTTTTCCTTTGTAACTGGACAATATGTTAGTCTCAGACCTTTGTAATGGTAAACATGCTTGTGGTCAAGAAAAGGAGCCTTGTGAAAAATCTCATGAGATGACTCCTACCTTGATCAAGTTTTTAACACAGTAAAATTGGGAAAAACGAAAAGCGCCTCATGTACTGCTTGCAAGGGTCCAACAGACATGCAAACAATTGCCACAAATTTGTAAGAAAGAATGGAATTTATGAAAGCAACGTTTTTGGAGTAAATCAAACATCACAATCAATATTCCGAATAAAATGTTTAACTTGCCTACGCGTTTGGGGAACTTTATTTAATTTTTGACTGTTCAGGCCGGTGTTAAAAGTCAACTGTCCATTAAAGGAAACCTATCGATTTGAAAACGCTTGTCCTCAGCAATACCCGAAAACCGATCTACCAGTGCACAAAACTCTTTTCCTGACCTTCGTGACAAAACAAACACGGTTACACCAACGATCTCTTTACATGACAAAACAACCTTTTGTAGAAATAAAGACAAAGTTTCGAAAGATTGGCCCGACGCGGAGATGGTTCTGATGAAGAAACTTGTCCCATCGTTTCGTCGCTGTCACTCAAAAAGCTTTCATACAGTAACTGATAAATGTGAGGGGGGGCGAACTTGGACTGCCTAGATTTTTCGTATGAGTTTAACTCAGACTGCGTTTAAAAAATATAGTACAGCAAACCGTCCTCAATTGATGTGCTGTTTTTTTGGATTCGCATCCTTATCAATCTCATAACGATTTGTCGATCTTGTGTTCCGTCGAGATAAAACACGACAGTGATGCCGGTACGATCTTATGTTTCTGAAAACTCCGTGAGGACTTCCTAATGGATAAATATGCTGTGGCTGGCTGTCAACGACACGATTGTGTACGGCAAATTATTGCATCAAACAAGCTCGTTGGCTGACAAGCAGCAGTATGCTCAGTTATTGGCGTTCTAACAGCACGTTGGAGCCAGATGTCATACTTTTCCATACTTTTCTCATCAGACGAGACTGGATCAACAGGAAAAACACCGCGAGAGGAAAGTTAATAAGAAAAGCAAAATTGTTCAAAAATTTTAGGGTTTCTGATGGCAGTGAATTTTTGGTGATATCATGCGATAGCAATAGTCCGCCCCTTGTGCCTGATTTTGATATTTCTTGGTGAATGGTTTACGTATCCCCCTCATAAAATTAATTTATAAGACACTCAGGGAAAGAAGCCTCATCATATATACTACACAATTCTACGAAAATCAATCTGGGGACTCAGCAGCTGGAGAATTATAACACTAGTTGATGAATGTTCTATGATTTATAAAGTTGATAGTCTTGCCGAAAGAACTTGAATTTTATGAACTGACGGTTTTGTCCTTTTCAAGTTTTTTGTAAAACCCAATCCCCCAAAGATATTATACCTTGGACGATCCTGCATGAACATGTTTAGTTTTATCAATCACTCAGTATCTTACCTATACATCAACATTACCCGCTAATGCAGCCAGCCAGACAACGGAACAAGAACAGTAAGCTACAACAAAAAATATCACTGATCATTTTGACAGATTTCTTCCTTTGGCTACCTATTGCATAGCAAGTTGCTTCATTTCCAGTTGACTTTATCAACCCACACTCCTGGTACCCCCATCATGTCAATAGTTTTTCTACCATAAACTCGTTGTCAACCCTTAACTGTACAACGATTTTAGGCAAATTCAGCAAATTCACTTTTTAAGTGTTGGAAACAACTCTGAATCAAATATGTCAAAGGTGCCTCCTGATCCACTATGGTATTGGTTCCCCATACAACATTAAGAACAACTCACCGGAAATCCAATAAAATAAATGCAGAATGTGGTAAATAACATCGAACAATTAGAAAACTACGATCCATATCATTGAAGATGGGCAAGAGATCATGGAGCAAGAGGCAAAAAGACTGATGACCCAATTCAAGATGGCAAGAAGACATTGACAGAATAACCCAGTTCAAGATTTTGCAAGATACATTGAAAAAGATAAACCAGTTTCAAGATAACCCAAATCAAATGACATTGAAAAAGATAACCCACTTCAATACCCAAAATCAAAATGACGTTTTGAAAAAGATAACCCATTTCAAATTTGCAATATGAAAGTGAAACAGATAACCCATTCCAAGATTTCAAGATGACGTTGAAAAAGATAACCCAGTTCAAGATGACAAGATACATTGAAAAAATAACCCAATTCAAAATTTGCAAGATGACCGTTGAAAAAATTAACCCATTCAAGAGTTGCAGATGACGTTGAAAAAGATTACCCAGTTCAAATCAAGAAGGTGTTGAAAAGAATAACCCAGTTCAAGATTTGCCAGATGACATTGAAAAGGATAACCCATTCAAGATTTGCAAGATGACATTGAAAAGATAATCCAGTCAAGATTTGCAAGATGTCTTTGAAAAAGATAACCCAGTTTCAAGATTTGCAAATGGTGTTGAAAAAGATAACCCATTCAAGATTTGCTTGAGAACGTTTGAAAAAGATAACCCAGTTCAATATTTACAAGAATACATAGAAGAAGATACCCACTTCAAATGAAAAAAGATACATTGAAGAAGATACCCACTGCAAGATTGAGAAAGATGAACATTGAAAAGATAACAAGTTCAAGAATCAAGATTTGCAAAATGACATTTAAAAAGATAAACCATTCACAATGAGTAAGATTACGTTTGAAAAAGATATAACCCATCAAGATTGCAAGATGACTTGAAAAGGATAATCCATCAGATTTGCAAGATACGTTGAAAAGATAACCCTCGTTCAAGATTTGCAAGATGAACGTTGAAAACCATAACCAGTTCAAGATTTGCAAGATGACATTGGACATAATCAAGAAAACTTATGATCCTATCAAGATGACATGAACAATCAAGGAAATTGGTAATACAATACATGGAACGAACATATGTCATAAAAACCCATTATAATTGGGCACCGAAAAGAAATTTTATCCGAAATCCTACTAAAAGTTATAATAGTTTGCTTTTAATGTTAATTCCGGATGATCATTCGTATTGACTGGGATATTGGTTTGATTTTATTCTCCTGACTTAAATGTTTAGAAATCGATTTTACCTCTCACCATTAAACGACTGGAACCCTTGTCTACTGATTCCCTGGATTGATTCCTATCGAACTTGGGGATCGTTCACATATTGTGTCTATTATATTGGGAGGGTTTTTCGGAAAAGTTTAAGTTCTTCTCATAACCAACAAGCCATACAGTGGGGTTATTCGAATAACAATAACCATGTCTGGTTTATTTAATCATGCAGGCCAACATATTAAGACCATCTCTTCAACAACACTTCATTCTTTGTATCAAGTTTTCTCCTCCGTCTTATACAGAAGTGTCATCACCGTTGTTTCAGATCTAAAAAGTGAGTTTTAGAGTTGGTTGTCGATGATAGTGACACGTATTCCAGCACCCAGGTACCCCTACTATCGGACATATGACTGGTATCCAGCAGTAGTATCAAACCCCCTGGTTGTTAGATTACTAATTTAATAGAGATTAATTCAAATTAGATTATATTATCCAGAAAGATCAGTCAGACTTACTAAAACACGGTAAATTTATAGTTCTTCTCTATTTCTGAACTCCACCAATTGTTGCCATCTATTACTCGAATAACTGTGCTAGTGTTGCTTCAAATTTACAACAGTTCACTGCTAACTACGAAACACGATCATATCATATCGCTGTACTACCCTGGGAGCCAGATCTCGGCAGGTTGATGGGTATCCCAGTATTGATCCAGAAGGAGAGGCCAATTGAGAGCACAGAACATCACACTAAAATCGGAGTCATCACCTTATATGACATGTGTATTATTGTTTTATGATTTTTGTTGATAATGGTTAGTTATTATTATTAATTGTGTAGTTAATTGGTGTTACGAATATTTCATTCGAATTATGGTGTTTTACTAGCCATCTTATTACATAAATTGTGTTTTCTTAATTATCAATGTTTCAAAAAGCGTTTTGAGAAGTTGGTCTGAAACGATTACGATAATTATAAACCGTGATCTGACTGGTGGTTGAAGTGCTTTATGTCTCAGACAAACTTACAGTTTGTTAACGACCAGAGTTACATGTCAACTTAGTAATTTCTAAACAAACACCCTTAGGGTCTGGCATACCAAGCACACAACCGTGATAATACCGAGAAAAATAAAACATAATTATAATGTATCCTAGCCTACCGGGAGTGGAGCCGGATTTTTCTTCTGGTCGACGAGACAGCTGACGAATAGAGGAGCAAAGGAAGGGTGTGACCACTGATCAACCACCCTCCCTTCCTACAGAGGTTATCCGGTGAGGGTAAGGTGCAAGATACCCCGGTATGGTCCTCCAATACCAGCTCCTGATATCACTAACGGTCTGTGGGAAGGGAGCAGGCATTTGTTATTGTTTTTACAATGCAGTGTCGTTTAAATATATAGATAAGTCAAATCGTTTTTTCCTTTCTCTGGCACGAGGAAAGCAGGTGTTATCTGAATGAACGCGTTAACTATAATACTATGATATTACCCCCCTCTCCACTGCCGCAGCAAGATATGCCAACTCAGGTTACCTTAAATTATATACTTTACCATACCAAAATACGACAAAAACAAGGATCCCCCAAAGAATGCCGCAAACATGTGAGCAAATATGTATTTGGAACCTTCGCCATTTTCGAACTTCTGAACGACCTTGCAAAAGCTATTGTGACGCTGGTTTCATGTGGCACCTTTAATAAATTATGCTATATGGGAGGTGAAAATCAAATCCCAGACTTATCACTGTCACATGACATAAAATTAGTGAAATAATTTGATTTTAATCTTTTTATTTATTCGGTCTCAGTTTCAAGCGTTTAGGTGTTTACAATGAACATTAAAGGAATTCCATGTTTACACCAGTAGATCCCCTCTGCAAGATAACCCAAACATCACTGCAAATCCCATCCAAAAATTATCGACTAACGGTTCAGAGTCCTTTGCGTTCTTGTTCAGAAAGACGTACTGATCAATTGCGCCGTCTCCTAGACCCTTAAGGGGTTGTTAACATATTACTTAACCACCTTTGACCTACATTGGTAATAACTTATAAAATATGACTATCATATTCAGCATATACAGCATGAACACTACAACTTTCTCACCACAAGTACAAAGGTAGATAAATTCAGCTGCACTCGAAACTCCTTGTCAAAAAACGTCCGTATTGCAGCAGGAAAAAACATTTTAGAAGACTCCGATGTTGGTCCTAAATTGACAATCATGTCGTGATCAGCGTGTTTGCTGAAAAAGCCTTCGACTTGTGCTCCTCTGAGACTAAAAGAGCAGGATTGTCATTTTTGATAAATATCAATATCTTACCCTAGTTATAATACACAAACATTCAAGGTTGGTCGTGAGTGAGTTTTGGTCTACCCTGTAGATGGTAAAAATGAAATAAGAACTGCAGCAAAAGAAAAACGTAACATTGAACTGAAGGCCGCGTTTAATTGAGATACTTCTATGAAGAAGCTCATTAGATTAGGGTGCTCCCTTACAATTCTCGAAATTCATGAAAACTACTTCTTTACAAAGCAATATTATGTTCAAAGTACAATAATCGATCAAGGACAGAATGATAAATGATCTCGAATGATCCCTTCGACCTTTAGATTGGAAACATTTTTGACGCCCTTCAAGAAAGCTCTAACTGCTATGAATTGCAATCTCGAAGATTCTGGTAAACTGTAAGTTGTTGGGGGTAGCGGACAGTGGGTAAATCTGTCTGGATCAGGAGAATTAGTTTTAATACATGTATTAAATCCCCATATTTTCAGCCAACCCACTCCTGCAAAAATAAAATTATACTTTATTCCACGGAAATTAATATGCCAATTCTTATCAATGAGTTGATGAAAATTAATATCGTAGACTTTGAAAAAGTCGGCACATTTCTTAATCGTAATATAGTGCTATCTAGCTAAAAGCAGGTAAAAAGTCATTACAAGTGAGATATAATATTAATGATAAGCCGACACAGTCATTCCCTAATGACTTCCTGAGACTGAACCAAAATTTTTACTTTATTCTACGTGATAATATGCATGCTTATCAATTATAGATAAAAATGTAATATTCTTGAGAACTTTGAGCAGAGTCGGGTCTCAAACAGTTCTGAAGCCTGTATTACTCTGCTGTGGTGGCAGCATCCGATGTCATCACACAATTAGTCACGTTTCAATTGTGACCCAGAATATATGATGAATATGTTTAGATATTGTGCTTTCAGCACGCATCAAAATTATATCACTTTTGTATTAATACGAATATTAGTACTTTAGTATCGCGTTTCAAAAACCTTACCCTCCTTACAAACGCTTTTCATCGTGCAACTCACCAGGTCGTCACGGTGGCTTGTAAAAACGTTTACCTTACATCTTGCAGGTAAACGGTCATAATAACTTAATATTATAATAGTAACTAGTAGCTACTAACTTTAATTCTAGTAGTTATATATAGCTTAATATAGAACTTTAAAAGAATTATTCTTGCTCGACTAGATCAGGTATCCCACACATCAAATCGTAAGAATTTCTTTGAGGGTTTATTTCCTATGAGGATTAAAAAGTCTTGAATTGTCCATACCCATTGTAAGACTTAATTAACTTGTACTTTTTTTGTTGTGGTTAAACTCCACAATGAACAGTCGTGTAAGGCAAAGTTATATATCAAACGCCTTTGTATAGCGATGGGAAGTGTTGTGAGTGATAAGTATGTACCACTCTCCTATTTGCATCGATTCGTGGCAAAATGGCAAGTAACAAAGAAGCCGCCCATCCAAGCGATTTATTCCGTGCACCTGAAATTCGGTATGTGAGCCAACCCCGCTGCGATGATGTAATCCTGCTATCGGTCAGTAGACTGGTGCTGGTGGATCTGTGAAAGGTGCTGGTGACGATGAGAAAGGACCAGAATTGAGATCCTTCGGGAGCAAGTAAAATTATGTCCTTAAGTTTGTTCGCCAATGGGTGTGTCTGGGTATGCCAAAAGATCGTCAAGAAGCGCTACTTTGATGAACTCTAGAAGGATGGATGGTAATATTCGGTCTGTGGCTGCCTGGAAGCCACAAAATTTTACAGGATGGGGTTACAGGAGGACTGAATCTCATTCGTTTTGGATTTAATCGCAGCACTCTTTTCACAGCTGGCTATTGTCATAGAGATATCGGTAGACAGTAGATACCAGTCAGCATCAGATTGAAATAGTTGTTTGTGGTTGTTTAATGATAAATTGATAGTCTCTCCACAGAAATTGAATGACTTTTAAACCACGATTTTAATCGTACCTGTTAATTTCATTCGGTAATTTACTACTTACAATAATGCTAAGTCGTGTTTAAAATTATGGTTCACAAACCTCCTGTAAAGCTTTATTGTTAGATTTAAATTGGAAGTCACTACGAAAGTGTAAAACGGGAAAAATAAAATACATATTTAGTTTCCACAGAAAGAAGAAGGGGTTCATCATTTGTATCAGTTAACTTGTTATTATCTCAAATAATTTAACGATGGTAAATACTAATAGTGATAAGCATTCTTAATTATTATCTTAAAAATTTAATCCACTCAAACAGAAAAAAACTATTTAATAATAGCACATATCACAAGATTCACAAATCCACACGATCCCTGAATTCCTTAAAGAATGCTCGAAAAAGTTCAAACCCCATTTACCATTTGGACAAAAAGTTATCCAAATTAGGACAGTGTTACCAGAATTCCTTAAGAATTTCCATCGGATAATAACAAATGTTAAGGATAAATGCAATCACATGAGGACAAGATACTACCTCTGAATATTCTTGAATAACCAAACATTTATGTTATCACTTTTGAAGATAGTCCCTTCAAAGTCCGTTATCAAGCCTTCAATCACTTCCTTCCATGAATGAAAAGATACAGCAGACCTGTGCAAGGACTAGACAATTAAACCCACCATAACATCATTATAAGGATCATTGAAAACAGCGAGAGTGGAACTTATTACAGTACCCACTGTGCAGCCCAAAACCACAGGGAACCCCCCAAAGAAAATCCTAGAGTCCCAAAAAAGTCTACATCGTAATTAAGAACTGCGTTGCTCCTGCTCCTCCCATAGAATAGCATAATTTCCCTATTCCCATCAGTATAATTCCAAAAGTTAAACCAGGTCTTGCTAGGATGATCCCGTAAGAAATGGCAAAACCACATCAATGTGGCACTTTGGAGAGGCATAAACTGGGAAGTGTGGTATAAAAAAAATCCAATCGGGCCGTCCCCCATGAGATTAGCAAAGGCCATTTACCACGCAGCCAAGGACATATATTGATCTCCATGTACAACTGCCTCACATTACGGCACCTACAGATTTTTTACGGGATAAAATGAAAATATCTGATGATCCATTGGAGAAGCATGAATACATCCATATCCTATGAAAGTGTCTAAAGCCCCCGAACATGCTCGCCTTTAAACTCTCACAAGAAAGTTTTCGGACAGAATTCATATTTGATTCTTGAGTATGCTCGTTGATTCACTGCCCAGTAGTTTCATCTTCTTCTCGAAAAAAGAGCCTGATTATAGTGGATGAAAAAGGAATGATGTTAAGAGGACAAACACCCGCCAGCCCTAGTGTATCAAAGAAGAAGCCAACTCATCATCGGAGCCCTTGCGCATCCTAAAGTAAATGCAATGCTACCTTGGATGAAAGAAAATGTTGTAGAGGCCTCCTTGGAAGATATATTTTTTAGCACCAAAGAACTCCAAGTATTGTCAAGTTCAACTCACAGCCCACCCTATGAGAGCTTCAGAAAGTAGATAAGGTATAATAATTCGGACCAACAACAGAAATTGTAAAAAGATGGAGCCATACATTGAACAAAGCAAAGTGGTTTTATCTCCAATTTTTATTCGCCAACGAACAGCACTAGTGTACTACACCCCAGTAAAGACATAGAATGGATAGAAAGATCCCCCTCCCTGGAAAAAGAGACACCAGCTCACAGATACCTTTTTGTGTGATCACACCAGCAGATACAGTTTTCCACTGCATCCCCCTACTGACCAGCATCTGGCTAATACAAGGTAGACGTATCCTCGTTTTGGTGTCCGGATCTTGTAGTTTTTGGACAGGGCGTTTATTTCGGATTCGTCCTCAAGGACCATTCCTGAATTGATTAATCATTTATTACTTTACTGGAATAGTTATTTACTGGAACTTCGGACTCGGGTGAGGTACAGTGATTAAGTACGTATTGCAAGATGTCTCTGACCTTTTCAAGCTTTTGGCAAAACCTTCGTCGGATTCCCTTGAATTCGGGAGCAGATTTTTTTAAACAACGTTAGTTTGGAATGTTGTGATATTGAATTAATTTATTGTAAAATGAATATATGTTTTCAGAAAATTATGGGTGAAGAGTAATGCGATGGAGGTTTTCTTTTAGCAGCAATTCCATCCAAACCCTGGAATCATGACATAAAGGATTAGGTTTAACTTGTTGCTCGTAAAGCACTAATTGTTTATAATAGTTATGCAAACTACAGATATAACAGCCATATTGATGAAATTTTCCAACGAAATATATCCAATAAAAAAAGACAAAGAGTGGAAAGATGTGGTATAATGCAACTGGTGGAAGGGGTTGCGTAAATAATAAAGCGACATGGCTGATTACAATTAACAGTAACATCACATTAAACCCCAATCGCTGAAATTTTATTAATCGGCAGATAGTGCCGTTTATACCCCTAAAGGTGCTAGCGTAAATTTGAAGTAGCAAAGAGTCTCAACACTCCTTCCTCAATATAGCTGAGCAACTGTTTTTTAGTATGAAGTAGCATTCTCGCTTTAGGGACATACACAAAAACCATTTATGCCCGGTATAACTTCAAATTAAGTAATCATACATCAAAACAAAAAGATTTTATACATTTAAAAATTATTTTGAGAGCACTCACGTTCGAATAAATAAATAGTTTCTTTTACAAAGTTTTGGAAATTTTGAGAAAGTCTGGCACTGTAATACCGAATTTCTGTCATTTGAAAGTCTTTTTGGCTGATTCTTTTACTACATTACTTTACAAATTCGTACAAGAAACCCTGAAAGGAATTATATAAATTTGGAACAAAAATACGAAGTTACAGACTAGAACAAGGTCGAAAAGAAAAAATCAACCTAATCACCTGGGTCATCAATATCGCTTCAAAAATTCTTGTGGATGTAGGCTCAGATGATCATATCAAAACGTTTTTGGAGTAAGATTTCTCTCAGATTTGAGTTTTAAGCTACTATAAGATTAGTGTGCCTCAACGTCTTAGTAATATTCTCATAAAAAAGGGGCCCAAAATGGCAGATTTAAGCCTGTTAAAATGTCCGATAAACTCAAAAAAGTATCAGTTTTTTTTTGAAGATAATTTTAGATGTAACAACTGTCAACTGTTCCTTGCTCACCTCAATATAAATTAAAAAATAGTTTTACTAAGAAGCATTTAGTGTTTAATGTGTTAATTTCTTATTATGACAATTGCAGCTTTTACGAGTTACAAAGCGGATATAATACGCTGAGCTCCATTGTTTGGCCAGAATCTTTAAAACCAATTTATACATTAGTCTTGAAGTAATTTACTTTCATTAATCAACATCTAGCTAATCACCAGAGAAATTGAGCAGCTCCGATATCAAGAACCAGAATAAGGTAACACCGAAAAAAAAGTTTAAACCTTTGTTGATTAGAAAAGTGACACTGCTAATAAGTGTATAAGAACACATTTGTACTGCAATACAAACTTGACCAAAAGCCGGTACAATTTACAAATACCAGTGATAGATAAAAGTATTAGACCAAATGTAACAATGTATTCAGCTTTCTCATGTGTTTAGGCAGTGTAACGTTATCAAGAAATTCAACTGAAGGATAGAATTTTAAAAGGGGGACGGTCTAGCCGAAATATCTATTTTCTTCGAATGCCACACAACTACACTCTGCTACTAGAATATAACCAAATATCCATGAAAAAACACACCCTCTCCCTTAAACTCATGTGGTCTAGGGCAGGTAAATTGTCAACTTTGGTATCTCAGAATTTGTTAGATGTAGTCAATTAAAACTGGGGTTAAACGTTTATAAGTTTTGAACGTCTATATACAGGTCCAGACTGCTGTCGTCTCTCAATACCCATGACTCCCAGAGCTGCAGAATATTAAACAAGGGCAACTATAAACAATAGTGGTTGTCAAGATAGACAGTTTTGTTATGTTCACGGTCGTAGTTCACAAATACGATTCTCAAAAGAAGAGACAACAAAATTTGGGCACATCAAATGATAAGAACACTACGAGAAAGTCAGCCTGCGGCAAGCTGCTAGGATAGAAATTTCGAAGGAGATATTAGAGTAATCTTGTGGATATCAGAAGAAAAAAGGCAGTTGAACCCAAAACCGGAAAGTTTAAGACCAAAACGTTTGTGTACACGTCTTAATAATTATATTAATAATTTTGTAATATTAGATATCTGGAGGACATGCGTCTCACTCGTCACCAACTATCATCATATTATCAATATTTATAAGATTTAAACCGCCACAAACCTATTACACCGGGAATTACACCCAAATAAAAATGAGACGGATAGAAACTAAAATCATCGTCAGATGAATCAGACAGTGTTAATAATAATATAATGTTTGTCTCCTTCCATTTAACATTTTGAGTTATCATTCGGTAAATCTCGTTTGTGGATATGCCCCATTTTATGAGCCCCATAATTTCGTATCATTACAATTATAAAATAGCTAAGGGTTATTAATTTATCAAACAGCGTATCTTTATAATACGGGGGTAATACTGCCATCTGTAGAAAATTTAGTTATTACTTTTGTCGGGAATATTTCTATGAAAATGAATTGTCAATTCTAGTCAAGTATACTTTAGATTATCATCAATTAACCCTCCTGATGGCTGCTAGGTTTCAGACATACTTTGCTGTTCCAGGTATGCTGGAGAACAGTTCTTTGTTGTTCAGCAACTTACTGTCTTGTTATTGGGAATTAAACGTTAAAGATACCCAAGAAGCCCACCCCTGAGTTAGTTTTAGTAATTTATAAGCTAAAATCGATTTTCATACTTTCACACTACTTTGATATTATACTAAAACCCGTGTTAACAGGGACGAAGCCTAGTAGTATTCTTTGAAGAAGTTTATAATCGCTTCAAAAATATCCATCTCAAACCGAAGATACAGCCGATTTAAATATAAAACACTTAAACACAACCATTTAACCACAAAACCGATTAAAAAAACAAATGACGTTTAAAAAAAACAATTTTGCAACATGCCTTGTGTGCATTTAAAACTAGGTTTCATCTAATTTGCACTGTGTCGTACATCCTACAGAAAGAACTTTTGAATTATAGTAGAACTAGAAAAGCCCGTTGTTACAGGAGGGAAACTAATAGTCATTTTTGTTAGTGAGTTTAAATCGCTCAAAATACCTTCACAACCGAAGATAAAGCCGATTAAAATGTTGCTGCACTAAACGCAACGTAATATTCAACAAAACCGATAAAAATGGCCGGCTTTTAAAACATTCTTTGCACGTGCACGCGGTGTAACGAAACCGTTACCATGGTTAATTTGCAACCTTTTGCTTTTGGCCGAATTTTTGCACTGGGGGCGGTCGTACCTCCACAGAAAGAAACTTTTGAATATAGTAGAGACTAGATAACCCTGGTAACAGGGACGAAGCAAAGTAGTATCTTTGAAAGAAAGGTTTTTAATCGCTTCAAAAAAGATCTATCTCAACCGAAATACAGCCGATTTAAATATAAAACACTTTAAAAACACAACTTAATTACCACAAAACCGATCAAAATGAACGTTAAAAAAGCTTTGCAAGTTCACGTGTGCATGTAAAACACCGGTGCTAATGGAACCTTTTGTGTTGTTACCTAAATGCCAAATTTTCATCTAATATTGGCACGTGGCGGTCGTTATCGTACATACAACAAAAGAATTCTCTGAATTATAGTAAATAATGAGACAATGATGCCAACACTGATGCAGAGGATGTAATACGTACAATCTCTGAGGTACTTGAAAGCTGGACTCAATCCTGTAAAAGACATAAACCCGCAACCTTTGGCTAACGAATAAAAGTGCAAATCTCACTAATATTTCAAAATCTTGAGGCAAACTAATCAAACTTTGACTCGCTGGCAATTGAAAAGCTAGGTTTAACTAACAAATTCTCTGAATTGGCTTGCTGAAACGAATGTTAGGCCCTGAAAAAAAAACTTGTACAACTCACGAGGCTATGAGAGCTTCTTATCAAGATAGCCTTCGGACTCGAAAGTAAAAGCTCAGGAGTTACACATATGTTCCATGAACTCCTTCAATGCTGTCAAAAATAACAACTCTTTCACAATAACAGAAAAACTAGAAACCTCTTTGTCCTATAGGTAGTCTAGGAAATTCAACTTCTATAGAGAATATACCGCCCTCCAAGTGCAATGCTGAGCAAATCTCTCAAGATACTGTCGTCAATACTTGATATGCACCTAAACATACACACATTCAGTGATTTAACATTAATCTCCATATAACCTCAGTAGCAATTATTGCACATATGAAGATGTCCTACTTTATAGGAGCTTCTTTCCATTGATATCATTAGCAACGTCATAAAAGCCTGATTAATGGCCTCGTGCAGCGACAACATCATTACAAATGACCTAGACTCTGTACTGCCTCGTGGAGTCATAACTGAACACATACTCAGCACCTCCCCTATATTTAAATATTTACTGGGAAATTAGCAAACCAAAAATATTCCAACGACACTCAATATATGACGATTGTAAATCCCACACTGATTAAATTTGCTGAAGTCTTGTGTACAAACTAGACAATGACCCAATTATAGATTTTACTAACTTTCCTGATATCTTTAAAAAACCAATCATTGACGAAACCTGCAAACAGCTGTAGCCCAAAACCAACTAAGCGCACTATCCAGAACAACCCTATGGATTACTGGCCGGTATTTTAGCTCAGTAAACCACTGCCATGGGCTGGATGATACTGGCGAAAGTCAGAAAGATAAGTGTAAACAAGGTTGAAACGTGACACAAAAGGGGGCTCATGCCTGTGTTTCTATCTGCTGAATAAAAAAAACCGTTATGAATACTACAAGAATATAGAAAGGCTCTAAAAAAGGGTCGTAAAAAACTGTTCGAGATATTCTGACCAAGTTTCATGAAACTCAGGAAATTCCAAAAACCTGGGAACTGATAAATAAAATTCCGTGGCAAACAGAAACGGGATATCAACCTATTTTACCATAGACAATAAAAGATAAACTGATCCAGAGTATAGCTAAAAGAATTCAATAAGTACTTTCGTATCCTAGCATTCTAACCTTAATGCCCACCTACACAGAACTAGGAGAGATACAAATAAATCAGCTTCAAAGTTTCTGAGACTTCTACCTAAATCGGATACAGCTAATATATATCTACATGACTGCTCACCTGAGGGAGGTGGCTAAGATCATATCGGAACTTAAGAATGGCAAGGCTACGACCTACCATTAATATAGTTAAGCAGTATCAGGCAAATTAAGCCCACCACTACGGTATTGTACAACGAATGTATGGCAACAGGGATTTTTTCCAGAGACCTAAAGTAGGGTAAAATAAGTCCCCCAAAATTAAAATATAAGAAAGAAAAATGCTGAGCTTTCTTGCAAATTACAGGCCCAATCTCAACCTTAGCGACATTCGGTAAAATACTTGAAAAAAACATATTCTCCAGGCTTTTACAGGTTCCTTTCAGTCGCAAGGATTATTATATGAAAATACAATGAGGCTTTAAAAAAATTCACTCGACAAGCCAAAGCACTCAACTGTCTCTGTCGACTACAATGAAAAAATCTTTAAGAGATAAAAATCACGTACTAGCATCTTAAATGATTTCTAAAGCTTTTTGACCAATCTGTCATGATAAACTGCTTAAATAAAAACTGAATGATTATGAATTCGAGGGACTGCAAATAAATTGATAGCCAAGTTACCTTCTAATAGAACAGCAATATGTTTCAGTACTTGTGAGAAGATCCGAAAAACATGTCTGAATTTTTGTGTTCCTCAGGTCCGTATTAGGTCCCTTGCTTATTCATTATCTTACACATGAAATAATAGAGTATCATACCTAGTAATTTATATTACTTTTTGCCGAAGGACACAACATATTTGTTTGTAGATTAATGTAAAAAAACACTTACTGCAAAGCTAATAAAATCTTTAAACTTGTTCATCAGTATATGACGCGTAGCTTGCTGCATATCAACACAAGAAATGTTGTTATAGTTCCACTTAAGCCGCCCTGTAGAAATGAACCATATGTCAACACCAATGAATAGAACTGACACTAAAATATTAATAGTAATTAAAAAAAAGGGGGAGGAAACTAAGTATCTTGGAGTCATTATGACCCAAAACGGAACTGGGATGCGCACATAAAGCGTAAACCGTGAAATTTAAATGTAGAATAGGTAACTATGGGAATTAGATCGCTGTGTCACCTATAAAACTATAAAGGACCTGTACCACACCCTTTTTGAAATCCACCGATGTTATTGAATAACTGTTTGGGGAGGTGTATCAAATAAAAACTAGAACCATATTTAAAACGACAAAAGAAATGCATAAGAATTCTCTTTGTGATATGATCATACTTCAATTAAGTTCGACAAACATGTGCCAGAAGTAAGGCCTATCACTAGGGCTAAACCGGTAAAGTTATCAAGCAGATGTTAGCAAAGATTTCGTTTGAACTAGAACCAGTAAACCAGATCTGTAACGAGTATAGACTTCCTGACTGTCCACAATTCTTCATAAGTTGCCACTGTTTACTGGAAATCTTTAAAATTATAGTAATTCCAATCACCAGTACTCAATGTCCTCTTTATTCACAGGTCCACCAAGACGATGACAACTACTGCCATCCCCACCCACGTCATCCTCAATCATTCACTAACAATCAACTAGTATGTTGGAATCACTGCCGTAAATCAACAAGTGAAATAGACTCTCCACTCCATCAGTATATTCAAGAATAATCATAAGAAATCTTTGTTAGAACTACAATCAAATATACCAGACAACTTTTGGTGGCAGTTACCACTTGGATGCAAAGAATTATCATTGAAATAGGGTTGATTTAGTAAACTAATCATATGAGTAAAACCACGGTGTTATTGCAAAAAAACCATGACAAGGGTATCAGACCTATATTAATCTAAGAAACACACAAAACGAATCATCATACAACAAATTTTTAAAATCCTGCGCTCAGGATCCTGTTGTTATCCTACTCTATACTCTCCCAAACCCCTCCTCCTTCTCCTTTCTTCCAGGTTTATTCTTCAATTTTTTAAATTAGATAGCAAGATATATTTCTTTTAAATGAAGTAATGGCATTATCATACTTTGTTTGTTATCGTATGTTATGTTGTGATATAGTGTTTGCTGACTGGGTATATGCATATATATTTTGAGGCTCACGGACGTCTCGTCCCATGGGTGGAGTTTAGGCTGAGTATGTGTTCAAATCTCCTTTACTTGTATGGTGAAACATTGTTAGGTTTGGGCCTTAGCCTTTGGGACGAGTGTTTGTCCCACCGGATCCAAATATATGATTTTCATGGACATTAATTTGACACATAAACTAATCAAACGACTTTATGATTTCCAGAAATATTTACTAACTGCATTTAGTAGTTTATAGGGATAGACATCACGACCGCAGAATAGAGGAGCCACAATTTGGTTCCTTGTTCTGCGACTGTTGTTTTCCTCGGTGGGCCGAAAGGTTTTGTGGTGTATAGTGCTGGGGAAAAAAAACGCTTGTAACGATCAATGTGAGTACAAATTTTTAAGTCTTGAGGCACCGAGGGCCACATTTCTGTGGGAAAAACAAATGTATATTATAACGGTATTATTTTTGGTTTTGAAAGGGCTATGATTTACTCACATCACAAAGCATCGGATGATAAATTAGCACACAAAGATAAACTGACCTTTAAATACCACCAGCCGATTCCACGTAACCTAGCTCTCCCGAATTAAAATAATATTGCCTACATAAACATCTGGCCGATCCTATCACAAGGTGGTCCCCTGGTTCGTAAGCCCTTAAAGGCAACTGGGTCCTTTTAACCACCACCAATAAAATTGGATCAGCCGAGTACGGTCATAAACTGAAACCAACTATGTTAAAAAATTAGATATCTTTTGCTAAATTTTAAATTTGAAGTCATAGAGCAATCTTCTCAATTTTAAAATTTTAAGAATTATATTTTACCCTAACAGATGGGCATTTCAACTAACTAAATGTCAACTTGAAAGTAAATATATTATTAGTGACAACAAAAAGTAGAGGTGTATAGACATCCATTCTGCATTGTGTTTCCATATTAGAATTGTTGGATATGTATAATTGATGAATTAAATGGTAATTAATTTAACGTTGGTTGTTTATTAACTTTTTTGTTTTGTTTTTTTTTGGTGTTTAATTATGTGCACGTCTGGTCAGTAGTGATCTCTTTGGGTAATTTTTTCCGTTTCACCCTTTTTGAAAAAGGCAATAGGTAAAGGTTACGAATGGAGGTTTTTGCAAAAAACGTGAGTGTGGAGAAACGAGATAGGTGGGTTTAAATATGTCATCAGTCCGTCGTTAGTTGACCAACAACGAAAAAGTTGTGGCGGTGCGAAGATTGCTTGCGAGGGATGTGATGTAATAATAGCCTGTGATCTATGAATGCGGACAGCGGCGAACTGTGTTTTCATGTATATATGTATGTAAGGTATAAATATTAACTATTAGGTAATACGCCCAATTTTTTGTACGTGGCATGCTGTATGTATTGATGTGTACACGAGTATAAGTTGACCTTTGCGATAATTTCTGGATTACAGATACAAGTAAGTTCTACGGCAATGAACTGATTTCAAGTGTTTTCCGTATTTGAAGCATAATTTAATCAATATTATTATCATAAGGAGTGAAGTGAGCTATTGGAGCTTATACTTAAATTTAGAGTAAATTGTGAAATGGAAATTCTAGCGTCCGCCAAAACGAAACAACGGCGCAATGTCTATTGTTAAGTTTGATTTCATTGCCCACTTCTGTACAATATCTCCTTATAGACTTTTATAAACGGCACACTGATACCACTGTAAATTTATTAAATATGAGATGCGTCCTTTTTCTTTGTCCTAAGTCCTAAGACACTTTTGGTGCATCATATCGTCCGCGTTATATTTGGCTGATGGAAGTCTGGTAATAGAACTCTGCAAATTATTATCTTCATTAACAACTTAGCAAGTTAGTTTTTATAAAATGTTCATGTCTCGATGAAAACAAAAGCTTAACATACTAATTAAACTTATTAATTTGAAATGTTCTTTTTAATCCTTTCACATTCCCTACCATCCGTACCCGGTTAGAGGCATTAAAAATGTCCCGTCTGTCCATTTCTTTTCTTCCGTGCAACAGTTTAGTAATTTTAAGAAAGAAATACAAATAATAATTGAGAACGATTCATGAAGTTGTAAATTCCAACAGTAATAGTATATTTTAATCAGACCCGTGGAGTTAACGCTCATGTGAATCGTTTAAAATCTCCATTATTAGGTAATTTCCCTCGTTATATGCAACGAGTATTTAACGCTTAGAAATTACAAGGTGTAATAACCGAAAAGGTGCATAGAAAGGAATTGAAAATCGATTCACTAGTTTACTTTACGTCAATTCTTTAGATTGGCCCAAAATTTCTGTCCCTTCGGCTTTTAAAAAAACTTACGCTCACTTATGGCTCACTATGTTGAAGGAATCTTTATTATTCTCGCTTCATTTTTGTCTTTCTTTCATTGTAATGTTGCAATTAATTCTTAAATGATGATGATTTTCATTTCTGACTGTTCTCAAATGATACGTTGGCCCAGGATGAATAGAATTCACTGTATCCCTGGGCAATCGTAACTGTAAGTTACACAGATATTTTCAAATTTGAAATGAGTATATAATTATTTTAAGTATAACCGAAAGTAAATAAGTAGGTAATAACAAAAAAGCGTCCACAAGTGCTGTTCTTAATACGTTAATAGTCCCTCACCCTAGTCGACTACTAGGTAGTTAATAAGTACCAGAGTATTTTAAGTACTTTAAGTCTTAAATCCAATGTTTTGTCGTTGGAGTAATAGTCGCTTCTTTAACAAATCTTCCCCGTGTTACGTTCTACACACGTGGCTACTATAACTGTTGTATAGCTGCAAGATTACAATTCTGTTATTGTTTCTGCGGTCTTCAATCGGCAGTGTGAGATTCCAATAACGCTGCAACAAGATTAACAAGTCCACTATTGCCTAAACGGCGATTAAGAGGTAATAGGTCAATTCATTAGTACACCAGCGTGCAAGGAAAATACATTTATAACTCCGGTTTGTTCAACTAAGTACAGAAGTGTGGTGAGGTTAAAACTTTGTACTTTGGTTGCGAGATAAATAAATGTCAAAGCTATATGCGAATAATATAACAATGATGATTAATTTCTCACAAAATCATTGCATTTATCGATCAAGGCATTATGCATACGGTTCATTCAAACAAAGCATTCATGAGTTCGAGCAAATATATGATATGGATATATGATACAAACACAATATGAAATAATATGTCTGTTATATCTTTATTTTTAATAAATAAATCATATTTGGATTGTACTCCAAGAGCAGGAAATACTAAAAATACATTGCACATCTATTGTTAAACTTTCTTTTTCCCTCAGACCACTCTGCTCCATGTAATAAGCAAACAACATTGAGTTTATGTTAATTTTGGTCGCTGCAACACGCGCCTATTGGTTAACATATCAATCGAATTAGAATTAAGTAATATCACCTTATAAGCTGTGTAAAATTCAGTTTTTTTAAGGCATTTTTTCCGCCTGTACCATCCTTTTTTGTGTAGTGTAACTTTCAGAAAATACTGCTCTTTCCTCAGCAAGTCAGTAATAGTGTAATACTATTGCATAGCTGGATTTGCTGTTTCTAGTATATCTTGTCATCCACACCATTGTAACGACCTTGTCTTCGCCAAACAATGTGGTAAAGATTTAATTTGTGTTAAATTTGGGAGAGAGGTTACCTTATAGCCTTATAGGACTGTAAAGTGTAGGTTTCAGATTAGAGACGTGCAAGTTTCGGTGTTATCTGCAGAGATGTCAGACTGACGGGTTCCCGTCCAATTTTGGTGGTTCTTGCATAAAATGTGGTTGTACATTTAAAAGAAATGTTATGTGTATCCTGTTAGACTTAGTCCTACTCCTATGACGACAAATTACTTAACTCCTTAACTACGTTCATGCAAAATCCTTATGTCTAGATTCCACTCTCAAATAGTTGGTCCCTACACTCTCAATTTGGTCCCTCCTCGGCTAAAATACTATTCAGTCATTGTTAAATCTCCGAAATTTCTGTTTAGGAAATATCATACTATTTGAAAATCGTTAAACCCAAAATTGGGTAGAATTCGTGTGTCGGCTTGTAAATATTAATATTATGACCAAACGAAATTAATTCGATTCGGGTACAAACTACAGTTACACGGAAGATCGAAGTGGGCACTGCTTGCAAGCAAGCAGTAGATAATTACCTACCGACCTGCGTGTCAGCGGTTCATTTTAATAGTAGCAGGGAATGAACATGAACATTGTTCTGATTAATTAAAATCGTGTTTTCTAATGCCATCTGTGCCATATAAAAATTTGTACTCTTTATCTTACTATTATGTATTACAAACGGCTCTTACTAAATCGCTCGCCCAAAAATTATCACGTGACTAATGACTTTGGTTTTTCTCTCATGATAAAAGCCCCGGTCATGCTTGCCAGCACTGTGATATTTATTATAACATTTTAAAATTCTAACCGACAAGCCGTGATGGAACGGAAAAAATATACATTAACATTTATTTCATGATAATATTAAACTGTATGTGACTTCACATATATAGCCAATTAGACATGTGTCTACGCGTATATACTGCGTGACGCGGCGTGCTACTGTAAGCGAGAGGGCTCTGGTTAGAGCAAATATGTGACTACAAGTTACAAGCTACACATTTATAATTGAGTAAGGGAAGAGTTTCCAGGAATGAGTACGCGTTCTTGTGTTACACCGTGATCGGAAGTTTATTTGTTAAGACTCTTAATAAGAGTGGTCGACCCGGCTTATGATTAATTTACTCTCCGACCGTTTTGCATAAACCTACGTTTACAAACGAATTTGCAATATTAGACTTGTCGATCTTTAGTTTTTTCGGAATTCGATTTTTTAATGGGTCCAAGTTACTGCGGACATAGTTCACTAGGTATGTGTTTACCGTGTTTGGGTGCCCATCATATTTTACAGATGGGGGCGATATTTTTAACAATTCTATTTTATATTCATCTATTGCTGTACTCTGTAAAATTTGAAAAGTATTTAATAAAAAAATCGTTAAATTTCTGTTTAAAGCTACATTTTGAAACAGGTATCATTTAAAAATATAGAATCTTATTATTTCATATTTTCAAATCTCTTGATTGATAATGGTAATGGATCCCGACCACAGCAAACTGAAAACTGCAGCTGTCTTTCAACTTCCATTCAGGAATAAAAAGTAAATAGTAAGTTTTAACTTACAAATTAGCATGCGCTACATAATGGTATATTTGGTTAGACATAGCCACATAAATATTATTATCACACTTTCGAGCCAAATTTGGCAGGAAAGCAGAATTGATATTGCATGCCCCGAAGGGGAGCACTGGCTCTCACCCGGGGGCATGAAATATCAATCAGTTGCTCAGAGAGTGCTCCATAGAAACGAGGAGCCCGCTCTCAGCAACTGTTCTACTACTGTAAGGTACTGATTTAAATAATGATTTAAATCAATAACCTGAAGTAGTCTACGACCTTAAATGCAATGGTCGGACAGAATTTACAATTTGTTGCAAAATGTATACTTATACTAAAACTTAAAACATTTCCTTGCGTTTCAGATGCGTCAAGCGAAATAAAAACTTTCCTTGTTAAACTTCCTCCCAATGTTGACTTTCTATTGTACTTCTTAGCCTAATAAGGCAGAGAACAGAATTAATATCACATGCCCCGATGGGGAGCACTGGCTCTCACCCGGGGGCATGA
Source organism: Bolinopsis microptera (assembly GCF_026151205.1). Classification (NCBI taxonomy): domain Eukaryota; kingdom Metazoa; phylum Ctenophora; class Tentaculata; order Lobata; family Bolinopsidae; genus Bolinopsis; species Bolinopsis microptera. Next base: position 3,709,270 of record NC_087074.1, read on the forward strand.
AATATCAATCAGTTGCTCAGAGAGTGCTCCACAGAAATGAGAAGCCCGCTCTCTGCATCTTATTTACTACTGTAAGGTACTGATCTAAATACAGATTTAAATCGATCACTTGATGTAGTCCAAGACCGCTAATGCAATGGTCAGAACCATTGCGAATCAATGGCAAAATTTATACTTATAATAGAACTTGAGATGCGTCAAGCGAAATAGGCACTTTCCTTGTAAAACTTCCTCAAAATGTCGCCTTACTATTATACTTCTTAGCCTAATTTGGCAGAAAACAGAATTTATATCATATGCCCCAACGGTGATTGGTGAGCGCTGGTGGCAGCAGCTCTCACAGAGGGCATGCAATATCAATCAAACTTCTTCAAACTGATGATTGGCGCCGGGCGCGGCTCACATTACGTTTTCGAAGCTGTACTGAGACGGGTTAAAAATTAATTTAGAATCGAGCGCTATGACGTATATGATATCAAATTCGAGAAGGACGCCAATTTCAGTTTTATAATTTAACTTATCAGCAGTGTGATGTTAAAGCGACCATACTGTGATTAAAATAGCGAGCTTTCCGTGCAATTAGTATCAGGCCATATTGTTTTTCGTAACTTTAATATAATTAGAAATTCTGACTTAGCTTATCACAGTTGAAATGTTTAAACAGAGTGGATTGTCACCAAACTTTAATCTATCCGTTCAAATTCTAATATGTAACAGTGATGGAGTTAGTCAGGCAACTGTTTACTAGGACTTATACTGTGGAACAACACCACAACGAAGCGAAAATCCTTAATACCGTATCCATGATGAACGGAAATGTAACAGATTATTTTGTCAGATAGAGCCATAAAATTAGCAAATTTTAAATTCATATATAATGCATATTGCATACGGTGCATAGAGGCAACGTTAATTCAAATTACAGAACTGCTCTTAAAGTAAATATTGATTAAACATTTTCTCTCGAATAGATTTATTCAATAAATATAGGGACACAATAAAACAGGGTTTTTATATGGGACTTGAATAACAAATAAGCCGGAGACTTATAAATATCGCAACTTCGAAGTGCGACACTGCAAATGAGAAACGAACATATATTGTAATCGATAAACAACTATATACTAACGAGACTGAGAGTGTGTGACGCTGATAAGACTTTGCGATAACATCAGTTAAGAGAAGTTGATAAGGTAATCATGTTCCGGGAGTGCGTGTAAGACTGTAGAGTGTAGGCGTGTGTCCGTATATTTTCTGATTATTCTATATCCGTATATTCAATTAAAATTGTCTGCATTATGATAACTTAACTTTAATAACTGCAGGATAAAAATAGCACTATTATGTCAGAGCCAAGATTTTATATTCCTTCATTAGAAGAGACAGAAAACTTTTCTGAAAATCTGTTATCAGCATCAACGAGAAAAAAGACTGAAGGTGACATAAGAACAATTACCTTATTTATGGCAGCAAAAGCTGCACATCTTCGCAATAGTGGAGAAGATCCTTTGTTTTGGGAGAAACCAGTAATTGAGCTATCCGAGGAAGAACTTGTTACTACAATGAAAAACTTCGCAATCGGGGCTCGTACTGTAAAAGGTGCTTCCTACGAGCCAGTATCGTTACAAACTTTCTGGTATAGTTTAAAACGGCATTTGAAACCAACCGGCATGGATTTCAGTAAACCGATCTTCAGCCAGGTTACAGACCAGTTAAAATGTGCATTCAAGAAACTCCGATCTGAGGGGGGAGGACAAGGGCCGAAGACATCTAATGGGCTCACTGCTGAAGAGATTAACTTTCTCTTTTCATCAAAGTGTGCAGGCGGTCACCACCCACGGGCTCTCATAAACGCCCTTGTGATTTTTGTCATGTGGATGGGGCGGAGAGGAGCTACACAAGATGAAGTATGGGGACCTTTACATCACCAACAGTAATGGTCACATCTTTGTGAACCTGCGGGATGTTCAGGCCAAAAATAGGCAAGGAGAAAACCCGCAAGACCAAAATCACAATACCGGCTCCCTCTGCGGAATAAAAGAAAAGTTCAAGTGTCCGGTGACGCTGCTGACGCTGTATAGCTTAAAACGTCCTGAAGCTATGAAAACACCGGACTCACCGTTATTCCTGAGCTGCAATACCAAAGCTCATAAAGATTATCGGCGCGAATTCAATGACAATGGTGAACCATGGTACATTTCCACAAGAATGGGACAGAATACCCTGGCCAAAATCGTGATAAATATGGTGACTGCCAGCGGTTTGTCGGTGGATGGAAGAAAGATAACAAACACGTCCATCCGAAAAAACGCGGCGAGCACTCTATCAGAGGGAGGCCTGTCAAGCAAGGTAATAATGGCTTACACTAGGCACAAATCTGCTTCATCACTTGTCCATTACGATTCCATCAACCCAGCAAAGGCAACACAAGCAACAAACCTACTACTTTTGAGCGACGCATCATATGATCTTCCAGAAGCTCCACCAGTCTTAATAAGTTCACCTAAACCTACCGTTCACTATAATAGTACACAAGTTCAACAGTCAAACAATAAAAGACCGCTCTCTGTTATTCAACCAACATCCTCAAAGAGATCTAAGATTATTAAATCACCCTTACCACCTAAAAACAAACATCCTCTCCAAAAAAGGGAACGCGACCAACCACCATCTTTAGTGTTAGGAACTACCCTTCATGACCCGATGTTCCGAGCTTCTAAAAAATTTTGTCAAACAGTCAGGATAGGAGATCCTATACTCTTGGCAAGTCTCCAACAAGCAGCACCTGACAAAGTAACTGTCCAACCTGTACTTCCGGCCCCTCCCCCCTCACCAGCTGTCACGACTGCACCGTCCTCCCCTCAAGACTCTCCTACCTATGCTATTCCTCCGATATCTCCACCGGCAGCATTTAATAGTCCTTCTCCTCCTAATCAGCATCCTCCCGCTATCAGCTCCCCAACACTAGCAGCCACTCCTAATTATACGTCCTTCAGTTTCGCATCTCCACTGCCACACAATAGCCTACAATGTCCTGCAACACCTGTCCTCACACCACCACAGATACCAAACAATGACCCAACAACATATAACGGGCCCCGTTATAATAAATTATTATGGACCAGTTACAATTAACAATTATTACAGTACTAATAATAATACCAATAGATGAAATGTAGTCATTGTTCTAGATGAAAAGTTGTAACTAAGTTTTAACTGAAATTGATAATGTGTTTTATGAATTGAATAATAGATATTTGATGTAATTTTTTGTATATACAATTTTAGATTAATGAGTAAAAATTTGATAACGTTTTGTGGACCATGCAGTTTTCTTAAGGTTTTATTGTAATGGAGAATTTTGTCTACAGAATACAAATGAACAAACTATTTTATATGTTAGTTGACTCTACAATTTACAGGTTTTAACTAAGTCTTAATTAATAATGTGTTTTATGAATTGAATAATTGATATTTTATAAAATTTTTGTAAATACAATTTTAGATTAATGAGTATAAAATTGATAACGTTTTGTGGACCATGCAGTTTTCTTAAGTTTTTATTGTAATGGAGAATTTTGTCTACAGAATACAAATGAACAAATTATTTTATATGTTAGTTGACTCTGCAATTTACAGGTTGTAACTAAGTCTTAATTAATAATGTGTTTTACGAATCGAATAATTTAGTTAGATTGAAATGTATGGAGTTGCTTCCCTGTTGCTTTAATGTTATCCTGTACAGTTGATTTCCAAGTTCTTTTCGCTCATATTCAGAGTTTTTCTTGTAGAACGATATATAAATTATAATAGACGAAATACCACTAAAAGTACTGTGCTAAGCACACACTTGCTTATCACTGCGGGAAAAGCTAGAATTAAAGTGCATTAATGATTAATAAGACGCGGTGCAGATCGTGGCGGAATATTCTAGACGCCAATAAGTACAAGTCCCTTGATCGATAAATATCATATTATCACACTTTCGAGCCAAATTTGGCAGGAAAGCAGAATTGATATTACATGCCCCGATGGGGAGCACTGGCTCTCACCCGGGGGCATGAAATATCAATCAGTTGCTCAGAGAGAGCCCGATATTCCCATAGGAACAAGGAGCCCACTCTCAACAACTGAGGGACCACATGCAAAACTGGTATATCTGAACATATACCAATTTTGCGCAGGTAGCTCATAGTCTTTAGGGTGAAAAGGTGCATCTTTGGAATTTTTTTTGAACAATTTTGAAGAAATTTTTGAAAAGAAGTGAAATTTTATTTTTCCAAAACTGGTATATGTTACAATATACCATTTTAGCTTTTAACAATCATGAAAACAAAATGGTATATCTGCAGATAGACCACCTTCAAGAAACTTATCTTCAATAAAACCGGTATATCTATACACATTTTATAGACTTTAGCCAGCCCAAATGGTATATCTTCAGATATACCATTCTCAGTTAAATTATTTTATTGTTTATAGTATAGAAAAAATGGTATATCGTGAGATATACCAGTTTTGGTACAATTCTAGTTTAAAAAATGGTACATAGACAGATATACCATTTTTTAGAAGTGTTTTTTACACATGATATAGAATCTTTAAATCAGTAAAATGCATTTATCTCAAAACTATCAAAAACAGATATACCAGTTTTGCATGTGGTCCCTCAACTGTTCTACTACTGTGAGGTACTGATTTAAATAAAGATTTAAATCAACAACCCGAAGTAGTCTATGACCGTTAATGCAATGATCAGATGAACTTTCCAGGATAAGGAAAAATTTATATTTATAACTGGTTTTGAAAATATTTCCTTGTGTTTGAGATGCGTCAAGCAAAATAAAATTTTTTGTTGTAAAACTTTTTCAAGCTGTTCCCTTTTTATTGCACTTTATAGTTCAAAGCTTAATTAGGCTTCGGATGATGAAACAAAGTAAAATCTCCCTGGCTTGTACGAGCTTTAAGTGACTTAAGGTTATTGAAAACGAGATCAAAGTTTACAAGCAGACTTGAAAGTTTAACAAAGTTTTGGTACTTGTCAGCGATACAATCAATCAGGATAATTAATTTCCTTAATCGCTTACTTGAAATTAAAAAGGAAGTGTCAGAACAAACTACAGTCACCCTCACAAAAAATAGTAAACACTAGACGATGTTTGATTAATTCGAACGAAGAAAACACACAAAACAAAGCCAGATTTCAGCCATTTCAGACCTCAATTTTAACCCCCTCTGATCCCTTCTTTGAGCCATATTCCATATAGAAATTGTGCAGAAATTATGCTTGGCTTTTCCAAACCGGTTTCGCCTAGATTAGCTTGCGAAATTCGTGGCTGATCTATAAACAGACTGATAAAGAGACTTATATGTAGATTCTGTACAATAAAGAGCGGAAATTCTATCCCAGGACTAGTTTTAACTGAATTTTAGTTAGTGCAAATAAGTGCAATAAAAACATCCTATAAAATATATTATTTATATAAATATATCAAGGGACGAATGACGTAACTTAATCAGCTAATCTGGTTATAAATTAGTCTGGGCACTGGGGCAAACAGGTCCGATGATTAATGTGCTGCCATTCATTAGACCAATTCAATATTGGTAACAGTACGGGTGAACTACCTGGCCATGACCAGGGTGGTTATAGGCTGGTGGAGTACTGCGTTCTAAAATGTCGAAGAGATACATTTGAATATTACAAATGTTCTGATAATTTCCAGTTCAGATAATTTCTAGCTCGAAGCAGATAATGGCAAATAATGGCAAGTAAAGATGTATACTGACTAAGAACTAAGCAGAATACTTGATAAAATTCTAAGTCAACGATTACAAGTTGCATTGATTAAATCATTATGAAATAACAGACAATCAAGAATCAAGACGGACGATAATATTGTTGATGTAAATTAGGGAGTGTAGTGTATAATGTGGACTGATAAATAGACACTAATTATGACCCCACAGCTCTATTCAAATACAAGAACTAGGAAATTCTTTCACCTCATCGTAGATACAGATTATACGATAAGAACTGTGATGTATAATCAACACTTAAACGGATGTTCTATACATTATACTGCATCTACAGTTTTAATGACTCTAAAAATATCTAATAGAAATAAAGTATTAGAATCACCTCACATCAATTGATTTGCATGATGTAATTACGTATCAAACGCGCTCGCGGCGGAATATTCTAGACTCATAAGTACAAGACCCATAGGCGGAAAACACATTAATATTGCATGCACTAGGTATCAGTACAAAGCAAATTCAGCGCGGCACACAGCATTCACTGTGTCATAAATGTGAAACGCGAGATTCTAATTTCACGTATTGTATCTTTAATATCTGAAATACTAACTTATCGAGAGCTATATATAGCTTGGACATTATAAACATAAATAAGTTCGACATATCCAGTTTTGCTTTGGTGAGATTTATAACTAACGTTTGATCAAATTCTGCTTTCCAGGCCAAATTTGGCTCCAAATAATGGCAAATAATGGCAAGTAAAGATGTATACTGACTAAGATCTAAGCAGAATACTTGATAAAATTCTAAGTCAACGATTACAAGTTGCATTGATTAAATCATTCTGAAATAACAGACAATCAAGAATCAAGACGGACGATAATATTGTTGGTGTAAATTAGGGTGTGCAGTGTATAATGTGGACTTATGAATAGACAATCATGGCGCCACAGCCCAATTCAAATATAACAACCAGGAAATACTATCACATTATCGCAGATTAGTATTACATGATAAGGACTAGGATGTAATCAACACTAAAACAGATGTTCTATACATTATACATCTTCAGTTTTAATGACTCAAAATATATCTAATAGAAATAATTCGATATCTGAAATACTAACTCATCGAGAGCTATACATATAGCTTGGACATTATAAACGTTCGACATGTCTAGTTTTGCTTTGGTGAGATTTATAACTAACGTTTGATCAAATTCTGCTTTCCCGGCCAAATTTGGCTCCAAAGAAAGTGTGATAAAACATTAATCACATGCCTTCTCATGCGATATCAAAACTTTCGCCCACGAGGCTTGCCGAGTTAGCGAAAGTTTCGATATTTCCCGAGGCTTGCCGAGGGTTATATCGACATTTTCAATCACGAGGCTTGCCGAGAACTTATTTATGTTTATAATGTCCATTATTTATGTTTATAATGTCCATTATTTATGTTTATAATGTCCATTATTAATGTCCATTATTATTATTTATGTTTATAATGTCCAAGCTATATATAGCTCTCGATGAGTTAGTATCTGAAATACTAACTCATCGAGAGCTATATATAGCTTGGACATTATAAACATAAATAAGTTCGACATGTCTAGTTTGCTATTTTGGCTCCAAATAATGGCAAATTATGGCAAGGAAGATGAATACTGACTAAGAACCATAAAGCAGACGATACTCGATAAAATTCTAAGTCAACGATTACAAGTTGCATTGATTAAATCATTTTGAAATAACAGACAATCAAGAATCAAGACGGACGATAACATTTTTGATGTGAATTAGGGCGTGTGGTGTATAATGTGGACTGATAGATTATAGACACTAATTATAGCTCCACAACTCTATTTAAATACAAGAACTAGGAAATACTTTCACCTTATCGTAGATACACATTTATGATAAGGACTCTGATGTATTTAATCAACACTTGAACGGATGTTCTATACATTGTATATTTTCGGTAGTAATGATCAAGTATAAAATTACCTCACACCAATTAATATGCAGGATATAATTTGTGATTAATAAGACGCGGTGCAGATCGTGGCGGAATATTCTAGACGCCAATAAGTACAAGTCCCTTGATCGATAAATATCATAATATTCAATGCACTACGTATCACTTATGAGTACAAAGCAAATTGGGCGCGGCATACAGCATTCACTGTGTCATAAATGTGATGAGCACGTGAGATCTTAATTGTACGTATTGTATCTTCGATATCTGAAATACTAACTCATCGAGAGCTATATATAGCTTGGACATTATAAACATAAATAAGTTCGACATGTCTAGTTTGCTATTTTGGCTCCAAATAATGGCAAATTATGGCAAGGAAGATGAATACTGACTAAGAACCATAAAGCAGACGATACTCGATAAAATTCTAAGTCAACGATTACAAGTTGCATTGATTAAATCATTTTGAAATAACAGACAATCAAGAATCAAGACGGACGATAACATTTTTGATGTGAATTAGGGCGTGTGGTGTATAATGTGGACTGATAGATTATAGACACTAATTATAGCTCCACAACTCTATTTAAATACAAGAACTAGGAAATACTTTCACCTTATCGCAGATACACATTTATGATAAGGACTCTGATGTAATTAATCAACACTTGAACGGATGTTCTATACATTGTATATTTTCGGTAGTAATGATCAAGTATAAAATTACCTCACACCAATTAATATGCAGGATATAATTTGTGATTAATAAGACGCGGTGCAGATCGTGGCGGAATATTCTAGACGCCAATAAGTACAAGTCCCTTGATCGATAAATATCATAATATTCAATGCACTACGTATCACTTATGAGTACAAAGCAAATTGGGCGCGGCATACAGCATTCACTGTGTCATAAATGTGATGAGCACGTGAGATCTTAATTGTACGTATTGTATCTTCGATATCTGAAATACTAACTCATCGAGAGCTATATATAGCTTGGACATTATAAACATAAATAAGTTCGACGTGTCTAGTTTGCTATTTTGGCTCCAAATAATGGCAAATTATGGCAAGGAAGATGAATACTGACTAAGAACCATAAAGCAGACGATACTCGATAAAATTCTAAGTCAACGATTACAAGTTGCATTGATTAAATCATTTTGAAATAACAGACAATCGAGAATCAAGACGGACGATAACATTTTTGATGTGAATTAGGGCGTGTGGTGTATTATATAATGTGGACTGATAGATTATAGACACTAATTATAGCTCCACAACTCTATTTAAATACAAGAACTAGGAAATACTTTCACCTTATCGTAGATACACATTTATGATAAGGACTCTGATGTATTTAATCAACACTTGAACGGATGTTCTATACATTGTATATTTTCGGTAGTAATGATCAAGTATAAAATTACCTCACACCAATTAATATGCAGGATATAATTTGTGATTAATAAGACGCGGTGCAGATCGTGGCGGAATATTCTAGACGCCAATAAGTACAAGTCCCTTGATCGATAAATATCATAATATTCAATGCACTACGTATCACTTATGAGTACAAAGCAAATTGGGCGCGGCATACAGCATTCACTGTGTCATAAATGTGATGAGCACGTGAGATCTTAATTGTACGTATTGTATCTTCGATATCTGAAATACTAACTTATCGAGAGCTATATATAGCTTGGACATTATAAACATAAATAAGTTCGACATGTCTAGTTTTGCTTTGGTGAGATTTATAACTAACGTTTGATCAAATTCTGCTTTCCCGGCCAAATTTGGCTCCAAAGAAAGTGTGATAAAACATTAATCACATGCCTTCTCATGCGATATCAACATTTTCAAAACTCGGCAAGCCTCGTGATTGAAAATGTCGATATAACCCTCGGCAAGCCTCGGGAAATATCGAAACTTTCGCTAACTCGGCAAGCCTCGTGGGCGAAAGTTTTGATATCGCATGAGAAGGCATGTGATAAATGTATAATATTTACTTTAAAAACAGCAGATCCAAGGTCTGGTAAATCTGATGATTATATCGCATTTCCGTGCAATCAATGATATTATAAAATATCCCCCTCTTGGAACGAGATAAAGTGCATTATACTTCGGTTCGTAACGTCGACAGTTTACATTGGACCTGAAATAACCCTATCCTCGTTTTTATGTGTACTTCAATCCATTGTCCAGTTTTTCCTGACTCAATTTGGGTTCCAATTTGAAGTGACAGTCATACCACATATCAAAAGTTGTCTTTCCTAATGAAACATGAAACGGCTATAATTATTAGCTATAAAACACAACCTTCTTATGTTTACACAATAGCTGCTTCCTGATCAAGTCAACAAGACAAACATTGATCTTCAAACACTATTAGTATTGTCAAGAAAGCAGATATTTAGGCACAAATTCATTTTGATTATTCCGCTAGCGTCAACTCTTCTAATTTGCTATTTTGGTTGGAGTGTATGTAACTACTACAGGGAACTTTCATACCTTATATACAGTATAATAGCTATACTCTTATACTATTCAGATAAATTGGTAGTTCGTGAGCTTGACAGGATGTTAGTATGCACTGTGTACATAATATATAAATACCAGATATAGTTTCAGTATATAAGTGTATTTTAGTGGTATACGAGCAGCTCTTCCTAGCTGCGCTAGCTTCTAGTGTCCGTGTAATATCTACATCATTTATACATATTTGTGCGGTACCTGAATATATCCTTTCTTCCCCCTAATTGAATTCAAGGCTAAGTCAATTTTCTCGTCCAAAATATATATAATGGAAAAAGTATTCAATGTTAATATCAGATTTATGTGTAAGAGAACAGTTGTAAACTTTTGGTTAGGAATGTGTTTTCCTACTACTATACAGTACTACAATAATTACTACTTACTATAACTTTCAAATACTAAACCTATTCCCTCTTATGTATGTCATTTCGTTAAAGACTTGTTTTTAACTCGATTAGTTTCATTCTTTTAAACCTGTGAGTAAGTATAACTATATTTCCTACTTTCCTATTTCAGTGTTTTTATTGTATTGTCCGCTCATTATATCAGCACTTAATATGTATTACCGATTGCTTTACTGCACAAGAGAATTGATGCTGAATACTCGATGACAGCCTCTCAACTAACATCTACTTAATTATTTCCCCGATCGTTCATACATACCTTAATTACATGCCTTAATGTTTGCTTTAATTTAGTAAATTTTTCTATGTACTGATTGAAAGTGCCAAACTTGTAGCTTTCAGGAAACTTATAGTTTTTAAATTATCTATGGAAACAAGGAGTTAGTTATGGTTCAATAAATGATGCAAGGAACATACATAATCATAAATACCCGTCCGGATAGTTACATAATCAATTTTCTTAGAAATCCCCGAAAACGCAAATAATGTTAAATACAAATTACAAAATAAATAAAAACGGCAAAAGATTAAAAAATAAAAATGACGTTTCAAATATCGTCGACGATGTCAAAAAATTAACGTTCAAAAATTCTATAATAATTGTCTAAATCATATAAATTCAGTTTTAGATCTAATTCGGTTTAGAAGCTTCCAGTAAGTTCCTCCTCGAGGGTAGGTTGGGGACATCCAGTGTTCAGAATGGGTTGGAACCTTTTACTCTCATCAGGACATCCAGCTTCCAACTCCCAGTTTGTGACATCTTTGTTGTTCTTCGGGACAGGGTCTCCCTTCTCCCAGAACGGGTTACCCCGCACTGTGTAAGCGTAAGCTTGAGCCATACCACACATTAGGAGGCAGCCCTCATTCTGCCAGAAGTCCCCTCGCACTCGTCGTAGCACAGCTGTCTATCCATGGGCAGTGTCGTGCCCAGCTGTGATACAACCTGGAGACTTTGAGATACTGAACACTCGCTCACACTCCGTCTTTACTTTCCTGTACCTCTCTCCGCCACCTCCTCAACGTTTCTTCTTTCTGATTTTGGACACTTCCCGAAGGGTTTTATCTGCCAGCTATTCCCGAACAAATCTACGTTGTCCGTCATTTTGCCGCGTCGAGTCCTCATGTCGTTATCAGATCGGCCCGTCGTTGTTGCCCACTCATTCCACAATTTTGGTGTTCATGGGGGTCTGGGATCTAACAGAACGAAGCCATCCCCCAACGGACAACGATCTTGTCAATGTTTCCGAAGCGTTTCCTGGTCAGTCTTTCTGGGTGTGGAGGGTAGCAGTTAAAGGAGCATACTCGTCAACACGGAGGGTGAAGTCCTTGGTCGTTTCCTTTCACGATGATCTCCTCTTTATTTTTACTGTCATTTGGTAAAACCTTTCTTTCCGTTTCTGTTCACCAACCATCCTCTCTGGAGCTCGAGAACATCGTTGCCTACAAAGATAGTGACAGACTCCAAACATGAACCCTCTCAGTCTTTCCACAGGCTCTGCATTCTCTTCCGTACACGAACCAGCTTCACTCCCATCCATAGCTAGGACATTATAACACAGTCCCATGTAGGTGTAAGCGCTCTTGTCGTAGGTTAGAAAGTGGGGATCTCCGTATACCTGCAAAAGTTGGGATACGTCAGATGATTGAAAATTTAAGAAACCAAATTGGCTTTTATTCGGAAAACAGTAAACTTTTCGATTTTATACGAATAAATTTTTAATTAAAAGTAAAATCATAATAAAATACCAGTCTCAAATTGTTAATAATTAAACTAGGCTACAAACTTATCCGCACAGTTCTCTGAGGAGCATCCACATGGATGACCGTTTCCGGTGTACCATGACTTCGCGACAGCACTAATATTTTACTGACTTTGGTGGTCAACAGTTCACAGCCTCACAAGTATACTGTTCCACCATCAGCAACAGATACGGACTTTAGCAATAGTTACCATGTCCAACAATCTCCTCGTCTCGGTACCAGACAATTTGAGGCTCTGGAATCCATTGCATTACACCCGAAACCAATTCACACCAGCATCCAGTCTAAAAGTTCCAAAGTAAATTTCTCTCCAGGATTTCTGGGTGCTCGATCTGGCCACACCTTCCTTTGTTCAAGACTTCTATTCCGAATTTGTCGTTCCTGCAGGCATCTCTTTCATCAGCACTCTTGAATTGTTCCAACCAATAGTTAGAGCAGACAAAGTCACTGACCGAAACAAGCCGTTTCTGGTCGCAGAAGGACGGACATTGCAAGTGTAACCGTTCCAACAAGCGTATCCCCGACACACACACTGCTTTTCCTCCAGCAGGTCAACTCTCACACAGATCCAGTACTGTCAGGCAGGCGTCTGTTCATCACACCCGTAATCTGTTGCAGTCTAGACAAGGTGTACCAACCTTTCATTAGGCTCGTCCCACGTTGTTTGATTGTACATGGAGTGACGGTTCGTCGTCTGACTGACTTGTCCGCTGCTGAATGCATTGAAGGATTCCAGGTTAGTCTGGAGAGCTGGTCCTTCTTGGTAAGGGTAATTTGGGGAGTCATGGCAGCCTTAGCTTCACAGTCAAATCGGCCAGTTTCACCAGGAGCAACAGTAATATTGACTGGAGTCAATGTTATGGACTGGGTCGTGTGTCTCACTACTTCAGGGCCCACAGTGGGGTCAACTTCTGCTTCTGCAGTGTAATGGAAAGTGGAGAATACATCAAGAGACTGGGTAGTCTGAGGTGATGAGTGGGAATCTCCGGTGGTCACACCGTTAAAATAAGTAGAGATTAAACGAGTTGTGGGAACCCTGTTTCCAGCGAGGGTCCATCAGTCTGAAACTAAATTCCTGGTGTAGAAGGGCTGGACTTCAGTATCCTGTGTGGGTTGCTCATTCTGAAATCTAGTTTCAGGGGTGAAGATAGGACTGGGACCCCCACTAGGACTGAAGTTAAGCTCATCAAGATATGCTCCACAAAGGACATTTCTTTGTCCGTCTTTCAGCATCATCCGAACTTGGATCAGATCTCGTAGTTTTTCACAAAGGTATTTCCATGCCTCCGAAAGAGCAGGCTTGTCTTGGTCATCAGCGTAGTCCCGGGTCGTTGGAGAGGCTGAGCAGAGAATAAAAGTAAAGCTATCAATCGATTATCATGTTAACGAGAAAATGTATCAGAAAATAGTCGATTTTACAACTGTGAAAACAACAATTCGATCAGTCAATGTTAGGTAGACGGGTGCAGAAGGAACATATATATGCGAGACCAGTACGCCGTGATGTAACTCCTTCGCACCTTCTCAGTCTATATCCACACCTTAAAAATCCGGCTGTCTTTACGTCATAAAACCACGTGACATACCACCCAGCGACAGCCTGACGTAAACTGATTACAATACTTCTAAAATAACCCTCACATTTCTCCATACCACATGTATTTCGTGATACCTTGGTCATGACACACAATCAGAGCCACAGCGTTGTCCCCTGACTTCTGCCTGACTTTGAACATATTCAACAAATTTGGATATTTTGGGCATATGATCAACTAATTACTATGTGGTGCTTTGATATAGGACTGTGATAATGACAAATGATTGTAATAGTGGCTAATAAAATTTTATATGAGTAATCATATTTGAATTATATTATTCTATACAGATTGGATCAATAATGAGATACCGTATTTATATTTTTAATTCTACTTCCCGAACTGCAGTGCGTTGAACGATGTTTTCAGATTAAATCACTTTTGAGGTTATCACCAAAAACTTCTTCTACATTGTTTGCAGATCATTAACCTTTCAATGAAAGAATGAAAGGATATCACGTTTAGCACTTAACGTTGATAATGATAACGCAATTATTACAGACCTCGACACCGTGCCAATGTTTTATCTTGCGTCAACGCCTTGTTTTATCATCAATAAAATGAAACTATTTTGCATCATATTTTTGCTTCACAGTTCACTTAATCTTGCTAAATCAATTCTTATAAAATAAAGCAAGTCTATATGGTAGAAGCATGGAAAAGAAGATGATATCAAGTTCTGTCATTTTGCTAAAATGAGACAAAATAATACAATTACAATTCAAAGACCATATTGATACGCAGACATTTCAACGACACACGAGGCTGTGACTAAATTGTTCAAAGTATATAAAAAATATAAAACCTACAATATGTTCTCCTGTAGCCAGCTCTCCCTTTCAACAACCCCAGAACCGTTACATTTCTGACTGCCCCTGTTCCAACCCTTCAAAACACGAAATGAAAGAAGCCTTCGGGTAGCCAACAAGGGGGAAACTTCTCCAAGTTCCCCATCCAAACCCGTCCTACAAAGTCGAGGAAAATGATGTCAATTCGACATAAAGTACTTGCGGATGTGCCACAGTGACGTGCACTTTGTCCTGTAATGATTCGAGGTGAGTTGGTACCTATAATCGTGTAAAGAGAGTATACGCTATATTCTTTCTTAATATTGTCTGCTCAGCTCCGATTTACAATTTCTGCTGTTTAATTTCGAAATTAATGCGAATGAAATTAAATACAGGGTGATGCAGAAAGAATATCGGGATTTTAAATATTCGTCTCTAAAGCTGAAACGTAAATCACTTATATAATCTTCTAATCTATGCGACCTCCAGCCGATGTACCCGAATAGTACCAGGGCACGAGCTAGTGGGAGTGGTAACGGAGGTGGGAGGTAACGTGTCCAGAGTGGGTGTAGGGTCTCTGGTGGCAGTGGGGTGCACTATAGACTGCTGTATGGAGTGTGACATGTGTGATAACGGCGAGGAGAACTACTGCAGGAAGGGTTAGTTCAGATTTCAGAAGAAACCTTTCAAAAACTCTTAAGCTGCAAAATTGGTTTTAAGCTGATCAACTTTGTTAATTGTCTTGAAAATGGAAAAAGATTCCAACGTTTATAAGTTTTGCGGCACAAAGATTGAATACATATTGTTGATTGAACACGTGATTCAGGAGGACACACCCACACATACAACTCCAACAAGACACACGGACACATCGGAGGAAACCAGGAGACCCAGAACTTTGGAGGTATTCTAAAAGTGAGGATGTTCCCGACGATTCCTTGTAAAACTACCTGAGACACTCCCGATCTCCTAAAGTGCACTTTGGTTCTTCTGTTCAATGTCAATCTTACATTCTTTCATTTTTTCATCCCGTACTTTGATATATTCGTTACATTTATACGAATATAAATTTGGTTAAAAGCGAGAATACTCAATTTGACCAAAACCCATTAATTGGGTAGAGTGGGACCGCTGCAGTGTCTCTCTTCCAATCAAAAAAGTAAATGATAAATTTTTGAAATACTGCCGTAAATGCAAAATGAATACCCGAAATGAAAAATGGTCGCATCGCTCTCCCATTCAACGCGGCTTAACGAATTGTAATATGTTTTCGAATATTACATCGATCACACATGCTGTCAAAATCTCTTTGGGTTGCTATTTCGGGTCGAGATCCATATTTCGGATAAGGGCTTAGTTTAGTGTACAATCAGCTGATTTATATGAATCGTTATTGCCGATTATACAGCTTCTTTTCGGGTAACTAGTCCAATCTATCACAATTGTAAATGAATGGGAAATGAGCGATCCAATTTTCCTTCTTTCTCTCGTATCATTTTGCATTTACGACGTCATTCAAATTAATATCATTTACTTTTGGATTGGAAAGAGAGACACTGGCAGGCAGTCGGTCTACTCTACCCAATTATGGGTTTTGGTCAAATTTATCATCTATTTTGCTTAAAAATTAAGGTCAGGTCTACAAAGTGAGGTCTACAAAATGGAAATGTTAAACTGAAACTATTTATAAGAAAAGTAATTTCAAACGATTCCAAATTTTACCTTTGAAACATTTCCTTGTGTATAGGTAAGCATATCTGTCGATCACTGTATGAATATGCCACTTTAAATCCCCCTCATTCATTTTGGCATTAAATCCAAAATAATGCCCTTTAACGTCTGGGAAAGCAAATCTAATCGAAATCCACGAATGAGCAAATACCCACCTCGCACAGCAAACTTTGAGCGACGTTACAATGCGATCCCAATATGAATCACCGCAAATATTTACACATCGGTAATTTATGTATATAGTTCGTACTTCGTATATAATTTTTTGTGCGTAAAGTGCGTTTCGGTTGTTTAAAAACATTTAGAGCGCACGAACCCCAACTTATAATCTTCATCGCAATCTGTTGTAAAACAGGGTTCCAGAAAACCCATTTCCCGATACACCTGTCGTCCTGAAACTTGAAACTATTTTTTACTTCGATTTGTCACATCGAGACTCCTGCAAAAATTTCAATCTCTAACTCAATTTTAACAGTCTTTTAAGCACCTGATATATCAATATATGGCATTTTTGGATTGTTTTACCCAAGTTCGTATAAACATGCCTGCGGCGCGGACTTTTGCGCAATTTCTTATAAACCTCCACTAAAATATTTTTAGTCCTGTCATCTTTGACAATGGGATTAGAATTTTTTTGAACTTAAAATACCTGCTGAACTACTTTCGGTGAGTCATAATGCCTGAAAAACAGTAAAGGGGTATAACAGTATAGGGGTAAATAGTATAGATAGTATTTATATTATTATAATTGCAACGGCCATGCTTGTCAGCAGTCAGCATTGTGATGATAAAAACTTTCAGAAATAACATAATTTGGAATTTGATTCTTCAAAATTTAATTGAAATAACAAAATCTTTTGAAGGTGTGTGCTGGCATAACAATGTGGGATCCCCTGAGATTACTATGGAGCTACAAAGGGAGATAAGAAGATGAAGATAGGAATAGTAGGGATCGGTGGACTAGGCACTATGGAATCAAGTTAGCATCAACTCTAGACAGGAAGTGTAGCGTATCCAGCCGTGACAAGAAAGTGGAGCTACAAAAGAAAAGGACACTACACTACTACACCTCCATCCCGCCTCCATCAACTCACAAACAACCACTGGATCCTCATTCTTAACACAGTCAGTGCCTCCACAAATCTCATGACTTATCTCGGTCTTCTTTCTACAAACGGAACCTTGGTACAACTGTGGCTGTAGCTGCTCCCTTTCCGTTCTATCAGTTTTCCTCCTCTCCTTGCTCCAGCGGAAATCTAATTGCTGGTCTATGGTTGGGGGGTATGGAAGTCACTCAGCCGTGCGTGATTTCTGTGTGGAGGAAGGATAATACCCTGAATTTGAGAGTGTTGAATGCTAGCAAGGTAGATGAGATCTTTCATTAACCTTTCAAAAAGCAACGCTGGTGGTTTTGATACGTCCAAGACATTGAAGCTATTTTTTTAACCTGAACTCTAAAACTTTTATGGACACATTCGATTTTAAAATTTTAAGTGGCCCCTCATTCTGTGAAAATAAATTAATGTAAAGTAACGAAACTTTTGAGAGTTTAATACTTTTCGAGTTATAATAAGACTTCTTTTAAAGGCACTATTATTGTAGGATGCTCAATTTGTCCGATGCATCGTAACATCGAAGCAATTATACATAGATTTTTCACAAGTTTAATTTCATATCGTAATAACTTACTCCTTGACAAAATTCATCAACATTTTCATTTTTATCTGGAATTTTTTATTAATCCAAAGTCAATAAATCTTGCAACATTTATTCTACGAGCCATACTTCAAATTACAACATTTTATTCCCCAATAGTATTACGATGCTCTGATAGACCGCCGCCGGCCTTCTCGTCACTACTTAATATAAATGTTAAAACACAATTGATCCATAACTTAATGATGGGGTCCACTAGAGTTATATGGAGTAGATAACAATTGTCTCAAATCCGAAACCCATAATTCTTATCTACTCCATATAACTCTCGTTGGACCCCATCATTAAAGTTATGACAATTGTGTTGTGAACATTTATAATTAAGTAGTGACGAGAAGGCCCGGCGGGCGGTCTCATTCAGGCATCATAATACTAATTGGGGAATAAAATGTTGTATTTGAAGTATGCTCGTCCGAATAAATGTTGCAAGAATTAATTACTTTTATTGATGAATAAAAAAACCCAGATCAAATGAAATGTTGAATTTATGTCAAGATAGTTATATTACGATATGAAAATTAAACTGTGAAAAATCTATGTTATTAATTCTTCGATAGTACGATGCATCGGAAAAAATGACATCCTACAATAATAGTTAGCCTTTAAAAAAAGGATTTTAATATACACGCGAAAATTAAACTCTCAAAAATTCATTCGTTACTTTACATTAATTTTTATTTCACAGAATGAGGCCACTAAAAACTTTTTAAATCGAATGTGATCCATAAAAGTTTTTAAGAGTTCAGTTAAAAAATAGCTTCAATTTCTGGACGTACTCAAACCACCCCAGCGTTTTGCTTAGAAAGGTTAATGAAAATCTCATCTACCTGCTACATCAACAATCTCAATATCAGGTAAATATCCTTCTCCACACAGAAATCATCGCTCTCCTGACGTGACTTCAATACCCCCAACCATAGACCCACAATAGATATCCGCTGAGCATTGGGAGAAAATGATAGAACTGCAAGGGAGCAGCTACAGCACCAAGTTTTACCAAGGTTCCGTTAGTAAAAGGAAGACCGTAGATAAGTCCATGAGATTATGAGGAGCCTGACAGTGTTAAGAATAGATCCATGAGTTGTTGTGTGAGTTGATGGAGGCGGGACTGAGGTTCCACGTAGTGTAGTGCTCTTTTCTTTTGCGAGCACCACTTTCTTGTCACGCTGGATACCGCTACCACATCATGTCTAGAGTTGATGCTAACTGATTCCCATAGTGCAAGTCCACCGATCCCCTACTATTCCCTCCTCATCTTCTTATCTCCCCCTTTGGTAAGCTCATAGTATCTCAGGGATCCCACATTGTTATGCCAGCCACACAACCTTCAAAACAGATTTTGTTATTTCAATTAAATTTTGAAGAATCAAATTCCAAATTATGTTTATTTCTGAAAGTTTTTTATCATCACAATGCGACATGTTGACAAGCATGTCCCGTTGCAATTAAATAATATAAATACTATCTATACTATTACCCATATACAGTTAATACCCCTTTACTGTTTTTCAGGCATTATACTCACCGAAAGTAGTTTCAGCAGGCATATTTTAAGTTCAAAAAATTCTAATCCAATGTCAAAGATGACAGGAATAAAAATATTTTAGTGGAGGTTTATAAGAAATTTGCGCAAAATACGCGCCGCAGCACTGTTATACGAAATTGGGTAAAAAAATCCAAATCGCCATATATTGATATTCAGTGCCTTAAAAACATGTAAAATTAGTTAGAATCTTGAAATTTTGCAGGACGTCTAGATGTTGACCAAATCGACTGTAAAAATAGTTTCAAGTTTCAGGACGACAGGTGTATCGGGAAATGGGTTTTCTGGAACCCCTGTTTTACAACAGATTGGCGTGAAGCATATAAGTTGGTTCGTGCGCTCTAAATGTACTTTTAAAACCGAACGCACTTTACGCACAAAAAATTATATACGAAGTACGAACTATAATACATAAAATACCGATGTGTAAAAATTTGCGGTGATTCAATATTGGATCCGCATGTAACGTCCCGCTAAAGTTTGCTCAGCGAAAGTGGGTTTTTTGCTCAGTCGTGATTTCGATTAGATTCTGCTTGTCCCCACGACAGTTAAATGGCATTATAATATAATTTAATGCCAAATTGAATGAGATGTAAGTGGCATATCATACATTGATCGACAGATATGCTTACTTAAACACAAGGAAAATGTTTTTTCAAAGGTAAAATTTCTAAACTTGAAATTACCCTCCCTTATTATAAATGAATTATCAGTTTAACATTCCATTTTGTAGACCCTCACTTTTGTAGCCCCTGACATTAATTTTTAATCAAAAATAGATGATATTTGACCAAAACCCATAATTGGGTAGAGTAGACCGCTGCCACTGCCAGTGTCTCTCTTTCCCAATCAAAAGTAAATGATATTAATTTGAATGACCGTCCGTAAATCAAAATGATACGAAATAAATTGGTCCTCACTTTTCCCATTCATTTACAATTGTGATAGATTGAGAATAGTTACCCGAAAGCAGCTGTATACTCGGCAATAACGATTCAATAAACATCAGCTGATTGTACACTAACTACAGCCCTTATCCCGAAATACTGGATATCGACCCGAAATAGCAACCCAAAAGAGAGTTTTGACAGCATGTGTGATTGATGTAATTATTCGAAAATTATACAATTCGTAAGCCGCGTAAATAATGAAAAGCGAGCGACCAATTTCATTCTCGTATCATTTTGCCTTTAAGGACAGTCAATCAAATAATATCAGTTACTTGTGATTGGGAAAGAGACACGAGCAGCGGTCCACTCTACCCAATTATGGGTTTTGGTCAAATTGAGATATCTCGATTTTCAACCAAACATTCTTCATATTCGTATAAATGCTAACGAATATATCAAAGTACGGGATGAAAAAATGAAAAGAATGTAAGATGAAAATCTGAACAGAACGAACCAAAGGTGCTACTTTAGCGAGATCGGGAGTGTCATCAGGTAGTTTTACAATGAATCGCTCGTGAACAACCTCACTTTTAGAATACCCTCCAAAGTTCTGGGTCTCCTGGTTTCCTCCGATGTGTCCGTGTGTCTTGTTTGGAGTGATGTGTGGGTTGTCCTCCTGAATCACTGTCAATCAACAGATATGTATTCAATCTTTGTGCCGCAAACTTTATAAACGTTGGAATCTTTTCCATATTTCAAGACAATTAACAAGTTTGATCAGCTTAAAACATTTTGCAGCTTAAGATGTTTGAAAGGTTTCTTCTGAAATCTAACTACCCTTCCTGCAGTAGTTTCTCCTCGCCCGTATCACACATGTCCACACTACTCCATTACAGCATCTATAGTGCACCCCACTGCCACCAGAGACCCTACACTCCTCTGGACACGTTACCTCCACCTCCGTTACCACTCCCACTAGCTCGTGCCCTGGTACTATCGGGTACATCGCGCCTGGAGGTCGCATAGATTAGAAGATTATATAAGTGATTTACGTTTCAGCTTTAGAGACGAATATTTAAAATCCCGATATTCTTTCTGCATCACCCTGTATATAATTTCATTCGCATTAATTTCGAAATTAAACAGAAGAAATTGTAAAATCGGAGCTGAGCAGACAATATTAAGAAAGAAATATAGAAGTATACTCCTCATTACACTATTATAGGTACCAACTCACCTCCGAAATCATTACAGACAAAGTGCACGTCACTGTGGCACATCCCGCAGTACTTTATGTCGAACTTGACATCATTGTCCCCGACTTTAGGACGGTTGATGGTGAACTTGGAGAAGTTCTCCCCCATGTTGGCTACCCCGAAGGCTTGCTCTTCATATTCGTTGTCTTGACAGGGTGGGACAGGGGCAGAAATGTAAACGTCTGGGTTGTTGAACGGGAGAGACATGGCTACAGGAGAACATATTGTAGGTTTTATATTTTATTACTTTTGAACAATTTTAGTCACAGCCTCGCTGGTCGTTGAAATGTCTGCAGTATCAATACTGGTCTTTGAATTGTAATTGTATTATTTTGTCTCATTTTAGCAAAATGACAGAAACTTGATACATCATCTTCTTTTTCCATGCCAACTACCAATCTAGACTTGCTTTATTTTATAAGAATTGATTTAGCAAGATTAAGTGAACTGTGAAGCAAAATATGATGCAAATAGTTTTCATTTTATTGATGATAAAACAAGGCGTTGACGCAAGATAAAACATTGGCACGGTGTCGAGGTCTGTAAAATTGCGTTATCATTATCAACGTTAAGTGCTAACGGATATCCTTCATTCTTTCATTGAAAGTTAATGATCTGCAAACAATGTAGAAGAAGTTTTTGGTGATAACCTCAAAAGTGATTTAATCTGAAAACATCGTTCAACGCACTGCATTTCGGGAATTAAATTAAAAATATAAATACGGTATCTCATTATTGATCCAATCTGTATAGAATAATATAATTCAAATATTGATTACTCATATAAAATTTTATTAAGCACTATTACAATCCATTTGTCATTATCACAGTCCTACTATCAAAGCACACAATAGTATTAAGTTGATCATATGCCCAAAATATCCAAATTTGTTGAATATGTTCAAAGTCAGGCAGAAGTCAGGGGACAACGCTGTCGGCTCTGATTGTGTGTCATGACCAAGGTATCACGAAATACATGTGGTATGGGAGAAATGTGAGGGTTATTTTAGAATATTGTAAATCAGTTTACGTCCAGGGCTGGGGGGGGGTTTTTTTTTTTTTTCCCCGGGGGCCCCCCTGGGTGTATGTCCGTGGTTTTTATGAGTAAAAGACAGCCTGATTTTTAAGGTGTGATATAGACTGAGAAGGTGCGAAGGAGTTACATCACGGCGTACTGGTCTCGCATATATATGTTCCTTCTGCACCGTCTACCTTACATTTGACTGATCGAATTGATTGTTTCACAGTTGTAAACTCGACTATTTTTTCTGCTACCATTATTCTCGTTAACATGACTATTCGATTGATAGCTTTACTTTTATCCCTCTCTGCCTCTGCCCTCTCCAACGACCCGGACTACGCTGATGACCAAGAACAAGCCTGCTCTTTCGGAGGAATGAAATACCTTTGTGAAAAACTACGAATCTGCTCCAAGTTTCGGATTGATAGATGAAGACGCAAAGAATGTCCTTTGTGGAGCATATCTTGATGAGCTTAACTTCAGTCCTAGTGGGGGTCCCAGTCCTATCTTCACCCCTGAAACTAGATTTCAGAATGAGCAACCCAAACAGGATACTGAAAGTCCCAGCCCCGTCTACACCCCTGAAATTAGTTTTCAGACTGAAGGACCCTCGCTGGAAACAGGGTTCCCCACAACTCGTTATCCTCTACTTAGTTTAACGGTGTACCACCGAGATTCCCATCGCATCACCTCAGACTACCAGTCTCTTGAGGTATTCTCCACTTTCTTTTACACTGCAGAAGCAGAAGTTGACCCACTGTGACCCTGAAGTAGTGACACAGCCCCCAGTTCAAACTAATAGCTCAGTCAATATTACTGTTGCTCCTGGTGAATCTGCCGATTTGACTATAAGCTAAGCTGCCAGACTCCCCAAATACCCTTACAAAAGACCAGCTCTCCAGACCTAACCTGAAATCCTTCATGCATTTCAGCAGCGGCAATCAGTCAACGACCGTCAACTCCATGACTAAAAAAAATATCAACAACGTGACGAGCCTATTGAAGGTTGGTACACTGTCTAGCCTGCAACAGATACGGGTTGTGATGAACAGGACCCTACCTGACATACTGGATCTGTGTGAGGGAGTGACCTGCCCTGGAGAAAAGCAGTGTGTCGGGGACTACGCTGTTGGACACGGTTACACTTGCGAATGTCCGTCCTTCTGCGACAGAACGGGACTAGTTTCGTCAGTGAACTTTGGTCTGGCTCTAACTATTGTGAGGAACAATCAACGAGTGCCTATGAAGGAAGATGCCTGCAGGAACGACAAATTCGGAATAGAAGTCTTGAACAAAGGAAGGTGTGGCCAGATCGAGCACCCAGAAATCCTGGAAGAGAAATTTACTTATGGAACTTTTAGACTGGAAGCTGGTGATGAATGTTTCCGGGTGTAATGCTATAGATTTCCCAGAGCCTCAAATTGTCTGGTACCGAGACGCGGAGATTGTTTGACATGGTACTACTTGAAAAAGTCCGTATCTGTTGCTGAGGGGACAGTATACTTGTGAGGCTGTGAACCTGCATGACCACCAAAGTCAGTAAAATATTAGCTGCTGTCGAAGTCACTGGTACACCGGACGACATCCATGTGGATGCTCCCAGAGCAACTTGTGCGGTAAGTTTGTAGCCTAAGTTTAATTATCTAAAATTAGCAGACTGGTATTTTATTATGATTTTACTTAAATTAATTAAAAATATATTCGTATAAAATCGAAAAGTTTACTGTTTTCCGAATAAAAGCCAATTTGGTTTCTTAAATTTTCAATCATCTGACGTATCCCAACTTTTAGCAGGTATAACGGAGATCCCCACTTTCCTAACCTACGACCAAGCGCTTACACCTACATGGGACTGTGTATAAGTCCCTAGCTATGGATTGTTGAGCTGCAAGCTGGTTTCCGGTACGGAAGAATAGCCTGTGGAAATACGGGGTTCAGTTTGAGGTCTGTCCACTTCTTTGTAGCAACGATGTTCTCGAGCTCCAAGAGATGGTTGGTGAACAGAAACGGAAAGAACGTGTCACAAGGACATTAAAAATAAAGAGAATCTCGGGAAAGAAAACAACAAACTTCACCCTCCTGTTTGACGGAGCTATGCTCACTTTAACACTACCCGCCACACCAAGAAAGACTGGACCAGAACCTTCGAACATGACAAGATCGGTGTCCCGGTGGATGGCTTCGTCTCTGTTCAGATCCATACCCCATGACACCAAAACTTTGGAATGTGTTGCAACAACGACGGCCGATCTGATAACGACATGAGGACTCGACGCGGCAAAATGACGGACAACGTAATTTGTTCGGAATACTGGCAAGATAAACCCTTCGGGAAGATGGTCCTAAAACTCAGAAAGCAAAGAACTCTAGAGGTGTGCGGAGAAGTACCAGGAAGTAAAGACGGAGTGAGAGCGGTTTTCAGTAATCACCAATTCAGGTATGTATCACAGCTGGGCACGACACTGCCCATAGATAACAGCTGTGTCGACACAGTGCGAGGACCTTTCTGCAGAAAGAGAGCGGCCCCTAAATGGGTGGTGCTCAAGCTTACGCTACAACAGTGCGGTAACCCGTTCTGAAGGTGACCCTGTCCCGAAGAAACAACAACGATGTCACCAACTGGGAGATGGAAGCTGGATGTCCTGATGAGAGTAAAAGGTTCCAACCCATTCTGAACACTGGATGTCCCCAACCTACCCTCGAGGAGGAACTTACTGGAAGCTTCTAAACCGAATTAGAACTAAACTGACTTTTTATATAGTTAACCAATTATTATAGAATTTTGAACGTTAATTTTTTGACATCGTCGACGATATTTGAAACCATTTTTATTTTTTAATCTTTTGCCGTTTTTATTTATTTTTGTAATTTGGTATTTAACATTATTTGCGTTTTTCGGTTTTCTAAGAAAATTGATTATGTAACTATCCGGACGGGTATTTATGATTATGTATGTTCCTTGCATCATTTATTGAACCATAACTAACTCCTTGTTTTCCATAGAATAAGTTAAAAACTATTATTTCCTGAAAGCTACATTTTGGCACTTCAATCATACCAAGAAAAATTTACTAAATTAAAAGCAAACATTAAGCATGTAATAAGGTATGAAGGAACGATCGGGAAATAAATTAATAAGATGTTAGTTGAGAGGCGTCATCGAGTATTCAGCATCAATTCTCTTTGTGCAGTAAAGCAATCGTAATACATATTAAAGTGGCTGAGATAATGAGCGGACAATACAATAAAACACTGAAATAGGAAAGTAGGAAATATAGTTATACTTACTCACAGGTTTAAAAGAATGAAACTAATCGAGTTAAAAACAAAGCTTTAAAGAATGACATACAATAAGAGAATAAGGTTTAGTATTTGAACAGTTATAGTAGTAGTAATTATAGTAGTACTAGTACTAGTAGTAGGAACACATTCCTAACCAAGTTAACTGTTCTCTTACACATAAATCTGAATTTAACATTGAATATTTTTCATAAAATATTTTGGAGAAAATTAGACCTAGCCTTGAATTCAATTAGGGGGAAGAAAGGATATATTCAGGTACCGCACAAATATGTATAAATGATGTAGATATTACACGGACACTAGAAGCTAGCGCAGCTAGGAAGAGGCTCGTATACCACTAAAATACACTATATACTGAAACTATATCTGTATGTAATATTCTGTACAAGAGCATACTAACATCCTGTCAAGCCACACTTCCAATTTTATCTGAATAATATAAGAGTATAGCCTATATTAATGTATATAAGGTATTATATAAGTAGAAGTTCCCTGTAGTAGACGTTACATACACTCCAACCAAAATAGCCAATTAGAAGAGTTGACGCTAAGCGGAAAATCAAAATGAATTTGTGCCTTAATATATCCTGCTTTCTTTGACAATCTAATATGTTGAAGATCCAATGTTTGTCCTTGTTGACTTGATCAGGAGCAGCTATTGTGTAAACATAAGAAGGTTGGTTTTATAGTTAATAAACAATTGTAGCCGTTTCATGTGTCATTAGGATAAGACACTTTTGATATGTGTTTTTGGTTGCACTTCAAATTGGAACCCAAATTGAGTCAGGAAAAACTGGACAATGGATTGAAGTACACATAAAAACGAGGATAGGGTTATTTCAGGTCCAATATGTAAACTGTCGACGTTACGAACCGAAGTATAATGCACTTTATCTCGTTCCAAGAGGGGGATATTTTATGATATCATTGATTGCACGGAAATGCGATATAATCATCAGATTTACCAGACCTTGGATCTGCTGTTTTTAAAGTAAATATTAATATTTATGCGAATTGTGGCTAAGTCTTTAACCAAATATACCATTACGTAGCGCATGCTAATTTGTAAGTTAAAACTTCCTATTTACTTTTTATTCCTGAATGGAAGTTGAAAGACAGCTGCAGTTTTTAGTTTGCTGTAGTCGGGATCCATTACCATTATCAATCAAGAGACTTGAAAATATGAAATAAGAAGATTCTATATTTTTAATTTTAAATGATACCTGTTTCAAAATGTAGCTTTAATTTAACGATCGAATTACGCAAAAACTAAAGATCGACAAGTCTAATATTGCAAATTTGTTTGTAAACGTAGATTCATGCAAAACGGTCGGAGAGTAAATTAATCATAAGCCGGGTCGACCACTCTTATTAAGAGTCTTAACAAATAAACTTCCGATCACAGTGTAACACAAGAACGCAGACTCATTCCTGGAACTTAATTCCGGTCGACCACGCTTAACAAATAAACTTCCGATACCAATGTAACACAAGAACGCAGACTCATTCCTGGAACTTAATTCTGGTCGACCGCGCTTAATAACAAATAAACTTCCGAGTACGTACAATGTAACACAAAAACTCGGACTCATTCCTGGAACTCAATTCCGGTCGACCATGCTTAACAAATAAACTTCCGATACCAATGTAACACAAGAACGCAGACTCATTCCTGGAACTTAATTCTGGTCGACCGCGCTTAATAACAAATAAACTTCCGAGTACGTACAATGTAACACAAAAACGCGGACTCATTCCTGGAACTCAATTCCGGTCGACCATGCTTTATAACAAATAAACTTCCGATCACGGTGTAACACAAGAACGCGTACTCATTCCTGGAAACTCTTCCCTTACTCAATTATAAATATGTAGCTGCTTGTAACTTGTAGTCACATACGTGCTCTAACCAGAGCCCTCTCGCTTGCAGTAGCACGCCGCGTCACGCAGTATACATGTAGACACATGGCTAATTGGCTATATATGTGAAGTCACATACAGTTTAATATTATCATGAAATAAATGTTAATGTATATTTTTCCGTTCCATCACGGCTTGTCGGTTAGAATTTTAAAATGTTATAATAAATATCACAGTGCAGAGTACTGGCAAGCATGACCGTGGCTTTTATCATGAGAGAAAAACCAAAGTCATTAGTCACGTGATAATTTTTGGGCGAGTGATTCAGTAAGACTATAAAGAGCCGTTTGTAATACATATTATGTATTACATAATAGTAAGATAAAGAGTACAAATATATATATATGGCACAGATGGCATTAGAAAACACGATTTTAATTAATCAGAACAATGTTCATGTTCATTCCCTGCTAGAACTCGGCTAGTATATATGAAACATTTGTAATGGAGTTGTAGAGGGAGTTATGTGCCTCGCCGGGCTAAAGTAGTGGATGACCTTGCTGTACGGCAAGTTAAACAAGGATCTGAAACTACTAGGTTCCGTACAGACTCAACTCTGCACCCGTGTCAATATGTTCATTATATGCAAGCCTCTTGATTTATAATCACCGAGTCTAGTAATTGTTTAAGAGAGTTCTCTGGCAGTTACGAAACTCGAGAGACTGTGGGATACTGAAGGGAAAGGAAGCAGTTCTAACGAGCTCTTCTCAAACACAAGGATATAACTTGTGAACTCGGCTAGTATATATGAAACATTTGTAATGGAGTTGTAGAGGGAGTTATGTGCCTCGCCGGGCTAAAGTAGTGGATGACCTTGCTGTACGGCAAGTTAAACAAGGATCTGAAACTATACTAGGTTCCGTACAGACTCAACTCTGCACCCGTGTCAATATGTTCATTATATGCAAGCCTCTTGATTTATAATCACCGAGTCTAGTAATTGTTTAAGAGAGTTCTCTGGCAGTTACGAAACTCGAGAGACTGTGGGATACTGAAGGGAAAGGAAGCAGTTCTAACGAGCTCTTCTCAAACACAAGGATATAACTTGTGAACTCGGCTAGTATATATGAAACATTTGTAATGGAGTTGTAGAGGGAGTTATGTGCCTCGCCGGGCTAAAGTAGTGGATGACCTTGCTGTACGGCAAGTTAAACAAGGATCTGAAACTACTAGGTTCCGTACAGACTCAACTCTGCACCCGTGTCAATATGTTCATTATATGCAAGCCTCTTGATTTATAGTCATACTACAGTGATTAAACTACAGCAATCTTCAGGAAGCTGTAGATCTAAAATATTCTCTCAAAAGTTAGTTTGCTCCGTTTATATCCGCCGCTGACTAGTGACTAGAACTTCCTCCGTTAGCACTCTTCCTGTTCTACCTTATCGGACTTTATTTGGACGGACATTAATTGAACGCTGGAGGCCCTAACGTTCATCTTAATGTCCGTTCAAATAAAGGTTAATAGCCGGTCAATAGCCGGTATTAATAGCCGGTTAATAGCTGGTTAATAGCTGGTTAATAGCCGGTTTATTGCAGGTTAATAGCTGATTTATAGCTGATTTATAGCTGGTTAATAGCCGGTTTATAGCAGGTTAATAGCCAGATAATAGCCGGTTTATAGCTTATAGCCGGTTTATAGCAGGTTAATAAATGATTTATAGCTGATTTATAGCTGGTTAATAGCCGGTTATTAGCCGGTTAATAGCCGGTTTATAGCAGGTTAACAGCCGGTTAATAGCTAGTTAATAGCCGGTTAATAACTGGTTAATTGCCGGTTAATAGCCGGTTAATAGCTGGTTAATAGCTGGTTTATAGCTGATTTATAGCTGGTTAATAGCCGGTTAAAAGCCGGTTAATAGCTGGGTAATAGCTGGTTAATAGCTGGTTTATAGCCAGTTAATAACAGGTTTATAGCCGGTTTATAGCCGGTTAATGGTCTGGTAATAGCCGGTTAATAACAGGCTAAAATCCAGTTAGAGTTCTTAAATCATCACTCATCATAATTGCTTACTTGCTGGTTAATAAGTTAATAGCCATGTAATAGCCAGTCAATAGTTGATTAATAACCAATTATTAGCCAGTTAAATCTCACATTCAGTTAATAAAGTTGATGTAAATAGATTAGACGATTCGTAAACTAAAAAAATCAAAAATTTCATGTGAAACTGGTTGAACTTTTATTTGAATTAAATTCAATTTTGATTGTAGTGTATTTTAATGCTTTGTACAATTAACTAATGCGATATTCAGGAGCCTGAAGTGGGCCAATGTTCAAATCTTACCTATATTACTTTAGAAATTGTATAACTATCACGTGACATCTTATAACCCAACAATTATAAACCTAGCCCAAACTAATGTCTCATCCTAATACATCCTTAAAATCGGAACACCTATTATCGTATTATTAACAAAATCTGTAAAAGCCAAATCCAGAATACTCCGTTTCAATTAACTTTATACTTTTATAACCCAAAGTGTACTAAACCGCGACTGTAAATAATGTTAACTCCATTAATACTGTGCTCTAAAATTTACAGTACATGTACTAACCTTTTTAGTTTTTATTTTAAATTATTTAAATTGCCTAAAATCCCAGTTAAATAAATACTAACCTTACAATGGCACGAAGACAAACAGGTTTGATGAAATCAATTGTCACCTTGCAAAATGCAAATAAAAGTCTCAAAATCTTGTAATAACATTTCAATAGAAAATACACCGCAGTAGATTAAAATTCACCCCTATTAAAGATCGATTTTTAAACCAAGAAAATAGATTTTTAAAATGTTCAAAAATGTTTTGAAACCATATTATCATAATGATACTATAAGTTGGAAAATAACTTAACAAGTTAAACTAAACTAAATGAAGTATATCAGTTTGAGTAAGGCCGTAAGGGTAATTTTTTATTTTAAGTTGTCCCTGATAGTGATGCATATATAAATATATAATATGCAAGTTTTTTAGCTGCAAGGTCAGTCCTTTAATTTGTCTCCAGATACAGTTGGCGCTTCTTTCGGCGGAGAGTTTTTATCTAGTCCGTTGTCTGAAATAGGAGCTGATAATTTTAATAGTCAATCAAATATAACTATATCAATAGAATCAAACAATTACATTTGAAATTCTTATTTCACAAGTCTACTTCAAAACTCCTTTAAGAAGAGCGACGTCTCACAACCGCTATTTAATTTCAAGATCTTAAGAAAGTTATGACTAAACTAGAAAACCCGTGGTCACAGCCCACAGGGAGGAACCTAATAGTATTCTTTGGAAGTCAGTTTTAATCGTGTCAAAAAGTATTCATCCCCACCGAAGATACAGCTAAATAAAATGTAGCTCGCACTGAACACAACGTAATTACTAATTACCACAAAACCGATCAAAATGACGTTAAAACAATCATTGCACGTGCACGTGCGTGTAACAATCCTCGTTACTATGGTTTCTACGCAACTACCTATTTTTCATTTAATTTGCACGTGGGCGGTCGCACAGACAGACAGACAGAAAGAATTCTCTGAATTATAAGTAGAGACTAGAAAACCCGTGGTCACAGGGAGGAAGCTAATAGTATTTTTTGTTAGTAAGTTTAAATCGCGTCACCAAATATCCTACATAACCGAAGATACAGCCGATTAAAATGTTGCTCGCACTAAACACAACGTAATATCAACAAAACCGATAAAAAATGCCGTTTTAAAAATCTTCGCACGTGCATGTGCGTGTAAAAACACTCGTTACCGTGGTAACTACGCAAGTTCATATTTTTCGTTTGTTTTGCACGTGGGCGGTCGTACAGACAGACAGACAGCAGAAAGAATTCTCTGAATTATAATATAGACTAGAAAACCCGTGGTAACAGGGACGAAGCTAGTAGTATTCTTTGAAAGAAAGTTTTAATCGCATCAAAAAATATCCATCCCAACCAAAGATACAGCCGATTTAAATATAAAACACTTTAAACACAACGTTAATAATAATACCACAAAACCGATCAAAATGACGTTAAAACAATCTTTGCACGTGCATGTGTGCATTAAAACGCCGTTGCTATCGAACGTTTTGGTTGTTACCTAAATTCCTATTTCTCATCTATTTGCACGTGGGCGGTCGTACATACAGACAGACAGCAGAAAGAATTTTCTGAATTATAGTAGAGATATTAAAAATTAACTTTTGATACTGCCCCTATCAAAAAGCTATTTAGGAACGTACCGTGGTATTTGTTTGAGCTGAAAGGTTCCTACTCGAGTCCGTACTATTTAGCTAAGATCTAACTGATTAGAATTAATTTGGATCGATATCACGAAGTACTACTATACCTTAATTCCCAAAAATTTGGGCGACCAAAAATTTGAGCGGGCCTCTCGCCCAAATTTTTTGCAGACCAAATTTATTGCATAAATCTTTTCCGTCTGCTAAATTTTTTGCTAACCAAACTTTTGGCATTTGGCCTGTGGCTTTTTCTTCATATCCAAGTGAAATAATATTTGAAATTTTAGTTTTCTAATCTGTCATTCATGGCTTGGCCAAGTAAAAAGGCTTATATTTTAAATGAATAGAAATAACTGGAATAGCTAACAGCTACTAATAAAACAAATGGCTAGAGGTACAGATAGCTAGACATTTAAACAAGATCTGCAAATGGATTATCATCCACCGTAAAGTCTGATCTACAAGCATCAGTTATACCCGATTTCTCAAAGCCTTTCCTTATGTCATCTGGCCTCCCTTTTAAATATACAAAAAGTTCGTGGATCCAACGAGCGCGTACTTCACGGATCACTGTCAAGCAGGTATCAATTTTCACATTGTCTGATGAAACTCCTCCATTGAGCTGACACACTGTGTTTTTCGCGTACCAATCTTCGTACTTATTGCGCATAAAGAGAGACTAAATATCACTATTGTATATCTATCATTTTGTACTCAGGTGCCATCATCACTGTATTTTTTAGTAGTTACTGGGCAGATCGCAAATTTCATAATGTGAAACAACTCAGACTACCACCTACATTCTTAAAATTGAAAGCAAAATGACTGGAATAATAAGGAATAATAATGAACTAAGGCAAATATCTGACTGAAATTTTAGTGGAAAATCGTTCATTTTTCGAAGAATTTGTGCCCAAATTTTCGGTCGCCCAAATGAGTTCAAATTTTCTGCCCAAATTTTTCGGGCTCAAATAAATTGTGCTCAATATAATGGCACACAAATTTTTGGGAACTAAGGTATTACCTTATTACGATATCGATCCAAATAAGTGCAACTCTGACTGGACTTTCAGAGAACTAAAAATAATTATGATGAATACTCTTTGAGGTAATGACTGTAGTTATACTGAAAACTGAGTTCATATTTATATTTGAGAATGGGAACGGGTCTCATAAATGCAAACACAACTACAATTGATTGTTTAGTTTCTGAATTGGTACCTGTTCAAGTTCAAAGTGTGTGGTTTCCTCCGTGTCACCTTCGTTCATTCTGGTTTGCAGATTACGCAACTGTCCCTGCAGAGAGTAATGTGTTATTCGATTAAGCTGAGTTTCACACAATCACTGAATTAGAATAATACCTCATAAGACTAATAAATATTGAATTTAAGTTACTCTATCGATACTGAGAATAACGAATTAATGCTTACCGCCTGGACATCTTTCTTTCCGCGATCATAAATCTTCTCTCTTCTGTTTTTCTGAAATTTTAGATAGCTTCATAATTGCCTTACCAACTCTTTTATCGTTTTATGCAATTAAGCACAATGTACATTTTCACAACGAATTTGTTTATTTATCTAAAAACATGATTCCTGAATCAATATTTTACTTGTCGAAAT
This sequence comes from Bolinopsis microptera, assembly GCF_026151205.1. Taxonomy (NCBI): domain Eukaryota; kingdom Metazoa; phylum Ctenophora; class Tentaculata; order Lobata; family Bolinopsidae; genus Bolinopsis; species Bolinopsis microptera. The sequence goes on from NC_087074.1 coordinate 3,743,316, forward strand.
TTTTGTATTTAAAAAACACAAAATTTATTGAACATTGTACTCACTGATCACCGCCATACTCTGCTAAATAATCACACTTTTATTTGTAGGTTCGTACGATATCTTGGGTAAGGAAAATAACTAAAGTATTAACCTAAACCTATTCCAAAATTATTGAGTTATTGCCAGATTTCGCGCCATTTCGCGCCATATACATATATAATGGGCATATGTTAATTAAGTTCTGTTGACTAGACAGAATTATAGTGTGGAATGTTTGCAGCGCCTCATCGCAATCTCGAAATTTTTATTTTGCTCTGCGGTTTAGTTACCAAAGTAACTCGCGCTAATATATTCGAGAAGTTCGCAGTATCTCTTCCTCGTGCATGACATAAATATTAATTTAAGAATTTAAATAATAATCTTATGAAGTGGGTATTAAGGTGTTAACATACTTATGATATCACAAAGTGGTGCATCATAGACAAGACCAACTATATCTCCATAAAGACACCTCGCTTTTCCTCCTTTGTTGATGAACCCTGTTTCGCATTGTACCGTCATCAGTGTTGCATTTGCTACAGGAAGTCTAGGCTCCGTTGATGACACGCTCTTCAGGCTCAGTTCCTCGCAACCTTAAGTAGATATTATAATTTTAGAATGTCGTTTTTCGCGCAACTAGTAAACTGTCGTGAAATATTGTCTTAATCTAATGTCATTTAAAAAATATAGCTATGTATAACTCACGAAGCTATGACATGATATAATTTGATAGTTTCTGAATAATATCTGGAAAAGCAACTTAAAATTAATAAGTCCAATAGACTACCTAATTTTGCGATGATCACTATTTCATGCACTTGGACATGTTCTGTCCGCCCGTCAGCTGTTAGTATTATTTCTACAGTGTCTCCAAGTTTACACCCAGAGGGGACATAGACTCCAGAGACCGTGTTTTCACGGTACACTGTGAGGGGCCACTCATAACAATAGACTCCCTCACAGGTACACGAGTCTTTAGAGCAGGTGTGAGTGTCTGTGGACCGTGAGGTCCAATAATGCACTACCTGCTTAATGCAGTGTACCTTATCCAGAGACGCTCTAAACCAGGTCTTACTATCCGCTCCTGGTTTTGCAATTGCATAAGCACTTGTGCTCAGGTCCCTGTCTATAGCATTATCTGCTCTATAGTTAGCCTCGTCATTATTCACAGTCTTAGACTGAGACACAGACGCAGGTTTTATCTCACCTGGTACCTCTGGTCTTAGTGCACCTGAAGTAGTGAACACTTTAAGAGATCGTCACATTATAATTTATACCATTTTCAATCAGTCAAATTAAAGAAATAGTTTTGATTTGACTAAATTATAAAAACCTGAATTACATAATTACATAATATGTGTAATATGTATCCTGATTGATCAATTGGTTGACTAACTTAAACCGAATGATATGTGCACCAAACACTGATCTTATATAATATGTGTTCAAATCTGCAAAACTGCTTATAACACAAGTTGAAGTAAAGCTCGGTATGTGATAATTTGTAAATTTGCCTTCAAAATCAAACCTCGTTAAAATGCAGACCTTGCTATAACGCGTTTTTTTGGGCTAAATTATCTCCTGATGAATAATCTCCTCCATCGATGCGCGTTATAACGAGGTAAGCTACTGTAATATTTATTAAAACTAAAATTAATAATTGAATTCAATTTATTCTCACCTTTGAGGGGTAACCAAAGCAAAGTCGTTATAATGATCACCGTCGTCTTCATGTTCTGGCTTCTGATATATTTAATTTTTTTATATATGTAGTTTATTAGGACTGATAAAGTGATAATAATCAAATATAACAACAAAAATATTTTTACCTTAAATATCAAATGTGACAGAACTGTTTTATTATTGTTTGATAATCTCATATCAGCGGACTTCGGAGACTTAAAAACATTTGACAGAATCTAAAAGATTTTTAATCGACTGTATGATCCCTGTAATTCTGTTACGGTCTCACCGCGTGGAATTGATCAGTGATTAGGGAGTCCCTAATAACATTGAATTTGATGTCCCTGGAACTGGACAGTGGACACCTTATAGATAAGATAAAACTATATGGAAAAGACAATAAACTCATTTCGATTACTGAGCACAGATTTGTGAAATATTAAAGTCTCTAAAAATATTGTCTCTAAAAATATTATTTGTCTCTAAAAATATTATTTTTCACCATAAGTTAAACAAAAAAATAATGGTATTAACTAATGGTAAAGAAGAAGACTTTTTTAAGCTCCCCGACGCGATACACGAGGCTAGGATAGCGTTAGCCCTTAAAATTTATGTGCAGCCGGCATCAATCGAATGATTTGAACGCTGTTCAGTGTTCTAGATATGAGAGCGTGCAAAAGAAAACCCTGACCCTAACCCTTAAATAGTGTACTGATCTACAACTTACAAGAAAGAACCGAGGTGATCTTTTTGTGTCACGTGTACCCATCGCCTTGCAACCGCCTTTGACCTGATGCCTCTTACGAGGTTCTTAGATACTGATAAGCTGGTAACTAATGCACGATTAAGCTCGTGAGTTGGGACAGCCTAATGATTTGTGAGAGAATCAGGTCTCATCTGTTATAGGTTTGAATATTCATCGTTACTAGAAAATTTGGGCCAGCCAATTGGTCAGTGAAAGAATCAGGTCTTATCTCCTAGTACAGCAGATCTGAATATATGAATATTTATTTTTACCAGAAAACCCGGCCGAAGAGCTTTGCAATACATGGCATGCGCCATGCAATAAAAAAGGTGAGGGATCGTGAATTGTGCAGATAAAGATCATTTAAAGATTTAATGATATCATGCTCATAAAATACTTACTGTTACAGCCCAACAGGCAACATACTTAGTCCTAACATAATGACCCCACTCGTGAATTTTGAAATTCTGACTGGACCAAATTTTATTACCGAGAGTTTATCAATATCATCTTCGCAAAAAACCATATTTTGTGAATCTGTATACTATAATCTTATAGCTGGTTAACTGGACGAAAGAACAAACAGCGCAGTTAGGATAATAATGCAAGTAAGGAAGCGCACAAGAGATTCTATGTGAGTTTTAATTGTTTCCTATTTAACCGTGTCATTCTATTCACTAATTCATGAGCCGTTTTTTTAATAATTAGAAGAATGGGAATTTCTAAGGTAGATGGATGTGAGTGTAATCATTTGTCTCGTCTCCGTCTGCGAAAAGATGATGGGTCTGACGAATAATCATAAAAATACTGAAAGTCAAAAAGATATCATTAAACTTATTGTAAACTAAAACTTTTGTAAATTTCTGACTAACAGTTTGATAAATACAATTTTCCTACCCAAATTTGATTTTCCTCAGGTATCCCTCAAAACGACCACTGCAGAGTTACGTCCTGAAAATCCTCTCAGTCCTCACGTTCCTTTATCATTCTACTTGGAGTTAATCGAGATCTTCCTATGGCTAACGACTATAAGTATACGAACAGGCTCACTTGCAGTACCTCGAATAAATACGCTAAGCTCGCAGCCCGGCTAATACTCGTGGTGCCCTAAACGGTGCTTTTTGTTCTTCTCTTTTCAACCTGATGAATATAAAGATGACTTAGTCTATTTGTAATCCCGTATGAGATTAACAAGGACAGACAGGCTTGGTAAGTTTAACAAGAGTTAGAGTGACTGCAATAGTTATAGTATGTATTTTCTTAGCACAATGATCCTAGTGGCAAGTTACTGAGGGCATGGTGAAACTGAATCGTTTTACCATTGAATTCAGAATCTAGTCTCTTACTTTGTGGCTTCTATGGAAATCTATGAATAAACGGACAATGAACTATTGGAGCTGAGAAAGGAGTGACAGTTACATTACGATAACTCCATAGTAATTACAGAAGTACCTCGCTATAAGAGTATAAGTAAAACGCGCCTCGCTATAACGAGGGCCGAAAAAGGAAATACAGTGGCCACAGTCGACTCTACCCAATTTTGGGGTTTGGCGAAAACAATCACAGAATCTTAGGTATTACTCAAATATAATATACTTGTTTGTTGCAGATTCTCTGGCGAAGCAATGAAGAGAACATCAACAAGTTAGAATTTTACAAGATAAGCAAAGGTCGCTGGAAGATCATCTTGATCGGTTTTGTGGCAATTGTGTTGTGTTTAAAGTATTTTATGTTTTATTGGGCTGTATGGGATGGATATTTTGTTGATGTGATTAAAACTTTCTTTTAAGGAATACTCCTAGCTAAATACTTTATCGGACCCTATTTGGGCGGACATTAATTGAACGCTGGAGGCCCTAACGTTTATTTTAATGTCCGTTCAAATAAAGTCCGTTCATTTAAGGTCCGTCCAAGTTAAAGTCCGTTGAATTTAAAAAATATTCTATCTTTTCGTCCAGAATATGACAACTATGATAACTTTATTGTGCCGTAAGTTAACAACGGAACGGTTCTCCTTGGTCTGCCGGAGGCACAGAAAACTTTAATGGTATATGATGTTTTCAAGAGCCACTTGGCGGAAAAGTCAACGAAATTATGGTACTCAACTACATAGTTCATGAGCTAGTCCCCGCCAACATGATAAACTTGTTCCAGCCTCTAGATATTACGGTAAATCGTGTTGCCAAGGACATAGTCCGACGTTGTTATAGTTCATATTACTCAGGGGAGGTAATGAAACAGTGCTAGGAAAGCTCCACGTGATGTTAAGGTTAACCTTAAGTTGTCTTAGATAAAAACCACTTCACGCCGAATGGCTTGTAAAAGTTTGCACTGAAATGCAGGACCGGGGTAGTTTGATGAAAAAAGGTTTCCATAAAGCTAGAAATCACTGATGCTTTAAGCATGGACTATTTAGTATGGTAACACGACTCCTGTCCGACAACGACATCTGTCCGACAGCGACATCTGTCCGACAGCGACATCTGTCCGACTCAGGATATCAGAAAAAAACGACATTTTTCCGAAATTGTGATCTGATTTCAATACGACACATTTCCAATTAGAGACATGATCTGAACTGCTACTTGCTAATTTGTATACGTAACATTTCCAATTTGAGATATGATCTGAGCCATAGTTTACTACCATAGTTTATTTTCATTTGATGTCGATAAATTGGACAATAGTTTAAATGTTATATAAATGTTACCTTATCGGACCTTATTTGGACGGACATTACATGAACGGACATAATTATGAACGGACATTAATATGAACGCTCGAAGGCATTCAAAACCATCAAAAATCCGAACTTTTTTCAATTTTTTTACGTTTTTTTAATTTCAGCAAATGATTTTTAAATCCATTTTTTATACAGTAAGTAAGAAAAGGAGTCATTAAGCAGTAAAAATGTTGAAATATGTGTACATGATCAGTGTCTAATGTCACATATCATCTTTATCAAATGGGTTTTCGTGCATGAAATAGTCCATGCTTCTGTGATTTCTAGCTTTATGGAAACCTTTTTTTTAATCAAAGTACCCCGGTCCTGCATTTCAGTGTTAACTTTTACAAGCCATTCGGCGTGAATCTGTTTTATCTTAGACAATTTTAGGTTAACCTTAACATCACGTGGAGCTTTCCTAGCACTGTTTCATTACCTCCCCTCAGTAATATGAACTATAATAACGTCGGACAATGTCCTTGGCGACACGATTTACCGTAATATCTAGAGGCTGGAACAAGTTTGTCATTTTGTTGACTTTTTCCGCCAAGTGACCCTTGATAACATCATATACTAATAAAGTTTTCTGTGCCTCCGGCAGACCAAAGAGAACCTTTCCGTCGTTAACTTACGGCACAATAAAGTTCTCATAGTTGTATTGTCATATTCTGGACAAAAAGTTCGAAATGGAAAAATTTTTGAAAAAATTTCAACGGACTTTAACTTGGACGGACATTAATTGAACGGACTTTATTTGAACGGACATTAAGATGAACGCTAGGGCCTCCAGCGTTCAAGTAATGTCCGTCCAAATAAGGTCCGATAAGGTATTTAAATATATTCAATACAATTCAATACAAATACAATACAAATCTAAAGCATAGTCAAACTTCCGAAAGCTTTTAGGAAATCCATAGGGTTGCTGTAGTTGTGTAATCATCTACAATTCTCTGAAGTTGTCGATCATAACGGATCCATTTGGGTGCTCGTGGTAGTTGCCGCCCGTCTCTTTTGGTTTTGTTCACGTCTGTAAGGGCTTGGGCTGCTACAATTAAAATGAACCGCTGACACGCAGGTCGGTAGGTAATTATCTACTGCTTGCTTGCAAGCAGTGCCCACTTCGATCTTCCGTGTAACGTACTGTAGTTTGTACCCGAATCAAATTAATAGTGATTCGTTTGGTCATAATATTAATATTAATATTTACAAGCCGACACTCGAATTCCACCCAATTTTAGGTTTAACGATTTTCAAATAGTATAATATTTCCTAAACAGAAATTTAACATTGACTGAATAGTATTTTAACCGAGGAGGGACCAAATTGAGAGTGTAGGGACCAACTATTTGAGAGTGGAATCTAGACATAAGGATTTTGCATGAACGTAGTTAAGTAGTTAAGTAATTTGTCGTCATAGGAGTAGGACTAAGTCTAACAGGACACACATAACATTTCTTTTAGATGTACAACCACATTTTATGCAAGAACCACCAAAATTGGACGGGAACCCGTCAGTCTGACATCTCTGCAGATAACACCGAAACTTGCACGTCTCTAATCTCAAACCTACACTTTACAGTCCTATAAGGCTATAAGGTAACCTCTCTCCCAAATTTAACACAAATTAAATCTTTACCATATTGTTTGGCGAAGACAAGGTCGTAACAATGGTGTGGATCGACAAGATATACTAGAAACAGCAAATCCAGCCATGCAATAGTATTACACTATTACTGACTTGCTGAGGAAAGAGCAGTATTTTCTGAAAGTTACACTACACAAAAAAGGATGGTACAGGCGGATTTAATGGAGAAGAAAGTGATACAACTGTTTGTCGGAGACTGTCAGATCGAACTGTGTTTATCTCAACTTGTGTACGTTCAGTCTGTTTCTTTTAGCCTAGTCATTTTGGTTCTGTTCTTTTCTCTGTTTTACATCTGTTCCTTTTTTTTTCCGATAAGCGTTATCCCAAATTATTTCAAGATCCAGTGTGATCTTCATTTCTAAATGGTGAAGAGAAAAGGAAGCAAACAAGGATTCTTGAGTTCAGGTACCAATATTTTCTAACTTCGTGAAATTTGTTTAAGAAGTTGGTTTAGGAGAAGCTGATAAGGAAGAATTTGTAGGTTAAGATACATTGTCAGACATATTTGTGGACTAACATGTAATATACGCGAGTAAATGTAATATCATATTATGTACATAATTAAAATAAGCCACATTTTCATACATGTATATATTTGTACGTTTGCAGGAGCGCTATAACAAGGCTATTTCAGAGCTTAAATCATTTAGAAGATATCCCTAATAATAAAACACAACTAAGAAGCTATTTATAGGTTATCTAAAGATTGAAGAAGATGCTCCGGTTAGGGGTTCTATACAACTTAGAAACTCAGACAGTATACTTCAGATTTCAGAGTCTGTCGTTCAAGGTATAGATGTAATATTGGAAATTACCGGAGAACGGTGTCGTTATCTTAAATATTCTCAAGTTCAGTTGTGCATTAATTTACGGAGAAATATCAATCCCCATTCCCCGTTGTTAATTGAAAATCTGATTGTTAACTTGCTCCTATCTCTCGGTTAGAGATAACACTTGTTAACTTGCTCCTATCTCTCGGTTATAGATAACACTTGTTAACTTGCTCCTATCTCTCGGTTAGAGATAACACTTGTTAACTTGCTCCTATCTCTCGGTTAGAGACAGGGACAAAAGGATTTCGCGGCGATTTTGGCCAAAAATCGCGATACCGCGAATTACATTTCGCGGTATATTAAACTATACATCAAATTTGTCGCAAATAATGGGAAAAATCGCGATTCCGTACATGCCGCGATTTCCTTTTGTCCCTGGTTAGAGATAACACTTGTTAATTTGCTAATATCTCTCGGTTAGAGATAACACTTGTTAACTTGCTCCTATCTCTCGGTTAGAGATAACACTTGTTAACTTGCTCCTATCTCTCGGTTAGAGATAACACTTGTTAACTTGCTCCTATCTCTCGGTTAGAGATAACACTTGTTAACTTGCTCCTATCTCTCGGTTAGAGATAACACTTGTTAACTTGCTCCTATCTCTCGGTTAGAGATAACACTTGTTAACTTGCTCCTATCTCTCGGTTAGAGATAACACTTGTTAACTTGCTCCTATCTCTCGGTTAGAGATAACACTTGTTAACTTGCTCCTATCTCTCGGTTAGAGATAACACTTGTTAACTTGCTCCTATCTCTCGGTTAGAGATAACACTTGTTAACTTGCTCCTATCTCTCGGTCAGAGATAACACTTGTTAACTTGCTCCTATCTCTCGGTTAGAGATAACACTTGTTAACTTGCTCCTATCTCTCGGTTAGAGATAACACTTGTTAACTTGCTCCTATCTCTCGGTTAGAGATAACACTTGTTAACTTGCTCCTATCTCTCGGTTAGAGATAACACTTGTTAACTTGCTCCTATCTCTCGGTTAGAGATAACACTTGTTAACTTGCTCCTATCTCTCGGTTAGAGATAACACTTGTTAACTTGCTCCTATCTCTCGGTTAGAGATAACACTTGTTAACTTGCTCCTATCTCTCGGTTAGAGATAACACTTGTTAACTTGCTGATATCTCTCGGTTAGAGATAACACTTGTTAACTTGCTCCTATCTCTCGGTTAGAGATAACACTTGTTAACTTGCTCCTATCTCTGGGTTAGAGATAACACTTGTTAACTTGCTCCTATCTCTCGGTTAGAGATAACACTTGTTAACTTGCTCCTATCTCTGGGTTAGAGATAACACTTGTTAACTTGCTCCTATCTCTCGGTTAGAGATAACACTTGTTAACTTGCTCCTATCTCTCGGTTAGAGATAACACTTGTTAACTTGCTAATATCTCTCGGTTAGAGATAACACTTGTTAACTTGCTCCTATCTCTCGGTTAGAGATAACACTTGAGTGGGGTGATGTAGACGTGTTCGTGCCCACTAAAACTAGTTGCTTTGGGAGGAGAGTTGTAGAGGAGGAGCATTACATACTGTCAGGTGGGTCACTTTCACTTTCACTTTCACTTTCAGTAAATATAACCTGAAATTAAATATAAAGTTGTAATATAAATAAAAATATGTTTCGCTGGTGAAACGTACATTGACGAACCATGTTATTACAATGTGTTGCCAATATTAAAAAAACACGTGACGGCATCCGTACTAAAACGTTCTATGTTTATTAGATCTACATTCTACAAGACCTGCTTATTTCAGGAGTAGGAGGAAGTGTAGGTACCGGTACTCTGGTTGGTATTATGGGTGAGAGCGGCAGTGGCAAAACTACACTGCTGCAAACTATTTCCAAACAACTTCCATCTTCTCTTACAGCGCTTGGTACGACAATTGCTTACAATTACTTTCGGGTATAAAATTAACAAAATTATGGGGTATTATTTCCGACAAATCCGACGAATTTAAGAGAGTTTACTTATATTACCTGCAGGGTCGATAACGTTAAACAAAGTAGAAGTAGGTCCCCGTCTCCCGCCTTCCTGTACCTTTGTACCCCAGTTTGATGAGTTTCCTCCTTGTTTGACCGTCACCGAGCATCTTCACTTCCAAGCCACCCTCAGACTTGGACCTAGTTACTCTCAGATTGCTAAAGCAGGAAAGGTAGCGTTACTTACAATTAGTAAACTGAAGTTATGATTATACATCCGGACGATAATAAATCATCAAATTTTGGTCGTTCAAAAGAGCTTGCATCCATTGTTGGAAATACTAGACTCAAATTAGATAATTATCAACTATGACAGTTCACACCACATAGGTGCTGAAAATTTTAGACGAACTGAACCTGACGAAAGTGAGGTACTCTAGGATAGGATCGAGTAAAGAAGAAAGGGGTATAAGTGGGGGTGAACTGAAGAGACTCTCTGTTGCACAGGAGCTACTTGTTGACCCTTCTCTTATTATCTTAGACGAACCTACTTCAGGTTACTAAATATACACGATTGCAATTCGCTTACCTCATATCTATTATCTATTCACTATTTTGGAATCAAAATCTCTGGTAACACTTTTTGCAGGATTGAAATGCCTATTTGCCAAATCCACCAAATTTAATCGACCATAAAATCCAAATATTATGCCTCTCAGGTTTGGATACATTCATGTCAGAACAACTGGTGAACAGTCTAAAACACTTGACTCTCAAAGGACGGTCCGTGCTGTGTACAATCCACCAACCATCCGCTGAAACATTCGCTCTGTTCGACAAAGTTCTACTGATGAAGTTAGGTCACGTAGTGTTTGAGGGACTGCCTGGTGACATCATGGAGTTGCTCCAGAGCGCCGGTGCAGCTGCTCCGACTGATAAGAACATCAACCCTGCTGATTATTTACTGTACTCACTGTGTACTGAGTCAGATGTGGTGATCAGTGCTTTACAAAGGTATGTACGGAGCAGTAAACAGATAAATGGATATCACGTGTTGGGCGTATTGCAAATTTTGTATCCTGCAGCCAGAAAGAAATTTTACAAAAGCAAGTCCACTATTATGACTTGATGATCACAAATAACTAAAAATAAATAATCGTCTCACTTACTACTACTATACAATTGAAATTTGATCATCTCTCTCATTATCTAAGGTCGAGTTTGGTGGACTCGCTGAGTCAAACAGCAGTTCCAGTCTCTGGAGTAGAGTACGTGATGATGTCAAAAAGTCGAGCTAGTGCACGACAGTACTCAGTATGGCAGGAGATCTTCGTCCTCAGCAAAAGAGATGGGATTACTTATCTGAGGAACAGAGGACAGCTCGTCAGTAAAGGGGTTGAACTGGTGGTGGTACCCGTACTGCTGGGTCTGCTATACTGGAAGCTAGATAGCACCTTCCAATATGTCCAGTCCAAACTGGGGCTCATGTTTCTCGTGCTCTTCTACTGGAACTACTCTTGCTATATTTCAGTTATGCCAGTTGAACTATTCGACAGAGTTTCTTACAAACGTGAGATCAGATCCTCAATGTACAGTGCAACATCCTGGATGATTTCCAAATCACTTGTCCGTATACCATTCGAAACACTGTTCACAATTATCTTCGTCACCGCAATATATTGGATGGCTGGACTAGATTCAAGACCTCATAACTTCGCGGTCACTCTAATAGCTGCCTGGCTGAGCGCAGAAAGTGCGGTTTCGTTCGGATACCTCACCTCTGTCATATCACCATCCTTCAAGGTGGCAATGGCTCTTCACATCCCCATAATTCTTCCTTTATTCATCACTGCAGGCCTCTTTATAAACGCAGCAACTGTACCCTGGTACTTGGTGTGGTGTCAGTGGTTATCCTTCTACTACTACTCCTTTGAGATGATGTGTTCTAGCCAGTTTACCAGCTCAGTTCCCTTCCCAGGATGTGAAACGGGAACATGTCCCCTAAACACTGGTGAGGAGGTTTTGTCTTCTCTTGCTTTTAGTCCGGATAACATTTGGAAACTGGATCTGCCCATGTTGCTGTTCCTTATTTTGTTTTATAGGACGCTTGCATTGATTGGAATTTATAGACGAGCAAAATGACAATAGCCTTGAAGATGAACTATAACACAAACATAATAAGGGCTTACCTGTACGTCATGTAACGTAATTAAGATTTCAGTTTAATTGATATTTTTATTTCGTCGGCAGTCTAGTATATACAATGTACAAACGCAGCAAATATTTGAAGCAAAACTTTATTGACTGTTGACGATGTCAACCCATCGAGATCGTAATTGCTCTGCGAAGCAGAGCAACGATCGACGATGCAAAGCAAGAATGCTAGTTCGCGCGGCGCGTCGAAGTCCTCCAAAAGCAAAACCTAAACTGAATTAAATAAAAACGGAACGCGACGTATCACTATCATTTCATTTGATATTTATACTTTTGGAATAATGAGAATTAAACCATAAAATACGATTACAATTAATAAATAATGCATGTTAAGTGTCGCCCACGATCGAGCAATAAAGTTAAACATGATTTTAAAAAACTTATAGATTGTAGTAAGAAGGTATTTTATTGACAAATGACGCGCAATGGATGTCAACCCATCGAGACCGTTGCTCTGCGATTGCAAAAATGATTATAGTTCGCGCGCGGCAATAGTTCGCGTCTGAATGGCAAACAGTCATAAGTTTTAGTTTGATTCACGATGTCAATCCTTCGCAGCTCGGCGAGGCCCAGTGGTGCCCATGTGGTTGCGAGAAGAATTATTTGATGCGCGGCGCGGCCCAGTAGTGCATCGCGCTACAAGTTTTATAGTAGAGGCTCTTACGGGCAAAAAGACGTGTTTTCTGCTACGAGTTTAGAGACCTAACCGCTAATTGGACACAATAGTATGATGTCTAAGGATCGATAATATGTTAAGAAGTATAAATTTGGACTTATTAGTCACGTGCTATACCAATGCGCGTTTTAAACTTTGACAGTCTATTACTCTAAGGCAAATAGAGTAATTATATTCATATTTTGTCAGCAATAAGATCACATTATATTTTACCTGAGGACCCCAGGCTATTATGTTCATTAACATAGCCTGATGATACTGAACCCTCTAGAACGCGCAAGGCTTTTTAATAAGCGCGTTTTTGCGCGTGGAATGCTCAGCGCGCAAAATATGTGTTTTATAATGATTATATCATCTTGGTAGACCGTTTAGACGTTCATGAAGGCGTTTTGTGACAACTTTTATTTGTGTTCTTCAGTCATAAGTCATGTAAATTACGGCTCACTTCATACAAATAATGGCAAACTCGATTATATTGTGTTACGTGTTTGGTACAGGGTATTTACTTGCTGCAAGCAAAGAATAAAAGCACAAGAATGATGATGTTTACAGTTTAATGTTCACCCTCCGATTTTCCGCACCAAGGCAGAACAATCTGCACGAGAAGTTAACAATATGGTGATATTGTTAAAACTACTGCCGAGCACTCCACAGCAAAAAAAACGCGGTCAATGCCATGTCAAATGTTATTCCACCATATCTAACAATTTTGTTTATGAACACACGAGCCTGAGGTCGGGAAAAGGTTCTAGACCTAGGACAAAAGTGATGTAAAATTTCTTCTTTTAAATCAATTAATTAAATACCGGAAAAAGAACATAAAATGGGTCATTAATGAACTGATGACCAATAGATTAATTAGCGTCCTATGACCAATACCAAATACATAAATCACTCATCATGACTCCTTTATATTGATCTGGGAGCCAGGGGCTTTGTGCCCATAAAAAACAGTCGTTAAATGACTTTAGTTAATTCTAATAATATTTAATTGCAAATTGATGTGTATAAAACGGGGTCCCAAGATTATCATACCCTATCATAACTCAGGAGTCATGCTACGAATTTACGTATAAATATAATACAAAGGACATAAACTGAACAACTGTTATTCGGTTATTTACTGGGTGAGAATAAGGTCTGCACTAAACTCTGTATACTTAACCTACTCCACGTAGCCCGGAGTTACTTTTAAGAAGCTCGAGATTATGTTTAAATATTAACCCGTACGTAATAAGACCAACTTGATGACTAACTTCCTTATTTGGTCAGCCACCTGATCAAAACAGTTTTTGCCATTATCTCGACATTGCAACTTTAGATGCACTGCAGATAAAAATCACGGACTAAAAATCAAAAGCTAAATCAACCAGCGTTTTTAACTATTAAATAACAAACTTTTTCCACGAAAATTCAGTCAGAATGATCAAGTCATAATATTGTCATAAGTGAGAAACCACGTTTTCGTCGAGCAGTGGGATAGAATGTTTCCATCGAGCAGTGGGATAGAGTGTTTCCATCTAGCAGTGGGATAGAGTGTTCACTCCTCTACTCCAACTCTGTCTTCCTGCAACCTACACGGCTTCCTTGTGGAACATCACCATCGCTCAGTATCTCCTAGTGATGATCCTGAGTCTGACCCGGACTGCCTTCCTCACCATGCCTTCAAGAAAGAAGAACAAACGATCTGTCCTGCTCTCTATAGTCCGTCCTACTGTGGTTATACAGGTACGTTGGTACTCTCATTTTTCCGTGTAGTCACTTCAATTTGTTTTTTTTATACACTCGTAGATGCGACCTGTAGATGCGACTTCATAAAACTCAAAGCTCACTTATAATATACACCGCAACATTTCAAGAGTTTTGATTTTCATTTCATTTTAAATTCAATAATATGGCAATTGGTGCCAATGGCATTCTGCTCGTCGAAGCATTTTCGCGAAAATGTTTTCAGTTTAATACTAATTTAGGTGTTTTTTAGAACTTTAAGATTATTATGGAACTTTTGAGCTTGGTACTGGTAACAATTATCTTAGATAATAAGAGGAGTACTCTGAGACAGTCTTGTCAAGATATTTCCTGCTTTTTATTGGCTTAAGTTTGCATTTATGATATATTTTTCCAAGTTAAAAATAAAAAAAAATGCAATTGGTTAGTATTGTAGCCGAAACAAACAATGGAGCTTTAAACACGACGAGAATTTAATGACTTTAGCAAAACTGTTCACTTTGAACTACTGACTAAAAGGTTTTTACGTCAAGAAGCATATAGAACCACCCTTTTCATACAGCAAATGGTGAAGCAATACTGTTGTTATAAGTTAATATATGTAATGTTTACTAATACTGTACCAAAAATATTTAAAATATGCACTCAACCTCGAGCATCTATCAATCTCAACACCAAATGAGGCTTTTTTTCTTCATTTCTTCTTCCTACGAAACACGATTCGGCAAGTTTTCATCAGAATTTAAAATCTGTCAAGATCATAAAATCGATACAGCTCTCTAAAAAATAAGTGATCGTATCGATCAAAATTCAATTAAGCCAATGATATTAAGCCAATATGTAATAGAAAATATCCCCCAGATGGTGCAAGCTGCAATTCCCAACAAGGGCACACGGGTTTACTCCCTAACGAGGTGACCACGTGAGATGCAGGGGTACTATTCGACGTGACACCCCAGCCTGACCATCTCTCCCCTCTCCACGTGCTTCCTGGGTGATCCCTATACTCCAGCCCCATCTTCCCCGTCATGATCTCCGGCATCATCACCACACGGGCCATGTCATGACGGTCAAATCCCCTGCCAGCACTCACCTCTCGCAATAACACCGTCCGGGGGAAACACAAGAGGAAAAAGCCACGCACCATCATCGCTATCACCGTGGTGTATCGTGGTTGCATTATCTGCCAGCCAAGCCTCACAGCTATTGTCATGCTGTGATGAAAACCTCATGAACTGGGACAGGTTTTTTAAACTTCTTCAGCAAACTTCCAGGAGGTTCAATGCGTGCCCTCAACGCCCTGTCTCACCCATCATTTAACTTAACACGATGAATCAGATGAAACTGGTTTCCTCATCGTGGCATTTCGGACCGCCAAAAATCACATCTCCGCCTACGTCAGCTCGGCCCTTCATGAGAACATCACATCCGAATTAAGATTCCTCAGTTCTAAGGACTCAGCTGGATAACGAGGAGCAAATCAAATGCAGGGGTGACCCAAGGAAATCTTTTCCTTGAACTATGAAAATTTCATAATTTTTCGTGCCGTGCCCCACATTGAGGGGTGGATAAATTAGTAGCAAACAGAATTCGCTTTCTGGAGTAAGCGACAGGACTAATACTAAATCGTGGTAAACTTTAGAGAATTCTGCTTATACGATTGCCAATAGTAATTGGTTATGATGTAGAACAATTGATACGAGACAAGGTATATTCAAAACCTGTGCATAACGTTTGGAAACTCTGGAACCTAGGATCAGTACGCACCATAGTGACCCTATTGTCTGTTTTGTATTGTGTAAATTTTCCGTCCGTTTATAAAGTGTATCAATAATCAATATCTGTGGTATGTATAACGGAGTGTTTATTAATCAAAAGCTCGCGATTTGGTAAAAATTGGCACAGCAAGACTAGATGTTTCAACCTTCGGTTAGACCACATGGGCGGCCCTGTAGTCAACCCTGGTCCCTCGAGAAAACCACTTACAAGCGAGATGAATAAATTAGATAATATTTGTTAAGGAATGGTTACCCCAAGACACGGGGATGTAGCTGTCATACCCTCATTGTCAAAGTCAAGTTCCTTACGCAACCAGTCACTGTACGACAGGCCTTTTGCAGTTCAAGGACCGAAGCTGTGGAACAAAGTGCCTCACACAGTAAAGGCTGATTCATCCTTTGACATGTTTAAGTGTAGTTTGTCGAACTTTCTTGCTTTGATACCGGACAACCCTCCGGTCGCCGGCTACAGCTGCAGTTGGTCAAACTCACTGGTCGACTACTCGCCATCTAGGTGGTCAGATATCTGATGACCCTTCCGGCTCCACGGATGAACTCAACGAAGTAACGAAGTAAGTACCAGGCTACTCAAAGCTCATACCACGGGGGGATCATGTTAGTACTGGACGTGACGTTCATTGGGTGGGTCATTTTTTCTCCCAAAAACACAGTTAGTACATGGTACTAACTGGTGGGTCTACTGCCCATTTTCCAGAAAAACAGTTAGTACATGGTACTAAAGGGGGTGTCTAACCCCAAAAAAACAATTTTTACCTCAAATTTCAATTTTGGGAATGGGTTTTGAGGTTTTTTTTTGGTTTTTTTTTTATTTTTAAAATTTTGTAAAGTCTTCCTTTAAAGTTTAAATGAGCTCTTTAAAAAAAAAGCAATTTCTGGGTCAGGGTCAGGGTCAGGGTCAGGGTCCTGGGTCAGGGGTCAGGGTCAGGGTCAGGGTCAGGGTCAGGGTCCTGGGTCAGGGTCAGGGTCCTGGGTCAGGGTCCTGGTCAGGGTCAGGGTCAGGGTCAGGGTCAGGGTCAGAGTCAGGGTCAGGGTCAGGGTCAGGGTCAGGGTCAGGGTCAGGGTCAGGGTCAGGGTCAGGGTCAGGGTCAGGGTCAGGGTCAGGGTCAGGGTCAGGGTCAGGGTCAGGGTCAGGGTCAGGGCCGGGTCAGGGTCAGGGTCAGGGTTAGGGTTAGGGTTAGGGTTAGGGTTAGGGTTAGGGTTAGGGTTAGGGTTAGGGTTAGGGTTAGGGTTAGGGTTAGGGTTAGGGTTAGGGTTAAAATTGTATTAAATTATATTGTCGGGGGGTCAATTGTCGGGGGGCCAATTGTCGGGGGGTCAATTTTCGGGGGGTCAATTGTCGGGGAGTCAATTGTCGGGGGTCAATTGTCGGGGGACAGGGGGTCAATTGTCGGGGGTCAATTGTCGGGGGTCAATTGTCGCACACCCATCAGGTTATAGTAAGTAGTTAAGAAGGTGCTTGGCCGGAAATTTCATTAATTTTCAGGAAAAATTCTCGAGGGCTAGGTCCCGAAAAATATTTTCGGCTCATAATGATCAGGGTAGCATGAATGAACTTTTTTAAATGCCATTGCCCCCCCCCCTGCCTCACCGTCAGGAGAGAAATTAACATGGTAGGAATTTTAAATTTTTGTAAATGTAAAGAGTAGTTATGAAGGTCAAATTTAGGGTAAATAAATATTGCCAAGTGAGCTGATATAGTGAAAAATCCGTTCAATAATTTCGGTGAATTATACGAATTACACAATCTTCATTAACTGAAAAGCTGTAAAATAGACGTATAAATTGTAAACTAATTATTTTAAAGAATTGAAATAATGGCTTGGTGTGTTTAAACAAGTACCGTTCTCTTTGGAAGTCTTTCCTGCAACAATTCTAATAAACTTCTTTTGTAATTTGAACGTAAATTGTAAATGTACACGAACCTAAAGCATCAACCTTGTACTCCTTTATAATGACGGGTCGCGGTTCCTTCTTCACGTTTTGTTTCTTATTCTTCTTTTTTGTACGAGCCTGAGAGAATTGTTATCAGCTTGTTATCATGTTCTGGGTCGGCCTTTTGGGATAATATTGACCCCAATTTATGGTGTGTCTGAGAAAGGGGTTTTGTTGAACACCATCAAACGACAAACATACTGGAATCGAACTTTTTATTGAGGTGAGCCTTGAGGTAATGTGAAGCTACAGCCCTCTTGAATGGAATAGTAAAAGACGAAGGTTCGCTTCCAGGTTTATTTAATTTAGTGGAATAACCCAGCGTTGTGAATTATACTTAGTCTTTATCATAACTCTTCTGTAATTTTAATAAAAATCTAATTATAAATACTGCTCTGCTTGGGTTTCTATACTATTATTTTTAAGAATTAGACGATCTCAGTTTATCTTATTAATTGAAACCAATTAATGATAACTGATTAAATTAATCGAATAAAAGTTGTCCAAAAAGTTACCAAGCCTGTTCACCAGCCCTTCACTCTATCAGCTCCAGAAATCAGTTCCGGAAGTGTTAATTGAGAGTTTAATTTAGGTATCCAATTTACGCCAATAATTAATCCGATTGATGGCCAATTACGATAATGAATTTTTTGCAGTATATAAACAGAGCTGCTGTCCATTTCTTCAGTCAAGGTTGAAGTTTCATGATCATGCTGATCATGATGACTTGGATTTGATGCGAGGGGGATTCTCCTCCACGGCTTATTCGCCCTCCGGGTCTTAACGTGACAATTGTACTAAGTTTTATTGCAAACTATGTTGATAAATCCCATAAGTCCCATATTTCATTCGAAATTTTGCATTTAAGGAAGGAAACTTTAGCAGTCCTCGACATACTATTGAAACTTTATAAGATTACTTTCTCTTGTTGACTTGTCATTCAGTTACCAGTCATATCTGATAAGTATCATAACAATTTTGCTGATAAATAATATTCTCCAGTTTAGCTCAAGGAAAAGTTAGCAAAGATGCCAGGACTCGACGAGACCAACAACGAAAGCTACAGATACCTGAGAAGTGTCGGAAACAACTGGCAGTACAATGTCGAGGACCTTCACCCCAAGATGTTGGAACGTCTGTACAAGAGGTTCGACACTTTCGATCTCGACACTGACGGCAAGATGAGCATGGACGAGATTATGTACTGGCCCGACAGAATGAGACAGCTGGTCAACGCTTCTGACGAACAGATTGAGAAGATGAGAGCTGCCTGCGACACCTTCTTCTTCCACAAAGGAGTAAACCGAGACACCGGTCTCGCACGAGAGGACTGGGTTGAAGCTAACAGAGTCTTCGCTGAAGCCGAGAGAGAAAGGGAACGACGTGGAGAAGGATCTTTGATTGCCCTCCTCTCCAACTCTTACTACGATGTCCTGGATGATAGTGGTGATGGTACTGTCGATGTCGAAGAGCTCAAAACAATGATGAAAGCCTTTGATGTACCCCAGGAGGCTGCCTACACCTTCTTCGAGAAGGGTGATACTGACAAGACCGGAAAGCTGGAGCGACCTGAACTGGTCCATCTCTTCAGAAAGTTCTGGATGGAGCCATACGATCCCCAGTGGGATGGTGTCTACGCTTACAAATACTAGATCGTATTCACTTGGAACTTGATGATATCTTACCTGGAATGGACTTGAATTCGTGATCTGTAAACGATCTTGGAAATTTCCTTTTTTTGTTTTCGATATTTTGTTTTCTAAAGTTTAAACTCACATCAAACTTACCTTGTATTTTAGTATTGAAATGTTTTGTAATTAATTATAATCATCACTTAACTTGGGTATGATAATGAATGTTAGACTTATACTTTACTATCATCTCAAATGTTACATTTGAATTGAAAACAAAAATACGTTGTTTGATTGTCTTATCACTCTTAATCGACCAAGCAAGTCAAAGATAAAATAAAATTAACATAGTTGGTCCGTACCCTCGATTTTCGCCGTCCGTATGCAAGAGTACTTTTGAAACTTCTGACGTGAATTTGTCCACTATTTTCACACGATTTAAACGAGTTTTTAAAAAGTTTAAAATGTTTAATTTATCATCAAGATAAAGTTAAAGATATTAAGCGGAATCAATGGACATCTCATTATCAGATTCACTGTCTTCAGCAGTAGTGTCTATGTGTTCTGTCTTGTCAACAATTTTAAAGCTTAACGTACCCTAAATTCAATTTTTCGTACCGTGAGTACCCTGCTGTTTTTACGTACCCTATAGTACGGACCAACTATGAAAATTAAGCTTAATCTTCCATTTCACTTTTAACATTAGTCGCAACTAAGAAGCATTGGCTCCCCCCCCCCCCCTCCCAAGCATTTAACCTTCTCGCATATTCTGATATTAAAATTGTGTAAAATTAATTCACAATCTCTTTCCGTTTAATTTTATTGAAAATTACAATTTCTTTTGACGAAATTAACAACCAAATGTTATTTAGCTAAAGTGACCAGGCCAACAAGATGCCAGGACTCGACGAGACCAACAACGAAAGCTACAAGTACTGAAGAAGCGTGGGTAACACCTGGCAGTACAATGTCGAGGACCTTCACCCCAAGATGTTGTCCCGACTCTACAAGAGGTTTGACACTTTCGATCTGGACAGTGACGAGAGCTCGAGAGGATGGAGATGGACAAAGTCCTGTACTGGCCCGACAGAATGAGACAGCTGGTCAACGCTACTGATGAGCAGGTTGAGAAGATGAGACATGCATGCAAGAATTTCTTCTGGCATAAAGGAGTAGACCTAGAACACGGACTCGCACGAGAGGACTGGGTTGAGGCTAACAGAGTCTTCGCTGAAGCGGAGAGAGAAAGGGAACGACGTGGAGAAGGATCTTTGATTGCCCTCCTCTCCAACTCTTACTACGATGTCCTGGATGATGATGGTGATGGTACTGTCGATGTCGATGAGCTGAAGACCATGATGAAAGCTTTTGATGTACCCCAGGAGGCTGCCTACACCTTCTTCGAGAAAGCTGATACTGACAAGAGTGGAAAGCTGGAGCGAAATGAGCTGGTCCATCTCTTCAGAAAGTTCTGGATGGAACCATACGATCCTCAGTGGGACGGTGTTTATGCTTTCAAATATTAAATAGTATCTGTTTAAAACTCGATGAAATCTTTTCCGGCAGTCAATTTTATATATTTTTCTGTAGGAGAAGATTTTAAAATTTTTCTTTTGGATTTTGTTAAAGTTTAAAACTCAAAGCAGACGATTTAATCATAATGATTGGTAACGTGTATTCGATTTAGAATGAATTTTGGATTTTGTGATGAATACCATCACACGCATATTCGAACACCCTTGTTTACTTTTTCTTATCACACCCCTACAAAGCAAACTTAGAAGATTGAAACAACAGAAATAATCTTTAAAATTACTTTTTGATATCAAAAATCTGCTATATATAATGCACTATGATATGAATTATACTTGTGATGGAGTAAATCTGTAAATCACTACAAGAATGTTTTGAGCTCACCCTTTTGTTGGCCTCGAACGCTTTCTGCATCTGGTTGAACCAAACCCGACCAAAGTAGTGGGGATCAGTGTAGAGGGTCGTGCAGTCCTTCCCATCCTCCCTCACATTCTTGAAGACCTGTCAAATATTAGTCAGTTTAGGCAAATGTACAATTATATGTTAAACGGTTAAACGATCTAAATGCATTGACTGTTCTGTGGAATCATACTTTAATATCGATTATAAGCCAATTATATAAGCCAATTATATAAGCCAATTGCAAAGGCAACTACCTACAACTGCATTAAAGTGTAGAACATTGAGTTTCGAATCATGACGTCAATTTGTTGATGCACCCCCATACATTATATTCATCGGTAAAATCATATGAATTCCAGTTTTGAGCTGCAGAGATTCAGAGAATGACTACACTTCAAGCGGTTTAACAGTATTGGTATCGAGCATTTAACTTATGAGATTCAATATTGCATAGTCGAATTATCCCTAAAATGGCCATTAAAGTTGAAAGGATTCGCAGAACTGGGCATTATAATGTGAGTTTAAATGCAGCTCGAGCACTAAGCTAACCGTCCCGGTTCATTAATTAATTAGTAAAACTGCTAATTACAGCGCAAATCACCATCATTTACTGTTAACATCTCGCTAAATCGACTACTAGTATCTACTACTGTTACATTGTGACCTCATACAGCAAGCCTTACATCCAAAAACAGTAATTACTGAACCTGTCAGAATGACATTTACGAGCACTCGTAAACAGTTCCATAAATGAGGGAATTTTGAAATTGAAATAAATTATATTTTCGGTCAACGGTACTGCAGACGGGAAGAAGTATAATTAGTCCCTTATCATTACAGCAAAACTCTGGTTTACCGGGAATTTCATGGAGACGATTTTGCCAAATTGTTTCGATAGGAAATTCCAGTAAACCAGGGTCTCAATGTAACACACAAATGGGGGCCTGGTAAATGGGGGTCTGGTTAATGGGGGCCTGGTAAATGGTGGTCTGGTAAATGGAGGCCTGGTAAATGGAGGCCTGGCAAATGGGGGCCTGGCAAATGGGGGCCTGGTAAATGGAGCCTGGTAAATAGGGGTCTGGTAAATGTATATTAACTTACAATGAGAGCAGGAGTGAGGTCTGCAGCTGAGTGTCTCTCCTTTACACAGGGCGTCCTGTTGTCCTTTATCACCACGTTCTGGTCCACTACTGTGTTAGGTCTGAACTTGCCCACCTCCATGTTGTGGTTGTTTAGGTCTGAACGAGGATGTGGTTACTAGGTGGTTACTAGGTGGTTACTAGGTGGTTACTAGGTGGTTACTGGGTGGTTACTAGGTGATTACGACGTGGTAACTAGGAGGTTACTAGGAGGTTACTAGGCGATTACTAGGTGATTACGACGTGGTTACTAGGTGGTTACTGGGTGGTTTCTAGTTTATTACTAGCTGGTTACTAGTTGGTTACTAGCTGGTTACTAGGTGGTTACTAGGTGGTTACTGGGTGGTTCCTAGTTGGTTACTAG
The DNA here is from genome assembly GCF_026151205.1 of Bolinopsis microptera. Classification (NCBI taxonomy): domain Eukaryota; kingdom Metazoa; phylum Ctenophora; class Tentaculata; order Lobata; family Bolinopsidae; genus Bolinopsis; species Bolinopsis microptera. The sequence continues at coordinate 3,766,317 of NC_087074.1, forward strand.
CTGGTTACTAGGTGGTAACTAGGTGGTTACTGGGTGGTTCCTAGGTGGTTACTAGCTGGTTACTAGGTGGTTACTAGGTGGTTACTGGGTGGTTTCTAGGTGGTTACTAGCTGGTTACTAGGTGGTTACTAGCTGGTTACTAGGTGGTTACTAGCTGGTTACTAGCTGGTTACTAGGTGGTTACTGGGTGGTTCCTAGATGGTTACTAGCTGGTTACTAGGTGGTTACTAGGTGGTTACTGGGTGGTTCCTAGGTGGTTACTAGCTGGTTACTAGGTGGTTACTAGGTGGTTACTAGCTGGTTACTAGCTGGTTACTAGGTGGTTACTAGCTGGTTACTAGCTGGTTACTAGGTAGTTACTACCGTGTTATGTTATTGCTCTATTAGTTGGAGCCACTTTTGCCACTCTTGACAATTCTGAACTTTACCACTTGCCTCAGTGGGTCACAACGCTCAGATTGGGCGTAAAATGTTTACTGTTTTCGAACTAAAAATAGAAACCTGAAAACTTGTCAGAATATATATTATATAATATAGTATAGATAGTTTACAGTGTATGAATAGCTGACAGTGTCGTCTCAGAATAAGACAAAACGTATACTCTTAATTTCTTCCAGTGACACACGAGTCCAATTTAGACGTTTTGATTGAGAGCTTGAAATGACTTAAGCTACCTCATGAGCCCACGGCTTCAAACATTGTCACGAGAAACTTACTAAATACAGGACATTCAATCATACTACTTTGTAAAATATAGAGTAGAGAATGGAGCACACTTTGTTTAAAGACACTGTGTTTGTTGAGCCAGTGAAGCCTTACACATTACCTGATTTATAAGATAACGACATGATGTAAGTCATAGGAACTAGAGTTGTACTGGGGAGATAATTTAACACAAATATACACTGTACAATGTACATTGTACATTGTGTACAGACACTGTCGAGCTGTATCAAATGTCATGATACGATGTTTACTTTTACAAGGTATGGTGGTTACTAGGTGGTTACAAGGTGGTTACAAAGTGGTTACTAGGTGGTTACTAGGTGGTTACTAGGTGGTTACTAGGAGGTTACTAGGTGGTTACTAGGTGGTTACTAGGTGGTTACTAGGTGGTTACTAGGTGGTTACTAGGTGGTTACTAGGTGGTTACTAGGTGGTTACTAGGTGGTTACTAGGTGGTTACTAGGTGGTTACAGGGTGGCTGCTAGATGCTTACCTTAATACCATGTATTTAATCTAAGCATATTTTCTCACATATCAAGCAAACCAAGCTCGTGCCACAAATTAGATTCCAAGCCTCTGTTGAAATATTTATTTATGTCCGCAGTACATAATATATAATTATATTGAGAAATCTCAAAGCTTGGGGGATAATTTCAAAATTACTAAGCTTAGTACACACAGACCGCACAATTTTACATTTTCCATCAATATTAAATCTAATTTAAGACGGAGAAAAGTAAAACAATTCAGTTTGGTTAAGCACATTAAACTTGAATGGATCAAACACAAAATTTAAAATATTTGACAAATTTAATGGTCATTACCAGTTTAATACGGTTAGTATTGAGAGAATATTATGAAGAATTTACCAGTTTTATAGACATAGTGTTGTCTCTGGGAGATTGTATCTGCTAGAGTCTGTACTCGCCTCTCCATATTGCGAGCTTTTATAGCAGTTCTACTTGCCTGAAAAGAGATACAGTTTGTTATATTGTTGTTGCTGAGCTCAGCCAGGTGGGGTCGTTAGAGGGAATAAACCAGCCTGGTCAAACATCTTTGTTAGTTTATTAAGTATGTAGAATTACTGTAAAATAATGTAGAATTACTGTAAAAATTTAGTACAATAATTTTAAAGATATTATGCGTTATATTTAGTTAGTTTATAACGTATGTTAGTTTATTATGTATGTATAATTACTGTTAAGGCCAGAGGGGGGGGTAAATGGCACTTTTCTAGTTTTCACATATTTGATAATAGTTGCTGGAGACGAACAAGAAGAAAAAAACCGGATCAAAATCAGACCTTGCGTTCCTGAGATATCACGCGCTAAATTTTGAGGTTTACCTGTAATTGCATGTTAAACTGGATCTTTAAACGGCTGTAACTTTTTTGACCTTTCGATTCCTTAGTTGAGAAAACCGGCCACTCCCTGATCTTGAGGTTTGGTACAGTGGTTCCTTGGACAATTATCCTCATTTATGATGCAGCGATTTTTTTAATTTGACTCGGTTCTTGAATTATGAGGTTAACCATGTCAAAAATTCGACAAATTTAGCTGGTTAACCTCATAATTCGAGAAACGAGTCAAATAAAAAAAATCGCTGCATCTAATATCTAGATACTTGTCCAAGGAACCACTGTACCAAATCCCAATATCAGGGGGTGGCTGGTTTTCTCAACTAAGGAACTGAAAGTCACAAAATGTGTTTCGAGATAGATGCAATTTAGTGTTTTCAAAATTTTGAATATTCACTGGAATGTATCACAGTTCGTTAGTTAGGACTTTCTATACACCTAACAACGTTTGCTTGATCAGACCTAGCCATCCCCTAAACGATTTTAGCCACTTTCAGTAGTTAATGTCCTTGTATTGTAAAAAATGAGGTTAACCAAGACTTCCTGTAAACACTAACTGCTCGAAAGTAGTAAAAATTTGGTTGTTAACCTCGCTTTAGACCATATAACACTGGGATTGGTTTATTAATATGTTATTATATATGTAGTAAAACATTTGCACAGTGTAACGATTAAGTTTTTGAGGTTAACATGTATTTTACTGGTCAGATATTCAAAAAATGAGAGGTTAACCTCATTTTTTAGCCATTTACGGATAAAATCTTCTACTAAAATATGGTCAGTTCAAATCACCTTTGTCACGTGATTATAGTTGTAGGCATTGTGATACCAATAGATACCTCACTGCGATATTGTGGTACATTACATAAGTAAGAATCGTATGTATATTCCCTACAGTACCAAAATGTGATGGTTAACCTCATTTTTTCATTTTCCCAAGATAAAAGAAAGTCAATCAACACGTCATCTATTTAGATATGTGTATACCGTAAACTAACGATGAAAATAATAGCTCTATCATTTGATCTATTCTCGCTACATCTAAAAAAAGAGGTTAACCTCATTTAATAACGTTTGGATATTACTTTTTTTGATAATTATGAACCTAAAATTTAGAGTTAACATTTGCTGACCGAAATAACAAAAAATTATGGAGTGTAATAAAATATTAACCTCAATTTTATTAACCTCAATGTTGTATAGTCAATTTTGTGAAAGTCGGTTAACCTCAATTATTTAAAAAAGTTAAGCAGCTACAAATATGTGAATAGTTGCAATGTTTTTGTCATCAAAAATTATATTGATTAAGAAAATAATATTTTGGTCGATGTTTTTGACCCCTTACCCCCCCCCTCTGGCCTTAAGTACTGTACAATGTAGAATTACTATTAAGTAATGTAATAAGTTATAAGATATTATGCGTTCTACTTTGTACCACTAATATCACTACTTATTACAGTACTGTACAATGTATCTAATTACTATTAAGTAATGTAATAAGTTATAAGATATTATGCGTTCTACTTTATACCACTAATATCACTACTTATTACAGTATCAGGCAACTGAGCTTTACTAATGAGTGCCGTACTTACAATGGAAAAGTACGTACAATATACATACTTTACTACATTCTTAAAACTTCAAAACAACAGAATGTGGAGATGATGTTATTTTGAGTTTGGAGAAGAGTAATGAATTAACATTTTAAAGAACGTGTCATTTTCAGTGATCTTAGAGAACAGGTCATTAGTGAGCATTGAAAAGTAGTATTTAGTACGGTAAAACTATAATTAACACTATAATTAACGGTAAATAAAGAGTCATGATCCCCATCACACTACAAGTCGCTTATGTAATATAGTTGGCTAATGACGGGGTGGCTTTACAGTGAGCTACGTATATAATTGAACTTATAACTTTATTACAGCAGACAGGGTTTTAATTTACAGTATAACACCTCAACTTAATGTAGAAGAAACGATGTTCTGTATGTTTTCATAATGTGTCGTTAAACTCCTTATATTACATTTGTTCCTTGGAGGAATTGTACTTACTGCAGTGGATATTACATTTAACATATTATTTTATTGTGCGGTGATTTCCAACAACTCACAGAACAATGAAGAGATTAGATAATTTGATCAAACCTGTAAACGTTTGTTATTATAATGGCAACTCCTTTCAGTGGAATCCGCAAAGAATCGCAATCGTCAAAATAACCTAACCGTAGCGGCGTAGCATCAATTAATAAAAATAATATTTCTAATGCTATAAAGTAAAACAGCGACATTTCCCATTGCCCATACATCTTAAAATAAGGTTCAACAGGAGACCTCTTCAATGAGACCGCCGAACATCTCATCTGCATCAGCGGCCAGGTAGGAGAGTAGTCTGATAGCCCCCACAAAACCCATGTAGGAGTCATTGTTCTTGCTGGTGTAGTTGAGCTTGTGGGACTGTTGTAACCTTCCTGTGCTACCCATACTGGGGAGGCTATTTGTTACACTACATGTTGCAAGACTTCACATGACAATCTTTTTTCTAAAAAACAGTCTAAAAGCAGCTCAAATAATCTGACACATTTCTAGAGTCTCATCACCACACAACACACTTTACTACAGCATTATAATTTACTCAACACCACATGAACAGAGTTACACTTTTAGAACAAAGTAATAATCTCATGTGGAATTAGCTCACTACAAGCAGTGTGCCCTGTGTTATAGTAATACTCAAATAACACGACCCAGTAACTAGTTACAACTCTTATTCTCACTAATGCCTTCTCACCAGTCATTACATATTATCATTATAACGATTATGCTATCAGGCCACTTTTGGTTGTGGCTACTAGTTGACTCATGCATGTGTGCGGTTATTAATCAATGTTTTTCCTGACCGCACAGAATGTAAAGCAAAAACACAGTTCTCACATTTAGAAACTTGAGAATTGAAAGCAAGATTCGAAGAAGCACTAGACACAAACGATATTGCATGTCTATCTAACATCTGAAGACGTAAGCGTATTCTTGACAAATAATTAAATAGTGCAAAGTAAGAAAATAGAAACGACACGACCAGTTCAACAACACTATATAAAGTATAAACAACACTATAAACAACACTATAAACAACACTATAAACAACACTATAAACAACACTATAGACAACACTATAAACAACACTATAGACAACACTATAGACAACACTATAGACAACACTATAAACAACACTATAGACAACACTATAAACAACACTATAAACAACACTATAGACAACACTATAAACAACACTATAAACAACACTATAAACAACACTATAAACAACACTATAAACAACACTATAGACAACACTATAAACAACACTATAAACAACACTATAAACAACACTATAAACAACACTATAAACAACACTATAAACAACACTATAGACAACACTATAGACAACACTATAGACAACACTATAGACAACACTATAAACAACACTATAAACAACACTATAAACAACACTATAGACAACACTATAGACAACAATATAGACAACACTATAAACAACACTATAAACAACACTATAAACAACACTATAAACAACACTATAAACAACACTATAAACAACACTATAGACAACACTATAAACAACACTATAAACAACACTATAAACAACACTATAGACAACACTATAAACAACACTATAAACAACACTATAAACAACACTATAGACAACACTATAAACAACACTATAAACAACACTATAAACAACACTATAAACAACACTATAAACAACAATATAAACAACACTATAGACAACACTATAAACAACACTATAGACAACACTATAAACAACACTATGCACAACACTATAAACAACACTATAAACAACACTATAAACTACACTATAAACTACACTATAAACAACACTATAAACAACACTATAGACAACACTATAAACAACACTATAGACAACACTATAAACAACACTATAAACAACACTATAGACAACACTATAGACAACACTATAAACAACACTATAGACAACACTATAGACAACACTATAAACAACACTATAGACAACACTATAGACAACACTATAGACAACACTGTAGACAACACTACAAACAACACTATAGACAACACTATAAACAACACTATAAACAACACTATAGACAACACTATAAACAACACTATAAACAACACTATAAACAACACTATAAACAACACTATAGACAACACTATAAACAACACTATAAACAACACTATAAACAACACTATAGACAACACTCTCTCTCTCTCTGTTTTGGTCAACGGTTTCTGGCCTCCTAGTGAAGAGGGAGGCCTTCTCGCCGTGCCCACAGAGTGTGACTCCTGCTAGCCACACTCCAGGACTCCCTAAGTATATACAAAAACATAGAATAATAGATATCAACGCAACAGACCTCTGCAGTCTCGAAGCTGTTACTACCTTGCTCAGAGCAAACCCACTTCAGATGTTCTTCTTTGGCGGGCAGGCGAGGGACTTCCGAGCATGGTCCACACCTGAATATGTGTCACTATCTGAGATAGTCCTGTGTGGGTCTAGTGTATGATTGTTTATGAACCTTGGTGTATGTCCTAGATGCTTATCCAAATAGATCGTCTCTGTCAAACCTTGTTGACTGTTCCACGAATTTGATAATGTGGTCGAGTTTACTATTGATGAGTTCCTCAATTGTTAGGATGGGTTTACCAAATATCCTCATTCTAGTTGTCATCAGCTGGATGCATTCACATAGGAAGTGTTGTGATGTTTCTGCTTCCCCTGGGCAGTGTTCACAGTCTAGTGTTTCGAAATTGGAGTTGTTTGCTACCGTCTGGAAGTATGCTAGTGGGCTGTGTCCTGATAGTAGCCATGTTAGCCATCTGATGTGAGTACCTGTGATGTTAATTTTATTGTACCTGTTTTTGTTGAGGAAAAATGTTAGTGGGGTTTTTCCTTTATCACTGAGTGCCACCTGTTTATACTTCTTGATATGGAGATTGAAGAGGTAATCTTTTATTTGGGTGTTGATTATAGTTCTTACCGAAGCGGTTAATTATGTTTGATTGTTCCAAACCATGGCCAATAAAATATAGAGCACATTTGACATGGGGTAACGCGTGCTTAAAACTAGATCATCAGCTGATTGACAAGACAAATGTTGGTGTGAATCAATCTAAAAGTTTAAACGTACGCCCGTATGCCATTATTTGAGGCGGCTAAACGCGCTCTGTTATCTGATGACTAATCTGATTCATGCTGGATAAAGACAGCAACCACAGATACAGATATAATACATTATTACAGGAGCCAACAGCAAGCTGTATCTCCTTCTGCTATCTTTAGTGTGGCTTGATCTTCCCTGTAAAACATGAATTAAATCAGCGTATTCAAGAAGTCTCTCCACAAGACGAAGAGAAGGCAGGTTTGCGCGCGAATGAAACGCAAGGGAAGCGACTAATGAAGTAATGACATAAACTTAGTCTACTGTCCTTGGTAGAACGGTTACCAAGTCGAGTAATATGTATACATCTCTAAATCTATAAATACTCTGTGTATATACTGAGTATACAATACACTGTGCAGTTGTATAACTGTATTTGCAATACATTGAAAACACGTGTATACACTATGTATAAACATTTCAACTGTAATTGCAATAAATGTATACACTGTGTATACTGAGACACTGTATTGTAATACATTGCTTTACTTCTAGTGGACTGACGGATATCTTCCACCAAGACAACACCTTACATGCTCTACTATGGTACACTATCCGGTGAAGTTGTTCGTACACAAGATGAGATTAATGTTGATACATATATAAGTGTCGCTAATAGAATAGACGAGTCCTACTGCATAACTTGTAGAGTGTATTACGATTGGTTAACCCAGGGAAGCGATGTGATCTGTTATTTCACAGGGATGGGAGTCGATTCTAAAATATGAAATTTGCATAAAATCACACAATTCTAGAAACATGACAGCAGATTAATCTGCTTCAAAATCTAGGTAGATAACAATCAGGAGCGATCGGTTCATCATGAAATAACGGCTGGGTCACAGCCAGGAGGGTGGTTTGTATTAAGACAGAGTTTGGGGGGTTTGCAGTGGAGTACCACACTTGAGGATGAAGATGGGTAATAGTGGGTTGTTTGGCAGGGAATATTCCCTGTATATTTGCATCATACCTAAACCCCGATCTCATGATGATTGATTCATACTCCATAACTTTTGATCCAAAGATGAGATAAAAATTGTAATTATTATAACTTTAATCAGAGGTTTAAAATAACAAGGCAGAACAGCGCGCGGTCTGCGGGCGTCGAGCGTGCTCCTAAGATTGAGAGAGCGACCATGAGTTACATGCAGACAGGTAGGTATTGTTCGTATCTGGGTCAAATTACGAAAAAATAGGATGTTTGGCACGGCGTGAGGACAATATTACTACAACCAAAAAGGGAACCAAGATTAAAATCGATAAGAAATAACTGGTGCGCGTCGTGAATGTGAAGGGCGTAAATTCTATATTAGAACATTTATCAAAGTATAATACGCAGTTGAACGCAGACTAATCCCTTTTGATATCTCGCCATTAACATTTATTTCAAAGAGAACGCCTTTATATTTATCTCTTATCCAGCATAAGAACTGTTTCTATTTTAAAACTAACTGAAAACTACCTATGCAAATATGTTTTGTACAGTTGTGTGCTAATTCGAACACGAGATCGTTTATAAGTACAGAGTTTTGTAATTTGCGTGGCCCATAAACTAATAAACGATATCGTGTATAATTTACACACACACGCATACTCCTCGAATTTGACCTCACAACTGTTGGCCTCTTGAGCCTCGCTGCAGTATAAAAAATTCTCGAATAAACGAATACACAGACTAGAATAAAAAGCGTTTATTAATTCTGACGTTCTAAGTACAGAAATATACCCAAAAACACGAACCTACCTCTGAGCGGTTCAAAAGTATCAATATTGAAGTGACGTTGAAAAAACAAACAATTAATTTCTTGACGATGCAGCGCAGTTATGCTCTGATCATTCTCATTACCACGTGTCAACGGCAACCACGCTATAATTCATTACTTTTGAATTGTCGAGCATCATTAATTAAGTAATAAAATAACCAGACAGAAAGGATGAAGGATAAAGAAAAATAAAAAAGACTAAAGTTTATAACAATATATAAGAACATAAGGACTCTTCAACGACACAGAATGGTTATACAGCTCAGGCATGGTTCCCCCTAACAAAAGATTGCTAGCATGCTAAAAAGGGTCAAGGAGCAAGTAAAGGTTGGCCGTTAGAACTTGGAAGCAAGAAACTAATCGAGTCAGTTGTCTGGGACATTTGCAACGTTGGAACAAACATTTATTTTATCAATAAAGAACATTCAAATTGTTTACACAATACAACATTTATTCAAAGAAAATTATCGCCGAATGACTTACATGCCTTGACAAGTGACCGAGTGTAAACATGATAAGGGACACCGAAAAAAACCCAGTTTTACCAGTAAACTGATCATAGCAATACATCGGGCCCTAAATGCACCTAGAAGTGAAAAGCGATGCTGCAACCAAGGCATGCTAGGTTTATTCCATTGAACTATAAGTTTACAGCCTAAAATAAGAAAAAATAACTAACAATGTACAAATAAATAATCAATGTACCATAAATCAAATTATAAACACACTTTATTTAACATATTTTATTAATTATACTTTTTATCAATTTTATATTTAGACAATATAGTTACATTAGTAAATTGTTTAAACTGTCAGAGGATGTTATATGGTGCGTTTAGAAACTGTCCAGAGTACTTTAATTAAATGGGTTTTTAACCACGATGGTCTTGAAATTTCCCTTAATTCATATGGAGTTTTATTCCAAAGAATGGTGTGCTCTGTAAAAGTAAGACTTAATATCCTGAACATCTGGTCTGGCTTGACGTAAGGTTTTGTGGAATCTTGAAAGGAGAAATGTCCACTAATCATACTGAACGTCTAGATGTGATCGCACTTAACCTACTTCCCAGAAACGTCGTAAGTAAGGTGGAATGTCACAACTGACATTCATAAAACAATATAGAAAATAAATATAAAGTCCTTGTAATCAAGACCTTACACGAGAGAGGGAAGGATATTTAGTTCCTTACACGCTAGTGAAATACCTTTATTTGTCCCTAGGCTCAATGTAAATCTCAATTAAGGATCCACTTGATACCCTCTTTTTGTATCGATTCAAGTTCCCCACCGGGTTTCTGAATGAGGCCGCCAGACAATTGGTCAGTGTTCGATATGACTTCTAACCTGAGATAGATAGAAGCCCGACGTTTTTTTATGGTTATTGGTGCAGTAACATGTTCTTTTTAGAAGGCCTAACCTCTGACTAGGCCTTAGAGTATATCATATCACAGTGATGTGACCAATCTAACTTACTATTTTGATATGTACTCCAAATCCTTTTTCAATGTCTGTGAATTCGATAGCCGTTTTCATTCATTGAGGTACACAAATTATAAACACTACGATTCATGGATAGTGCCGTGGTATAAAGAACCGTGACTTTTGAAAGGGTGAAACACCATCCTATTAGGTATGAGCCCAATTTTGAAGACTGTTAATATCCCGCGGGAGCAGCCATGGTCATCCTGGGACGTGATTCTACGCCATATTTTTGTAATCATAAGCATACATGGTTATATTTGTTTCCATGAAACTGAGGTAAAGTTAACAAATCGCGGCGCTATTCCATTAATGTGAAGTAACTAAATGTAGCAGGTTTGCTCTTTTATAAATAATAATTGACAATGTTTAAAACCGTACCGAGGTTTCGGGAACACACCTGTAAATGTACTTGGTAAGCAGGAATTCATAATGGTGCTCATGATTTAGTCGAGCTTACTGAATAAACAACACAAGCTTCTGAATATTTGATTATATTCTCAACATAGTCTGATCAAATATGAAATGTAAAGTGTTCTAAATCAAATTAATCTGTAGATTAAGCCCTATTTTGGCCTCATAAGGAATTAAGAACAATCCAATGAATCAGACACGAAAAATAGAGCTCGACGTATGAACAAACTCGAAGTATCCGGCAATTCTAGAACTGCAAAAATGACTGTCCTTATCACAGCAATTGAAACTAACATAATTTCAATACGACGAACACAAAACAGCCACCCAAAAACAATAACACGGTCAATGCCCGGAAATTGCTCAGAGTTAGCGAAAGTCGAATACAGCCTAAGCAGGGTTTAGGCACAGCACCACAGGGCGATAGGGCACAACAAGTAGTGTAAATGTACAACAAGGAATTAATCTACAACAAGGAGTGTAATCTACAACAACGAGTGTAATCTACAACAACGAGTGTGATTACAAGGAACCAAGAAATTATGAAAGATTAAGGTGGTGTAGTCTGCAGCGGGGGATGAGAATGTATTATACATACAACAATTAGTCAGTTACAAGTACATGACCGTACTTGAAATTAATAATGACAGTGTAACACCTATATATAGAACAGTATATACTCCCACCACCGCATGCCTGCAGGATTGGTGTGTATTGTGTGTGTGGTGTGGAGAACTGTAAGGCTTGTAAACAGATACTGTGGGGCTAGAAAGGAATGATCACGTATTTAGTGATCAAATATAATATATAATATGCTGTAGCGAATTTCCAAATATTTACATATATGTTATAAGAACAATGACAGATTTTAATAACATTTACATGAGTTTGATAACATTACTCACCACTTGATCACCTTAGTCTCACTGTCTTGTACTGCTTAGTACTACCTATTAGTTTTGTTGTCCAAATAAATTTAGGCCCCCACAACATTTGGCGGCCAAATTCTGAATTTTTATACCGGCAAATTTTAGGAATTTGCCCCCCCCGGCCCCCCGGCCACCCCCCCCCCCCCCCCCCCCCCCCCCCCTTAAGAATTCAGGTCCTTGGAGTGTGACTGCAAGTTTCTGGTTCGTGTAAATACGGGGGGGGAGTAAAGTGAACATACAATAAGTCCAATAATATGTATAAACGTAAAATGTCCAATAATAAGGTTTCAATATCAGACTCGTAATAAGATACTTATTACTGTAGTAGTTACAGCAATACTAATTATACTAATTACCCATATCAGAATACTTTATATTGGATCCCAAAAATAAGAACACGGATTACACTTTTGACACCGAGAGTTGCACCGCTTAATTCTTTAAACAATACAAACCAAACCAACTAAACTCTATCTACAAGAATAATGACACTCTTTAACTCTCGGCTGAAGTTACAGGAACAGGAATTGTCACGACTCCTACTTTGGTTATCTATTAAGTATCAGTGGTTACAGGGTTGTTACTTGTTACCACTTACCAGGGGTGGTTACCAGGCTCACTTGTTACGCTTCCAAAACTCATGTAATTGGACTTGGTCTCTAACATTATTCCGAAATAATCTTAAGGGGGGCCGCGGCCGGGGGGCTCAATCCCCAGATTTTGCGTATGCCCACATTTATGGGCATATAGGTGTTTTTTGCTCATAACTCAGTGTATTTTTTGTCCAATCTTAATGAAAATTTCATTAAAGAGTACGAGGATCACCAGCCACCAGCCTGACAAGTACAGCAACTAAAATCTGGGTTTTGAGCATGTTAAGATGATTTCAGATTTGGCATAATTGGGACCAAAAATGGGCGTGGCTGTACTGCAGGCACCCGGAAAAGGACTTGTAAATAACTTAACAGAGAAATATGACGGGTTTTTAGAAACAATTACTTGGTAGTACAACTTTTTAAAAGTATAAAACAATCGATTAATCAGAAGAAAAGTTACGACCGTATGAATACTTCTAAAGTACACAAGAGTTCTTTGCAAATCAACGAATATCACGTACCATAAAGTGAACAGAGACTGTAGTATAATCACGTAGAGTCTGCAGTAATGCACCGCATCGACAAACTACTGTAGGTCTCACTGGCCTCATGTCCTTAATTGTAGTACTACAGCTAGAAGTAGGAGGCCATATGAATTGAAAATCTGAACTTTCTCTGAAACTTATAAACACACATAACACCGGCATCGCAGAGGATTATATTTCAATATTTCCCGCGACGCGCGGGAAAAGTTTTATAATAATATCGATGCGAAGCACGAGTATTAGTATGAAAATAACCCCGACGTGCTTTAGCACGAGGTTATTTAATATAACTTAAGCGTGCCGGTTGTTATGGTTATAAACCCCTCCGGGTTAGTGCTAAGGACCAACAAATTAGCATTTTACTCTTAAATATAGCTATATGAGATCATTATGGTAAATATGAAATGGAATTGGGACATACCAAATAAATATAACTAAAGGGGTTAAACTATGACTTTTGAAATTGCGTTATATCTAAACAATTATTCCTCAGTTCATAAACGTTGAATGAAATGAATATCGATTAAGGGCGTCGAGTTAAGCCTGGAAAGCGTATAACAGCTAATAATGATATCGTGTCATAAGTTTAATCAAAGTAGACGAACTATAATAACAAGGCTTATATCAAAACACGACAAAATTACCGAACCGAGACAAAATCAAATGTAACCGTCGAGACAAGTTTTGGAACGCCAATTAATGTAAGAGTTTAAGTAATGATAAGCAGTGTGCTGGAGTTTTGCCAGCGCCTGCAATTAGACCGATACGTAGATCGAATGTTATTTTAAAGTTCTTTCTACTTAAGCATAGGTCACGTGACATTTTTTCCAATGAGCGTCGTAGTAGTTATCACGTGATACACGTCAATCAAAACGACGTGACAGTACGCGGTTGAAATCGCATGGAATGTCAAAACAAAACAATATAGTTGAGCCAAATTAGGCGGGGGCGGGATTATAAAAGCTGTGCCGGGGGTTATTTAATCAGCGGGAAAAAACTAACAGCGGGAGCCGGATTATTCAAATCTATTTAGCGGGAGCCGGATTATCAGAATCTTATTCTATCCCGGATGGGTTTATAATTATATTCGGTGAAACAGAATCAATTCATATTTGCCAAACCAGATAATCGTTAAAGCAGTTTATTGGGATCGCATACAATCAAACGTTACAGTTTACACAAGTGCTCCTGTTCTAATAACGTAACAGTTACACAGGCTCCTGGTTCTAATAACGTTACATTTTACACAAGGCTCCTGTTCTACTAAATAACGTTACAAGTTAAACAAGGGCACCTGGTTCTAATAACGTTACAGTTACACAAGGGCTCCTGGTTATAATAACGTTACCAGTTACACAAGGGCTCCTGGTATCTAATAGCAGGCCTAACTTATTTACTTCCGGGCTAAACTATTACTGATTGCTGATTAATGTTACTGATTACTGATCTAATACTGAATATTGGAAATTAACTAATGAATACTGATTTACTGATTCTGAATACTGATAGGCCGAACATATTGTGTACTAGTTAAACGGGTGCCAAACATTCCCACAAAACGCATATTAAATTAAATTCACAGAAATCATTAGCAGCAAAGGAGTGGAACTTTAAACAAATATTAATATTTGTCCAGCTGAAATGAAAATAGATACGGTTTTACACGATCATGTAGTTTACAATTCACAGGGCATGAATAGCAGGAGTGGATGGGAAAACACGACAAAACAAATCTTAAAATCGAATATAAACAGCACAATGCGTGTTGAGGTGCTCACATCATTAAATTGTAACCTGCATGGGATCGAATAGAGCCGCCCACGTAGATCTAGATTCGAATGAAAACCGAACTGAGAAGAAATATTTAGATGGTAACATACTTGTTACAAACCTACTGCATACCATGATATTTTTGACAACGTGTACAACCTCATACAACCGTCCCCGTTATTTGGAGCGAGTCAACTGGTTCGCAGTTATTATAAAAGCATCGACTGGTTTGTATGGACGTGCTAACTAGTTTAACAGACACGTACTAACTGTTTAAAAACACGTGCAAACTGGTTTATATCACGGTGCTAACTGGTGTATAACATGTGCTAACTGGTTTATAACAGTCTAACTGGGTTATAACACGTGCTAACGGTTGTACAACACTTGTGCTAACTGGTATACAACACGTCTAACTGGTTTCTTATGACGTGTTTAAACCTGTTTACAACACGTACTAACTGTTTATAATCAACGTGCGAACTGGTGTATAACATGTGCTAGAACTGTTTATAACATTGCTAACTGGTTTATAACACGAGCTTACTGGTTTTACAACACTGCTACCTGTTTGTATGACTGTAACTGGTTACCGACACTACTAACTGTTTACAACACGAGGCCAAACTGGTCTATATCACGTCTAACTGTGTTTAAAAAAAAAAATAACAAGATCTAACTGTTTTGTATGACTTGCTGGAACGGTTTACAACACGTTCAACTGGTTATAACAAGTGCTAACTGGTTTATACCAAGTTCTAAACTGATTTATAACACGTGCTAACTGGTTTGTATCACGTGCTAACTGTTCAAAACCAGTACAGCTTCATGGCCCGTGCTAACGGATCGTTATAACGAATTCCGTAACTTAACTGGTTCGTAACACGCACTAACTGGTCCACAACAAGTGCTAAACTTGTTCATCGCACGAACTAATTGGCTTCCAATACGGGGTGTGGGCAGATCATAACATCCACCAGTAACCCAGTTTTTAAACTGTCCACACTTTTACACACCTCCACCCAAAACAATCAGTGCTCTCAGTACTCTCAAAAAGCACCTACCTTGGTTTCACGTCAACGTAAACTGTAAGTGTGGATTTAAAAAACTGAACAAATCATCAACTCTGGAGAGTAGCACCCTCTCAGCTCTGGAGACTGTTCAAACAAGGAAGAATACAAACTTAGCACGACAAACATCAAACTGCAAATATCAAGAACTTATATAATATAAGTCTTTAAGTCAGAAGTTGAGACCATTTTTTCTGGTACACGCAGCCATTAAACCTCGCCCAGTAAAACACGCCAGCTGAGTTCAAGGTGATCGTAACTGACTTATATTATATAAGTTCTTGATATTTGCAGTTTGATTTTTGTCGTGCTAAGTTTGTATTCATACCCTTGATTTAACAGTCTCCAGAGCTAGAGGGTGGCTACGCTCCAGAGATATGATTTTTCAGTTTTTTAAATACACATACAGTACAGTGACGTGAAACCAAGGTAGTGCTTAGAGTCTGAGATCACTGAATTGTTTTGGCGTGGATGTGTGTAAAATGTGCGACAGTTAAACTGGTTACTGTGGATGTTTGATCACCACACCCCGTTATGGAGCCAATTAGTTCGGATATGAACAGTTAGCCACTTGTTGTGGACCAGTTATTGCGTGTACGAAAGTTTAAGACGAATCGGTATAACGAACCATTAGCACGGGCCATGAAGCGGTCTACTTGGTTTTGAACCAGTTAGCACGTGATACAAACCAGTTGAGCACGTGGGAAATAAATCAGTTAGAACATGTCTATAAACCAGTTAGCACTTGTTATAAACCCAGTTTGCACTGTTTGTAAACCAGTTGCAAGTCATACAAACCATTAGCACATGTTTAGATACACCAGTTTAGCACGTGATATAAACAGTTTGCACGTGTTTGAACCCAGTTATACGGGTTGTTAAAACCCATTAACACTCATACAAACCAGTTAGCATGTGTTGTAAACCAGTTTAGACTGTTAATAAACCAGTAGCACATGTTATAAACCAGTTAGCACATGTTTATAACCACCCATTAGCACCGTGATTATAAACCAGTTAGTACAGTTTGTAAACCAAAGGTTAACACTCATAAGAAACCATTAGCACGCTGTTGTAAAACCAGTTAGCACGTGTTTTAACCCAGTTAGCACGTGTATAACCATTAGCACAAGTTAAACCAGTTAGCACATGTTATACCCAGTTAGCACGTGATATAAACCATTGCACGTGTTTAAACATTAAAAAGTGCTGTAAACTATTAGCACGTCATACAAACCATCGTGCTTTTATAATAAACTGCGAACCATTGACTCGCTCCAAATACGGACGGTCAGTCTGTGGATTGTACACGTGGTCAAATATTCATGGTATGCAGGATTTGTAACAAGCATTTACATCTAAATATTTCTTCTCTGTCGGTTTCAACGGACTATAGAGTCAACGTGGCGGCTCTAATCGATCCCCACTGCAGGTTACAAATTAATGGTATGAGCACCCTCACACGCATCTGAGCTGTATTATATTCGATTTTAAGATTGTTTTTGTCGCTGTTTTCCCATCACTCCTGCTATCATGCCCCTGTAATGTAACAACTGATCCGTTAAACCGTATCAATTTTCATTCAGCTGGACCAATTTAATATTTGTTAAAGTACCACTCCTTTGCTGGCTAATGATTTCATGTGAAATATAATTATAATATGCGTTTTGTGGCTGTTGCACCCGATTCAACTAGGACACAAAAAGTTCCGGCATATCAGTATTCAGAATCAGTAATCAGTATTAATTAGTAAATTTCAATAATTTCAGTATTTAGAATCAAGTAATCAGGAACATAATCAGCAATCAGTAATAGATTACCCGGAGTAAATAAGTAGCCTGCTAATTAGAACCAGGCGCCCTTGGTAACTGTAACGTTATTAAACCAGGAGCCCTTGTGTAACTGTAACGTTATTAGAACCAGGACCCTTGGTAACGTAACGTTATTAGAACCAGGAGCCCTTGTGTAACTGTAACGTAATAGAAACCAGGAGCCCTTGGTAACTGTTACGTTATAGAACAGGAGCCCTTGTGAAACTGTAACGTTTATGTATGCGATCCTCAATAACGGCTTGAAAACGATTATCTGGTTGGAAAATTTGAAATGATTGTTTCACCGAAATATAAGTATAACCCCTCCGGGATAGAATAATATTCTGTAATCCCGGCTCCCGCTAAATAGGTATTCTGATAATCCCGGCTCCCGCTGTTAGTTTTTTCCCGCCTGAATAAATAACCCCGCACAGCTATTATAATCCCGCCCCGCTAATTTGGCTCAACAATATTTGTTTTGTTTTTGAACAGTCCATGAGAATTTCAACCCGCGTACTGTCACGTGTTTTGATACTGTATCACGCGACTAACTACTACGACGACTCTAATGGTAAAAAATGTCCCGTGACCTATGGCTACGTAAAACAATAAATACATTCGATCTACGTATCGTTCTAAATTGCAGGCGCTGGCAAAACTCCAGACACACTGCATACATTACTTAAACCTACATTAATTGGACCATTCCAAAGCCTGTCTCACGGTTACATTTGATTTTGTTCCGGTTCGGTATTTTTGTCGGTGTTTGATATAAGCCCATGTAAATTATAGTCCGTCTACTTTGATAAATTCATGACACGATTATCATTATTAGCTTTTATCGCTTGCCAGGCTTAACTCGACGCCCCTTATCGATATTCATATTCATTCAAACGTTCTGACTGAGGAAAAATGTTTAAGAATATAACGCAATTTCAAGTCATAGTACCTTAGTTTATAATTTTATTTGTTAGTCCCCCAAATCCATTTCATTTTCCATAATGATCTCATATAGCTATATTTAAGAGTAAAATGTCAAATTTGTTGTCCTAGCACTAACCCGGAGGGGTTTATAACAAATAACACCTGCACGCTTAAGTTACTATTAAATAACCCCTCGTGGCTAAAGCCACGTCGGGGTTATTGTCATAATAATCCCTCGTGCTTCGCGCACTCGAAATTATTATAAACTTTTCCCGCGCGTCGCGGGAAAAATTGAAATATAATCCCTGGCGCAATGCCGGGGTATGAGTGTTATAAGTTTTCCGAGAAAGTTTCAGACTTTTCATAATATGGCCTCCTACTTCCTATCTGTAGCACTACAACTTTAAGACATGAGCCAGTGAGCCTACAGTAGTTTTGGTCGATGCGGTCATTACTGCAGAACCTCTAGTGATTATACCTACAGTCCTCGTTTCATTAAGGTACTGATTTTCGTGATTTGCAATAGAACTCTTGTGTACTTTTAGAAGTATTCATACGGTCGAACTTTTTCTTCTGATTATATCGATTTATACGTTAAAAGTAGACTACCAAGTAATTTTGTTTTCTAAAACCCGTCAGATTTTCTCTGTTATGATACAAGACCTATTCCGGGTGCCTGCAGAGAACAGCCACGCCCATTTTTGTCCCACTTATGCCAAATCTGAAACATCGCTAACATGCTCAAAACCCAGATTTTAGTTGCGTACTTGTTGCTGGTGGAGCGGGTGATCCCTCGAACTCATTAATGAATTTTCATTAAGAATTGGATCAAAAAATAACTGAGTTCTGAGCCTAAAACCATATGCCCATTAAATTGCATACGCAAAAATCTGGGAATGAGCCCCCCCCCCCGGCCCCCCCTTAAGATTATTTGAAAAAATTGTTATAACCAGCCAATACATGAGTTATGAAGCGTAAAAAGTGAGCCTGGTAACCACCCTGGAAAGTGGTTCCCAGGTACCACCCCTGTAACCACTGAAACTAATGATAACCAATTAGGAGTAGTGGACAACTTCCTTTCCTGTAAACTTCAGCCCAGAGTTAAAGAGTTGTCTGTATTTTGTAGATAGAGTTAAGTTTGGTTTGGTTTGTACTTGGTTTAAAGAATTAGCGGTGCAACTCTCGGTTGGTCAGTGTATCGTGTTTTCTATTATTGGATCCAATATAAGTATTTCGGATATGGGTAATTATATAATTAGTATTGCTGTACAACTAACTACAGTAATAAGTATATTACGAGTCTGAAAATTGGAGAACCTTATTATTGACATTGAGACTATTATACATATTATGGACTTATTGTGTTCACTTTACTCTCACCCCGTATTTACACGAACCAAATACTTGCAGTCCACACACCACGGACCTGAATTCTTAAGGGGGGGGGGGGGGGGGGGGGGGGCCGGGGGGCCGGGGGGCAATTCCAAAATTTGCCGTAAAAATCAGAATTTTGGCCGCAAATTGTTTTTTGGGGCCTAAATTAATTTGGACAAAAACTAATAGGTAGTACTAAGCAGTACAAGCAGTGTGACTAAGTTGATCAAGTTGTGAGTAAGTTTATCATAATCATGTAAATGTTATTAAAATCATGTCATTTTGTTCTTCATTAAATATATGTAAAATATGTAAATGCGACCAAGCATATTATATATTATATTTGCTCAACTCAATTCGTGATCATTCCTTTCTAGCCCCCACAGTCCTGGTTTACCAAGCCATACAAACCTCCCACGACACACACACACAATAACACACTACCTGGCAGCATGCGGTGGGTGAGTATATACTGTAACTATATAATAGGTACACCTGTCATCATACTATACAAGTACGGTCCATTACTCTGTATCTCTAATTGTTGTATTATAATACATCTCATACCCCCTGCAGACTTACAACCACCTTCATCTTTCTTAATTACTTGTCCTTTAAATTCACACTCGTTGTTGTAGATTACACTCGTTGTTGAAGATTACACTCCTTTGGTTGTAGATTACATTCCTTGTTGATAATACACCTACTTGTTTTGTGCCCTAATCGCCCCTTTGTGCAGTGCTCCTATCCCTGCTTAGCAGCTGTATTCGACTTTCGCTATCTCGAGCAAATTTTCCGGGCATTGACCGTTTATTAGTTTATTGGGTGGCAGTTATCGTGTTCGTCGTATTGAAATACTGTTAGTTACAATTGCTGTGAAAGGACAACATTTTTGCAGTTCCTAATTGCCGATACTAGTCGAGAATTGTAGCATACGTCCTAGAACGACTTTTTCGTGTCCTGATTCATTGGATTTTCTTAATTCCTTATTGAGCAAATATAGTCTTAATCTACAGAATAATTTGATTAGAACCGCTTACATTTCATAATGATCAGACTATGTTGAGAATATAAATTCAATTATTCAGAGCTGTGTAGATTATTCAGTAAGCTCGCAAAATCATGAAGCACCATTAATTAAATCCTCTTACCAAGTACATAACAGGTGTTCCGAAACCTCGGTACGTTTTTAAACATCAGTCCAATTATTATTTATAAAAGAACATCCAGCTACATTTTTAGTCCATTCACATTAAATGAATTAGAGCGCCGATTTGTTAACTTTAACCTAATTTATCATGGAAACAAATAAACCAGAATGCTGAGAATACTAAAATATGGCGTAGAATCACGACCCAGATGACCATTGTCTGCTCCAGCGGGATATTCATCTTCAAAATTGGGCTCATCATAATAGGATGGTGTTACACCCTTCAAAAAAAGTCACGTTCTTTTCTATTACCCGAGCATATTCACATGAATTCGTAGTGTTAATTTTGTGTACCAATGAATGAAAACGGCTAACGAATTCACAGACATTGAAAAAGATCTTGGAGTCATATCAATAGTAAGTTAGATTGGTCACATCACTGTGATATGATATACTCAAGGCTATCAGAGGTTAGCTTCTAAAAAGAACATGATACTTTACCAAAACACTAAAAAACGTCGGGCTGTCTATCTATCTCAGTGTTAGAAGTCATTTCGAACACGCACAATTGTCTGGCGGCCTCATTCAGAAACCTCGGTGGAGAAACTTGAATCGATACAAAAAAGAGGTATCACGTGGATCCTTAATGATATTTACTTGAGCCCTAGGGACAAAAAAAAGGTATTTCATAGCGTGTAAGGAACAAATATCCCTTCCACTCTCGTAAGTTTGATTACAAGGATAAATTACAATTTTCATAATAATTTTTTAAGACATGTCAGTTGGGACATTTCCACCATACTTTCCGACGTTTCATGGAAGTAGGTTAAGGCGATCACATCCTAGACGATCTCGCGTATGATCAGTGGACATTTCTCCTCAAGTTCCACAAACCTTACCGTCAAGCCAGACCAGATGTTCAGGCATATCTAAGTCTTACTTTTACAGATCACACATACTTTGGAATAAACTCCCTTATTGAATTAAGGGAAAATCTCAAGACCATCCGTTTCTTAAAACCCATTTAATTAAGTACCCTGGACGTTCTACACGGACCATATAACATCTCTGACAGTTAAAAAATTTACCTAAAGACAATATTGTCTAAATTATAAATTGATAAAAAGTATAAGGTTTAAAATAAAATATGTTAAAAAGTGTGTTTTATAATTATGATTATGGTACATTGTTATTTAATTTGTACATTGTTATTTATTAGAATTTATATTTTAATGGGGCTGGTAACCTTATTAGTTCTAGGAATAAACCTAGCATGCCTTGGTTGCAGCATCGCTTCACTTATAGGTGCCATTTAGGGCCCGATGAATTGCTACTGATCAGTTTACTGGTCAACTGGTTTTTTCGGTGTCCCTTATCTTGTTTACAACTCGGTCACTTGCAAGGCATGTAAAGGCATCGGCTGATATTTTCTTTGAAATAAAATGATGTATATGTGAACAATTTGAAAGTTTATTGATAAAAAAAAATGTTTGTTCCAACAGTAGCAATGTCCCAGACAACAGACTCGATTAGTTTCTTGCTTCCAATTCTACGGCCAAACCTTTACTTTGCTTCCTTGACCCTTTTAGCATGAGCAATCTTTTGTTCGGGGAACCATGCAATAGCTGAATAAACATTCTGTGGTCGTTGATGGAGTCCTTTATGTTTCTTATAGTATTTGTTATAACTTAGTACTTTATTATTTTTCTTTTAATTCCTTTCATCTTACTGTCATGGTATGTTTATTAATTAACATAATGATGCTCGACAATTCAAAACGTAAATGAATATAGCGTGGTTGCCGTGACAAGTGGAAATGAGAATGATCAGAGCTAAACTGCGCTGCATCGTCAAGAAATTAATTTTTTTTTTTTCAACGTCACTTCAATATTGTTTACTTGTTAGAACCGCTCAAGGTTAGGTTCGTGTTTTTGGTATATTTCTGTACCTTAGAACCGCACAGAATTAATAAACGCTTTATCTAGTCTGTGTATTTTTCGATTATTCGAGAATTTTTTTATACTGCAGCGAGGCCAAAGGCCAACAGTTGTGAGTCAAATTCGAGGAGTATGACTGTGTGTGTAAATATAAACGAGTATCGTTTATTAGTTTTATGGGCACAGCAAAATTACAAACTCTGTAACTTATAAACGATCTCGTGTTTCGATTAGCACACAAACGACAAACATAATTTTCATAGGTAGTTTTCAGTTATGTTACAATAGAAACATTCTAGCTGGATAAGAGATAAATAAAGCGTCTCCTTTGAAAAAATGTTACATGGCAGAATCCTCCAAAAGGATTTGTCTGCGACAACTGCGTATTAACTTTGATAAATGTAATATAGAAGTTACCCCCTTCAACATTCACGACGCGCACCATTATTTCTTATCGATTTTTAATCTTGGTTCCCTTTTTGTGTAGTAATATTGTATCTCACCGCCCGCTGCCAACAGCCTCTTTTTCCGTAATTTATCTTATCTTTGATAAACGCATGGTCGATTACTCTTAGGCGCGCTGGCCGCTGGGCGTTCTGCTTGTTATTTGAAACCTCTGATTAAAGTTATAATTAATGACACTATTTATCTCAGCTTTGGATCAAACGTTATGTGAGTATGAATCAAACTCATGATATCCGGGGTATGAAAGCAATATAACATGGAATAATCCCTCACAACTACCCACAATCTACCCATGCTCCATCCTCAAGTTGAGTACTCGTCCACTGCAAACACTCAAAGTCTCTAATACAACAACTCCCTGGCTGTGCACCCAAGCCGTTTTTTCAAGATGAACCGATCGCTCCTTGATTGTTTTTTCTACCAAGATTTTGATGCAGATTAATGCTGCTGTCCATGTTCTAGAATTGTGGTGATTTTATGCAAATGTCATATTTTAGAATCGCTCCCATCACTGTGAATAACAGATCACATCGCCTCCCAGGGTTACACCAAATCGTATACACTCTACAAGTACTGCAGTAGACCTCCGTCCTATCTATTAGCGACACTTATTTGTAATAAACATAATCGCAGTCTTGTTTACGACAACTTCACCGGAAATATGCTACCAGTCGTAAGAGCATTAAGGTGTTTGTCTTTGTGAAGTTATCCGTCAACCACTAGAAGTAAGCAACTCGTAATACAATACAGTGTCTACAGTATACACAGTGTATACAATGTATAGCAATACAGTTTAATGTTTATACATAGTGTATACACAGTGTATACAATGTATTGCAATACAGTATACACTGCACAGTGTATTGTATACACAGTATATACACAGTGGTATTAGATTTAGAGACTGTATCCACATATAAACTGACTTGGTAACCGTCTACCAAGACAGAGACTAAAGTTTATTTCATTACTTCATTGCGCTTCCTTGCGTTTCATCTCGCGCAACCTGCTTCTCTTCGTCTTGTGGGAGAACTTCTGATACGCTGATTTGAATTCATTTTTAAGAAGATCAAAGCCACACTAAAGATAGCAGAAGGATCTATACACAGCTGCGTTTGCACCTGTATAGTTATACTATCTGATCTGTGGTGCTGTCCTCCTGCAAGAATCAGATTATCTCAGATAACAGAGCGCGTGTTAGCCGCTCAAATAATGGCATACGGGCGTACGTTTAAACTTTAATATTGATTCACACCAACATTTGTCCTTGCACAATCAGCTGCATGATCTAGTTTTAAGCACGTTACCACCCATGTCAAATTTGCTCTATATTTTATTGCATGGTTGGAACAATCAAACATAATTAACCGCTGTTAGACGCAATGAGACGCTGTAACCACCGGTGACAAGCACTTAATGAGCTGTAAATACCTATTGAGCTTAATTTAATTAATTAAAAATAGTTAATTAGAGCTTTCAATCATGGTTCGTCAGTAGAGTTTAATTATTGCTCTTGGAAGTTAGCCATGAATATACCTAGTTTTGTCTCCTCACATTTGGATTAGTGCTCAGTGACTCATCTAAAACAGTGGTGACCTTTTCTCACCCGACTAGTTAAGTTTTAGGTCACGTGTTTAAGTGTCTCGATACTCCTTAGTGCTCAATTTTGTGTTGGACAGTTTTGATAATGCTGTGGAAAAAATTTTTACATTGCAATGTAACCAATTTTTCCGAAAAATTTGGTTTAATTGCAATGTAACCAATTTTTCCACAGAGTCGCCATAATATGAAACCACCGACGCTTACCCACGCATTAGCCCCGACCCTTGATCACTCGACCATATGTTACCAGCAGAAGCTACCCCGAAACTGAGCAACTCGAGGTGGGGTTAACATATGTTAAACAGCCAAAGTAACCCAACGCATGTAGCCCCGACCCTTGAGTAACTCGACTGGTAACATATGTTAACCATCCGAAGCTACCCAACGCATGTAGCCCCGACCTTGAGTAACTCGACTGATTAACATATGTTAACCATCCCGGAAGCTACCAAGCATGTAACCCCGACCCTTGAACAACTCGACAGTTAACATATGTGTAACCACCGTAGCTACCCACGCATGTAGCCCCGACCCTTGGAGTAACTCGACTGGTTAACATATGTTTCACCAGCCTAAGCAAAGGAACAAATGTAATATAAGGAGTTTAACGACACATTATGAAAACATACAGAACATCGTTTCTTCTACATTAAGTTGAGGTGTTATACTGTAAAATTAAAACCCTGTCTGCTGTAATAAAGTTATAAGTTCAATTATATACGTAGCTCGCTGTAAAGCCTCCCCATCATTAGCCAACTATATTACATAAGCGACTTTTAGTGTGATGGGGATCATGACTCTTTATTTACCGTTAATTATAGTGTTAATTATAGTTTTACCGTACTAAATACTACTTTTCAATGCTCACTAATGACCTAGTCTCTAAGATCACTGAAAATGACACGTTCTTTAAAATGTTAATTTATTACTCTTCTCCGGGGACAACTCAAAATAACATCATCTCCACATTCTGTTGTTTTGAAGTTTTAAGAATGTAGTAAAGTATGTATATTGTACGTACTTTTCCATTGTAAGTACGGCACTCATTAGTAAAGCTGAGTTACCTGATACTGTAATAAGTAGTGATATTTGTGGTATAAAGTAGAACACATAATATATTATAACTTATTACATTACTTACTTATAATAAGTAGTGATATTAGTGGTATAAAGTAGAACGCATAATATATTATAACTTATTACATTACTTACTTATAATAAGTAGTGATATTAGTGGTATAAAGTAGAACGCATAATATCTTATAACTTATTACATTACTTACTTAATAGTAATTCTACATACAATAGTAGTGATATTAGTGGTACAGAGTAGAACACATAATATCTTATAACTTATTGCATTACTTAATAGTAATTCTACATACAATAGTAGTGATATTAGTGGTATAAAGTAGAACGCATAATATCTTATAACTTATTACATTACTTACTTAATAGTAATTCTACATACAATAGTAGTGATATTAGTGGTACAGAGTAGAACGCATAATATCTTATAACTTATTACATTAATACTTAATAGTAATTCTACATACAATAGTAGTGATATTAGTGGTACAAAGTAGAACGCATAATATATTATAACTTATTACATAACTTACTTATAATAAGTAGTGATATTAGTGGTATAAAGTAGAACGCATAATATCTTATAACTTATTACATTACTTACTTAATAGTAATTCTACATACAATAGTAGTGATATTAGTGGTATAAAGTAGAACGCATAATATCTTATAACTTATTACATTACTTACTTAATAGTAATTCTACATACAATAGTAGTGATATTAGTGGTATAAAGTAGAACGCATAATATCTTATAACTTATTACATTACTTACTTAATAGTAATTAGATACATTGTACAGTACTGTAATAAGTAGTGATATTAGTGGTACAAAGTAGAACGCATAATATCTTATAACTTATTGCATTACTTACTTAATAGTAATTAGATACATTGTACAGTACTGTAATAAGTAGTGATATTAGTGGTACAAAGTAGAACACATAATATCTTATAACTTATTACATTACTTACTTAATAGTAATTAGATACATTGTACAGTACTGTAATAAGTAGTGATATTAGTGGTACAAAGTAGAACACATAATATCTTATAACTTATTGCATTACTTAATAGTAATTCTACATTGTACAGTACTTAACAGTAATTATACATACATAATAAACTAACATACGTTATAAACTAACTAAATATAACGCATAATATCTTACAATTTATTGTACTAAATTTTTACAGTAATTCTACATTATTTTACAGTAATTCTACATACTTAATAAACTAACTTTAAGATGTTTGACCAGGCTGGTTTATTCCCTCTAACGACCCCACCTGGCTGAGCTCAGCAACAACAATATAACTAACTAGTAACTGTATCTCGTTTCAGCAACAACAATATAACCAACTGTATCTTGTTTCAGGCAAGTAGAACTGCTATAAAAGCTCGCAATATGGAGAGGCGAGTACAGACTCTAGCAGATACAATCTCCCAGAGACAACACTATGTCTATAAAACTGGTAAATTCTTCATAATATTCTCTCAATACTAACCGTATAAAACTGGTAAATTCTTCATAATATTCTCTCAATACTAACCGTATAAAACTGGTAAATTATTCATAATATTCTCTTAGTACTAACCGTATAAAACTGGTAAATTATTCATAATATTCTCTTAATACTAACCGTATAAAACTGGTAAATTCTTCATAATATTCTCTCAATACTAACCGTATAAAACTGGTAAATTATTCATAATATTCTCTCAATACTAACTAAAAAACTCACCTGTTTAAGAAAAGTTATGGCTTGAGCGATTAATTGACAATATAACTTTATGTTATTTGCTTAAACTGTTTAGGATGCAACCTAATGTCATGATCTTTTTGAACTTATTAGCAATTAGACTGTTAGCTCGCTTCATAAGCATGTCATCTTCGTTCCAAAACTTTTTATGTCCTATGCATACACTCCTGGATAGTTATCTTGATCAAGTATCTTTGTTGTTTCACACAATAGAGCATAAGTTTTGTGGTTTATCCACTGGGCTTAGAGTTTGTGTTTAAGCTACCAAATTTTATTATTATTATTATTATAAAACTGGTAAATAATTCATAATATTCTCTTAATACTAACTGTATAAAACTGGTAAATAATTCATAATATTCTCTCAATACTAACCGTATTAAACTGGTAAATTATTCATAATATTCTCTCAATACTAACCGTATAAAACTGGTAAATTATTCATAATATTCTCTCAATTATACTAACTGTATAAAACTGGTAAATTATTCATAAAATTCTCTCAATACTAACCGTATAAAACTGGTAAATTATTCATAATATTCTCTCAATACTAACCGTATTAAACTGGTAAATTATTCATAAAATTCTCTCAATACTAACCGTATAAAACTGGTAAATTATTCATAATATTCTCTCAATTATACTAACTGTATAAAACTGGTAAATTATTCATAAAATTCTCTCAATACTAACCGTATAAAACTGGTAAATTATTCATAATATTCTCTCAATACTAACCGTATAAAACTGGTAAATTATTCATAATATTCTCCCAATACTAACCGTATAAAACTGGTAAATTCTTCATAATATTCTCTCAATACTAACCGTATAAAACTGGTAAATTATTCATAATATTCTCTCAATACTAACCGTATAAAACAGGTAAATTATTCATAATATTCTCTCAATACTAACCGTATAAAACTGGTAAATTATTCATAATATTCTCCCAATACTAACCGTATAAAACTGGTAAATTATTCATAATATTCTCTTAATACTAACCGTATAAAACTGGTAAATTATTCATAATATTCTCTTAGTACTAACCGTATAAAACTGGTAAATTATTCATAATATTCTCTTAATACTAACCGTATAAAACTGGTAAATTCTTCATAATATTCTCTTAATACTAACTGTATAAAACTGGTAAATTATTCATAATATTCTCTCAATACTAACTGTATAAAACTGGTAAATTATTCATAATATTCTCTCAATACTAACTGTATAAAACTGGTAAATTATTCATAATATTCTCTCAATACTAACCGTATAAAACTGGTAAATTATTCATAATATTCTCTCAATACTAACTGTATAAAACTGGTAAATTATTCATAATATTCTCTCAATACTAACTGTATAAAACTGGTAAATTATTCATAATATTCTCTCGTTACTAACCGTATAAAACTGGTATATTATTCATAATATTCTCTCAATACTAACCGTATAAAACTGGTAAATTATTCATAATATTCTCTCAATACTAACCGTATAAAACTGGTAAATTATTCATAATATTCTCTTAATACTAACCGTATAAAACTGGTAAATTATTCATAATATTCTCTTAATACTAACCGTATAAAACTGGTAAATTATTCATAATATTCTCTTAATACTAACCGTATAAAACTCGTAATGACCATTAAATTTGTCAAATATTTCAAATTTTGTGTTTTATCCATTCAAGTTTAATGTGCCTAACCAAATTGAATTGTTTTACTTTTCTCCGTCTTAAATTAGATTTAATATTGATGGAAAATGTAAAATTGTGCGGTCTGCGTGTACTAAGCTTAGTAATTTTGAAATTATCCCCCAAGCTTTGAGATTTCTCAATATAATTATATTATATATATGTACTGCGGACATGTATTTTTAGTGTAAATATTTCAACAGAGGCTTGGAATCTAATTTGTGGCACGAGCTTGGTTTGCTTGATATGTGAGAAAATATGCTTAGATAAAATACATGGTATTAAGGTAAGCATCTAGCAGCTACCCTGTAGCCTCCTAGTAACCACCTAGTAACCACCTAGTAACCACCTAGTAACCACCTAGTAACCACCTAGTAACCACCTAGTTACCACCTAGTAACCACCTAGTAACCACCTAGTAACCACCTAGTAACCTCCTAGTAACCACCTAGTAACCACCTAGTAACCACCTAGTAACCAGGTCTAGTAACCACCTAGTAACCACCTTCTAACCACCTTGTAACCACCTAGTAACCACCTAGTAACCACCATACCTTGTAAAAGTAAACATCGTATCATGACATTTGATACAGCTCGACAGTGTCTGTACACAATGTACAATGTACATTGTACAGTGTATATTTGTGTTAAATTATCTCCCCAGTACAACTCTAGTTCCTATGACCTACATCATGTCGTTATCTTATAAATCAGGTAATGTGTAAGGCTTCACTGGCTCAACAAACACAGTGTCTTTAAACAAAGTGTGCTCCATTCTCTACTCTATTTACAAAGTAGTAGGATTGAATGTCCTGTATTTAGTAAATTTCTCGTGACAATGTTTGAAGCCGTGGGCTCATGAGGTAGCTTAAGTCATTTCAAGCTCTCAATCAAAACGTCTACATTGGACTCGTGTGTCACTGGAAGAAATTAAGAGTATAAGTTTTGTCTTATTCTGAGACGACACTGTCAGCTATTCATACACTGGAAACTATCTATACTATATTATATATATATTCTGACAAGTTTTCAGGTTTCTATTTTTAGTTCGAAAACAGTAAACATTTTACGCCCAATCTGAGCGTTGTGACCCACTGAGGCAAGTGGTAAAGTTCAGAATTGTCAAGATTGGCAACTGTGGCTCCAACCAATAGAGCAATAACATAACACGGTAGTAACCAGCTAGTAACCAGCTAGTAACCAACTAGGAACCACCTAGTAACCAGCTAGTAACCAACTAGGAACCACCCAGTAACCACCTAGTAACCACCTAGTAACCACGTCGTGATCACCTAGTAATCGCCTAGTAACCTCCTAGTAACCTCCTAGTTACCACATCGTCATCACCTAGTAACCACCCAGTAACCACCTAGTAACCACCTAGTAACCACCTAGTAACCACCTAGTAACCACCCAGTAACCACGTCGTAATCACCTAGTAACCACCCAGTAACCACCTAGTAACCACCTAGTAACCACATCCTCGTTCAGACTTAAACAACCACAACATGGAGGTGGGCAAGTTCAGACCTAACACAGTAGTGGACCAGAATGTGGTGATAAAGGACAACAGGACGCCCTGTGTAAAGGAGAGACACTCAGCTGCAGACCTCACTCCTGCTCTCATTGTAAGTTAATATACATTTACCAAACCCCCATTAACCAGGCTCCATTTACCAGGCCCCAATTTACCAGACCCCCATTTACCAGGCACCCATTTACCAGGCCCCCATTTACCAGGCCTCCATTTACCAGGCCACCATTTACCAGGCCCCCATTCACCAGGCCTCCATTTACCAGACCCCCAATTACCAGACCCCCAATTACCAGGCCCCCATTTGTGTGTTACATTGAGACCCTGGTTTAATGGAATTTCCTATCGAAACAATTTGGCAAAATCGTCTCCATGAAATTCCCGGTAAACCAGAGTTTTGCTGTAATGATAAGGGACTAATTATACTTCTTCCCGTCTGCAGTACCGTTGACCGAAAATATAATTTATTTCAATTTCAAAATTCCCTCATTTATGGAACTGTTTACGAGTGCTCGTAAATGTCATTCTGACAGGTTCAGTAATTACCGTTTTTGAATGTAAGGCTTGCTGTATGAGGTCACAATGTAACAGTAGTAGATACTAGTAGTAGATTTAGCGAGATGTTAACAGTAAATGATGGTGATTTGCGCTGTAATTAGCAGTTTTACTAATTAATTAATAAACCGGGACGGTTAGCTTAGTGCTGGAGAGTGGAGCTGCATTTAAACTCACATTATAATGCCCAGTTCTGCGAATCCTTTCAACTTTAATGGCCATTTTAGGGATAATTCGACTGTGCAATCTTGAATCTCATAAGTCAAAGTTAAATGCTCGATACCTATACTGGTAAACTGCTTGAAGTGTAGTCATTCTCTGAATCTCTGCAGCTCAAAACTGGAATTCATATGATTTTACCGATAAATATAATGTATGGGGGGTGCATCAACAAATTGACGTCATGATTCGAAACTCAATGTTCTACACTTTAATGCAGTTGTAGGTAGTCGCCTTTGCAATTGGCTTATATAATTGGCTTATATAATTGGCTTATAATCGATATTAAAGTATGATTCCACAGAACAGTTAATGCATTTAGATCGTTTAACCGTTTAACATATATAATTGTACATTTGCCTAAACTGACTAACATTTAAAAGGTCTTCAAGAATGTGAGGGAGGATGGGAAGGACTGCACGACCCTGTACACTGATCCCCACTACTTTGGTCGGGTTTGGTTCAACCAGATGCAGAAAGCGTTCGAGGCCAACAAAAGGGTGAGCTCAAAACATTCTTGTAGTGATTTAATTAAGTTTAATTCGTATCATAGTGCATTATATAGCAGATTTTTATATCAAAAAGTAATTTTAAAGATTATTTCTGTTGTTTCAATCTTCTAAGTTTGCTTTGTAGGGGTGTAATAAGAAAAAGTAAACAAGGGTGTTCATATATATGCGTGTGATGGTATTCATCACAAAATCCAAAATTCATTCTAAATCGAATACACGTTACCAATCATTATGATTAAATCATCTGCTTTGAGTTTTAAACTTTAACAAAATCCAGAAGAAAAATTTTAAAATCTTCTCCTACAGAAAAATATATAAAATTGACTGCCGGAAAAGATTTCATCGAGTTTTAAACAGATACTATTTAATATTTGAAAGCATAAACACCGTCCCACTGAGGATCGTATGGTTCCATCCAGAACTTTCTGAAGAGATGGACCAGCTCATTTCGCTCCAGCTTTCCACTCTTGTCAGTATCAGCTTTCTCGAAGAAGGTGTATGCAGCCTCCTGGGGTACATCAAAGGCTTTCATCATGGTCTTCAGCTCATCGACATCGACAGTACCATCACCATCATCATCCAGGACATCGTAGTAAGAGTTAGAGAGGAGGGCAATTAAGGAGGGTTCTCCACGTCGTCCCCTTTCTCTCTCCGCTTCAGCGAAGACTCTGTTAGCCTCAACCCAGTCATCTCGATGGAGACCGTGCTCTAGGTCTACTCCTTTATGCCAGAAGAAAGTCTTGCATGCATGCCTCATCTTCTCAACCTGCTCATCAGTAGCGTTGACCAGCTGTCTCATTCTGTCGGGCCAGTACAGGACTTCATCCATCTCCATCCTCTCGTCACTGTCCAGATCGAAAGTGTCAAACCTCTTGTAGAGTCGGGACAACATCTTGGGGTGAAGGTCCTCGACATTGTACTGCCAGGTGTTACCCACGCTTCTTAAGTACTTGTAGCTTTCGTTGTTGGTCTCGTCGAGTCCTGGCATCTTGTTGGCCTGGTCACTTTAGCTACATAACATTTGGTTGTTAATTTTGTCAAAATAAATTGTAATTTTCAATAAAATTAACCGGGAAAGAGATTGTGAACTAATTTTACACAATTTTAATATCAGAATATGCGAGAAGGTTAAATGCTTGGGAGGGGGGGGGGGGGAGCCAATGCTTCTTAGTTGCGACTAATGTTAAAAGTGAAATGGAAGATTAAGCTTAATTTTCATAGTTGGTCCGTACTATAGGGTACGTAAAAACAGCAGGGTACTTGCGGTACGAAAAATTGAATTTAGGGTACGTTAAGCTTTAAAATTGTTGACAAGACAGAACACATAGACACTACTGCTGAAGACAGTGAATCTGATAATGAGATGTCCATTGATTCCGCTTAATATCTTTAACTTTATCTTGATGATAAATTAAACATTTTAAACTTTTTAAAAACTCGTTTAAATCGCGTGAAAATAGTGGAAAAATTCACGTCAGAAGTTTCAAAAGTACTCTTGCATACGGACGGCGAAACTCGAGGGTACGAACCAACTATGTTAATTTTATTTTATCTTTGACTTGCTTGGTCGATTAAGAGTGATAAGACAATCAAACAACGTATTTTTGTTTTCAATTCAAATGTAACATTTGAGATGATAGTAAAGTATAAGTCTAACATTCATTATCATACCCAAGTTAAGTGATGATTATAATTAATTACAAAACATTTCAATACTAAAATACAAGGTAAGTTTGATGTGAGTTTAAACTTTAGAAAACAAAATATCGAAAACAAAAAAAGGAAAGTTCCAAGATCGTTTACAGATCACGAATTCAAGTCCATTCCAGGTAAGATATCATCAAGTTCCAAGTGAATACGATCTAGTATTTGTAAGCGTAGACACCATCCCACTGGGGATCGTATGGCTCCATCCAGAACTTTCTGAAGAGATGGACCAGTTCAGGTCGCTCCAGCTTTCCGGTCTTGTCAGTATCACCCTTCTCGAAGAAGGTGTAGGCAGCCTCCTGGGGTACATCAAAGGCTTTCATCATTGTTTTGAGCTCTTCGACATCGACAGTACCATCACCACTATCATCCAGGACATCGTAGTAAGAGTTGGAGAGGAGGGCAATCAAAGATCCTTCTCCACGTCGTTCCCTTTCTCTCTCGGCTTCAGCGAAGACTCTGTTAGCTTCAACCCAGTCCTCTCGTGCGAGACCGGTGTCTCGGTTTACTCCTTTGTGGAAGAAGAAGGTGTCGCAGGCAGCTCTCATCTTCTCAATCTGTTCGTCAGAAGCGTTGACCAGCTGTCTCATTCTGTCGGGCCAGTACATAATCTCGTCCATGCTCATCTTGCCGTCAGTGTCGAGATCGAAAGTGTCGAACCTCTTGTACAGACGTTCCAACATCTTGGGGTGAAGGTCCTCGACATTGTACTTCCAGGTGTTTCCGACACTTCTCAGGTATCTGTAGCTTTCGTTGTTGGTCTCGTCGAGTCCTGGCATCTTTGATAACGTTTCCTTGAGCTAAACTGGAGAATATTATTTATCAGCAAAATTGTTATGATACTTATCAGATATGACTGGTAACTGAATGACAAGTCAACAAGAGAAAGAAATCTTATAAAGTTTCAATAGTATGCCGAGGACTGCTAAAGTTTCCTTCCTTAAATGCAAAATTTCGAATGAAATATGGGACTTATGGGATTTATCAACATAGTTTGCAATAAAACTTAGTACAATTGTCACGTTAAGACCCGGAGGGCGAATAAGCCGTGGAGGAGAATCACCCTCGCATCAAATCCAAGTCATCATGATCAGCATGATCATGAAACTTCAACCTTGACTGAAGAAATGGACAGCAGCTCTGTTTATATACTGCAAAAAATTCATTATCGTAATTGGTCATTAATCGTATTAATTATTGATTAATTAAATTGGATACCTAAATTGAACTCTCAATTAACACTTCCGGAACTGATTTCTGGAGCTGATTATAGAATGAAGGGCTGGTGAACAGGCTTGGTAACTTTTTGGACAACTTTTATTCGATTAATTTAATCAGTTATCATTAATTGGTTTC
Organism: Bolinopsis microptera; assembly: GCF_026151205.1. Classification (NCBI taxonomy): domain Eukaryota; kingdom Metazoa; phylum Ctenophora; class Tentaculata; order Lobata; family Bolinopsidae; genus Bolinopsis; species Bolinopsis microptera. Next base: position 3,801,917 of record NC_087074.1, read on the forward strand.
AATTAATACGATAAACTGAGATCGTCTAATTCTTAAAAATAATAGTATAGAAACCCAAGCAGAGCAGTATTTATAATTAGATTTTTATTAACATTACAGAAGAGTTATGATAAAGACTAATAATATAAGTATAATTCACAACGCTGGGTTATTCCACTAAATTAAATAAACCTGGAAGCGAACCTTCGTCTTTTACTATTCCATTCAAGAGGGCTGTAGCTTCACATTACCTCAAGGCTCACCTCAATAAAAAGTTCGATTCCAGTATGTTTGTCGTTTGATGGTGTTCAACAAAACCCCTTTCTCAAACACACCATAAATTGGGGTCAATATTATCCCAAAAGGCCGACCCAGAACATGAAAGACGAGACAATAATATCAGAAGCTGATAACAATTCTCTCAGGCTCGTACAAAAAAGAAGAATAAGAAACAAAACGTGAAGAAGGAACCGCGACCCGTCATTATAAAGGAGTACAAGGTTGATGCTTTAGGTTCGTGTACATTTACAATTTACGTTCAAATTACAAAAGAAGTTTATTAGAATTGTTGCAGGAAAGACTTCCAAAGAGAACGGTACTTGTTTAAACACATCAAGCCATTATTTCAATTCTTTAAAATAATTAGTTTACAATTTATACGTCTATTTTACAGCTTTTCAGTTAATGAAGATTGTGTAATTCGTATAATTCACCGAAATTATTGAACGGATTTTTCACTAGATCAGCTCACTTGGCAATATTTATTTACCCTAAATTTGACCTTCATAACTACTCTTTACATTTACAAAAATTACCTACCATGTTAATTTCTCTCCTGACGGTGAGGCAGGGGGGGGGGGGCAATGGCATTTAAAAAAGTTCATTCATGCTACCCTGATCATTATGAGCCGAAAATATTTTTCGGGACCTAGCCCTCGAGAATTTTTCCTGAAAATTAATGAAATTTCCGGCCAAGCACCTTCTTAACTACTTACTATAACCTGATGGGTGTGCGACAATTGACCCCCGACAATTGACCCCCGACAATTGACCCCCTGTCCCCGACAATTGACCCCCGACAATTAACCCCCCGACAAATGACCCCCGACAATTGACTCCCCGACAATTGACCCCCCGACAATTGACCCCCCGACAATTGACCCCCCGACAATATAATTTAATACAATTTTAACCCTAACCCTAACCCTAACCCTAACCCTAACCCTAACCCTAACCCTAACCCTAACCCTAACCCTAACCCTAACACTAACCCTAACCCTAACCCTAACCCTATCCCTAACCCTAACCCTAACAATAACCCTAACCCTAACCCTAACCCTGACCCTGACCCTGACCCGGCCCTGACCCTGACCCTGACCCTGACCCTGACCCTGACCCTGACCCTGACCCTGACCCTGACCCTGATCCTGACCCTGACCCTGACCCTGACCCTGACCCTGACCCAGGACCCTGACCCAGGACCCTGACCCTGACCCTGACCCTGACCCCTGACCCAGGACCCTGACCCTGACCCTGACCCAGAAATTGCTTTTTTTTAAAGAGCTCATTTAAACTTTAAAGGAAGACTTTACAAAATTTTAAAAATAAAAAAAAAAACCCAAAAAAAAACCTCAAAACCCATTCCCAAAATTGAAATTTGAGGTAAAAATTGTTTTTTTGGGGTTAGACACCCCCTTTAGTACCATGTACTAACTGTTTTTCTGGAAAATGGGCAGTAGACCCACCAGTTAGTACCATGTACTAACTGTATTTTTGGGAGAAAAAATGACCCACCCAATGAACGTCACGTCCAGTACTAACATGATCCCCCCGTGGTATGAGCTTTGAGTAGCCTGGTACTTACTTCGTTACTTCGTTGAGTTCATCCGTGGAGCCGGAAGGGTCATCAGATATCTGACCACCTAGATGGCGAGTAGTCGACCAGTGAGTTTGACCAACTGCAGCTGTAGCCGGCGACCGGAGGGTTGTCCAGTATCAAAGCAAGAAAGTTCGACAAACTACACTTAAACATGTCAAAGGATGAATCAGCCTTTACTGTGTGAGGCACTTTGTTCCACAGCTTCGGTCCTTGAACTGCAAAAGACCTGTCGTACAGTGACTGGTTGCGTAAGGAACTTGACTTTGACAATGAGGGTATGACAGCTACATCCCCGTGTCTTGGGGTCACCTTGAACTTGATATCACAACAGTTTGGTACCACATTATGGAGAATCTTCCACATCATCAGGATGATATACCTCTCCCGTCTGCGCTGTAGAGACATCGATTTAAGCTATACGAGTCTTTCCCAATAGTTGAGATGTTGAAGACCGCCAATACGACTGGTGAAAGTTCTTTGCACCCCCTCTATCAGCTGAATTTCAGTCACCTTGGTAGGGCTCCAGAGTGGGCAGCAATACTCTAGTAAGCTTCTTACTAGTGACTTGTAGAGAGTAGTCATTACGGTCTTGTCGCGAGTTTTGAACACACTGAATACCCAAGATAGCGTGCTCCTTGCTTTGGGTACCATGTTGCCGATGTGTGTCGACCAGCTAAGATCACTTGAAACCATAACTCCAAGATCTCGGACGTTTTCGACAGGATAAAGTATGTCCTGACTGGATACTTTGTAACGCAGTGTTTCGGCAAAGAAGGGTAGCTCGGGGAATGAGCTCTTACTGTTATGAAGGTGATTTAACAGCTCGAACTTCTGCTCGTGAAGCTTCATGTTGTTGCTACGTGACCAGTCAAGAATCTTGTAACAACTGACAGTCTTCAAAACAGCCAATCTGTTTGGAGACTCTAGTATCATCGGCGAAAAAACTCACCCTAGATGATTCCACTACTTGTTCTAGATCATTGATGAACAAGATAAAGAGAAGCGGCCCCAAAACGCTTCCCTGGGGAAGCGTTGGCCTCCCACCCCCCCCCCCCCCCCCCCCCCCCCCCCCCCCCCCGTGAGGCATCACCATTCACCTCACCCTCAGCTTAACTTTCGCTTTATTTCTACCCCATCCATATTATGATCGTTTATCCGTGAGTGACTGAATAATTCTTAACAATTCCATCGAACCATTCAGAGCTTCTATAACTTATCTTAATTAACTTTTAACGATTATGTCTTGATCGTTATATACCTAGGTTGTGGGGTTTATCATAGCGCCTAGATAACGATCAAGAAGAGATCTCGAAGAATCCTATTTCTCACTAATGCCTAATATTTGGCCGCCTGATATGTGCCAAGATTAGGAGTGAGGAGCATGAACTATTGTGACACATCCAGACAACTGTTTGTTACCATTGAACTATTGTCCGTGTGTGCACTGTATGTGCTAACTAAGTTCAGCACGGTTTTTTGGCGATAGTCTAAACGCGATAGCTAGCCCTAGTGAACGCTTGCTATCGCAGACTATAGATTTGTGACAACTAGCGCTAGTTTGAGTAGCCTGCCATATTCGATAGCTATCGCGTTTAGACTATCGCAAAAGAGCAAAAAAACACAGCATACTCTCTAATATAAACACTGCCTCCTCTCCATACTAATAAACACTGCCATGATAATCAGAATCATTTCAACTCAAGATCACTTTAACAGAAATACTGTATACACATTGTACAGATCGTATCATTAGACTTTAGAAACTGTCACGAATTCTGCGTTTCTTGGTATTATCCTCGGTTGCTCAATTTACCACTTATTTTCGTGTCTAACTGAAGCGTGTTTTTATCTTAAAGTTTGGAGAACCTTCTTCTTCTGATAGGTCGGCGTCGACTGTAAGCCTTCCTTACGGTGGCTTTCACAACGCGTCCCCATTCCCCAACTCCTGCTATTGGAGAGAGAGACTCCCAAATTATACACCATAAATGGGCGATTTCACGTAAAGTAAATTAAACTTTGCACAAAAATTTGGCCTTATTCTGACTCTCAAGCATTACACAAACATAACAGAATCATGATAAATTGCATGAAACATCTCCTATGTACTCCACACACAGCTATATTAAGATTTTTTCTCCAACTGCTATGGCTTTTGAGTGAGGCACGTTTGAAAATGTAAAGTAAATTACAGGGCACAAATTGACATTCCTGACCAACGTGTATTGAAATCTCATTTCGTGCCCAGGTGTGAGAGTAAACATTTAAATATTTTTCATGCACATTGGCAAATGTCTTGCCTGTACTGGAAAGGGTTTGTTTTGGTAAATGGTTAATAGCTGTGTTCTGTAGAAGCCTTTGTTCCTTGTAAAGTAAGTTACTCTTTTGTGTCAAGTAGTTTACACTGTTACACAATCCTTTGATTTTAACTGTTTAAAGCTGCCCCTTTGTCTTTAATTCGTTTGCTAAGTGTATGAACTATGTAATATATGATTAATAATGATATATCAGTTTATCATTAGCCAATTAAGGGGGCCGGGGGGGCCTTCATCAAAATTTTCTCGAAATTGACTTTATAGTTGTTTCTAATAGAGGGGAGTGATATTTATCAGATGCTTTTGGTCCCATGGAAAAATATTGTTCCTAGACGAAATTATTATCGGTCAAATGTCAGCGCTTATGTGTAATTGTATTGCGCGAGCGATTTTCAATTTTTGAAAATCTTGGACCTCAAAAAATCGTCAAAAAACGAGGTCCAAGATTTTCAAAATCGAATAAAATATGTTTAAAGGCCTATCTCAAAATTCTGTCTGGCTCATCTCTTTTAAATTATCTCTAGAACATATCCTGAAAGTTTCAGGGTGATTGCTAAAAACATGTAGGAGAAAATAGATTTTTAGACTCGATTTTCAGGACAGGGGTTGAAAATCGCTCGCGCAATACGATTACACATATAAGTGCTGACCTTTGACCGACAATAATTTCGGCTAGGAATAATATTTTTCCATGGGACCAAAAGCATCTGATAGATATCACTCCCTTCTATCAGAAACAACTAAAAAGTCAATTTCGAGGGAATTTTTATGAAGACCCCCGGCCCCCTTAATTGGTTGATTGATCCACTGATTGGGTCCACAGTTAGCCCAGTTATACAGAGTAGGTAGGTGGGCGTAAATGTACGAATGTTTCCCAGCTCAAAATTTGTGTTCAAGCAGGCCACTGGATTTTCTGTAAAGTAAAGTATTATTTTCGAAAAGTCAATTTTTAACCATTTTTAACCATTTTTATAGATTTCTTTAATGAAATTCCGACCAGAACCAATCTATTATCACTTTTAAATAACTTTTATTCTGTTTGACAATCGTTACTTGTTGTGTTTTACTACTATTACTGAATAAAAAGCATATGTGTAAATTACTTGACACGTAAATTACTTGACATGTAACTTACTTGACGCTGGTATTGACATGATCTGATATCTATGGATCTAAATAAACAAGTACATTATGTCTTGACATCAGAGTTAGCTTGTTTTAGCAAGATTTCAGCAAGAAATAACATGAAATGTGGCCAGCAGAAAACTTTTTTGTTATTTATGTATAGTAATTTACACTAAAAACAGGAGAAAGTAGAATAGCATTGCTCCGAATCTGCTTAAATTTTGAGTCCCAAATTTTGCATACAGCTTCAGTGAAGTGGTATGCACCTTTACAGATCAAGAATTAATGAATATTACAACAATCTCTTTTTAGTAAACAGCTTTTATTATAGAGTAGTTTTAGCCTGTAAAACATGACAATTTATGGGTATTTTGAAAACGCGATAACACAAAAACGAAGTGAGATATTTATAAGCGGTTTTTTGTGTCTAACAGTTTATAATCTTCTCTTTCAGACTCCAATCAAAGCTAGTACCATAACTGAAATTTATTTTTTTCCCTCCTTGTTCATGTTTCATGAAATTGCCCAAATATATATTAAACATAGATATCGACAACAGACTCCGAGAGTCTTGAAGCTCTGTTACCAGCGCCCCTGGTGAACCTATTCGCTCTATGCTCCTGCACTGTAATTAGTGTCTAGTTCTTGCAGTTTCCTTCCTGTCAATAAATCGTTAATCTCAGTATTCTTTCCGCGATAAATTGGTCGGAGTGCTAACTCGGTAAATTCAATTTACCGCAGCCATCATCTATGAGCTGATTATAACAATTTTACTGTAAACTGTGGTCATAAATTCTGCGTTCCTTGGCTTTATCCTCGACTGCTCTAATAGGATCGAATTCTGAAAAACCCGGATTTAAAAAAAATCGACCGCTTAATTTGTTGAGCCATATATCAAAATTCCGATCACTCACATAAAGTCGTACTGCGATTCAGTAATTTTAAAAATTTCGTGCAAAACAATTAATCAGTAGTTGAGTTATATTCTTTTGAACGAAATTAGTTCCGCGAACTTAGAACCCACAAAATCCACACTTGAACATATTATATGGACACTTTCATTGAAGTTTGAGGATATTGGTAAATTTAAGAAAATAGCGTTTTCGACGATAGTGGCTTAATTTTAGCATCTATTAACTTAACATGTTCAGAAGTTCTGAACATTAGCCACGTGACCCATACTACATACCATATTCACTATCTGAAGCCTAAATCAAAATTCTACGAATGCTATAATAGCTACAATTCCTTCTCTATAACGCTGCTAAAAATCGCGATTTTTCAACTCCATTTGCGAGCTAAAATTGGTCCCATCGAAAGGTCAGTTTTTTTGCCGATTTCAGTGTTTTTATGACGATTCTGATCCCTTGTTGCCTGGGATATTTTGTAAAGTTCAAATTATAATATAGATATTGAGCTGTTAATTAATCACAGAGAATATTAAGATGGAGCCTTTCGTATAAAGTTTTTCTCGTCCAAAACTATTGATCTATCAAAATTGATGCGTATGCGCATTGCACAAATAAAGCTTATAACTCGGCCAATTTTTGTCTAATTTGGATAAAACTTTTGATTATTCCAAAATAAACGTGCTCTTTCGCAGGTAACAAGATCGTTACGGAGAATCAGATAAGAAAAGTTGATAACACTCTGCCATCTCAAAACCAGCAACCATATGGTAATCGTAATGATTTTCAGAATACGTACTTCAAAATACGTTCTTCGTATACTTTACTTTCTCCACCACTTGTGGTTGTGAAATGTACGAACCCCACCTTTCATTTCCCACAATGCGTTTACCAAGTTTACTTATTTTCTCCGTGTTTCAGATCCAGAGTTTTATCAGACAGAACAAGATGGCAACAACCCACCTCCTTTACAGGTTTGTCTCACAATATTTCTTGTGTACACTGCAGGTTAGACTATAAGATTGTTCTCAATTACCCACACCCCATTAACACGTATCCCTACCAATAACAGCAAGACAAGTTTATAAGAAGTTTGCAATGGTATATTTTTGGTTCGACACACGATATGTCCGATTACAACACCACTGCCGGAATGACCGGACTAATTTCCACATTTAGAGGATCTCTAATTCCTTTCTTTCAGCCATTGCACATTGAACAGGGGGATTCCATGCCACCTCCTCCAGACTTTGACTTCCCTGCTCCACTAGAATACGAGGATACATACCCGTAAGTCATTGGCACAAGTTCCAGTTTTGCAGTTTCCCGTGCGTTGTAATTTTCAGCTCTCCTCTCTCTAATTGCAGCTCTCTCTATAATTAGAGAGAGAGCGCGACTTAGGGAGATTGATATTTTGGCTAGTTCAATAAAGTTATAGACCCCGTCCCCTATACCTTGGATGGAAACGATATACCAGCATGCAGCAAGCAGCACACTCAAGGCAGCTCAGCCCTACTTCAACTCCGATTATACCGACGCAACTTCGATTACACCAACGTAACGGAAACATCACGTTGTCAGATCAGGGTTTGGCGTATCACTTCATTAATAAACCCATCTGCTATTCCTTTTGCGCTTAAGTTTTAATATGTCTTTACTTACGTAAGTTTTAATATGACTTTACTACTTACGTAACGATCTATTATGACTTTACTTACGTCTTCAACGTTCTTTTATTTGCAATCTTTCATCTTCAATAGCATTTCAACTAAAGCATTTTCTCTAAAGCTGGTAACCTGCCACTCTTTAACTAATTATTAACCATGATCCTCTTCTAAGTTTTTAGCTTTTACTTTATAAATTCATCTACTATTTCTCTGCGCTGACGTTTTATTATGACTTTACTCATGCCATCACCTTTCTTTTATCTGTCATCTAACATTTTCATCAGCACCCTTCTCATCAGCTGGTAACCTGCTACTCCTTTAAGTTTTAACATATTATGGATATACTTCTAATTTAGAATCTGTTTTGGTCACTTATTTTACAACTTAAGTCGGCAGAGTCTTATTGCTCGCGCATTTGCTTGCTTAAATTTTAGCCCTCTTTACTGTTTACTCTCGCTTGCGCTCCCCTTAGTGTCACAAACACTAGTGTAGGGCTCCTTTTCGACTGAGTCCTGTTTCCCTTGCTCATGCTCGCTAGTTAGTGCCGTATTTTTGTTCACACACTCCCGCGCACGTAGCATTTTTTTTACAGCTAGGCACTGGAAGAAGACCTCATTTTGCACAGTGTAAACATTCAATCGAATAACAGCACAACTACGGTGCACATTAAAAACAATGTTAAATTAGGCCTTCTTTCGGACTTCTTCTCAGTGATTAAAGTGCTGCTACCTAGCCCTGCCTACCATTGAACTGTAATTCAAAACGTTCTTTTGATGTTGCCGTACTGCACTGATCTCTCCTCGTTCACTTGCCTGGCCAAGTGCAGTGTGGCGGCTCCTTAACTACTATTGTAGGCTTTGTGTGTTTATTTTAGGCCAAACAAACTTGGCTGGACAGCTCTTGACCACCCATCACAGCATGCACCTCAACCTCTCCCACGTAACCTCCTTGTGGACCACTCTCTAGTAAACTCTTTACCACTATAATTATCCCACTATTACTGTTTTCCCCAATCTTCAATATATTCGGATCTCATATTGTGCACACTCTTTTAGTGATATGTTTCAATCTCCATTGCGACATGTTTCAAGTTAATATCTTCAGCCCACTTATTATCTTTAGTAGTTTAATTCCCCCTTACTCTGTGCCTAGCACTTCACTCTCATTAGTCTGCATTTAGTGTTTAAGCCATTAGTAACCCTTCTCTCCTTGTTTTCACTGTCCGTTTACCCAGCATCGTGATAATTACCTGCACTACTTTATTTATTCTACCTCCTCCTACACGAGGAATTCTTAACACGTGGCTACATCACGAGTTACCCAGCATAGTGATATTTACCGGATACTAAAATTTTTCTCGACAATTTGTCCCTCTTTGTTGTGATATGTTTCATTCTCTATTGCGACAAGTTAACCAGTTATTAGCTTCAGCCCACTTATTATCTTCTAGTAGTCTATATAGACCCTCTTTACTTTATAACCTCATGGTTGTGGCACTTAATTCTAGGGTGTTTTAGTCATTAACTGTTAATCTTCCGATTTTACGGTCTGTCATACGTTCACTCAGCACCTGTACTGATTACCTGTATTAATCACTAATCTCCATCTCTTTGTTTTTCCCAGCCGCTAATCTGTAGCTCACTTTTAATCGACCCAGTTTAGACCTCATGTCATTTAGATCTTCTATGTTGAGACAAGTTTTCAGATAATGGTTTTATAATTACGGTACTGAGCAGTACTATTTATCACAACTACCTATTTATATAAGTATATAGCACACTTCACAATCGACCCATCTCTAGACCCAATCATGCATATGAGTTTATGTCACCATCACCTGCAACAAGAGTTTGTTACCAGCATCACGGACAAAGGATAGGACAAAGAAGACACTATCTGCCACACTTATAGAGCCTGGCAAACTCTAATCAAAGGTAAGTCTGGCAGTGGTTCACACTCTGTTGATATCTCTTTAATGAGACTTGATTGAGGCCTCTCAACTTCCCTAGTTGAGTGTGTCCCACAACCAAGCTCATTGCCTAGAAGTCCTGCATTATTATAATGAACCTGGACATACGTGGCAAGTATAAGCTCTTGAAACCAAACCAAACCAAACCAAAGTCATTGGCACTAAACTTCTTACAGTAATCACTTGTCAGAACTTCCAGGGAGTTAATTACATAATTAACAAGGCTTTGTAAACATGTGCTAGGAAGAGATTTTCGTGTAAGATTTATGGAACGCGCGAAAATGCAGGGTTTTGTCGTTGACGCCTGTGCGCAAAACGCGCGGTTCGTGCGCGCGTGCCGCTCGCACGCGTTAATTATATTAACAATTAATTTGTTGTTGTCCTAATTTTATGTGTGTAAAAAACTTCCGATTTGTGAAGATATTGTGTCGAAGATATTTGGGGTACTAAGTGCTCCCAGACACATTCATCAACAATTGGTTTTTCATTGGATATCGGATGTAATTTTTACTACCGTTGATATGACATTCTCTACATTTATCTAATTATAGCATTAATCTATTTAGTGAAACTAAATCTTGTAATGCACAACATGAGGGTGTTTGCAGTTGGTTAGCCCCACAAATCAGAGAATGCCCTTAGCACATACAAATTATGATTTAATAGTGCTAATATCGGTTAATTGTTGAACCTCTCAGGTCGTTGAACCCTCCAGTCAATGAATACGCTGGATCGCCTGCTCCCTTAACAGTACATCAACCATATGATGATGAGGTCGTCTATGATGAACCGGTTAGTGTTATAAATTCTTTCACTCGTCATGTCACATGGTTACTTTGTCATAGGGTTCATGGTTGACTGCTTTGGTAATAACACCTCAAGCTAGCTCGAATCTGTGTATTAGGTTTACAAGTGGTAAACAATCTCTTCTCTGTCAGGTTCGCACGAATGTACCCAGAGCCCCAGCCGCTCCTCAAGCTCCAGCCGCTCCAAGAGCGCCTCCCGCTCCAGCCGCCCCGAGGGCACCACCTGCCCCAGCGGCCCCTAAAGCACCGCCAGTTCCCGTTGGAGGTGCTGTTCCAAGGGCGCCACAGCCACCAAATGCTGGTTTGCAGAGACCCAAACATGCTCCTGCTCCTCCCGCTGAAGAACCTCGCAATTTCCTTAATGACATTCAGCAGTATTCTATCAACACTCTGAAAAAGGTATAGTGTTCAAGTGTTTTTGTCTAAATTATCGTCCTACTTCATTAGGCATGATAGAATTAAACATTGAGCTGAATTGTGATTTGCTTGCATTAACAAGCCTCACAATCACTTATGGTAGATTACATATTATACGTATCACCATATAACACTCCGATATCCCTGCAGGCACCTAAACCGGAACCTAAACCAGAACACCACTACGCCTCCATGGATGTGATGTCCATTCTGAGTAGACGGCTAGTCATGCAGTCGAGTGACACTAGTGACTCTGGCAGTGACAGCTCGGATCAGGATTGGGATGGCGACGAGTAACCACCGTAACCATAGTAACCACCTATTGGCTATTTGTGGCAAACAAATGGAACGTAAAGAATGGCAGATTACCATGACAACCTCAAACCTGTATCATTAACTTGTCCGAGCTGCTGTGAGGCCACACACTTGAGAGCGGCAGTTTTCAGTTGTCTAGATTTTAGTCCAGCTCCCGCTGGATGATAAATTAAGGAATCAGTACATTAAGTTTAATGATTAGCTGTTTGATTTCCGAGCTAAACCGGAAAATATTCGAATTTACGTCGCTGCAAATAACTTGTTGATTAATGACTACCGATCGGCTATACACAGCAAGATGAACCATTTATACTTTTTACTACTGATGACTCTGATCACAGAAACTGTCCAAGAATGATTTTATCCGATTAAATTGTTTTATTTTTGTATAAAATTTGTGGTTATTACATGTTTTGTATTGTGATATTCATTGTTTCAACGGTTTTTATGTTTTTAGGTGTTAAAGAGGGTAAACATGTTTTTATGTCCCTACTACTACTAGCAATTATTATTGTTCCATTCTGACTTAAGCTTTGCTAACACAGACGCACAAATTTGCTTCATTAAAACTTTTACATCATTTATTTTTATGTTATTATTATTACTTAAATGTAAACAACTCCTGCTAATCAAATTTGGAATTCATTTTCGGTTTGCATTTAATTGTTTGCTTATACGTATAATTAAATATATCTGGCTTGGAAAGTTGCAATATACAATACGACTGAACTTTCAGTCATACACATTATATAATATAATTGAACTATGAACTATCACATTTTGTTTCAGTGTTGATTTAAGGACTTTTAAATGTGAACAAAGTGTTTATTGAATTAAAATAACGTGCGGCCATAAGTTGTTTTGCCGTTATCATATGCTCCAGGTGATGGTAGCTTTCTGCAATCTGGAGTGATCACTGTATATTGTAAATATGATATCAATATGATTAGAGAATGAACAGGAGTATGAATATGATATTGGATATAGCTATTTTATGTCGAATCTATAGCTTTAAATTTTAGTTTTATTTGGGAATTTCATGAAGATCTATCACCAGATCACCTGTAGTAATATCGCCAGCCGGTAAGGTCTGCTGGGTATCGGATACTTTAACGGGTGATACTCGTATAAATATAATATCTGTTCCATATATTAGTTCCATATATCAGGACCGTCGACTGTTCCAACTCGGCGCGTGTCCTGGTAGGTTGTAAACCTATAACGGATACTGTTGGCGCTCCCACCTCCCATGCAGTTCTTGTACTCTTATTTAATCTAATCTGACAGTTATTCGAAAATGTACACGTACGTGGGCATATTTGTTCCATTTTATATTTTGGCTATGAATTAAATGTCTAAATAATTGATATAATACTATGGAAGTTACAAACTGGATCGGATGATGATTAATCACTCTACACTCGACTGTCACGTGACTTTTTCAACCCGTTCTCTAGCTGGTCCTGAACGACTATTCGAAACCCTAGCTAACCCTCTAATTTGATCCTATAACCCTAACCCAATCCTTAACAAAGCATTTGCTGAAAACATAACCCTTCCTTATACATTATACGGTCATATCACGTGATCGGGACAGTTTTTCGCCAATATCTCGTCAGGGGAGCATGTGTTGACCATTGTTAATTATATTTATATTTATTAATGGTCTGGCCCGGCGCGCGCTACTTCGTAGCACTTGCTGCTTGCCGTCAAGAAAAAAGCGGCGCGCGCTACTTCGAAGAAATTTAGACGAGTAACATCCGTCAAGGCCAGGGAGCATGTCATGGCGGTGATTCGGAAGCTCAGCGTCCGAAAAAAACATCGATTGAAGGGTCGGGGCGGGCGCGCCCTTTTAAAACAATCTCGAAGATTAACTGTTGTAGAAAAAGTGATTTAGCACGCTCGCGCTCTTTACAAACTATTAAAATACTAAACAACAAATTTAAGTTTTTGCACGACGCGACATTCGACAAAAACATTTTAAACATTTTTAAACAACTTTTGGTACCGCATAATAACAACCTTATAAACTGCAAAACTAAAGCTACATATCATTTTGCAACATAGCATAGCAGTTCAGTTGATGCTTGGGTCCGTGACCCCCTCAAAATGTCTGTCACGGGTTTAGTTTGCTGGTCAACTATTTCGAAAACGAGTAGGGGGATCATGATTACTGTGCCGCGCTCAGCCTGTCATTCCGCCAAATCTTTATTAATGAACATAATAGCCTGGGGTCCTCAGGTAAGGATCATGAGTGTTTTTGAATCTGAGAATTTGACCATTTTCGCCGGAAATAATCACGAGTATCACTTGTGATACTCCCCCTCGAGTATCACAAAAAAATTAGGGTGAATCCTCTTAAACTGAATAAAATACATAACCATATGCGCAAAATCCATTGTTAATTGTAGAGTAAGTTTTTATTTTTAACATACGGTGCATGCAGCTGATACAAAATGTAAAAACATCCTATTATATCCTATATATGATATAACTTCCCTAGCGATTTTAATTTTCGAGTTATTCAATTTATATTACCGATAAAGGTATACAATTTTAATGAATTCGACTAAGTTTAATTCTGTATGTCGCTTTGAAAGATTTTCGATAAAAAAAAGTACGCATTCTAGCAACACACATTTAGTTAAATCCAATGTACGATGTACAATGTACATTGTACAATGATTACAAAGGGCCTGGGTTTCTAGATATAAATCTAGCAAATTCAACCTGGGTCACTGTTTAAATAAAGCGTTCCTAGTTAACCATACAATCACCCCTAATTAGCAGTACTGAACACACTCCATCTCCTTCTCTTCAGCTCTCCTTTCAGCAGCTCAATTTCCTTCTGACTCCCCTTCAACATTCCCTTATTCTCGTACGCACGCCGGGACAGATACGGTAACACAGCCTCAATGGGTCCGTACGGTACGTACTTATAGCTGCAGTACCCACCTGCTCCTAACAAGTACGTGACTTGATCACACATTCCAAGCAGCTGCCCGAAGAAGATACCTCCGTTTGCCGGACAAATGCCGGACTGTCTCATTCGCTCCACAGACCACAACGTACTGGATGGTGAATTCGTTGTGGGATGCTATTATCACCTGACATTTCTGTCTTTCGATCTGCTTCAGGACGATTTCAACCATATTGTGGTAGCATGAGTTCGTGTGTGCTTTATCGGGGTATATAGGGTCCTCGTAGTTAAGGTCGAGCGCACGTTGGCGTTCTTGTTCCATGTACGCGCCACGGACAAGCTTTGCGCCGAGTTTGTAACCCAGCACGTTCGCTTTATCTGCATCATAGATATGCTGGGACGGGGTGGACTTTAGATAACACTGATACGTGTTGAACACGTGAACGTTTTCCTTGTTATATCGGGACATCATCTTGTTCGCAAAGTAGCCTATCATAGGTTGGAAGTAGGTCTGTTCAGCGTCGATGAGTATCTTGGCATCCAACTCAACTGCGCGGTCGCACAGCACAATCAGTCTTTCTTCGACTCTATTAATAGCTTCTAAGTGATCGGCACTCATTTTAATTTTACCATCAGGAAGATTGAGATGTGTTAACACGGTGTAGAGTGGTTTCTCAGGTGGACCAGGCATGCAAAATTCACGGAATCTGTGGTATTTAATATGGCCCATTTCATCCGGAGACATTGAATTATACATATCTGTGATTTCACTTTCGTTTAAATCAGCGCCCAGACTGGTCAACATAGCTCGGAAATTATCGAGCGTCATTCTTAGTTCTGCAAGAAGTTCTTTGGGTCCTAGTACATCTTTAGGCAGGTACTTGGTGTTGATATAGGAGGGCAGCGTACCTTCAAATGTTTGGGAATGTTTGATATACAACTCCTGGATCCGATGCAAAAAATGAGAGCCTTCAAGCAGTGCGTTGGGTTTACCCAGACCTGTGACCTTGATGGCGGAGAATGCGTTTTTATCACCAACTTGGCTCGCTGTCTCCAAACATTCCAGGATCATTTTCAAGTTCTCCTCACAAATGTCTTCTCCTTTGTAAGGATAAGCTCGAGCTACCGCTTGGTGGGTGTTACGTTTGGAGGAAATGGAATCCTGCTTAAACTGCACTTCTGTAACAGCAATCTCGGGAATCTCATCTGTTTCTTCCTCCTTCAGATCTGCTTCAACTGAGTAATCCAGGATGGGCTTCACCCCGTACTCCTGCATTTTTGAGAGTTTTGGTCGGAGATCATTCACATCAGCTCCACCGACAAACTGACCATAAAACGTCATCCTCATAACAGAATCAAACATCTTTTTCGGCAGCATTATTTTGGAGAACTTCAAGAGTTTCTCGTTGTTATTTACAATGGAATCAATACCACACAGACCCAGCACAATACGGGATCTAAACAGTTCAAACGTGTTTTTCGACTCATACGCTGCTTTCGCATCCTGGAAGTTCAGGAGAACGGGCGGAACAACGTGACTGTCAGTTTGTGCGTCAGAGCGTTTGTGACGGGCTGGAGTGCTGTGCTGAAGTTGGGGTAGAGCTTGCAGACGTCCGTATCGGGGGAGAGCCCCCAAACTTGTTGATCTCAGTACATTGTTGACTCTTAGCATCACTGTAAAACTGACATTTCATACGAAATTTATTATAGGAAAATACAAGGAATATTATATCATAATACCAAGGCATCAAGCAAAGCTTTGAACTTTCTTGATATGATAAATAAATGCATCAATGTAAAATCTTGTCGGTAAAAGGTTCCCGAGGAACATCAAAGAGGAACAGCAAGCCACTATCAGTATCACCAACGGTAAAGTTTCAAAATTATTATAACCATGTATCTCATAATATACTATTGGCAGAGAAAGCTGCGTTATAATGCATACTGCATAGGTTATTGAATAATCGCAAGCAGACATACTAGGCTTTTAAAGTATAAGTATGCATGACAATTTGTGAAATTAAATCTTGGAAAATTCAGTTACATATTAATCACGAGACACGACTTAAATTATAAGTATAACTTTCAAAAGAATCTGCACGACTGCACCGAACAGGAAACTCTCCAAATGTGTCTACTGTTCATGATAAAATTAGAGATACTCCTTACAAACTCAAGCAATTATCAATTAAGCACGGTGCTAAGTTAAAACTGACAGGATACAAGAACACGACCCAAATATAACACACATAACCCCGGCATGCGCAGGGATTATATTTCAATTTTTCCCGCGACGCGCGGGAAAAATTGATAATAATTTCGAGTGCGAAGCACGAGGGATTATTATGAAAATAACCCCGAGGTGCTTTAGCACGAGGGGTTATTTTAATATAACTTAAGCTTGCCGGTGTTATGTGTTATAAACCCCTCCGGGTTAGTGCTAGGACCATTACATTTTATATTTTACTCTTAATTCTTGTTATTGGAGGTAATCATCATGATTATTCGAAATGGAATTGAAGAAGTAATAGCCGTATATTGAAATTCATTAGAATTAGTCAGATAGAAGTATATAAAATTAGATAAATAGAATTTATAGAACCAATAAGGTAATCGATTTAATTCACAAAATCTGGATTCTGTAGTCTGAAAAAGGCTACTTTCATTAGCAAACAAGTTATCAGTAAAAGTCAAAATAAACAATTATTTGAATTTAGGATTGTCCAAGATCTCGGTTCATCGATATGTAGAATTAAAACCAACAAGGTAACAGATGTAATACATCAAATCTGGAGTCTGTTATCAGAAAAAGGCTACTTTAAATAGCAAACAAGTAATTAGCAGGAGGAAACAAGTTTGCATGCTGGGTTTTGGAATATCTCGACGATTGGGTAGTCGGAATTCAAACACCTTCAGTCTGCACGGTGGGGATGCGAGAATGGTTGAAATTTCTTCTGCTGATAGCTCTTGTTCGAATCTGGAATTTAAAAAAAATTAATTGAGCTCAATCATAGTATTAAGTTAAACTTAAGCATTGTAAATAATTGACATTTTAGGGTTGAAATTAACTAGCTGAAATTTCAAAAACTTAGTTAAACTGGGTTAATTATAAACCCCTCCGGGATAGAATAAGATTCTGATAATCCCGGCTCCCGCTAAATAGATTTTGATAATCCCGCCTCCCGCTGTTAGTTTTTTCCCGCTGAATGAATAACCCCGGCATAGTTTGTATAATCCCGTCCCGCTATTTGGTTCGACCCGGTTCAGTTATTTAACAGATATTAATTTGTCTCTCATGAATAAGGCTAGTTTTAATCTTCCCACGAGAATATCTGTTCGGCGCTTAATTAATGTCACGTGTCCTGATGACACGTATCACGTGACCTCCCACTACGACGCGCATTCGTCAAAAATAACACGTGACCTATAACCTAACGTAATAAATATAGATCTGCTTGGCACGTGCCAGGAGTTGGCAAAGTTCCAGCAAGCTCCTTGTTATTGAATATCTTGGACCAGTTCCAAAACCTGTTCATTAGTTTCGTTTGACCGTTATTGCGCATGGATCTTAGTTCAGCCTCAGAGGAGGATAACCCCTTATTTGATGTTAGAGTGGAGGAACTTCTCCAAAACCGTACACCAGCTTCAACCATCAAAGTGAACAATTGGGCAGAAAACAAATTTGATACCTGGCTGGAAACCACGAGCTTTCCCTATCTATCCTTTGAAGATGTTGACTACGACAGATTGAATTACATAATGGAGCGCTTTCTTTGCGACGTTGGGGAGAAATTGAAATACCGCTCAATGCATTCCGTTATAACTGCCTTGAATAGGAAGCTCAAGGAAAGGTCCGTCGACCAAGACCTTTTTGTGACCAAACGGTACGAGCGGTTCAGGCGAGTGTATGATGGGTGGCTGAAAGAAAAACAGGCGTCTGATATCAGTTCTCCAACTAATAAGGCTGGTTACATCACAGAGGCTGAGGAAGAAAGATTGTGGGATAGTGGAGTATTCGGGATCAGCACACCTATTCAGCTGCTAACCACAGTAATATTTCTGTTGTGCAAAATATTCACGCTCCGTGGTGGAGATTAGTTGAAACAACTTAAATCCGGTGACATCACGATCACAAAGCTTAAAGACAGGTGTGAAGTTTGGTACAGAGAACGCAGGTCAAAGAATAAACAACCGGGTTTGAAGAGCATTAACAAAGAACGGAAACAGGTGCAGCATTTTGATCCAATCAACGAGTCATACTCGAGATCGTTTTCCTTTGTTTACCAAGTGTTTCTGAGTAAATCTCACCCCAAAGTGTCCGATCCTGAGTCGAAACTGCAACTCCTTCAACATTGTTTAACTTTGAAAAAATGTAAGAACTTACAGGAAGCTAAAGTGTGGTTCTGTAACCGGAGAGTAGTAGGGAAGAATTACCCAAAAGAACTATTCGAAAAAGCGATGGAAGAAGCCAAAATAGATCACAAAGGAAGGAACCTCTCCCTGCGATCTATCAGACCCTCCTCAATACACAGGATGGCAAAGAATAACGTTCACCCCGAAAAGATGAGGAAAAGAACCGGTCACTCTTCCATCTCTGCCCTGAACCAGTACACACGGTAAAAATAAAAATATTATAATTAACCCAGTTTAACTAAGTTTTTGAAATTTCAGCTAGTTAATTTCAACCCTAAAATGTCAATTATTTACAATGCTTAAGTTTAACTTAATACTATGATTGAGCTCAATTAATTTTTTTTAAATTCCAGATTCGAACAAGAGCTATCAGCAGAAGAAATTTCAACCATTCTCGCATCCCCACCGTGCAGACTGAAGGTGTTTGAATTCCGACTACCCAATCGTCGAGATATTCCAAAACCCAGCATGCAAACTTGTTTCCTCCTGCTAATTACTTGTTTGCTATTTAAAGTAGCCTTTTTCTGATAACAGACTCCAGATTTGATGTATTACATCTGTTACCTTGTTGGTTTTAATTCTACATATCGATGAACCGAGATCTTGGACAATCCTAAATTCAAATAATTGTTTATTTTGACTTTTACTGATAACTTGTTTGCTAATGAAAGTAGCCTTTTTCAGACTACAGAATCCAGATTTTGTGAATTAAATCGATTACCTTATTGGTTCTATAAATTCTATTTATCTAATTTTATATACTTCTATCTGACTAATTCTAATGAATTTCAATATACGGCTATTACTTCTTCAATTCCATTTCGAATAATCATGATGATTACCTCCAATAACAAGAATTAAGAGTAAAATATAAAATGTAATGGTCCTAGCACTAACCCGGAGGGGTTTATAACACATAACACCGGCAAGCTTAAGTTATATTAAAATAACCCCTCGTGCTAAAGCACCTCGGGGTTATTTTCATAATAATCCCTCGTGCTTCGCACTCGAAATTATTATCAATTTTTCCCGCGCGTCGCGGGAAAAATTGAAATATAATCCCTGCGCATGCCGGGGTTATGTGTGTTATAATATTTTTATTTTTACCGTGTGTACTGGTTCAGGGCAGAGATGGAAGAGTGACCGGTTCTTTTCCTCATCTTTTCGGGGTGAACGTTATTCTTTGCCATCCTGTGTATTGAGGAGGGTCTGATAGATCGCAGGGAGAGGTTCCTTCCTTTGTGATCTATTTTGGCTTCTTCCATCGCTTTTTCGAATAGTTCTTTTGGGTAATTCTTCCCTACTACTCTCCGGTTACAGAACCACACTTTAGCTTCCTGTAAGTTCTTACATTTTTTCAAAGTTAAACAATGTTGAAGGAGTTGCAGTTTCGACTCAGGATCGGACACTTTGGGGTGAGATTTACTCAGAAACACTTGGTAAACAAAGGAAAACGATCTCGAGTATGACTCGTTGATTGGATCAAAATGCTGCACCTGTTTCCGTTCTTTGTTAATGCTCTTCAAACCCGGTTGTTTATTCTTTGACCTGCGTTCTCTGTACCAAACTTCACACCTGTCTTTAAGCTTTGTGATCGTGATGTCACCGGATTTAAGTTGTTTCAACTAATCTCCACCACGGAGCGTGAATATTTTGCACAACAGAAATATTACTGTGGTTAGCAGCTGAATAGGTGTGCTGATCCCGAATACTCCACTATCCCACAATCTTTCTTCCTCAGCCTCTGTGATGTAACCAGCCTTATTAGTTGGAGAACTGATATCAGACGCCTGTTTTTCTTTCAGCCACCCATCATACACTCGCCTGAACCGCTCGTACCGTTTGGTCACAAAAAGGTCTTGGTCGACGGACCTTTCCTTGAGCTTCCTATTCAAGGCAGTTATAACGGAATGCATTGAGCGGTATTTCAATTTCTCCCCAACGTCGCAAAGAAAGCGCTCCATTATGTAATTCAATCTGTCGTAGTCAACATCTTCAAAGGATAGATAGGGAAAGCTCGTGGTTTCCAGCCAGGTATCAAATTTGTTTTCTGCCCAATTGTTCACTTTGATGGTTGAAGCTGGTGTACGGTTTTGGAGAAGTTCCTCCACTCTAACATCAAATAAGGGGTTATCCTCCTCTGAGGCTGAACTAAGATCCATGCGCAATAACGGTCAAACGAAACTAATGAACAGGTTTTGGAACTGGTCCAAGATATTCAATAACAAGGAGCTTGCTGGAACTTTGCCAACTCCTGGCACGTGCCAAGCAGATCTATATTTCTTACGTTAGGTTATAGGTCACGTGTTATTTTTGACGAATGCGCGTCGTAGTGGGAGGTCACGTGATACGTGTCATCAGGACACGTGACATTAATTAAGCGCCGAACAGATATTCTCGTGGGAAGATTAAAACTAGCCTTATTCATGAGAGACAAATTAATATCTGTTAAATAACTGAACCGGGTCGAACCAAATAGCGGGACGGGATTATACAAACTATGCCGGGGTTATTCATTCAGCGGGAAAAAACTAACAGCGGGAGGCGGGATTATCAAAATCTATTTAGCGGGAGCCGGGATTATCATAATCTTATTCTATCCCGGAGGGGTTTATAAATACAGCAGGGCCCTCGCCCTAGGCCATACCTAATACAACAACTATAGCAGCCTCTAAGATGAAAATTAAGACAACACGGGTCCTGGAATGGAATGCTGCTTCACATGTGAACAATATAAAAGTCAACAAAAGGACTTTATCACGGACTTATGATGAAAAGATAAATTTAGTTTTCTCTCAACCTTATTCTCGAATAGAATAAATATTGAACGATATAAACTAATAGGTAGTACTACTCTAGTACATTACTGGGCCGCGCTCAGCCTGTCATTACCCCTAAGTTCCATGCCCGAATTTTCACTCAAATTTTTCACCCAAATAAAATTTGCCCGAATTTTTAACCCACATTTTTCGCATCGACTGAAATATTCGGGCTAAAAAAATTCGTGAACTTGCGCACGAATTTTTTAAATTTCACTCAAATAACATAGTCGCTGCGGTTGTAATCAATACTATTATTACTATAATTGCATTTCGTTGTCCTAAATGTTTCTGGGATTACCTAACGCATATCATCATAACACTAATGATAACAACGCTATTACACTACACATCGATTACACGATTAGCCATTTTATTGAGGAGCTGCAGTGAGTCATTTTCGGGTTCCCAAGAACCAATGTTTTATTATCTGATATTTAGGACGACTGAGGCATGAAGAGAACCGAGGAGGATGACTGAGGAGGACTGAGGAAGAGGACGAGGAGGACTGAGAAGGAGGAGGAGGACTGAGGAGGACTGAGGAAGAGGAGGAGGAAGCATCTAAATGTTATTTCCACAACATTCTTGTTTGTTTTTGTTCCGTTCTTGTCCGCCCTACTTTTTGTCCGTTTTGAAAATATAGGGTACCGAACGGACAAAAACGGACACAAAACATGATCCCTCCCCAGTCCTTATATCTTTATATTAATTTAAGTTGGTCAAACATGTTAATTGCGAAGGAATTATTCTTGACTATGAAAGTTCAAACAACTTAATTTAGATATGTCAACCCTATTTTCTTAAATTTATAACACAA
Source organism: Bolinopsis microptera (assembly GCF_026151205.1). Lineage (NCBI taxonomy): Eukaryota > Metazoa > Ctenophora > Tentaculata > Lobata > Bolinopsidae > Bolinopsis > Bolinopsis microptera. The sequence goes on from NC_087074.1 coordinate 3,824,263, forward strand.
AAAAGTTTATAGAAAATATATGAAGGACACTAATTTGCTTCTGCACATTGGTTGTTACACTAGTTTACGTGATGTTTACGTAATTTTCATCCTAATTTAAACTTAGGTGGTCGCAGTCTCGATCTCACCCGACGCAACCAATACGCGTATCGATTTCCGCACGCAAATTATTTGGGCATGGAACATGTCACCCGAATAAATTTATTTCACAAATAAAATTTGCCCGAATTATTTTACCGTATTATTTGGCCATGGAACTAAGGGGTAATCTCTATTCGGTGTTTATGAACATGATAGCCTGAGGTCCCCAGGTAAGTAGTACAACGCTGCAGCACAAAACTAAAGCACACTGCTGACTGCACAGCGAAGGTACTGGACAAGAGACAAGAGTACAATTGTCAAAGCGTCATATCATCGCCCTGTAAGGTAGAACCAGACGATTTTATGCAGCACAGTAAAATGTTTTGAGGACTATTAGAGCTATTATGTGGGCTGAGAGTGCGAAATTGCAACTACATTGATGGAAAATACCAACTCATAAAATTATCCCCGTTGGAGAACTGAACCGCGTTGGAGAAGTTTGCTGAACGACAATTTGAACAGTAAAACTGACTTGGTGGCAAAGGTGGCATTAACAATTGAATTTGTGACCTAAAATAAAAATATTTAACGATAAACACCCCGTTATCAAAGGTAAATTTGACGGATGTTACTCGTCTAAATTTCTTCGAAGTAGCGCGCGCCGCTTTCTTCTCGAAATGGCAAGTGCTACGAAGTAGCGCGCACCGGGCCAGACCATTAACAATGGTCAAAGGTAAATTAATTAAAGCTATTTAAAATTTCAACAACGGTGTCAGAAGAGTGCTACAAACGAATTTTCGTATAAAAACTGGTTATAAAGATCGAAATATGGAGAGGTTGATTCACGATGTCAATCCTTCGCAGCTCGGTGAGGCACAGTGGTGCATCTCGCCGATCTACCGAAGTGGTTGCGAGAAGCATTATTTGATGCGCGCGCGACCCAGTAGTGCATCGCGCTACAAATGGAGAGGAAGATGAACGAACACTATCACGTACCTTACCTTTTATAACGTCATTGAAAATGAAAAACGGTTGCACAAAGCTACCCGCTAAAAAGCCCGAAATTGCAATACAATTACTCTAAAAGCCCAAAATATCATAATTTACTACCTCACGTCACGTCTTGTGGTACATTAGCGGATATAGTAACCACGAATACGAGTCACGTTTACAAAATAGGACGGATTTAATACCCGGCGATTAAATTATTGTAACCATAACAACCAACAACAACGTGACTATGTAAGATAAATATATTAGATATTCTTAACAACGTACCTAGCTTTAGATACCTATCTGCACAAAACTCAACTACAAAGACATGAGAGAGGGCGCCATTCCCTCTGAGCTGCATGCATGCGCGCACAAAATGAAGCAATATACATTTTACAATTGCAAACTAAACATGCTATAATTTGTTGTAGCGCGATGCATTGACCATTGTTAATGATCAGGTGTTATGTAGGCATGAGGTAGTATTGTTAGGGAGGCAGGTAGTATATATAATCTGTATGATAAGCCGTTTATTCGTTGCATAATACCAAATGTCTCGTGCACAGAGTTTGATTATAGATAATATTTAAGATTCTTTTATCTAATTACTTAGTCGGAACCCCGCAGAAAAGGGGATTGTAATTTGTAGTAATGTTTACGGATGATCCATATAAGAAATTAAACAGCGATTTGATGAGGAAAGTTAAATACAATTTGACGAGGTATTCAATTTACGCAAAGTTTAACCTGGACCGAATGGTGCCAGACGGCGATTCTGTTTGAAACAAGGGCCGCAGAACTGTATAGATTAATTTTGTGGTGCCCAAGGGGCTGAGGTTATACCGGTTGATTTACCGAACTATTCGAATTAATCACGATTAAACCCAAGTTGCGAGATAAGGAACGACTGAGTTTATTATAGTGTTGAGTTCAAAGGTCAGTCATGCGGCTAGCATGATTAAAGCGGTAATCATATGAGATTGAGTGCAAGATACGAAACGCTCACGACTACAAAAGACATGTGCACGAGTTTCTGATCGCCTTTTCTTCAGCCATCGCTCTTTCTTCAGTAACACGGCCCAGGGTGGTTTAGTGCGTTGAGCTCTCTCCCATGTCACTAGTTTCACAAATAGATTGTCCCACCGCTACCAGAACACTTCTTCCCGTCACTCCCAGCACTAGGCCATGGAGTTTTATTCCCGAGGTATTGTTTCTCATATTGATTAGATGTTGTTCAACTTCATGGCAATAGTATTTTCCAATTATTGCTTATATCCCTTTCCAGGACAACCCCCTCCCGCGGATTCTGCCTCATTCCTAGCCGTCAGGAGGGAACGTAGCCTTAGGAGAGAACGATGCCAAATCCCGGTCAGTCACTAGACTTATTATACTGTATACATTGTTTAGTTAATTGTTGTTTGTTATTATATGTATTATTTTATTATATGTTGATTTATCCGTCCTGACGTGTCATTAGATTCTTAATTAAGACCATCGTATAATATGTCCTCTTCAAGTTCTCATATAAATCTACTTCAGCAGTGATCCTAGTAGCTACACGTCCATCATAAAGTCAACCTGAGAGAGAGTCAGCCAACCCCGTAACACACAGTCACACACAGTTCCAATTGATCATCGTCATCCAGCTGCCCGACGGATTTAGGGTAACGGACTTTGCCATTTGATTACTTGTTTTGATACCTTATTGATCTTATTAAATACATTACTTTACAATCTTAATTTACGTGTTTCAATTGGCTATCTTCCAGATATAAATTCACCTAAAAGTTCGAAGTCCATAATTGCAGTATAAATTCCTGTCCTAAAATTTACCCTTGTACACATGAGAGTTTGGGCTTGAACTGGTCCCTGAGTGAGTCTCAAGCCAGGAGGTATTCCATAATATCGGAACTTGAATTTCCATACTCTAGTTAAAAGGAGCCCATTATACGTAGTTAATTTAATGCCATCCAAATTTAATGAAATATAGTAAATAAATAATCTCTAGAAGTTATGGAAATTTGGAGCAGTAAATAGGCCGTTAAGTAAAGTTGTCGTGCTGAAATCCGAGCACGCCTCTTAACATCAGGCCTGGCGCGCGCTACTTCGTAGCACTTGCCATCGGGAAGAAAGCGGCGCGCGCTACTTCGAAGAAATTTAGACGAGTAACATCCGTTAACATTAACATTAACATTTCGAGAAGAAAGCGGCGCGCGCTACTTCGAAAAAATTTAGACGAGTAACATCCGTCAACGCAATGCACTACTGGGCCGCGCCGCCATCTTCTCGCAACCACAGAATCACATGCAAATATGCAGATCGGCGAGATGCGAAGGATTGACATCGTGAATCAATATAATTTGTATCACAAACACGTCGTGACCCCCATTGTCGTTACATGTACATAATAGTAAATAAGTATGAAAAATTCCATTCTCAGTAATGAGGTGCTCCCTGACAAATACAAAGTATTTAGGCTTGACCGATCCTTAAGATCGCATCCAGTGGATGCATCCCAGCCCAAGAAATTCAGAAAAAACGGTGGTGGTGTTCTGATTGCCCATAGAACAGACATTGATATCTCGAGTCTAAAGTTCTCTAAAGTTAGTGTTCAAGCTGAATTATTATCCATCATAATTAAGACTCAGTGTGGAAGAAACTTTTGTATATCAACATTTTATAGAGTAGGAACGCTTGGCTTAGATAATTTTGAATCTTTCAAGAAACATTTTGTTACTTTAGCATCTGCCAGAAAATTGCAAAGGCACATTCTGGTAGGTGACTTTAATTTGGCTTCGATTTCCTGGCCAGATGGTCAGTCATCTTGCCAGCTACATTCTAGTTTTGTAAATTTTCTCACTGATGACCTTGGACATACACAACTTATTAGCTCCCCTACTCACAAGTCAGGCAACACCTTAGATCTTGTGTTCACTAACATTCAAAACCTTATTAAGAATGTTAAAGTTTTAGATCAAAACGAAATGTGTATGTCCGACCACTTTTGTATCACATTTGACATTGATATTAAGACCAAGTATATTAAGCAGCCTAAAAGAAAGATATTTAATTATAGTAAAGGTAATTTTAGGGGCCTGAATTCTGAGTTATTTAGCATCGATTGGGATAGTATATTTGAGTGTAATGATCCTTATCTTGCCTGGAGTCGATTCAGAGGAGTTCTCGGTGCAGCCTGTGACCGATGGATCCCTAAAAAGACCATTAAGTCTCAGTTCCAGCCCCCATGGTATGACTCCGAATGTGATCGTCTCCTACGAAATAAGGAGAAATGGAGAATAAGGCATAAGGGGAGCAACTCTGAGTCTCATAAACAAAAGTTTCGTGCATTTCGCACAAAATTTAAAAATTTGATGGACGAAAGAATGAGACTCAGTGTTGAGGATGACTCCGATGATGCTCTTATCTCCAAGAAATTCTGGACCTACGTTAAATCTAAATCAAAGTCAACCAGGATCCCTGAAACTGTCAAATATCATAATCGCTTTCGAAACAATCCATCTGATCAAGCTGCCCTTTTTAACGAATATTTTTATGAGCAGTTTTCTCAAGAGAGCGATTATGGCATTGACATAGATTTTCGTGATGATTGTTTTTCAAGTCTTGTGTTTAGTAGAGAAGATGTTCTGTTGATTCTTAAAAAGTTAAATCCTAACAAGGCCCCTGGCCCTGATGGGATTCATGGGAGGGTCCTCAAAAACTGTGCCCAAAGCCTTGCATACCCACTTAGTGTTTTATTTAACCTGTCTTTCTCGAGCGGATGCATACCCCCTGATTGGAAGCTGGCACTTGTAGTACCAGTGCACAAAAAGGGCGATAAGTCTTCAGTTGAGAACTACAGGCCTATCTCGTTAACATCTCTTGTAATGAAAGTCTTTGAAAGGTGCATAAAGACTGCATTATACGCTGCATGTTCTGATCTGTTGGATGACCGACAACACGGTTTTGTTAATGAACGTTCATGCACAACCCAAATGATACCTTTCACGGACAATCTTGCACTTGCATTGAATAACAGGTCCAGGACTGATATAATATATTTTGATTTTGCGAAAGCTTTTGATAGCGTTTCGCATGACCTCATTTTAAGTAAATTAAAGAATATTTTTAATGTCGATGGACTAATGCTTAAATTTATTAAGTCCTATCTTGAGGGGCGACAACAACAAGTAGTGATAGGAGGCCAAACGTCTTCTTCTCTACCAGTTCGGTCTGGTGTCCCTCAAGGTTCTATACTTGGCCCTTTATTGTTTGTAATATTTATAAATGACATGTTCTCCTGTGTCTCTGAAGGCACCAATATCGCCCTTTATGCAGATGACACTAAAATTTGGAGGGAGATCCTTGGTTACCCTGACCATCACATAATCCAAAATGACATCAACAGATTATATGATTGGTCAGTGAGAAATCGAATGAAGTTCCACCCACAAAAGTGCAAAGCCCTCTCTGTGTCCCTGCAAAGAAACGTGCTGGATAACTTGCCATTCAATACCTTCTTTTATAAACTTTCTGGAAGTGATATTGACTTTGTGCCCTCTCAGTCAGATTTAGGAGTCGCAATAAACTCCAGGTTTAATTGGGGTGCACAATGTAAAGCGCTTGTTTCCAAAGCTACCTCTAGACTTGGACTACTTAAGAGAACATGTCATTTCACTACTGATAAAAGGCAGAAAAGATCGTTCTATTTAGCGTTAATTAGGTCTATATTTGAACATTGTTCTGTCATATGGTCCCCTCAATCTGCAACTCATCTTCAACAGTTTGTTGCTATCCAAAAGAGGGCTATTAAATGGATCAATGGTGAACCTTACTCCAGTTATAATGACGATAAACTTGCTACAGAGCAAAAGAAACTAAATATTCTCCCTGTTAAACAGAAGTTTATTTATAACGATCTCATGACCTTCTATAAAATAGTGAATAGCATAATTCCAGTTTCGCTCCCTACATATATAGTCCTATGCCGTCCAGAGGGCACCCGATACACTAGGCACAATGCTCAAATAATTGATATGTCGGATACTTCAACTTACATGAGTACCACTGTGCCCTGCTCGGATGCCTTCCGAAATAGCTTTTTTCATAGATCTATGCTGAAATGGAATAGTCTACCAGTATGTATACGGCAGTCAGAGCGGATTTCTACTTTTAAGGCCAAACTGATCAAGTACCTCTGGGCTGCCGATACAGTCTGGCCAGATTAGCTCATCAGTCTTATGAGTCTCAGAAATTTGTTTTTGTTGGTTACAATTCTGTCCGTCCAATTTCCTATCTGCTTGTCCTTTTCTTTTTCTTTATCAGTTGTGACGGAATTGTAATGAACAAAATCCTTATAATTATTTATGATATGTTTGATTTCTTGTTAATGTTTGTCATTCAAATTTGGTAGACGGCCCCAACGTTAATGTGGCTCTTGCTATGTGTTGGTTCAGCCGAATTAATTATTATATAATCAAGTTTATTTTTCTCGTTAGTTGTCATCCGGCCAAACATTAAGCAACTTATATTGCAGCACCATTTACCATTTAGTATATCAAAATATGTCATTGTAATTTTGCATGGCTGAAATGTAACGCTTGATTTATATATATAATGATTAATTAAATTTTCAAATAAAAAAAAAAAAAATAGTGGCGAAAGCCACGAAACAACTACAGCCGCGCACACGTACACGCGACTTACGTACCTGGGGACCTCAGCTAGGCTATCATGTTCATAATAGAGATTAGGCGGAGTGACAGGCTGAGCGCGGCCCAGTAAATAATATGAAAATCATTTTTGGCGGGTTATGAAGAAATAACTATTTTTATTAGACGCGCGCCGTGACAGGCCACAGGAGGGGATAAGTGCAAAGAAACTGCTGCTAACTGCTGCTCACTGCTACTAACTGCTGCTCACTGCTGCTCACTGCTGCTCACTGCTGCTCACTTGCACTGCTACTAACTGCAAGACAGCAGCAGTGAGCAGCAGTTAGTAGCAGCATGATCAGCAGCAGTGATGAGTGAGCAGCAGTGAGCAGCAGTGCAAGTAGCAGTGAGCAGCAGTTAGCAGCAGTTTTTTGCACTTAGCCCCGCCTGTGAGGCGTGCTTGTATGTCGTAAAACGGTATTTGCAATTTGAACTGTTCATGTTAATGCTTTAAGATTCGAATTAGTTTTGATTTTGAAGGTAACCGTGAAGATAAAGATAATATAAAGATTAATATTTAGATTTGTTTATGTAAATTTTGATATTGATTGACGATGTCAACCCATCGAGATCGTTGCTCTGTTTCGCAAAGTAAGGATCGACGATGCAAAGCAAGAATGATAGTTCGCGCGGCGCGTCGAAGCGGCGAAGTCTTCCAAATTTTGATATTTTACTGTAATATTTTATGTTGTACATAATTTTACGGACGAAATTATCCCAGGGGGGACTCCCAACCCACCGCTTCGGTGGGTAGTTGACGCACCTTTCACAAGCAAGAGCTCCTTTGGTCTACTTGTTGTGAGGTGTCTCAGCTACATGGGTTGGGGGTTGCTCTAACCAGAGCCCTCTCGCTCGCAGTAGCGCGCGACCGCCGAAGGCTTGTGAAACAAGCGCGTCACGCAGTACGTGTATACACATGGCTATGTGAAGGTTGGGGTCCCCCCTTTTTTTTTAAATATAAAGATTTGAAATACAAATTTGTGCACATTGACTTTAAATACTGACCATTCAAATCGAAATCAGCATTTACAAATGTACACAGAACGTTAGCAGCAGTTAGCAGCAGTTAGCAGCAGTTAGCAGCAGTTAGCAGCAGTTAGCAGCAGTCAGTAGCAGTCAGTAGCAGTTTCTTTGGACTTTAGTCTCCCTGTAATCTGCTTTAGTTCCTCGGGCACGATTATGTGTTTAGTAAAATTTTCGAAGTTGATGTTATATTTATTGATATATTTGATATTATATTCTGAATTGATTAATATGTATATGGTTATTAGACATTGTTTACTAACTCATTCATATTCCTTTTATAGCCTTTCTATGGATTAAAACGAGTTGTTATTCTCTCCTACATTACCACAATGCGACGAGGACTTATAAAGACTTACAACTTCGAATGCAGACTCTCAAACGGTTCGTGATTCAGATACCATTTAATGGAGCAGGATATGACAATGCCAACATTCTCGAACCCAGACCACCAATCTGAGCAGAACAACTGCTACAGAGGCCATGAGAAAGAAGGTGGTGATACATCCATGAATTCGATAGATACGGAAATGTTCACGAGATTAAGATACTTTTAGCCCAAAAGAACTCATGGAGAAAGCCTAAAATCCAACGAGGATGTTCTCAACGCTACACATGCACCGAAACCTACGATACTTTCTGAGCGCATATGTTTTAGCAGGTAATCTTGAAAGCAAAGAAGTGGAGAGGACACAACAGTTTTGTCACTAAACTGAGAGAGCAGCAATCCAAGTGTATTTTGAGCAGGGCCCAACTGAATGAGAGAATAAGGATCAGTTTGTGTGCGGTATCTCAAGCGTGGAAGCACGTGAAGCACTGCAAAGTGAGAAAATAGACGAACCAACATTAAGTAAAACAAAATTTTAGTAAAACAAATTTTAAATTTTGTATTTTATTAATAACAATCAACATATCATATCATATAAATAACGCCGCGTGTTGGTTGACTGCTCAGTATGGTGAATAATTAAGCTTGACAAGGTTCCCTGCGCATTTACAGAACATTATGCGGCGATCACATGATCACGAGACCTTGGAGCGCCAAATTTTAATTAAACTTCTAAATCGTACATCACTACGAGTTACTTCGGCTTTTGAATTATAGGATGCGATTGGCAGGTATTTCAGTCATTCATACTTAATCGGTTAAAGCTGTATATTTTAGATCTCACTAGTTTGAACTATGAAAGCAGAACTAAATAATGGACAATATACCGACGACAATACCAAGGAACCCGAGTGCCGCATGACTTTTCGGTCCGTTTTACCGAAGGTTATCAAGGCTTATAAGAACGACTTACGAGAAACAGTTGCAGTAGAGATCAAGAAGAGAGGCTCAAACCTTAGGAATCGAACGTTAATTCAGAGCATCAACGCTGTGCGCTACAGCAGTCGAACAATAATTCACAAGTAAGGACATTAACTGCGAAGAAATGTGGAAGAGAGGACACAGAGTGATACGTGTAGAGTTCGGTGTTATAACTGTAACAAGTTTGGACACATGAAACCGAATTGCCCCGAGCCACGCAGATTCAATAAACCACGTCCCAAGCGGTCCTACAACAACAACAATGGTCACTACAGTCCGAAACACTACCAGTTCAAGAGGACATTAAATTCTGTATATTGGAGATAAGGATGGTGAGTTGTACAGCATGAAACATGATCAATTTGATATATAAACATTAATTTATAAAACTGGATTTTGACGCTAGTTTTGCTGATGTAAATGCCCCTTTCTAAATTCTCTGCTGATGTAACAAGATGTCTGGAAACCGTAATTAATATGAGTAATAATAAAATTGTAATGGAAAATAGACTGGTGCGAGCGGGTCAGTGTGTAGTATAGTTGCATTAGGAGCAAGCCGGATAGATTTACTGTGCGAACGTGTGGCCTAGATTAAATGTTGCTAAACGACAGAAGATAGATGGTTTAGGCAAGCATCTGGGAATGTAATCTAAGGGTGTTTAATAATCAGATTTAGAGTATAACATTGTAGATAGTGAATTTCCATCGTTTAGACGATCATGGATAAGCGAATTCTTTGGAAATGACTGGATGGACAGGCCTTTTGTCCGGGTTAAACTGTAAACCAGTCGACTGTTAACTTCATTTCAGGATCTAGATAGTAGTTGTGAGAATTAGTGAAACTCAATGACTCGGGCGGGATATGCTCTGAATCTTTGAAGAACTGTGAAAAGTCCACTTAGAATACGGATTGGGACTTCTTAAGGGAGTCAAGATCCTATTACAGTTACGGGTGATGTACACCCATATCTGAAACCGACCCGCAGAGTTCCATCGCTGTTAATGACAACGGAAATAAATACAAGCGTTGACAGATCAGAGTGTTTGGTTGATGGAAATGACAGCCCCTGGGGAACCCCTGTGGTACAAGTTTCCTAAAGGAGACTCAGTTTAGAGAGGTGGGATTAAACCCGAACCTAAAACAGCCAGATTTTAAACAGAATACCGCTTCCACATCGAAGAATGTTGCTCAAAAGTTTCTGGGACAAAAGTTTTTCCGAAAATTATATCCCGGCAAGCTTTTAATAACTTAATGATTGCTAGGAGGACATAAGTTTTAACCCAAGTACCACTCACCTGGGACTAAAGCATGACCAGGATTCCTTACGATTGAACAACAGTGACCTCGTCCAGAAGCAAGATCATATACTTGTGGATATCCAGGTTTTCTGTAGTCCGACGATATACTATGACAGGAACAATGATGACATCATTTTAGTTAACTTGAACAGTGTGTTTAGACGAATCGAGCTGCCACGGATTGAAAATCAGACCTGAGAAGACCCAAGCTAATGGTAGAGGAGGAATTTACGAACTCAAATTACCAAAGACGGAATGTCGCCATAGAAGCAAGGGAAGATTCATCAACACCCCGAAACCCAGCGATGTGAAAGAGCTTACTTTCTTTCCTAGAGCAGTTTCAATTATAGACGTTACTTTCCAGATTTAGCAACAATCTCAGCTCCGTTGATAGACCTACAAACCGCAGCAGTGAAGTGACGTGGAGATGGACGATGAAGAACAGTCTGCGTTGGTAAGTTAAAAGATTTATTTACATCGGATCATATAACTAGCATGCTACAACCCCATTGCCACCCACGTGCACACCACCCCAACATCGGGGGCAACACCATCATCCAACTTCCACTTTAAATGGTAGTAGCCCCCAAGATAATTAAAAAAAAGAGATAATATTGAATACTTAATAACCACACCCCTATTCTTAACGAAGAAAAAAAAAAAAACAAAAAATGGACATACACATACTATCAACTATCAATAAATTTTGCATAAATAATATATAAAGTTGTAATTGTTGGGATTTAAAAAAAAATTATAAGTCGCGGTTGTAGATACTAACACAGCTGCCTTTTAAGGAAAACGGATCGAGTAAATTGGGTTTGGGACAGTTTATTTCTCATGTAATGGCCAAATGGCTCCAAAAGCCAATTGAGTTTTGCTTCCCGAAAATATCAAAGAGTGAGTGAATACTCACAATGGATAAAGCTTAGCAATCGTATGGGCAGTTAGCGCTTCATTACTATTTTGTTATGGGCCGTGAATTTGAGTTAGTTACGACCATCTGCCTATAACACACATATTCAACTCAAAATAAGGATATCAGAGATGAGTTCGAATAGATTAATCGTTATGCCTGAAATTAATGAAATTTACAATTATACGATACGGTATAGGAACACCAAACTTCACGCTAATTGTGATATGTTATCTCGATTGCCCCGATCAGTTATTCGAGAAAAAGTCAGACGAGGAAGCCAAGGTATTTGCGATGATATGACGATTCGTTCATAGACGCACCTAATCGCTCGAGAGACCAAAAAAGATCCGATACTGAATAAGGTTCTCATGGGGTTCTAGATGTGGCCTACTATTAAACCCGAGAATATGAACCCTAATTTCCCTTTATGGAAAGAAAAGAATATATTTTTTTTTTTTTTTTTATTTTGACACTTGAAGTAATTGTTTAACCTGGGTAACAGGGTTATTATTCCGCTTTCATTCAGACTGCGGTACGTAAAGCTGAACATTCTATTTCGAGCCACATAGGCGGGCCAGGAATGAAGAATGTTGCTAGAAGCCTTTGTGTTCTGGCCTGGAATTGATCGGGATAATCGATCAAGTGGCCGAAAACCTGTGAAGCTTGCAACAAGTTTGAAGAAGTCTACCAAAGACTAAAGACACCGTGATTCGACCTACCCAACCTTGCAGAGGATCCATGTGGATTTTGCTCAATTTCAGGACAATCTTGTTGTTGTTGTTGACAGTTTTACCAAGTGCCCGAAATCATCAAAAGGACCAACCAAATCAGCAGACACAATTCGTGTTTTGAGAGACATTTTCAGTTCGATTTGGTTCTACTCTTTCACTTTGGTAGTGACAACGGACCACAGTATACAGTTTATGATTCAAACTTTGCGCTCAAAGTAACGGGATTAAACACATTTCTCACCAACATACACCCAAAATCACATGTTGTGTTTGAACGATTAGTTGGTACCATGGGAAAAGTTCAATAGAAAAAGACATACGAGACCTGCAAAGACCTGGATTTTGAATACAACGCCAAGTTTCTTATCAATTATAGAAACACTCCTAATACTGTTACCGGATAGCACCAGCCGTGCGGTTATTCAACCAACACTACAGGTAGATTAACACCCACTGAACCGACTGACAGACAGATTATGGAGGGTCTTCACACAGAACGCGAGAAAAGATCCTGGAAGGGAAGTCATCAGAGAAGAAAGTTTCGAAGAACTAGCCATATGGTTTCAATCAACGACAAACAAAGTGTGTACCCCGCAACAATCTCTAAAGAATACCCGAATGCTCCATTGTATGATATATCGTACAAAAATCGGTCGTGAAAAAAACACTCGATCAATAAAGAAGAAATTGTTCCAGAATCACCTGGAAAAACAGCCTATAATGAACAAGAGAAAGATTCTTAGGGACAGAAATCGGATGTTGGAGAAAGAAAAAGAAACACGACAATTACATGCTAAGAAAAGGACTGGGAACCCCACAGAACTTCCCATGAATCCCCAACAGAACTGACAAAGGACAAACCTTTTTCACCAGAGAACATCGAGATCACTACTAATCCTGATAGCGTTTTCCAACCCGGGAATGTTCCGTTTGAGGCGATCGGAGAGAGTGAGGAACAGAGAGAGTACTTTTAAGAAATCTTAAATATTTTTGTAATTCACCCACAGTTTTTATACTCAGTTTTTATTCTTACAGTTAAATTCACAGTTAACAGTTAAATTTACATGTAGTTCAAATTTAATGTTATAAGAATTTTATCACATGTTTTAATCGTTTTTTATGACAGTATAAATTCAAATTGAGAAAGAGTTAGTATGATCTATTTGTGAAGCGATTTTCCTGCAGTAAAACTATTTGCAGTCTTTAACTGTGAACTCTGCCGCTTTAAAAAGGTCTACATCTTGTGCGCCAAGTATGGAAAGTAATTTTGCCAGCACAGCAAGTATTTTTGCGCGCGCGTCAGGGAACGCGCAGCTCATGTTTCAGAAGGAATGTGGTTAGATTTATTGAATATTTGATATTTATGCTGAATTGATTAATATTATATGTTTATTAGACATTGTTTACTAACTCATTCATATTCCTTTTTATACCTTTCTATGGAAAACGAGTTGTTACTTCTCCTCTACATAACAGAGTTGGCAAGTTCGGTGTTGTGATTGTTCAAATATTTTTGACGGAGAGTAATATTCCTGATACTGCCATCCTAGTCCTTTGTGCAATAGCCGAGCGCAGTGTGAGCACACAGGACATGCACTGGTGTTTGATTTGTAAATAGTATGAAGGTGTTTGCTTAGACCACAGTGTCCCGTGATAAGGTGTACTGCAGTTCTGTACTTTTGTTTTTTGTTATTGAATCTAGTGGTAAGGATTTGGATGATGGTGGCATGCTTGGTGCCCAGTGCCATTTTGGTGTATCTGGGACCATTTGTTAACCAAAGATTTTGAACAGGTTAAATCCAGAAATCAATATCATTCTGTGCAGAAACCAGAATGGATCCAAACCAGGCAGGTCAACAGCCCAGCAGATATAGGTACTTAGGGGTCTCATAGAAGGTGTAAAGAGTCCCTAACTTCCAGCTGTTCTGACATTTATAGGCTTTAAGAAGGCTTTGAAGGGAATTAAATCAGAATTAAATTAATCACAGGAAGATCAATGGCCCAGCATCTTGAACTGAAAGACGTTTCCTTCAACCTCACCCCTCAGAAGATTAGCTTTGAGGTCCCCTAGCTTTGAGCTCGAACAAATGATACCAAGGGGGACCCTTAACCCACCGCTTGGCTAGTTGGGAAAAAAAAAAAATGCAGACTAAAACTTAGTCTACTTCTGTTGAGGTGTCTCAGCGGCTAGGTGGCCTTTAGTGGTTAAGCATCCACCTTCTGCGCTGTAGGGGTCCTCCCTTCTTTTTTCTTTCTTTAAAAAGGCTTTTGACACGGCACACCGTGGGAAATTGTTCAAGATACTAGCAGCTTACGGCATCCCCATCAAGATCGTAGAGCTCCTACAGCTCATGTATGAGAAAAATACATGATTTATTTTGGATACTAGCAGCTGGTGTGCTACATGCTGATATCTTACATCTTACCAGTGGCGTAACGTTATTTTGTGCCGCCCCCCGCTGATTGAAAGGGCGACAAAATTTTTCCAACCGCTAAAAAATTTTCCGCCCCCCTAAAATTTTTGTGTCCCTTAAAAAATAAAAAATAAGGTCAGTACTTTTTTTGTCACCCCCCTACACTTTTTGCCGCCCCCTGAAGCAAAATGTACCCCAAATATTTTGTTCGCGCGACCAACGCTAAATTCGTCAGGGCAGTACACCCAATAAGGCGCGTTTTCTTGAAATCAACCTACAATCCAGGAAAATGCCGCCCCCCATAAGGTCCCATCCCCCCCCCGGTCGCCACTGCATCTTACATCTTTACAAAAATTATTATAGACTACTGTATGATGCAAGCTACAGAAACCTAGACTCTAAGTAGAGGAAAAATGCAATTTAATTCTATTGAATACCTATTAACCTTTTAGTTTGTGCAAAACAATGATCTGAATGACATCTTGGGAGTTTTACCGTGGAAATTTTGTGTATGAGTAAGAGGACTCTAATTAAACACCTTTAAAGATTGTCACGTCATGTTTTTATATCACGATCATTTATTTTCAAAGGATAACGTCGAACTTTGTTCCTACCCTTGTACAGTATGGAGCTAGATGATAAGGAGAAATTAGAACATGATTATAGATTTACTTGAATGCAGCTGTATTTAAATCGGTTTCTAGTTTTACATATAAGTACATAGAATGTAGATAAATAACTATACATACTCCCGAACCCTCTAACCCAAAGTGGTTTTCAAACTCAAAACTAAAAAATTATTACCTTATTTAATTCGAACGCGTTTTTTGACACCACTTGGGAGTCCAAATTTTGGGCACTATAATATTCCTTGGTCAATTTTAAAGACCATTAAAGCATTCGACCCAGTCAAAAAGTTTCAGTTATATATCTTTTACAGTTTTTGCGGAAAGTCGCGTTAAAGTTGATGCCGTGGTGTCCCGTAAAATGGCAACGGAGTCATCCATATATCCAATATATCGTCTCGCTTTATATAAAGTAAGAATAAGATGTATTAATTGGAATCATGTATCGAAGTACAGTTAACATTACAGAGAGTGTTGATTCTGGTGAGTACAACAGTTGACGGGCTATGTGCTTGGAAGATACTTCAATCCCTTTTGCACATTGACAATGTTCAATATACTCTCATACAGTAGATGGTAAAAGTCATCTTGAAAATGCGTTTCGGACACATTCAGACCAGGTGAGAATCTACAAATTACTAGTTATATTATTATCTTATGATTTGCTGTGTGCAACAATTAGGATTTATTTTTTTACATTTGACTTACATTTTAACTTCCTGTTTCATTTGTCCTTGTCTCTTCCAACAGGATATTATCCAACTATCAGTATTTCAAACCTGATTATAGTGTATTTTATAGAATTTGCTATTAGAGACATGCCCCTTATTCAATTCCGGGCTTTCAATCAAAGAATGAATGTATTCTTTAATCTTTTGTATTTTATGAACATTTTCATCAGAATACAGTTATAGTGCTAATTGATTGCGGCGGTAACATAAATGTGTCCGAAGAATTGGTACCTTTGCCAGACTCTCAAGTGTTTGTCATAGACAGTCACGCACCATATGACCTCGATAATATCTATGATGGAGATGTTGTCAAAGTGGTGATACCTGAAAATTTCGATCTTGAGGTAAAGTCTAAATGCAATGACATTATTTATACCATAAAATATGAAAATTTTGGTTTTCATTGTGTAGTGAGATTATAAGTTGATGCATCTTTCGAAGTGTTGTTTAATTTATCGTGAGATTATCGTACGATAATGTATCTCTGATCTCAAATTTGTTTGCAGTATGATGCATTTTTTATAAAAACATTTTCAGTTTCAGGATATTATTCCCAAGTTTTCGAATCATCGTGGCTTCTTTACAGGTTCCAAGGTATGAAGATATATATGAAGAAGACAGTGATGATGAAGATGGACCAAACAGGAAGAGACGAAGAGACGAAGAAGATGAGGAAGAAAACTCGCTTCTTCCTAAAAAGGAGAGGTGGAAGAGAAAGAGGGAAGAGCTGCTATTCACATACTATGAGTTATCAGGTGTTTAAATATAGAATATGGAAATAGCTTGTTCTTCCACCTTAGCCTATTATCGATGTATCTATTCAACACTGACATGTTTAATGTGTATATTCAGCATAGAAATATTTATTTTATCCACACTGTGTTCCAGGCTACAACCTCTCAGTATCTCTCATGATATTCGAGCTAGCGTGGAAGATGTCTAAAGATAACAGCCAGCTACCTGTTTTCTGACGCCAGAACAATATCATTGTAGTAATAAATTCTTGTATTTATTGATGTATTCGTTATCTTTCCATTCGTTCTTGATATTCAATAAATTCAAAACTCTTGGGTACGCTTTGTCAAAACAGCTTTCAAATTCAATAATTTGTGCCATATTTGGCAATGTTCTATATTATAACAATGAAATTTTATAATGATGTTTATAACATGGCAACAAAATAGTCGAATACCGCCTGGATTACAGCTTTGCATTCCTTTCTGCTCAACACCTACGTCCTACACTGTATTTTAACCTGGTTTAGCTCCAGTCCAAACCCTGACTGCATTACAATTATATGTTTTGTGTCATTTGTCAATGTCAATAATCATGTGGATTCTGGTAGGGAGCTGAGGCGTATTCTTTGACACGTGACAGCATGGCAATTAACCAGTCAATATACACTGCCTGGAAAAATAGTAAAGGGGGTATAATAGTATAGTATATAGGAGGTATAAGGGCAACGGTCATGCTTGCCAGCACTGTGATCGAGCATTTACAATACACGGAATGCACCGATGAAACAGCAGTTTCCAACGCCAGTAATGTCATAGCTCTCCCAGATTTGTCCCTTGCAATGCAAATTCTCCACCTAAAAGACAAATCATTAGCCATTACATAGATCGTTAGCAAAGGAAAGACATAATCTCGACTCGAATGAATCAAAATCTCATACGATCCAACACCATATTATATTTGTTAGTAGCACTGTGCAAACCTCAAGTTTGCCTCTGTTTGTTCCAAGTTAAGATAACAAGCAATAAACCAACCAAGAATCTCTACGAGTGGGGGGGGGGCCAATGGCATAAATGGAGAAAATGGAGAATTACTCATAGGTTTTTCCATTTTCTCCATAGAAATAGTCTCCATTTTATGCCATTTTATGCCATTTTATGCCATTTTATGCCATTGAAAACCTGAAAAATTTAGAATTTCGAGAAAAATTATTTTAAAAAAAGATATTTTCGGCCAATAATGAACAGAGTATCATGAAACATGTAATGGAGAAAAGTGGTTTTCAGAAAAACTTTGAAAAATGTTGACTTAGAAAATGTTCGGTCCGAGTCATTTACGATACGTACCTCTCGTATCGAGAGCTCCCGATTCCGAGCTCGTGGTGCAAAGGGGAGGCCTGCCTTCCGAGATCGCATTACCTCGAGTCCAAAATTGTGTATCGAGGGGAAGGTGTGGACTTCGAAAAACCGAAAAAATATTTTCGGCAAATAATGAACAGGGTAGCATGAAACGTGGAGAAAAGCGGTTTTCAGAAAAAATTTTAAAAATGCTGACTTAGAAAATGTTCGGTCCGAGTCATTTTCGATACGTACCTCCCGTATCGAGAGCTCCCGATTCCGAGCTCGTGTTGCAAAGGGAGGCCTGCCTTCCGAGATCGCATTACTTCGAGTCCAAAATTGTGTATCGAGAAGAAGGTGTGGACTTCGAAAAACCGAATAAATATTTTCGGCAAATAATGAACAGAGTAGCATGAAACGTGGAGAAAAGCGGTTTTCAGAAAAAATTTGAAAAATTTTGACCGAAAAAAAATTTTCGGCTTATAGTTATAATAAACAAGGTAGCATGAAACGTGGAGAAAAGTGTTTTTCAGAAAAACTTTGAAAAATTTTGACTCAGAAAATTACCCCTCGGTACACAATTTTGGACTCGAGGCTTCCCCCTGGTAATGCAATCTCGGAAGGCAGGCCTCCCCTTTGCAACACGAGCTCGGAATCGGGAGCTCTTGATACGAGAGGTACGTGTCGAGAATGACTCGGGCCGAAAATTTTCTAAGTCAAAATTTTTCAAAGTTTTTCTAAAAACCACTTTTCTCCACGTTTCATGCTACCCTCTTCATTATAAGCCGAAAATATTTTTTTGGTTTTTCGGTTTATCGAAGTCTGCACCTACCCCTCGATACACAAATTTGGACTCGAGGCTTCCCCCTGGTAATGCGATCTCGGAAGGCAGGCCTCCCCTTTGCAGTGCGAGCTTGTTTCGACTGTTATGTCGAGGATGTAGGTCTCACTTCTCAGTGCCTATTACTCTCCCCTATTACTCACTCCTGCTGTAGCCTGTAGAAATAACTTTACACTAGGCTTGAGTAATTATGAGTTTGCCTGAAGTGTGCCTCTACTAACCTAGTATAAGCATCTAGAAGCCTACTATGAGCTTTCATAAGCTTGTTACGCCCCTAGTAAGCGTAAATAAACATGTTAGGATGTCCAATTTAAGTGTTAAATGGTGTTAAAGATGAAATTTCGAAGACAAAATTCATGGCATAAAATGGAGAAAATGGAGAATTACTCATGGGTTTTTCCATTTTCTCCATAGAAAAAGTCTCCATTTTATGCCATTTTATGCCATTTTATGCCATTGGCCCCCCCCCCCTACGAGTCCTGGCTGGAATGATATTTTTGTTGATCTCACTTCTATTCTCTGGAAGAGTATCTCTGATTGAAGGTAGGTTAGATTAATAAACGAGCGTGCTAAATCACTCTACAGCCGATCTTCGAAATTGTTCTGAAAGGGCCCCCGACAGTTCAAACCAACTTCTAACGGTGTATTTTCAGACGCTGATTCCGAATCACCCCCCATGACATAGGGTTAAAATGATCCCCTGACGAGATATTGGCGAAAAACTGTCTCGATCACGTGATATGACCGTATAAGGAAGTTAGTCTAATTTCTCGTTAGGGTTAGGGTTTCAGCATATGAGCATATGCTTTTGTTAAGGATTGGGTTAGGGTTAGGGTTGGGATCAGATTAGAGGGTTAGGGTTTCAAATAGTCGTTCAGGACCAGCTAGAGAACAGGTTGAAAAAGTCACGTGACAGTCGAGTGTAGAGTGATTAATCATCATCCATTAATAAACATACTGCATTGGTCATCACGGCGATCACACCAATGTCGTACCGGAGAACGCGTAAGTCTGTCTAGTGTCTGTCTGATCATCAACGGGACATTTTTTTAGAGCTCTAAAAGTGTTAGAACGTTAAATGAGCACATTAAGCAAGAAGTCGTATGTCATGTGACGACATAAGTGGTTAATGTCGCAATTTCGGTGTAAAGTGAATTTGGGATTTTCTCTCTGCAACCGCTATAATGGAAAATCCAATCATGACACTCGTCTCATACTAAACATGTGTCATTTTGCGGGCGCGATCTGTGGAATTACCGTTGTTGGATTGAGCACTATCCGTAATTGTCAGTTTTATTACTATAGCTTGGCATTTTTCACTATCTCCCGAAATCAGAAATTTCTCAAATTATATGTTTGGCACGTCCCGATAGTTCGGAAATTATTCAGATTTATAGCCCGATATCCGAATTAGCGAAACGGTCAACCAAATCTATTCGGTCGATTTGGTATTCGGTATTCAGTTTCCAAATACCGAATATTTGACGATTCGGTAATCCTAGTACATACTAAATACGTCCAGCAGCTATTTAATGCCAACTATGTCCGTATGCTGTAAAGATTCCAGACTTTTAACAGCTTCATTAACGAATTTAAAAGCCACCATTTGGCCATTCCCACAACGTTTATGGGCGACCTTTTCCAAATTTAAAGTAATCCCACATCGTAGACGACTTTTACGACTATACTTTTAATTTTTGTAGCATGCCAATTTAAATTGTTTTTTAATAAGGTAACATGTGCAAGTATAATACTAGAAATCGAAAATTTCGTTTAATTTAAACGATTGTGGATTTTTTTAAAATCCCCGTTACCTGGTTCATAAGTTGTACTTGTAGAATGTCGCATATTTGTAAGTTTGTAGATAGTGAGTTTTGAATGGGCCGGTAATTTGGAGGGTTTCAAGTGAAATAAAACAGCTAAAATAAGGAAGTTACGTTTATATTGTTATTTATTATTGATCAAATTACTTCTGCCTTTGCTAACTGAAGGGTTTAACGGGTGGCGACTTAGTAGGGTTAGTGACCTACAATATTATCAAATAGTCTTTTTTATTTTTATTAATATTTTGTAGTCGTTGCATCCTTTTTTCTGACGCCAGAACAATATCATTATACTTGTAGTGATAAATTCTTGTATTTATTGATGTATTCGTTATCTTTCCATTCTTGATATTCAATACCTTAATTCCCAAAAATTTGGGCGACAAAAAATTTGAGCGGGCCTCTCGCCCAAATTTTTTGCAGACCAAATTAAATGCATAAATCTTTTCCGTCTGCTAAATTTTTTGCTAACCAAACTTTTGGCATTTGGCCTGTGGCCCTGAAATCTATAGAAAGATGTCTTTTTCTTCATATCCAAGTGAAATAATATTTGAAATTTTAGTTTTCTAATCTGTCATTCATGGCTTGACCAAGTAAAAAGGCTTATATTTTAAATGAATGTCTGGTTAATTAAAATTAGACTTGACCTTTGGTCCGGGTTTACAGTAGTTCGCTACACACAATTATGTACACCTTTGTTTCCCCCAAAGCTAAGCGTATGTGCCGCTTAGTTTGATAGATCATGATGTAAACCTTCTAATTTTCTTCCAAACCTTTCGACCATCTGGTGAGGCGTCATAATGATAATTGTATGTGAAAGGGGTATGATAAGATATGCTGAGTGTAAGTAGACTAAACTATCTGATTGAGAGACTAAATATCACTATTGTATGTATATCTATCATTTTGTACTGTGCCATCATCACTGTATTTTTTAGTAGTTACTGGGCAGATCGTAAATTTCATAATGTGAAACAACTCAGACTACCACCTACATGCTTAAAATTTAAAGCAAAATGACTGGAATAGTAAGGAATAATAATGAACTAAGGCAAATATCTAACTGAAATTTTAGTGTAAAATCGTTCATTTTTCGAAGAATTTGTGCCCAAATTTTCGGTCGCCCAAATGAGTTCAAATTTTCTGCCCAAATTTTTCGGGCTCAAATAAATTGTGCTCAATATAATGGCACACAAATTTTTGGGAACTAAGGTAAATTCAAAACTCTTGTGTACGCTTTGTCAAAACAGCTTTCAAATTCAATAATTTGTGCCATATTTGATAATGTTTTCATAATGATGATGAACAACAAACGATACAATTTGAATTTTGAGGCATGACAACGTGCTGCGGGTCATTGCGAAATCCCTACTGGATCAAATCGAGAAGTTCAACAACAAAGATTTTAAACTTGAAGTTCAGGACTGGACAGGCTTCAAGTCATCTAGCAGCTGTTACCAAAAACCGAAGACGAAGATGAAAAGAGAGAGCCCTTTTGAGAAAGACCAAGATTGGCAGATTATCTGGGACGAAGATGACCTCCCAGCACAGTTCCCCCAGCACATCTACGGAACTGCAGAACGTCCCGATATTGTAGTCTGGTCTGATAAAGGAAAGGTGGTCATATTAGTAGAGTTGACAGTTGGTGACGAGAGTAACTTTAGTGACCAAGTAGAACGTAAACAAGCACGTTACAACAGAGAGCTTATTCCTGGGCTGCATGGCAGTGGGTGGAAAGCTCAGCTTTTTACGGTAGAGGTTGGGTGTAGAGGCTTCTGGCATCATACCCTACCAGCCCTACTAAACTACTTTGGTGTTACAAAGAGAGTAAAGAAAGCAGTGTTCCAAGAGGCGGCTTTGGTTGCTCTCAGATGTTCCTATGCAATCTGGTTAGCAAGAGAAAACAAGAAGTGGAGTCCCTGCTACAACATCGCACAAAGACCCACTGTTCTACCATCAACTGAGTGAGCTGAGTGTTGGGCCCTTATAACATTGTTTAAAGCCACACCTGGAATCTCAAGTACCAGGATCAGTGATGGAAGCTAAGCAGATACATAGATGGAGTTGCTATCGAAAGATATAGAACTCAGGTATCCAACATCGTACCTTGATTATATTGTAGTATTTTCTATAACATGGCAACAAAATATTTGAACACCTTCTGCCTGGATTACAGCTGTGCTTTCCTTACACCTACACTGTATTTTAACCTGGTTTAGCTCCAGTCCAAACCCTGACTGCATTACAATTATATGTTTTGTCTCATTTGTCAAAGTCAATACTCGTGGATTCTGGTAGGGAGCTGAGGCGTAGTTTATTGACACGTGACAGCAATTAACCAGTCAATATACACTGGCACTATTAACCAGTCAATATACACTGGCACTATTGACCAGTCAAACCTCAGAATCACTGTCTGCACGTGCCAAAAAATATGCCTCACTTCTCCCATCCCCACCAGAATCCACATCTATGGATAGTGGCGCACTGCATGGATGGTATGATACTATATAAATATCATCAATCATCATACTTGGTACTGTTTTGAGATGAAGTTGGCTCCGAACACCATTGGAAATCACATTATCAATTTCCATTAGTTTAAATCCTTTGACTCATACTGAGTATATACCGACTACAAGATCCGTCCCTCACAGGCCATCTTCATTGGTCACAATATATATTCTGATCTAATCCAGGGAACAAGATTTCTCCTTCAGCTTTAACAACTCTCTAGTATCTAACAGTGCAGAAGAGGGCCAGCCCTCCTGTAAATCGGCTCACTCAGCTATTAACTTATTAAAACAGAGGGTGAATGGTGAAGTGGCGCGATTAGGAAATTGACACCGGCGGCGAGTCACTAGAGATTAATTGTGATAAAGAATAGCTCTAAGTATGAAGGGTGGTTGTTAACGTACAATTATCGCGCTTGACTGCTTAACTTTAATAGTAGTAGTACCTCCAATGCAGTCCACCTGTTCTACCAAGACCCTAAGACCCTTACAATTCGGAGACAATCAGCTTCTTCAGTATTTAAATAGTTTTATTACATTTAATGAGATCCGCTAGCTGATTAACGACAATGCATGAAAGTCGCAGTATTTTAGGATTGACCCGGCTTAACTTGATTATCGGTGAGCTGTGCTCTACCGATAGAACTCACTGTGGCTTTTTAGTTCGCACTCTTGTTAAATTACACAGCTCATTAAGTTACTCTTAAGAACCGCGAACTGAACTGGATCGAGTCTGGACAACTGGTTAATTTTTCTTTGTCTAGTGATGTCAATTATTAATAGAGGCAAGCTATTTATAGGATTTATATTGCCAGGTGTCAGTATAATAACTATACGTGGCTACTTAATTAATGACAAATGACCAGCCAAACGTCTGCAGCCCCTTCATTATTTCGAGGTTATCAGAAAATAGATACTGGCGACAGATTGATTGGTAGCCTCGGATCTAGCTTAGAACTTCGAACTTTAAATTAATATTGGTCGTTAGTCAGAGGTCTGGAGTGATTATGCGTGGGCTCCCTTACCCTGGTCCATGCCACCACCAACTCCAGTTCTCCACTTGATCCATTTAAGACAATAGCATTTTTTACCGAGACCCGTACGGCCGACAATACGAATTATTGTTTTAGATTTGTTCTGATAATAATATTATTATAAAATAGAGTACACCAATTGCATTGGGGAGATTGTCACAAAATTCAGGCTTGAGGATGGAAATGCAAATTATATTAATTTTGCTCGATGTTAATAGTTTTACTGCCAGTTTATGTGTCGGTGCCACCTCCTTTGATCCTGAATTATAACATTTGACGGTGCAAATTAATGGTTGGGAGCTCAAGTTTACGCAACAGCTGAACAGCACCTCCTAATAATATTACGGAGTGCCCGGAGAGCAATTTAAGCTAATGATAAATGACCATTGGTGCTCCCCCGGGCTCCCTCGTCCTCGGACGATTCGTGACTTTCAGGCAACAACAAGACCCGGCCTGATCTAGTTAATGGTGGTACCTTACTATCTCAACTTCTTTGTTTCAGGCCGAGATTCATTATGTTCCATTTATTGTATGCAGCCTAACTTTGGTAAATTAAGGTCTTTCTTGTATTTTGGAGTTTGGAGATTAATGACGAGTGATGAATGTCTCATAAAATATTCGATTTGTTGAGAGATCATTCTCTTATAGGCGTGCCGTAGAATAGTTTAGTCTGGACATGAAACTATAAAACTCCTTCGTTAATATTTGTTTGGAATATATGAAGCATAGCTGCGACATTTAAATTTCATTTCCATTTCGTCTGGTCATGACCATGACCATTTGGTAAATATCCAGAGTGCCATAGTCATCACTTCTTTTCCTTTATAATATACGTTATCGTGGCTCAAACTGCCGTGTAGATTGTATATCACTAACACGAACGGATCAAGTTCAACTTCTGTGAACTCGAACAAAGATATTACTGCTTCTATATGAGTAGGATAGGACTAGGAGGACCAGGCAACACGAGCATTACTCAAATTAGCTTATACTCTATTTTAAATAGAGAACCACTGGTTGGCTATATATCATTGGCTACCGTCTCTAGAAACTTTGCACGTGAATACTGAATTCCACACATATCCTCAATCCTCATCAAGCGTGTTTTCAGCTAGGACTTGATGTCAGTTGGGTTATGACTTTTAGCGCCATTTACGACTACTATAGTATTAGTACCTTTTAGCACCCTTGTAATAGTTTTTATTGGTTTCTAAGCGAACAGTTTCATCTCATTGGATCAATAGATAATGGTCTTACTTATAATCAGGATATTGTGATGTTCGATCAACATTCAATTTCAGCATTTTGAATGAATAGACAAACAAAGATCTGCTTAATCAGTTTTTGAGTAAATGATTGTTATTCATTCGAAACGACTTGGACTTCAAAGATCTTCGTTAAAAAATGATATTCGCAAGAATTGCAAAAAATGAAATCATACTATGCAGTTAGCATTTATTTTTGTGCAATTCTTGCATTTCATAGTGAGCATCAATTGCAATGAGAGGTCAGAGCGATAACAGGATAAGGGTCAGTTCGCAGATAACGTTTGTAGGTTTTTAACCTACCAAAACGCGCGCCGAGTTGGACTCGTCGACGGTCTTTGAAAGAAATATTTCACGAGTATCACCCATTAAAGATAACGTAAGCGAAATTTTGGTAATTTCAGATCCAGCTCTGTAAGTCAGCATTTC
Organism: Bolinopsis microptera; assembly: GCF_026151205.1. NCBI lineage: Eukaryota > Metazoa > Ctenophora > Tentaculata > Lobata > Bolinopsidae > Bolinopsis > Bolinopsis microptera. Next base: position 3,850,074 of record NC_087074.1, read on the forward strand.
TAAACCTCATACGTACTATGTGAACCATCATTTTATATATGGATAAAACTTGGTTAAACGAAATGTCTGAAGATAAATTCTCGTTCGTATAATTTCTTTTCTATTAATATTATCCCTTATTGGAGTTATATTTCGTTTATGTTTCTAATCAGCGAAATTAATGAATCAAACATTCACGTCAGATGTGCTAGTACTGTAATTTCATAACTGTTTACGCTAGTGTCAGTGATCATTAGACATTAGTAATAAAATTATATTACTAGAGCATGTCAAAGTTTGATTCATTAATTTTGTTTTGCGATGAAATCTATCCAGATCGTATTCTGGATTCGGGACCAATGACGTCACGACTTGTAAGATATGCTAAATTAATAAATAGTTCTTTTACAGGATTTATAATACTAACAGACGGTTAAACGATAATGTTTTTCTAACCTTGTCAGCCAGGGACTTGTTTTAGAATTTAGCTGTTCTGTGCATTAAATCTATAACATTTTATCACAGGAAACTTAACATTTGGCCTAAATTTGGAGTAGACATTTACTCAGATTTCATTAAACTGTTTGCATGAATTCACTTGCCCGGCCAACTCAGTTATATGGCTTGTTAATTATAGGTGACATGATTAACTTCTCTTGGACTTCCTAATTCTTCTTCCGCGTTTCCGTGTCACCGTTTATTTACCTTGCATTTAAGTGTTCGTGCATGTCAATTGTTAAATGTTTACCTTAGTGCTCAATAAAGACTTTGTTCTCTTTTAACCAATTGTTTTACTAGTTCAAGTTGCAGTCTGTTTGTAATTTGTCTCTTTCTAATTTATTACTTTCCTCAGATATTTTATAGCTTTAGTTGTTTTATCAAATCTTTAATTTTATCAGCTTATAAGACAAGTTTTACAACTCCAGCGTTACATCTTTAACCTATTTATTAGTTGCATTAGTTTAGTTAATAATATTTCCTAATTGATTTACTTTACAGCTCACTATAATAATCAGGGCGACAAGTTTGAAACTGGCTAGAAAGTGGAAGGGGTTCGTAGTCCCCCAGCATAGCAGACCTGTGTTTCATTTGTTAATGTTCCAAAGAACTGTATTAAAGACATGTTGAAAATGATATCTTCTTAGTCTATCACCGTTTAGTGTTTATCTAATTTTCCAAATTAATGATGGAATTACACTGACAAATTGTAACAATCAAGCAATCGAAGTGTTGCCGCTATCTTGTTAGTTTCTCAGTGAAGTAATAACAATCATTTGTCCGATGAGTCCATGACACTATCTTCCTTATATCTTCCGTTTGCTAATTAATAGTATCTTAGGTAAAAGCATCCTCTTGATTCAATTCTGTCTGGAGAACTTTATCCCCGTTAGACTAAGAGCTTTCTAGTAGTTAGCAGTAGTAGGCGTCCTTAAAACTTTAAGACTAATATTTTTGTGGTTTAATACAATTATTAGATATTATATCCGCGGGGTTTTGTTGCATTTTAATTAATTAAGAGGACATTTTGTTTGACCTGACGTTAATTCCGTATTCTTTCTAGAGTCTGGATCTTTTGCGGTTTAGTTGTTTGTAATTATAAAACGAGCTTGTTAGCGACCGCTAGTAGGACACCGTGGTGTCTGTACAGTTGCTACCTGCAAAATGCATAAACTCAAAGGGAGGCACAAAGGGAGACGGAGAAGTTTTATTGGATTCGTCTTTGAGAATATTGGACTTTTATTGATATCGTTTATGAAGATGGTGAAGTTTATATTGATTCAACGAATGATAGAATGATGTAATGGTGGAGAAGTGTACTATAAAACATATTTTGAGGGATATTCGTTAATCCCCTCCTTTTCTCTGTTGAGCTAGCTAAAACTTACAGGGGATCTGAAGTGGTCATAATGTGAAAGTCGTAAGATCTCTTATGGCTCTCTTTGTTGTAAAAAATGGTTATTTAATGGCATCTACCCTATGTTTACCGTATGTTTTCACTGGCTGACTTCTTCGTTGTAACTTCACAAGATCCTTATTATTCTGAGCAAAATATTCTCCATAAGTGTCAATGTAAATATTTATAAATCCTCTCTAAAGGAATTGTAGGCTTCATCCGGCACCCATCATTCTTAACTCTAAACTCACAGTACATAAAGGTATGTCACTATGTTGCACCAACCTGTGGAGAACTGTTTGGCGTGTCTGCAACGTATTTAGTCGTCGGCTCAGTGTCCTTAGTTCCTCTTTATAATTGTTTTTTGGTCACATGTCAGACACATTGTGCAACTTTATTACCATAGCCGATTGTACTATGGTTCAAGTACTCGTTAGTCCGATGTTGGCTGGGTTAAAGTTCATGAGCCGGCTTATGACTCGAAAGGTTATATTAGCTCAGCTAGTACCACGGTCCTTTATCAATTGAGTTGCTGCTGTGCAGCAGGCAGCTGGTCCTATATCTGCTTGTGCTATTATAGTCCCCCACTAATACCTTAATCCTCATTAATTTATAGAATTCACAGAGCATGCAACTTAGGGGCCGAGCTTACGCTTATAAACTATAATTGTTGATTAAAAACAGTGCTTTTTGCCTCAAGAACGTCCTCGTATAATTTAATTTATATCGCTTATATATATATATAATATGCATAACATTTGCATAACATATGCAAACAAAAGTTTTCTGTGATAAGTATAAAAGTGTTCAGTTTAAAATTAATACATAAATATCCAGTATCCACGTTCGAGACCTCCCTCCTATAATCTCCCGGTATCATTCCTGACATATTTCACCATACCGGACCGGGTACTGCTATATTTTAAACATCCCGGAGTACTGCGTGGAAAAGTAATTTATCACTCTCGAGTTTCATTTGACATATTCTCTTGGCTTTTACCTTTCAAGGGAAATTATGACAGACAAAATGTGACAAATTATTTCATTATTATTTCGTATTAGATAAAATAATTATGGAACGAAGATAATATTTTTACAAAAAAGTAGCGTATCTGTTATTGAGTGCATTTTGTATTGTCCTGTTGTACTCCGCAATTATTGTTAAAGTTACACATTTACACAGGTAGTTATACAGGAAGTTAGGGCCGTACAATCCCAGAAATTAGTCCCATATCACTTGCTCGAGCTGAAAGGATCATTGCTTCAGCGTCATCTACATGATTAATCTCTCAGATGCGAACCATAAGGCACAAGAACTGTCTAACTTCATGCAATCAACGTTATAAGTTAACCCGTTACATTGCGCCATATACTGTCCACCAGCAAGCTCATCCACTCAACACATGTCAGTAAAGGGTCCCATGGCAAAACTCCAAGTCGGCAGTTGTAAACCAAATTATTTGTATACTTTTTTGAGTTTTATTCTGTGATGTTGAACCATAATTGCCTCATCCTCTATTTAACTAGGGAACTCGTTTCAGCTCCGCATAATCTTGTTTATGTAAAATTCAAGCTCTGTTTCCAATATCATTCATAATTGAGGTAATTGTTCGGACCTATTTAGAGTTGCTATTCACTTTCGTTTAATTGTTCTCGGTGACGTTTGTATGGTTGTGTACAGTTTATAAATGTTAAAACCATGTGAGCACTTCACACTTCAGTTTTGGAGCGTTTTTTCTTGTAGATAAACGTGATTTTAAAGAAAAACTGTCAAAGATTAGTGTGTAGTCAGTGTAGCTTACGTTGCAATTATCGAGCTCTCTTATCTTTTGTAAATTGCGATAAGTTCAGTTTGCTGCTACCGCGTAGTTAGCCTTTGCGTGTGTACTTGTACATTCCTATACAAGTACATTATGGAGGATGATCGTAAGGTGACCCAATCTCTGGACCAAATTCAAGGATTCGAGTATGATGAACAGACAAAATTGAAGGACAGTGTTACTAAGTGGTTCATTACGCTGGGAAAAGAACTGAAAATCGACGACAGAGATATTTGTGGAGATATGGACAGAGAAATATTTATGGCTCCAACTGTCTATAAAAAGCATCTGGCACTTCGGCTTGTGGAAGCAATAGACCTCGTTCAACGGCATGAATGCCAGATGGGTAAAATGGAGGAGATCATATATTTCTTGAAGACGGAAGCGTTAGAAGACAAGGATAAGTTGATCAGGCTGCAGGGCCAGCTGCTTGTGCAGAAGGACAAAGAACTATAGTTGTTTAAGACGTCGGTTAAGAAGACAGTGCAAAAAACGGTGGAGTCAGGGATTAAGAGCTACAGTGCAACTGTACAACAGAACAGTGCAAGTGGTACGGTCTGCAACAGTAACATCCCGAAGAAGGTGATGAAGAGTGTGGCTGCAGAGGAGGACAGGAGCAAGAACCTGATCGTGTTTGGGTTGAAAGAAGAAGAGGGAGAACAGCTTCCAGCGCTAGTAACCGCAGTTCTGGAGGAGATTGGGGAGAAACCTCACTTCGAAGCGACTAGAGTCGGCAGGAAGAGGCCAGGTAGTACGACTATCCGACCAGTAAAGATCACTGTCCCAAGCTCTACAGCGGTTCAACAGATTCTGACGAAAACAGGAAGACTGAGGCTAGTTGAGACCCACAAAAGTGTATGGATCTGTCCAGATAGATCTAGCGAAGAACGAGCAACGAGGAAACATCTGGTTACCGACCTGAAGAAGAAGAGGGTTGAACAGACTCATCTCGACCACTATATCCGGTACGGGAAAGTCTGTAGCCGTGATAAGAAACCACCGTGAAGCAGTTCATGTCTCTCGGACACTGATCAGTATTTGAATGAGTATTGTGTATCTTAATAGTTTTCGGACGTTATCTGTATTTGAGAGACAATTTTATAATTTATATACGAGCTATTTCTTGATTGTTTCACACTTCATATTTCATAATTTGTTTCACACTTCATATTTCATAATTTTATTACTAGGTGGAGGTGACGTTATTGAGACTTTGGGCGGCCATAAACCTTGTGTTTTAAAAGTTGTCCTCTGAACTTGTTTCACTGACCCACGCTTTATAGCATTTATACATTTCGGCCCATTTTATATGTTTGTTCGATTTGCTGTACATTTGTATATTTGCTATTTTGTAAAAGTTTCAAATCAAATCAAGTCATATTTTTTGACTCGTGAAAAGCCTCACAATTAATCACCATTCACCGCGTAACCAGTTCGGCCAATGAATTTTATGAAACACTGTCACGTGCTCCCACCACGATCCTTCTCTATTAGTATTGTTGCTGTGCTTATCAATCAGATCAGAAACAATCAGAAACAATCAGAAACAATCAGAAACAATCAGAAATTTGAATGAAAGAACTATCAATTAGATCATTGTTAGGTCGTCACATATTATGTAACCCAGATTTTAGTTATTTTGAATCCTCCCTGAGCATTGAGTTGCCCTTCTATTTCGTAAGCTTGTGATATTTCTGTACAGTATTGTTTTAAAACATATAAAAATAAATATGCACTATGTACCTCATATGGATTATGGATGATGTTTAAACATGTTATTCTTATTGCAGCTACTGTCAACTTTTAGTTATACGGTAGTTAAATTCATGACGTTCGTCTTAAACAATATAAATACTTGTTCGTTTTTACAAAAATAGTTAAAATGGATCTCTGTTAGTGTTATTTGATCAAAGGAGTACATCAACACGTATTATTGAATATTAATACGATCAATTTTCATCACGTTGCTAGTAAATCTAGTCCGTCTGTGAAAATATGGGGAATCAAAAGCTGGAAAATAAAGAATTTTCGATCACTCTTTTCTTGCGTCAATTTGTCACGCCAGGTTATATTTTATACTCAATCATTTGTCTTCGCTTTTATGTTATTGCCTAACAATGCGAGTATTTAGCGACTATCCGATTTAATAGTATTTGAACTCTTTACAGCTTGAATCCGATTTTTTCAACAAATTTGTCAAAATTTGTTGCAAGATTTTATCAGCTGGCGCTGGTCGCCGGGCTTCATAATAAATGCATAACACGCATTAGAATCAGAAGACTTCTGGAATTTAGTTAGGTGTAGCGTTACTGCAGTGAACTTATCTATAGGATATATTATTTTACCAAAACCCATAATCATGGGTAGAGTGGACCGCTGCCAGTGTCTCTCTTTCCCAAACAAAAGGAAATGATATTAATTTGATTGACCGTTCTCAAATGCAAAATGATACCGAGAATGAAATCGGTCGCTCGCTTTTCTCCCACAGATGCCTTTGGGTAGTTCTTTTTAATCTATTACAATTGTAAATGAATGGGAAAAGCGAGGGACCGATTTCATTCTCGGTATCATTTTGCATTTGAGAACGGTCAATCAAATTAATATCATTTCCTTTTGTTTGGGAAAGAGAGACACTGGCAGCGGTCCACTCTACCCATGATTATGGGTTTTGGTAAAATATCATCTCTTTTTTATTATAATGTCAGGGTACTTTATAACGTCGAAATATAAACTGATATCTTCATTAATATTAATAAGGAGGAAGTTTCCACGATTTAGAAATTTTTCCTTTAAAAACATTTCCTTGTGTTTAGGTAAGCATATCGGTCGATCACTGACTGAATATGCCACTTTATACTCATTCAAGTTGGCATTAAATTCATATAATATAATGACATTAAAAAGCAGAATTTGTTGGAAATCACGAATGAGCAAAATTCTCACTTTTCGCACGTGCAAACTTTGAGCGGACGTTGCGTGCGCATCCAATATTGAATCGCCGTAAATTTTTGCGTGTAATTGTTTTATATATAGCTTGATAAGCATGCAAAGTTTCAAAGTATTTCAAGAAGAACTGTTATCACAACGGCACTCTAAAGTTGACAGAAAATGACGAAAACAGCAATTTTCAGTGATTTTAGCAATTTTCTATCAATTTGGGCGTGTCCCCACGTGTGCAACTTTTCGATTTTCAACTTTAAAACTAGCCTAATGCACAATTTATACCTATAGGAAGCAGAACAGAGCTCCACAACCCAAGGCATGGCCCAACACCAGAGAATACTAAATCGCAAAATTGACGTTTTTATAAAATAATTCTTCAAAAAAGCACAAACTTCAATCACGAATATCTTTATGAAGGAGCAAGCTAGAAAAACTTTCCGGTAGATTTTCAGAATGCTTGAACAATTATCTAAGATAAAAAATTCCTCAGATTTTGAATTCAATTACTTTTTAATGGTGTAAAATCATTTTTAAAAGTTATTACTTTGTCAAAAATCAAGTTTTAAAAACGGTTAACTTGATGACGTCATCAAGGGGTGTTCATGACGTCAAATAATTTGTTTATACAATGTAAACTAAAGTGTAAACAATTATTTTCAAGACCTGTGGTCGGAAATTGCTGTATCTTTTATACTTTTGAATCTATGGACAATTAAAAACAGGCTACATTTGACTGGCAAAGCGTCTATCCCTGAATATATGTATATAGGTATGTATGTATCACGACAATCTATCGTAAAACAGGGGTTCTAGAAAACCCATTTCCCGATGATTCTGAGACCTGAAACTTTTTTTGCAGTCGATTTGGTCAACGTCTAGACGCTCTGAAAAATTTCAGATCTCTAACTCGATTTTAACATGGTTATTAAGGCTCCTGAATATGGCGATTTTGGGTTTTTTACCGAATTTCGTATAACAGTGCTGGCGAGTATTTTATGCAAATTTCTTAAAAATCTCAACATAACTATTTTCTATTCCTGTCATCTTTAACATCAAATTAGAATGTTTTGAACTAAAATTAAATCTGCTGAACGACTTCCGATGAGTCTTAATGCCTGAAAAACTCCTGCCGGAGGCGGCGGCCTTCGGCCGCCTCCTCCGGCCGGAGTGCACGCTTCGCGTGCACGAAAGAGGCTTGTAACGTGTACCAAAGGGGGTATAATAGTAAAGGGGGTATAATAGTAAAGGGGGTACATAGTATACCCACAATAAATGCACCGGTCGTGCTTGCCAGCACTGTGATATGATATATATGGCTTACAGACGACAATATTGCCTAAAACACGTTTAGGCAATGAAAGTGACCATTTTGCAGACGTTGGTCGTTCACCTCCGAACCGTTTTAAGAGGTCATCTACACAATTTTTGAGCTCGACGGCTAACTTTATACTTATAGTCGTTAACCCTAAGCTTGGTGCTATAATCTATATGTGTTCTTAAAAACTACTCCAAATTCATAAACAGAAGCAAGGTTTACCACCTATTGCCAACCATTCCTTTGAAATTAAATCAAAAGAAATATGTCAGTCATTAGTTACCATCTTCACAGAGTAAAAATATTAACAATACAACAAATTAACGCGGAATTTTCTTTAAGTTTAATTTCGTGTCTGTGTGGATTAGTCTTTATACTTTGAGGCTGGAATTCCTAACCTTTGATCATTATATGTTTTCATTGATCATGTAGTATTCAGCAAAAAAACTTTAAAATTGTTTAAAATCTTTTATGGCAGCATCTGCATAGCGCAAACATTTGTGCTTTTAGCACGACTTCGTTTAATAGGACTTTGATTTACTTGTTCCACTATATGATTATGATTCTAGTCGCATCCTAATTTTACCGTACTCTCACAACCGATGAATATGAATTTTAAGTTCTCTCTGAAGGTATTATATAGAGGCCTTACTTCAACTCCATAGTAAAACAGGAGGGACGCTCCGTAGGTGCTAAAGTCTAATTAATTAAATAATCTACACTAGTTACACTTACTTCCCAAGGTAAATAAGACTGTAACATGTGAATAACTGACTGTGTAATGTGTATGTGATATTGCATAGGGATTAGGGGTTAATAATTGCTAAGGATTCGTCAGCACTGGCTAGTATAAAAATGATAACATGCTTTTCAAGTATTGATAGCTACCATAAGCTTAGTTACTGTATCGAGATATTTGAATATAATCAGAGGCACAATATTTAATTTTTATTTAGGATCGTTATGATATGATAATTCCTGGATTCCAATGATCCTTATAGGATCAATCATCAGTCTATTAGTAATAAGTGTGACTTAAAATTATGAAATATGATAGTGATAGTCGATAGAGTTCATAATTGTAATTACTCATTTCACCCATTTTTTCTCCTAAGTAATTGGTCATGCTCCAAAACTATTTCATTTTGAATGAAACTATTTTGTATTGGAATGATGTCTCCATAAACCGCGGATAATATTGCAAATTGTCACATTATAAATATTGTTGACAAATTTTACCGTTTAAAGTTAAACTATTTGTCGCATCTTATTCTATATTTGCTGTTATTGTTGTGTTGGTCACATGCTGTACAGCTGTACAAACGGGTTAGATTAGCGTCAGCTCGTAAAATCCTAATAATCTTCACCTAATTTAACTCATGACATCCTTAATTCTAATTCTGTCTAGTTTGTTCGTTTTAAATTTTAACCATTCTGTCGATTTGTTTGTTAAATCTCGTAATTAGGCCGGACGTGAGGTTTCACTTTCAGCGTGATCCTCCCTACTAAACACTACAGTATTTATTTCTTAGCGTTGTCACTTTGATAACATGATGATAGAATGCGGAACGTTGTTTGATTTATCCAAAGAAGAAGTAGACGAGTGGACTAGCGGCTGGCCAGAGGTTAGTCGGAGCCGTACATTGTGCCTTTAGTGCTAACATTGTGCCTTTAGTGCTAACATTGTGCCTTTAGTGCTAACACATCAGTCCAAATAAATGGGTCGAACAAGTTTCCCAACTGAAATATATTGTGAAATGTAAATTGATATATTCTTAACTTGGACTGAGCTCCTCTACTGCAGTCTACACTATATTTTAATAATCAAATCTTTTTTATTGGAAGATTAGATGAACAGTGCCATCTCTTTCGACCGTTTATATGGCCACTAGACATGCCTAAACTTTGATCTAATTTTGAATAATCTTACTGAAGCGCTAATTAGTGCTCAGCAGCTTTATACGAATGAACATAGCCTATAAATAATGAGGATAAAATAAATGATTTTAAAATAAACTTATCCTCAGTATATTCTGTTTGTGGTTAACTTCATTTTCACTGTGGTTGGGATCTTCGCTAACAGCTTCGGACTCCTCTTCTTCATCAAGAAACAGAGAAAAGATATCACGACTATTCTCTTTATTGCACTCTGTGTCGTGGATCTGGCAACTGTGCTCACTCTTGGACCCCTCCAAATGCTGATAAACGTTCAGGCTGTCAACTTCTTCAACTTCTCAACCCAATACTTTACTGTTTTCAGTGTTATTTCTGCCCTTTCAAATCTTGAGGTGAGTTTGATTATTATAATGTGCCACTAAAAATATCCCAGGCTTTGGGACTTCTTTATTTAAACTAGTGATATTGGTATATTTTAGAATCTTTTTCCATGGTAGCTCTGTCACATAGCATTCTAAACTTAGAAACCACAACTATTGTTTCGATGTTTGAGTAATCGGAAAGCCCAATTAATGAAATTTAGAGACGATAATATTTTGAATTAAAGTAACTTCCTGTAGATACGTTTTTCAATGTTCCTGTTCATGGTGATGAGTTGGTGTCGATGTCTCTCCGTCGTCTCACCCTTCAGAAGAAACAACAAAAAGTTGGTCTTCTCAGCTCTACTCTGCTACCTCGTCCCTCTGTTCGTGCTCTGCTTCTACCCTGTTTTCGTCTGCAGTGACATGTCCTACACCATCGTGCCCTTCACTCGCATAGGGCAATCTGAATTCATAAGCACACTGGAGTCATCTGAAATTGAAACTCGACACTGGGCTTACCTGATCGTGATGGAGATTGTCACCATGTACATTCCTGTAATTCCAATCACCATCACATCCTACATCACCGCTCATAACCTCATCTTCTCCCCCGCTATGAAATCTACCAATGCTAAATCAAGTAGAGATGGTGCTATCACAATCCTTATACTCACCGTCTCCACTCTCATTTGTTTCACTCCCAGGCTTGCAATCTCTCTCTCCGCCCTCAAAGGAGTAGCTGACTACACGATTGCTGATCGCATCATTGAGAGCCCAATTGGTATGCGATGGGCATGCTTTGTTCTATATCTTCTCACATCAGGACTAAGCATTGCCAACTCTGGGATCAACCCTTGCATCTTCCTGGCAAGAGGCCAAAATATGAAATTCTACTTCAAGAAGTCCATGCATGGGGCCTACAGGAAATCTTCAGCAGCTCTTACTCGGGGTCACACCAGCCTGTCAGTGATGAGTAGCGTCCTGGCTAACAAGAGTGTCGCCAGAGAGGAAACTACTTTCTCCAATACTTTTAACAAGCAAGACACCGTTCTTGCTCTTTCTCCCATAAGAAACACAACATCCCCTGATATAAACGGTACTCCAAGGGTTCCGCCCAAAATAAATGACTCGAGTCTTTGATCAAGAAAGATTTGAAACTTTAACTTCAAGCAAAATGGAAGAATGGTATTATAGTCCACTAAGATTTCATTTTCTCAACTGACACAGGAAAATCGTCGATAATGTGCATGGCTTTTTTATCGCGAATTTTCGTTGCCCTAAACAATTCAAACAGAAACTTTACTCAGACTGGCGCCGGTTATGAACTAAAGCTGACTGCTATCTTATGTTTTATTTCTTTCAGTTTTTAGTAGTCGAGAGTGTACGTTTTACAACTACACAGTAGATAACATATCCTTTCGCTCACTTTGATTGACTTGTTAGCAGTATTAGTATTACTTAGGATAGAAATTTGAATCAGTAATCTTGATAACACTCATCCCGATTTTAGATTTATCCTACCGTTAGCAAAGTATTGACGATTTGATGTGACTTTCATTATGATAAACAATTTAGATTCGATTTAGATTTTAACTTTCTAGCTGACAGTAGTAGTTGACTGTAGTTGTATAATGTATATTTGTAGCATTCATGATTTTCTATTGAACATAACATTTTTATTTTAAATCATGCAGCCAAAATGTTAGCAGTTCAACAAGTGAAATGCTTCATAAATTTTAATTTTTAAGATTGCAATAATCTTGAGGTTAAAAAATCATAGTAGCAGTAATGGAAAAAGAAAACAGAAAGTTTAGCAAAAAGACGTGGACTGTGCGAGGTGTTAAGTTTGGTTTAGTCAGCTTCAAGTTCCAACATAATACATTATGTGTATAATACATTTATAAAAGTTGCTGTTGTAATGGATGTTTTACCAAATCGTCATGAAAAATGTTTAGTTAAACTCAGCGGTTTTCTATGAGACTGATTTTCCTTTTTAGTCATTTAATCGCACAAAGGACCCATGGTAGTCCCTACTTTCAATTGAGAGAAGATCTTGCGCAGTTTCGCGAGTTTCACTCGTTATAAAGCCATTTCCAATCGGGCTACTTTTGCTCAGCATAGTGAAAATACATCTTGATGATCCCATGTTTTTCCCATATGACGATCAGATTAAAATTTATGATCAATATTTCTGTTTGGTCCCTTGTGATGTCGGGAACTGAGAAAGTGTTTCGCTAACGGTTCTTATCTCTATCTCCGGATAGAAGGCAAAACAGATTTCACATTTTTTTTTTTAAGGGAGCTTCTGTGTGAAAGTAACATGTTGGTCTTTATAATGTGGTTGAGTTGGTCTAATGTGGTTGAGTTGGTCTAATGTGGTTGAATTGGTCTAATGTGGTTAAGTTGGTCTAATGTGGTTGAGTTGATATAATGTGGTTGAATTGGTCTAATGTGGTTGAGTTGGTCTAATGTGGTTGAGTTGATATCATGTGGTTGAGTTGGTCTAATGTGGTTGAGTTGGTCTAATGTGGTTGAGTTGGTCTAATGTGGTTGAGCTGTATTATGTGGTTGAGTTGGTATAATTGGTTGAGCCTGGTATAATGTGGTTGAGTTGGTCTAATGTGGTTGAGCTGGTATAATGTGGTTGAGCTGGTTTAATGTGGTTGAGCTGGTCTAATGTGGTTGAGCTGGTATAATATGGTTGAGCTGGTATAATGTGGTTGAGTTGGTCTAATGTGGTTGAGTTGATATAATGTGGTTGAGCTGGTCTAATGTGGTTGAGTTGATATAATGTGGTTGAGTTGGTCTTATGTGGTTGAGCTGGTCTTATGTGGTTGAGCTGTTTTAGGTGGTTGATCTGTGCTGGTTAATTGTGGTTTGAGTGGTCTAATGTGGTTGAGTTGATTATATGTGGTGAGCTGGTCATATGTGGTTGAGCTGGTCTTTTGTGGTTGAGCGGGTATAATGTGTTGAGCAAAGTCTTATTGTGGTTGAGTTGGTCTAATGTGGTTGAATTGGTCTAATGTGGTTGAGCTGGTCTTATGTGGTTGAGTTGGTCTAATGTGGTTGAGCTGGTCTGATGTGGTTGAGCTGGTCTATAATGGTTGAGCTGGTCTGATGTGTTAATTAAGCTGGTATAATTTGGTTGGGCTGGTCTAATATGGTTGAGCTGGTCTGATGTGGTTAAGTTGGTCTAATTTGGTTGAATTGGTCTAATTTGGTTGAGCTGGTCTAATGTGGTTGAGCTGGTCTAATGTGGTGAGCTGGTAATTAATATGTTGAGCTGGTATAATGTGTTGAATTGTTAATTGGTTGAGGTTGGTCTAATGTGTTATTAAGTGGTATAATTTGGTTGAAGCTCTGGTATGATGTTGGTTGAGCTTGATTAATATCCTCGGCGGCGTGGAGGTCACATTCCTAAATTTCCCCTTGTTCCTGAATCAGAGGCAAGCTTGTCCTCCTCAGCGTTGCATTATTAGTGTCTTGTAGGCTTGCTGCTCTGGATTCTTTATGACTGATCAGACCACATTTATTTCTAATTCTGAGAGAAAGTCTGCCGAGTTCCTGTCTAAAGCTACTCCCCGTCGTTAATAGAATAAAGGGGTTTACAAACGAGTTGAGGTAGGCTAAGAAGTTGTAGGTAGCGTAGAAAGATATATGGTGGAGATTTGTTCAGTCTGAAACAGGTTTTGTTATTTACGGATATGATAAAGATTATATTATAAGGTTCTTGTAGTTGTACTGCTTAAAATATTCTTCAGATTTTGACATTCATATTCGAAAGTTAAAACCAAAAGTGAACTGCATTGTAAAAACTGAAATATATTGCATATCCTGTGCAGTCTTACAATAAACTAGTAATGAGTAGTTTATTGTATTATAATATATAACAATGTAACATGTATTTATTAAAGAGTATATTATTAAAAAGATATAGCTCACCACTCCGATGTCAGTGTTAGTATGCTTCCAGTAGCTAAAGAAATTCTTGAAGTTACAGAATATAATGATAGAGTAACACATCATGTACCATCCGGTCATCATCAATAGTGATACTATCTGAAATTGTATTGTTAAGTTACTTGCACCATATCAGTTTGAAATTTTTAAAAATTTCTTTAAAAAATGGTGCCTAGTTACCAGTATTTTTTACAGTCGTTTTATATGATAATTTGAATCCATTGTACATAATAATTGTACATTGTACAGTACAAATTGGTAGATAAATTATTAATTTAACTTACAACTTGCTTGCTTTGAACTTTCTGGTCCATATTTATAATGAAGCTTCCAAAGCTACCTTGCTTTCTGGACTTTCTGGACTTTTTTCGATTCCATGACGACTGCACAATTTTAACCAGATCATAAATTTATAAAAGCAACTGGGTACACGAATCAGATGTATGATTAAACTAAAATACTTAACTACCTATACTGAAACATGATAGCTTTTTAGATTTGACATCAGACATTCAAAGCAACCACTTTAAGATTATCCAAGAAAAACATAAATCCATATTAATTACCTTATAACGCTTCATAATATAGATGACAATAACTGAGTTGGTAACTATGATAAGAAGGAGGGACGAAACATTGGAATAGGCCCCATCAGTGCAAAATATAATGATCCGATCTCTTCAGCATTATCTCCCTCTGCATCGAGTACAAAGTCACAGTTACTTCGACTGGAGAGAATTATGATTTTCATCAAACAGTCGTTGTAAACAAGCATAATGTATTAGAATTGGGAATAATAATAATGATATTACTACAATGCTAATAGTGATTGGTCAAGTCAGTAATATCCGAAATAAGATTTGTTCTGAAATCAGAAATTGACTACACATTTGTGATTCGTATTTGAAAATTGTCGCCGAAGTAGTACGGAAGAAAGGCGTATAAGCATCTCCGTAGATATATGCGATAACATACAAAGTCCAACCACCTGAAATAATGTTATTCAACAATCTCAGACCGTACCAATTCATTCGTAATGTTTTGCAACGCAAAGGATTCAGTTTGTAAATTAAATAGCGTATAAATATAACGTTTAGGAGCCATATACTGTATACTGTACAGTCTGAAGGTTGTACAGTGTACAGTGTACAGTGTACAGTGTACAGTGTACAGTGTACAGTGTACAGTGTACACTGTACAATGTAGTGCAGTGTACAGTGCAGTGTACAGTGTACAGTGTACAACCTTCAGAAGTCAGAACGACCTGTATAAGTAAGTTAACTCAGTACTAACCAGTCTACTGTTCCTGTCAAGGAAAGCACTGTGCGGATAGTAGACAGCATGTAGCCTCATCAGTCCAGCTACACTGAGGAGGAGGGGTGTGATGACCATGTTCCAGTTCCATACCATTCTGCTAAGTCAACACAGCGGTGACAGGGATTGGAACCAGTCGTCTCTTCCTGGAGGTTGGATTGTAATTCCGTCATGTTTTTAGAGCAAGAATTTAAATTATCAGCGTTCTTTTTGTAGTATACAATTATAGTGTCGAAATCTCATTCTGAACCAGTGGACTATTTAAAGTCGATCTGAGATGATTTAATTTTGCGGCAACGTTTAGAATTTACCATATGTGGTTAAAATTTCGGTTTTAAAACGTTTAACGTGTTTAAGGGTAGTTAGGGATCTTTACAATGTCAGTTGGATGTGTATTTGATATGTATCCTTTGTAAAGCTACACAGTAAAGCTGAAAAGAAAATCTACATTTTATTGGAATCTAACCTGAGAGTAATAAAATCTACATATTAATATTCGGAATCTAACTGGAGAGTAATAAAATCAACATATTATATTGGAATCTAACCGGAGAGTAATAAAATCAACATATTAATATTGGAATCTAACCGGAGAGTAATAAGAACGTAGCACTGTAAGAGCAGTCAGGCACACCCACGGTCGGGTTAAAGGTTTCAAACACAATGACAATGTAGTATGGCTTCTGTTTTCCCATCTTGTAGAAGAGGTAGAGAGCTAGAGTGTTCACTATAAATCCTACTACGCCCATCACCAGATGAACCTGGGAGATTTTATCAAAATGTTTCAGGAACAATTACGCATTTTTTATATAGACTGTCTCTATGGGAGATTACAGAAAATTTAAGATGCAAGGTTTTTCGTAAAAGACTTTTACTATCAGTAAAACATCATTTGGTTTAAGAATTTAGTGATACCGTAAGTTAGGGTCATTTTAATATTGAAACTTGATTATTTGAAGAAAACACTTACTATTCCCAGCACAAGATCTGCCACCTCATCACACACAATCTCGCAACTACCACCTGCAGTTGGGTCGCAAATACTGCAACCACTTTTGTTGAAATATAATCCCTCTTCTGGGTTCATATTGCTGGAAGGGTACACAAATATAGGGACAATTTCAAATATTACAGGTTTTAGATCAAGAGTAAAGCTTACTCTTAGATTTGTTTTAAACTTTATAAGGCAATCAAAAGCGACTGATAGTGGTAGGCATAAACTGTTGTTTGTACGAATCAATTAGTTCAAGAAGCCATAACAATTCTCAAAAAAAGCCAAAAACAATATAGAGAAATGGACACTATTTGAATTCCACTTTTTCGTGTGTCCTCGAAAAAAGGGCGAAAAAACTGAGAAATAAATGCAATGAAACTGTCCAACGAACTGTCCATTACTAAGCTAATAACACCACACACAACAATCATACCGCCAGGCGACGACCCAGTATTTATGTCGTCCAATAGCTATGATCGGTATTTGGTGACCCTGACCTATATCGGGATTGGTATTACTGTTACTTAGCCCGCACACATACCAGCAATATGGTACGCTCCTATTGGCAATCCTCCGCTCAATCCACCAGATTGTCTCCATCCAACTCTCGTGTCTATATGGTAAAAACGCCCCGTATAGCAAATCACTTATAGCTTTATCGTTACTGAACAAGAAACCATTCGTCTTACATAACCTCGCCTGAGAATTTATGCTTATAGCGCTAGTTTGGGAATACTGAACATATCATTAAAAGCTTTAACAAATAATTATAGAATTAAGATGCGGAGTCCAATATTATGTGAAAGTCTCATTGTATCATGGATGTATTAATATTATAGTTTACACTTGATAAGATATTAGTGCGTTCAACATAAAAACTTGTTCAGGAACCCTATACACTGTCTCATGCAAAACAGGAATGCCACTGTTATTGGGGTAGATTTGACATATTTATCGGATTGACTCCATTCCTCACAGGCTATAAAAGGACCTATATTAGAGGTATTAGAAACATGTTAAATAAAAAAAAAAAAAAAAAATTGACGTAGATCAGAAAAAACGTAACGAGGTGCACCGGGAAATTGTTTAGTTATAAGGCCTCGAAACACATGCCAGCACTGGAATATCTGTTTCATGTAAGTAGGAATGCGGGTGAAGACATTAAAGTGCTTAGTAACGGAATCTCGAGCTTCTGATAAATTACTCGTGAGAAACGAGTCAATGGATTCTAACTTAATCTCCAAGAATTTAAGTCTGTCAGTAATTAAGCTGAAACATTTATTATTATGAGATATATACCATAATAATGGTATAATATCCGGTTGTATGTGTTAACTGAGAGTACCTGATTAAGTCGCGCTGAGATTGATAGATTAGTATACACAAATATTAGACGTCTCTTTAGCCAAGTCTAGATATCTCACAAAACAAATACTACTTATAATATAGATACATTCGTATTTAAGTTATAGTTGAAGTTATACCATAAGTTTAGATTCTTTAAAGACTAAATTACATGCGCCAGACAACGGTTCCCTCGTGGAGATCGAATGAGACGTGTGGCAGGTACCCCCACCCAACCACTGCGTTTCTTTCCCAGCCTTGGATAGTCTTATTCGAGGTGCTATTGTAGTTCTACAGTTCACCGTTTAAACCATTTCCATCGTGTTTGAGCAACTATCCTGGCTGAGTTTCAGCACTAAACTTCTTATTTCATCATATGTTCATCACGTACAATAACTATAAGACAATATATAGGAATGTTAGCGACAGTAGGATCTGCCTGGCACCTGAATTTCAGCCTAAAATATATAAATAGATTTGCCCTAACAATTTCCCTCTTTATTTTCTGATATAGACATGAAATATGAGTTAGTCGTCCCTTGTGGCATTGTCTTCGTCTGACAGTTTGGTGAGAAAAATTATCAAACTGAGAAACCCAACCTTAAAAGCCGATCATATGACTGCACGTACAGGCTATGTATTCCTCCAGATCTAACCATAGTGCCGATACACTCCCTGTCCGATCTCGCTCCCCGTTAGTAAAGGGCACCCTGACCATAGGAGCCCGAGAGAGATGCCACTAAGTATACCTAGTGAGATGTGTGTAGCGCAGAGATATCGATCTACCACTGATCCTCTCATCGGCGCACAGTAGTTTATATTAACTATTACAGTAAAACCCGGATTTACCGCGGAGTTGGAAGGGGAAATGTGGATTCCGTGATAAATCAGAGTTTGCAGTAAATCAGGGTCTGCGATAAACCGGGGTTTGCAGCAAATAAACTCGGGGTTTTACTGTATAACTATAGCGACTCTCGAGATAATTTAGTAGTAGTTTATAAACTATAAAACTGATCGTTTATAAGTTCATAACAGTCAGACAAATCAATCCTAGCTTCACGGCACCATTTACCATTAAAACACTTATGATAACAGTTATAAGTTTAGGTGAGTGTTCGCCGTTCGGTTACCGCATTACCGCATTACCGTAAGCTACGTTATAGGTTTTAAATAAATCTCATTAAAAACATTCATTACTAAAGTTTAAAGTTCATTGTATGGGCCCGGGTCGTCGTAATAAGGCGATGTTATCCATTGATACAAATTGTATGAAACTCACTTAATAATCATTAAATTTTAAAGTTTTTAGAATGCGGAAAATCAAGCTAACACATTTTTGTTCAAAAATTGATACACGGAAATTGGAAGGTTATTCGAATGCAGTAGATTGAAAGGATGATAGGAAGATATTATTACATTTAACCAAAACAAGTTCTAAATTCGTATCTTTCTCTCATCCTTTCAACCGACTTGATCAATTGCGGCTGCAATTCTTGAGTGGGCGGGTGCTAAATCGACATAATGGCTATGGAATGACTAGTCACTAGTCATATTAAAAGTGAAGAATGGACATAATGAAAGAAACAATAAAAACAGAGCTTGATGAACAAATATTCGGATCAAAATAAGAAAAGACAAAGACAGTTATTTATATTCGATTGTCATGTGAATCATACAGTATGTGATTCTCAGTTGGACAGATCATGCTCAGCTCCAAGTTTAACGCATGCAGTGCAGACTCAGGCAGACACATAGCAGTAAGCAGTAAGCAGCTCACTTGGTTAATGTCATGGTTATTCAATTTGGGGTTTTTTTTTTTTTGGGGGGGTGGTTTATACTGCATATGTGTAGCTTTAATCACCACATAAAGCTCTATTATAATTATATAATCATGTAAATTCTGATATCTCGCTGTCTGGGTCTGCAGTACATGCAGTCTATACAGAGTGCAGGATTATTGGAATAGTGTGCTAAACCTCTTGCTGTATAGTGTGAGATTAATCTGAGAATCACTTTCCTCTAGCTAGATCGCTAGATATGTCATATTGTTATAAATTATGAAAGCATTCGGGTTCAATATTGTATCCTCAAACTGATCCCAGCAGACGGTGAACTGAAAGTAAATAGTGACCAGCAAATACGACTCGACAATGCTGAGTCCGTGTGAAAGTTCCCACTGCAGGGTTGTAGATAATACACACCACGACTCACGACTAAACTTACGATTCCCTTTATAAAGCGTGATTCTCTCACTGTTGGGAAACATGAAAGGGGGAAACGAGCCAAATAGTTGGAAATCCAAACAATACCAACTACTTTGCCAATAACACACCCCTGTAATATGACGGGTTGTATTGAAGTACTGTGCTTTGTTGATTGATTGAGGAGCATACCCGAAGGGCATTACTCGGACTAACGCCTTAAAATTTAATTACAATCAAATATAAATATATGCACCACAATGTACAGGGTGGGGCAAAAGTCAGCACCCATACGTTCGTTGTTGTTAGTTAGTGTGAACACAGCACAAAAGCACCCGCGCGGTATCACGCCTCATAGCAGCCCTACCACAGCGAACTATTATCAATAAAATGCTCTCAGATAGTCTCCGAGTAACTTCTGGGTGTTAAATTTGTGTCTACTGCTATTGCTAAGGACGTGTTATATTTTATATTACCACAACTGCAAGAGTTAAACTAAAAGTTAACTACAGGAGGTTAATAATGTTATATCTTATTACACTTGTTGGGGGTAAAGTGTATAAAGTGGCGACTGAAACTGAAGACAAAAAGTTGAAATTATTGGTTTGGATGTACAGGAAGTACGTATGATTTCAAATACTCATGGAAGGCTGCTTTAATGAGGAATTAAATTTCGAACAGATTTTAAATTTTAACTTAAAATTTATAAACACACCTGTTCAAAATTGGTTGCGCTATTTTACTCGCTGCAACAAAATTTTGTTTAATCCAGTACACTGGTAAAATCAAGTCATTTAATATCTTATTGGCCCCATTCGTTTGGTTACAATGATATTTATATTA
Source organism: Bolinopsis microptera (assembly GCF_026151205.1). Lineage (NCBI taxonomy): Eukaryota > Metazoa > Ctenophora > Tentaculata > Lobata > Bolinopsidae > Bolinopsis > Bolinopsis microptera. The sequence goes on from NC_087074.1 coordinate 3,870,939, forward strand.
CAATGATTATGCACGAAAACGATAGAAGTATGCGTTATAGCAACGGTACATAATAAGTGATCATGGACTATTTATGCATAATAACGATTCAAATTTACGTAGCACTGAATTAAAAGAACTATGCACAATGCAGCAGCTGTCATCAGAGGAGAGACTTGAAAATGTGTGAAGAATGAAGACTACTGGAATGGAACGAAAGTCTAACAACGGTCTTTCACAAAGTTACAAAGTACCTAGCCGATATGTTAGAATTATCCACAGATGGCACTTAAGTATAACATCGTGACCACACATGTCTGTGATTAATGGATTCAGGTGCGCGTGATATATAAATAGCATAATAACATATTGTATGTTACATAATTATATGTTATTAACAAGATAGAACAGTGAGCAAGCCGCTCGGTCAGTTGATTATTTTGACCGACTTAACTAGTTTTCAGAAAAATTCAGATCTATGATTAGTACAGTCAAATCCGTCTTTTTGTCGGACAAAATTCGCAACAAAGCGATTTTAACGGGATATGGTCGGGAAAGGTCCAGGATTCATTCCAAGAGTGTTCCAAAATCCTCGGACTGAGAAAATCCTCAGTTACCACTTTTTTACCACCTTTGTACACAACTTTCGGTTTTCCGCAAATAAGTCACGTTCTGGAATATCCTAGAAGATTTAGTTTTAAAGCATTGTGTTAAGGAATACAAAGCTAGAACAACTTGTTCTTTAACACCGTTTTCAAAATAAATTTTTATTTAATTAATTAAATAATTAATAAATTTAAATTATTTCAAAATACATTTTCATGAAAAATGTTCACAATATTACATTCCAAGAATATGAAATTAATTTCTATGAAAATTTTGAAAATTTTCACTAACAATATTTGAACTTGTAAAATTTACGAAATTTGAGAAGAAAAAATCCACTATTTACCACTTTTAACACATTGAATCTCCGCTAAAAAACGGAACTTCTGAATTCGTAGAAGGTTCTAGATTGAATCAATGTGTTCAAAATATACAAGAGAACAAAGTTTTATCTGACAACACTTTGGATTAGATAATTAATTAATTAGTTAATTCGATTTATTAAACAAATATCCAAAAATTATAAAAATTTAATTTTGATCAAAATATTTTAAAATTTCTTTTATCACGAATAACATTAACAGTTTCCATTAAAGTAATCGGGAAATACGAAGTGGGTGTTTCTTTATATAACATATATATACTAGATAACAGTCTAACTTATGAGTCCTCAGCTGGGCACATTGCTGCAATTGTCCTGACATTTGAGGCAGGTTGATCACAATGTATTCCTGCTTTTCTGCATGAACAAGCATTGCCACAAACTGACTTTAAACCATTTGCAACTGATTTTTGAGAATGAGCTTTTTCGGAGCTGTTCTCATCAAGAGTGGTCACTGGGACTTGTGTCCCATTTGTTCTCTTCCATCCCCTGCTTATCGGATCTAGGTCTTTCTCATCACCACACCTGCTGCTGATGGTAAACACGATAAGAATGTTGGGGGAGCTGTTCGCAACCTGATGTCTGCTGTTGGAAGATTTCGACTTTCGGTTCCATGAACGAAAGTCTTGCTTTCAATCTAGTGATCATCGATTTTTATGAAATCAGCTTTCTTAAACCAAATACAATGTTTTTAATTTACCAGGCAAATGACGGATGTAATTTCGGTGAATTGCTATAAGAGGGCGAATGTCGGACAATGTAAATTTGCATGGAATGAAATATGGAAAGGGTTGCTGTCCTCAGGGTACTATTTAAACTATTTATCTTATAAGTAAGTGCACTAAACTTTTAAAACTATGCCCAGCAAATTTGAAACGCGATACGTACAGTTCCTATTCTTATCTGACGGCCCACATACCCTTGTATAAATAAAGACATCAAGGCACCACAGGTTGGGATCAACAACCCCTGGTCACTGGACGAAATTAAACGGCAGTAAAAACGGAGGACTGATTCAGCTCTGAGTGACGTCTTGTGTTGTATTATTGCAGAAGTGTCCATAGACCCAGTTCCAAGATTCATATCTAGCCTAGCGGTTAGAAGCAATCCGCCTTCTGCGCTGAGGTTCAGGGTTCGAATCCAGTGTAACTAGTCTAGGGAAGTAGTAATGATCCATTGGGATCTAAGGGATCTCAACGGTCGATCACCGAATGATAGGAACTTAATTGTGGTTTAATGAGGCGGGCACCTGTTAAAAAGTTCAAGCAACGAGGATACCCCTTCAGTGCATACTGTTGATAACATAGTGCTGTTATCTATTATATCGGCCAATGAAGGTAGAGTTCGTTGTAACTGAGACAGGACCTCATCTTTAGTCCGCGAACCAGTTTAAAACAAATGGTCCATTCTGTAACGTAGAGATCGCACTAAATGATAAATCCTCAAACCGGATTACAGACAGGGTAAATTATTGTGCGGGGGGAGGGGGGAGGTGGTATAGTAACATACGTTAGGCTCTTACTAAGTTCCTAATTCGCTCGCCAAAAATTTCTCGGTGACTCTTTCTCCGTAGCTTAGTGCACTAGATGCCCCACTATCGGAATCGTTCTGAATAGCGATCATCCCCTTTACCAAACTCCGTGGATCCGACTGGTGGTTGCTTGTCTGAATCATCCAGTGAAAGCGTGGCACAGAAAATAGTGCAGAAAGCCCAATTACGGTATCCTAGCACCCTGTCAGTGATAGCAATTTAGGTAATCATTGATAACCCAATCAATTTCGCTAAACGAGCTAAACAAATTGCTTGTAACTTCGTCATTTTCAATCCGTTGACACCCCCATCGTTTTGCAGATGTTTTGATTTGAGAGAGGCAGTTCTGTGGTCTAATCCAGTTGATGTTTTCTGTAAGTTGAGTGATATGATGTAGGTAAATATTTTCTAAATAAGCTATAATTGTATCGTACAAATTTTGATATTTTTACCGTTTATTCCATTTATCTGAATTTTTTAAATATGTTATTAATCTATGTGACGAGTGTATGTTCTGTTCATGCAAGTAAATTCATTTTACGTCACGGCAAAATTTTTTGATAAATGTATATTTTGAAATTTTTAAAAATTTAATTATATTTAATTAATAAATCAATTAATATCTTAACCAAAGGTTGTCAGATAAAAAGTTGTTCTCTTTTTATTTTGAACACATTGGTTCAATCTAGAACCTTCGACGGACGATTTCAGAAGTCGTTTTATTAGCGGAGATTCAATGTGGTAAATAAGTGATAAATGTGGTTATTCTTTACGAATTTCGAAAATTTACAAGTCCAAAATATTGAAAAGTGAAATTTTTTATAAAAATTAGTTCATTGCACGTGGTATGTAATTGTGACATTTTTTATGAAAATATATTTTTGAAATATTTGAAAATTTTATTATTATTTAATTTATTAATTAAATAATTTATTTTTTTGAAAAAGTTGTTAAAGAAAAAGTATGTTCTTCTTGGTTTTCTAAACACAATGCTTTAAACTAGTATCTTCTAGGATATTCAGAAACGTGACTTATTTGCAGAAAACCAAAGTGGTAAAAAAGGTGGTTAAAAAAAGTGGTAATTGTGGATTTTCCTGAAGTCGAGGATTTTGGGGAACTCTCGGGAATTGATTCATGGGACCTGTCACGGACCATTTCGTTAAAATCGCTTGTTGGAATTTTGTCCGACAAAGGCTTAAATTAGACGGATTTGACTGTACTAGATCGCTATATTAAACAAATACATGTCGATCCTGCTGCAGTATGAATTTAGATTTTGAATCGCTAGATTTGACAAATATCTATAGCCTCTGAGTCAGAAGTCTGCCGAAAAGTCTTATAATTCATTTGATTTCTAACATTTAGAAACAAATTTGTTATTATTTCTAGAAATTAGAACTAATGCGGATATTTTGGCAGAATTTGTGTTATTCAAAACTTACTTTATCTACTCTCATTAGGATGTGTAATTGGTATTTATAAATATATACCAATCAAACTTCGCTTCTCATTTGGAACGAATCACTCTAATAATTTAATGATGAATTTCATGTTTTTATCCCTTATTAAGCAAAATCAGCAATACTATCGCATGAGCCATCAATTTACTGGTTCCAACTTCCAAGTTCTACTTTACCATCTTAAGATGTTAGTTTTCATCCTACCCGGTAGGACCTACAGGTAGAGAGCGATATGGTTTATATGAAGAATATCTCTTCACTCTCTTTCACTTCTTCACTTATCTTCCACTCTCTTCAACTCTCTTTCACTCTCTTCACCTCTTCACTCTCTTCACTCTCTTCACTCTCTTCATTTTCACTCTCTTCACTCTCTTCACTCTCTTCACTCTCTTCACTCTCTTCACTATCTTCACTCTCTTCACTCTCTTCCTCTCATCATCTCTTCACTCTCTTCACTTCTTTACTCTCTTCACTCTCTTCCACTCTCTTCACTCTCATCACTCTCTCCACTCTCTTCGCTCTCTACACTCTCTTCACTCTCTTCCTAGCTTTCACCTCTCTTCACTCTCTTCACTCTCTTCACTCTCTTCACTCTCTTCACTCTCTTCACTCTCTTCACTCTCTTCACTCTCTTCACTCTCTTCACTCTCTTCACTCTCTTCACTCTCTTCACTCTCTTCACTCTCTTCACTCTCTTCACCCTCTCTTCACTCTCTTCTCTTCTTCTCTCTTCTTCACTCTCTTCACTCTCTTCACTCTCTTTCACTCTCTTCACTCTCATTCACTCTCTTCACTCTCTTCACTCTCTTCACTCTCTTCACTCTCTAACTCTTCACTCTCTTCACTCTCTCGAGTAGATAGGATTAATATAATGTACTATATCATGCCTTTCAGATTATGTAAAACGTTGAGGCATAAAATGGAAATTTAGTAAATTATGTGTGTGGTCAAACATTCAAAATCTCCATAAAATGTGTTAAACGTTTCTATGGAAGAGCTCGCATGTTTTAAACAAAGAAATCTCCGGTTAGCTTGTCAAAAATCACGATAAACGTACACCTTATAGTCCATGGTATTGTACTCTAAGGTATCAGCACACATTGCATCCTTCAAAAATGAATGAATCTCATGTGCGTTAAATTGAAACGTTAAGTTATTCCAAGAGGCAATAATAGGTGACAGAATAGATAATAGAATATGATGGCTGCAATAGAATAAGAAGGCAGGTTTTATTGTTCATCGGGCTCCTAAAACTGAATTTACATGTGTGTTCTTTCAGACAAACTTGACGTACAAAATATGTAAATTTGACAGTGCCATTTGCTGATTTTTATCTAATAACGCCTCTAAAATAAGCAATCGCTAATTGTTACGAAGATTTTTAAATATTTTCCTTAAATTTCAAATACGATATTATACTGTAGATCTTTCAACAAAGTCCACTTACAGTAAAGTTGTAATAGTTGTGGACCTATGAAAAGAACGCAAAATATGCCTCAGATATATAAGTAAGTTAATGTTAAATACACTGTTAAACCACTTATCTCCGAGCCTCTGGTACAAGCTTTAGGTATGTTTGGAATAGCATTCCACGTTTGATAATAAATTCTTAGGAACACCCCCTTGCAATTGGTGTTCATTGGTATGAAAATGGTGCTTGAACTCAGAGCAACTAAAAAGTATCAGTATCACTGTAACACTACAAACTAAATCTGAAACGTGCAGCTTGTGGCACTAATTTTCGCTACCTCCACCTCCATTAAACGATGAAAAAACGAACAAAGCTTTCAACACATCGAGCGAAAAACCTCCTAATATAAAACGTGGATTAGGATGGTAAATTACAGCAAATCTCCCTAGAGTCTAGACCAATAAAACAACCCTGAAATAGGAAGAGAGATGGCACAAGGTACCTGCAGAGTATTGAATATCAGTATTATAAATTGAAGCAGGTCAAACTGTATTAAACAGCTGTAAAGCACGATGAGAGTCGGCAAGCTGTACCAATATAATAGCTCTGAAACACTATGAGAGTCAGCAAGCTGTACCAATATAATAGCTCTGAAACACTATGAGAGTCGGCAAGGTGCTATGAAACAAGATGGTAGTCGTGCTGACTACCAGAATGTTCAATGTTAACATTTACCAGCACTTTGGACCTACAATTATAATATACAACAGCACGGCCCTGAAACGAGATGAGAGCTGGCAAGATATATAAAAGCTGTTATAACTATTAGAGTGGACCATGTAACAGTCATGAAAGAGAAGATGGTATCGTTGGTGCTGAATATAGAGTTGACTATATAATACCAGGCGGAGGTATAATCGTCTGACGTCTACCCTGCACTGTGGTTAACTGTCAACACATTAGCACCTTCACACCAACCCTCTTAACCTGTACTACAGAGCAACAAACTTAGCATTTCTACCTGCTGGTCTGTCTCTCAGACATGTGCATTGTGCTGCACACTTCCAGTGTGAAACTAGGTCTAACTCATTATTTGTGTGGGGAAGGTAATAACACTATTCAGGTAGGTATAGTTATATACGTGATATACCCGGTATGGAATCCGTAAAGCTTGCTGAAATAAGGGCAGAAGCAATTCATAAGCAGGACACCAATCCGGTTAAAGTCACGAAGCAATCTGTCGGGAAGGCCTTGGAAAACTCAAAGTAGGTGATGACAAGGAAGGATATCAAACGAGCAAACTGCAAAGTTGAGTAGTGCTAAACAATATAATACAATGAGACAAATTTCTTGGAAAGATAATCGCCCATTATCCTATTGGGAAACGTTTAACTTTTTCAAAGGCTGCATGCTTTTTACAATGAAAAATGTGCTCGCTAAAATAAGAAAATGTAGACATTAGGAAACACAGCAGGTTCACAGCAAAACATTAAATACCTGCAGCTTTAAAGTTTATGTTGTGCATGATTCTTCCCTAGACTTTAGTTAGTTAGCTTACTCATAGAATTTGAAATTTCGCCAACTGCAATAAAAACAACTACAATACTTGGTAATCCAGAGACAATTTTTGTCAAGTTTCAATCAGAACTATTATAGAAGCATGAAAACAATAATTGTAATTTAGTTTTCATTTATGCAGCAAATATCAGTTTCTAGATTCGAGCAAGCCTGAAGGTGATCATGAAGAGCCATGTTAAAATGGACCCTAATCGACTATTCAGTAATCAGTATGACTAATGAGTAACCCTCGGGCTATTACAGAGCTATTCTTGTGTCATTAGGTCTCATCTAAAAGCTATAATGGATCGCAAATTACCGAATTAGGGCCAATCTTTGGTCATTTAACATTCAGTGATACAGGACGATCGATAATTTGTATCTTAAATTACTTCGGGACCATTTGTTTCTTTATTTATTTATATATTGTAACTATCATTTCCAACTATCGACCTTATTGTGTTAAAAAGCCGCATTCCTTAATTAGAACGCACATAGCAATTATAGCATCAAAGAATATAAGTAATTAAACTGGATTCCTATAAATCGAGAAATAGAGAATCTATATTATGTTGAATTTTGAACTGAAGTATACGATCCAAACAAAGAATGTAGCTGTACAGAGCTAGGACAGATGCCATTCTTCTGTTGCTCGGAACTCTACCATTGTTCTGGTCGATTATGATAACGAGAGTTACTTAACATCAATGTATTCAGGGTCATTATATACACATATTTCCTTGGATTATTGATGCAGCTGGGGCGCCGGCCGTGAGGAGGCCTGGTTCACATCAAATCTGATTTATAATATCTGAGTAGTACTCAAGTGAGGACAGAGTTAGACTGATTCAGTAAGTAGTGATCACGTGGCACGTAGAGATGACCACTAACGGATAGTGTGCAAGGTTAGGACCTATTGTGTGCAGGTTGGATAAGTGGAGTTCAACAATCATGATATCATCGATCAGAGTAAAAGATATTGACCAACTTCAAGATGTCGGTGGATTCAGTAGATGATCAAAGACCAAAGTTGTCCATCAACGTTGGAAAATGGGAGATAGCATTGTTTAATACTGCCAGTGTTCGGGCGAAGGTTTGATTGCGAAAGTCACTAAATAGTAAATACTTAAATTTAATCAAGGGTCGACTCATATTGACGGTAAAGTCGTGAACCGTACGTGTTTCCCAGACATAACCAACAAAACATGCAATTACAATAAGTGAGATGTTGAGGGATTGTAACAACACGCATGGTTGCACTGCTGCCGGGTTGTTAGGAAGGTGACTCAGGGTAATTTTAGAAAGATTTAAATGTCTAGTGATATGTATTGTGTTTCAATATTTATGACTTACAGAAGAAACATGTTTTTAAATAAGAGAGAAGCCTGTGCGGAGCTGTAAATTTTAATCTTGGACATAAGTTTACGGCTCTGTCGACGTGCTGTGTATTGTTTCTTCCTTATCCCTAGTTACTAGTTACCCTTAACACTAGTATTGTGTCTGATTAATAAGTTAAGCCCGTAAAATGAAGGTGGATATCAGCCAATCTCGAATAGAGAAGCTGCAATTAAGCAGTTATTAGTTCACTGAAATTTAAACTTATAAAACAATCATTTTAAATAATTTTAAAATTTTAAACAGTGATATAACAGAGAAATTGTGTACGAAAATAAATTCTCCTTGGGAGAAGAAATACTGACGATACCCGGCATAGAATAAGTAACAATAATGTTCGAACCCCCTAAAAATACGTCTCACATAAACTCATAAAGCTGCATGTTAAAATTGCATAAGTTGGTTGTCCAAAATTGATATTGATCGAATTGGTCAAATTTTCGTCCCTTAAAATGTTACTCTATCATAACTTCATAACGGCATCTCAAATAGTACCGACCAAGTTTGAGTTTGGGCCCCTGGTAAAGACTTCCTCTAATTCGAATTTAAGGGAGCTAGCGAGGTGGTTTTCGGGACAATTACCATAATTTATTCAACTATTCGGTCCGTCTCTATAAAAAACATGCTGTAGATAAAGGAAGATGGACGAATTATGCAAACGAAGTAGTCAGGACGTCAGGTGGCCGGCCGTTCTTGCACGTAATTTCATAATTTTACCGAAAGGGGACTGCCTTTATTTAAATCACCCGAATAACTCTTATAGAGTCTATTGTTCATCAGGGTCGCCTAGATCCATAACTGCGCTAAATTTGTACATAAAGTAGGTTAGGTCGAGTAGCCTACTTAATATTTTGGGGGACGTCAATTCAAATGTATTCAACGTTTTTGGATCTGTTATTTAGATGCAGAGAGGTTTGTAATTATGTACGGCTTAAAATAAATAATAATATGCAGACCCTGTGACAATGCGTGTCATTTTCAAAAAAGAAATAAAAAGGAATTTCATTCTCTGAGATAGTTATGAATTCTTATAAATACACGTTTTATAACATTTACTTTTAATGCAGCATCCGTCATAAGTTGTATACCACGGACCACTAGTAGTACTAGTATAAGTAAGAAATTAAACGCCTCAATCAATCAACGACAAATACACGAGGTTAAACTTGAACAGCAGGTTTTATATCATAAAGATAAAACTTCACATAACAGTAACACGAACAGAGAAAAATGTTGTTTGTGTTTTTTAACAGTGCAATCTATTTTGAAAACAACGACGAATTGTTTGTGAAAACTTTCAGCTGTTCAGCTGTTCAGCATGAAACATTTTAGAATTGAGGGGATACTGTTCATATATTAGAAAAGAAAGGGTATGTGAGCGGTGAGTGACGAGTGTCTGAATCAATGTGATGTTACAAAAATTACTTTTGAACGTGGCATATCAACGATAATATGTTGCAAATTGCTCGTTACGAAATGATGGTTTGTACCTCGCGGAAACATATGTACGCTCTTAAAATGAAAATCCCAACACATTGACAATGAAGACATAATAGGAAAACACAAGTTTGGGAAAACCTAAAGTTAAACATGATACACAATTCGGAATTCCTAAGCTCTCGTGCTCCGGCACGAAGTTACGGGAAATTACTGAGATTCTGTAGTTGACAGCTATGAAAAGGAACCTCGTCAGATAAATTTCCTATCCATCTTCGTAGCCGTGATTCAATAGATTAGAGATCAATGGTACCAGGTTGTTTCTCGTTCTGTTGCTTGTTGAACCAGACATCTTGAAAAGTCTAGAATTTAACTGAAGACAAATATTTTGACGAAATTAGCACCTAAATACATTTTTCGTTCAGCGTTGCAAATTCAGCACAGTTTATTTCATCACGTTCACTTTTATGGTTAAAAAACAGCCTACATAGTTACAATTTATTTTTATCGCGTTCGTATTCTTATATTCTCATTCTCATATTTATGTCGCTATTTTTATAAACTTGATTATACTTCTGACTATTAACCAAACAAAGACATTGACCCTATAATTAATCTATACAAACTAAGCAGTAACCATAACTACTAAAAGTAAATATATGTAAACAGATTGCGTAGATGAACTACCCAAGTCAAACAGTCCGAGATACCTCATACCTACGAGTACGCTGCGTACTGTACGCACCATGCCCCCAGTGTCCCTAGTAAAACTCAAACTAAAATACCAGAATTTAACTGATATGTTTTCTGTCTGCAGGCCACGTTTATATGTACTAAATATACCCGATGTAAAAGCACAAATTATCTCTATCACTTTCCCAGGCTGCCGGCTAAGATATGCCAATTGATCTGTATCTGTTATAAATATAATTTGTGGACTGGTCAAATGGTCAATGTTCAGAGTGAGTGATGACACTTTTCAGCTGCATAGCTACACTGTCCTTCATCTTGAGAAGCTCTGATTTGAAGGTGTTCCCACAGACCAGGTGAATGATGGGATTTGCAAAGCTGTTCAGGTAAGCACAGAAGTTGTAGGTTGCGTAGAAGTAGGTTTGTCCTAAATCACCCTGAAGAGTGAAGGTAGTGCTTTTATTAAAAATGATTAAGTGGTGCAGCGTCAAAGAATTAGCAGTAAGATTCTTATAAACCCTCATTAAACAACCTGTGATCAAGGAGGTATACACTGTACAATTTGGGGTAACCAAGCTATCTATATACTCATAATGCTTACCAAATCGGTGATGACAGAATTAGCGGATGAATTCTTCTGGACATTGATAAGCAGGTTTTTGAAGTTGTGGAATATGATGATAGAGTAGCATACGAAGTACCAGGATGTCATCAGTAGGAGCGAAACTACCTGATAATTTTACTCGATTAGAGAGGACTAAAATCTGTTCTACCACGATTTTGAGACCTTAGATTGGCCTCCATGATGTAAGATACATTTCAGAGAGACCAATTAATGTATGAAGTTGGATATCTAGGAAAGATGGGAGTGAGAATATGAAGGTGCGGCCCCTTGTGATCATCATGTCACCTCATAATCTTATATTGCTGATTTTCTTGATGTATCTATACAAATGAAGCATGAAAAATTGTGGATATAAGTCATATGAGTTTATAGAAGACCGAATATTATCCAACTATCAGTATTTATAGAAGACCACTAAAACTATCCCTTCGAATTTATAGCTCTTCTTTTTTCCTACAACAGTTTTAGTAACAAAGAGCTAAAGGTGTTTAACCCATTAGGGACGATAGGGTCGTTTACGACCCACCTTTTCTAGAGGCTATAGAGGACAAACCATAATACTAAACGCAACGAATCTTTCGCACATATGCTCAAAATTTATTGGGCTACATTATTGACTTTCCAGTCGAGACCCAATTAATTACTAACAACTAAATAATTAGGCTAATTAGTCGTCATAATTGGAAAATATTTCACTTTACTTCTTGCCTTGATTGGGACATTAAAACTTTATGTAGGCTTATTTTGTTGAGGACAAAATAGTTGCGGGCAACGATTTCCTTGAGACATATGAAAAGCCCGTGATAATCAGATGTTCACAAACAGAGCTAGACGCTGTTTACTAACTGCGGTCGCATACGACCCACTCGTCCGGGTCGCAAACGACCCATCACGGTTTTTCGGCTTTAACTTCTGAAACAAAGACGTTAGGATAAAATAAAAACTGTAGCATAAGTTAAAAACATATGGTCAATACTGTGTAACTCTAACTTTTTAAAAATAAAGAATTTGGGTCATTAACGACCCACTCGGCTCACTTTCTTATTACTACATATGTCCATGTAACTTCTTGAATTCAGCCTAAAGCATGACATCATAAGTTCAAAATCGCCTCTCAGCAAGTGATAATCATCATAAACTGCGAAAAATCGGTTAAATGGGTCATTAGCGACCCACTAGGACCACAAAATTGATTAATTAAATATAATGTTGTCAAACTTTTACAAATATTAGTATAAAAACATGTTATATCTTGGTCATTACCCCTGTACTTTGATTTAACTTTTAAAATCGATCAACTGGGTCAATAACGACCCACTCGGAAGTTGAACCACCTCATTAATTATTATCAGTATCATGCTGTTCCACCATCAACAAAGACACTCGTAGGTCTTAATTCCACGCAAACCACGGGTGGCTGACTACTAGCCCTTCTGAGATCCAGGGCCAACTGAAGGGCCGTCATCACTCATCAAAGAGCTGCGAGAATAACACTACTGCATATGCCTGGAGTTGTGTCCTGACTAATACTATGGTGCGTGGAAATCTGTACCGAAAGGACCGTGGCCGTGCCGCAAAAGAAAAGGAATCGGCCCTCGTTCCTAACTTGCTAGGTATAGCCATGCTGTTGTTGTTGCTTATTAGATTCTGTTACCTTTTTCGTCAATTTCGAATCTTGGTAAACGACCTGCTACAACCCACCGCTTGAGACCCAGGGTCCCACGGTGATCAGATTATGTCACTCAAGAAAAATCCCCTGAACGAAGTATACGAGATATGAGATATCATGTAACCTTGGGTAAATACTGAAAGACGAGTGGTCAAATTGCATATTCTAATCCAACATGCCAATCTGTTTTTTTTTTCATTCCTAGAAAGTACGAGAATAACTAAACAACTGCTGCATTCAGATGGCTACATCTACAGCTCTGTGAAGAAGTACAAGGAAAAAGCCCCCCCCCCCCCCCCCCCCCCATTTGGCTGGCGGTGCTGCAACCTGCAATCTCTCAGACAACTACCTCGTTGTGGGTAACAAACCCCGCAACAACGAGGCAGCTTTCAAAACGAAAACAAGTATTACGTAATCGGCCGAGAGGGAGGGGAGTTTCCAAATGATTACGCTTGTGTAATTTTGACATAATAGCTATGCGGTGGGGGGGGGGGGGGGCGTAAAAATTGTCCAATAAGTGATTACGTAATATATGAACGGCCCCTAAGAAGTAAAGAAAGGGAGCTGCGAAGAGAGTAGATGCAGCCATCTGAAATCTGAATCCAGCAGTTGTATAGTTCTTCTTGGACGTTATAGGAATCGGGAAAAGATAGGCATGTTGTTTGCTGTCTCACGGCATTACGGTCGTGTACTAACAGCTGATAAACTCACCTACCTATCAATCCAATTCTGCCCATTATTCGTCAGTCATCGGGTGACGTGATCTGCAGATTACCGTGAGACTCCAGATCTCAGAAGGGCTAGTAGTCAGCCACCCGTGGTTTGCGTGGAATTAAGACCTACGAGTGTCTTTCTTGATGGTAGAACAACATGATACTGATAATTAATGTCGTGGTTCAACTTCCGAGTGGGTTGTTATTGACCCAGTTGATCGATTTTAAAATTTAAATCAACGTACAGGAGTAATGACCAAGATATAACATGTATTTATACTAATATTTGTAAAAGTTTGACAACATTATATTTAATTAATCAATTTTGTGGTCCTAGTGGGTCGCTAATGACCCATTTAACCGATTTTTCGCAGTTTATGATGATTATCACTTGCTGAGAGGCGATTTTGAACTTATGATGTCATGCTTTAGGCTGAATTCAAGAAGTTACATGGACATATGTAGTAATAAGAAAGTGAGCCGAGTGGGTCGTTAATGACCCAAATTCTTTATTTTTAAAAAGTTAGAGTTACACAGTATTGACCATATGTTTTTAACTTATGCTACAGTTTTTATTTTATCCTAACGTCTTTGTTTCAGAAGTTAAAGCCGAAAAACCGTGATGGGTCGTTTGCGACCCGGACGAGTGGGTCGTATGCGACCATAGCTGTATCTTTTAAAGTAAACGAGATACAGATTAGCTTTTTTGGATATCTCATTTTTGCTGTAAAGTGACCTAGTGTGTTAAACGGTATCAAAATCGGCAAACTTTAAAACTCGTCGTCCCTAATGGGTTAAACTAATTACAAACTACAAATAATTACATTTGTACACTAATGATCAGTGTGATGACGATGATGGCTTTGTTAAGATCTAAACACTTGTTGTATTTTGCCATTATTATATATTATTATTAAACTGTAACAGAAAAAGAGAAGAAACACACATTTAAAGAAATTATTGTGTTATTATTTGTGTTGTTGTTGTTGTTGTTGTTGTTGTTATGCGACGCATATAAAACGATCCTATCAAAAAATTACTGAAAATGCAGTTTTAACTCACGATCTGCCTACTTTGAGCTTTATCTGTAGCAGAAGTTTCTCCACTTTTCGACTTTTCCCACGATTTCTGAAAAACGAGTTCACTGATATTTTGTTTGTGAGCTAAATATTATACCATATGCACAAAAATCTGGCTTCTAAATTTTAAGGTTTTAATGCAATTCTATTGTAGGTTCGAGGTTTTAGCGCCCAGCCTTTTTGGCAGTACTATAACATTAACAGCCCGGAAGCATATTAATGCCTCAGTGGTAAATTTTCTTTCTCAGGCCTTGCTGTTAGCCTGGACGGTAACGGTGTATACCTAACAAAAATGAATAAATGCTTATGTCCAAACAGAGATGATAATCGTGAAGAAACCAATTTCCATGTCGAACTCACATTGTATCTGAGAAAGAGGTATCTAGCTATGATAACATTAGTAACTATTGGTAACTATTGGTAACTATTGGTAACTATGTTGAACTCACATTGTATCTGAGAAAGAGGTATCTAGCTATGATAACATTGGTAACTATGATCACCAGTAGAGAGCAGCACATGGGGACTGGTCCCATTACTAGACTGTAAATCAGGGATTGGTTGTGGTTCTTCTCGTCGTACACAAAGTCGCATATACTCCACCTGCAGACATTATATTCTTCAGCTTTACCCGTTCTCCCGTGATAGTTGTGATCGTAATATTGCTTAACCAGTCAACAGTGCTACAGTGTTAGGTGCACTAGTATGATATTTAAGTCATTTAGAGATACCTAGATGATTACAGGCGGAGAAAGGGTAAAGTACCAAACTCGAGACGATATCATTTAAAAAGCTTACCAATGATATCATCTTCACACGCTTCCTATGGATAGGTTTATTTAAGTTTGGTTACTAAAATGACAGAATGTTTCAAAACAGCTTTACCAGTTGAAGAATTGATAATGGACCGAGTCAAAGAAGTACGGATAGCAAGCAAAGATTGCACCGTATATCAGCGCTCCAATACACAGGCTTGTTATCTGAAATTAAAGATAGTGATGATGCGCCGGACTAAGCAACAGTTATGAATTTATCTTCAGTAAGATTATATCAGCAACAGAAATGTGATAATCATGACCATGATCACAGTGTTTCTCACGTCAGTTTGGAGCATTAGCGAGATACAAGATGGATCATTGATCAATGAATGATGTGTATCAAAAATAAGCAATGTTTGTTGCCAGATTGTGGAATTTAATTTTTAAATGAACTAACAAAAGTTTTGGAGACGACAAAAGATCTGTCATGAGGCAGGTAGACAGCACGTATTTTCATAAGACCAGCCAGTGCAAGGAGTAAGGGAGTGGTTACCATGTTCCAGTTCCACAGCCAGCCCGCTATCTCGCACAGGGGGCTGTTGTACCAACTTGATCGCTCTGAATTAAGAGTTTTTGTGAGCTTTTATTATGAATTATTAAAAATCTTCACCAGAATCTTTTCCAAAGAACTTTCTATGAAATTATTTTGAAAGGTATGCCAGCGAATCTCTGGAGTCAATCATATGGGAGGGTCCTTTAATTAGACTGCACTTATAAAGACCATTTTACTAAACCCGAGGAAATCAACGATTCTGTCGGATATTTGACTATAGTTGGTAAGTGGCGTGGATACGCCACTTACCATCTATAGTCAAATTATCATCCACCACTAACCGGTAAAATCAACCACTTAGCAGTAACTTAATAACTATTATAAATTGAGATCCACCACCAACAGCAGTAAAGTCACGTAATGAAGATCCACCACTAACCGGTCACTAAAAAGGATCCACTGTAGATTGCCACCAAACACACAATAAGATCCGTAACTGTCTCAAATATTATGATGATATAGTATGGCTTTGCTTGTCCGAGTCGTAGAAAGGCTGTGAGGGATATCGTGTTGAATATGAGTCCAGTCACTCCGAGTATGAGGTGTACCTGGATAAGTGGAATATTAACCCATATTATAGGATATCCTGTTAAGTGATTCCATAAAATTCCAGGCAGCTATTTGCCCAAGATGAACTTTAGAACTTTCTCTGCCAGATCATTTGAGAGCTATAGCTATTTTCTCCCTAAACCTACTTCAAGAATTTCAGCAACAATCCTGTCAAAACATATGGCTGATTAAAATAACTATTTAGCTAACCATGCCCCAGATGTAATCAAGAGGGAGCAGACACATCTGATAAGTTTGGGGGTGCCACTCCCCACTGCCCCCCACATCCTCACAATAATGCAGATTACACTCTGAAAAGATGTAGCCCTCCTTTTGCAGATGAGAATGTGAACTGTTAGGAGTATTCTCCACGAAATGAGCCATGCATATGTTGTAGTCTGAGAACGTCTCCTCGGTCGCCATCGTCATGAACCTGTCATAGGTATACCGTCAGAAAAATGGAGCTTTGTGGGGAGAAGTTACAGAAGGGGACGGAGAGAAGGAGAGCTGAGAAGGATAGAACAAGGATACAAACATGTGATAATTCGCAAAACCAAACCATGGCTAAAAGCTATCTACATGATTTGGTCGTGCGTGAGTAATGGTATACAAATTGTTAAAGTTTAACATCGCGAAAGTTCCTATAGTTCCTATAGTCATGTACATTGATAGCAAAAGCTTTTATAGCCTCAAGTGAATATTTACACAAGGAACAAACAAATGCAACTAAAAGATTGCCGACAGTATCTCACTCCAGAAATGGAGCCACCAAGCTCCTGACTCCACGTAGTCATCATACCTGCATGAATTGAATTATGCACCATATGCACGTCAACTTGTGCTATCTATATATTCGCTCCGATACCATTAATGCATTACCAAGAATCGGGGACAATACACTTTAGATGCCATTACCAAGACTATCAAAATGCATTAAACCTTAAGTTGATATGTCGTCCGTAATATGACTTAAAGCAAAACTTCACGCACCCCATTCCATAAAATTACAATACCCCTGGAATTGGAAGTTCATTCAATTCGAAAAATGATTGGTCTATCACGGTGCAATTAAATTTGCTTGAGATATCGCTGTAACTTGGAATGCATTGAACACAGCTCAAGAAATCGCTAATTCTGTGAGATCGCTAATTCTAGAAAGTCGCGAACGAACCCCACAAGCACCCGAGTTAAAAATGGCATTTTAATGAACTGTCCCTCGGGGAAATTTCGGACGGGTTAAGTTATTATAGAATTAGCATTCTGTGAGATCGCTAATTCTAGAAAGTCGCGAACGAACCCCACAAGCACCCAAGTTAAAAATGGCATTTTAATGAACTGTCCCTCGGGGAAATTTCGGACGGGTTAAGTTATTATATGACTTAACATATGGTATGGCACACGCAAATTAAATTTGCTTGAGATATCGCTGTAACTTGGAATGCATTGAACACAGCTCAAGAAATCGCTAATTCTGTGAGATCGCTAATTCTAGAAAGTCGCGAACGAACCCCAAGCACCCGAGTTAAAAATGGCATTTTAATGAACTGTCCCTCGGGGAAATTTCGGACGGGTTAAGTTATTATATGACTTAACATATGGTATGGCACACGCAAAAATTTGAACATTTAACAGTTTCTGCATCAGAATATGGTTCCCATGTGTGGTATTGACATTTGAAGTGACAGTTGCCAGGTCTAAGGTAATCTGACTGGCGGCAATCCTGCATTCCACCTGTCACTGTAGCTGGCTGGGCGAGATCACTCCTGCTGCTCTCCGCCGCCGAGAATTATATAACGAATATACGGTTTGTGCCTTCAAGTTCAACCTCTAAGAAATGGCACAAAATTAAAAAGATGTCCGGAGTATTAAATAAAACTTAAATCTAGATTTCGGTTTTAAAATCTCACGTGCAGTTGCAAAGTCTACGACCGTGGTGTCTGCTGCTCCTGCTGCAAATAACAAATTATATGTTTGTTTATTGGAATTTAGGCGATCAATGGTGTTTTAGTAAACAAGCTGTGGTAGAACCATAATTACTGTCGCGTTGATTAATTAACATTATTACAATATGCGGCCCGGATTATGATTAATGAAGAAACACAACAAATTGCTGCCGGGTGATCCTGTACAATGTCACATAAAGGTATAAACAATTCAAAATCTGACTTCTGAGGAAATGCTGGTATAAGGATCTACATATAAAAACATAAAACCAGAAACTTTGAGATTCATTCGTTAATTAATAGCATTGCGAAACAGAAAATGATTGTCGCTTTTGATGTTCAGCGGTTGCAGCATATACAATTTAATTTACTCCATTGCAGACATGATTTAATTTGGACTTTCAGAACATCTTACTAGATTTCTAAACGATTGCTCACTTTACTTCTCTCGCAGATACGAGAAGAAGTAAAACGAAGGCTTGCGGAGGGAATGACGCGCCGGGTAATTAGAACATAGGAGTTTATTTGACAGTAACATGATTATAGATGCTATTTATTTCGGGAGTTTAAAGTTGGAGACAATATCGAAGAAGAGAGTTATTTCAATTTGTGGGACCTTTATGCTTGAATAGGGGAAAGCTTCCACGAAATGACCGTCCGAATCTGGATAATAATAATATGTAATCGCATCTTATAGTTATAATGTCACGTATAACTATATGTGTGATTTGTCT
The DNA here is from genome assembly GCF_026151205.1 of Bolinopsis microptera. Taxonomy (NCBI): domain Eukaryota; kingdom Metazoa; phylum Ctenophora; class Tentaculata; order Lobata; family Bolinopsidae; genus Bolinopsis; species Bolinopsis microptera. The sequence continues at coordinate 3,890,070 of NC_087074.1, forward strand.
TTTTCCGTCGATTGAAACGTCGGAAGAAAGGTTGGTGTCAAATATGATTGAAAGATACCGTATATAATATGGTCGATAGAAATTGTAGACGCAATGCTTAAAAATTAAACCTACGTCCTGCAGTACCTGCACGTACAACGTACGTAATATTCCCTAATACCCTCCCCCCTTCGTGTAATCAGTATTAAACATTTGACCAAAACCCATAATCATGGGTAGAGTGGACCGCTGCCAGTGTCTCTCTTTCCCAAACAAAAGGAAATGATATTAATTTGATTGACCGTTCTCAAATGCAAAATGATACCGAGAATGAAATCGGTCGCTCGCTTTTCCCATTCATTCACGGCTTACGAATTGTAATAAGTTTCGATTGATTAGGTACATCAATCAGATGCTGTAAAAATCTCTTTGGGTTGCGTTCGGGTCGATACCTAGTATTTCGGGGTAAGGGTGGTAGTTTTTACTTATTGAATTAGCTGAAGTTTATTGAATCTTTATTGCTGAGTACAGCTGCCTTTGGGTAGTTCTTCTTAATCTATTACAATTGTAAATGAATGGGAAAAGCGAGCGACCGATTTCATTCTCGGTATCATTTTGCATTTGAGAACGGTCAATCAAATTAATATCATTTCCTTTTGTTTGGGAAAGAGAGACACTGGCAGCGGTCCACTCTACCCATGATTATGGGTTTTGGTCAAATATCATCTCTTTTTGATTATAATGTCAGGGTACTTTATAAAGTCGAAATATAAACTGATATCTTCATTAATAAGGAGGAAGTTTCAACAATTTCGAAATTTTTCCTTTAAAAACATTTCCTTGTGTTTAGGTAAGCATATCGGTCGATCACTGACTGAATATGCCACTTAATACTCATTCAAGTTGGCATTAAATTCATTTATAATGACATTAAACTGTCGTGGCAAAGCAGAATTTGTTGGAAATCACAAATGAGCAAAATTCTCACCTTTCGCACGTGCAAACTTTGAGCGGACGTTGCGTGCGCATCCAATATTGAATCGCCGTAAAATTTTGCATGTAATTGTTGTATATATAGTTTGATACGCATGCAAAGTTTCAAAGTATTTCAAGAAGAACTGTAATCACAACGGCACTCTAAAGTTGACAGAAAATGACGAAAACAGCAATTTTCAGTGATTTTAGCAATTTTCTATCAATTTGGGCGTGTCCCTACGTGTGCAACTTTTCGATTTTTAACTTTAAAACTAGCCTAATGCACAATTTATATCTATAGAAGCAGAACTGAGCTCCACAACCTAAGGCATGGCCCAACACCAGAGAATACTAAATCGCAAAATTGACGTTTTTATAAAATAATTCTTCAAAAAAGCACAAACTTCAATGACGAATATCTTTATGAAGGAGCAAGCTAGAAAAACTTTCCGGTAGATTTTCAGAATGCTTGAACAATTATCTAAGGTGAAAAATTTCCTCAGATTTTGAATACAATTACTTTTTAATGGTGTAAAATCATTTTTAAAAGTTATTACTTTGTCAAAAATCAAGTTTTAAAAACGGTTAACTTGATGACGTCATCAAGGGGTGTTCATGACGTCAAATAATTTGTTTATACAATGTAAACTAAAGTGTAAACAATTATTTTCAAGACCTGTGGTCGGAAATGGCTGTATCTTTTATACTTTTGAATCTATGGACAATTAAATACAGGCTACAATTGACTGGCAAAGCGTCTATCCCTGAATATATATATGTATATATATAGATATCACGACAATCTGTCGTAAAACAGGGGTTCTAGAAAACCCACTTCCCGATGTTCCTGAAACCTGAAACTTTTTTTGCAGTCGATTTGGTCAACGTCTAGACGCCCTGAAAAATTTCAGATCTCTAACTTGATTTTAACATGGTTTTTAAGGCACCTGAATATGGCGATTTTGGGTTTTTTACCGAATTTCGTATAACAGTGCTGGCGAGTATTTTATGCAAATTTCTTAAAAATCTCAACATAACTATTTTTTATTCCTGTCATCTTTGACATCAAATTAGAATGTTTTGAACTAAAAATAAATCTGCTGAACGACTTCCGATGAGTCTTAATGCCTGAAAAACTCCTGCCGGAGGCGGCGGCCTTCGGCCGCCGCCTCCGGCCGAAAGAGGCTTGTAACGTGTACCAAAGGGGGTATAATAGTAAAGGGGGTATAATAGTAAAGGGGGTATAATAGTAAAGGGGGTACATAGTATACCCACAATAAATGCACCGGTCGTGCTTGCCAGCACTGTGATAGCTATATATTGTGTCAAAATTACACTAGCGTAATCATTTGGAAATTGCAGAAACCCTCCCCCTTCCCATGGCCCAGTGATCCCCCCTCGGCTGATCATGATTACGTAATATGTGAAGACCTCTGACTCTTCATTCCTTTCAACTGATTTCCCGACGAAGGTTTCAAATGATCAATAAAGCCACGTGTACGTAACTGTAAGGAATAGGATTGAAGATCGAAATTTCTTTATCGTCTTTTCTTATTAATATTTATATTATTCATATTGGGCCAAATGTACGTAAGTTATACGTACATTTCATCATAATCATATACATTTAAAATAACATGTTCAGCAAACATAACTGATAATTTAAATACATTAGATTTAGAAGAATGAAGCCAGGTGTCGATATTATTTAGGTTTCCAAGAAACACGAACAAATGTGCCAATTTTCCCCAATGCACAATTGACAATGGTGAATGGTCACTTTTTAATTGTTTACCTTACCTTTATAAAAGAAAGTTTTCAGTGCAGTTTAAGCAAAAAAGTTGCAATTACATTTACAGGAGCAGCTGTTGTATATTTTATTTTACCTGGGGACTAACCAGAGCCCTCTCGCTCGCAGTGAAACAAGCGCGTCACGCAGTATGCGTAGACACATGGCTATGTGAACCTGGGGACCTTAGGCTATTAATATGTTCATAAATAGAGATTTGGCGGAATGACAGGCTAAGCGCGGCCCAGTAAATTTTATTTGGTGCATTTCAATTTTAAACAATCCAGGCCACGCTAAAAACTTTAATCGTTCACAATCGACAATCAAACGTCAATTAATGTCGATATGTTTCCAAAATAACCCGGCTAGGCTGGGCCTAGAAATATAACATTTTGCAAAATTAATCAGAAAATGATCATGTGCATGGTTCACTTTTTAATTTCACTTGTGATACCGCCATGATTTATAATTATAAGTCGATCCAAAAGACCGTAACCGTCTTTGCCTAGCTCACGTTGTAGGACTAGGCCCGTCGCGCACGAGTGCGCGGCTTAATAGTGGTTTTTGCCTCACTAAGTGAAATGACAATGGGCCGGGGACACATTGTGATACAAAACCGTTTTACGTTCGACTTGATTGAATGATATTATGTCATGTAGTCCTAGCTGATCCTCGATTAAGATTTAAAATTAAAAATTTAAATTGACCGAAATTAAAAAATATAAATACTACTAGATAGTCGTATCCGGACCCCAGCTAAACTTAAATTAAAAGATATCGACAATAATTCAGTTTTTGTTAAAATGTTTCGATAAAGGTCAAATGGTGAAAGTAACGGACGAAGCTGTTACAGTTTTAAATTGCTACGGTGGCGATAAGTTAAGCATCATATTCATATAAACGAAATTTATTTTAAACCGTTAAGCCAAATGCAAAACCACAAAAAACGCTTTCAGTCTCAGAACCATGACCGGTGGTTTTATTTAAATTATGGCGCGTAATCTCTCGTGCGTTATATAGCAATTAATCAAATCCAACGTTGAAAGTTAAGCTGTTAACGCATGCAGGAAGCAAAGTTCAATAATCACTCAGTCACCAGTCACGATCATAAAGGTAAATCACGTAAAGATTATATCCTTCTCGTGGCCTATTTTGTATTTTCACCGAACACGCGAACAGTGAACACAGACAACCAACGTAACTTAACCGTTATTTCCAGAAATAGCTGATTTCTTGACGTACGTAATAACTGTGATCATCAGACAAACAGTCCGTCATCTCCTAAACCATCATAAATACTGTGTTAAATACTTCTAGTAATGGTTAGTAATTAAATGGCATGATACCATCAGCGATGATATCCACATTCCACTTCCACTTGAAGATCCGACATGATTTAACTTAAAGGCAATGCCAATAGGCATAGTACAGCTTTGCATGGTATTGGTTTAGGAAATTTACAATAGCTGTTAGTGTTATACCCACGCGAGGTTACGTGGCCGGTTATTATTGTATCACGTCGTGACCCCGGCCCATTGTCGTTTCACTAAGTAGCGAAAGCCACGATACAGCCGCGCCGCGCACTCGTGCGTGTCAGACGTAGGTCTACAACGTATGGTATGACAAGCCAGCAGGCCAGCTACTGGCCAGTAACACACCGGAATGTGAAAATACATAGCGCAAGATTACAGCGAAGAAGCTGAAACGGTGGAGATGGAAATAACTGCTCAACTTGGTACTAGTACTACGAGTATTATAAATGTCGAACAAATGTACAGAATCCGACATTCAATCTCGCTTAGACTAGGTCGACTTAAATTTTGATTAAATTATAATTGCAAATTAGTCCTGTCAAATAATTTCACTTGAATAAAATCGAATGAATAATGAAAGGAGCACCAGGTGCTTTACTACGGCTCTCAAACTAGTCTTAACCACGTCACGTAATCACACGGCCAACCACAGCAACAAGGGCGGTGCACACTGCACATGCGTTCAACTTTAATGAATCTAGCCATAGATCTAGATAGTGGTACATGGCTGAGCGGTGATTGCGGACCAGTTTTGTTGTGACACGTGACAGAAGTTGTAGATTTTGGTTAACCACTGCAGCTGGAAACCGATCGGTTTGTCGCTGCCACGTGTCAGAAAATATGGTTCACCAATCACCACCATGCTAGCATACAGATCTAATCTTGGGGTGTCCGACCCCAAAATGGAAATTTTAGGTAAAATTAGTTTTTTTTGGGTTTTTATTAGAAAAACGTTTAAATATTAGAATTGATAATATTTACACTTACATTCATTTGAGACCAAGTTATATGTTATCCTCCATCATCCCCATCATCAATTATTATATGTTTCATATTATATGTATTTTTGGTTTTCAATAATTGAACATAAAGTTACAAAAACAATGGAAAAAACCCAAAAAAAACCAACCACAATCTTATGTGTTTCCTATGAACCAGTGGAACAAAGTGAATAAAGCAGATATGATAGTACTTCAGTCATTTGATTGATTCGAAATTTTGAAAGAGATTGTTCAACTTTATTTGAAGTAGATTAAACTACTTCGAAAGCTGATTCAATACTTTTGATGGCTTTAAAATCAAAGTCAAACAGTTTTTAAATAGACCTGAACCTAGAAATATATATTCAACAATTACAACAACATATAAATTTGTCGTCATATATACTGATCATCCAATAAAAAGGATATTTTGTTCAGTTAAGTAAATGTTTATCTTATAAACTGAAATTCTTAATGTCCAGCATCAAGATCTCAAGATTTTCCAGCAGCCTTCTTCTTGGCTTCGGCTTCAGCGTCACGTTCCTTCTCTGTTTCTTCAACCAGTTTCTCAACAGTCTTTGTGTCCAGAATCTCCAGGGCTTGTCCCTTCCTCATGACTGCAAGTTCTATGTTCTTTCCTGGAAATGAAGCAATTTTAAACAAGGAATATGCTACACACAGCATTTCCTAAAGTGAGGGAAACTTTGATCACAGTCTATAATTCATTAACGTGGAAGTACCAGTACCGGCTCTTGGGCCTCTTATCCCCATTATAATATAACCACTCAGCAGTTAACAAATCAGGCGACGTAATCGTGGTTGTTACGACTTCTTCACACACGAGAAATTCTAGATGAGCAAGGGTAATCCAAGATCCCACACCTCGCTCATTATACCATATATGGGAACATACCTCCGGACTGAACAACCTCCAAGAGCGCTCTGACGGTCAGTTTAATACAGGCCTCATCACTTGCAGCTATCTCATCAGTGTAATGTTTCTCCAGGAACTCCCGCACTGTTTTGCCACTTCGTCCGATAGCATTTGCTTTCCACTCGTGGTAGGTACCAGATGGGTCAGTTTGGAAGAGATGAGCAGATCCGTCATAATCGAAACCTGGTCAAGAATGTATAGTTACTCAGAGACTCTGTAAATTATTTCACTACCAAAGATTCAAACTGTATCAGATAAATCAAGAGGCCCAAGAAGGGGGAGTCACCTAACCCATTCCCAGGAATTATTCAGTAAATATCTAATATAACTCGGTTACCCCGCAAAACGTCACACTTTGAAAGAAATCAAATTTTATACCAGCGTACGTGGGCGCGCACGCGGTTAGAGACGCGCAAAGAGAGTTGTCACAATTTCGAACTACATGATTATCGCCTAAATTGTGAGCATTTTAAGAAGACCTTTTTGGCGTGCAATGTCTACAAAGTTGTGGAGTGACATTTTCTTTCTTTTTCATGTTTCAACTTCACTTAAGTAGGCAAGTCACGGGAGAGCGGGAAGTATTAGAGTTATCAGTGATCTTACCAACAATAAGAGTGGAAAGACCAAAAGGTCTGAGGCCGGGTCTCTGAGTGAAGTGCTGCTTGACACTGGCGATGTGTCTGGCGATGTAGGACATGCTCACTGGATCCTCTACTGTTAGTCTGTAACTCTGACATTCCACACGTGCCATATTGACCAGAATACGGGCATCAGCGGTGAGGCCAGCAAATGCCATACATACGTGGTCATCGAGCTTGTGGATCTGAAAAGGGTAAAGTTACGCTTCTTGATTTAAGGAGATAGCGAGTATCATAAACGAATTTTACAGAAATATGTTCATTTGAAATACTCTAAAAAGTTCATTAAATTGAAGATACCTTCCGAACAGTACGTTCGTCTTGTAGTTTAGGGACTGAACGTTTCTCCACGCCAAGCACTACAATACTGTCTCCTCGCAGTCCTGAAATATTCTCAAATAACAACTTAATGGCTGTATCTTAATATCAAATCATTCCTAAATGTTGCCTTAAAGTTAAAGTTATAACTATGAACACCAATTTACACGTTTTGAAAATAGTGGGTTATTCAGTGGCTCAAGTCACGGGAATATTACAAATTCTTAACATACCAACGGCGGTTGATCCCTTTTTCACGGCTTCCTGGGCATACTCTACTTGGAACAGATGACCGTCTGGCGAGAAAACTGTGATAGCATGATCATATGAACTTCCCATTACGCTATTAATATATTAAATATGTTAGGTTTAATGTACCATCAGTTTAGCAGTAAAATTATTCGTCATGACATAACTATAGCATAGAGGCATCAAAATGATTATTTCATCCACGAAGGAAATTAGGTCACAATGTTTTATTTTCATCAAGTTTATTAACAATATAAACCATTTCAATGACAAACTTCTCGACACTGGGTAAATTATAAACTTTAATTAGAACATTACAGTATTGAAATTATAAACACTATGATAATAAATTACAGTATCAGAAAATACGTCAATTTACAAAATTGAGTTCATATGTACCATCATGATCATTCTTATAACATGCATGACACAATATATTCGAGTCAAACAGTCGCAAATTTAGAAAAATTAATGAAATAACAATCAATAATTATATAATACAGTATCAACTACTTGATCGAACATATCCCAATATTTTAGAGTAAGATTCTCTCATCTCAGCAGTTTGTGTCGTACCAAAGACACTCAAAGCAGACTGGTGATACGAGAGTGTCCCGAGTCTGTGCCAAGAAACAGAATCTATATCATCTTTTGGAATGCATTTGTCGATAACTGCGGAGGCAAATTCGGGAAATATTTCAAATAGTCGAGTCAAAAGTTTCATGATAACAGCCTGCTGTTCGGACTGAAACTGACATTCCAAAGAGTTGAGCAGATGTTTTATCCTACTTTGTACAGTAAGCCTCAGCTGTTTTGTCTCCAAGTGAGCTAACAACCACACAACTCCCCCAGGTATATCGTCCAATAACAAGGACGTCTGTAACGCTATACTCACCCACGGTAAAGCACTGAAATCTGAGGACCGAATAAAGGCTGCAGCAGAAACACTAGCACTATAATCAGGCTCCAACAAGGAGCGCAGCGCTAAGTATTTTAACCCAGCACTGCTCTGGAGCTCACTCCTGCACCTCACCAGCTTCCACAACAGTGTCAGAGTCAATGTTGATGTGCTGTGCTCAATAATCTCCACTATATTTACCAGATCTACTACAATACCCTCACAACCAGGATAATGAGACAGATGCTCCAACAGCAACAGAAGCGCCTCATTCAAATGCGCTGAGGAGAACTTGATCTGAGAACACAAACACGCAATAACATCAAACCTATTGACCATGAGATCAGACATTTGAGCGGGGTTTACCACGTACTGAACGTAGAGGTACTGAAGAGAAACTCCCGTGTTCCCTGAGTCACACAGCACACATTGTAGAACAGCGAGCAGAGTTCTAGTGTTAGCTGGCACGTTGTTACAGGTTGCTATGGTAGTTAGGATTGTTAAAGAATCTTTGTATTTCAGGACGTCCAGCATGACGGTACTGTTCAGTTCAGTGACTATTCCACCGAGGACTTTCTTATCAGTACAGTTCGTTATCAGTTGTTCTATTACACTCAAACTCTCTTTGATTTTCCCATCTTCACTCAGAATCTTCAATATCTTCGCACAAATATTTGGACCAAAGTTCGGTACACTCTTCTTCTCTTTCATGTGACACACTAAAATCAGAGCACATTTTCTAACCACACCCTCACTAACATTCTCCAGTGACAAAACAAATAGCACCATCTGAAGATCTAACCTCTGGTAATCAACATTCCCCAAATGGTCCTGGGTGTCTAGCGATAACTTGAGACCTTGTGTCTGGGTCACTCCTAGCAAGGAGCATAGTTTCAGGACTACCGAGAAGAAGAAGGGGGGAAGAAGTCGGTGTGTTCCGTATAAGTTTATTATTTGGGTCAGTGAGCTGAGTGATTGACTTTGTAATTGTTCTCTTCTCTTGTGATGTATTGTTGAAGGTTCCGAGGTTCCACCAGGTAAGTCAGAGTGCTGCATCTGAGAGGTTTTAACGAGGATTAAAGCTAAACACGTGACATTAGCACAGAAACTGGACTGTTTCCCCAGGTCAGTATGATAGGAAGGCCGCTCTGCGCTGCGGAGTGAGTCCTGCAGTGCCAACTCTAGCTCTGTGTAAGGCAACACTTCCAGTCCAGTGACAAGGGTCTGAGGGAAGGCAGGGTCGGAGTAAGGTATAATCAGGGAGAGAGAGATAGTGGTGGTGGTTATGATGAAGTTGTGCAGTGAGGAGAGGACATCAGGGTGCTTGAAGGCGCTGCACAGTGTACTGCGCAGTATGTACGCTTCTTTTGATACTTCTGAAAGGGATAGATTCGTAATAAACAGCAACTTATAGTTAAATTATGGGGATAAATATTGTAAGGAATTATAACGTGAATTATATCAACACGGAGAAAATGTGGTCATTCAAGCTTTCAAGTATTAAAGTATGATTCTTTGAAAGTTCATTTATATTCTAGAACCCCCTAAAAGTTCTAGAACTAAAACAGTACTTACTGAATATCTTAGCCGCGAACAAGCTCGCAAAGTTCTGAGAGGTTCCATCTAGAAGCTTCTCACCAAATACTTGATAACAGGACTTTAGTACGAGAGTGACAGTTGAGAAGAGATGCTTGTAGACATGTGGACACAACTCTGATGTGTCCAAACTGAAAACTGGTGGTATGCAGTGTTCATCAACCAGCACTACGATATCCTGAAATTAGATGTATATATTAAAATGTATAATTAAAGGTTTAATAATAGTTAATACGTCATGGTGAAAATCATGTATTATTTCGTCTGTGTCAATCCTTGAATTTCAATTAATTAACATTGAATATTTTACAAGTTATCTTAATACAACACGTCATTTTTGATAAAAATTTGCTGCAAAGTATTTTTTGAAACGCCAAGTAGAGGCAAGTTGACCTCTAGCGGAACGCTGCTCAGAGAGAAACTATTAGATTCTTAAACTCAGTCAAATTACGTCAAACATTTTCTGGTTTAACTTTTTATTTGACTGTGAATATATCTCGACAAATAATTTTGCGGTGCTTTGAAGCTATTTTAATTTTGCCCGACAAAGTTACTAAGGCTCATTTCGTTATTATTTGGTCTTGGGTTTGTCAGCATACAAAACGGTGTGCTTTTTGATATAATTATTTATTGTAATAAGGCATGATTTATGATTATTGTATACACGATTACATGAAGGTGTTAGTACTTATTCGGGTAGAATGAAACAACAATAATTTCTAATGAAGTCTCCTATACGTTTTGTTTTCAGTACTATTATCAGCTTTGCACGTTCTCCTAACGTTTACATGATTTTTTGGTATCCTGAACTTCGTCGTAGGTGTCGTCTTTACTTTAACTTTTAAATATCACCACTATTTAATCCTATGTTTCGAATCTAAAGGTGCAATTTTGGCCATGATTATCTAAAAGTCCAGAAAGTTCGGAAAGAGTGCTGGGTTCACACACTTGTCATAAGAACGTGGCAAAACAGCGGACTAACCAATTAATAATGTCGAGAAATGATACCATACTATGTCAACTTAATCCTCATATTATGCACTGAAAGAAGAAACAGATGAGAATGCTGTCGACAGGATTGTCAACTTTATTAAAGGCCCAGGTTTTGGTACGAGGTTGAGGGTTGTGATTCTGATCCTATTTATTAGGACTTCAGTCCACTTCATCAATTAGAACTTAAGATTCCACGATGTTGTGTTTAGTGGGTAAACCAGGAGAAAGGACCCGGTTTCTTTTGCCTGTTAGTGTGAGTCGACGAGTGGGTGGGACTGCTGCTTCCTCCCAATTGGAGCAGAGAGATCACGTGTTAGAGGAACGACCTCGTATTGGCTGATTCGCATATTATACGCGCATAAACAATTCCTCGCCAAATTGTTATTATCGATTTGCATCATCAAATCTTGTAGTTTTGCCCATCTTACTAAGTTTATTTTGAATATTTTATGTGCACAAATCACATCAGGTCTGTATTAAATAAAAATAATTCCACAAACCAAGTTATCTTATAGTTCACGGCACCAACTAATAATTTCTTTATTGTCTGTCCTTCGCATATGCTTAAATATAATTATGTTGACCTTGGATCTTGATATTAACAATTCATTCCAAGTTACCGTGCTGTGTGTCATGAGGCCAGATAATATGTTCAATTTTAAATTATTAGATGGTCATTATTTTTATTATGTTGTTCATTTACCTTTTTGATCGGGGAGGCAATTTATTTTGTCGACATGGTCGGACTTTATTTCATTTACCTTAATTCATTTTCTTTTTCTATCTGTTGTACTACCCATGCTGAGGCAATTTGAATAAGAAAGTTTTTAGAAATGATTAAAATGTTTCCAGGGATTCAGCTGATATGATGGTAGTAGGCAGACGGTTGTAAATCTTTGGAGCCACCACTGAGAAGCTTCGCTCACCAAACTTAGAGTTAAACGATGGAGCCATAAGGTTCAATGTGTGACCATGATGAGTGTACCTAAACATGTCTTATATAAGATAAATTTGTCAATATCTTATTATTATATTATTTACCTTACTCGGGATTATTATAACCGGGATAAAGTGGTGGGTTTTGGAAGATTCCGCCATATTTTTCCCGGTCAAAAATTTTACCAGTCATAAAAAAACCCGCCGACTCAGATTATGGGGTTCTAAGGGGGTGGTGATCATCATATTTTACCTGAAGTCTCATATGTGCTAGAGAAGACTTTTGAAGCAGTGGATGGAGGGCTGTAACTTTATTGGCGGTTGCTACCATAATTTCGTTTAAAAATCACAATTTGGTTATAGAAATCAGATTTCAGGGTGGACCGTGATTCTCACTTTTCTTGCCCATGAAGTGAGTAAACTTAACTGTGCCACTATTTCATGGTCCACGGTGGATTGATTACTGGAGCAGTTAAAGATGCAGAGCCAAGACGTTCCCCAATACCAAGCGGTGGGCATGGGCAGGAAATTAAGCTCCAGCTGACCTTCAGAGCAGTAGCCCCATTAGCGGACAAAATGAAAGTCTTGTTAAGACAACAATACAACTTCGAATTGCTATAGATTTATTTTCCTTTAAATACTAGACGTGTCTTTTTTTCTATTTCTGAGTAATATCAGTAACTGTAAATTGAAATAACTTCTTTAACAAGTAACAAAAACAGAAATTTCGGTTGAAAATTTGTTGACCTCTGAAAAAAAACTTGAAAGGTCGGCCACCGGTAAATACATGACCGGGATAATTTGGCGGGTTTTGGGAAAGTCCGCCATATTTTTCCCGGTTATTAATTTTCCCAGTCATAAATTAACCCGCTATAATATTCCCGAGTAAGGTAGTTATATTTATTTCTACGCGGAGTTAGTGTGAGATGTACCAAGACTTTTGGACCACCCTGTACTAAGTAGGTTCTATAAATACAGTCCTCTTATCTCTTCCAGAGCAACGACCTGCGTCAGGTATATATTTGATAAGCGCGAACAAATAAATTCAAGTTAACCAAGTAATGGTTCCAATTATAAATTAAATTTTTATTTACGGTCGCATGCATTAATGGATTATGTGCATTGTGCATTAATTAAGTTAACCTTGTCTTTAGTTTAATAACTCATTAGTCGGCGATGTAAAATTTAAGCTATATTAATGTCATTTTTATTCTGGTATAATTTTCGCCTTTTCTTTTTGGTAGGAGCCGGGCCGGACGAGTGCAGTTTAATTGTTGATATGAGCGAAATTCAAGAAGTAGGCCCGAGTAGGCCTTAATTAATTGGTTTCATTTTACTTAACTTTTATTTGCTAATTCTCCTCTTTTCCTATAATCTATACTTTCTGAATTATATTCAAATGTCCTGAACAAAACTTGATACGATACTAACACAATTTATTTATGAAATGAGCGGCGTTTTGGAATTACGAATTGCATGTGTATGTAAGAGCGTTTCTTTTCAAGGGTGCTTATGATAATTGATATATTGACTTCTTATTAGTTTCTTAACAGCTTAAGTTGCTGCCACTCTTAATCTTAGCATTTAATCTTAGCATTTCTTTAATGTTTCGACTGGGAAGTGCATACACACTATCTCTTTATTTAGTTTATCAAGCCTTTAATGTTTTGCATAGTTTAAGTATTCATAAGGGTCTACTCATGGCATATTTGGGGCAGCAGCAGGTTACTGCATCATACTTTAGCTAGCATTTAAATGCTTCTTAAAAGTTAAATCCACCATCCCTTGACCTTAGTAAAGCACCGTGATCACTAATAAAGGCGCAACATTCCAGTCCGTTCACATTAGTGGTTTGCTAGACAGATAGTTATCTACCAATTAGACTGTATATTAGACAGAGTTTGAATTATTCAGTGTAGTACGGCTCCAGACCTCCAGTGTTACTCGTCCCTTCAAACCGCACCGTAGCTTTGTCTCTCACCAGGCTTTGTAGTTTGTAAAGTACCGCGGCCATAATCTTATGTTCTTTAAACATTCTTAATTTCTTATGTAAACTGTCCCTACAGCCCTACACCATTAAATCTATACATTTATTGATATTTTCTCGAGCATGAGTTTTCAGTCCTTAACCGATTTTAATGTTACTTTTTTGGGTTGTTCAGATGAAACACTGCTGCTAAACAGTTCTACCGGGCAGATGTCAAGTCACGGTAACAACGTTCTGGAACACTCATCAGTTCATGGCTCTCTATCTGTATCATCAAGTAATGTCTCTCTGTTTTGTAATTTAACGCAGCTATATTTCACCACAGCATAGCCTGGTGTCACGCGTTTTAGCTTTAAGCCTAATAATATCACGATTAACAGTGTCACAGTTAGTCCTGCAACAATTATTAAATATACGACTTAATCCGATCACCCGCGTTTATTTAACAGATGGTTAATTTTCATGCACAGCTTTTAAATTCTGTGATGACATGTGGTGGGCAGCTGCACATATTATTTCTTAGCTCTCAGGGCATGTTCTGGCACACTCGTTAGGTTGTGGTTCTCTCGTTGTAGCTCTCAGGGCATGTTCTGGCACACTCGTTAGGTTGTGGTTCTCTCGTTGTAGCTCTCAGGGCATGTTCTGGCACACTCGTTAGGTTGTGGTTCTCTCGTTGTAGCTCTCAGGGCATGTTCTGGCACACTCGTTAGGTTGTGGTTCTCTCTTTGTAGCTCTCAGGGCATGTTCTGGCACACTCGTTAGGTTGTGGTTCTCTCTTTGTAGCTCTCAAGGCATGTTCTGGCACACTCGTTAGGTTGTGGTTCTCTTTTTGTAGCTCTCAGGGCATGTTCTGGCACACTCGTTAGGTTGTGGTTCTTTCGTTGTAGCTCTCAAGGCATGTTCTGGCACACTCGTTAGGTTGTGGTTCTCTCTTTGTAGCTCTCAGGGCATGTTCTGGCACACTCGTTAGGTTGTGGTTCTCTCTTTGTAGCTCTCAGGGCATGTTCTGGCACACTCGTTAGGTTGTGGTTCTCTCTTTGTAGCTCTCAAGGCATGTTCTGGCACACTCGTTAGGTTGTGGTTCTCTCTTTGTAGCTCTCAAGGCATGTTCTGGCACACTCGTTAGGTTGTGGTTCTCTCTTTGTAGCTCTCAGGGCATGTTCTGGCACACTCGTTAGGTTGTGGTTCTCTCGTTGTAGCTCTCAGGGCATGTTCTGGCACACTCGTTAGGTTGTGGTTCTCTCTTTGTAGCTCTCAAGGCATGTTCTGGCACACTCGTTAGGTTGTGGTTCTCTCGTTGTAGCTCTCAAGGCATGTTCTGGCACACTCGTTAGGTTGTGGTTCTCTCTTTGTAGCTCTCAAGGCATGTTCTGGCACACTCGTTAGGTTGTGGTTCTCTTTTTGTAGCTCTCAGGGCATGTTCTGGCACACTCGTTAGGTTGTGGTTCTCTCGTTGTAGCTCTCAGGGCATGTTCTGGCACACTCGTTAGGTTGTGGTTCTCTCGTTGTAGCTCTCAGGGCATGTTCTGGCACACTCGTTAGGTTGTGGTTCTCTCGTTGTAGCTCTCAGGGCATGTTCTGGCACACTCGTTAGGTTGTGGTTCTCTCTTTGTAGCTCTCAGGGCATGTTCTGGCACACTCGTTAGGTTGTGGTTCTCTCTTTGTAGCTCTCAAGGCATGTTCTGGCACACTCGTTAGGTTGTGGTTCTCTTTTTGTAGCTCTCAGGGCATGTTCTGGCACACTCGTTAGGTTGTGGTTCTCTCGTTGTAGCTCTCAAGGCATGTTCTGGCACACTCGTTAGGTTGTGGTTCTCTCTTTGTAGCTCTCAAGGCATGTTCTGGCACACTCGTTAGGTTGTGGTTCTCTCTTTGTAGCTCTCAGGGCATGTTCTGGCACACTCGTTAGGTTGTGGTTCTCTCTTTGTAGCTCTCAAGGCATGTTCTGGCACACTCGTTAGGTTGTGGTTCTCTCTTTGTAGCTCTCAAGGCATGTTCTGGCACACTCGTTAGGTTGTGGTTCTCTCTTTGTAGCTCTCAAGGCATGTTCTGGCACACTCGTTAGGTTGTGGTTCTCTCGTTGTAGCTCTCAGGGCATGTTCTGGCACACTCGTTAGGTTGTGGTTCTCTCTTTGTAGCTCTCAAGGCATGTTCTGGCACACTCGTTAGGTTGTGGTTCTCTCGTTGTAGCTCTCAAGGCATGTTCTGGCACACTCGTTAGGTTGTGGTTCTCTCTTTGTAGCTCTCAAGGCATGTTCTGGCACACTCGTTAGGTTGTGGTTCTCTCGTTGTAGCTCTCAGGGCATGTTCTGGCACACTCGTTAGGTTGTGCTTCTCTCGTTGTAGCTCTCAAGGCCTGTTCTGGCACACTCGTTTAACCACTGCACTTAATCATGTTATATATTTTAGAAGAATGGCTATATTATAGTTTATAATATTTTCTAGTATAATAATAATAATCAATTGAAATTTAATAACACCGCTTTTAAGATTAAACTTATACTCAGCAGTGTTTGAACTAGTCATCCCAGAAAATATCATGAATACTGAGCTTAAAGATAACATATGCTTGAAAATATATCGTCAATACTAAAGCCCGAAAATGGTACTTAAATATATTATGTTATGCAAAGATCGAATTCCAAATATGACCACAATTATAGTTATCGATAAAGTTTTTGTACAATACTATATGTATGTATAATACTATATTTTATTTTATTTTCTATAGTATATAACATGGTCATTGACCAATGGCCATGGTACGTGTGAAGTGGGGTGTAACTCGACCCTGCACAGCTCAGCATCTCTATCTCTAACTAGGCCTTCTCAGTCATTATTTACTCATTCATCATCTCATCAATACGTTTTTCGGTTTAATATTGATAATTTTATTTCTTTAGGCCATAATAAAAGGTGTTGCAATTATTGTTAAATATACATTGCATCATACAACCAAATGCTGGTACCTGTGCATGGAGCACAGGTTCATTCTTTTGTGATAATGAGTGGTTAAATTTAATTTCCAGCTCTCGAGTCATGCTCATGGTTACAAAGTTAATCGTTCAGGCTCACTCTTTAGTTTTACTGTATTCAGTGTTGATCGTTCACGTGCACTCCTAAAGTTGTGGTTCTCTCTCTCAACTGTTGATCGTTCAGGTGCACTCCTAAAGTTGTGGTTCTCTCTCACTTACACAGCAAAATCCTAGTGGTCCAGAGAGTTATAACATAATCTGTAAGCCTATAATATATATATAGTTCTTCAGTTGTAAGGTAGCACGTTTTTAGGGTCCCCAGCTATGATTACCTTGTTAAGATAGACAGGGTGGGGGCTGGCTAGTGGCTGGCTAGTGGCAACTGTCTACATCAAACTGTATAATCGAGTAATGACCAACACACAAGCAATAAGCATTATTATAATATATAGAAGAATAGTACACGGCCTGGAGTTGTGTAAAATAGCGCGAACTTAGAGAGTTAGAGGAAATGAGATCTCTCTCTCTTAGACCCGCTCTCTTGTGCTATTGTGTGTTAACTTTATGAAGGCCCGTTATTACAAACTTTAGGTTTAAACCTTGTTGGGCGACTGTCAGACTGATTTCGTCTCGTTTAACCTGGGCCTGATAATTACAATTATGTGGTGTTAACTTACTTTATCTTTTTCAATAAAGATTTAGGATCTGTAACTGTCAATCGCTCGTCCGATTCATTATGATAAACTTTTGTTTAATTCTTGTTGGGCGACTATTATTATGTATTATACATGAAATGATCTCTTAAAGAGATCAAAACTCTTCCGGTCGTGCATATTGAAATTATCGGGTCTCGGTAAAGAGATAATCTCTTTGCCGAGACCCCATAATTTGAATAGCAGACTTTACTTTTAACCTCGTACAATAGCAATTTAGGTTTATTTTATTAAAGATTTGGTTGGATCATTATCCATCACTCTTATTATAACAGTTGAGAGGATTATAATAAACTTTGTACATATGTTGTTGGGCGACTATAAGACTTGTATTATCCCTTAACCTAGGTCATGAATTTAATTATATCGGTTTAATTTACTTCAATTCTTTCAATAAAGATTTACTATCCAACACTTGTCCGATTGTTGAGAGGATTATTATAAACTTTAGTTAAACTCTAGTTAAACTAGATATCTAAACTATATTCTCTACTCTAATTAAAACCTAGTTGGGCGACTGTTATACTGATAATATCTCTCTAATTAGGTCTGATGATTTCAATAATAATTTATGATATTATAAACTTACTCTACCTCTTACAGTAACGTTTTCAATTTCAGTTTACTGTCCATCACTCGTATGATGGTTTTAAAGACGTACGTGACTTTACAAACACCTTATTTATATCGCTAGTCATCAGCTATTTTTATTGTTATGCGATTTTTTCTGTAATCAGCTTTAACAAATTTAGATTCGAAAATTAATAATTTTAACACTAGACCAGCACTATTCCAGAACAAATTACTAATAACATAGGGTATTTAATTCCGTATCACCTGACTCTGGATTTGAGGTGTTGAAATTAGCAGGAAGGGGTATGATTATAGAAATTATGAGGTGGTGAAGGGTGTTCCTCATTGAATTGTGCTCTAATCTATCTGAACGAGCTGCCGGCTACAGAGGAAGTTTTTGTTTTTTCTGATGATCAGTAAATCGCCGTAATTTCCCGTAATTGGACAATATTTGGCATCTAATTTTCGCTTGATAAAGATTCTTTGTGGCACCCAGTCTAAACCCAGGCCCACGTAAAGTTTACGTCGGATAAAAGTCGAATGATATTAACGGGTATATTTAAATTTATGCCACTTTGCGGCTGGACAACTGTCGATAAATTTGCCCCAATCTTCCACTGTTCGATTATAATATAACTGTTGGCTATTTTGTTTGGGCTAAAGCTAGCGGCCCTACTAATTAGCATTTGGAGGCTCTAAGGCTACGCAGCGAATATCTTGTTTTATAATGTAGATATTTATATAACAAGACCATAATAGGATTACTTGAGCCTAATCAACTTCTTGTAACCCACTAATTTTAGGTCTTAAAACATCGTCAGCAGGTTCTTCTCCTTTCATTAAAATGTCTATTGCATTTGTTAAACACGGTTAAGTGTTGATAATCGTAGAAGCCCTGTTTTCTCACTTTCTCTCATGTCTTTTGAAACTTTACTTCAGTTATCAAGCTTCCTTAAAAACCCGATTTCAAAATGCATACTACCTTATAATTTATATAATTAAAATGTTTTAATCTAATTAGGACTTTAGGATTCCTTCAACATGACAGTGTTTCGCTAATTCTCACATTCTACTAGATAATACGTATTATGTAATATACTTTTATCAGCTAAATTAATATATTATAATTGGAAACTATTCATTACTACTCCTTCGTCACTTAGCTTATATAATTACGAAATATCATTTAATAAAATTGTATTAATCATTTTTTGTGCGACGTGGCAGAATATTTTGTGCGACGTGGTAGAATTAATACCGGTATAATGTATTATTTGCCGGCATATTGTCACGAACTAGACGTAGTTGCGTTTTCGTATGTAAAATCATCTGGTTAGTCAGGCTTGCAGTTTTCCTATCCCTAATTGTAAAGATGACGTCATACCACGTGACTGTGAGATATGTCAAGTGTGCGTTAGTTATCATGGGTGTAAACTGTAAAGGTTCCCAATCTTGCATGATTTCTTTCAGCACCCCCTCGTAATTAATCCCCCGCAGATGGAGATGGCGTCCTATCTTGATTATTCTTTGCTTAACTAATGATGAGCCGTTCGTACAGTAGCTATTTCTACTTTTCTAGTCGTTTTCTTAAAATATTGTTAGACGTAGACTATAATAACATAACCACACTCTAGAGTACCATTATTTCTCATCAATCATCTCTTGATAACTGACCCCATTAACTTGGAGTGAGAGCTTAAGTAGTATATTTTAAAGTAACAAAGCCATTTGTAAATTTTTAGTATGAATATCCGATCGCGATAGGCAGCATATTATGATACTTTATCGTTCCTAAAGGCGTAGGGTCAGCCCAAATATCGACTAATATCGACTAATAGTAATATTGACCGGTCGATATTAGTCGCGTCAAGTCAACCCCAAGTCGCCCATGGGCTTGACCCCACGCCTTCCTAGATGACACGCCCTCGAGTTTGTTAGTTATACTTTTAAAGATATCTTAATTTTGTATAAATTGTCTTCATATTAATATGTTTAGATGGTCACGGTCATTAGTATCTTGCAATTATCGTTGCAATGCTAGTTGCTGCAATCGCGACATTTCTTAACTAGTTCATCATTAAAATGGCGGCAAATAGTCCAATTTGATAACATATTATAACGTTGCATCATTGTAGTGATGACGAGGCAGACAGCTTATATAATAGCACAATCGTCAGTTCAATCGCATCGGTGCTATTGATTTCTTCTGGACGAACTAAATCATCTTAACATGACTTTTAACTTCGAGACCGGCACGTACGACTCCTTCATCAACTACTCTCTGGGGGCTTTCATGATAATCTGTGTCCTGATCTCAACACTTCTCAACCCTCTTATCTGCTACAGTTACACCAAGAAACGCAAGACAGTCCAGAACTTTCTCTTTAAAGTGATCGCCGTGTCGGACTTCGTAACCACTCTCATCCCAGGCATCTTTATCAGCTATGTTTTTCTCAGCAACATGAAATTTGCATACACCTTCAAAAATCAAATTCCTGAGTTTCTCAGCTGCACATTTGGTTGTATCTCTCAAGTGACGACTACAATGATGGCAGCGACTCGCATGATTAGCATAATCCAACCCTTTCTCAGGGTCAAATTCAAATTCGTTCTGGCATATCTTGTGTTTTACGCGGTGTACATGGCAATAGGAAATGCGGGGAGCTTGCTAATAACAGGAATGAAGGATGCGAGGAATGTAACGGAGGAAAAACAATACGGTGGTAATCACATGGGAACTCTAGAAACTCTCAACAAATTCATTTGTTTTGTAATGAATATGATCCACTGCGTTCTGGGTGTTCTTTGTAGCTTCATCGCTGTTGGCTACCTGCGGATCATCATAGGAGCGAGCCCGGAACAGGCTCGAAAGCTAAGAAGTCTAAATACCATTCTTATCATGAACATTCCTTACATATTTTCTATAGTCAGTAACTTCCTGGCGTTTTATCAGGTCCTCAAGATAGATTTCAAGTTGGTGAACCATTACATTATTCCAATTCTTACAAGTGCTTTTAATCCATGTGTAATAATGGCCAGAACCAATGTTATCCAAGATGTAAGGAGTGGCAAACAAGTAAATGTAACCACGATGGCAACAACCGCAACGGCAGTGTTATCCAGGAGATTTGTTTTAAAGAAACTGGAAAGAGACAAGATTGATATGCCTGAACAAGAATTGGAACCGAAATCGGAAGATTGCCCAGACCTCGGTACTCTTGAGACTCTAGAAGAATCTACAATTGACATGCAAACCTAGACTAAAAAGCATGAGCTCGCGTTTGTATAATAATGCGATTTTGATTATTTTGAATAATATTTTTTACGATAGATTTTATAGCGTTAAATAAATTTGAACTACTGGTTTACTGTTTACAAAGCTTAAAATCTCAATTTAATGCTGATGTGACCTCAGCTTACGAGAACTTTATTTAATAATCCAATTCCTAGGCTCTTGTGTCTCACAATGTTCCATAGTAAGTCGGAGTTTACAAATATTTAATTTTTAAAGTTTTTGCAAGTAAACATTGTATTTAGAACTTGTTGTTTCAATTGTATTAATGCTTTTCAAACAAAGTTACAACGAATTATTCATGTAGTGCATACTGGGTTTGGACAGGATATGCCCGTTTAAAATATTTCCATCACGTTACATTACATAATTCTCAATAAATGTAATAGATTTGTATTGTTGTAATTAGTTTAAAACTAATTAATATACAAACACAAGATACAAGGCCAGGTCTCTCCCGAACGTTGGGATGGCCTGAGGTGCTTATCTCCTTTTCAGTAACCCTAAGCCGCCACTCTGTGCCGAGGCACTATACTAGCTGTAGGGGGGTTAGTCCTACGAGCCAGAGAGTGTGTATCACCAGCCGAAGCTGTACCAAATCACAGCTTGGTACCCACATCCAGAAACACGCCATCTTGCCAGGCAGCCTGGGAGGAATTTTTTTTGGGAGGAAAAACGGGAGAAAAAGAGGAAATTTTTGAGAAGTAACTCCTAAATTTCGAAATATTTTTTTGGAATGAAGACAAATTAATTGAGGAAATTTTTGAAGAAAATTTTTCGATTGTATAAAAATCAAAGAGGAACATCCTGTCAGTTTTGGAACACAGTGAAATATTCTGTTTGGAGAATGCAGATTGCTGTTGTGAAGATATCAAATTTACGTGAGTACTTGATTCTTTTCAATCCCAGTTTATTGCTGTCCTACAAATTTCTTTAATGCCAAATGCCGTCTAAAACACCCTATTTCGCAAAAAATTTCCGGGGGCTGCGCCCCCTAGCCCCCGCCAAGGGGCTTCGCCCCTGGACCCTGCTGGGGGCTGCGCCCCTAGACCCCTGCCACAGCTTGCTCGCTTCGCTCGCTGCGCAGCTGGATTGGACACGTTGACTTGCTTCGCTCGCCGACAGCCCCCTCCCCAAACTTGCGAGCGAAGCGAGCGGGCCACAGAATTTAGAAAAAAACGCATCTGGGAGGAAATATAAAACTTTCTGGATGTGGGGCTTGGTAACTGGCCGACTTGCATCCGACCGGATTTGAACCCAGGTCTTCTGCTTGGGAGGCGATCGTGTTACCACTACACCACGTGTTACCACTACACCACCCGGCCGACAAATTAATATAAGGTACTTATATTATCTAATTACCTTGAGAACGGACGGGTGGAGTTGTTCCAGTTGGTCGAGTAGTATCTTAACAAGGTACTCCACGCCTCGTAACAGCACCGACACAACCTGAAGATAAATAGTTCGTATTTTGGAAACTTTGTATGATAATGTAACTAAATTCTTATCAGTATTCAGGGGGTTTGGGGATGAGCAGTGCTTGAGATTAATGTATCACGTGAGGACACAAACAGTGATCGGGTAAGTCGGGAGATTACACAAATTCCCGGTACCTATTTAGATAATGTCCGGTGAGGTGCTTTGAACTGGGATATTTCTAAAGTTTACTATTCTTAACACAAGTAAGAGTTGGCTGTTAGAGGGCTGAACACGATGGTAATTTATATTTTCATCACAACTGAAGTTTTAGCTGCTTTAAAAAATACCAAAGTCCATCGATGTTCATGTGAGGAATAAATGGGCATGCCCAACCCCCTTACCCTCTGCTCTGACCCAAACCCTAACCCTAGTTCCTAACCTAATCTCTAAATGAATCTTATTTTATAACCTTAACCCCAACGAGAAATAAGACCAACTTCTTTATGCTCAAGTCACGTGATCGAAACAGTTTTTCACTGATAACTCGCCAAGGGATCATTTTAACCCTATGTATGTGGAGTGATTCGGAATCAGCATTCAATAATATATCGATTTAAGTTAGTTTCAACTGTCGGGGCCGGGCCCTTTTAGAAAAATATCGAACTTCGAATGTAGAGTGATTTAACACGCCCGTACAATTTTTCTAGAAAATTGAAGTTCTTGAAAGTTCAGAAAGGTGACACTAAAATGAAGACTGAGTACTACTCAGTGAGTACTACTCAGTGAGTACTACTCAGTGAGTACTAAGGCCCCAGGTCACTAACACAAAGAGTTGTACGTCAATTTATATAGGAAATGAACAGTACAGTGTACAGTTCATTTCCTATATATAAATTGACTACTTTGTCAGAGCTCTCGTCTGATAACCGATCCCAATGCATCTGATAAAACTGTTTAACTGCGCTGACAGTAACTCGTCCTCTAACGATACTGTTCTCCATCTAAAAGAAGTCCTCACTGTCCCCTCTCTCATCGTATTGACTGGGACCCTGGTTCTTGCTGTCATCATCTTGATTGCCCTCGTTTTGTCGCACTGCTACAAATCTTCTAACTCCATCTTCTACTTCAACGTGTCTCTAGCTGATACTATCATGGCGTTTGTCTCCATTATCATCTTCATCCCCACTGACAGTTTCTCATGGAAGACTTACCATATATTTGCTTCAGTGGTAGAGATCCCAAGGCAGGTGTGGTCGCTGACTGTGCTGTGTCTCATGATTAACCGCTACAAGCTGATCCTGGGTAAGCCTGGATTTACAGCTCACACAACGTATGTAGTCCTATTCTTCACATGGATTGCCAGCATTCTTCAAACAGTCTACTGGAGTCTGCGAGCTCCTGGAGGTAGCCTGGACTATCTGAGAAGTAGTGTGGTGGGAGTTGTGTTTGACAATGTAATGTTGTTGAACTATGCGCTTCCTCTGCCTGTTGTGGTTACCCTACTGGTGCTTATACTCTTTAAAGCAAGACAACACCTCGCCCGGATTAAAGATAACTATAGTCAGGATGCTACTGCTCTACAACTGGGTACTAATCTGAGACTTCTCTACGCTTTCGGAGTGGTCTACATCTTGGGTTTTGGTGTGGAGTTCGTGGTGTCAGTCAACAGTTTGGTCAACTTGAGTGGCTACCTGGATATAGTGCCGCTTTGGGAGAAAAGTGCCACATTTTGTGGGTACCTGTTTGGGTTTGATGAGGTGGGTAACATGATTATCAACTTCACCAACTCCCTCATCATAGTACAGAGTAGACACGTGCAGTGCGCGCTGGAGAAGATGTACAGAGCTACTTCCCAGGGGTTCAGGAATGTTAGCAATGTTAAGAAACTTGGGAAGAGAGATGACCACGCTGACCGGGAGCAGATCGTCAAAGAAGAGAGATCTACTCAGGAGACATGATCCGTTATGAGGTATGGACTTAAATGTTGGAAGCCTGGAGTTAAGATAATCTTGTAGAATTTGGTCTCTACTCTCGTCTCTCTATCACTGTATTCTTATTGTGTTGTACTTGAACTTTATTATTCGCTTCCGGCTGCGATTGATTGAATAGTACCTTGTTAGCTTGTTTGAAGATGTTGCTTATATAATAAGATTTTGCCCGATATGAATAGCTCCGACCTATGGTACTCATTTTATTGAAAATGATGCTTTACTGTGTCCTTTTAATAAACTGAATTTTTTGATTCAATTTTTGTATTTTCTAAATCGTGTATTTTGATGATTTGTTTGATGTTCGTGACTATGCAGCAGTTTGTTGACAATCCCAAGTATATTAGTAAAAGGTATAATTGGGTCGTAAGAAAATAAATCAATCCTGAATTGATAGAGATTTTGGGGCCAATCTACAATACATTGTAGATGCCCCATTATTCATTAATTACTAATTACTAATTAAATACGTCAATCAAGTAACAGATACTGGTAACTTGGACGTGAGATGATTTTGTAGTATTGCAATTAGTAAATTTGTATAATAACTAACACTTAGCGTGCAGCAACGTGGTTAGGATGAACTAGGGGCAGTCATTTCATGTTGCCTACTCTTTAATGTGTGGATAGTGTTGTAATTAGTTTAAACAAATTTTTTACGTTTACTGAGGTGGTACTCCCTTGTGGATGAAAAGCCGAAACTAGTGGAGTCAACGAGCGGGTCTCCTCGAGATAGGACATGCCTTCATGATCACCATTTATCATAATATTATGTAGAGCTACTGGCCCAGAGCCCTGGATTATATTGGGGCGATTGCAGTTTAATAACACCGGTACAGCTGACTTATCTATTTCTAACTCAACAGCGGGGGCTCATTATTACAAGTCATTACAGTTGGTTTCTGCTACTATAAGCTGTTTACTTGATCTTAGATAGATTTAACGAGTTATAACTTATCATATTATGATAAGTTATGACTCGTTAAATTTACGACCCAGTAAACAGCTTAACATTTTAAAATTGCTTTTTAACGGCCAATTCCCAATTTGTAACCAATTATGAATTACCTAACACCCTTCGTTCAAAAAGCGAGCACTACAGTTTTTTAGATGTACTATTGGTCCCTGCTACTAGTCTAATATATTAGTAAATCGTTAGTATCATTTTTCTAAGTTTGTGCGTCTAACGGCCCACATGGTCAGACTGGCGTCTGATGATGTACAAATGCAATATTAAATCATTGCTCATAAATGGGAGCATGCTGTGCAGTTGCCCTAAGAATGAGCACATGGTTTTAATTATCGTCCGCGTCAGCTTTAAGCCACTTGCAAACGCAATATATACCATATATTGCCGCGATTCCATTCACTACTTGCAGACACTGATTATAAAAATATAGGTACATTTTCTAATTAAATGCCTCTATTAATTTGAACTCTGTTATAACTTATAAGGTTATATCTGTTATATGTCACTCCTTCTGAAGAATATGTCAGAAAGAGAAGCAGCTTCAACACACGACCCTCCCTTGGATACCGGACAGCAAGTATTCTACACACTATTTACTTTGCTCTTGAGCTCAGTAGGAACGACAGTTAACGCTATCTCCCTCACATTCTTTCTCAAGCAGAGAACACAAAGTTTAGGAGATCGGATCCTGATCTTGTTAAACTCGCTGGATCTGATGGTGTGTGTGTTGACTTTTGTAGATGTGGTCTGTAGGAGTTGGCTTGAGGACAAAGTTTTTAATTCTAAGATTTTCTTCGCTATCTTGGACTCGCTTTATTACTTCGTGTGTAGTGAGAGCACCGCTTTTGCAACCTGCATACTCAGTGTAACCAGGGCCATATCTCTATCCTTCCCTTTCTATTCACTGAACAAGACAGCTGTTCTTTACACAACAATGCTGTACTTTGTGTACTTGTTTGGTAAGGAAACAACTTTTGTAGCGCTAAAAATATTGAACCCTGAATCAGAGATAGCTGACAACACTCATCTAATCTCACTGTGCTCATTGACTCTGTTTATCACTATCAGTCTCATCTCTAACTCAATCACCGGCTACAAACTCCTCTTTGCAAGTGAAGCCACTAATATTGAGACTGGGGCAAGTACTAAACGTGCAGGAGTAACCGTGTTTATCTTGTCATCTCTCTTCATCTTCTTCAACTTTCTCTACATTATAGCAGGAGTGGTATTCAGCACCAGCCTTGAAACTATAAAAGAGCAACATCCGAATGATCATAAGACCTTCATGATAGAGTCTGTGCTGCAGTTTTCTATCCCACTAAACTCCGCTTGCAATCCGATAATATATTTCATTAGAAAAGCTACCATGCGAGCTTATGTGAAGAGAATCTTTAGAAGTTCTGTGGAGTGTTGTGTGCGAGTTACTCCCGATAATGTTCGTGAAGACTGTGAGGAGCCGGCAGATCCAAGAAATGATACCACGTCCCATTTTTAAAATAAACTTTAGCTCAATTTCTGTTCTGTTAGAATAGCATATCTGTAGCTCCCGATCACAGTACGTTGAGTTCAAAATATTGTAATTATCATAATGTAGATCATAATGTAGATCATAATGTAGATCATAATGTAGATTCCGTTGTATTTTTCTTAGAATTATTGCTGTAATATATTTTAATTTGCTTTGTAAATACTGTATTCTCCTAACAGGACTTTCGAAAATTGCAAATTATGAATTATCATGGCGAAAGTTATCAATATTTTCGCCAAGGCCAAAACCCGAGAGTGGTGATGAAATACTAAAAACTAAACTAGAATGCGGATGTGGAGCTAACCTGTTCCCCCTCTCTGCAATGTCCAGTAGTGTTAGGTGTCCAGACGTGAGTGGGGAGTCTCCGACTACGTTGAGACAGATTGTTTCCCAACCATTTCACCAACTCCACCAGCAGTTTCATCGCCTGAGTCAGTAAACTACAATTACTCGAGAAGAATGCTGCATACCTCAGTATTACATGGTATTTGCTAGTTATTTTATATAAAAAAATGTTATTCTGTCAAAGTGTCAAGCTCTCAACTTAATAATTAATTAAATTAAGCAAATGATGTAGATCTTTAAAATATAGATTACCTGGACAGGAGAACAGTTAACATTGAACTTATCAATGATAAGAGAGATAAGAGACACAAGTGTCTCGTCACCCCATTCTATGACACTGATAACGATAGTATGGAAGTTATCTGGTACTCTAATCTCGGGTAGTTTAATCAAGAAGATAAGACAACGTTCTATAATGTCACCCCTCATTCTCTTCTTCTCCTGAGGCGCATTGTTATTAGGACCATATCTAATAATAAAAGGTACCTATTTTGGACTGACATGCAAGTAAATAGTATTTTGGATGCTGCCGTCTACAACTCTACAACTGCATTTGGACGAATTTTATATTAACAAAATGTACTATAAAACTTAATTACGGCATTTAATTAAAGTGAAAGTATTGATTTAAAGTGAAAATACCCTATCAATAAGACTGATAAGAGAGTCTGATATGTACATGACACTGGACTTGCTGCTGTGTTGAGAAGAGATACAGAGATCCAGAGCACTAGTACACACACTCTCATCCTCGCTGGATAAACACTCCAGAATGTAGTCCAGTAGGTTGTGCTGCGGAGGGAGTGGTTACTTGGGGGAGTCGAGAATATATGGAAATATTGTTTTTAATATAGATTACATGAAATATAATGCTCTTGATGATAGGACCTTGCTTCTGTTTTTTATCTACATAATTGATAAATAAGTTCTTTAGAAATGATTGTTTGCCTTAATTGTAAGAAAGTATATGTACCTGAGTAATAAGCTGGGGAGTGTCCAGGAGTTTCAGTAAAGATAAAGCGGAGGAAATAACTTCACTTGACTTAGTGTAGGCCAGTGCGTGTTTTATTCCTTGTAACAGTTTACCTGTAGGGTAGGATGGAGTGTTATGGGCTTTGGATACTAACAAGAAAGACACATACCTATATTATGTTCTATTCTTTTATTTAAGCGAAGCGTGAAAAGCGGAGGTGTTTAGTTCTATTAATAAATATATTCGGTCGTAGAGATAACGAATTTAAAAAGAAACAAAAGAATAAAAAGGACAATAGCTTCAAAAGGATAAAATATACAATGAAAAATACCGACCACTTGTTAAATATCGCTGGGAACACCTAATTCAATTGGAAGGTTAAATCTTCTGGAACCCCAGCTGGACAGATATATAAGTTCATTTCTAGAACTGGAGAGAACCCTACTCAGTATTCACCATGTTAGTTATCATTACGTGCGCTCTTGCTCTTCTAACCACTATCAGTGCTGATGTGCGCAGTGATGCGCTGACAAAGCACAACGCATACCGAGCTAAGCATGGTGCACCACCCATGGCTTGGCACAGTGGAGCCGCAGCCCATGCTCAGGAACATTGCGACTATTTGGCCAGAACTGGACAGTTTTCTCACAGCAAAAGTAGATACGGTAAGGGGATTTATCTTACATCACTGATACTTCACTTAACTTGTTTTTTAACATTTTATAATCATGCGACCAGTTCACTGTTCAGTGTTTGTGTGCGGCTTAATTCGAATCACAATCTATTTTCTGACTGACAAATTTAAATTTCCAGGAGAGAACCTGTACGGTGGGTGGGGAAGCAGAGGAAGTAAGATTGGAGCAGCTGTTGACCTCTGGTACAATGAGGTGAAATACTACAACTACAGTAACGGGGGCTTCAGCATGAGTAAGTCTTGAACGTCCTGATCCTCGGAGGTTCCTACTCTTGACTTAATAACAGCATTAGCAGCCTGTATTTAATCATTCAGGTGTTCAAGGTGCAACTTGTTCACAGATTTAAAGTCCCATTACATTGACTGAATTTCTCCCACTTTTCAGGGACGGGACATTTTACACAAGTAGTCTGGAAGAGTTCCACTGGACTAGGATGCGCTGAAGCTAAGAAGGAAGCAGAACAGTGGTCTGCTGCAACTACTCCCCACCTGGCAACTACAGAGGTCGATTCCAGGAGAACGTCCTTCCTCCCAGAGTATAGACTTGAAACTGCTTCAGCTTTTTAAAAACCCCGAATTTGTGAAGAAAAACGCTGGGGTGACCCGTATTTCTCTAGCAAAGTGTTTAAATAACCTCAATGACTAATATTTATACCAGCTTTTTGAACTTCTTTAAAGATATATTACTTCTTAGCATCATAGCCACATAATTATCTTCGCGGGGATTAGTTATGACAGCACACATTTCTAAATCTTACCTTGACTGATAATAGCGGCTTTGTGCTTGTTGGCGAAGGTTTCATGAGACAGTAAACTGTGTATTAGAAACATTGATTGAGCAACAGTAGTTGTGGAGGACAGGAGTTTGATGGTGTTGTGGATCAACTTCACTAGTCGCAACTCCGATATAACCCTGCAAAATTGAAAATTAGTATTTGTGCATTATCTTGGATTTTGTTTTCTAGAGTTAATAGGTACTGTGAAAAAAACTTGTTTTTTACTTCTCCAAATTCAATTTCTTTGGACGCACAAAGATCTATATCTAAAGTTACTCCCTTGTAAATGCAGATAATTTAGATATGGAGTCGCGGGTGACCGACAACTGAACCCAACGATCAGATTATCCACTTAGTCGCTTACTGATGTAAAGGGGAGTAAGAGTTGAAGTGAAGGAGGAATGTGAGGATAACATTCTGGATCAGCTCTCCGGAGGGTCTCAGAGAGTCGCACATGTTGTCCACTAGCTTGTTTCTTATCACCTCGTTCCGTAACTCCAAACTGATGGACAAGACATCAATTTAGATCTTGTCATAATATATTTGAACAACAAAACGTTCACTACAAGAAAGCTTCAACTTGTTAATAAACAACAATTTGTTTACATAAAAACAGAAACTTACTTTGCAGTTATGAGTTGAGATAGAGTTCTAGCGAGGAGGCCAGCAACTTTGGGGTTGTTAGACTGCTCGTAGAACCTCCTGCTCACTTCCTCCAGAATATTGATAGAGTGAGAGTGTACCGTGCAAGGTATGTGCTTCTCTAACAGTAGCAAACTCTCGATACCTGCCGGAATATAATTAAGTCGAACAACTAAACAATTAATGAAGTTTTAATTGGACAAGCACATCCATACATCCATTAGAAGTGACTCTCGGGTAGGGGGAGGGGACCACTCGGGTCTCTCAGGAGTTTATAATACTGCACTACTACTAGCAACAAATATTCTAATTTCCAGAGTTAATGATTCCAATATGATCACATACCGATATCATCTTGAGTGTGCGCTAAAGCTGAAATCAAGATCTTGCTGAGGCTTCTAGACAAGTCACAGTCGTGTAGCATTACTTTCAATTCATCCGAAGTCCTGAACAGATGAACGGTTACAATAAAATCGGAAGAGTTACTAAGAAACATGAAAATCGAACTATCTAGTAAAAATACATATTAAGAGAAGCCCAATGGCCAAAAGATAGAACTTACCTTAGAAGATGGTGTATCTCGCTTAGAAGAGATTTTTTCTTTGACACGGGAGTCCGGTGGCCGTCCAACAAGAACACCAGACATGCCATACATTCCTCGCCCCATCTCCCTTAACAGTGTGTTGTCTTATAGTTTAATATTCATTTTATATGTTTATTGGGAATTTGATCTCAATCTAGAAATGGAGTATATCAAATTTTACATAGTTAAGAACCAATCAAATTTTAATTCATCAGTTATCATTAAAACTGGTTTATAGAACGGATAATTGGTTTCCAAAACATTTGTTTTTATAAACATTTGATTTTATAACGTGAAGGAAAGGTGAATGTTGCGTGAACCTGATAGAGTCCACTTTCTGCTGTGTTTGTAGTGGTCAGTAGTCTGCAAGATGTCAGGCATTGTGAGTGTAAAGCTCGTGTAAAGCTCGTGTAAAGCTCGTGCGAAGCTCAGGTAAAGACCGTGTGAAGTTCGGGTGACATGGAATTGTTACATCCTGATCGTGAATTAGGGAATGTAAAGACTTTTTTGCTATAATTTGATGAATTGAGTGAGATTGAATAAATCAGATTTCTACACTTCTACACCTGATATTATAGTGTTCAATAATATTCAAGCAAGAGTTGTCGCAGCAATAGGTTCATTGGCTGTTTCACGGTCGAATGACACTTGAAAGTGACTTTGTGGTTAAGCGTGTATTGTGCCGCCCTCTGATTTAGTCAGGTAATAATGCAACAGATGGGATAATTATATATACAAAGGGTACTGGGCTGCTCTGTAACCGACTGCTTTTTTATCTATAAATTCATGATGTTATCCCCATCTCTTTAACTAATTCCTTATAAATCATCGCCTCACTTTCCATCTCCATCTCACTCCTTATCTCACTAGTGGTACTATCTACTCTCTCGATCTCTCCGTAAATATCATCATTGTTAGCAAAGTCACCAGCCTGCCGAGGCATCAAGTGAATGTGGACATGGTGGACTGATTGACCAGCGTCAACTCCATCTTGGACTACCAGAGTTAGGCTTTCTGTCTTGTAGTGTGTTTTAAGTAGGGATGCCAGTTGCTGTGCTCCTGAAAAGAAGAGGGAGAGTCAGAAACTAAAAACTATTTCATCTAGGTAGATTATCAAGTTAAAGTAAAAAGAGAACGATATGGTGACAATATTGTCCACATTATGTATAGTAAGATGCAGGGTAATATTTGACCGATAAAAAATTCTTAATAACAACAACAAAAACAAACCTTTGAAGAGGTCCACATTCTCTTCAGGAGAGAGATTGGTAAAAGAAGGTACAATTCTTTTAGGAGATACCAAGACATGACCAGGTAATACAGGCTTAATGTTGACAAACGCAAAACTGAGCTTGCTTTCCCAGAACACACAACTCTGCTGGATTACATGCTGCCCAAACTTTAGCATGTTCGTTCTCATGAGTTATGCACTGGTAGTTGTTACTAGATTCAATGGAATTAGATTTCAGTTCCTCGAAGATCTGCACAATCTTTGGTTCAGATACGATACAGTGAACTGAGTAGTTTAAGTAGCTGTCACGTGACAGCTGTTGTTTTCTATAAATAGTTAAGAACTTCGTCCTTTTGCTTTCAGTTTCTTACCAAACCTTTTTACACTATGACTAAAGCATGCTTTGGTGAGTTAAATTTCAGGTATGTATGAGAATATAATGTCCAAATTAGGGTGAAAATATATAGTTTGTGATAAAACTGAAAATAAAATTTCTAAGACTAAGACGAACTAGTAAATAAATAAAACATCGTTGACATCAACTTGATAAAAAATCTATATAAAACTTTAAATTACACAGTAATTTAAATAATCACTGTCCTGTGCAAGCAGGCACTGACTTTCAGATACCTTAGATTAATTATAAGGGTCACACACTATGCAAATAGCAAATTATAGACTATTTCATCTTCTGGGAGAAACGTTTGACCAGCAATCTATAATACTTAATGGCCAAAACATCCTCAAGGCTCAAGTTCTAGATTTTACGTTTTTATTTTATCGATTTGTTTATTCAATAGAAACAATAAATTAGTCCCTCCTTATTCACAAATTAAGTCTCCTTCACTACACCCACTTTAGCGGAACGTATAGATCTAGAATGCAGCACGTACCCAGACTGGATAACATTCATCACGGTGCCAGGTGTCTGGGTCGGGTCCGGTACTTGGAACATAGCCTCGTGGTACACTGGGTCAAATTCCTCGCCCAGCGGTATTATCTTTACCAGGTTGTGTCGCTTAAAAACCTGAATATTTAACGTTATCAAATTATTGACCACTTATTGAATTTTGTCTACAGACCAAAATAAGGTGTCTACAAATCAAAATTATAGGATAGTTGATTTAGCGAAAGCTGCTAGAAAACATGCACTAAAACTATCATATTTCAGATAGAAGAGAGAATGAAGCTGGAAATGACAGACCTGATGAAGTTGACTGTGTGTTAGAGACACCCCCTCATACAAGTTAGCTAACACTTTGCTGCTTCTCTCTGATTCAGGTACACTCTCAAGAGCTTTCTCCAAAACGTCTGATACGGGCAACATGTCCTGAAGGGTGTCCGGTCGGAATAAAATATAAATACAATCACAATATTAGTCCTCTTATTATTTTCTTAATCTATAGAATCTGAACAAAGGTTTTATTTAAGAATATATGAGAACAATTTGATCATACTGTATAGGGAAAATAGCTACCTTTGCGAAAGATTGGATAGAAAAGATTTTCGAATTCTCCAATTCTTTTTTGGCTCTATTTCTAACATTTTCTCCATCAGCCAAAGCTCTAAGGTATTTATTTTTCAGATCTGTCAAAAGTTCTTTCTCGGTAGCCAGCTTGGCTTGAAGAGCTGCTATCTCTACATCTTTTAAAGCCAATGGATCTTCTGCATCACCTTCAGGGACCACCTTCTCTGTAGTCTCACTTTCAGCTGACTGAGATGACAGCTTGGAGACCCTGGAGCATATTACATTCTGATATGCTAATCTCGATCTGGCTACCCTCACGATAGTGTGCATCCTACCCTGGGGATATAAGTGTTCTAGGTAATGATAAGATCCAAAGTAGTATAATGGTACATATATCTAAAGGAATATTATATATAACTTATAGGTTTATCCAGATTAAGTATCAAAGTCAAACAAACTGAAAAAATTACAGCACTGAAATTGAAAAACATAAGTCTAACTTTACACAATAAAATACATCAAACTAATATGTTAAGGCCACAGGGGGGGTCCGAGGTCAATTTTGAGATTTTGAGATATGTTGTAGAGCTCGATCTAAATTTTCAAATGCTTTTGTCCTTACCGAAAACAAAGTTTCCTATTTGAAGATATCGCGCGTTAAATTTTGAGGTTTACCTGTAATTCTATTGTAAATGAAAACTTTAAATGCAATTGTGTTCAAAATCTATCTTCTTTTTTAGTTTATGACTTAGAACCTTGTAACTTGGCAACAATGTTCTTAAAGGTATTTTGAGTTTTTGTTATGTAACGATTTATGATATCTTGCTCCAAAGCTGAGATATGAGGTTAACCATGAGTGAGAATTACAAAATTTACAAAATTTAAAATGGTTAACCTCATAAAAAGAGTTAGGAGCAAAATTACAACAATCGTTACATAACAAACTTTTAAATTTATGTCAGGAACATAAGTTCCAAATTTGAGGTGAAATGGATAAAAGCTCTAGAAGAAGATAGGTTTTTGAGGTGGTCAATAAATTGTTCAGGAGAGTCAAAAGACCATGATTCTGAGAAAATATGTTAACCTCAATTTTCCAACAAATAAAGGACATATAATAGTTCTGTTCACATTGGATGGCCAATTGATACCCATTGATAAGTTTAACTTGTGATGAGAGCAACAAAATGTTAAGAACTGGTTATTTATGAGGTTAACTGATTAAAAAGGCAATAGTTAACCTCTATTTTACGACAAACTAGTCGCTCTGGGGGGCTAAGGGTGGTGTGCAAGCGTCAGATAGTACGTGGTCTGCCAACTGGCAAAAAACTTTTTTTCGACCTCGGACCCCCCCCCCCCTGTGGCCTTAACCCAGGTGAATAGAAACCAATATTGCATTTTAAAAATTTAGAATCAAATTTTATCTGTTATGTTTATCGACATTCATTGTGGTAATGTCAACTTTATTTGATATTTATAAGTTAGAACTTTAAAACAAGTAATATTGCGACTCTTTAATCTAAAAATGTGATAATCAAGAAGTTAAGCTTAGCAAAAAATGAAAATTAAGTACCCCAGCTACATTAATCAGAAGCTAGAATAAAACAACAATTACAGTAATTGTATTATGTAGTGGCAAACAATTTCATCAGGCCCATCCAAAATCCAATGATTTCTTTACTGGTTATCTTACTCTCTCCATAAACTCGATCCACAAATGTGATCGGAACTTCTTCCACTGAAAAACCATGTTGCTTTGCTCTAACTATGATTTCCATCTGAAAAACATATCCTTTAGAAATACATGATAATACAAGCTGCTCCAAAACTTCTTTCTTGTACAACCTGAAACTTCCAGTGACATCTGAACAGCCTGGCATCAGCATTATTTGAGTCAGGAAGTTTGCTGTACAACTGATAAGCTTACGAGTGAAGTCCCATCCAAATACTCCACCTCCTTCTCTGTATCTAGTACCAGTCACAATGTCACTGCCGGTCTTCTCCTGAAGATCAATAAACTGCTTTATGAACTTGGGATGGTGAGACATGTCTGCATCTAAGATTATGACGAAATCTCCAGTTGCTGATTTCAATCCATGAATGTATGCGGTGCCAAGACCAAGTTTGCCAGGACGTGGCCGCAGCAATATTTTGTCTTCCCCATACACGTTTTGCAGTTGTTTGGCTACTTCAATTGTACCATCAGGAGAGTTATCATCAATCACGATTATTTCATAGTCGAGACTATTCTTTTTAAACTCCCTTACAAGAAGATAGACAATAATTGGCAAATTGTCTATTTCATTATAAGTTGGCAACAATACGGAATACTTTACCATTACCTGGAACATGAGAAGAGTTTAATATATCGATTG
This sequence comes from Bolinopsis microptera, assembly GCF_026151205.1. Lineage (NCBI taxonomy): Eukaryota > Metazoa > Ctenophora > Tentaculata > Lobata > Bolinopsidae > Bolinopsis > Bolinopsis microptera. The sequence continues at coordinate 3,926,194 of NC_087074.1, forward strand.
TGATTTAAACAGAAAACAATTTTTATATATTGATATTTTTGCAATTTATTCTCAAATCAAACATAGCATCTAAGGCCACATCAGAAATATCAAGAATACATTTGAGGCAAAAGATTTGATACATCACATATTATTGTAGTTGTCAAAATGTGGCATTATAAATGTGATTCAAATACTTTAAAGCTATAGATCAGATTGAGGATGGGTTAAACAGATAAACACAATTTGGTGAGCAGGGCAGTAGTTATCATTTTGTCAGACCATACTAAAATAATTAAAATCTTGAGACTTACAGTGTAACTTACATTACACTCTGGGTTTTATGTCATATGCAGCAGCTGCCTCTACTGTCCTTTCTTTTATTTTGCGATCTAACAGCACCTGCATATCTTTACAACCTTGAATAGTTTGTTTCACCACTTTATCTAAATGGTCATTATGAAGTCTGTTGTCAAGTTGCAATTGAACAATCTGTTCTGATTTAGGCATAACTGCTAACATAAATAGAGGTCCTCTTGAAGATTCTTCTAGATGATTGATATCTAATAGTGCAGTATCTTGGTAAACTGTTGCAGCACACGCACAAACATAATCCTTCATAGGAATACCAGCATTGATTAATGCGAGCGTAGTTGCATTTATTGCAACACAACGCTCACCTCCATCACTCTGCAATACTTGAACAAAAATGTCAATCTGGGACTTAGGGAATTTTTCTAACAATATAGCTGCTTCAAAAGTGTTTTGAATCATGACACTGACTTCAGTGGACTTCTTATCAGTTACCATCTTCCGCATACGAACACCAGAACTGAATGTTGCTTTGTTGTAAGAACAAGAGATTATTGCTCGATCGTTAGTCCTTTTAGCACGGTTTTCACATTCTCTTGGACCATACACTGTGACAAGTACCTTAGTGTATCCTTGTTCGACAATTGCTGAACCATCTGCATCTTGAGCAATGCCAACTTCACATTTCAATTTTCTCATTTCGTGTGGACGCCTGCCATCACACCGTAATCCCTCAGGTGATAATATTTCTGACATTTAGTTTTAGAGCTGTGGAGAAAATGATAAATTAGGTACTTCAACTCACATCAGATTATTTATATTTTAACAGAAAAGTAAAAACAGATTTTAAAATTTCGTTAACTCAATTCTTCACAATTCAAAATGATTGGTGAACTAACTAAGGGACACAGATGGGTTGAGCTGGTTTGTTTTGCATACAGTTCTTAATCTGGTTGTAATCTGGATAACCATAAATATGAATCGATACTACCCCAGGATAATAAGGATAAAATGTTCCTTTATTTTACAGGAGACTTTCCTTAATGATGTCTTGTCTCAGCATTCTCGTCTCAGCAGTACTTAAGGTACCGACACAAAGGCATGGTGGCATCAAGGTCAAGTTCGGAGACAACCTGTACATAAAATCAGTCACTAATTACACTCATTTCACTGCCATAAACGGTAAAATTAATTATAATTCCTCTGACAGTCCAAGGGGTACAGGCTCTTCAGATATTATACTCCTAACCTTTCTATAATGATATCTGGGTTCAAAATTTAAATAACTCAACCTTGGTGGAGACAGTGGCCACCTGAAAATTACAAAAATAAAGGAGCTGTAAATCACTTATGAAAAAAATATTTACTCCAAATTTCACAATTTAAAGTTATGTAAGACAGGTGGGTACTCAAAAAGTGCCGGTTGAGCAGGTTTGTCTGCTCAACACAGGTGGAGCAGCTCACTGACTACATGAGCTAATATAAGTGACTAGAACTAACCCTCTCATGCTTTTTAATTGCTCCAAAGTCCTAATATTTAATATTATGGGTTATACCAATCATATTTCATAGAATAGGATCCTCAGAATCGGCTCAACCGAGGTGGAGACAGCATAACATGCAGTTCAAAATCTGTTATTCTGTAGTTTAGGAGCTGTAGAGTGACTGTGGCAGTCCATTTGCAATACCAATGATTCTAAATCATCTACCAACTCATATTACAAGGCATCCTTACTGAAAAGTACACTCAACATAGGTGGAGACTCAAATTTGGCAAATTTGGGCGTAAATTTGACCTCAGAAGTCAAGGTTCTCCACCGCGGTTGAGTGGTTGATGGCTAGTTTGATGAGTTGTATACATGCTAAAGGATCACCCAATGTTATTTCTTCCAGAAATCAACTGCCAAAGCTCAACTCAACCCGGTGGGGCCAGTTTTAATGCATTTTTAATGTTTTAATGTTTAATCAACAATTTCTCCACCTTGTTGAGCACCTTTTCACAACTTTGATAGTTTTTTCATTTGCTAGAACACTTTGCTTTAAGACAGAAGGGGTAACAGTTTTATGATCCCCTACAGTAGCAGTTAACAGAGCAGATTAGAATTAGTGATAAAATCAATGAATTTAGGCATGTTTGACAGGCTTTTTACTGTAAAGATCTCCACCCTGTTGAGCGTCAATGGAAAAAACAAAATTTAACGGGAAGTAGAAAAGGCCGAGACGCAACTTTCTAGCTAACCTAGAACTCTCTAAACCTTTCTCCACCCCCGGTTGAGCAGCTTTGAAAAGTGCATTTAATTTCTCCACCTCGGTTGAGCACTTAAATAAAATATTGATAAAACCATCAGATTGCAAATTTGATGTAGTTTGTGTTACCAATAACCTTTTCCACCTTAATCAAAAGTTTCATCAACCAGAGCCAGTCTCCACCTTAAATCTCCACCTTTTAAGGGTTTGTTTAATACCACCTGTATCTGCTCAACCGTTCAACCTTTTAATTTTTTTTTTACTCAGAGAAAGTCCTGAAAAATGTCTTGTCAGCCATATAATCAGGGAGTTTCAGTCTGTTTTGAGCTGGCTCCACCACACACTTCTAAAAAAGTAAAAAATGTACAGGTTGTCTCCGAACTTGACCTCAACTGTTAAGACACTCAGCTCAGTGGATTTAATATGTATAGAAGTATTCATCAACTGTGGAACGAGTATTTCAGATGAAATAATCAGTGTAGCAAGGGCAGGCCATTAGGACACAAATGTCTTCAGTTCTGACGAAAAATTGTTACTTATGAAATAATTTTGATACTTGAGACTACACTTAAAGGATTCGATCACAATAATAAACCTGATGAACCCGCCGGACTGTCATCTATTCCTTTTGTACAATAACAACAATAAATGCACAGGTGTGCACTGCCACGAAAACAATCCAGCATACAAGAAAACCATGGAAAAGCAATCCATATTTATATTCTAAACCCTGCAAACCTTTCAACTAATAAAAGGAAAAAAATTGTTCAAACGATATACACAGATAATTTCAACAATGGTAATTGTCTAGCTGTAAGGTTAGACACCCTCGAAAATGAAGAGACCAACACAATAAATTTAATTTAATAAACACGGTAGAGATTTTTTAAAAACCAGTGTAGAAAATAAAACCCTTTGTAATATATAAAACAGTCATTTAAAAGTGACATACCACAAATTTACTTTACAACAACCAGCGGTTCGGTCCCTCGCCCATCAGACACTCCGCGAATTTTCATGATTGTGCACAATTGACACCCAGCCTCTTTCAGAGTTCAGAGTTGGTGATGCTCCAGCACTTGAAGATGACAGGTTTTGTCAGGTTCAGGCCCCTTTAGTGCAATTAATCCCTGAGCTCGACTCAATGTCTGCAAGGAAAACTGAATTTCAGGAATAAATCAAGTGGGGCGAGAGGATTGTGATTTTCAAGGTACTGGTGCTCACAAATCGTGATCTTGAAACTAAACTTTGCTATTTGACCGTTATATTTAAACCTTGGAGGACTTCGCCGCTTCGACGCGCTGCGCGAACTAACATTCTTGCTTCGCATCGTCGATCGTTGCTTTGCTTCGCAAAGCAACGATCCCGATGAGTTGACATCGTCAATCAAATTAAAACCACGTCATTTGAAAATTTAAGACTGCGCTAACCAAAAGTGCAACCAAATAAAATGTGAATTGCCGAAAACCCTCAGATTAAGGTTTTGGATGAATGTTCAAAAAAATTAAATATGGCAGAGTTGAGAGTAATTAAGAAACTGGCAATATTTAGTAAAATATGAAATTGTATGATCTGTAACAACTGCGCCGCGCATTTTGAATTTGAAATAGTGGACGACAAAATTAACTTATAGTTGGCGCTCTACTAAATCGCTCGCCCAAATTTCAAATAAATTCTTGTGTTTATGTAAAACCGTTTTGTACGGCTGCAAAACCATAAAAACCATAAAAGTCACGTAAAATTTTTTGCGAGCGAATTAGTAAAAGCCAATAGTTGAATATATATCCGGTTGAAAGAGACAAAGAAAGTATTAAATTAATACATTTTAATACAAAATACTTTTAACACTAATATATAACAAATAATTTAAGCCTGAAGATGGCGTTGACGTCAAAAATTGTCCTAGATTCCTAATATAACTTTTTGTTTTATCTGTCATTGTCTCGAATATATATCCAACTATTATATCCAACTAATATATCAGTATTTTAATCATGAAACTAATAAACAGCGAATTGATTGACGGTGTCAACCTTAATTGACGTTGTCAATTCATGGCAGCTCGGCGCGGCACGGCACAGTAGCGCGGCACAGTAGCGCATCTCACCAATCTAGCCATGTCGCTGTGAGAAGCCTCATTGAGTGCGCGGCGCGGCACAGTAACGCATCGCGCTACAAGTGTCAACCCATCGATATCGATGCGAAGCAAAAATGCTAGTTTGCGCGGCGCGTCGAAGCGGCGAAGTCCTCCAAACAGCTAGCGAACTACTCCATGCATCATTTGACAAAATAATTAGCCAGCGAACCATAGATGAAAAATAAGTTTGTTTGCGTGTTGAATAGCTTTAAGAAACCTTACCGACCGCGGTTATGCTTTAACCAAAGCCCTCTCGCTTGAATTAATGTGCGTCGTTCGACCGCCGAAGCCCGACTAGGTCGGCGGTCGCATATAATTTATACTGCGCCCGCCTCCCTTTACTTGTGAAACAAGCGCGCCTGCAGTGGCGCGAAAGCTTGATCCACGATCATGGACGTCGACGGATGTTACTCGTCTAAATTTCTTCGAAGTAGCGCGCGCCGCTTTATTCTACACTTGCCCGATGGCAAGTGCTACGAAGTAGCGCGCGCCGGGCCTGATCATTAACAATGGTCAACGATCAACGATGTCAATCCTTCCTTTACTTGGCCGCGCTCAGCCTGTCATTCCGCCGAATCTCTATTATGAACATGAGGTCCCCAAATAAATCTTTCCTAGCTCGGTGAGGCCCAGTGGTGCATCTTGCCGATCTACGGATGCGAGAATATGCGCGGTGCGGCCCAGTGCAGTAGTGCATAGTGCTACAACGCGAAAGCACATAGTTAGATGAATATGTACTGTGTATTGGTTTTAATTTATAGTTTATTATCGGATGTTTATTTATATTTATCATAATATTAATTATATTCATTATAATGCATTGTAGCGCGATGCACTACTGGGTCGCGCGCGCATCAAATAATGCTTCTCGCAACCAATCGGTAGATCGGCGAGATGCACCACTGTGCCTCACCGAGCTGCGAAGGATTGACATCGTGAATCAATATAATGCATAATGGCAATAAAATTTAAATTTCCTTATAAATATATAAATTCAATACAATTTAATCATTAATGTTTTTTATTGCATGATAGCTAGCGCAATGCACTACTTTGTAAATTAATAACTTACAAAGACGCGCACCAAGTTGGACTCATGTCGATATAAATTCGCCTTCGTAATTTGTTAGAATTGTTCCATCAAACAAGCAAATACAAAATTAAAATAGGTTGACATGTGTAAATATCATGTTGTATCATGTATTTATATATATTTATCTTTCAATATGCTTGCAATTAATTATTAAGGTTCAATTTTAAAGCGCTGAACATAGTGCAATGTTATGTCATTTACCTGGGTAGCGGGGACCCCAGGCTATAATGTTTATAGAGATTCGGTGGAATTACAGGCAAGGCTGAGCGCTGCCCAGTAACTATGCCAGTAATTATGCCATACCATGTGTCGGCAGGTTGTCTGCAGTTAAAATTGCGCTAGTGTGTTGTTGGTTGAACATTGTACAGGCTACAAGGTTACCAGGTTAAATTTTTAAACCATGATACAATAGCCTCTGTTTAAATATTGTGTGGCAGTTGACAAACTTAAAATGTTCAATAAGAACCGTTTGTTTTGGTCGGAATGGTGTAATTTGCTTGTTTAAAAGTTTTGCTTTGTATTTATATCGTTAAATGCAGTACGACGTACAAAAGAGAGTAGCCAATCGCTCACATTGTCCTGATAAGAGTAAAGAGCTCACGATCACATTAACAGCTCATTACAGTAAACATTTATTACTGTTAGGTTATCATAGTCAGTCATGAATACTAGACCTGTATCTCAAACACAGTCAGTTGGGCTGTCGTTCTAGAACTTATGTTGTATTTTCATGATATCACAGATATTTGCTCATTATAACTAGCAAGGCTACGGGTATTTGCCTCACAGAATGGCCAAAAAAAAGGAAGGTCTCTCAAAGTCACAAAACACACTTTATTCCAGTTTTTATCTCATAAGAAGCTAAGTTGACACTCATATTTTTCTTCCCGGGGGTTCATTTAATCTCATAACCATTTTTTCTTTGAGAAAAATTGGCCGGAAAATCTTCCTCCAAAAAAACATGCCTCACAGAATGGCCAAATCTGAATTTCTATAATTTTGTTGATGGAGATACTTTTTAAATTTCTATCACCACACGTTCTTAGAAAACCTATTAAGGAATGGGGTAATTACCTAAAACTCACGAAAAAACTGAGCTGTGAAAAATTATTTCACAAAAAAGAAAAAATGCCTGACAAAATGGCAAAAAAAAAAGAAAACGAGAAAATTTTATTTTTCTAAAACCTTTGGCTCTTGTTTCAGGCATGCTGCTGGTATTAATATGCCTTGTTAACACCCCCATATAGGTGAAATTTCTTAGAACTGAATAAAAAGGGCATAATTTCCTACACCAAAAATGGCCATTTTGTGTGGCGTTGTTCATATTCCCTGATTTCATGATTTATAACCTTCATTCGGCTGTAAAAACACTCCATCTGGGGTGTTAATGTATGATAAATAGCTTGTGAATACTTTAGACTTATGGTTTCATTGAATAAAAGGAGTTTTAAATTTTGGCCATTTTGTGAGGCATATTTTGGCCATTTTGTGAGGCGTTTAGCCATTTTAACATTTTGTTTCTTCCTAAATTGAACAATGTTCGTTTTGTTTGATGAATACTATTCTTTAAACATCTTCTGTCATACTGGTGCCAGAAGTTCTCACCAAAATGCAAACTTAGTTCAAAAATTTGAAAACAAATTTTGTGAGGCATATTTTGGCCATTTTGTGAGGCGTGTAGCCATTTTAGCATTTTTTTCTTCCTATATTGAACAATGTTCGTTTTGTTTGATGAATACTATTCTTTGAATATCTTCTGTCATACTGGTGCCAGAAGTTCTCACCAAAATGTAAACTTAGTTCAAAAATTTGAAAACAAATTTTTCAGTGCTCAAAATTTCTACATAAACAGTCATATTTATGCCAGAAAATGTGGTCCTAGTTAATGATTTCACCACAGGAAGTGTTGCCAGAAGACTTTTGTTTCATATGGTATCCACAAAACCTACCAGTCTTTTATAAAAAATTAGTTACAAAAACATTTACAAATTTGGCCATTCTGTGAGGCTAGCCATTCTGTGAGGCATTTACCCGTAGACTTTTTATTCCAATTCTGTTACTTGTTTCCTTCAGGCTCATGGAGGCTAAATTGTTTCATAATCGATTTCCCACTTTATATTTAAGTGATAAAGCAGATTTCGAACTTGTTATATAATAAGTTATTGAAATCGAATCTTGTTCATTCTTATACTCTTGTTTTCTCATATATAATATGTTCTTCTTCGTATTAACAACACCGTTCACAGGGTTATTAGAGGTAATGGAGATGATATGATAGCAATTTGGATTCTCAGATCACTACTGTGTACCTGCATTGTTTCACAAGAAATAAAGACCTTCTCAGACACATTGTTGCATTATGATGGTGTTTTAGCCAGCTACTCGCCATTTTATGAAAGATCAGATTATTTTGGATTCTGGCATGTTTCTGAAAACTATGGTTCCAAGCTTCGTGATAATCTTAATGGACTTTGTCCTCCTGGATGCATTTGCAACCTTGAAGTTCTAGATTGTTCAGGTCTATCAACAGCTACATCAGCTATTTCAATTCGCCAGCAGAATTTCTATCTTATACAAAACTCCTCATTTCCTGGAGATAAATACTCTTTGGTAACCGAATTATCAATTGTGTCATGTCCAAACTTTTTCAAAATTGAAAGTTTTGTATTGGAAAAATTTCCCAATATCAAAACAATCGTAATTGATGGCACTTCTTTGATGACTTTCCCTGCTTTTCAAACAGTTTTCAGATCACTGACGAGCATTGACATTTACAGAAGCAAGCTTTCAAGCCTAAGAAAAGCACAATTTAGCTATGCGCCTAATCTTCAGTACTTGAACTTAGCTGAGAATGAGATAAAGTTTGTTGCTGATAGCTCATTATCAGGTACATCCCTCCGACTAGCAACCTTTGCAGGAAATGAGCTCTCATTTGTTCCAAATGCCTTCAAGGTAGTTTCCAGTACATTGGAATACCTTGGTCTTGAAAGTAACAACATATCTGTTGCTAGAGCTGAAGCATTATCAGATCTTTCAGTTCTTAAACACCTCAATATTAGCAACAATCCTATTGATCACATGGAATTGGGAGTGTTCGGTGGATGCACAGCTTTGAGTTTTATTGAGCTTCATTCGACTAAACTTACCAGCTTGAATCACTTTAGCTTTTATAACATACCAAGTTTAAATTATGTCAGCCTCTATAGAACACCAACTCTGAGTTCAATATCTGGTAATGCTTTCACGGATCTTCCAACTCTGTCTATCATTCTGCTACAGTACAGTGGAATACATTTTCTTGACTACAGGATGTTTAACAGTACATCTAAAGTTCAGTATCTTGTTCTAGATGACAACAAAATCACAGCTGTACCCCACCTTCTGCTCCAAGAAGTTAAATTGTCTAAGTTGAAATGGCTTGGTTTACGAGACAATAAGATTTCTGACATAAATGGTGTTGCAGATGATCAATTCCTTCCTGGAACACAGATTCTTAAAGATCAGTATCAATCTCTGTTTCCTCTTAATAAGAGTGCTGTTGCATTACCAAAACTTGAAATGCTTGATTTATCTGGAAATCGCCTTATAGAATTACCAGATTACTTTTTCACTGCATTGCCAAGATTGAAAGAACTTTTCTTGGACAACAATTTTATTAGTGATGACCACATTAAGATAAATGCTTTGACAGAGTCTTGCAAAGCCTTGGAAGTTGTGAGACTGGACAACAACAATTTAAAAACTGTCCCTAGTTTTTTGTTCCGACCGCCTAACATCAGATATATTTCGTTGAATCAAAACCTACTAACGTTTTTGGAGAGTGGCACATTCTCATCATTAACCAACCTCACTGAATTATATCTTGCTACTAACAACATTCTAACGATTGAAGATGGGACATTTCCTAGTTCTTTAAATGTGCTTGAACTGCAAGAAAATAAATTCAGCTTCCTGGACGAAAATCAGTTCAACGACATGCCTCTGCTGACGCGCCTTGATCTCAGTTCTAACAGAATATCAGATCTGCCCGATGATGTATTTGCAAACAATGTCAAGCTTGATTATGTTGATCTCGACAGCAACAGAATTGGCTGGATAAATAAGGCTGTATTCAGGGACACCCCCCTTGAAAGTCAAATCACTGTATCAAACAATGAGTTAAAAACTATCGAGCATGGAACATTCTCTGGCAAAGACTTTGTTGTGTTTTCAGCCGATAATAATCAATTGTCCTTCCTACCGGACGACTGTATGTTTTGCAATTTAACAGGTTCTGCCGTCAAAATCAGCCTACATCAAAACAGGCTGGAGTTCCTACACTCGTTCATGTTCAGTAATATACCGAGTGTTCACAGTATTGATTTATCAGAAAACCTCATCACTGACATAATGGCAAATTCTTTCAACAACATCGGTTTGACGCACACAATTGACCTGTCAGAAAACCCTGTCAATGAGATAGAAAGATACAGTTTCAACAAGATCTCAGGTAGGGGAGATTATTCGTATCTAGACGTTACCAATATCTCACCCTACAAAATTGTTAAATCCTTTACTTTCAATGATGTCTCCGTCCGGAATATAGACCTAGCTTTAAACAATATATCCAAGATTGAGAAAGAGGCGTTTAGCAACGTGAATGTTGCTGATACCCTCGCACTATCTGCTGTTCATCTTAAGTTCATCGCAAAACATGCTGCAGTTGGATACATCAAATACATAAATTTGCAAGATAATGAACTTACAAGATTGGTACAAGGAGCATTTGAGAAAACAACCTGTCATGACATAGATCTAAGCAACAACAAGATAAGCTTTGTTGACAAGAAATCTCTTCCAGACTGCACAAACACGATCAAGCTAGATAACAATCTTATTCCCAGATGGATAAAAGACATCATCGTTAGCGGAGAGAATCTCAAAATATTGTCCCTCAAAAACAATAAAATAAGGGAAATTGAAGAAGGCGCTTTGTCTGCAGTGAGACATAGCCTAACACTTCTGGATTTAAGTGAGAATGATCTACCGTCCTTTGAGAAAGATGTGATTTCTAACTTTGCGGCAATTGAAACACTGAATATTGGAAACAACAATATTCGAAATATAGAGGCTCAAACTGGTCTAGTATCCTTGAAGAATCTTGATTTTTCTTCCAACAATGGAAGACTAAAATTCTTCAGTAAGAGCATCTTCGAATCCATTGCAGCTGCCAATACAACATCAATCACTGTATCAAACACTTTGGCTAACCCCATTCCTTGCTCTTGCTCAAATTTTGAGGCATTTTCACTTCTCTCTGAAAATTATCGTCTAAACTTCGATAACATAGATTTCTGTGAATTTGAGGGACGGACATTTTCATTCAAGAAGGGTCCTGAGGATTACTTTGTATCCTCAATGAAACAGTTATTGTGTGAACCACAAATCTCTCAATTTGATCGTGTGACTACTAAATGGGTTGATGACTTACCAACAGAAGAGCGGCTTGATTTGAAATGGAAACTTTGGGAGGTTGCTCTGTGGAATAAAGAACGTGCTTTTTGTTGCAATGGTGAAACCTCAGACAAATGTCTAACGGTCACCTTATTCAGAGTGAAATGTTACAGAGACGATACTGATGAACTGATTACCGAGGAGAACGTCCCACTCAGCGGAGCTGCTGACTGTGATTTCGAGTTCACCACCTCAATAACTACACTTTACACTAACGTATCTATTGCTTGTAGTGTAGATGTTACAACCAGTGACAAGAACAGTCCACCGTCCCCATTTGCTGTGTGTCACCCGGAGAATAAAGCCTCTGTGGCAGTGAACTGCCAGAAAAAGGATTTTCCTCTCAGTGCTACTTTCTTTGATTTTGATAACAATCTCTACGATTTTCAAAACTCTGGTGATGACGATATTGTATCTGGTTTGTCTTTTGTTAATCATCTGTTAGGACCTTTTGTATACACAACATCCACTAGTGATTCTGTCTCAAGATGGTTCACTGTGAATAGTGATACTAAAGGCGTGCTCCAACAAGACGTATGTTTAGACCGAATTAAGAAGAATCAGTACAAATGGTTTGCTAGAAACTGGTATCCTCTTGATGATCTAGTTTCGACTGGGAATCTTGACAGAGATAAGCATTTCATCGCTCACAATCTGTACTTTACAGCTCGAATATCTTTCCCCCTCTTAAGAACCAGTAATAATCAGGAGATACGTATTGGTGGACCTGATGATGTTTGGGTCTTTGTCGGAGGTGTGCAAGTATTGGAACTTTTATCTGAAGTGGATGATGATTCTCCCTTACCCTGCAGCATGGTGGCTATCACTTCTTCTGGTGTCAGTGTCACTCTTGGTACGCTAGACTTTGCTAGCTCCACTGAGAGGTGTGTAGCTTCAGATGAGACAAAGAATCATCCTGAAATTATGTTCTTGGCTGGAACCGTTTACCCTGTTGATATTTTTCTAACCCAGCGGCGTTCACTATCTTCATCATTGTATCTAGAGCTGAAGAACATAGAACCTAGTGGTTCACCTGCACCACGATTTCGGTTTGATATGTCAGAAAGTAAACCACCTGGAGGCCTCATTGCAAAGCTGGATTTACTAAACGATCAGGGGATATCAGGTCCGTATACTACTAAGATAACACTTGGTAAGGAGTATTTTGTAGTGAAACCTCCAAAGTTCAGTTATCTTGCTGACATGACAGAAGAAGATGCCAATACAAATCCAGGTCACGATATTCCTGCTTACTATGACTGTTCTAATGAAGTAACAATAGCAGACCCACTTCCTCAGAAAGTAAACTCTTTACTTGGGGAGGATTCGGACGACCTCCTCCTTATCTTGAGAGACAGTATGGATTTCGACACGCTTGATCGTAGATCTCGAGAGTTTATTCTTTCATTTTCAGTTTCCATGACCAATTTTCAACTAGAATACAGTTTTGAGACGACAGTACTCGTCACATTATTGGACTCAAACGACAATTGTCCGGTTTTTATGGACAGTTCTGATGCTCCTATGCTTTACGAGTCGCTGTATGCTTTATCAATAGAAGGAAAAAGTATCACCGCAACAGATGCCGATAGCTCTGAAAATAAAGTGATAAGTTACCATGTTGGTGAAATGAAACGTCCTATTAACGAGAGTTTCTACACGTCTCAAATAGACTACTATCTCCACGAGAAAGTGTTTGTTGACTACACGGTTACAATACACGCTGTAGATAACGGTGATAAGAAGTACGGCTCCTCCACCGAGATACTCATCTCACTCAGCACCAGCTGTATCAGAGACCTCCAGCTCGTGATCAACAAAACCACAGGTCTATTCCTGACCCTAGCTCCAGGCTGGATGATATCTGGGTACAACAGTTCGTATTGTGAGTCCTGTACTGTTGGGTACAGATGTCCGGGTGATGGTGTCCGGATTAGGTGTACTACTTGTGAACGAGAGTATGAGAACACTGACTACACCTGGCCCGAGGGAGTATCTAGATCAGAACCAGGATGTGATAACCCCAGCAAGGCTGAGTTTAGTTTTGGTGGGTCTGCTGAATGCCAGGATTGTAAAGCAGGTTGGGTGTGTCAGGAAGGGAGGGGTAGCCCGGTGCTCGAAGACATGAAGTATGTGGATATGTGCACAAATGGAAGCTGTAATACCACAATAATGGACTGTGAACCTGGTTTCTCATGTATAGCTGGGGTTGCTGAACTCTGCCAAGTTGGGACTTATAATGACGGCACCTTCTCCAGATGCCGACTCTGTCCTCCTGGTATGTTTACTGACTCCACAGGCTCCTCTGCATGCTCCTGCTGCCCCGAGGGCTCCGAGTCAAGTCACGGTAAGGACAAGTGTAAGATGTGTGTTTGGAACGAGATGTGGACAGAATGTGGGGAGTGTAGACCTTGTCTGGACAGTGAGGAATGTCGTTGTGTAGGTTCAGAGCATGGCTGTTATCAAGGCCAGCAGTGTGTCAACTTACCTGGGGATAGTAACGTGTGTTTGGACTGTCCTGCGGGTTCTGAGCCGCTTCAGAGCTCTTGTTCAGATGTGGATGAGTGTGGGAGATATGACCCCTGTTTTCAGGGGGTAACTTGTATCAACCTGGTGAGTTGGATCATCAAGTTTTAAAATTGATTGCTCTTTATCTGAAATCAAAGAGAAAACGTTGCCGATTGAATAAGTCGAATTCGAGGAATTGATGCATATAATATACTATATATTACCCTTTTAGCTGACACTGTTAAACTTATTTTGGTTTATACAGCAAAAGTGACAGCTCTCTAAAACGGTTTCAGTCTCCAGGGTTCAAGTGTGACCCCTGTCCCTCCGGCTATTCGGGAACCAGCCCTCAGGGTATTGGACGCACAGAGTCTCAGGAGTGTTATGATGTGAACGAGTGCGAGCTGAACAATGGTGGATGTGATCCTAACTCACTCTGCATCAACATACCCGGATCTGTTACGTTAGTTATATTTGACATTTCTGCAGAACTGCTTCCATTTTAAACAGGATAAATAGTTTGTCACTATCTAACTATATAGTCTGCCATGATTTGCTAGCAACAGAAAGCAAGAGCATCCGCAAGCATTTAAGCTATGATCAATTTAAGATCCGGTTCCCTAAAAGCGTTTGATAGAGCCGGATACAGCTAAGACTGATAAATTGAGCAGGGAAACAACAACAATTTAAATACCACGCTCTCCTAACCATCGTGTGGGGTCCAAGGTACCTGATAGTTTTCACTAACTTTCTGACAAACATCCTGCAGATGTGGCCTCTGTGCTCCAGGTCTAATTGGTTCCGGAGAGACTACATGCTCCAATGGGAACCTCTGTCACCTGGGTAAACACCGCTGTGACGATAATGCCATCTGTATTCACACAGGTAACAATTTATAGAATTAATAGAGATTTTGTCCGTGGAAATTCAAACTTAAATTGACCAGTGTCAACATTTTAATATCAACCCACATCCAGAAAATTTTCAATTTCCTCCCAGTCCAATGTCTCCTTCCTAAAAATTATCTTGTGTCCTAAAAAAGGCAAGGTTATCTAAAAATTTCCTCCCAGCCAGACTTCCAGACTGACATGTTTTCAGATCAATACCGTGATCATAATACACCAACAAATTCGGATAGTTAACTGTGTTTGACTAAGATTACTAACTGTTAATCTCAGGACCAGGGTGCTACAGATGTCAGTGTGAGCCACAGTTTGCTGGAGACGGTTATACCTGCGGTCTGGACTCTGATCTTGATGGATACCCGGACACACCCCTGAACTGTAACGAAACTGTCTGTGCGCAGGACAACTGTCCCCTGGTTCCTAATCCTAGTCAGGTTAAATACCGCACAAATATCAAACAAAGTCTGTGCTCAATTTTATAGTGAACATTATACTTAATGACTCTTGTGGACTATAGCAATGATATTTAATCTGTTACGTGTATCTGTAAACATATGAAATGGACTAAATAGAGAGATTCTATATAAATGAGGTCTACAGGAGTCAGGAGAATTAAGATGGAATTCATATAGGAACACCAAAGTTGCACAGGGCAAATTAGGTAGCCTCGAATAACAAATATCATAAATTGGTTAGCTTTGCTCAGCACAAAAAACTATTTGCTGGATCCTAGAATTGTCCCGTGGAAGACAAGGTTGGATTTTATCGTTGCCCTCAAAATATCTAATCTGTTTAACAATTTACTCAAAGGAGACGTCTTGTTAAATTGAAATAACATATTTACATTATATCAACTGTTTATCTTGTTAAGTAAATAATTTTAAATAGATGCAATAATTGTTTCAACCGATCCCTACAATAAGCAGAAACAATTATTACAAATTCACTTAATTTAAGTTTTATTAAATTTAAGCTTTATTTTGTACCTATTTTGGAGCAAGATGAGGATCCCGTTGAGAACGTTATCTGTCCATCTTGACACGTTGCCTTCACGTTACGATCTTTCTTGGCGTGTTTTCGTGGACAGCGGTAGGTTACTTCTTCTCCGTGTCAGCTGGTAACTGAGAAACTGTAACGTCCAACAGGGTGTCGGGGACTTGCAGTTGGCTGAAATAAAGACTTTCAAATCGTGAAGAATAAATTCAAAATAGCCACTGATGGTTAACATAATATGTTATAGCGTTTGCACAATTAACACACCAACTATATATCTTACCACGGCAATGTGGCGCAAGTGCACCATTAGGTATAACAATCCCTCCGTCAACACAAGCTGCCTTGTCTCCTCCCATGTTGGTGAAGTCTGCATCACAGTTAAGGGTTATCTCAGCTCCGTGCATCACTGGTAGTTCTGGTTCCGTCACAACGTTGCTCCAAGTTGAGTCGAGGGACTCACATTTAGGTTTGTCAACTGAAATTATAATCAGTTTCAAAAAAAATTTTTAATTTTTAAGTTATTGGTTTATTCAGCTTAATTATAGCCTGTTGAACTTAATCGAACAATGATCTGTGGGAGATTTTAGCAAATATAAAAAACAGCACAGTTAAAACACAGCTGATTAGAATTGTATTACTTACTACATTCACTTTTCTGACTGTTGCTGACTGTTCCAGCTTCACATTCAGAACATGTTGCAGATCCAGCAGCACTGAATTTTCCAGCTTCACATTCAGAACATTTTGCAGATCCACCAGAACTAAATTTTCCAGCTTCACATTCAGAACATGTTGCAGATCCAGCAGCACTGAATTTTCCAGCTTCACATTCATAACATGATGCAGATCCAGCAGAACTGAATTTTCCAGCTTCACATTCAGAACATTTTGCAGATCCAGCAGCACTGAATTTTCCAGCTTCACATTCAGAACATGTTGCAGATCCAGCAGCACTGAATTCCCCTTCTTTACATTTAGAACATGATGCAGATCCAGCAGAACTGAATTTTCCAGCTTCACATTCAGAACATGATTCAGATCCAGCAAAACTGAATTTTCCAGCTTCACATTCAGAACATGTTGCAGATCCAGCAGAACTGAATTTTCCTGCTTCACATTCAGGACATGTTGCAGATCCAGCAGCACTGAATTTTCCAGCTTCACATTCAGAACATGTTGCAGATCCAGCAGAACTGAATGTTCCAGCTTCACATTTAGAACATGTTGCAGATCCAGCAGAACTGAATTTTCCAGCTTCACATTTAGAACATGTTGCAGATCCAGCAGAACTGAATGTTCCAGCTTCACATTCAGAACATGTTGCAGATCCAGCAGAACTGAATTTTCCAGCTTCACATTCAGAACATGTTGCAGATCCAGCAGCACTGACTGTTCCTGCTTCACATTCAGAACATGTTGCAGATCCAGCAGAACTGAATTTTCCAGCTTCACATTCAGAACATGTTGCAGATCCAGCAGCACTGAATTTTCCAGCTTCACATTCAGAACATGTTGCAGATCCAGCAGCACTGAATTCCCCTGCTTCACATTCAGAACATGTTGCAGATCCAGCAGCCCTGAATTCCCCTGCTTCACATTCAGAACATGTTGCAGATCCAGCAGAACTGAATTTTCCAGCTTCACATTCAGAACATGTTGCAGATCCAGCAGCACTGAATTTTCCAGCTTCACATTCAGAACATGTTGCAGATCCAGCAGCACTGAATTCCCCTGCTTCACATTCAGAACATGATGCAGATCCAGTAGAACTGAATTTTCCAGCTTCACATTCAGAACATGTTGCAGATCCAGCAGAACAACCTGAAAAGAAAATATTTATCCAGTGTTTTGCGTTACTGCCTTGCACGAATGTTATTATTTCCTACCATTTGATTATTTTTATATCCTAGCTATTTCTGGAGCAACTTCAAACTTCTTCCCATGTTATTGGTTCCTCTTAATTTAACTTTCACTCCAATTTTAAGTGATAATACGACTATACGAGGTGAATGCCGTTGCAACTTCCTGGTTAAACCCAGGATTTCCTGTTTAACTTGACCTAATAACTTATTTATGTTATAAGTAACATTTAAAACGGTTTGATCTCATCTAAACAATTCACCTTGGTTACCGATTATAACGATCTCCGCCACCCACATCCTAGTACGGCTGTTCACTACCTCCAGCTTTACGGTGTTTCCATACATGCAGTCAGATCTTTGAGAAAGGCTGTCAGACGATGCTCCCTCAGTGAAGACTGTGAGTGATAAATCGCTACATGTGCCTTCATTCCGAACAACACAAGTGCTACAATCTGTTGAAGAGCAGATCCAAGTTTGTGCTGAAACCCTTCCATTGTATCTCACCACTTGGTTAATACACTTTACTTGATCAAGGGTTAACTTTAACCAGATATTATTATCAGCATCCTTGGTTGCTTTGGCGGAGGTCTCCATGTCTAGGTCTATAGCAAGTTCAGCACCATAATCTACAGTGCGGGAGGATTGTTTAGCACTGACTGGTATTATCTCACCATCTTCTCTCTGTCGAGTCTCACCCTTATCTTTAGTGCCGGATTGTTCAGCACTGACTGGTGTTATCTTACCATCTTCTTTCTTACCACAATGAGAGAGCGAGATAAAGAGAAGAACCAACAAATGAAACATTGACTTTGTCATTGTGTCTGATAGGAAATGATTTAAGTATTTATCAGGCACCACTCCGTTAAAACTATTTTGAATTATGGAAATAACAGCTATTCCTTTTTAATTCTCATTAAAATTCAAAGAAACATAAAAAGAACTTAGAGCTCACAAGCTAAGGGCTGATTCTATCTAGATCTTTCCAAAACTGGCTTTTAAAAAACAGCATCGAAATGGGACTGGCTGTCTTTAAGTTGACAGTATGGAGCTTAAAATGTTGGAAAAGCTTTCGCTTGTGTAACTTTTATACAATAGCAATGTGCTTGCGTAAAGTGGCTTACGGAGTGGCTTACGGAGTGACTTACAGAGTTGCTTACGGAGTGGTGAGTGGGTCTAAAATGGCCAAAGTGTGGCCAAGTAACATACATGTGCTCGATCCCTTAAACAATAAAGAATACACAAGCAGTTTGATTTTTCTTGGAGAAGTTATCTTTTGACTCTTAAGGTTGCAAACAAAATGAAGAAGCAGACTTTAGGCTTCAGTTCACGTAAACTTTATGACGTGAATCAAATGTGAAATATTCAAGAACTGTGCAGCTACAATAATAACTTAAGCTAAATATTCCGTTAGCTACAACATCTTAGAATTTTTGTATAACCTGAATAACGTCCAAGGCACTAGGGAACCTGGTGTAATAAAAAACCTTATCGAAAAGAGCCAGGCAAGTCGAACAGAGGGAGAGGAAGAAACAAGAGATTTGGTGTGCACTGTGCAATTGTTAGCGTCCCCTAGTTCAGATAATGATCCCTGTCATTGTTCCAGCAGGGAATAAGGAGAATTGTGGAGTATCCTTGTGACTCACAAACGTTAGCTAGCTACAGCATCTTGGATTATTCTCCAAGTAACGTATAGGGCACTAGGGAACATTGTGTGATAGAGAGAATCTTATTATAGAAAAGAACCAGGCAAGTCGAACAATGGGAGAGAAAGAAACGCGGGATTTGGTGTGCAATTCTTAGCGTCCCCTAGTCGCAGATCATGATCATTTTAATCGTTTGAGAGAGATTATGTGGACAATAGCGGACAACCCTGGTAAACTTTAAGGCACAAAATCCTTGATTCGCACATTACTGAGAGGGACAGATAGAGGGAGAGATATGTGCATGAAATAGAGTAAGAGGGCAGTTTTCACATTAAAGGACTCACTGCTGGGATGTTGTTCAGGGTAGCCGGGTAAAGTGGCCACTGCCCACTTTAGAAGGTAGATACTTTACAGGCACACTACACAGTGGCCCTGTTTTAGGGTCCCAGTGTGAGCCTTTATGTTCCGTCAGAAGACGATCAAATAAGGGATTAGGGTGGCGGGGGAAGCAGCAGGCTTGTTGAGTCGCCGTACATTCGCCGGGTGCCCAGGTCGGATAGTGTTTAATTGAAGTAAGGCTACTATATTGTAGAGAGTTCTTACAACTAGAACTCGCTCGATATGATATTAGGTAAGGTTCTACAGTAGATCCTCTCCAGTAAAACGGCCTGTTCTACTGGAGAAGCGCTTTTAGTTGTTCCGGTTTAAATAATGAACTCCCAGATGGACATAGACAGTGACAACGTTGGTGACGTGTGTGATGGGGACATAGACGGAGACATGATAGTAAATGATATGGACACATGCCCAAATAAGGAGATAGAAGGAGGGAGAGATAGAGACAAAGATGGTGTCCCGGACGTGTGTGATAATTGCGTGAAGGTAGACAATCGTTATCAGCAGGATTCAGATGGGGATGGGATAGGGGACCACTGTCAGTGTTTGGGTAGGTTTCACTCATTCGGTATGATAATTTTATACTTACTTATATTCCACTTGTATTGTGTCTTGGATAATTTTCATTGTCTTTTCTGTCCACAATGTAAGAAGATGGTTGCTATGCGCCCTTTTTTATGCACCTACTTTAATTAAGCGCATGTTTTACAATTACAAGATACTAAAGCAGGGATACTAGAGTCATATTATACTGATCGTGATGTTTCAGGCGCTGCCTGTTTCACTGAAGCAACATGTGAAGATACAGCTGATAGCGACGGTGATGGTATCTACGATGCTTGTGATAACTGCCCCCTTGTTCCTAACTCATTTCAGGGGGACCTCGATGGAGATGGCGTGGGTGACAGGTCTGTTTAAGGGGGCAGGGGGGTCCTAGCTAGAATACCACATCTTAGACAAGAGACGTTATTTTGGGGGCTTTGTTTTGGTAGTTTTATGGTTCTTTCATCTTAATTCAATAGCTTGTAAGAAACTACTGAAAGATTTAAGAATATGTTAATAATCAAGATATTACATTGCCAATGGTGAAAAGTATTGATACCATTTATTACTCTACAGATGTGACGAGGACGCTGACGATGACGGAGTACCCAACTCTCTAGACAACTGTCCCCACCTCCCTAACCCTGACCAGACTGATACAGATGGTGATCTGGTGGGGGACACGTGTGATGATTCAACCACATGGCCCCAGGCGGTTAGTTGTGTTTAACAGTTTGCTTTGTAGATCTTGTAATTTTACTTACTTTTTGATATTAGAACTTGCAAATCATCTTAATTAGTTCCACACTTTGATTCTTAGTTTTTATCCATCCGGTAAATAATTAGCACTATCTGCATACTATTACTGGAGATTACTAACTCTGGCAGCTATTTAACCAATGTTGAGACATATCGAATATAACAGTACTCCGCCGCTCTCTGTAATACATTCTCAAGCAATAATTAGCTAAGCGATAACGTTGCCTCACAAACACCATGGCAACCTGTGTACATTATCGTTCCGTAGTATTTAAAAGTCTATCACCCCGAGGCCCGAAGTCATTATAAAGTTACTAACTTCTGTATAAAAGCTGATGATACCGTGACACGTGATGTAGAAACAGAGCTGTTAATTTAAGTTAGAGCAGGTGAAGAACATTACTGTTGACAAAGTAATATGCTTCTAACTTGGGCCGTTATTTGTGTGCCGACAAAATCACTCTCAGCTAGATTTAATATGCCGGGGTATACTGGGTGGATTTCGGGTGGTAAGGCATCTTGGGATCTCATAAGTGTGAATTATAATTCTTTGTAAGGAATTATTTGCGTATCAGATTGTAAGTTTCTAGTTAATCCCAATTAGACTGACAGATTTACAACAAAAGGACCAAACCTTCAACCCGGGCCGCACGAAGAAACCAAATAAATGTAACCCGTATAACCCTAAAATGGTGTCAAGACTCAAGAGACTAAAATAATTATTTCCTATTTAATTCGCGTTTTTGACACCACTTGGGGGTCCAAATTTTGGGCTCTAAAACTCCTATTCCTTGGCCAATTTTTTATTTTTTCATACTATCTTGAAAAGCATAAAAGCATTTGACCCAGTCAAAAAAGTTTCAGTTGTATATCTTTTACGGTTTTTTGCGGAAAGTCGCGTTAAAGTTGATGCCGTGGTGTCAGTAAAATGGCACGGATAAATATATATATATATATCGTCTCGCTTTATATATAGTAAGATTACATGGCTAAATGATTACCTACATGGTTTTCTAAAGGTTAGTACCAGTTGCTGCATTTAAATGACAAAACTTGCAGGTGTTTGACCGAGATAGTGATGGTGATGGAGTGATTGATCTCCATGACAACTGTCCTACTGATCCCAACCTAACAACAGTTAACTTCGTACGCCATTCTCATATGTTACTTTCTCCAGAGTAAGCTAATCATATATGCGTGTCTTTGAAATGAATTCTAACTTATGGAAGTTAATTAATCGTGTAATTTCTTGATTCCAGCCATTGACTACTCTTCCAGTTACAGACTTATGTTAATAATGATTGAGCTGCAGAAAGTACCAGGGAAGATAACCAATTATAACGTTTATATTTCAGGCTAAAAGAGGCTATTTGGGTTGTGAGTGAAGGTGGGAGGACTGTGGAGCTCGTTTCGGCGGAGACAGGACCCACTATCCTGCTGTCTCAGAATAGGTTAGATAATTTAAATAGGTTAGATATTTTGAATAGGTTTGATATTTGGTTATTTTCTCCCTGATAATTAATATTTTTGTTTACCTCAAAATATCGTTACCTTTGTTATACAGAACGATACAATGTTTTACAATTAAGGTAAAGTGAAAGATAAATTATAGGTTTAATTATAAGATAGCTCAAATCGTACGGTTACAGCATGTTTCATACTGCGCACAGTAGCAAAGGAGTGGGTGCCCGGGTGGTAAAAAGTTTGTAGAACAACTATAATATTAATAGACAATTTTCCTAATAATGCTTTTATTTGATTATTTGTCGAAATAAGTCATCTGTAAAGCAACAGCACAGAGGAATCACACTAATAGGTATCCTAGACAAAGCGAGACATGAGTCATCTGTAAAGCAACAGCACAGAGGAATCGCACTAATAGGTATCCTAGACAAAGCGAGACATGAGTCATCTGTAAAGCAACAGCACAGAGGAATCGCACTAATCGGTATCCTAGACAAAGCGAGACATGAGTCATCTGTAAAGCAACAGCACAGAGGAATCGCACTAATCGGTATCCTAGACAAAGCGAGACATAAGTCATCTGTAAAGCAACAGCACAGAGGAATAACACTAATAGGTATCCTAGACAAAGCGAGACATGAGTCATCTGTAAAGCAACTGATAGGGCCTGTCGTGATATCATGGATCGCTTAGATTCCACCAGGATTTGGTAGTCCTCATAATTCTGCGGCCTCTATGTGTCGTCATCTCGCACAACTCCGAAAAACCGTTGTGAGTTTGGCATGTGAAAATTTGCAGCCTTCCAGACATCGATTGGGTTAACGAGTTGTCGTACGTCACCTCAAGATCGGGTGACAGGGGGCTGAACAGGCCAGAACCCAATTGATTGGGTCTGAGGTCACGTGATTATGAGCCTGAGGTCACGTGACTATGACGTCACCAGAGCTCGTTCTCCGTTTCCCGCTCTTTGGACCAGGTGAGCTTGCATGCATGTGAAAGTGGGTGTAAGTACAGCTGTACTGTAGTTACATCCAATTACCCCTAATAGAACGAAGATTTATTTTCTGACAGAAAGCTAGAAATTTACCAAAATATCGACTTTGTTCAAAATTTAATTTGATGACCACTCCTAACCTAAAATTGCACGAGAAATCGATTAAATTTGGTTTCAGAACTCAACAATGCTTCCTTATGCCTTAAAATCCATGTTTTATCGATACAATAAACATTTTGATCCTGTGGATTAATTAGTAACAGGTAACAAATGCACAGACAAAACCATCGCACTTACATTGCATTCTTAACGGGTCGATTGCTTTAAAGGAGCGGCGGTTGCTTTAAATCAATGGTTTACGTTATTTTTTGTGAATTCGACCCCTGTTTTAACGGTTATCAGACTTTGTAATTGAATGTATTGAGGATATCTTTACAAATAAGAGGACCAGTAAATAAAATTGCCACAAGTGTTTCTCTCACTCACTTTCGATAAGACACAATGAAAAATTCCGAATCTTATGGTTAAGTAAGAATTTTCATTGTGTCTTATCGAAAGTGAGTGAGAGAAACACTTGTGGCAATTTTATTTACTGGTCCTCTTATTTGTAAAGATATCCTCAATACATTCAATTACAAAGTCTGATAACCGTTAAAACAGGGGTCGAATTCACAAAAATAACGTAAACCATTGATTTAAAGCAACCGCCGCTCCTGTCTCTTGATTGCTGATGATGATCAGGAACGCATGACGTATAATTATCATCACGACGATTATTGGTCACTCGAAATCGACCCGTTAAGAATACAATGTAAGTGCGATGGTTTTGTCTGTGCATTTGTTACCTGTTACTAATTAATCCACAGGATCAAAATGTTTATTGTATGATCGATAAAACATGGATTTTAAGGCATAAGGAAGCATTGTTGAGTTCTGAAACCAAATTTAATCGATTTCTCGTGCAATTTTAGGTTAGGAGTGGTCATCAAATTAAATTTTGAACAAAGTCGATATTTTGGTAAATTTCTAGCTTTCTGTCAGAAAATAAATCTTCGTTCTATTAGGGGTAATTGGATATAACTACAGTACAGCTGTACTTACACCCACTTTCACATGCATGCAAGCTCACCTGGTCCAAAGAGCGGGAAACGGAGAACGAGCTCTGGTGACGTCATAGTCACGTGACCTCAGGCTCATAATCACGTGACCTCAGACCCAATCAATTGGGTTCTGGCCTGTTCAGCCCCCTGTCACCCGATCTTGAGGTGACGTACGACAACTCGTTAACCCAATCGATGTCTGGAAGGCTGCAAATTTTCACATGCCAAACTCACAACGGTTTTTCGGAGTTGTGCGAGATGACGACACATAGAGGCCGCAGAATTATGAGGACTACCAGATCCTGGTGGAATCTAAGCGATCTATGATATCACGACAGGCCCTAAAAGCAACAGCACAGAGGAATCACACTAATAGGTATCCTAGACAAAGCGAGACATGAGTCATCTGTAAAGCAACAGCACAGAGGAATCGCACTAATCGGTATCCTAGACAAAGCGAGACATGAGTCATCTGTAAAGCAACAGCACAGAGGAATCGCACTGATCGGTATCCTAGACAAAGCGAGACATGAGTCGTGAAACGTGCGCCGTCTGGACTCTGGAGCGAATCAGTTTGTCAGAATCATCCCTCTTTCTTGGAACTGAAGGTGTCAGTTCCACGACTGTCACAGTATTTGTTGGTTGCCAATAACCGGCATATATCTTAAGATATCATACGTAACGAAAGATTTAAATAATTTAAGTTAAAGACTTAGAGAGCTCGGTGGTGACCACTGAAGATTGGCGGCACACCGTGTTCTCAGTGCCATCTTTATTGTCTGGTATTCGGATACCCCACACTCCTTCGCAGGGTCTTCTTGCACTGCAGTCCAACATAACGATCACGTGCACAATTACCTCGCACCAGTGAACCCTGTTACCATGACAACTAATCAAAGGAGCATGTACACACCTATCTGCACTATTAAATGATATTGTAGCTGGTATTAAACTATCAGTATCATATAGGTAGCTACATAGCTAAATATAGGTAGTAAGTACTCACAATCTTATACCGGGAGATTGGCAGGGACATTGATTTTGTACTATCGTCTGAACTTGATTTGATTTGAAATTTCAATCAGGCTCTTGTACAAATATATAATGTTGTGGTGATTCAATAAATGTTTGTCTGTCGTAGCGTTAGTTTTTGTAACTTCGGTAGGAGCCTGAGGATCAGAGTTCAGATTTCTTCAGATTTCTTTTTTGTAACCGGAACCGTATCGGAACTGGAACCGGTTCTTTTCGGATTTATTTTTTAATCAGATTGCACCGCATTCGGTGCAATTATAAGACAGATCTTCAACGCACTCCCAGGAAACAAATTTCATTAATAATTAAATACGTGACGTAGATCTATAAAATTAAAGCACTTTATTTAGCTTGATAATCTGATAAATTATCAACATTGCATAACCAGAATAATCTCATGACACACCTTGGGAGGCTGATCCGTTTTGATTCCGTCCATTGATACCACTTTTTTGGCCATTTGATACCACTTTTTAGGCCATTTTATACTTTTTTGGCCTTTTGATACGAAAACAAAAATATAACTGTATTTCAAACTAAAAGGACCCAATAAACGTTGTCAGCTATCAGCCGGATATCCGGTCAGTTCTCGGTCATAGAATCATTTCAATCACTCTCGCAGGACAACTCTTTCAATATGTTGCAGATCGGCGAAATGGTTATTACTACATTTCTGGTGCTCCTTCATGCTTTTAATATCTCATATTTTGCTATTTTGTACGTATATTTTCCGTATAACGTTAAACATTCTGGATATGACTAATAAATATTTCGGCCCCACTAGATCACTAGATAAGGGTATCAATTTTTTTTGCGAAGAGGCCTTAAGGGTATGGAAGTGACTTCATTCGATTTATTTTGGACGCTGATTCCAGATTACCCCTGCCCCCATCACCCATGACATAGGGTTAAAACGCTTCCCTGCGGAGTTATGGGCAAACAACTGTTTTTGACAGGCTGGTAACACACGAATTAGATTGTTTAGGGTTGTGACTTGTGGTTCAGGTCATGGTTAGGGTTGTGGTTAGCTTCTGGGTAATGGTTATGGTTAGAATTTAGGTAAGGTTAGGCTTCCGTTAAAATTCCAAGTCACGTGATATCGCGCTGGCTCGTGAACTATAAGTGAAAGGTTAAATGCCAGACATGATATCCACTAGTCAGTTATCAAAGGTAAAATAAGTGGATATTATACGGTAATTAATTTTAAATACTACCTTCTGATTGGTTCTCCTGTTTTCTGAGAAGTAATGACCTGTTTTACTGGGAACAGAGACACTGGACATGTTTAATGTTTATAATAAATATCATGTCCCCTGCAGTAAGGGACTCAGAATAGCAGACAGCAACTGATTAGATCAATCAAATCAAATAACCCTAAATTCAGACCTCTGGTTCGGTAAGTTCAGACCTCTGGTTGGGTAAATTCAGACCTCTGGTTCGGTAAATTCAGACCTCTGGTTGGGTAAATAGAGTTATGTTAGGATATTAGTCGCCGTTGTGACCACCAGCATTTAAATACCGATCAATAGTATTTAGTACCCGCCACTATAACCTTCCCGATTAATTACATATTTCAAAAACGCCTTTCTACTGGCCGATCAATAGTGTCCATGTCTTTCAAGTGTAACGTCATACCTACCTATTGAACCTATATAGCACAAGTTTAGCGACAAAGTCCGTTTAATTCTGAAAATATTTTCTTTTTGTGGCGACTTTCAAAGAAAATGCACTTATAGTTTTAAATGTAATCCTTCTGATAAGAAACTCCTCTTAGTCTCGCTTTTTTAACGTTTTTAATCTAGTTAAGATAGTTTAGATCTATACTGAGATCAAAATAGCTGATTCGATCACTTTAGAGCTACCAGATTTATATCTAAACGATTTCTTACAATAAAGCAATAAAAAATGATAAAGTAGAGTAATCCCACGACCAGTTTTATAAAATCATCCATCAAACATGTTTTTTTAATTTCCGCATCGAATGGTAGCCACCACCTTCCTATACAGCTGCTTATATTGAACAGTTATTACTATTCTCTCTGGTTATACATTATACAATCACTCTGATATAAACGTTTTTTATTTTACCTAACATCTTGATTAATAATAATACTAATTTGTATTGTTTATACGTTTGCGTTATGTGATTGGATTTAGCCACACTAACCTGCGAGATGCACACGCTCGAGCTGCTTGAAAAGTAATCCATTTCTACCAGTTCATTTCGTTAAGTTACAGGATCAAACATATATTATTGAGATTTACAGCTTTAAAATTAAAGTTTTACACAATTTCTTTGAAATTTTAGTTATGCCCCGGTATGTAATTCAGATCACACTATTACTGGGAGGCTGAACTGCCTGTAAAATATTATATCTCTAGCTCCTGGTGTCACTTAGCTCTAGAATCTGCTCTTCTCAATATGCAACCTGTCACCTTCACGCGTTATTTGGCATCCTTTGAGGTATTTGCCATTTTTCGGAGGCAATACAAGTTGTATTATTGGCAAGAGAAGCATCTTTAGTGACAGCGCTTGCTTCCAGCCGACACTTTCAGAAACTTACAATTTCAGAAATCTATTATTTCGCCTCATGTTTTTGCCAAGTGGTAAATTTTTATTCAATTTAATTAAAATCATCCATAGGATACAAAAGGATACATAAGTAATAATTGCTTATTATTGAACAATAGTTGTAATTTTGGATATAATTTAAATCTATAGAATAGAATTGTAATTATTCATGAATAAGTAATAAGTATGTAGGAATAATTTAGAAATGCTGTGCTGTACAAATAAATCAAAGTTGTGTGATCAATTAAATTTTGTGGTCCTATAGCATTAAACACTGGCCAGTATTTGAGTGGAAGTCTGGGTTTTCATAATATACTGTAAACTTTTTGTTCACAAAGGATTGCATGGATTGCTCTTGCGTTGAAAGTTATAAACCAAACATTGTCGACATAGAACTTGAGTAAAAGAGAAGTCATGAAACCACTCCAACAAACGGTCGGCGGGTCACATGGGCAGTGTTTATATCACGTGACCGTATTCATGGACCAATGGATCATGCTTTTACTTTACCTTTGTAGGAGAGCATAGAAATTGTACTTCACGGGTAATGAATATCAAAGTGAGAGTCATTGTTGTAAAGCACTCAATGAGCTGTCCGTAAACTGCGAGGGGCAAAAAAGTTCATTAATCAGTAAACATGAACTTTGTGTGCAATTGCTTGGCTAGTTGCCGGGACATGTGCTTTCTTTGGTATCTTTATGTTCGCAACCGCACATGTACTTATATTATTTATACTCGATGTTTGAACTCTGTTAGCCATCAGCTGTATATATCCCGCCTGTTAACCAGAAGAACCAATAGATCTGTTATATACCGGTAGTGGTTGGAAGTTAATCAAAATTTGTTTTGATACGTGACAGTAATTTTGCGTTTTGATTGGTCGATCCCCTAAGATGATTGGTTAATTACTGTCTCGTGGTCAATGCTGGAAGCTGATTGGTTAATATCAGAAAATATATGGTTCACCTCCTGCAGTTCGCGGTAACCACATCTACTTGACAGTATTCGAAAATGCCGTAAAAGAGCAATTTCTCGTGCTATCTGTTTTTATAAGTTGTGTCACTACCAACTTCATATCATCATCATACATCACCAACTTCATATCATCATCATACTGTGTTTCCAGTTACTTCACCCTGCTATTTATCCCCTATTTAGCATTCAGTACAGATTCCACCATTTTAGTGAAGGAACCAATCGGAGATAACACGATTATTACGAAACTGTGCTGATCACGTGACATTTTATCTGGTCACGTGCTCAGTTCATATACTCAGCACCAGGGTACAATGAGTAAGAATTGTAAACAATATGGGTTATATTCTGTATTCATCATTAAATGAGGGTATATACTTATATAGGAAATTAGAATTTCAACTTGTTCTAGAATAGCCACCCTACCAGTAGCCACACACTATATCTAATATCTATAGACTATTCGAAAATGCCTTACAGAAAGTGTTTCTCTCGCGGGGTGATCTATAAGTTTTGTTAATGTGCACTACGGTCTACGATTGCTAATAAATAGACGGCAGATTGTGCGAGATGGTTGTGCGAGATGGGTCACAATTGACGTTGTTGGACGTCAATGGACTGGAAACTTAAAGACCACAATTATTAAATGCAACTAAAGCTGTTACTCAACACTTCTGCTTTGTTTCATTAACTATTTGACTGATTAAAGTTAATATACGATACCTCTTACAGTTCTGCCGGACATTCATGGTTGCAGCACATCTTATAACACATGGGAAACCATATCAGTTGTAAATGGCCCATATCAGTTGTAAATGGCCCATATCAGTTGTAAATGGCCCATATCAGTTGTAAATGGCCCATGTCAGTTGTAAATGGCCCATGTCAGTTGTAAATGGCCCATGTCAGTTGTAAATGGCCCATGTCAGTTGTAAATGGCCCATATCAGTTGTAAATGGCCCATATCAGTTGTAAATGGCCCATATCAGTTGTAAATGGCCCATATCAGTTGTAAATGGCCCATATCAGTTGTAAATGGCCCATGTCAGTTGTAAATGGCCCATATCAGTTGTAAATGGCCCATATCAGTTGTAAATGGCCCATATCAGTTGTAAATGGCCCATATCAGTTGTAAATGGCCCATATCAGTTGTAAATGGCCCATATCAGTTGTAAATGGCCCATGTCAGTTGTAAATGGCCCATATCAGTTGTAAATGGCTCATATCAGTTGTAAATGGCCCATATCAGTTGTAAATGGCCCATATCAGTTGTAAATGGCCCATATCAGTTTGTAAATGGCCCATATCAGTTGTAAATGGCTCGTGTCAGTTGTAAATGGCCCATATCAGTTGTAAATGGCCCATATCAGTTGTAAATTGCCCATATCAGTTGTAAATGGCCCATATCAGTTTGTAAATGGCCCATATCAGTTGTAAATGGCTCGTGTCAGTTGTAAATGGCCCATATCAGTTGTAAATGGCCCATATCAGTTGTAAATGGCCCATATCAGTTGTAAATGGCCCATATCAGTTTGTAAATGGCGCATATCAGTTGTAAATGGCTCGTGTCAGTTGTAAATGGCCCATATCAGTTTGTAAATGGCCCATATCAGTTGTAAATGGCCCATATCAGTTGTAAATGGCCAACTTCATTGTTTGTTGGCCACAAACCCAACAATTAACCACCACACACTATTTAGAGATAACTTTTCGGTCAGAGGTAGAAGTCGAACAAAAGGTACCGTTTCTGTAGTTTTTAAGTGTGCCCAGTATTTTCTCTTTCTGCTATAATATGTATTGTATTTTAGTCTTAGTCAATTATGGTAGTTTAGTCTTAGTCAATTTATAGTATAGTTTAGTCTTAGTCTATTTTCAGATTTTAGTCTCGGAATATTCCAGTAGGTATTGGTCCGTGAGCCCATCGGGACAGTTTATTAATTCCATTTTAGTTCGCACATTTACACATGTTTTATCTTTCCTTATCTATAGTTTACACTTTACGGGCTCTGCTTATTCAAGAAACCGGCCCTTAACTTCCCGCCGTTCTGAGTATCTCACTGCTGGTCGCGTGACCTCGGACACGTTATACGTGATCCCACGTGACCAGTAGCGCGGTAACATGGGTTGCTAGCCTTTAGCTACAACTCCCTGATCCCTTTTCTTAGCTTAGACCGTCCCGGAGCACGCCTTTTTCTACTTAACTTCAAAATCAAATGCAACAATAATGCTCAGGATTTTTGTGAAATAAGAAAACAATTCCAAATAAGGACGATAACTAATTGAACCTGCCGTCCCTCTCTTAGAGGATACTTCAATATTTGTCACATGTCACATGGGTCGATGTTATGACAAATAACTTCATATTGTAAATTCTAAAAGTTTTTGTATGAACTATGATGTTTATTTGAAGTTGTCAAGAGGAAATGTGACATATTTGAGATTAAGCCTACAAAAGCCATTATAATCATAATATTCCATTGACACTTCATAGTTCAAGATACCACGCTATCGTCCAACATTATAAAGTTATAAAGACAATCCTTTAAATTAATATAATATCAAGGAAGATTCTATAATGACTTGAAGTAAGTAAAAGTTATGCTTGAAATTTTAAATAGCTTTCTGTCAATAAAATATTCAACTTAGTGACGCATTCGGTTGAAGTAAACCGTTTACAGCTTGGAGCGCTGCTGATGTCTGGCCACGTTTATTTATTTATGTTTCCTTTTTACTAACAGTTCAAATATTGACGGAACTCCGTTATAATTTGGAGATGAGATTCTGAGATTTAATTTTTACTCGTCTGAAATTCAAATTTTATGTTATTTTTAGTAAATTGAATGCCCTGATTGTAAACAGATATTGAAGCTCTTTATACTAAATGTATTTTGAACAATATTTCGATTAAGTATACACACTTAATCTAAATGTTAATTTTCTAATCATATATAAAACTAAATTTCGAGGGAATTCGGTACTCTGTCGGTGGGCACTTAAAAGGGGCACTTAAGCCTTAAGGCAAGGTACACCGAGTTCCTTAAGTGTTCCTTAAGTATACCTTAAGTATTCCTTAAGTGTATTTCCCTTAATTTTCTTTTCCTTAAGTGTCCTTTAAGCATCCCTCCAAATATATATAGATATATATCATATAGTATATATTTCCCTGTTGATGTATGAAGCTGGTGATCAATAATATCTCAATTCATCGTAGTATCGCAGCTTTTAACCCGTACTGACACGGCGTGTCACGTTTAACCTTTTATATCTAATAGCACATGGTCACCCCCACAGAGGATAATATCTTGGTTTGTGTCGCTCACCTGTAATAATGCCACGTTTGATGCCCAGTAGAGATGAACATTGCCTATTTATACTTGGTGATGCTTACTGACAGTTGAAGCAAAACGATCATGATGGATTGTGACGATCTTAAATTTATCGACGACTATAAATATTGACAGTCGCAGGTTCGGGCTCATTTATCATTTTGACGTAGAATTTAGACTCTATTATTAAATGGCACTTGTCTCGGAAGACTGCATTTCGTAGATATGATTAGACCACTTTTATTGTCATTTTTCTGAAGTTGACGATCTTTATCTTTACTTCTGTATATCTCGCTCATCAAATTCATCACGTAGATTGGCAGTTTTAACCTGTGCTTTGCGTCGAGTAAACGTGTTTAATATTTTCAACACTGCTATATAATACATAATTTGAGCTCACTATGTACCTAATCAGGGTGACAAGTTTGAAACTGGCTGGAGGAGTTTTCCGCCACTATAGAGCTATAGCAAAGTGTGTTTCTTTTCTTAATTTTCTAATAAATCCTATAGAGGTGTGCGCTTTTCTGTTTCCAATTTATTCCGGTAAGTGCAGCTCTGCCTCTAGCTCTAATAATCATCAAGTTGACTTTATTTCAATTCAAAGAATTGTACAGCTTATTTCGGGGAACTGGTTACATTATAATGTCTCGATATTTTAATCATAGAAATGCTTGGCAGCAAATAAGTGTGTTAGATTCACAGTTTAGTGATTTAAAGTCATGTCCTGGAATTTAACAATCAGTTCCTCTCAGTGCTTACTCGACCCTCAGAGCTTTACATGTTATAACGTGATCTCGACCCTCAGTGCTTACTCGACCCTCAGAGCTTTACATCTTATAACGTGATCTCGACCCTGTTGTAACGTGATCAGTGTTTTATATTTTCAGTGGGATCAGCCAGCGTCCATGATTAGGTCCACCACATTCCCGATGTTTGTTGACCAGTATCCAGTTGAGGGAGTTGATCCTCTTCACAACCCTTGCAGCGTTGTTACTCACTTTTAACACTCATCAAACTGCTTTTAATGAGTCATGATTCCGCTGATGACTGTTTATTCAAAGTCTCATAAGAAGAAATATTGTTTAACAAAACCAAAAAACTTTGTGGTAAATTGTAACGGCGGTTTTATGACATAAAGAACGCAGCAGCAAAGTTATTGCCGTCTTGGCACTATATTGCAATTAAGCCGCGCTGTCAATAACGGCTCAGTTAAATAGGAATCCGTGCTCGTACAATATTCTTCCCCATTATGATCGTATTCTAGAAGTTGAGGTTTCTTTGAACAATTTCCTAAAGTCTACGAAAATTATCGTATCACTTCTTTGCTCTCCATTCCCATCTCCATCTCTTATTGTGCTCATTGCTCAAATCACGACAGAGAACTTTCTACAATATTAGAGTATTTACGTTGTTCATCAGTACATTACCTCATCCCAGCTATCAAATAAAATCTCATCTACAGTTAATTTAGCGGTTATAAGAAAGAGTAAGCAGCACAATAATTGTTCTCTGATGTTACCTCATTCCCAATAATAGCAACTAGTTGTCTATTATGCTTTGAAATGGTTTAGTTCATTTTAATTCATATTCGGCTTCGAAGGGGAGAGAAAATGTTTTGTTGGGCACCATAATGTGTAACTTATTTAGTTATATCTTATATAATATTTTTGCCGCATAAATACTGTATTTCGTTTCGTTTCGTTTCGTTCGTTAAGTACATATTCAATGATAAATAATATTTGAACCTTTTTTTTCAAACAAAAAACTATTACCGTCGTAATAATAAGATAGATCTCGTTTCCTTAAATAAGATTCTGTTCCAAAATTATGCGACAACTTAATTACTCTTAAATCGCAGCACGTGTCCTGCAAAAACAGTACGTGTCCTGCAAAAACAGCACGTGTCCTGCAAAAACAACACGTGTCCTGCAAAAACAGCACGTGTCCTGCAAAAACAGCACGTGTCCTGCAAAACCCGTCCACAATTCAGACCTCAGGCGAGGTACCCCGTGTCTAACCCATACCTTTCATTTGCTAATCGATATAGCCGCATTCAAAAATTCTATAGTACAACAGCTCACTATAGTATTTCATAAGCTGTTTAATAATTTGGTCAAGAACATTCCACATACCTTTAGTACGGATACAGTGTTGCTTTGACGTTTGTTTACGTACTGATGGATTAAATTCTCTCATGACATGATCCTTCGCTGATTAATTGAAAAAAGAACGTAACATCAGCTACCCCTCCCCGCAGCCTTCCTCCTATATTATACTTATATCCTAGCTTCAACTCTCTCGCCCAAATGGGTTTTTTAAGTTTTTGATTAATGAGGTTGGTGGGGTCTGCCAATTGTTCCGCGCAAGTGTACGATACTTGCATCCCTTCTTACTCTTACCCATCAATTTTTAGCGGTTATTAAAATGTTAAGCAGTGATGCTGACGAAAACATGAATAGATATTCCCGGATCGTGATACTGGGAACGATTATTCTGCTTCTGTTGCTCGTTGTATCTATTGTTGCTCCAATTCTTTTCATGCACATATCTGCCTAGTAACGGTAAGTTATTATTGCTTTATTGGTATTATTTGTTTTTAAAGATGAAATTGACTTTGAGATTTGAAGGCATATTTAGAAATGCTGTAATTTTGATACAATTAATAGAACTTATATTTTAATTTACAGTGGAGCCAATATAATTCATAAACTCATAAATACGTCACTATAATTAAGTTTAAGCTGTTGGTGCTCAATATGAACAAAATGTTGCTCTGCGCTCCAATACCTGGAAGACTATTATAGAGCACATAACGCACACTCTGCCGAACGCGATCAAATACACGCTGTTCATTCTATAAATACAAGCTGTTCATTCTATAAATACAAGCTGTTCATTCTATAAATACAAGCTGTTCATTCTATAAATACAAGCTGTTCATTCTATAAATACAAGCTGTTCATTCTATAAATACAAGCTGTTCATTCTATAAATACAAGCTGTTCATTCTATAAATACAAGCTGTTCATTCTATAAATACAAGCTGTTCATTCTATAAATACAAGCTGTTCATTCTATAAATACAAACTGTTCATTCTATAAATACAAGCTGTTCATTCTATAAATACAAACTGTTCATTCTATAAATACAAGCTGTTCATTCTATAAATACAAGCTGTTCATTCTATAAATACAAGCTGTTCATTCTATAAATACAAGCTGTTCATTCTATAAATACAAGCTGTTCATTCTATAAATACAAGCTGTTCATTCTATAAATACAAGCTGTTCATTCTATGAATACAAGCTGTTCATTCTATAA
This sequence comes from Bolinopsis microptera, assembly GCF_026151205.1. Taxonomy (NCBI): domain Eukaryota; kingdom Metazoa; phylum Ctenophora; class Tentaculata; order Lobata; family Bolinopsidae; genus Bolinopsis; species Bolinopsis microptera. The sequence goes on from NC_087074.1 coordinate 3,961,852, forward strand.
ATACAAGCTGTTCATTCTATAAATACAAGCTGTTCATTCTATAAATACAAGCTGTTCATTCTATAAATACAAGCTGTTCATTCTATAAATACAAGCTGTTCATTCTATAAATACAAGCTGTTCATTCTATAAATACAAGCTGTTCATTCTATAAATACAAGCTGTTCATTCTATAAATACAAGCTGTTCATTCTATAAATACAAGCTGTTCATTCTATAAATACAAGCTGTTCATTCTATAAATACAAGCTGTTCATTCTATAAATACAAGCTGTTCATTCTATAAATACGCAAGTTGGTAGACAAGTTATATCTCCCAAAAGTCTGACTTTATCAACCATTTTGTGACTTTCTTGGGATTAGTAATATCGGTCAACTTATATCATGACGTATACGATAAGCTGCTCTAAAACTGGACTTCTCTTGATATACAATTTTGACTTTCACTTCCATATATCTAACAACTGTAACCACTGGATTAGTTTTAACATATTTAATCAACAATGATCAAGAGTGGTCAAGAACCATTAAAATGAAGATCTACATAATATGTAGGTAATTTCTTGGCATCCTTTTTGGATCAACCCGTCATGAGCCCTTCCTGTGGATTAGCGTACCTAAATTCCTTTCTATCTCCCAGATTTGAAGACGTGGATTACAAGGGAACGTTCTACATCCCCTACTCGACAGAAGAGAGCGGCTACATTGGACTGGTGCTGAGTTACCAGGATCCGGGTAACATGTACTTATTAGTTTGGAGACAGGGGTATAAGACATGGTTACATGGGGACTGTGGTCAGGACTGCTCTCATCACCACGCTCATGGGGGGACTACTGGTTAGTACTGGGGGGGGGGGCTAATAATGGTTAGTACTTGGGGGACTTCTGGTTAGTATAAGACATGGTTACATGGGGACTGTGGTCAGGACTGTTCTCATCACCACGCTCATGGGGGGACTACTGGTTAGTACTGGGGGGGGGGGGGGGGGTTACTGGTTATTATTGGGAGGGGGGCTAATAATGGTGAGTAATGGGGGGGGGGGGGGGGCTACTGGTTATTATTGGGAGGGGGGGGGGGGGGGCTACTGGTTATTATTGGAAGGGGGGACTACTGATTATTATTGGGAGGGGGGGGGGGGGACTACTGGTTAGTAATGGGAGGGGGGGGGTTACTGGTTATTATTGGGAGGGGGAACTACTGATTATTATTGGGGGGGGGGGGCGGGGGGCTACTGGTTAGTACTGGGGGGAGGGGACTACTGGTTAGTACTGGGAGGACTACTGGTTAGTACTGGGGGGAGGGGACTACTAGTTAGTACTGGGGGGGCGGGGGACTACTGGGTAATTTTATTATTCTGGTACGTCAGATAAAGATATTATGTGTATTTTAATGTGTGATGAGATCTCTAATTTATATTCATTTGAAGCAGTTGATTAGAAACTGCCTTTAATCCTGGCTATACATTATAGGGAAGTATCTTAGAGGATAAAAGAAATGAGTACAAGTTACTGCATGATTAATAACGATCAGAGAGCGAAATAACTGAGCTTAAATAATAAATAGCCACCAAAGATAGCGCGTGACCAGGCAATAAACTAATACATAAAGGCTTGCAGTTACCAAACGATACTAACTAGTTCTTCTTTGGTGGCCGGAACATCAGAGTAAAGGCAGCACCTAAGAACGATGAAAGCAGGAATAAATATCAAAAAATGGCTAGTTACAAAAATTATTCTCCTTATGAGGTAGGGTACCTTGACAGGTTGAACCTGTGAAATCCCAACCGGCAAGATCGTTGATTTGGCTCCATTAATCATTACATCGTCCAACTGCATATCTTGGCAACTGTCAGTGGCGATTATCAGTGAGATGAAATAATGGGTTCCTGGTTCCAGACAAACATCAGAGTTTCCTTCTATTCCTAATTAGTACTTCTACTAAATAACTTTTAGCGTTGTTTCGGGCGATCATCGAGAAAATGGGTCTACAGCCATCATTTAATGTAACGCGCGATAGGCAAAATCTTGTTTTCGACAGGCTAGCGCGTGAAAATGCTGCCATATCATGCCAGTCAACAGAAATACGCGACGCAATGCCAAATATGTTTCAGACTTTACCAACTGCAGTAATTTTTGAAGTGGATTCAATTCCCATTTCAAAACTCTGTATCTAAACTAAAAGTGCTATGGAGCCAGTCATTCAAACCGGATGCAAAAGTGTAATGGTTAATTATTGGAATTGTAGGAACATATTGTAGGATAGATATTATGTTCAATTCATACTGGATCAAGGAACTCCTTTTTCGCCACTGAGTGACCAATGGACAACACGAATTGTTCACTGAATTATAGGCCCTCTTAGAGAGACCGTTTGAGAACCGTCTTCAAATAAGATCTCTGGGTTCTTAGTCAGGAACTGTATCGACGTATTATGATTTATTGGATATCTGAACATTACTGCTCGACCTGTATCATAACTGGTATTGTAGCAATCTGCTGAACAATTTATTGATGAGCTATACTTGAGTCTTGAGGGGCTTCCCCAGAAATATTATGATGACCCGACAATAAATAAGCGTATACAAAGTTCGTTCATATTCAGCACTATGTTCCGTCAAGGGTTTATTAATTGCTCCGTGGCGTTTCTTCTTTAAAAACCACACCGGTCCCAGATGATCAAAATGTCATGATCCCCATTTCAGGATTGCAAGTACGGCGTGTTCATATCTCTATAACAGATAAGGACACTATAGATAGCGGACTGTGGCTGAGCAGTGACAGTGATGTTTCTACGTTGCTATGGCAGGATCCCAACCACATTTCCTGGGGTCCGGGAACTTCTTACAGGTATAATCTCTGTTATAGTTAGTTTTATTCATTTTTACGTGATTCTGTAATATAATAGTGATTGCTACCCTCCGAATCATTGAGAATATCCGGTTCTCTTATGTTATGGTTTTTCAATAAATTTCATAGAATTGTATTCTAGATAAAGTTCCTGAAGCTTCACTTTAACTAGCAGTACAAATTATCAGGTGGATTGTATCACACCGACCCTCAATTGGATCTATTGAAGTACGGGTTTACACTGCTTCGGAGGGTTTGATTGTTAACTCAGGAACGATATTCGATTTAAAATTGCTTGGTGGGAAAATAGGAGTCTACAACTTCCACCAGTCACGGGCTACTTGGTAATTGTTGATCAGTAGTTGATAGTCTTTTCAGTAATAAATGTCATAAAGATGAAAAACATGAGTTAATTAAGAAATAAAACAAACGAAGTATTTCCCAAACCTCAGATTTCCCATCTCAGTATCGTAAGTCCATTAAATTGTAATACTGAACATCTCCCTCAAACAGGACCAACATTGCTGTAAAGTGCGCTGAACCGGAGAGTTACGGCATCTCTCTATCTAATAGTCACGTGACTCTCACCTCACTACAACAACTCAACCTCACCAACAACTTTATTATTAGTGCCTGGGTCAAGACAGCTGTTAAAGGGGTTGTCCAGCCTGTTTTATGCACCTCTGATACTGGAGTGTGAGTATTGTGGGTTACAATCGCGTACACATTTTACGAGAATGTTCATTATTTGTAACAGTATAAAATACTCTGCAATGTTAGGATCTCTAATACGATTTTCTGATGCGTGACCCGCCATGATAGTCTTAACTACATTAATTACATGACGATTTACAGATTTACAATGTGAAACAATATTTTCCTCAGATGCTTGTTTCTTGACGAGGATTTAAAGATTGTGGCCACACACGGTCAGACTACAGTGAAACAAGAGACACCCCTAAGTATAGGAGTTTGGAATCTTGTTGCTATGAAAGTGGATTTACAAGAAGGCACTATCACTGTCTTTAGGTACGTGGTTGTTTAGAGAACGCTGAATGGATCAGTTTTATACATTTAAAGAGCTGTTAGATCCGTATCAGTAAGTCAGTAGCGACTTTAATTATAATGAGTAACCCAGAGTTGCATAATATACTACTGCGACAGATAATCATGCTGGTAGTGCCAGTCCCCAGAGTTATAACTTTAAAATGCGTCATGTTACCCAAAATATTGTCTAGGGACAGATCTGAATCATCCGTTCAGCTACAAGAGAACGATCAGCCGGTGAATACCTCACACGTATTGTACCTGGGAACAGATACGAGAAACAATTTTACAGGTTCATAGAGGGTGGTACCCTTGTCAAATCTACAAATTGCTTTGTTCGGTAATCGAACTTTAACAAATTGAAGGAGGGAAATTAACAGGTGTAAATTCATCTCCGACAAATCTTTGATGCTTCAAATTCTTACTTGCATTACGTCAGGGAAAATGACGGACGTAAGGGTGATTTCAAGATTGTTAACAACAGACATGATCTCTGTTTTAACGAGTCCTAGTCTTGCAAGGGAGAGGAAAATGGGTATTGTGTCACTTCATCTGACGTTTAGGGGCCGAGAAATTCAAGATCCTGATAGCTCAATCCAGGTTAGAACACTCAAGAAATAGGAAACACCTCCATTCAACTTAAACTCGATATTACGCTTCTTCCAATTTTACTTTTACTCGTCCTTAATGAGATGAAATAAAATTCAAAGAAACATTTGCTAATTTTTAATGCTAGAGTCTTAAACATTTTAATTTATCTGTCAGGTAGAAGCCAGCAGTCCCTCGCCAGAAGTCGTGCCAGTGTTAATTACGGGTTATTTGCATCGGGTCAGAGAAAACAAGTCTCAACTTAACAGAAGAAAAAGAAATGTTTCTGGTTTTAAGAAAAGAAGGCTGGCGATTACTGATATTCAGATGTTTGGAAGTCAGAGGCGGAAACGGGATAGAACTCTGAGGAGATTCGGTAGTAGGGAGGAGCTGTAAATAAAACTTTCCTCTGTCGAGAAATTCCCATATTTCAGAGGAACATATTATTGTTGAACTTTGAATTTTGTCTGATTTAGACCCCACCAGACTCCAGAGATGTATATAAAACGTCATTTTTAGCAAGTTGTTGCCGCCTATGATTAAAGAGATATTTTGCAAAAGATAACTCTAGATCGTGATCACCATTTTTAAGTGTTTCATAATTCAATTTCGTTACATTCTAAATTATTTCGAAGAATTTGTAGCTTGCGAATAAACGATCTATAGCGTATGAAATGAGGAAATCGTTAGGTTTTAACAATAAAAAGCATCGTGCCGGCAAAAATATAGAAAAGTGGTATGCTGTAACCACAATCGATCTGTTCTTCAGAAAATTCATGACGAAATCTGATGTCTTCATCGTCATTAAGACTCATTTTTAAAGTTCAAGTTTAAAATGTCTTAATTCAAACACCTTGCTGTTGTTGTTATCATTGTTAATGTTATCATGTGAACATTATTTTGTAAATCCCTTTATATAACGTCGTTTAATTTACCTACTTATAAGTTATTTGGTCACTTTGTGTACGTCACTCTTAGTCTTATGTTAAATGTGACGAGGAGGGACAATTTTGTAGTTTAATCTAGCTGTTGACCATCCATAATTTAAACAAGAGATGGGCGGCATCTTTTTGCCTACTCTCTCATAATTTCCGTGTTTATGTTGAGCTTGTTGACCACGTCAAAAAGTCGGAAACTATCTCGCGTACCTAACCTGCCTGACTCGCCTATATCGATATAAATCGACATGGCTCTACAATTCTTGCAGTAGACTGATTACTATTGCTACTTAGTGTTGGAACTTAACGTTAAACACATGCTGAGGATAAGATCACTTATATAAGTTATAGTAATAGCTATAGCTATAATATATATTATACACAAATCTATCTGCGATAACTTTGTAGCTAGCAGGAGTTGCATTCTGTGGGAACGGTGATAAGACCTCCCTCTTTAAATAGGAGACCAGAAACCGTTGACCAGAACAGAGAGAGAGAAAGAGAGAGAGAGAGAGAGAGAGAGAGAGAGAGAGAGAGAGAGAGAGAGAGAGAGAGAGAGAGAGAGAGAGAGAGAGAGATAACTTTGATCCCACCTGGCATTCTCAAACATTTTGTATAAATAAAGTCTGTCTTTTGTAGCAATGCAATACCGTGTCAGCCTGTACTAGTGTCTGTGAAAGTTTTTACCACGCTAAAAAATTTAAAGTCAGATGAATATTTTTTGCTATCTTTGTTGGACACGACTAGCCGGGGCCTGCTAATGTACCGTCAACTTCAAGTTGATTAAACAAGTTCAAATATATTCAAATTTTTTATGCATCATATTGCTATATTGTCCTGGCTTCGTATGGATATAGAAATAGAATTGTTTAAGAACATGAACTTTTTATATTTCTTTCCCAATGTAGTACGTTTGATAAAACTTCATTCATGGCTTTTGTATCGCATGATCTGCATTGTCGTAGTTTTACATGTGGTATTTGAACACTGAACAGCATCGCTTATTGTAATTAGTCCAGTGTAGTAGATACAGAATAGACCACATTGTGGCTGCTTGAAAGGTGTGTCTTTTTCTTAACGTTTTTTGTTCGCCGTAACTTTCATCATTTTGATACCAACTTGAATCAAGATTAAGGAAGCACTCTTTCTCTCATTCTGGATTTTATGTTAATGTCATTAACGATTTTTCAATGGAAAAGGTGATTCGCTAGAAAGGTTGAATTGCCAAAGCCTAGAAATAGATAACATATTTGTGTAAAATCCCATTTTCCCCTTTTCAATTCTTCCCAATGGGTGTTTAAAAAATAAAATGATCATCAGTAATAATTTTGGGATCCAATGGCGGGCCTCGATATTTAAATCAGATGATGGATGAGCAGATTTTATTCCAGCTCCTGAAAGCTTGATGTTAGCAGATGAAAGTGGATGTTAGCAGATGACAAACTCATTGCCGGTTCCTTGATATTGACTATATTAATGTTGAGTCCTTAACACTAACAAATTAACAAAATCCCATAGCGGCTTTTGTGAGCTTATGTCACGTGACCATAATTAAACATATCAATATTACTCACGGCCATTTTCCAGGGAAGTCGTAAAACTGCAAAAATGAATCAATAACTCTCCCGTTCATTCGAGAGAGTTCTTAGGCATTCGAATTTAATATGTTTTAGTTCGCTCGGATATCAGTCGTACCAGTTTCTATTTTGCCATACATTGTATTTTCTTTATTGGAATTCTATCCTTCTCCCCACCGTGCTTTATAGTCTCAAGAGTGTGTAATACAGAGGTGTCCAAAACATGGTGTCGGTGATTGTGAATTTGCCCCCTTATTTGAAAGTTGTTGATTGAGCCTAATCGTAAAGTATTGAACCAAGAAAATTCGTTTGCACAAAAGATTTGTGCCAACCAAGTGTGAACTGTGAAGTGTCGCCCAATTATTTCTAACTTTTCGGACGTAAAGTTATCAAAACGTGACTAACTGTTTGAAAAATGTGGGGCCACGTGGACATTGCTCCTAAATAATTATATGTCCCATCACCTTAGTTTATAAAATTGTAAAATCATAGCCGGTAATCATGAATCACATGCACAGCATAATTAAATTAATGTCTTCCATGCATGTCATTGCTGGTGATGATTTTGATTTTTACAACTGAATGAACTGGAAAACGTGATAGGATTATTAATTTATTTTATAAAATCTTGCAGTTAGATAAGCAGATCATGCGTCAATATTGAATGGTGCCAACGCGATCAACGCGTGTTGTTATATTCTGGGGAAGGCTGGGGATTCTGGAAACATATAACTATTAATATTATAAGTAAGGTGATATGTTTGTCTCGTTTTAGAAGCTTTCAAATAATAGTGTGTTAGGAGTCTGCAGCTCTTTTTTTCATCTTCAGCTCTCATTTTTCGTTCAAAAGAAAAAGCGAGGAAACAATCCCATGGGAATTGGCATGTTTTGAGCTTTTGACCCTATGGCTATACATCGGTACTATACTTCATGCTCGGCCATTTTATTTATTGTGGCTGATAAAAAATAATTGGATCCGCCAAGTTATACTTTGGGTCAAATAATCGATACGAATTGGACCAAAATAGTTGCCAATTTCATTACCCGTGTAATCAGCATACCATTAACATTACCCAATGCAAAAACCATTCCAGTACTACCCACAGAAAACCATAACTGTAGTATTACTATTACAAATAGTATAATAGTATTAGAAAAAACAAGTTATGGTTACATGGCAACCAGTTCACATCTCCTTTCAATAAAATATGTCATGTATTTAATAGATGTCTCTTTGACCTATAAATACTACTAGAGTTAAAAATTGGAAGAGATCCCTCCTCCCTTAATGATACAAATAATTTATGATTTTGAAAGCATTGACATAAAATTATCATCTTTGATCTAGATCTTAGAAAATTAAATTACTATCTTTGATCTGTTATTATGTTATTATTACTATCTTACTTTATTTCTACTTGAATTTTTTCCCTACTCTTGCCGAAGGCAAAAAGATCGTAGGGAATAAGTAATCGGGTTTGGATATATGAGGTGGCCCGATGGACCTGCGATGATGACAAAAGTCTGCTCCTTCGCAATATATACCACTCCCCTATAATTAAGTGTATAGGAAGCGTCTGTTATGCTGCGCGCGACGCTAGCCATGTGTTAATTAATTACAGTGAAATTCCTCGTTCGCAAAGTTATTTTCCGCAATTTTCTGGATTCATTTATTGCTGATGTGCGGCGCTGCATTGGTCAAATAAATCGTCAATTTTTACCATGCACGAATTAATGGTACAAGTACATCGTAGGGAAAATTGATCGTGCGTGGTTTAACCACGGCGAAATTCTTGTTGTTTATCGTCGTCATCTTAGATCGATTTTGGACAATGCAACATCATCTCCAAGTTTCAATGAATTTTTTTATAAACGCTGTGGGATCGTAATCAGTGGCTTAATAAATTGCGTGAACCTATACTATGAGAGGACGGTCTAGTCTAATGTATTTGTCGTAAACACGCTTTAAAATAATTTAATGTGAACAATTTGATTTATTCAAAAAATCGCTTTTTGTCTTTTGACGGTTGCTGTGGAACTGGAAGAAAATCAGTTCAGTACACTTTTTGTGTTTGTTTCAGAGTAAGATTACGGCGTCGTAACTAATTATACTTCTAGAAGTTTTTAGTATATTTTATTCACTTTTACCCCTCATGCGGAACTCAATGTTAAATTAGTGGCGTTTAATATTATAACCGTGTTACAAGATGTAATAATAGTGGCCATCTCATTGTAGTTGAAGAATGTTCGCTGTTTATTAGTCTCATGATTGATATACTGATAGTTGGATAATATCCGGTTGGAAGAGACAAGGACAAATGAAACAAGACAAATGAAACAGGAAGTTAGGGATGTAGCCTACAAATCGCGTCTTGTCTTTTGACGGTTGCTGTGGAAGAAAATCAGTTCACACGTTTTGTGTTTGCTTCAGAGTAAGATTACGGCGTCGTAACTAATTATACTTCTAGTTCTAGAAGTTTCTAGTATTCACTTTTACCCCTCATATGCGGAACTCGATGTTAAAGTGGCGTTTAGTATCATAACCTTGTTACAAGATGTAATAATAGTAGTAATCTCGTTGTAGTTGAAGAATATTATAGCGGTGAGATTGTTTTGTGGCAATTTTTGGCTTCTTTCAGTTTTGTAACATCTGTTTTAGCCGTATCTTATTAAAAACAGACAGTACAGGGCTCAATGAACTGGTACTGTTGTAACGTGATCTTATCAGAAACAGAATAATCGAATACCGCTGAGACTCGTGCAGACCATTTCAATGACCTGTACTCCTTTCTTCACACGCGCCCTAAAGGCTAAAAGTAAAGAGAACGGAACCACGTCGCACCTAGCCCTAATCGTCCCTTTGGAGTACGTCAATATAGGATGTGGGTTGGTATTGAGTTACAGCTACGTTGCCATGGTAACGTCGTAGCTGTCTTGAACAAACTCATGCAACGTTACCTATATATCTATTTACTCATTTCTGCAGCTGAAAATTGTTTCGAATTTGTATTTCCTTTACTCATAACTATAATTAGAATTAAGCAATTGTTAAGCTTTTGTTTTGCTTTGTGAGAGCTTAACTAGACACCTTTGCCGGTGAATGCATTCGATTGATCATCGTCAACAACTTAAAATTGTAACTTACTTTCATAATATTATTAAACTTCTTTAATATATTAATTATATTAATTATCTTTGTGTTTGAAATCGTTCTTACCAACTTGCAGACACTATAAAGCAATGAAAGGCATTAGTTTGGTCAAATCAAACGGAACATATGCTATCAGACTTTCAACTGACTATTATTATATGGCAGGGTTAAAACAGTTTTAACGCTAGCAACGATCCCCTTTTACATAGTTCCACTAAAATGATAATTTAAGATTAAATATGTATACTGTATAGTGATAGGTACCTAGATAAAGTAAAAATTGTAATAAAACGGTAGGGATAAAGTATACTAAGTAAACGTAGTCGACACGTCATAAAACGAACTGACCCAAACTACAATTACTCCCGCGTAATTTCCCGCGTAATTCTAAAATTCCGATTTGCGCCGCTGCAAAGTTATTATAAAACTAAATTCAACACGTGCGACAAATATTTCGCAACATTAGAAAAGGATGCCATAGGTCAAGCTATGGCATTAATATATTTCCACACCCAATACCAAACTTATTCTTTAGCCCATGCCTCTTTACCACTGATAAGTATATTTTACTAAGACGATCCCGTCTAAAACCCAACTCAATTAAATCATCAGTAAACTTTAAAACCCTATCAGAAAAAGCAACAACGTTATTACAGATCCTAGAATATCTCACAATCTGTGAACAGTACGTGCCATATAATACACTACTAGCTTGATTACTCATCAAAGGTTGAAACTTGACCACTTTAAAACCAAACTTATCCCTTTTATCATAAACTCTACAAGAAAACTTCCCCTCGCTATTTATCGAAATATCAAGATCTAATACATTGGCGGCACTATCTACTTCATTTTCCTTATTAAGAGTAAGAGAGTCTGGATATATTAACTTAAAATATTCCTCTAAGTAACCATCAGAGTTAAGGGTAGTAATATCATCTATAAGTCTAAATGTATTATTTAACTTCTTTACAATATAGTATCTACTTTTATACGTACTGTCTAGGAAACTGTTCTCAAAATACCAAAGTGTTAAGTTAGCAATATATGGACCAGGGTTGATTCCAATAGGTACACCGATATGTTGCCGATATAAGATCTCTCCTACTTTAAAGTAACAATTATCCAGTAGAAACTCAACACATTTAATCAACTTAACTTCATCAAAAGCCACAGTCCCATCTCTAAAGCTATTAACCCAAGCAGACCCTTTATCGTAAACAGCTATAAACTTCTTTTTACTATTCCTAAAGGCTAATTTAACAGTAAACTTGAGAGCATCCTTGATATCTTTATGGGCTAAATTCGTGTATAAAGTAGAAAAATCAAAAGTTTGGATGTTTCTCGCTAAGCTATTATCATTAATTTTATCTAAAGCTTCTAAAATCGGCTTATTATTCAAAATGACCCAATTCCTATTAACTCCTGTTACTTTAAACAACATGTTAGTATATCTGCAGATCTCTGAATAAACAGCCTTTAAGGCTAAAGAAATATTTACTGCCAAGGGCTTAATACTACAATTAGTATAAGAAATAACATACCTAAACTTTAAAATTGGCTTATGAAATCTATGTCATGAGACATAGCGTTAGAAACTCAAAGAACATCATTGTAAGTCACACCTGACTGCCCATGAGTGAGTAATGAGTTAGGAATGCAATTTACAATTTGCATGCATTTTGTATATATCATTTTGCCAAACAAGTGTACGTACTACGTCCATAACTATAATATAACGTCCCGCTAGTACAAACTATAATGTGTAGCACGTGTTAGATAGTTTACTGTGTGTCCGGTTCTTGAGTACGTTTCGGCATGTGTCGGTTGACTAATTGAGAAGGAGACTACAGCTGCTGTGCGCACAGTGCGTACATGATCGTGCAGTTAAAATACGTTTATTAGTGCAGGCGACCTATGCTATTATTGGATCAGTGAATGGATCAGCTCTTCATTCAACTGATTTAAGAAATGAAAAGATCATATCGTTCAGAGAAATAATCACGATACAAGATATCAAAATTCCTCGCAGCAACGTACTGATACATTATTAGTTTTAAGCAACACACTAGTTCCACTATTTACGTTTAAATCATGCACACGTTTCGAACACAAACAGCAATCTGCGTAATTTTTGAGACTTTGTACCGAGTCAGATAAGCATGGTTTTAACCATTTTTCAACCAGCACCTGAATTAAGTTCCGGGAGGAATAAAATACATGAGATTAAGTCATAACCATGATATATATTTAATGAAAGTAAGAAATGTTGTTATGAAATATCAAATAGTCATACATGATATGATGTGTGAAGAACGACCAGTTTTAACAAGATATGTGACGTTATATATCATGATGCATAATTTAAAAGCTTACATTTAACAACATTCAACAACTCTTACTTTTAGTTCTCAACAGCTTACATTCAGCAACAACTATTAGTTCTCAACAGATTGAAACAGGCAACAATGCACAGTGCACAGTGCACAACTCACATTGTAGGTTTATAACCTACCAGGACGCGCGCCGAGTTGGACTCTAATATTTGAAACAAATATTTTACGAGTATCACCCGTTAAAATTCACACAGGGTAAATGAAACGCTTCCCTATATGGAGGCATGGACAAAAAACTGTTTTAGTCACGTGAAAGGCTAGTAAAACGGATTCCGAACTTCAAATCTGGATAATTTCAGAACTATTCGGTAACTCTAGTTTTTAGGAGAACATTTTTTAAATTTTAGACGAGATTCTCCATTGAAGATATTGATTATTGAACAAAAAAAACTTATCGCACTCGTTGGGTTAAATTATGACCGTTAAAAATATGGCGGGGTGCCCGAAAAACCACCACATTTTAACGGTCATGATTTTAACTGCGACTACTCTTTCCTTGGAAATCTCCGATCTAAAATTGAGTCGGCGGTTAATATAGGAATATTTTTTCCCTTTGAACATACCGACAGTAAAAAATATGGCGAATTAAAACCGCCAATTTTTAACTACCATAATTATTAATTAGGTAGTATTATTAACCTGGTGAGGAAACTGTTTTAATTTCATAACGAATAAAGATCATGTTATAAAAGATAACTATGTGGGAGAGCATTCTCAAGGAGGAGCCCTTTCCAACAGCTCAACAAATCAGAAATAGAAAGTTATGTCGATATAAAGATTAAAGACGTATCAACAATTTGTAAACTGCTTACCAATATGAAACTTTATTTTAGCCCTTCGTGGTGGTTTGCGGTTGTATAATAGTGGCAATAATTAGTCATATTATCATGATATTGATATGCATGATAACCCGAACAGACGGCTAGACGGCGTTTTTGAGGGCGGCCAATTTAAATTGTTACCATCAATAAATATAAAAGCTATTGCCAGTCGTGGTTTCGTGAGGAGACCATTAAATGAAATGGAACAGATTTCAATTTCCATTAGACTTTAAAACTTAACATTTTGCATGATAATAAAGTGGTGCGGTTTACTTTAAGTAGATTGTTGACCATTGTTTCGTTTAAGCTGATAACATGGATGCGTTGATACAAAAGCTTGAAAGGACCCTCACCAAAATGGGGAACATCGACAACGAATCGTTGAATGATACATCTGTGAAGACAAAGGTATGCTTTGAATTTAATAATATATTCAATTTAAATGTTAAATCAGGTACCTCCGGATATTAACAGTACAATCCATCCTGTTGCCGCAAATCATATGCATGACGCTCCAATAGAATCATTAGCCACCACGAAACGAGCTACTCATAGACTCATCGGTAAAATGTTAGCAGATCGATATAGCCCATGTTTAAATCAAGCAGGCAACATGATTTGTGAATATGTCACGATCTGTAAACTTCGGTTGATATAGCTTACGAATTTTTTGTAGATCATCCGGGACAAAAGGTTTTTAACTGTTTACATTTAAATAGTGTCAAATCGCAGCGCGTTTTTTGTCACTTTTATTGAGCGATTAGTTTGGATTGTTTGGGTTGTTAGACGAGTTCTACTTGTTACTTTACCTACTTGAATAACTACTTGTTTGAATTTTATTTTAATTGTGTGTCAGATATTGTTAACTCATCATATTGTGATCATCCAGTTTATTCTTTTCGTGCAAAAACCTGTTGTTCAGCTTTTATAAGGGTGATCACGTTTTCTGATTGGCACTGATTTTCTAGTCGTGAATAAATTAAAATTAAACTCGATTTTATTTTTGAACAATACCCTATTTTTGCTATAGTATCCGAATGGTTTCTTGCTCAATTTAATCTTGAGTAATATTAGAAAGAATATGTATAAGTAAAGTATATACTTAGTTATACCGATTCGAGCTTGTGTGTTTTAGACTGATCAATATTATGTGAATAAGTCACGAATTTCCATTATTTTAAACGAATTTCTGTTGATCATGAATCTTGATTCACTCGAATTATAACAACATTTACATGTTACCGGTAATATTTAAGTATTACAATATCAATCTCACTTATTCGGCCAGAAATCCATCATAATTCGATAATGAAAGTATGCATTTTTACTTTACTTAGCATGGTGATTTTAAAAAGCGGAAATGTGCATCAGCTCTATTTTTAATAAACGAGGCATGTAAATGGCAACATTTTACTATTATGCTACCTATTCATTTTGTTATCTGTACTAACTGTTCCAATTTGATCACTTACTTCGTTAAGTTGACAAATTGGATTTTTAGTCGACCAGTCGCGATCAACCACTTTGCCAAACGATAAACTCGTAAGTTTGTATGGAAATTGTAAATCTTTTTCAAAACTTTATTGCTTACACTTTTATTATCTTACTTCTTCTACTAAAAGGTTAAGTTTATACTTTTACAGTCACTTTTGGCGGATTTCTTG
Source organism: Bolinopsis microptera (assembly GCF_026151205.1). Taxonomy (NCBI): domain Eukaryota; kingdom Metazoa; phylum Ctenophora; class Tentaculata; order Lobata; family Bolinopsidae; genus Bolinopsis; species Bolinopsis microptera. The sequence continues at coordinate 3,976,881 of NC_087074.1, forward strand.
AGCCTGTCGATTTATACAAATATTTAGACTATTTTCCAAATAATCTGAATATTTTATCACTGGCAAATAGCTTCTCTCTCCATGATCTTAGAACTGTTTTAACAATTCTAGACGAATTGCCTTCATGATAATTTGAACCTGACATTGGTTTTGGAGATGAAAATTGGTACACAATTGTATTTGACCGATATAAAAAATGGCCCTGTAAAAAATATTTGAACGTCTGCAATCTCAGCCTAACCTTACTGGGCCGCGCTCAGCCTGTCATTCCGCCTAATCTCTATGTTTATGAACATGATAGCCTGAGGTCCCCAGGTAAAGCCTAACCATGCATAAGCTTTTAAAAATCTAATCTATTCAGATATTATCCGAAAGTGACTATTTTATTTCTTTTAAAAGTTATTATTTCTCTTTCATATCACTTATAGTTAGTTAAAATTGCACAAAAATTAGAATAATTCATTGTTTTGAATCCTATCCAATACTTAATTACTGATGAAACCTGTTGACTGATCATATGATCCAACAGAGTACCCATGGGACTTCAATTTGATATCGATTCGTTCAATCCGTGGTCAGTGACAGAGGATCGAGACGAAGAGTCAGTGACCAATAAAATGAGAAAGGTAGATGCACTATGACATGCTAACTAAATAATATCAATTTAAGATGAAATGTAATTGTTATTATGTGGCTAATTAAATTGGTTTCGGTCAACCAACTTGCATGACTGTAACATTCACGTGACGAATGCTTGACCAAAATTTTTCAATAATGCAACAAGATTGGACAGTTAAACATTCTTGCTGCCTCAAAAATCATTTCACCTAAAACGTTTACGCTTTTGTATTTTTCGATCGGACAATGGACATCGACACGGACATTTTTGAAAAGAAGTTCCATGTAAGTTGTCAATGTGCAGTTTATGGTTGATAATGAACATTGGACTCATCGTACTCAATATACTGTAAAACTGTTTCTAAGTTGAATTGAATGATCCAATAATTTTACTGTACAACTGCAACATTGACTGAATACAAGTTGCATGTTTGTAATAGTATAAATGTAAGCGTCTAAATTTTGTTGAGTTACGAGATATTTTTAAATCTCAATAAGGGCTTCCTATAACTAACCCAGTATCCGCACGACAAAAACCGATAAACATGGTGAACATTTCAAAAGTAAAATTTGGAATAATTTTAGTTAGTGTTACCATGGCATTACCAAAAAAACCAATTTGCACGTGCACTCGATTAGCAATAAAAAGTCTTCAATTTTTTTTCTTCATTAATAGTCAGATTTTAAGTTTAATGATATTAAGAGATTTTAGCGCTGCTGGTGAATAAATTGTTACACTATGGAGATCACTGCTGCTATCAGAAAGAAGGATAGGGTGGTAACTATCAAAGTTACCACGAAAGATGTTGAAGACCGGATAAAAAGTGACTCTCCTTTCACCCGGCATACAGTTTCAAACAGTTCTAGATCAACTCATGACAGCAGTACACTGTCATCGTCTCAACAAGACATGGCCCAATTCAGTACGTCTGGAACTGGAAGTGAAACTTTAAAAAGGTACCCCTCCAAAACTCCTTACCAAACAGCACTCAATCTTACTGGAAGAGCTGAGGATAACTGGGAACGAATCATTGCGGATGGTCCTAAACATAAAAGTAAGACTATTAAGCAAGCCTCTAATAAAAGTAATCTCACCGCTAAATGTGCTGGCTGCGACAAGGGTTCCAAGAATAAGCCTAAATTGATGAAAGCTTCCCACATTTCATACAACAGAACAGTCATCGACGCTCTTGAGAAGAATAGATATTCTCATCCAAATTACAATGTGACACACCTCGTTCCTAAAGAAAAGAATGTAAAAGCGAAGATTGACGCTAAATATGGGGAATGAAGGATCTGAAGACATGGAATACAATTTCATATTTTTTCTTTAAGACGATTACCAGTTATCAACTTCTTTTAAAACATGTAAAGAAAATGAAGGCCATACTGTTCTTTAAACTTCAATAATTATGCGTCTAACTCGAATTGAATGTGGAATGATGTAATACTAATAGAAAGGATAGTGCCAGTGGGAGTTTGTAATCATGTTGCTCACGAGTACTCAGTGCTAATCTAGTTTTACAAGTTAGCAGACTGGACCACCCAAGGACTTCACCAATTTTGATGATCTCATGGCGCACAACGGGCATTAATGATAATCTGCTAAATTAATTAATTTCCACAGCGGATTCGTGATAGATCTTAACGCTGTCCATGACGTAACGTTGCATCAGCATGATTTCACCACAAAATATTCAGGTCTCAATTGTCTGACAAATCATTTGTTGCAGGGAACGAGCTTAGATCCGCCGCACTACGATAGTAGAACCATATTCTCTGTCTTTAGTAACGGTGCGACTAACAAGAGAGTAGTCGACATGGATCAGATCTGGAAAGATGCAAACAGCGCAAACGCAACACTGCCAGTTGTTGAGCCTACAGATGGGATGGGAAGTGAACCAAATAAGAAGAAGTTGCAGAGAATCAAAAACTCGCACTCCAGGTAATTATTAATTGTTTTTAAATCTTTCGAACGGCTACTTTCAAGACTACCCTTTTGTGTAAATTGGTGTAGGCCATCACGTATAAACTGAAATATTCGGATAACTCCCCAATAACTGTAACACCCGCCTCTCTCACAGTTAACAAGTTAACAGGGTCCCTCAATCAGCCCAATCAATCTTATTAGTTTATATGAATGATGATTAATCACTCTACACTTGACTGTCACGTGACTTTTTAAACACGTTCTCTTGGTGGCAAAGTTTCTCCTACTGTTTTAGGGACACATTTTCAATATATCCAATAAATCAATCGAAATAATATTAAATATTACTTCAGGTTAGCTTCATTAAAATCTAGTTTGAAGTCTTCGTTAATAAATTGTCTCTTCTCAGACATAAAAGTATCAATCTAAGACATATGTTTACCTATTGTTTGAATAGTAACACAAGGTGCTCCTTCATAAAGTAAGCCATAGATGTATTTTTACAACTAGAATGATACCGTATTCCGTAACCAGACTGAAAGTCTCCACCAATTATTATAAATTCTTGTTGGGCTGTTGCTACGTTTTCTCGGAAACTTGACCAAAATGATAAAATTGCTTTAACTTTTATCATGTAGTATATAAACCATTCAATTTTTATTGTGATGGAGACCCTCTCACTAAAGTTCCAGAAAATGAGCTCACCATGGGAATTATGTTCTGGATTTTTGTGGATTCACAACCATCCAACTTATTAATTCTATACCCATTGATCCCAATGAGTGATCATAGCTTTATTCTGATCATGACGGCTTCAAAAGCGACCGAGCTCAACCACAGTGTGGTTGTTACGTAATTGCGTGGTTTCCTTCAGCTTGAGAATGTACTGGATTTTTTCAATTTTGTGGGCTTGGAAATGGAAAAAGACAATTCGAGAGCTTCATTCTGAAAAATCTATTAATTGGATATGTAAATGTTGGAATCTTCCCAATTTTTTCAGCTAACACAATTGTTTCAGGCACATACGACCATCCACCAACACCAAGGTAGTTCTCCAACAACAAATTGAGAAACACAAAGAATCCTTCGCCGCAATCAAGCGAGCCAACTCACATCCCAGCCTCCAAACAGCTCACGATCTGCAAGCATCCAAGAACCACCATATGAAACACAGTGTGAGTAACTTCAGTACTCCCATCTCTTATCACGGGTTCCTGGCAGCCGAGATGAAGAGGTCCTCCTGGGACAGGGAAGCTTCACTTAGTCCCCCGTCTGCTGATCCCAATATTGCTATTTTAAAGGAGATCTATCAGATCAGATAAGTGGACTTTAAGTTTAAGGAGCAGTCGAGTTTACAAATCAAACGGATCCCGTAGTTATTTATGCCACCGTAATCCACACCAAATTGAACGGAAGTGACGGACGTGACGGATGAGATAATATATATGATTCGAACAGTAACGGGAGAGTTTTTACCGAGAGTAGCGAGCCGGCCGCAGAGAGTGACCAATAATTTACGGTTTGTTCATTAAATTTTCTACGATTCAGTGTATTCAGACTTTGGAGAAGGAACTAAACTGTTTTGTAAAGGATTACGGATTTTATCTGGAAAAGAATGGGTCATTCTACCATGTTATGTTCCATACGACATTACTTACGAAAAAGTTGTATATTGCGCCATGATGACCATATTCTTTACTTGCTGCTGATTACATTCATACTTGTCGCAATGCTATTTATAAATAAGAAATTAAACAACCATATCAAGGTAATGCCAACAGTCAGCAAACGCATAATCAAAGAATATTTACATTAATATTAAAATAAATCAGTTAAAATATAATTCAAATCAACAAAATGTGTTAAGTATTCCCCAAGATTGATGACTGGGTAAAAGATAATTTTATTGTTTTCAGTTAAATTGTCAGTATAAGATATACTGAGTGATGTTATTCACTCAATATTTCATAATTCGATCAAGTGTCGTTACTTTTTGTCCTGCTTGAACTGTATCAGCAAAGCAAAATATTAAGTAAAGCGAACATTTCTAGCCAACTAAGAAACAATCTGCAATATTTGCGAGAGAAGGTGCCAGAATGATTTTTCATTAAAGCCAAAATCTAATTAAAATGTTTGACGAAATATAACTGAAACAATCGTCATTAAAGTTAAAATTTCAATTCTGATCTGTCCTCTTTAAACAGTTGTTGACTTAAAATAAAATAATAAATTAATCAAGTTTTTCTCATGAATTTCTGTGAGTTCAAGTTTTGTTTTGAGCTAAGCATCCTTCGAGCGTCTTTTGAGCATCTTTTACACAATACAATTGTCCACAAACTTGCAAGTTGGCTTAGTTCAATGTGATGAGTTCACGACCACAACTGTAGTTCATGTTTGAAATGCAATCTGAAAGTTATGATTTGGTGAGACTAAAATTAATATTAATTCACTGTAAATTAGCATTCATAAGTATATTGTATATGAATTCTTAATGATGCGAAAATTATATTAATAGAAAGACCTAGACCTGTCATGAAAAGACGATGGTGTCCGAACATAAAATGACATATTAAATATTTACCTGGTTGGTTGAGTCAGGAGATATGGCACTTTGCCAAGAACTACTGAGCCCGGGGGTGGTTGGATAACCGGCCATTAGCCCCGCGTGATGTTGGGGGTTGAGAGTGGGGTCGAAGGCGTGGGAGACCCTGGCCCAAGGGTCGTGGTGATCGAGTGAGCGGGGAGGCTGGTCCATCCCGGGGAGAGGTAGACACTGCATGTAGGAGGTGGGGTCAGGGTGGTGGTGGTGGTGGAGGTCACCGTAGTAGCACTCTGCTGGGTTCCGGAAATAGTGATCTGAAGTAATGGCTGTGTTAATAAATGTGATTAAATTGTAAATCTGACCTGACGAGAGGGAGTTCGTGAATAGTGCGATTGTATTGCAGCGGACGTCGGGTGACATGTTTTAACGTTTACGTTTTTTTGAACGGCCATGCCATCGATAAATGATCGGGAATTGGTCACGAGGGCAGAAGTCGTGAGGGCGGAGGTCTTTTGCAATTTATATAATTGTACCATCGTTTTTTAAAATTGTCCTCGGCTATTTCTATTTCTGAGAATTCCTTGCTCGATGTACTTGTAGTTTGCCTGATTATCCTAGAGTCATTCATTTAATATTATATAGTAAAGCTCAACAAGTTCCGCAGAAAATAAAGTTGATGGAGATAATATGGGGTCATATGGGAGATCATATTATAATATTAAATGAATAGACAGTCTTTAGTAAAATCAGGCAAACTACATCGAGCAAGGATGAAGGAATTCTCAGAAACCGAGGACAATTTTTAAAACCGATGGTATTTTGTATGGGACCTAAAGGTGAAAAATACAAAGTATTATACCACATACTAGAAACTGTGACTAAATCTAATAAGCTAATAGCTACACGGCGGGGCGGGCACTGCAATCTTTGTCTCGATAAAAAGCTTTACATCTTAAAGAACCATAGCTCATTAAATGAGAGATCAGAGCTTATCTCAAAATGTCGCCACTCTAGACAATTGTTACTGTTAGTTAGAAATTCATCGTTTATTTGTACACTACACTTTTTTACGCTATTTTACACTACACTTTTGCCTTCTTTTGTGTATGGAGAAGGACAGCTATTTGGCCAGCGTTATCGAGGACGACCACATAAGACCTTCCCGGACGTCCTACTTGAAGACACTGGAATGGAACCTGACCAGCTGCGTTTACTCATGTGTGATAGGGATAAATGGAGAGAAGCGTTGGCACGAAACTCGTTCCAGATTTCATCTGGATCGACCTAGGCAGGGTAGGCAGGTGTATGGTGTAGTAAAAAGTGAAGTAAAAAAAGGTACACTTTTTACACTATTTTACACTATTTTACACTATTTTACACTATTTTACACTATTTTACACTATTTTACACTTTTTTACACTTTTAATTACACTTAACAAAATTATCTCCTAAAAATCTTCTTTTTTCCTATTATTTTCCAATCAGTCTTCACGTAGTACATTTCCAAAGGTAAAACAAACCTTTGGTGAGAAAAAAATGTCGCTTTTTTACACTTTTTGAGGCTATTTCAGGCTATTTTACACTAGTACTAGTGTAAAGTAAATTATTAATTTTCAGTCCTAATTATAATAGCTACTGATACATATTAGTTGAGCACTTTGCAACGTTGGAAACTTACATTTGTAAGTTAAAAGTATGTAATCATCTGTTACTCTCACTGTCATATTATATATTTTTATCAAGCTGAGGTTATTATATATATGTATTGATCTTTGTTCGGTTGCTATGGTAACAGATCAAGAGACATGGTTTGAGTTACCATGGTTACTATTCTAGGAGGAAGCGTGGGAGTTTGCTGATATAGTGACAATTTAAGAAATAGGTGTTGTCATGACAACAGGGCTAGGAATGTAGGGGTCGGAACCCCACGTGTATTTCGACGCTAGCCATGGTGCCTGAATCCCGGTCTAACACAGCTACACCACGACACGTGAGGGGCGTCAGTTTAATACAATAATTGGTAGCTGTTGTTGTAGCCAGGTGGCGGGGGTGATACAGTGGCTCTGATGTTAGTAGTAGCAAGGTGGTGGTGGTGGAGTACCGCTCTACTGACCATGACCTGATCACGTGGTACAGACTGCACGCTTAAGTTAGACTCTCCACAGCACTGCATTCACCTCCACGGTCCGGCGACAACACCCTGTCAAACAGCTCCCCTTGAACTGTGTCCAGTGAAGCGTGCTCTGAGCCAAGGTATAGTCTGTGTCTAGTTCATAGTTCCCAGGTTGAGTAAAGAGGTACAACCTGTAGATTATCAGACTAGAAGTAGACACATCATAAACACATTCCGAGCCACGTGCATTGCAGAGCAACCCTTTGAACCTTGTGACCTCCGTAATAACGATGACTCTTGGCATACTTCTCAGCTCCGTATGTCAAATTTCATGCGAACAATCTTATAACAGAGAACTTCTCAGGTATCACGGGTCAACTGTTTGAGAAGCTTTGAAGTATGAACTGCTAAGAGCATGCAGTATTAGACGTCTTGTGATTGAATAAGATTTACAAGGAGTGAGAGCAAACGTAAGCATAAATGCTATTTTAATCTACCACTTCCAGTCACACTCAGATGCTAGTGAGATGGCAATTATCAGAGCAGCTACTAGTGGGGTTGCAATTATCAGAGGGCCTCTAACTCTAGGGAAGTTATGAGAACAGCTGATATCAGTTTATATCATGATGCAAATGATTTATTGCAGAACTTAATTTATGGAAAATATTACGGGATTGATTTTAGAATTCAAAATTCTGAACAATTTGCCTGGTATCCACACTGTCACCAATCACCATGGCAAAAACTTTTGATGCCCTGAGCCAACGAAGACAATGTTCCCCCCCCCCCCCCCCCAATACTTTGTACTCTTAAAAATCTCAGAATTATGAATGATCTAAGGATTATAACTTTATAATGTACGATTCACTCATTCACAGTGATACAGTTTGTATCGAAAATGTACACATAGCCCCCATAGTCTAATCAGTTTTGTTTCGCAGCTATGATTTGGTAATTGCATCCCGGACAGGCTCCCCCAAACTATCGTATAGGACCCAACCAATCAAAACCGTCAAAAAATACCCTCCCACCAATGGGGGGCGAGGTGAGAGCCCACGTGATAGGGCTGTCGGAGCAAGTGTTAGCTCGACAGTTCATGCGGGGATTATGTGTTACTAGAGGAACTAAGTGGATTCGAATGTGCGGTAATCTCATCAGTCATCAGAAATGTTTTTAACGCTAATTTTACCTTGCACAAATACATGTGACACATTGCTGAGATTTTAATATTGTACAATATTCTGCTCCGTAAAAGTACGGAAGATCGAAAATTATTTAGACATGGGCATGATTTCCCCCTTACAATTATAAGCTTATGTGTAAGTTAGTGTAAATCGTACCTCGATTTACCATGCAATTTACCGTTGATCAATGATCTCTAAGAGGCCCCGTAAATTTAGATGGTCTACTGAATAACATAAACAGTACAGTGCTGGATATTCACTGTGGGATTGGTCACTGGTTTCTAGCTGAAGATAAAAATACCACAACAGAATTAGATGCTGCACGTGTTAGACTAGTTGCACGTGTGAGACTAGTTGCACGTGTGAGACTAGTGTTAAATGTATAAACAACACGTCAGCACGCGTTTAAAACAACTCTTTTAAAAGCGCTGGATTGATTAAAAGATTAAATTAAAGTCTTGCGCACTGTAGCGTTTCAGACAGCAGCCACATCACCGAACTCCTTCATCAACTCCTTCTCCGCAGATTCACACGGCTGTTCCCACATGGCAACCCACACTTCACACTTCAAACCTCATCTTCTCTCCTACAACTCGTGATAAAAATCCCGCACGAAAAACGTCAATTTGGAAAGAAAGGGCACATGAGAGGTAAAAAAGTACTGTGGTAGGTTCAACCTGCCGTTACTTCGTGATGAAAATCTTAAAATCTGCTAAAATGTGGCCAAACAACTAGCTAAAGTTGATGGTAGAGACGGAGTTTTCGCTTCAAGGTATGATTAGAACGGTGATCATCTGATTTTCAGACTAATCACGGGGCTCGGGTGGCTTCAAGTGCTGTGTTTATAACTGTGTAACCGCCTAATTAAGCAGTACTTAACTCCTCCGATTTTCTAACGAGGGTATTTAATCGAATTTAAAGATGTTTACAGGCACCTTAACAGTAACCTAATTTTTGCATAATGTTTTATGGGTGATGTGGTGGTGGACTTGCAAAAAAAATCAAAATATAAAAGGTTTTTTAAATAATTGTCAAATCTAAACTTACCTTGAAAACTAAATTCGTCGTCTCTGGTGAGAGGATTTCCATATCTTCCCCTGTTGGCTAGTTTCATCTGAGTCATTCGTCTTTCCTGAGATAAGAAGGTTTTAAAACCTAAATATAAAATTGCAGTGACAGGAAAAACATTACCGCACCACCACCTAAGTAAGGGATCTGTTGGCAGATTGAAAGCAAGATTATGAGCAAAGCAACTGGAAAGTTCCACATGAGTGTATCCTTTGAAGGAGCCCCATTGCTATTTTTCAGATTCTCGCCCTGTCGGCTATTTGATCAAATTTTGGATACTGAAACCATTTAATCTCTTAAGAACGAATTAGTTGAATATTTTTACTTTAGCATTACATTAATAGGCCGTGCAATTTACTTATCGAATTCTTGATTCTTGATCATGTAGAATTTGAAAAAAACATGTAATTTGGGTGTCGAAGCAATGGCTCTACAAAAGGACCAATCACAGTACAGGATCCAGTCCTTGGTGACATGCTATTGTGATCATTCTAAGAGTCGCACTACAGCAGAGGACGACAATGGGGCGAGCACGTGATATCATCACGTGTGCGCTCTTAAATATCACGTGATTGCTCTACAATAGTTGGTGGTGACTACTCGTCGTGTCAAAAGGGCAAGTTTTTCAAAAGATTTGCTCTGTAACACTAGTAGACAAAGAAGCCACTGTTGGGTGCCTAGCATTTAAAGTTTTATTGTACATGATTCGATGATTTTGGCGGGCAGTAGCAGCGCCCGAATTTATTCTAATACCTCCCGTCAGACGCACTGTTAGATCGTGATGGGCTATGTTGAAATATCCAAAGAATGCTAGAAGCGGACCACCTTAAATCTTTGAATGCTACTTTATTCTATTAGGCTCGGTTTCTAAAGATCGAAAACGAGAAAATTATAAAATGTGTTCTGGGAAGTAAATACCTAACACTACTTAATACAGCTAAGTATCATGTACTTGCATTAAGAATACACATTTACATGCAAGGAGGGCGACCCACGCCCTCTTAAGCTAGGGATTAGAGGATAATGCAGGTTAATGGTGGTCACGTGATCACGGATATGTCCAGCTTGAGGAATAACAGGGCGTCATGTGAGCGGGGATGCTGTGCTGGGAGATAATAATAGTGGACCGGACTGGAACCCGAAACAAAACATACAGCTATATAGGAATGCAGCCCGAAACTTAAGAGTGGCTAATTGGATTTCTATTAAGGATTGTCAATTAGTGGTATTTACAGTGAAAGCCAATCTTATTGATCTGTAACAATGTATTCGTTGACCGAGAATCTGGTCAGAGAACTCCAAATCATTTCAATACAGCCAGTATGGAGACAATATAGTTGGAATGTGCAGTGTGACGCTGTCACATCCTGTCCGGTCCGGCACTGACCGGCAACTGAATCCCAGTTAGCACCTCTAACTCGCTTATCAATCATGTGTAATCTGAATTACAATACACCTTGAGTCATATCTCAGATAGCTCCCTGCGCTCCACTAGGTGTTACAGTGGAGATGGTAACACAATTCCGGCCAATCACAAAGTTTAACGCCAACGGTGAAATCAAACGGAAATGTCAAAAAGGCGAGGTCTTGTTAAGCAGTGGTTCTGAAAGTTATTCGATCAGGTGGAAATTTACAGGGCCTCATTACCATTAGATACAGGAATAGGAATCCATAGGAAGTTAAGGTGAACTATTAGGGGGAATTTTTAGTGGCCAACGGTTCGAGACATACTGGAGTTTTGGTGAATTAGTGGATTACGCCAAAGAATTTTAGTCATGACAGGTCGAAAGATAGCTTCAGGGGAACGATTTAACAATAGTGGTCCATAGGTGTTACCAAGTGTCTTATGAATATTTAATTCAACCAGCAAAAGAATCAAACAAGTGCGTGGAATTAACCATATTAAAATGGAGGTCAATTAAAGGTTAATAGACGATTCTCACCTTACTACGACGATTCTGGAACCACACTTGGATGACCCTCATATTGAGACCGGTCTCCGTGGCCAGCTGCTCTCTGATGTTCCGTGTGGGCTTCTGGTTTGATTTGAAGGCTGCTTTTAGGATGTCCAACTGTTTTGATTTTATTGTCGTTCGGGGACCTCGTCTTTTACCCGTCGTTGTGCTGACCTGAAAGAGTTTGAAAGTCAGTATTGAGTGGCTGTGGGGACACAGTGCACGTTAGAGGTTAGTTGTAGCTGTGCCTGGTCGATATACTGACTATAATAATCTATCACTTATTAATCATGAAGTCACTATATAGCGGTTATACATTTGTCTCCACGTTTTCCGGAGAGCGGAGAGTATCCGGTATCGGAATAGATTTCACCCAGCCAAGTTCACGGATATCTAAGCTTAAGTGGACACATTTGTCGAGGTAGTAAGGTAGTATGAATCTGGGCTACGTTCAGAAGACAGTTCCCGCGACAGATTGCACCAATGTTCCCCAAAAGTGCGCACTTACCTTTTTTAATGTACGACCCAGGTATTAAAATCCAGCATTGGCAGATTAAATCAGATTAATGTAACGGGACAAATGAGGACTTATGGAGAGTGACTGGTAGGATAATCCGAGTTGGAGAACGTCATGATTTCTAGCAGAATGTGTTCGCTAAGAGGACTATTAATTGGAATGGGTTGTGATGAAGACCTATTAATTGGGTTTGATTGTGATGAAGACTGTTCATTTAAGCAGTAGGAATTTTAAAGAAGTTAGGCCACATGATGGGACTGCATTTTTATTGGTTTGAGAAACAACTCAAGCTTAAAAAGTCAGGCTCAGTAAAGCTATGATAATTATGTCATCAAATATATCTGAGTTTCAAAGAAATATAGTTATACATTATACAATTTGCATTAATCTAAAGCAGCTGTCATTTTTTAGGACCCTACTGATGTCCGAAAAGTAGTTTAAAATGGCATAACGCCATAATAAGTGGAGGTATATACTATAGTCCCCAACGGCCAGCATAGCTTAACTGTATTTCATTAGTTAATATTCTAGGATATCCTACATTACTCCTTCTCATACCTGTGAGTTGGATGTTTCAGGACTGTTTACTCCTTGATCTTCTGAGCAGGGCTCTGACATTCCTCCCTCTACTTTAACTTTACCAGAAACTTCACACTCGGTTATCGGCTCCTGAGAGAGAACACCATGTTAGTTATTAGGAGGAAAGAGAAAGGTCCTCTGAACGGATGATATTGATAGCAATGATATGATAGCAATCAAACGAGTTAATTATTTTCCTGGGTGTTTTCGGTTTCGTGTTTAAAACGCCTACAATCTGACCGATTGTTGCAGGAATTTAACCCAATTAGAGTTATCAAGACCTCGCAATTACCTTTATCGTAAACATGTCCCAAAAGAAACATGTGCGAAAGAAACATGGAACCTAACGATAGAATTCAAAATTTCTGGGTATGCGACCCTGCTGGACACTGGAGGGTACAGAGAGTGACCAGTACTAAGTGGGTAACAAACCTGTATCATGTCGCTGCCGGGAGACTGGTCCTGCACAGTAGTGCTGACCATGCCGTGAGGAGGAGAGTGGGTGTTAGGGGAGAGGTGAGCGGGGGAGACAGAGGGAGGTGAGGCCCAGGAGGCAGGAGGGGTGGGGTACGGTTCCGACAGGGCCGTCGGAAGGGCGCCGCCGCTCACCGTCGGTTTTATGTCGCTCGTCGTGCTGTGAACCTCGTTATCTGCGACAAAAAAGAGGGTGACATATGGCCGGAAATGGTGTACAATTCTGGGAAACCAGCTAGGCTGGCTGTGGAACCCCGGTTCAATATACCTGATAAGCCGGTTTTTAAGTGATCTTAAAAGCGCGAATTTCAAATCAAGGCAGCCACTTGGGCTCCACTCATACATTTGGTATGAGGTATTTTCTCCTTTGTTTAGAGCGATTCTGCTGTTCTTTTACTTGTTCACGCCTGGTGCCCCACAATTCCTTGGAGAAAAGATAAAGACATTAGGACGGTACCAGGAAGTTCTATTACATTACGATAGCAGACCAGCTCTGAAAACACCAGCTCTTCTCTCTAGTCAATAATATGGCAGGCCAATATTTGGTGTGATGTCGTGTCTACTTGGATCTTATCATTTGAGTATGCTCAACAATAAAATTACGAAAAATGTGGATTAAAAACTACTTTTTGTATTGTGAATTTACACCTAATTATCGAATTTGTGTTGTTTTATAATCAAATTTGGCTGGCGAGAGAGAGTGACTGAGAGAGAGAGCTAACAGCAAATCTAAGGTGGTTCATAACCTGACTCGGACTGCACTAAAATATTTTTTTTACTGCGGGTATGTAAAATAAAATTAGAGTTCAGCTCTGAAACTAGCATTATTTTCAGAGAATTTCATGTCAAGGATTGCACTCCAATTTTCAAGCAATACTGTGAGACAAGTGTACATGGGTGTCTAAAATATGACAAGGAAGCGTGGTCAATTTTAGTAATGTGTCAAAATGAGCACTTTGAACGCTGGTATTAAATCTTTAAATACATGACAGTAGAACTATAAGTAAAATGGCGTAAATCTAAAAACTGCAGCTAAATTGCTGCAGTTCACAATCTATAGCATCATCTTTAATTCTAGAAATGGAATCTAGCTTAAAATCTTTAATTCAGTAACTCATTAAAATTAAGTGAACTTAAATGCCAACTTGACTTTTTGAATCTTAATCTTACCTGGTCTGACAGCCTCGGATCGCTGGTTCTTGAAATCTCTGCTACACAAGAACTTCTTGTTGTCGATGGTATAAAACTCCTCCCCCGCCTCAAGCTGTCTGCAGCACTTGGAGCAGGTAAAACATTTGACGTGGAACATCCCGATTGTGTTGGGAGGTTTGAGAATCATATCGTCTGGGGTAATATCTTTCTTACAGGATCCGCACGAACTTGCCTGGCTCCTATTGGTGGGGAACGTGTATTAAAGTCAGGAGGGGCAAGCAGCATCGAACTTTTTTCCCAGAATTTATGGATAATTATTTTTATCTCAAGCTTTTTCGAAGAAAACATCGGTGGTTCTCGCCACACGTTCAAGCTTCGAGTTCGGCGGAAAAAGATTATCCCTTTACTTATTCTTGAATACTCCTTAGATCTTTACTGACTCATTTCAATGCCAATTATGTCTAAAACTGTCGGTTTTAGGAGACTAGGAACACAGCCCCTTATCGACAAACTCTACAAGTGCTTATTCCTTAGAACGGGTTAAATCGAGAGAAGGAGAGAGAGAGAGAGAGAGCGCTCCAAAAACTTAAACCCCCTAAAGCTCTTTAGCTTTAGCCGGGTACACTCTGGTTATGCATTGCTCGCTATAATACTTGAGTACATCGAGCAGAGCTCTCCAGCCCCTCTGTCAGCTGTCGTTAAAAAGGGAGCTGAAGGAGAGTATTGAATATCGGTATAATGTGACGTGACCCCCAATTAGAGGCCTACTGTCCCCTGACCCGATACTGAGTCTAGACTACTGAGTTACCCCCTGCTCAGCACCCCTGCTCAGCAAACATAACATTAGAAACCTGGATGTAGTTGTGAGAAAACATGTGGACGCCCGGAAAGAATTTTGCTGGGATATAATGAATGCTGGAGCGGTTTTTTGCTTACTTTTCAAAGTCTTTGTTGCAGTAGAACTTGCCGTTGCGGGTGAAACACTGGTCAGCTAAAACTGCGCCACAGTCAACACAAACCAGACAATCGCTGTGCCAGGTTTTGTCAAGAACCTGGAGGGAATAAGTGTTATCAGGTGAAAACATTTTGAAAGGCCAGGGTTTGCAACCTTTTGACACCTTCCTCCGGTAATCCGGCTCAGCTGGATCATCATGAATTTGGATTTTGGGTGAAGCACAGAATATACGGAAATAATTCTAACGATGATATACAGACAACCACATAATATGATAGCAATAATTTGAGAACGTTAAAGCGGAAAACCGTAATAAAGTTCTGAATATAAATATAATTGCTCACCTTCATTAAGAATTTGTCGTGAATTTTCCCATTGCAGCCGGCACAGTAGGACACCATATTAAACCGATCTTTAGAGACCGTTAAAACTCTGTTTTACTAAAGGGTTACGATGGTTAAACTATAGACTTTGAACGTATAACATTATATTGAACTATATGTCATGGAGGATGACCATGTCCTGGTTCACAACATAACTGGCAAACTGGTCAACTCAAATATTTCTAGAGGAACGATGATTTTATAATTGGAATGGGGGCGAAGAACAAAACTATGAACGGTCAAGATTTGCTTCAAACTAAACTTGGTGAAACATGTTGTGGCTTGTGTTCTTAGTTGAGACGCAACGGAAGATGACCAATAAGAACAACATATCACAAATGTTACGGGCACGTTCTTCATTTACTTATCAAAGTATCACGAATCTAGAACTGAACATTTCAAACTGACAATCTTTCAGGCAAAATCCTTCAAAACCATAATCTCAAGAGCTGACAAAAGAGGACTACTTTTCAAAAATGTGCAGTACATGTTTAGCAGTCCAAAAAACATTGAAAACAATATCGACTGAAAGTATAAAACTCAAACGAGCTTATCTGCGACTGAGGAGCGCACGGCTTCACTCCCTTCTCCCTCTAATGCGATTAGGATTTAGGGCAGCGAACCTGAAGGCAGCTCCGCCGCTCAGGGTATACCCGGTCACAGAGAGACCCAGAAAGAGAGAGAGGGTCTGGCCGGGACTAGCAGGACACCGACAATTGTCAGAGGTTTGTTGCAGGTACAGGCGGGAGTATTACACGATAACATTACTCAGGCTGATAACGCTACTCAGATCCCTCAAAACAAATACAATTATTACATTTCATAATAATATATGACAGGCATTATGCACTCATATCCACTGCAGCGTATGTGTATTGAAAGAGAACGGAGGATCGTGTGGTGGGTGCTGATGTAACAAGCCCCTTATTTATAAGTGGAAATAGGAGAAATTTGAGGACCCTTCTGCAACAATTAATAGAGTGTAACAAAAGATAGATAAGGTGCTAGTGAGTCCTTGTATGGCGCAGAACTGATCGCCCAAATTATTGGATTAAATTGGAATCAGATCAAATTAACCGCATGTATTGATTATTATTCAATTAGAACTGCCTTATCAGTACGAAGGACATACAAGAAGGCTGTCAAATTAACGCATGACAAGAATCGGATCATGTCAACGCTGAGGGATTAATCCTATTAACAAGGAAAGTGTAATACAAGTGTATGATGAACACATTAAAAACACTATACAGGAGAGGGAAATTGGGAACGATTCAAGAAAAACGCACATGTACTGAGAATATAAAGATAGTAAAGCAACCCTGGTGATATTAGAGGGGATAAGGTGGCTACTTTAAAAAAAATAACGAGCCCAATATATACGGTAATATAGCTGGCTTGACCAATAACGTGGCTTCTAAAACCAGCTTTAGCCATGACTGCGCCCCACAACAACGCCGCCAGCTTTGAAGAAAGAAAATGGAGTCACTGAAAAAAAAGAGCACGCACCATATTCTTACGGCTCTCTTTCAAGATCATGAGCGAAAAAATGGTGGAGTACTGTAAAGGAGCTGCTAATGTGCTGCTGTTGTTAGCAAGTCAGGTAAAGAGGTCTGAATGGGGCCAGAGAGAGAGAGAGAGAGGGGGGATATGACTCCAGTACAGGGGAGCTACACGGTACTACTGAACTGGCGTGTGCCATACAACCAGCAGTTACGACTACGTTTGAACTCAAGTTTCATAGAGCTGTACAGCCGTACAAGTGAATGGAATTAAGAGAGAAGGCGGAGAGAAAAAATGGTTAAAAATAAAGCGGAGCTAAACATTAACAAACTCGTGGAACGGGAGCCACGGGGAGGCAATTTGCTGGAGACTAGATCGGCACATGTTTTTACAATGCAGCCATTACAAGGAGCAGGTCTGCGAACAGCAGCTGACAGAATGTTACTAATTACCTAAGACTAGTATACAAGTTCGGGGGGCCCCGCACACTAGCCATTTCAACAGAACATTCGTCTCCACCCTCTACCCTCCCCCCGCAACAACATCAAAATTTGTATCAGATGACGGAGGAAAAGATCTGGGTAACAACAACCCAGTATGGCGAGTGGTGAACCATCAGACTAGCAGTCAGGGAGAGAGAGAGAAAACCACCAGAGTGCCAACATTCTCCAGACACAATACTGATCGTGGCTCCCAATTAGATTACCATCAGTGAAAATCAGATGAGTCAGATTGCATCGCTCTGAACTGCAGTACTGGCTCGTGTATGTAGTGTTTGTGTGGTGGAACCGTGATGTTCGGTAAACAGTTCGATCAGATGTAGTATCGAGCCATGATGCCACTCAACACAGCGGTAGTGGAGTAGGAGGACGCAAATATCTACTTAGCGCACATGTAGCATGCTCTCCACTTAAGAATCATGCGTTTATAGCCCATCTGGGGTCGTGAAAAGGGGCTTGCAATTACATTATCAGGCTATCGAAATCTGTGATGCAGCGAGCACTGAGAAATGAAACTATTGTCACGATTGGCAATGATGACACGGCGCCGTGCACCTTTAGACTAGATACATGAATTTGAAAATATATTTGACTTGGCAGGCGGCAGTTCAACACTGTGGATTTAAGTGTAAATGTAAGGATTAGTGTGAGGAATGATCTGTCAAGTGAACTCCTCATCAAAATCTGTATATTATACTGAAGGTGAATTATGGGATGGGTGAATTTTTATAACCTGCCCAAATCTATTAAAGTAAAATTGACTATCAAACTCTCTCTCTCTCTCTCGCCCCCGTGAAATCAGATCGTAAACTTCGCTAGCATCACGTTTCGCAGGATCTATTGGGGCAGTTAAATGAAGCACTAGGCGCGATTGACAGCTCCAGCAGCTCTCAAAGGTATACAGCGTCTCTTTCTCTGAACATGATATAGAATATAGTAAAACATACAAATCCTTAAATGCTATATACGAGTATCATGTTAAAATATCCATCAACAAAAGTCAAATTTTAATCGACTTTAGTGACCGATGATTGGATAGATGTTCTGTCAAAGAGGCCCAATCTCGCGCCACGGTCACGCTGTTAACGGGAGACTGTGATAGCCGGGGCACCCTAACGGTAACCTTCTACCCTCAATAAACGAATATTTAATAGAACTGCTGTGACAAGGACAACCCTTTAAAATTAAAGAGCCTGGATTATTGTTTTCCATGATCAATCGATGGATGATGGCAGCTAGCGTTAAAAGAAACTAAATGCCGTAAAGGGGAGAGCAGGGGTAGATGTGGTTAAAATGCAGGGCGGCACTCACGCGCCGCGCTCTCAATACCATGTGATGAGTCACGTGTTACCATGGTCACGTGGTATCTCCATAAGTCATCATATTGGCTGCCCTTCCCGTCCTTTGGATATTGCCTGATCGCTTCCACATGAGAAACTGGTCCCGGGAAAATCGTGTACTAGATTGCACAAACCGTAAGATTCCATCAGTTCATCACACGGGCAATCAGTTTCGATAACCATGAAGCTGGGATCAATTAAATGCCAAGTAACTGACAATCAAAAGTAGGTAGATTGATCGGTAACGGTAATTCTCTTCCAATTCCATTATCAAAACCGTGCGAAAGTTCGGGATCAACCGACTCAAACTAACGACTGTCAATTTTTCTCTTACGAAAGAGCCAGGCTTTGTTCATGCACATAACTCTAGAATTCATTCAAAACTTTTAACTGGAATATGTTCAGAAACAGGTTTACATTTCACCGCAATGAATCGGAAATAGTGCCTCGACCAGGTACGGTAAACCTATACGTATAAGTATAATATCTAGAAATGGGAGCTGCGGTAATCAGGAGTTAAGCCAGGCCACGAGAAGTACTGCAGCCAACAGGTTATTTTCTATAACCCAGTGCATAATAAGTATGTCATGTCTCAAAATTGTATTGTTCTGTCTGAAACTTATATTGACATAAACGCAAAATATAAACAGCGTTACTTTAAATCTCGATAAATTCAAATAACTGTATATTATGTATTCCGGTAAAGAGCGTTTAAAGTATTTTTTATTATATTTTGAGTTTAAGTAAAACGTCTTCTTTTTCATGAAATTTGGATGGTCACAAAATTCCTGCACATACGCTACCCGCTTAAACTCTGCCTTAGACTAAATCTAGAATCATGTTCAATTTTAAACAAAAACCATTTCTATTTCATTACATTTCTATACGCAGTATAACAGAGGGAACAGTTTAAAACATGTTTATGTGCGGCCAATCATAATAATCATAGTAGCCGTAGTTTGTCTATCAGAGTCTGAGCTATAAACTTGAAGATCGTCCGCGATGTCACAGTTTGAAAGGATACAATAAAAACCACATAATCACTACACGTACTAAAACGTTACCAAGTATTAGTAACCTACATGCATTAAACACCGCAGGAGCATTTAATTACAGGGCCATTCTAAAATATGTCCACTTTCACCCGATTGCAAACTGCAAGGAATTTTATGAGGAACGATTGAACTGATAAATTGTTTACCTAATTAATTGATTCAGCGCAGGAGGGGACATTATCTTTAAATTTTCCCCATTCACTTTCAGGTCATTTTGCTGTGAGTGGCAAAAATTGCTGCAATTTGGTAACAGTGGAGTCATTTTTCCCCGTTTATGCCATGGCAAAATTTTTTGGAATTAAGAGGGTTTCGATGATGCAATTCAAGCATTCGTTGCTTTTAGTTTGTACGAATAATTTATCAACTCAATAGTAGGTTACCAAGTTATCAAATTTGAACACTAGTCGCTAAACAGTTGCAGAATAAACTTGGAATAATCGATATTTTTCATATGAAACAAAGCTTTTAAAACTTAGTTTATGAAGAATACGAAAAATTTCTTAGTGGGTTGCAAATTGAATGAAGGCCAATAATTGTTATGTTCATGTTATGCTGCAACGTTTCAAATAACTAAATTGTTTTTGGAGGCTTCAAAGCTTTTAGATGGTGTCTGTGAGGTATTGCAAGCCTGTTGCAAGGTAAGATTGTACTAAAGCGATGTGTAACTGAAGCTCCACCTTCAAGTTTTAAATTGTTGCTTAGATTTTGAAAATATAAAATATTACTGTCAACCATCAATGTTTTTGACCTATGGTTATAGGAGTTACTACAAGTTACAACCCTTCATAAAGAGATAAAGATTGTAGCAAGTGAAAAGCCAGACAGCGACTAGCAATTGTTGCAAGAGCTCATAATTATGCTGTTGTGCCATTTCGCTCCTCTCATTGGCTGACAAACTTGGGGGACTGCACTATTATATATAGTATATATATACGTCACAGGATTACACACATCGATGGCGATATGGTTAAATATGACCAATTCAACTCATCTAAGTATTCAAAAATATTGAACGCGATAAAAGCCATAAACCTGTTTAAGATATATATAATAACAGGATGGGAAGTATCGTTTTAAAAGCTAGAATCGTAAAATAAATTTTGAATTTTGTATGCACAAATGTAGTTAGCTGTGAGTCAAGTCCGATTCCATCAGATGGACGAATATGAAAGTCAACAAATCGATCGTGGAATCCCAATGACTGCAGTACCTTCAAAAGAAAAAAATTTGACTGTCGATCAAGATGCTAAATATTCATCAAAACATCATATCAGTGATGCAACTGGGGTTAATTACAATTTAATTTAGATTAAGACTGGATGTCGAACCACTATCGATTAGTAACGATGTGAATTAAAATGCTGAACTATTACTGCTCACCATGTCATAACTTTTCGCATATGACAGCTAACCGGATAGTTGGTCGTTTAAAACTACGATCGAGGTATAAACTACAGCATTCTGACGACTATTTCAAGCCTTTTAATTATGCCCAAAAATAGAACAACTAAAAAGTAGCAGGAGCTTCCAACAGTAAATATGCCGTCGTCCTAGAAGCACGTGCGTTTCCATGGTAGCCATAAACCAAATCACGTGATCAATAAAGATTTACAGGCTGTCTGGATGGATGTCATGTGCCAGACACGTGAGCTGCATGGTAATACACAAATACAGGAAATCTAGGAATCGTACAGTCTACCCGTCTATGCACTGAGCTCGGTAATTTTCACGCCGATTGAAAAATATCAAAATTATCGGCATAATATTAATCTTCCGGGATAGCCGTGAAGCGCACAGTATACACATTACACAAGGTAATACCCTACACAAGTACGGAGTACCTACTCAAGTTTACAAATTATCAAACTCAAAAAGGGGCAACAAATTAGGTATCGAGATAACAATAAATCAATTAAGGGATACTTAGGGTTGTCACCAGATTTTCCTTGAGTGAGGCATTCTAGAAGTACTTCCCAAATCGAATGAGTGTCGTAAAATCTCGCTTCAAGTATTCGCAGTTTCCAAAAAATCGAGTTAATGTCTACTTGATGGTGTTTTGGTTCACAGAAGTCCCCAAAAAAAGGGGGCAACATGTGCCACCTAGAGTTCAGTGCAGTGAGGAAAATGTTTGGGAGGAGGAGGAGGAGGTATTCGATATGGTTCGTGATCGTGGAAAGCTACATGGTGTCCTGGAGGGGTCTAGACTCGGGAATCATACATTGCTATATTGGGCGACAGTGTTGTATAGTCGAACTTCAAATATAGGTAGTTTTTAACGTAACGAGGCGCTCAGCCTGTCATTCCGCCGAATCTCTATGATTATGAACATAAACAGCCTGGGGTCCCCAGGTAACGTGAACAATGTAATGGAGGTTCAACAGTAACTAACAGTATGCCTACTTATGATTAAAACTCGCGCAGCTCATTTATAATACACGGTTTAACTCAACAGTATTGAAGTATGTTTATTGTTTATGACGTATTTAAATACCCAAAGAATGATTCTCCCTGTTACTGTTAGAATTGAAGCAACAACATGAACAGGTTTAAAATGAATCGGTCTCCAATCATTATGTATCATCTTGTATGCTGGTGGACTTTGTTTGAACCTTTCTTAAAAATGGAGGGCTGCATAAAAATTATGAAAAGTATGATCGAATAACTATACTTCTAAATGGCAGTATCCACAATCCAGCGTTCTCTGACCCTACTCTCATTAACTTGTATTGTATATGGGACATTTAGAAACAGACGGGAACCACGTGAATTGTGACATCTTACAAGTTACAGCACACAATAAAGCATCATCTGGCATACACAACCTTAAAACAAAGGTAAATAGAGCTACAATCAAAATTCCAGCTTACAGCATCGATCAATATGCTGGCCACTTAACGACCATGATTATTGGCTCTATATGAATATATGGCTAAAGTTAAGGCATATCCGGTTGTGCTGGTTATAGTGGATTATAATATAGCATTCCTGGTCATCCTCTATGTGACGAACACAGCGTGCGAACACCACCATTTGAAGGCCGTCTCAATTACGGTGGCTACCAAGTTGGTGTTGTTAAACATTTAAACGGACCTATAGTTCTCATCTCCACCACTGCAGTGCTGCCGGTCTTGATTGGCTTTATAATCGAATAGTTGACCCCGTGTGACATAGTTTAACAGGAGTGTATTGAGCCGTTGTTATGGGGCTGGTGGAAGCGGGGCAGATGATCCATCTGTGGAGTTGTAGTCGGGGAAAATAAGGCGGCAAAGTCTGGTTAAGTCTTGCCAAGATAATTAAGGAAGAAAGACAGCCACATAAGTTAGCAGCTATCAAAGAGGCTTGTAGACTTGGGAAAAGGAAGGAACGAGACACTGTACTGAGACAAGAGCGACAGGACGTGAGGAAGCCAGCAGTGACAGGACATACTTACAAGACAGCTATTAATGTTCCCAATCGTCAACCGGGTAACAGCTAACCATAATCTCCAGACAGAGACACAGCCTGAACGGCTAAATGACACAGCTCAGAAACTGGTTGCTACTCCCAGACCCGGACTAGATGTTGCAGGGGGGCTTGCTCAGAAACTGGTTGCTACTCCCAGACCCGGACTAGATGTTGCAGGGGCGCTTGCTCAGAAACTGGTTGCTACTCCCAGACCCGGACTAGATGTTACAGGGGCGCTTGCTCAGAAACTGGTTGCTACTCCCAGACCCGGACTAGATGTTGCAGGGGCGCTTGCTCAGAAACTGGTTGCTACTCCCAGACCCGGACTAGATGTTACAGGGGCGCTTGCTCAGAAACTGGTTGCTACTCCCAGACCCGGACTAGATGTTGCAGGGGCGCTTGCTCAGAAACTGGTTGCTACTCCCAGACCCGGACTAGATGTTGCAGGGGCGCTTGCTCAGAAACTGGTTGCTACTCCCAGACCCGGACTAGATGTTGCAGGGGCGCTTGCTCAGAAACTGGTTGCTACTCCCAGACCCGGACTAGATGTTGCAGGGGCGCTTGGTTTTCTGATTGTCAATACAATGTATCGTCTGACCAAAGAAACATGTGGGAAAGGTTTGACAGAAAGTTTACCAGCCTTATCATTTGCCAATTTAAAAGAGTAAACCAGTGTCTGGCCATGATGACAAACTATTAGCAGGCTAAAATAAGGAACAAAGGCTGTAAAGTTATGCCCAGAGCGTAACAATGATAGAATGACGGTATAATTGCTATGTATTATATTGATCGGGTATGATAGTTTATATACGATACAAAATTACACATGCAGCTGTATTTATTATTTACTGTAAAGACATGCAGTCTTGGTAAAGAAAAATTTGCTACTATTTTCTTTCTAACGCAGTTTCTCTGATTTTCTCTTTGCAAAAAAAAATCTCGAATTTGGTATGATTGGCGGCTGTTTATTGTTTAACCAGATGCAGTTCAATAAACTTAAAGAATTTCATCGCATTTTATTTTTACCCATGGTATAATACTATGTTAGTTGTAAAAAAGCGCCAATATTGACCAGCACTAATTTAAGTCGCATTATCATTGGCATGAACTCACACAATTCTCTAGCGAATCTATATCTCTGTTATAAACGGTGGTATTTGAATTTCTAAACATAAATTTCATAGTTATAATTATCAAATTTCTAGCTGTTATTTTTCAATCTTTTAAATTCATGTTTTTGTTAGGGCACAAGACTCCCAGGAATTATCAATAAATATCAAGCTTCAACCATTGTTCATCCCGTTCACAGCCAGACATAAAATATCATTCAGGTATGTTTCAGGCTTTTTCATCTCAGTGCTCATACACACTATTTACCTCGCCAGTCATGGTTCGAAATCTAGTTTTAAGTGAAAGTGTAAGTTCCACACTGTGCGTGATACCAGAGCTTAGAGTGGTGCTCTGTAGACAGCTTGACAGAGCTAATCATAGTTATACAGTTCAGTGCTCCCATGATTACTTAATTAGGCCCAGAAATTGTGTAACGACCGAGCAAGATTGAATATTTTCATGGAAAATCCTCATTATCTCCAGGTAATTAATAATCCCCAATAACATTTGTACTACCAATCTCACAGACAACCGTTCTCGAACACCCATCATCCCGCACTCTCTCCCGCTCCCCGCATGCCCCGTGTTTAGGACCCTTTGCAGTACCCTCAATAATAAATACCCCGAACAATGCTCCATTCTTCACACGCTGACCGGGTCAGTTAACTGAGGTGTTTGGCGGAACAGACCCTGTTTAACATGGTCTGTTATTACTCAATCAATCAGGTTAATTAGCACATTACTGTCCGCTGTAATACTGTCATAATGAGAACGAGCGAGGGTGAGCGAGCAGGGATTTTGCAAGTCTGTTCGAGTACTTAGTAAGGGCGAATATTTCTACCGACATTTTGTTCAGAGGATCCGCAGTCTAGATATATCTCTAGACGTACATTAGATACAATACAGCTCATATAGACAGAGCTATGAATACTGTCATGTCTCCAAAGTCGAAGACGACCATGAATACCTTAAAATACCGATTCCATTTAGCTAATAAATTACTAAACCCTAAACTTTGTGGTAATCCTATTTACTTTCAAAATGGTCGTTCCAACCCTCTTATGTGATCTTCAAGATAACGAGCTCCAACTTCCATAAATCTCTGTCTGTCGGCTGTCCTCCTCAGAATAGACTTCATCAACAATAGATTGTGTCTTATAACCTTAACGTGCGAAAATCAACCACAATATTTTCCCGAATTCTTGAATCCTCATCTATGCTTTGTGCTCCACAATTAGCCAAGTTGCACTGAACTTCTAATTCTCTTAAAATAAATTACAAGTTATTGACAGTGTAAGTTGGTAACGAAGATTGTAAAGTTTAAGATGAAGGTGCCGATTTTGAAGATCGATAACTAGACAAGTCTTAATAATTTCGATTAGTCACAATTCCTACTCAAATTGATTGTCGGATCCATTAAAACATTGTCAAGTCATTTAATCTTAGTCAGATTGTGACGGTTCTGCAGCGTCAACGGTGGAACGTGGTGGAACGTCCCACTGAAGTCAACTAGCCGGGAATCACCGGCGTCAACATATTGATCTGGTAAGGATCATTAGTCGGAAAGAATTAGACCCCAAAAAAAGTGTTGACCTCCTCAAATTATTTTGCAGTAAAAAGTAGAGAATGCTCAATTGATTGATTGTGAGTGAGGTAATCCCCGATTGAGGCATATATCCGGTACCGAAATATGTCACGTAAATGACAGGATAAAATGGCGGGAATCTAAACGTGACGAAGAGTCAATCCACGTCAATAAAAGATAAAACACATATACACAATAGAGCACATCCCGTATAGCTGTAAGAAAAGGGAATTTAACAGTTGTTTCTAACAGTGCCATTTATACAATATGGAAGAAAAGATAGGCTAGAAATCATAATGACAATTCCGGCTAAAGGATGTATTTTGATGTACCTTACCGAATTGAACTTTATTTGAACGGACATCATGTGGACGCTGGAGGCCCTACTCCTAGCAGTAGCGTTTAAATTTATGTCCGTTCAAATAAAGTCTTCCATTTACGTCCAAGTTAAACTCTGTTCAAATTTTTCTCGAAAGCATTCCATTCTAAATTAGCATCCAAGAATAAGATATGACTTTCTTACATTTCGGTCAAATGTCAATTTCAAGAAAATATTTGGGATTTTTAAGTTTCAGAAATTCCTTCAACCTTCGAGCGTTTATATTAATGTCCGTTCAGAATTATATCCGTTGAGCAACATCCGGTCAAATTACGTCCGCGCCGACAAGGTATATGGTATAGCTGCAGTCATAACTCGTCATCTTATCACGAAAACTGCGATCGCTTTACGATAGAATGGATGCCTGATGGCAACGTGCGTGTGCGTGCTACCAGTATCCAGCAAAACGTGTAAGCCCAGAAAGTGGATTACTGTGCCAGTTTTCTAAAAGTTATTCGTGTTTATACCTCCTAAAGTTTGATCAGAACCTGGCCAAGGAGATGAAATGAGAGACTTATATCAAAAATAAACTCGTAGAGTCGTAGTTGAAAACTGTGATTTAAAGTATGAAGTAACGGTGAATTTAAATGGATTATCACTACCAACAGCTGCGGTACTCAACACAACGAGACAAAAATATGTAAATCTCTTTAACCAACTAGTGAACTAACCATAAATAACTCAACAACTTCTTAACTTCTAGGTTCAACTGCACGAAAAACTCCACAAATTCCTTGATATTTGCGGAGCATTAGGATTAAAATTATCGATCCTGCTCCTACTTAATTACACTTATACTTATAGTAATAATTATATGTCATTATATACAATCTACGTATAAATATTTTTGTCTTTATCGGTGGTTTTAAATGTGGGTTTGAAAAGCTAAGTTGGAACTGTCAGAAAATATCATATTCGGTTAAAAGTTAAAACCAGCTGTTCGGTTAGAACCAGTAAATGAATATTTACTTTTTCTGAAACTCTTATAACTGGGGATATGATATGAGGGGATCCCAAACATAAATTGAACAAAATATGATTTTGCTCAACCATTTTTAAACTGAGTCTTCAGCCAATCTTTAAATCTATTAAAGAATTAAGTCATGCCATATCCACCAAATCAGTAAAGCATTTTCCGTTCTTAATACTAAGAGCTTCTGCAGCCATTAAATCATTATTCTGTCGAGCACTGGTTCTGTCACGGCGGGTGATTGAATTTGACCCACTGACTATGTAAATGTTCTAAGTGATAGCGCGGAGTATAAATGTGGTGCGAACCGGCCCAAAGCCAGTAGCCACTGCACTAATGAAAATTATAGGCTGTTTTATCTTTTTATGATATACGGTTCAAGTACACCTAAATTTAGATTTCGAGAATATTATGAGTTGACGACCTAAGATTGTACATTTTTACTTATTATGACGGATATTACCTTATGGTACTGGTAGAACCAAAGTTCAAAATGTCGCAAATGGCAATGCAATATAAGCATAGCTGTATATCAGGCTATATAACACTGAAAAATCCAGCTGTTATATCAGTATTCTTTACATGTTGAGATTATCTGTCATTCGGTTTCTAACTTGTCCTGGATTCTTACAATAATGTAAGTTCAGAAGGACTTAGGACACGTTTTGTGGCTCGAACTTGTCCGTGGTATTTCAAGTTATTTCAATCATAAGGTTTGCTGACACAACTGCTTCCACCAACAGCAACAACCCTAAAACCATTTCCGGCCCACAATGTAAAACCCCACATAAATTTCTCAACAATCCATTCTCACTTCCTCCTTTAATCCCACTTCCCAACCAGCAGCCGCTACTTACAAAACCCCTAAAATAAGTAGACTCCGTTCCTAGCGGAAAGTTGGAGAGATCCAGATGCAACTGACAAGTGGAAATTAAAGTTTGTCACGCTCAATAAGAAGTGATAATGAGCTGGCCTTGTTTAACAGGGTCCAGACCATGTTAAAACATTAGGATGACCATTCAAATCCCATCACCTCCTAATTCACTTTATTACCGAGGAATTAGACACCAACTCTGAGAATTTATTACCGATAATAAATAAAATGTTTCGATTGACTAGTTTTACCGTAGATCACAATGGGCTCAATACGTATTGTGATAGGTTGCTAACTAGTCGACGGGGTGCCCTATAGCCCTAATCCTTGATTCCTAATCTCCATTGATCATGCAGTTGTATGTGTTCTCATGACTCACAAGCGGGTAACTGTTAGTCTGTAGCAGACCCGTACAGGATCACATTTTATCAGGGCACTTAGTATCCTCAATTTGGGGGGAAGAAGATAGGCAGGGCGTGGGACGAGAGTTGTATGGGTTTAATTGACTGGGATAGTATCTACTTACATGTTTTTATCTACTTGGACTAAATGGCAATTCATTTCGCTGATCGTTCTCTCTGTTGCATTCCAAATAAAACTGTAAATCAGCTGGAATGCGGATGCTTCGTGTTTTCCGATCGATTTCACAAATAACGATAAAAAAGCAATGGACCAATCCCAGGATTTCGCACCCAATTTATATTATAATCAGTACGAGGGGGGGGGGGGGGGGGGGGGGCACCCCATTACAAGACTCCGGTTATAGAACTGATCCCAACGAAAACAAAGAAATGTCAAATATAGAGCACAACGTAGCTGCTTTCTACAAAACCATACGTCAGTGAATTCAAGTAAACAAAAAGTCATTTAGAACAATTAATATGGGTCCTAACCGAGCTAACAGTGTAAGTGGCGACCCAGTGACAAGACTTTCCATCTGTATTATTAATGATCAGATAATAAAAGATTTTATGTCTCCAATTATCGGTGCTATCTGCATAAGAAAGGCCGGCACGCGCTCGCAACACACCAAAACTGCCCTTTTTCAATGACAAAGCGGGCACCAGGGGATCTTTTGTACGATGTATTGATAAAATCATGTGACCTATCCACCATTTGCCAGGTGCCCTCCCCCATTGATTGAAACTATCCTAAATCGATTCTTCGCGATTCTTCTCAAAGGAATCTATAATGATACGTTTAGATTGGCTTCAGACTTCAAGCAGTTCTAATCCAACACAATCCTGACAAACTCATTACCGTGCTCATAACTATGAAAATGTAGCCCTTGTACCGGCCTATTTGAAGTGGAGAGTTCAGAGTACAGAGTTGGAGACAATGGAACTAATAGTAGACATGCCTGTCTTGACCCGCCTGTCATTGTCTGTCAAGCGTAGGGCTGATATTATACTGTTCTTTCCCGTTATAAGTAATTCGAGGTTGGGTTGGGAGTAGATATTATGGTATGTGATATATCTGTTGGTATGTGATATAAGCTGTTAAAGACGCTAGCATCTCCGGGGACGCGGAGAGCTGAGGGAGACAGTGAAAATAATGGCACGGTGCTGAGCTGAGTAAGCAACAGCAGCAGCAACTGCAGACACCACGGTTACCGGAGAGCGAGTAGTTCAGCATGTTTCCAAGTTCAATAACATTCAAATGAGCGTTAAACATTAACCAAGCGTTTCCAGACATTCAGATATAAGACGAAGTTGTGAAGCAGCTAATCACATAACTTCTAATCGAGATAATCGCTAAACTTAAATCCTAAAGCATAATCTCTCACTTTGTCCATTTAACTTGGTTGCTACCGGAAATAATTCAAAGAATATAAACCATGAAATCAAAACGTAATTATAATATATCCTACGGGGCAAGTTATACCCTAAAATCATGCTTTTACCCTAATTCTAAAATCACGCTCTCCTGGTTCGAAAGAACAACTTAAGTGCAGTGCTGATCAGTATAAAGGCGGTGGTCACTACTCACTGTAAATGGTTTAAATATCACCCTCCTTAACACCGGCCTCCATGGTGGCCGCTCACTGTCTGCGTAACTTCCAGCGGAGGGGTACTGTTACCATGGTTACTATCGTTAATACAATCGTAGGGAGGCAGCTGCTATATTTTCCTGGGCACTTGCCATTTTTGATCTTTTCTATATGCTTTCTTTATTAATCCCAGCTTTGGATTAATTGGACGAAAGTAAACAGAACAGCTTTAAACTCACACCAACTTGCAATTAAGGAACTGAGTGAGGAACTGATAGCGAAATTCTCGGAGATGTTTGAGTAAATACCTTGAATATTGAACCAAGCGATAGCTATGAGTATGTCATCAGAATATAATATGTACTTGTAGTACGAGGTATTTTAACTCTAAGTGCTTTTTAAGTCATGCTCAATCTTAGTGAGCTCTGGAGATCGGTAACACATTAATTCAACAACGTGACACTTAATACAACCCTGCAAAAAGAACCCACGTTGGTTTATTGGTGGTTGTGTAGTATAATCGCTGGACGACAACCAGGTATTTAATCATCTCTCCTTGTGTGGTAAATGGTGTCTGGTCTCCAAGTGGGAAGAAAGCCCTTATCATCGCATGTAATTGACAGGAGCCATTTGATTTTTAATGGAGGTGGAATGTTTTTATTATTGGATCATATAATCACAACTGGATATTTATTATTTAACCATAATTAGATATATTTTGACAACATAAACGCGGAAGTTAAACAAATAGAGCTTTACAAAAGAGATACAGACACACACTTATAAAGAGAGAGAGAGGAGATTCAATTTCCTTTTCGTTTTCCTGTCCGTTAAGAGAATATGGAGCAACAGTGTGACAGTCCGTAGTAAAACCTAGAACTTTATATCATTCAGTTACCAGATGGTGTCTTCTAGAGAACGAAAGTACTTGGCCAGGCAAAGAATTCTGCTTTTCGCATTTTCACCTGAAAATGAGATCCAGTCAGTTCTGACGGTTAAAAATAAGTTTCACACAGAACTTCAGCTCCTTGAGAATAAAAACGTGCCTAATCTAACAATTTCAAATAGACAGCAAAGCCAGCCTCATTTTGAAATATAAAATACGATTCATCAGAAGGACAAGTTCCATACCTCGACTTTAGTTGCAGAGTACGTTATTTTACTCTTTTCAGGTTCTATTATTCCAGCCAGGACCTTATCGAATGTAAAAACCTGGTCATCTCCGAAGTGAGTTTCCATTTGTAACTGAAACGATAAGATAGTTAGCGTCGTGAGGGCGTTCAGTCCGTTCTGACGATTAGCATTTTGATTGGAGGTCTATGCAAGCAGCGGCCGTTAGCTTCTACTCTTATAATACGAATCAGACTTATCAATTATAGTTAGAGAAGGGGAACTGAGCCTCCACTATAGATCATGAGCCATCAGCTAATTGCTAACTCTGATTTCGATGATCAGGGCGCGGTTTAAAGTTAACTACAAGATAAATTGGTCAATTACGAGCCAATTATGAAGCATGTTAAAAACGTCACTTACTTTAACAGCGTTACAGTTGACGGTGCACAGTTCAGGTTTTACTTTTTTAGCGTACACAGTAAAATTGACAGTGTCACCGGTTTGATGCCAGTCGTAACGGCATTGTACCGCCTGTTGGGATGAAGTTTTTCAGAATACATCCCTTGAGGGGGGACATTAATCATAAAAGCATTTACCACACTTACTACTTACTACTATTAGATCATACTCAATGTATACGTTGTTCATAACCTAGCCGATTTTGCTATTATAAACTAAAAATAATCTCTCGATTAAAGGTGGTGAATGACGAAGCTCCCTTAATTCCA
The DNA here is from genome assembly GCF_026151205.1 of Bolinopsis microptera. Taxonomy (NCBI): domain Eukaryota; kingdom Metazoa; phylum Ctenophora; class Tentaculata; order Lobata; family Bolinopsidae; genus Bolinopsis; species Bolinopsis microptera. The sequence goes on from NC_087074.1 coordinate 4,008,942, forward strand.
CCATGACCAGTCTAATGAAACTGGCGGGAATCCACTCTTTGGACTAATGATACGGTGACGAAAATTAGTATCTCGAACAAAAACTTTGGACAGAAGGCTTATTCATGTAGCATCAATTATCTCATTCGGGCCAGGAACATGATTTTGTTTTGGATGTAATTGTCATAGAGAGCTGGAGCCGGAACCACATATTTTCACCATGACCCTGGACCACAGATTTTAATGCAGCACCAAGCTCAAATTAGAGCCTGTTATGGACGTAAGCTACTTTATTTAATTGTCAATGCGAGTTTATTTAATAAAAGCGATGAAAACAATGATAATCCATCATTCATTGAAATATTGCGACTTGTCAAGGCCAGAAAGATAAGGTTTTGATGGGAATCCGTCCAATAGCCATGATATTTTGAGGCTAGGTGTCATCTTATGCATAATTTTGGGGAGTAAAACATAGATTGTACCTTTTTTTGTGATGAATCTCCCCAAAGATGAGTTCCCTTCGTACACCCCTTCTGTTTCAAAAAATCATTGAAATCCGTAGTTTTTTTGTTGCAACAAGACCAATACTTCATTCCTGCAAAAAGAACCAATATTGTGAAGATCAAATAACTTAGCAGCTAGATTTATGGTAAAATTTGAATGAATCTATCAACAATTAATCCAGATGTAGAAGTATTTAATTCAATCTTCACTTCACTTCCAGTAAAATAAAGCTGAATCAAAGATAACCACTAAACAACAACAAATAACGGTCGAATAAAGGTTAAATTGGAATCTTACCCTCGTGGAATATGGGGCACCCGGGATGATGCTCACATGTTCCCTCATAATCTTCTTCGTCACTGACATCCACTTTAGCCTTCCCACATCCCTTCCTTTGACAGATCGACTCTTTCGTAACCACTTCGTCTGTAATTAAACCAGGATAACGAGCAAATAAACATAAACTTAACTCATACAATGGTGGCAAGTAGTTGAGTTAACATATTATTGTGATGTAGAGAGAAAATGGACATCGCTAGTATAAAATATTGGTCTTTACAGTTTACACTTTTTAAATTTATTGGTAAAGCAGACTTGGTTTCAATAGTTCTACTAGTAGTTACCAATCTTATCAGAAACAGCAAGCTTGTCGAGTAACTTCCTCAGGGAAGCAGACACACTGCTAGGTAGAGGAATCAGGGGCTCCTCCTCGCTTGGTCGCTCCACCCTCTCCGGTGGTTTAGGTGCTTCTGGTGGCGGTGTTATTTCCTTATCTTCTTTTGCTGGCTCTTCCGGCTTCACATTGTTGTGCTTGCCTTTACAGCAACCCTGATTGTAGTTTTAGAGTTAGGGATATAGATAATATTACATTGAATGGCCTCAGTCCACAATTATCTGAGACTTAATTATAAGGAAAATTTGCTTTATAAAATGCTTATTTCAGGTAAGCTACCGCTTAATTTTAAAAATCCGACTCTGGAAAAATCCTGGAGTTTGGACCGAATTTAAAGCCAGATCAGCTGAAATCTGAACTTTTATGCCAGACGAAAGAATAGAAGCTACCGCAGATCGATTATCTTTTCGTGATCGTCGAATCAGCTACTTTCTAGGAAAAGTTTAGAACTTTTGAACTGTTGCATTGCAGAGAACGAAGTCTCTTTGTTTCTGATTATGGAGCCCTAACAAATTCTGATACGTGATATGCTACGGAAGCAGTGCACTGAGCTTCATTAATAATTCATATTATATATATGGTCGGTGTTTGAATAACGTGGTAGTTCTCAACTGGCGTTGGCGATGGTGTTGTTATTATAATAAGGCCACCAATATTCATATCTGGAATCATCGACGAAACAAGGGGCGGTGGATCTATTGTAAGATAATGGATATGGAACGGTTCATTAAGCATTGAGGCAAACTTGGTAGAGGGTGACGGTGTTCATTGTTAATAATTATACTTACAAAACCCACATCTTTATATCAAGCAATAGAATTCATGGTGTGCGGGAAGTCAAAACACACCTTTGTTTTCAATCCTATCATGACCAATGAGTAATGACTAATGACTATCATCATTATGCTTATAAAATGCTCATAATATGCTCATAATGCATAATTTGTTAAATATGTATGTCAACCAAATGCACACTTCACAGGCGGCTGTGATTTCTCAGCAAGATTCGTGTTTATAATCAAACGTGATGAAAGAATCAGAATCTTATCTAAACTCAAATAACAAATAATAAATACGAAAAAAGAACTAACTTTGATGTTGAGGAACTCTGTGAAATCTGTTGTCTTCTTTTCACAGCACGACCAGCTTTTGTAGGCATCATGAAACACGGGTGCTCCGCAGTGGAATACACATTCATCTGCAAGGAGGGGGTCACTGGGAGGGGGTCACTGGGAGGGGGTCACTGGGAGGGGGTCACTGCAGAAAGGGGATGCAAGGATCACAAACATGGCTGAGTTTCTACATATTGTAATTATTTTTAATCAATTTGGTTTGGACACATAGTAAGACAGCACAAATATAGGTGAATTCTTCGTATATTTACATCACTAGCCTATAAAAATAAAATTAGGTTAGACTAATGAAAGCAATTTAAAAGTTAACAACTTGAAAATTTAAAACAGATTTTAATCTGAAACTTTACTAAAGAGCTCAATGTGCTAGGTAGAATGGACAACAGAGCATAACAGATTATTCAGCGAGTAACTACAATCCTATTTAACCCAAAAATATTAGTTCTAAATTTTGAAATAAGAATGCTCTCTTCTCTATCAAGTGCTGTTGGTCGGACTTTTCTTACTACACCTAATTTAAAAACTCCCATAGTGAAATCAGATTTATGCGCTAGAAAACAATGCATGGAAAGTGCCGACTTCTCAAATGACAATTCATTATCAATTTTAAACTTGTTTCTGTGTCCATTCATTCTGATATGAAATGGAGAAACCGTTTGGCCGAAATAGGTATCGTCTTTTAGGCTCTGGGGAAGTTTATTACAAATTTGGCATTGGGCGACATAAATTATATTGCTGTCCTTACATGTCAACCGGAAATCCAGAGTTAAATCCAAACCATTGACAGTGATAACTTCGTTGGAGTTGAACAGTTGGGGACAGGTTGCACAGCCTCTCCCGCCACAGTTTTGGCTGACGGTGAAAGAATCCGTTTCGGAGCACGAACTGAGTTTTCTATTGCGCACTACTGTGTTGCCTATAGATGGCTGTTTACGTAGTGCAAACAATATCTGTACGTCTCCGCATAATTGTTTGATGTCCTCACTAGTAGAGTGTACCAACTTCCTAAGTTCAGTGACCTCTTTGAAAAATTTCACTGAAAAGACAACTTTGTCAGTGATTGGCTTCTTATCTTCCCTCTCATACAAATCGTGTTCTATTGATCTCAAGACTGCTTCAGGCTCTGTTTCCGTTAAGGTCCCCTCCTTGTGTCCACTTTTCATTAGGTCTTCTTTAAGTTCCTCCAGGTCCTCCACACATGTGTGATCCTGCGAATTTCGCTTGATCACTCGGATCATCTGTGAGAATACTACTGATTTAAAGACGTGGTTTGGGTGGAAACTATCAGTATTAAGGTAAAGCCTGGCATCAGTCTCTTTCTTAAATAGTCTGTAGTCGATGTTGTTGTTCTCCCCCAGGGAGAGTTCTACATCCAAGTAGTTAACTGATTTGCCAAACTGACAATCACCGAACTGAATTCCAAATCGTTTTGCGGCTTCATTTAGTTTCGACACAAAAAGATCAAATTGCCTCCTGGAGCCCTTCCAAATTCCAAAGACATCGTCGATGAAGCGTCGCCAGAATAAAATAAGACTCCATAGCTGTATCATTTCAGGCCAGATGTTGATGAATAGCACCCAATGAAGCATGATATCAGCGACTTGACGCGAAATACAATTTCCAGTTGGGATACCCTTTTTGCCTGTGTACACATTTTCTTGAAAAGTGACAAAGGAGTTTGTGAAGATAATCTCCGTGAATGTTTTCAGAATAGCCTTTCGTTTATCAATCATAGTACTACCGTTCAGGGCATGTTCCAATGCAGACATAGCTATTTCAGGTTTTATGCTTGGATACAGACTGATCACGTCTAAAGTAAACAAGTTGATGGTGCTATATTTTGACATGTCTGCCGATTCATTAAGGTTTTTTATGTTACTGAGAAGGTCTGGTGTATCCAGGAGAAACTCCTGTTGGCAATAAATCCTACTTATATCTGTTAGGTATGGGCTAACCCACTTTTCTAGCCTGTAAAGAGGGCCCTCCTTAGTGGCATGGACAAGCCTGGTAGGGGGAACTATTTTCCCCTCAATCTGTTGTGGACTTAATTTATGCAGCTTAAATAGAGGGTACACATAAGGGACTACTGGTTTGAATACATGTGCATGCATTTGGTTATTATTTTCATTAAGTCCAGTAATTATTTTTAATATTATATGAGACTTTAAAAACAGTATGTATACTATGAAACAAGGCAACACTACAAATTTATTTCATAGTATTTCAGAGGAAACAATTCATGTATAGTTATAACAAATTCAAGGATTTCTGTAGAATTAGGAAGATAAAAGGTTGAATTCACGATATTACTAAATCCTGGTAAACATCAGCTGAGTAACTCAGACAGTTTTCTAACTATTTATTAAGGCCGAAAATAATGCCGTATATAGTGGTACAAAATAACAAGATTCAATCGTCTCACCCTCCGCATTTTCTTGAGGGTTGAAGCCTTTACCACACCCCTTGTTATAGCAGAGCACCTCGTCGTCCGCTGTCATTTTCTATCTTCTAGCTAAAAATATAACATTAAACCAGTGGCTGTCAGCTGTCATTTTCTATCTTCTAGCTAAAAATATAACATTAAACCAGTGGCTCGGAGCCGTAATTAACTAATTAAGTCAAGTAAATAGACTGGATAATTCAAGTTGCAAGAAAACTGTGCACTGGTCTTTAATCGAGTTTACCTATGTTGTTAACTTGTACATTTTTAGAGCTGAGTCAGCTTAATTGGGTGAAAACTTTAATGTGCATCTGTAAAGTGTGAGCATAAATCAAATTTAGGCACACTCTTGACAGAAAATGAAAGGCTAACAAGTAGAATAAAACACGATGGTAATTCATAAGATTAAGATATTCAATAAATTACAAATTTTAAAACACAAAGTTTGAACTTCATAATAATTGTATTAATCCAAATCATCTAAAATCCGAACCGAACACGCGATGTGAGTTAATTGATCTTTAGTTATGTATCTTGAACAATGGAGATTTTTAACTTGATCAATTTCCATTTCGTAATCATCTTCTGGCTGAGTTTTAGAACTAAGATTGGTAATAACTTCATTTTGAAGCTGATAGGAGTCCAAAATTGGGGCTACACTCTCAAAGTCCAAAGAAGGGGTTATACTCTCTGGAATACATCCAATAGGTAAACACTCCCAAGAAACGCTATCACACGTCACAAATCTAGATCCCATATTATCTGCCCCACTAATTGGAGACTGTTTCTCAAGCTGCTTCAATACATTTTTAAGGTTCTCAACTTGCTTAGAAATGTTATCGTGATCGAACGGAGCACTGGATTTCGGTAGAAAACGAATTTCAAGCAGGTTGCGCAGTTTAGCATACTTGCCCGTCACGTGATCACCGCAGTGGTGAAGAATAACGTTCGATAACCACCATGTATTTTCGTCGTTCTGATTTTTCAGCAAAACATCAACATACAAGCTGTGCTGATTTATACTGGGATCTCCAAACAGATCTCAGAGATAATACTCTCAACAAACTTGGTAATTTTAAGACGATGCTGAAAGTTAATTGCATAATTTTCACATAGCACGTAGATAATGTGAGCCACAACATTTGGCTTGTTCTTGTCAAGTTGAACCAGCAAGGGTTTCCATGTCGAGAACGAGAATGAAGTGTCTTCAAGACACTTTACAAGCCGAACAGGTAGTAAACTCAGTTCATACTGGGACAATGACGAGATCTGTTCCACAAGAAGTGTAATTTCAGTTTTATTAGTCTTCTTCCCTGCTCTCTTCATACCTTCAAGTCTCTTCTGGAGCTCCATGTAGCCGACCAAACACTCCTGTACCTTGCGTTCTGCGTTCTCCAGACACTGGTTCTGAGGTTTCCAGTACTTCTCCTCCAACCAGTAGAGTGCATACTGAGCAGCCATTCTCAGCCTCTCCCGACACGGTAAGGACTTGTGGGTGCCCTCGTGTCGGATATCTATGATCCAGTCTGGTATCCCGATCCCCGCAGCCACGCTGGCTACAGATCTTGCGAACACCCCACCTTGGGCTCGGTCTATGTTTCCGTTAACGAACCTGATGATAGCGAGACTGTACACAGATATCTGAGCGGTCTTGTCTCCAGATTCAAGAGAGGCTGCTACCAGTTCCCCGGTACACTCCACGGAGAGAGGGAGTCGTTGTGATCTGGCTGACCACATGCTCACGAAGGAGAGACCCTCTCTTTTGGAGGGCTCGTCTGGGGAGTAGAGGAGGGAGTACACTTTCTGCCATTCTGAAGGTGATGTCCAGGGATCTAGTTTGGGTGGGGCCATCCTGAGATAATGTTATGTGAGTCATGATATAGAACTTGGGAGAACAAGCCATCCTTGATTGATACGATGTATTGTGACTATCATGAAAATAACGGAATCGGTTCTGTCCAAAAAGTACACAAGCTATACAAATGGTACAAATACATAAAAGTTACTACGTTATAAATGATATTTTATACAATTAAACGCAATTAAATAGAGGAAGTATGATACAATTGTTTCTTGACTGGTCTCAATGTTACAATAAAGCGTGGTGTTTAGGTTCTTTGACTAAACATCATTTTCATGACTCTATGGTTTCTAACAAGAATCAGTTTGAAAGGAACTACTAAAATCTTTAACCCAAAAACTTCCAATAAAGTTTTTACAATACCTCAGAACTCAGAAAATTTAAAGATGAAGATGCTACAGACGAAAGTCAAGGATATATAAATTCTACTTGTTTATTAATTGAAATAAACCAATAAAAACTCGACAAAAATGGGTTCACATGTACGGTAAAACTTGATATTTAAAAATTACGGATAAGGGGTCGGTCACATATTACGTAATCACTTTTTGGCCGGCATAATTATCTAGCAACCCCATTCACTTCCCTCAGTTACTAGTACGTAATATGTGAACGACCCCTGAAACTGTCACTTCATACCAAATTAGTTTGTACAAATACAAAATTATCAACATGATTTAATCGAAAAAATAGAATTACTGTAATTCAATTATGTTTGTGATAAACGTCATCAAATGTTTTCCAAAACACCTTTTAACAAAATCCCTTCCTTTCCAGGAATTCGGGGATTTTTCTGAGCTATCTTGTTTTAGATCGCTCACTCGTTTTATAAGTTTATTTCTATTTCTAACAAAAATGAATGGTAGCTGTGATGGGCTCCTCGTGCAGAAATGCAAGAATATCTTCCTTCTCGCATACACTCGTGTGAGCTTGGAGAAGCATCATGAGCGGGCGTTGCCAGGTAACTAGCTATCCCGTGAATGGAAGCTTAGTTCAAATAATAAGAAATACAAATTGTCCGCTAAACTCTTCCATATCAGTCTTGGCCTTTTTTTTATAAATTACTGAGTCTTACAAGAATTCTTTGGTTTCGGACTGTCTGTCGTTTTTTCGAGATCATCTTCTTCATTTTTGTTAGAGTTTTCATCTAAAACAGCTGGGGCGCATTGCGCCACTTCAAATTTGCAGGCTGATTTCCTGTGAAGCTGCAGCACCCATTTCATATCCTCTGTCGACTCTTCCGCTAACTTCTCCAGAAAATCAAATAGTTGCTGAAAGAGATCAGGGCTGTAACGGCTGCAAAGTGAGAGCTGACAGTGTTCTAGCAGATATTTGCACTCGTTTGATATCACTGTTTTGTCCACCCCCAATTGCTTTACAAATTGTTCTCTTAAAGGTAAAAGTATCAGATCTACTTCATCTCCAGCAAGTTCAACAACCATATCAAGGTGATAGTCAGATAGTGTCTCAATACCAGCTAAATACTTCCCAATAAACATCTGCTTACTGTTGCTGGTTGCTATCTTTCCTAGTGCAACTTCCAAAAAATTACGCTCCTTAAGTTTTGATAAAACGTAGGCTGCCTCCTCAAACACAAATAATAAGTCCTGGTAAGGCGGCAAAATGTCAGGTATTCCGTCGGTAAACTCAGAAAACATTTGGAAGCAGCTGATTTGTAACCACGTCACTTTGAACGCGTGAGCAATCTTGTTGAGGTCCCTAAACATCTCTCCAGATACTACTGGCAACTTGCCCGTGTATGCAGCTTCAACAAAATACCTAACTGATTGTTCACTAAACTCCTCCATATCTATCGTGAGTAGCTCTAGTGTTGTGGTCATGTGATGTATCACAGGACTGTTCAATGACAGGATGGCAGAGTTTGCCCGAATCTTTGCTCCCTGATTTGCTACCAGTTCTATGTTGTTATGAGTGACTGAGTCCAGAAGTTCAATACCAAAGTTCATCGGAACTACAGCATCTTTGGCTGCTGAGTTTATCAATGTTAGTGTTTTACCGACTTTTTACAGGGGGCCTCAGCTCATCATCCTTAAAAACACTCCTTTTATCATCAGATACTTCAACTGATCTGAAATCTTGTAAGGGGTCCGTGTTACTTATTTGTAAGTTTTCAAGAGATGACTGTGTTTCGCATATTTCATTTTTGAGAGTTGATTTCTTTTTAGATTCTGATCGAACGTGATCTTTCGTAGATATCTGTGATGGATCTTTTTTCTTGTTCTGTAAATTCTTATTGTTCAGTGGCTGAGAATTTTCATCAGTCTGTGATGGAGAATTAACGTCCCTGTTTTTATGAGCATTCTTTATCTGTGCAATCTTAGCTGTCGTATTGGGTACATGAGACGTATTGGCCTGTTCGTTTTCCGGTCTCTTTCTTGTGTGGCTTTGTCCAGCCTGATTCTGTACTTGGTTCCCATCTCCTGATTGAGCTGGACTTGGTCCAATGATTGTATTCAAAGGTGGTATTCCATACAACATAGGGGGAGGTATAAGAGGGGGTCTCTGAGGAAGGCTGTGTGTTGGAAAAGGTATCATCGGATTGCTTAGATCACTGTGAAAATATAGATGGTGACCATTTTGCCCAGGAGGAAAATGCAAATCGTTTCTTGGTTCGACTATCTCAGGTCGCCAGGGGCCATTTCTTCCCTTGTATCGACCACGTCCCCCTCTTGCATTTCTTCGTCTTTGGCCTCTTGGAGTTCTCGAACGAGGTCGAGAACGATTGGAATTAGTGCAGAATACTTCATTTCCACGATGACTTTCTCGGTCACTTCCATCGCTAGTGGCCGGCGGTTGCTCTTTCTCAGACATAATCTCACGGCCCACGCAGATAGTTTCAGCTATGGTGACATTTTGACCTGCAATAATTGATATTCAATATCAATTGTAATAGTGTGGTATTAAATACAATATATATTTTGAAAAATCAATCTCAATGCCTAATATTTTGTAAACTTTCTGTAATTTTAAAGGTGATGTCCACGGGTCCAGCTTAAATTAGGTGGGGACATCCTGAGATAATCTTATATTATACAGATAGATTGTGATTCATCTTACGACAAAGCGATAAAGACAAAGTATAGCAATTAGTGAATTAGATCAAATATTCTCGACTCTGTCAGCATAATGATTGCATAATGCATAGTATAGTGCTGTCACTGTCAGCATTATGCTTGCAGTTTCGCCGGTAAAAACAGGTTATAACAATTTTAACTACAAAATCTGTATAAAAAACCAACAAAGGGGGCAGCAAAAAATGATTTAATCAAAGCATCAAACATCAAAAAATTAAACTTGGATTAAAAAGTGGGGCGGTGAATCATATTTGTTTTGACACGTGTCACTGATTTGAGGATTAAATTTTAGTCATCCGTCACTGTCAGAAAATACATGGCTCCCCTATTGTAAGTACTTTTCATTGTCACAAAATTATCAACTGGATAAAATCGAAATTGGAAATGTAACTTAGAAAACTTTGCTTACAACGCACATTAAAATTAAATTTGTCTCAAACTTTAATCTCGATTGCAGTCATCTCCCCTACCCCAGGCCATCTGGATTATCCGAATTTTTCCAGAACGGCCATATACCTTTCTTTCCAGGATTAGGAGCTGCCGGGCGGGTTGGAACATCAGGAATGTTTGTTGGTTTCCTGTGAAGTTGTAGCACCCACTTCATGTCCTCCTTTGACTCTGCAAGTTTCTCCAGTATATCAAACAGTTCCTCAAAGAGGTCAGGGCTATAGCTGCGGCAGGATGAGAGGTCACAGTTTTCTAGCAGATATTTGCATTCTTCTGATATCGCTGTTTCTTCCACCTCTTTCTGTTCTACAAATTGATCTTTTAAAATACTCAACTGCTTTGAAAGTAAGTGTTCTTTCAAAGGCTGAACAATCAGATCTACTTCAGCTCCTGCTATTTCTATAACCATGTCAAGGTGATAGTCAGATAGTGCCCCAATATCCTTTAAATACTTCCCAATAAACATCTGCTTGCTGTCACTGGTTGCTACCTTTCCGATTGCCACATCCAAAAAATCACGCTTTCTTAGTTAGGACAAAACGTAAGCTGCCTCCTCAAACACAAATAACAAGTCCTGGTAAGGGGGCAAAATGTCAGGTATTCCATCGGTAAACTCAGAAAACATTTGGAAGCAGCTGATTTGTAACCAGCTCACTTTGAAAGCGTGAGCGACCTTGTTAAGGTCCCTAAACACTTCCCTAGGTATTGTTGGAAACTTGCCCGTGTATGCAGCTTCAACAAAATACCTAACTGATTGTTCACTAAACTCCTCCATATCTATCGTGAGTAGCTCTAGTGTTGTGGTCATGTGATGTATCACAGGACTGTTCAGTGACAGGATGGCCGAGTTTGCCCGAATCTTTGCTCCCTGATTTGCTACCAGTTCTATGTTGTTATGAGTGACTGAGTCCAGAAGTTCAATACCAAAGTTCATCGGAACTACAGCATCTTTGGCTGCTGATTGGTTTATCAATGTTAATGTTTTACCAACCTTTACAGGAGGCCTCATCTGATCATCCTTGTAGACACTCCTTTTATCGTGTGATCCCTTAATTGATGACGAACCATCCTTCAAATTCGAGACATTATTTTCATCCACTGATGTTTCGTCTTTTCTTGAAACTTGCATGGGGCTTTTGACACTTGAATTTACAGTTATACTAAATTTTTCAAATGATGATCGGGTTTCGACCAAATCCTGGATGTACTCAGCTTGTATCTGTCCAGGCTGAGATTTACTGGACGTTTTATCGTCCAACTTATTTTTTCCAAAATCACTAGCTCCAGATTTGCAGTTCTCCTCAGAAACTTGTGCAGCTTTTGAATGATTCAAAGGGACACCTTTGAACTGATCATTGTAAAAATGTTCATGATAACCTATGTTCGGGCCTAAGTATTGATGCCAAGGCGGTATCCCGTAAGGTATTGGAAATGGAGGATGCACTGTTGAATGGGCGTCTGGAGGGAATGTTTTCTGAGGATGAGTCCTATTCATATCGCCCACAGAGTAATAATTTCTTGGACTGAAAATCGTCGTTGCTTCGACTCGCCCTGGTTGCCTCTCGCTATTTCTTCGGTAGTTTCGTCCCCTTCCTCTTGCATTTCCTCCTTCTTGGCCCCTAGGCCTACGATTTCTTACACGGTGCTGCAAGTGTGAATGATTGGAATTAGTGGCTGATCTTTCACTTTGATGCCCACTGCCACTCACCGCTCCACCATAAGAGGCAGACGGTTGCGCTCTTTTAGGCATACTTCTATTAAGTCTCAATATACATCGTTTTAAGGAGCAGTCAGAGATGTGGAAGTGAGAGTTTTCAGCTATCCAAAGGTGTCATTTTAACCTGTAATAGATGTATCATCATTGTCATAATGATTTTAAATTTTAAAAGCATGAACAGCAAAGGAGGTCGACAATGTGACAATTTTATTTGCATTGGCAAGAAGCAACGATAAAAACAATGATAAAACCGATACAAATAATAATTTGTTGCATGTTATAAATTAGGACGCAATGTAATTGTATATATTTTTCTAAAATAGTAAAATTGTCTCTTGACCGGTCTCAACGAAATAAAAAACAATGCCAAAAATTAAATAACGGGAAAAAATACAGAGATCCGGTCAAGGAAACATCAAATCCAAGTATTCTTATGCTTATTTTTTGAAATGAACAAAAAATAAAAACCGTATAAAAAACGGGTACAAAAACCTGGTACATATATTATGCACGTCGTTGAAAATGTATTGAAATTTAATTATAACATTACACTGTTGTTTTATGAAATGTAAAATTGTTAAGGAAATTAAATAAAAAAGTAGAAAGTAAAATTAAAAACTATGCTTACTATAAACATTATTAAAATTGGGGAAAAAACAACTTCCTTACAGTTTGGTCAACTGGTTTAGCTGATTTTTTTGCGAAGCTGCTGTATTCATGTCGTGTCCCCATTAGTTAATTCGAGGATGTTTTTGGAGCACATCATGTTTTTGGAGGACCTGAAATAAATCCTCGAAGAGACCAGGGTTGGTGCGGCGACAGGATGACAGGTCAATGGTTTCCAGTCTCCAGCGGTGAAAAAATCGAAATTATGCGGTACCGCACCCGACTATAAAGGTAAAATGTGCGGTAAGGTGCGGTAAATTTTTATCAATTATGCGGCAAATGTGCGACGATTTTTTCGAAATTTGTGCGGGAATTGTGCGGTTTTCTTTTGTATTTTCTGAAGGACTTTGGAAATTCTAAACGTATAACCGCCGCTCTTATCAAAAATAGGTCTGTTTATGTGTTACTGAGGGTGTAGTTCTTTACTAAGTCCATGATTGAACCTATATTGAGATTCAGTTATCTGAGAACAGTGACTTGATCTGGTAGAGATCAGGAGACAGTTATTTGAAGACGCCTCTTGATAGAGTCGATCAGATCCCATGCGTGATCGCAAATATGTGACACGCTTGTTGGCATTGATCGTCAGTACTTGTAAACCATTTGATCCAAGATCCATTAAGCCCACTATAAAGCCAACGCTACAACGAATAGAACTCATTACCCGATAAAAAGGTCTGCAGGTATGATCGAAGTACGGTAACGACGAGGGTTCCATAACGGCCTGGGTCACGGTCCCGAAAGGGCCTGGGTCACGGTCCCGAAAGGGCCTGGGTAACGGTCCCGAAAGGGCCTGGGTCATGGTCCCGAAAGGGCCTGGGTCACGTGGTAACCGGGTCACGTGGCCTAGGCATGGGTTCCAAAAGGGCCTGGGTCAGGGTCCCGAAAGGGCCTGGGTCAGGGTCCCGAAAGGGCCTGGGTCAGGGTCCCGAAAGGGCCTGGGTCACGTGGTAACTGGGTCACGTGGCCTAGGTATGAGTTCCAAAAGGGCCTGGGTCAGGGTCCCGAAAGGGCCTGGGTCACGTGGTAACTGGGTCACGTGGCCTAGGTATGAGTTCCAAAAGGGCCTGGGTCAAGGTCCCGAAAGGGCCTGAGTCACGGTCCTAAAAGGGCCTGAGTCACGGTCCTAAAAGGGCCTGAGTCACGATCCTAAAAGGGCCCGACTTTTAACATATTTTGGTTTTTACACTCGAAAATCTTAACGCGAAAATTTCAAAATTATGCGAAATTACGCGGAAAAATGCTAGATTATGCGGAAATATGCAGAAAATTACAAAATGTGCGGAAGTGTGCGGAAAACAATAAATTATGCGGAAATGTGCGGAAAACGGTAAATTGTGCGATCCCGCACCCATCGCACCTAATATGTGCCTCTGTTTCCAGAAGACACTTCCATTCTATGGATACCACTCTTTTATCCACACCTAACTGTTTTAAGGTTGATTGTTTTTCTTGCGTGGAGCCTTTGTCACTGACAGTTAAACTTAGTGTTTCAAGTAATGACTGCAACTGAATTTCGCCTGAATCATCCTTCTTTTTTTCAGATACATTATTCTGAGTTGTTTCATTTTCATCATTTTTTAGCTTAGCCTGTTTAAAATTATTCTGTGACTGAGCATTGTTCTTCCTCTCCGAATTCTTGGTTTTTGGTCCCCTCGGTTGTGGCATTGGTCTTACAGGAAGAGTGTGAGTAGGGTAAGTTTTTAGAATACTCAGAGCGTTGGGGTCTCTCTGATGGTATTGGAGATGGTGAATGTCAGTCATCAAAGCACTTGGAGGGAAATAGTTCCTCTGTTCGTATTTACCCCTACTTTGTCTACGTCCGCCTCTCGAATTTCCTCGGCCACGTGAATCATTTGTCAGTGCCATTTCGACCTAAACGTACAAAAATCAATATTGTCATCGTGAAATTTTGTATGATCAACGGAGAATTCAACATAACCTTCAATATTTATGTCACAAGAAGTTGAAGTAAAAAACTGGGAAATTGGCATAATGATTCAAATCGAAATGATATTCAAAATATTTACAGTGTTTTCTTTTTTATAAAATCTCAGCGAGCATAATAGATAAATACAGGGTGGGCCAAAAGTCAGTACCCATACGTTGGCCTTTATAGCTCAGTCACTGAGTGCCCAATTAAAATAATTCTTTCTGGACTCTGGTATGACTTAACTTACCACCACTGGTTCGAGGAATTTGTCAACTCGAAAAATATTCGCGTTCATTTTTTCAAATTAGAGATGTAGCTTCTCAGATGACCGAGATACGAAGCATAACGAGTTTATTCATTACGTGTCATCAGGTGATCGGCTTACCTAATCACGTGATAAGGTGACCCCGTTAACCACCCCGTTAAACATTATGGGAATCGTTAAGGCTGCCAAATTAAGGTGTCGTGTCACATAATCACCCAATCAATTTTGGTAACGAGATACACAAAATGTTTGATAACTTCGTCATTTCTAATTTGTTTAATGTTTAATACTTTGATAATCTATCGTCTCTGAAAAAATTAGGCGTCCAGCATGTTCAGAGTGAACAATAAAGGTGTTTTAATATTGAATGGGCGTGGTCTTAAAATATTCGAATTTTAAAATTTTGGCGACTAAGGCCTCGAACAAGTAGGTACAGTATGCCATCTGCAAAGCAACAACTCTCAAATATAAAACACGGCCGAGGTATAAGACCCAACGTATGGGTACTGACTTTTGTTGGCCCACCAAGGATCGATCCAGTTTCACCAGAATAATAATATTTTTAACAGGAACAAATTCAGTTGTCGACTCTTGGCACTAATTTATTTCAATTAACATTGATTTATGCGTCTAAATCTTAAATCTTTAAAAGATCCAGGACCCAAGCCAAGCTAAAAGTAAATAGTGAAGATAAGTTCTTTAACTTAAACTCTTAAAGTTAAAACATAATACAGCATGGGTGGATTTTTAATAGCTTGCTTATCAGTGTCATCCCTTATTCCCATGTTACCAGCTACTTGGCAAGGCCTCTGTCAGTATTGTAACCCTGGTAATGAGTTGGGAATGTGACTAGTGACATCTTCTTCAGATGCTCGAAGCTAGCACAATGCTGCTCGTAGTTTGTTATGCTCTTACAGTGCACTTGACATTTGGGACAGGACAGGTTCTTTCTTACCTGACGGAGTAGATTGAGGTGAATTATCTGGTCTTGAGTTCCTTAACTTAACTAATTTTAGTTGTGTTGTCAAATAATACAGTGAGATTGAGATTGGATAGAACCCGACCAAGTCATATTATGACCTTCCCGTGTTTATTCCAAGCATTGAAGATGGACGGATCTGGACGGAAACAAGTACTTTTGTGAACTATTTATAAAAAGGAAGCTCCATTTAAGAAACTTACCCCACTGTTGCCACAATCCACATTACCCATCACGGTGTCAGCCTCGTCCGTTAGAGCTGTAAGTTTCTTCATGTGCTTTACACCCTTCATGTGCAGGTTGAAGGAGGACTCAGTTCTACAGTCCACACTTAGGGGAGAAGTCGGATTAATACCTTTCCTTTTGATTGTAGGAAATACAGTATTTAATAGATGTGGGTACTGGTGGCGAGGTGAACCACATTTTATAGACTGTGATCAACCAATCATCTTTCAGTGTTGACCAATCTAAATGATATTTCCATGGATCAATATTCAATAAAATGTTTCGTGAAGGGATGTTATATTGGGTATAATTAACAACTTCCCTACTATCGAGACAAACTATCTTCCAAAATCAATAAGAAGTAAGAAGATGCAACAGACAATCCTTTTAACAACAAGTTACCCAAAATATCGACTATAATATCCCCCAAGTGATTAAATACTCACAGAATATCAGAATACTAAATTTGCTGGACACAGAGATCCCGCCTCACAACTAACCTGCAAACATCACAGAAGAACTTGTTTGTAATTTCTGAAGCATCCAGCTCCTCCCTATCATCATTCTCCTCATCTCCTTCAGTCTCCTTTTTGTCCCTCTTGGCTACCTTTAGTGCAGGTCCCTGGGTATGCTCCTTTGAGGAGAGGTGTGCCAGTGTGTCCGCCCCGGTAGGGCACGACACGTCACACATCTTGCAGCAGAACACCTCCTGGAATGGGATGATCATTGTCAAAATTGTTACAATTAATCTTATTTGAATTTATACCATCAATTCTCACAAAACTATCACGTGACAGTTACTGTCACGATAGTTTTGTGGCAAAGCATGGTCGTATATAGCATAATCAACGGAAACCTTGTACTACAACTTCTCCCAATTATAAGAACTAGAGGATACTAACGGTATTGTTCTTTGGCCCCGTGGCTCCAGCGGAAGTTTCAGCCGCGATATTGGTCTTGTTACGGTGCTTTCTACTCTGACTGTGTTGGATGAACGAGTGTTGTTTTTGTACCACCACCGAGCACAACTGAAGTTGTTAATTTAACAACTTTAAAAGTTTTATTTACGTATATTTTCAGGCTGATGACAATGTTGTATATTGAAATATATTCCGGATCAGTAACTTTAAAAGATATAGTAAATCAAGTAAGCCAGTATAAAGGGTTTCTAAGACGCCACATGTTTGGGGTTATATATTGGTATCAGTATGAATTGAAGCATACTGAATATAAGGAGCAAGTGCTCTAGATGTTACCTTGCATTCGAATCGTCCGTCCTCACGTACAGCTTCAGGTGGGATACCATCAGAAGGTAAACCTTGGCAAATCAGTCATATTATTACAAGACATGAGGTATTTAATCAAAAATGTAATGTTGTTTAATTTCTTAAATATCGACGCGTCAGCGCTTAGCTAGCTTGATTCAATAAAGACTGACACTAACATTCAATTCTTCACTATTCAAAATAAAAGGATTATTTATCATACATATTTTGATATTGAAATTAGTTTGTTTCCCTTTCGTTATTGTCGTCATATCGACTGAAACTTTCAGAGTTAGGTGAGCGATCACAAATTACTAAATCTTTACCACAGCTGAAAGTATGATCGTTAACTTGCTAGAAATTTACGAGTATACTTTCAGCTTAGGTACAACGTAAAACACTTCGTCGCTGTTATGAGTGTTAATGTGAAAGTTGCTGGTCATAAATCAAAATTTTGCAAGGGAAGACAAACCAATTTCAATATCACCTGTATTTTTAACTTTGTCTCGAAATATATGATATAGTAGATCCTGGAGAGGTACGCTGTTTATCACTCTCAACTCTCATGAAAAGATAATGATTCAAAGGATAACATCCGGTAGTAGAGACTAGGTAGGACAAGTGAAACTAATGATTTGGATGAAACGCGACCTTTCAGTGTGCTACACTTTCATCAGGCTCAAATTATTTGTTATATAGTAGTGTTGAAAGTTTTAGTAATTTCAGCACTAACTATATAACACATAATTTGAGCCTGATGAAAGTGTAGCACAAAGAAAGCTCGCGTTTCCTCCTAATCAGTAGTTTCACTTGTCCTAACAAGTCTCTACTAGGTCGGATATTATCCTTTGAATCATTATATGATATAGGTTAACGTCTCAGCCACCAGGAGAATGATAAGGTTTGCCTGGGACAATACATATTACTTGAGTACTTGAGTTCAGCTAAGTAACCGTCTCGAACCAACTGTGTTACTTATATAAAGATGATATCAAATGTAAAACACTCCATCAACAAATATATCACCATTAACGATTTCGATCATTTAAATGATGAGATAGTCTCGTTCATTTCACTTATAAAGGTGGCGGCTAGCCAGCGTCGTATTGAAAATATATTCAAATTTCGACTAGATGTGCTTAACAGATCACAAAAACATTTATTCATTGATTAAAGCAAAAGTTGCGAAGAATAAAGCAGCGTAATAAATTAATGCTGATTATATAATAGCAGTAGCCCTTAATGTTAAAGTTAAAAACCTTGTAAATAGTCTTTGATACGTAGGATGTCTGAGGGATCTTTATTTTTCTTCTTCTTCTTTTTCTGAACTTTCATTGGTTCTGATGTGAAAGATTATTAGTTGAATGAAAATACTAAATACATAGACATCACAGCAATAAGTAAATGGTGTAACAAAAGTCTTTGAGAATTTATATCATAACCTCCAAATGGATACGGAGGCTTTCTTAGGGCTGTAGAAAATGTAAGGTGCTTAGAGAGTTAGAGATAGAGAACAAATAATTTCTCGATAAGAAGAAATAAATATAAAACTCACCTTCAGAATGTTTGCTAGATTCCCCGGTACTGGTAGGGAGTTCACCTTGAGGTTGCTGCCCTATGTTTGGAACTGATTGTTCAGGAGCTATGGGAGTGGGGGGAGCTGTGGGTTCACACTGTTGTGAGGTGTCAGCTGTTACACCTGCTGTTACACCTGCGGTTACACCAGCTGTTACACCAGCTGTTACACCTCTTTTAGCTAGCTGTGTCATCATCTTTCTGTGATCTTTACCTGATAAGTGATGGTAGGAGCATTAAGAGGGGGTGGGCGACAATTGACCCCCCGACAATTGACCCCCCGACAATTGACCCCCCGACAATTGACCCCCCGACAATTGACCCCCCGACAATTGACCCCCCGACAATATAATTTATTACAATTAACCCTGACCCTGACCCTGACCCTGACCCTGACCCTGACCCTGACCCTGACCCTGACCCTGACCCTGACCCTGACCCTGACCCTGACCCTGACCCTGACCCTGACCCTGACCCTGACCCTGACCCTGATCCTGACCCTGACCCTGACCCTAACCCTAACCCTGACCCTGACCCAGGACCCTAACCCTAACCCTAACCCTAACCCTAACCCTAACCCTAACCCTAACCCTAACCCTAACCCTAACCCTAACCCTAACCCTAACCCTAACCCTAACCCTAACCCTAACCCTAACCCTAACCCTGACCCAGGACCCTGACCCAGGATCCTGACCAAGGACCCTGACCCTAACCCGATCGATTGACCCCAGTTTAATTACATGGGGGGTCAATTGTCGGGGGGGTCAATTGTCGTACTCAACCCTAGATTTCGCGACAATTGACCCAAGTGTAATAACATAGGGGTCAATTGTCGGGGGGTCAATTGTCGGGGGGTCAATTGTCGGGGGGTCAATTGTCGCGGTACCTTAAGAGGAATGGTTCACAGTTTATCATCAAAATTTACTTATGACTGATTTTGAAAAATTTACGATCATATCCGAAACCCGACAACATTTTGGCACTGACAATCACAATATATATATAACATTTCAGCATAACCAGCTGATTACAAGGTAAAACTACTCACTAGAGACGTGGGCTAGATAACGAGTCAGACAGCTAGTGTGAATATTACAAGCGTCACAGTGGTGACCTCCCTTTATAGTCGGGGTATCTGCTTTCTCCTGTATCTGATAGAGTGGGAGCTGTAAAGCAAGGACTAAAGGTATATAGTATAATATGTAAACTAGAGTGGGGGCTGTAGGTATTAGGTATACTGTAGTGTAGGTAAACTAGCTCAGTATTATAGGTTCTGACAAATGAAACAAACAATATCACCGTTCGAGAATTAGCGAGTAAGTAAATACCTTGACAGCCTGTTCGAGTGCACCCTGCAGTCTAGATGTGAACTCCTTGTGAAGCTTGCCTCGCTTGTGTATCTCCAGGAGAAGGGCGTGTGCAAAACTAAGCTCACATACCTCACAACATACTGTACCTCTGTAGAAGTTAACAGTTATATACCTCACAACATACTGTACCTCTGTAGAAGTTAACAGTTATATACCTCACAACATACTGTACCTCTGTAGAAGTTAACAGTTATATACCTCACAACATACTGCACCTCTGTAGAAGTTAATAGTTATATACCTCACAACATACTGCACCTCTGTAGAAGTTAGCAGTTATATACCTCACAACATACTGTACCTCTGTAGAAGTTAACAGTTATATACCTCACAACATACTGTACCTCTGTAGAAGTTAACAGTTATATACCTCACAACATACTGTACCTCTGTAGAAGTTAACAGTTATATACCTCACAACATACTGTACCTCTGTAGATGTTAACAGTTATATACCTCACAACATACTGTACCTCTGTAGAAGTTAACAGTTATATACCTCACAACATACTGTACCTCTGTAGATGTTAACAGTTATATACCTCACAACATACTGCACCTCTGTAGAAGTTAACAGTTATATACCTCACAACATACTGTACCTCTGTAGAAGTTAACAGTTATATACCTCACAACATACTGTACCTCTGTAGAAGTTAACAGTTATATACCTCACAACATACTGTACCTCTGTAGAAGTTAACAGTTATATACCTCACAACATACTGTACCTCTGTAGAAGTTAACAGTTATATACCTCACAACATACTGTACCTCTGTAGAAGTTAGCAGTTATATACCTCACAACATACTGTACCTCTGTAGAAGTTAACAGTTATATACCTCACAACATACTGTACCTCTGTAGATGTTAACAGTTATATACCTCACAACATACTGTACCTCTGTGAAAGTTAACAGTTATATACCTCACAACATACTGTACCTCTGTAGAAGTTAACAGTTATATACCTCACAACATACTGTACCTCTGTAGAAGTTAACAGTTATATACCTCACAACATACTGTACCTCTGTAGAAGTTAGCAGTTATATACCTCACAACATACTGTACCTCTGTAGATGTTAACAGTTATATACCTCACAACATACTGTACCTCTGTAGAAGTTAACAGTTATATACCTCACAACATACTGTACCTCTGTAGAAGTTAACAGTTATATACCTCACAACATACTGTACCTCTGTAGAAGTTAACAGTTATATACCTCACAACATACTGTACCTCTGTAGAAGTTAGCAGTTATATACCTCACAACATACTGTACCTCTGTAGAAGTTAACAGTTATATACCTCACAACATACTGTACCTCTGTAGATGTTAACAGTTATATACCTCACAACATACTGTACCTCTGTGAAAGTTAACAGTTATATACCTCACAACATACTGTACCTCTGTAGAAGTTAACAGTTATATACCTCACAACATACTGTACCTCTGTAGAAGTTAACAGTTATATACCTCACAACATACTGTACCTCTGTAGAAGTTAACAGTTATATACCTCACAACATACTGTACCTCTGTAGAAGTTGACAGTTATATACCTCACAACATACTGTACCTCTGTGGATGTTAACAGTTATATACCTCACAACATACTGTACCTCTGTAGAAGTTAACAGTTATATACCTCACAACATACTGCACCTCTGTAGAAGTTAACAGTTATATACCTCACAACATACTGTACCTCTGTAGAAGTTAGCAGTTATATACCTCACAACATACTGTACCTCTGTAGAAGTTAACAGTTATATACCTCACAACATACTGTACCTCTGTAGAAGTTAACAGTTATATACCTCACAACATACTGTACCTCTGTAGAAGTTAACAGTTATATACCTCACAACATACTGTACCTCTGTAGAAGTTAACAGTTATATACCTCACAACATACTGTACCTCTGTAGATGTTAACAGTTATATACCTCACAACATACTGTACCTCTGTAGATGTTAACAGTTATATACCTCACAACATACTGCACCTCTGTAGAAGTTAACAGTTATATACCTCACAACATACTGTACCTCTGTAGAAGTTAACAGTTATATACCTCACAACATACTGTACCTCTGTAGAAGTTAACAGTTATATACCTCACAACATACTGTACCTCTGTAGATGTTAACAGTTATATACCTCACAACATACTGCACCTCTGTAGAAGTTAACAGTTATATACCTCACAACATACTGTACCTCTGTGGAAGTTAACAGTTATATACCTCACAACATACTGTACCTCTGTAGAAGTTAATAGTTATATACCTCACAACATACTGCACCTCTGTAGAAGTTAACAGTTATATACCTCACAACATACTGTACCTCTGTAGAAGTTAGCAGTTATATACCTCACAACATACTGTACCTCTGTAGAAGTTAACAGTTATATACCTCACAACATACTGTACCTCTGTAGAAGTTAACAGTTATATACCTCACAACATACTGTACCTCTGTAGAAGTTAACAGTTATATACCTCACAACATACTGTACCTCTGTGAAAGTTAACAGTTATATACCTCACAACATACTGTACCTCTGTAGAAGTTAACAGTTATATACCTCACAACATACTGTACCTCTGTAGAAGTTAACAGTTATATACCTCACAACATACTGTACCTCTGTAGAAGTTAACAGTTATATACCTCACAACATACTGTACCTCTGTAGATGTTAACAGTTATATACCTCACAACATACTGTACCTCTGTAGATGTTAACAGTTATATACCTCACAACATACTGCACCTCTGTAGAAGTTAACAGTTATATACCTCACAACATACTGTACCTCTGTAGAAGTTAACAGTTATATACCTCACAACATACTGCACCTCTGTAGAAGTTAACAGTTATATACCTCACAACATACTGCACCTCTGTAGATGTTAACAGTTATATTGTGGCAGCTATTTTACTTGTTCAATGAACATTCTTGAGGATCTGGCAAGTAATCATGTCCCCAAGCTAATACTTGAGGAGGCTCTATGTTTCCTGAGTTTGGACTTACTTGGCATTAAGAGGCACTATTTCTCCTAAGTCGACACCTTTATGTTCACATTTACCAACGTCAGCCACTCTGTACAGTTCATCGTGTCTTCTCTTCAGTAACTTATTAGCTCGGTGACTCTGTGATTATGATAATATTTATTTAATTGATTATTGTGGGATTATTGTACTTAAATAATTTAAGAATTTATGGACCTTGTTTCTATGAATGAATTTATAATGTTTTAAAATTCTAAAAAGGAAAACTTTAAGAAAGTGAAACAAAACTTGAGAGCTTTACCGCTGTTTCGTAGTGTTTGTCGATCAGGAACTTTTCAGAAGTTCCAAAATTACACACTTTACATTGATACAAATCTGGGATAACAACCTGGGGAAATATAATTTGTTAGTGTACTATCACAAAGTTGAGAATCTTCACACAAAATGTAAAGCAAGTTTAAAATCTAGCAAACAAATCTTCAGAACTACATAATTCCACATAGAAATCTGAGAACAGCAAATATAAAAGTAGGAACATATTATTATGTATAATTATAATATCTATACTATAATTTAAAATTGACGAAATTTCCCCGGCAACGGGGACATAGAAGAAAAAACACCGAAAATCGACCTCAAAATGACCCTCTGGTGAAATCAAACCCAGCTCGCAAATGGAGTTGAAACCTCGCCATTTTTAGCAGGGTTGTAGAAAAAGGATAGGAATAGGCTATAGCATTCTTAGAATTTTGATTTAGGCTTTAGATTTTTTATAATTAACGTCGGAAGTGAGGTAAAATAACCGTTAGAATAATGTCGTTATTTTAGCAAAGGTTTACTGCGCTGTTGCGTAGCAACGTTAAAATGCACGTGCGCGAGCAAGAACATCTTAACTACGCGCGTTGTTATGCTGTATGCTACGTCATAATTTCAAAACTAGCTCACATTTACGCTCACGCTATGACTTATATTCATAACTTTGGTTGTGATTGGTATTTTTTGATGCGGTAAAAAGTATCGTTTTGGGAATCCGAATACTAACAACGCTGTCACCATTGTTAGATAAATTCCATTATGTCTACAGTATAACAGAGCTATATGATGAAGAGAAATTAAAACATAACTGATTTTTAAAATTTCCTCGAACAAAGCTTTCGACTAGCGGGTTTCTAGTATATTATATATTATACATGTATATAATGTACAATGTATATTATATTGAAACAGGTATCTACAATAGAAATGCAGTTTAAAAAATCCTGCCTACCTCTCTCTCAATCTTGAGAGGTTTAGAACGGCGCTTGTTGGGGGGAGGTGGTGGTTCCTCTGAAGAGTTCCCCGCCTGATCAGACTGTTGTTCTACTTTCTCCACCTGCTCCAACTGTTTGACTGATTCCAGCTTCTGGTTGTTGACTTTGTTTGTGTGTTTGGTACTGGCACAGTGGGTATCAAACGTCTGCATTGAGTTACAGGACTTGTTACACGCTGCACAATGCCACTGAGACGACTAGAGAAGAGTACTGTTAGCGTTGTTAGATGAACATCAATACTTCTCCATACTATGCATTCATCGCGACAACACATTCCTCAATTTCAACTTACACAGTTTAAAAACATAAATTAAGCTATATTTAGACACTGATTTGCGGGTTTCAATGCTGATTATATCACTTTTATATGTTATATATGAAGAAGAAAAAACACTAACGTCGTCCCTTGAGATCAGGATACAGTTCCTTCAGTATCTTAGCAACCTGGCCCATGTGCGACTTGATGTTAACGTGTCCCTGCAAGTGCTCTATCGTGTTCATCTGCTCACCACACGGAGCACACTTGATATTGAAGGTCTGGTTTCTGGTCCGATGTTGTTCAGCTGGAAGAATTATTGGGTTATAATTTCTATCGTGCTCAGTAAAAGCAAGATTCAACCACTTTTCAGAAAAACAATTTGGTTTTACATACAACATGGAATAAATTTACATTATTGTGTGAGTATCCACCTTTCTGATGTGTTTGAGACTGGACATGTGGGATAAGAATCCGTTGTAAGACCCAGGTTTTACAGAACACGTATCACACTCCATCTTCATGGTATCCGGATCAGTCTCAGATATCTCCGCTAGTTTCCTCTCTTCTCTGTCGGGTAGTGCAGAGAGTTCATCTTCTGAGTGGGTCGGATATCATGTCAAGGAAAGAGAAGAGTGTGGTTAATTACATTTTGTTATGAAACTAGATATTTGATATGTTTTCAATTGAATACGGTGAGAGTTACAAATCCAAAAAGTAATAATGATAAAATGTGTCACTTAAACACAAGACTCACTGTTGGTCGAATAAGTATCTGCTGTTCTAAGAGATGTGGTATCGAGAATTTTTTAAACTGGCCGGTTTTTGGCTCCGGGCAGATGGCGAAACATAAATCTAAATATGCTAAACTAATGGTATGCCCATTAACTGAGTCAACCCATATTCCAATTCGGAATATTTTAAAACTAAAGGGCTTTATAGCAGTCCGATAGCTATAAAGTCACGGAAGCGTTGAACAAACCTTGCGATGATGTTTAGGACTGTTGAAGTGTATTGAAGCTATGCTGTAGGCAGGCATTGTGACGTCACAAGTAATACATTGGATAGGCTGCCCATTGTTGGGACAATCGTAGATATGATCTGTTTTGAACGGTGCTACCTGGGGTGATTTGAGGTGATAACAAGTAAGATAGTAAGTACAACTACTGTTTACCAGAAAACCATAACAATGAAATTTGGAAGAGACCAAATAAGTAAAACGGGCCTTTTATAGTTTAGTTTAGTTGATGATCTGTATAATAAAATTACTAACTTTAGTTGACTTAGTTCCGCTTGTATCTCCTCCTCTTGCTCCCCTACTTGCTACCCTACTTGGATAATTACTATTTCCTCTCGGCCGATTTCCTGAACCAGAGTAACTGATCCCGCCCTGATGTCCCGCGTATTTTCCACTGTTCTGATAACCTGTAGTGGAGTGTGAACTACTCGTGGTCGTCTCACTGCTACTCAATTGTGAAGTACGGTCCCAGCCGCGGCCAGGATTAGCAGGGTAAGCAGGACCAGGTACTGAGTAGTGAGCTGTCTCACCGTACTGTTGGTAAGTACTGGCCCCACCAAACTGGGTGCTCCCATGGCCATACTGATTCTGCGAATTTGTTGTAGAGCTGTACTGGTTCTGAGAGCTTGTTGTAGAGCTGTACTGGTTCTGAGAGCTTGTTGTAGAGCTGTACTGGTTCTGCGAACTTGTTGTAGAGCTGTACTGGTTCTGAGAGCGTGTTGTAGAGCTGTACTGGTTCTGGTTTGTACCGTACTGATAGGGGCTATCGTACTGATTAGAGTTGGACTGGGGCCGTGTTGGGGATAGTTTGGGTGGTTGGTGGGTGTGGCGGCGTTACTGCTGGTCTGGTTTAGTGTTGAATAGCTTGAGTTTGGATCTGGATAGTACATTCCTAACGTGAGATTATTCGAGATTAGTCAGGACAGAGTTATTCGATATTTTAGTGATAAATTTCCCCTTATTTAATGATTAAAAAAGTTGATAATTATAATTGATGAATAACTTCATCAGGTTAGAAGAGATTTGTTATTGTAGTCGGAAATAATAATTCAACATATCATGGTAGTTAAGATCAAAACAAGATCAAAATAGGAATGACAGAATAATTTCAAACTTTACAGAGTTATCATTACAAGTTTTAAACAGATTATGTTAAATAGCCGTACTCATATGCGTTGACGATAATATCAGATAAATTCCCGATGTGCAACTCTATTACAGCTTGGCAATAATATTCGCTTCCTCAAGATAATGATTGTTGGTGGATAATGGATATTTAACATGGAAATATCAATAAACAAAGGTATATGAATTATTCAAAAAAAGTTAAATATGTTTAAACAAATCCAATATTTCATCCAATGTATACAAAAATAGTCATTCAGACAGAAATAAGCAACAATATCTATATCTCCGATTCATCTTAAACCCTGACTCGAACTTCTCTGATGGTCAAGTTAATATCGGAGTGATAAAATGCCTGACTTTGGTGAAGAAAGACAAAAATATCAAACAAGAAATTGTAAACTTAAAATAAAATGTTGATTGAGTGCGGATTAGTTGTACGGTAATACAGAATTGTCCTGCATCCCGTCAACCAGTACATCGTACTCTGCATCGTCTCCGATAGTATCGCGGATATTTACCCAGGCTTTCTTAACGTCTCCACCCCTGCGATCACAGATTAATTTATTACACGAGTTAGTGCTAAGTAATTCCAGATCTGTATTTACGTTACAGGATAATATTGTGAACTTTCTGACGCTACTCACTGGATTCAAACAGGTTTTCGTAGGAGAAAATAATTTAACAGAAATACAACTTTAATGTACATTATATACGTGAGTGAATGTCTGGTTGATTTTATAAATAAAAATAATAAATAAATTCTAACATTTATTACACGCTTCTACATTAAAATATACCCAACAAAGATGTACATTTAAATCATTCAAGCGAGACTTAGTGATGAAATATCAAGATTATGGAATTTTGTTACAAAACTAGTGCATTACTTGTAAGCTATGAAGCATGGCAAGCCCCTCTTTATAAAATTAGCGCTCATCTTGGCTCTGCTAGCTCGAATATGACATATCATACACTTGGGGAACTCTTGAGCTATTCTTGGCAAATATTCCATGTATCTGAAGAAAAACTGTGAGTCAAAAGAGAATTAGATATTGACCAAATGATGATTATTGAGTCAACTATTAATCATCAGCATTATGAATTATATGAATTATTTCAATAAACAGAAACGTACGCTCTGCAAGCTGCAATGTGGTCCTCGTAAATGAACACCACAACATCCGTGCTAGAATGTGCGTTGTCGATTGTATCACAGTAGTCCCTTTCAGTTAGTTCTATGATTCTACCAAATCTAGGAGTGGCTTTCTCTTTCATTTCCATCATTCTCTTATCTCTGTATGCCGCCATGAACTCTTCGTCTTCATCAAGATCAAATTCATCTGATTTCGCGGGGTCTGAAGCGAATATTATATGTTATAGTGAAGTCCAGAGTTATTGTACATCTTGTTTTGGTTGGCTCAAACGCTAACAACCGTAATTAAGCTTAATTAAATGTCGTAATATCATGCTAGATAATATTTACAAGCATCAATTAGGGACAAATTAAGCTAACCATTTAGTACGAAACGTCCAGCTGCCTTCGCTAACTCGTCGAACTTTTCCTGTTCTTTCTCCAAGATGTATCTTCTATAAGCTCTTGCATCTTCTTTTACACCTTTTATTCCTGTGTTGTGCGCTCTTGGGCCCTGAAACATACAACGATAATATAAAACAACGGTGATAAAGTTATCAAGGTTAGAATATTGGAATTGAGAGCGATTTACGGTTAAGTTCGTACATTTTATAAATAACACGCGCGACTTCATGCGCGTTTCTTTTCAACTGACAGTGATGTGCGCAAAAGGTTTTGTCTTCGCGCCGTACGTAACAAATACATTAAGCCGGGACAAAGAATTGCCACTAACCTCCATATACGCTCTCTCAGCAATCTTGTCAGCTTGAGTATTCCTGGATTTATCTACATCAAAACCGTCCTCTGCAACCTGAACATCATCTTTATCTTCCTCTTCCTCACCTTCACTGCTGCTGCAGTAGTAGTGCAGCTTCTCCCCCAATATTCTATCTTCCATCGTAGCCATGATTTTAACTTTCTGAGACTTGACTAGGTTTAACTGTCATTTCATTTTGATGTGGGTAAAAAGTGATACAGAAAAAAAGTAAATCAGTTTTTGTAACAAACAAATTTCTACCAATACTTGATAACCTATTTTTCAATTCATATTTTTGCTGTAGACAATAATTGACAAATGGTAACCTAAAGACCTAACTGGTCTGATGTATTGAAATAAGTGGTATAACAACCATTTCAAATACATTTTATTTTACACGAGATTTAATGCATGATTTAATGTTGATCCTCACAGTTCTATTTAAAACATTTAAAGTTTTGGTCATTGTCAGCTACATATCTACTGAAAAAAGCTTACTCGTAAGAACATGACTATATTAAAATTAATCGATACAAAATTACCAATGTGGTAAAAATGCCAAACCACTACAAAAACGTATATTTAGAGCAAAGTAAAGTAAAGTAAAGTAAAACTGTGACATTATATCATCACATGTCCACAAAATATCATCACACTTTATGGAAAAACATATAATAAATAATTGCCCAACGACATTAAAATTTATCAAATTAAATTTTAATATTAAATATTATCAAAAACATTATCATATTTAAACATTTAAAAAACCCATTCTTACTTCCCTAGGGAATAAAGATTTATAATTTATAAACCGACCAATTGATAAAGATGCAACTACCAAATCTCATAAAATAGGATTTAGTCAACACTACTCAAAAAAGCTTGTAATATTATTTTCGAGCTGAATATTCATCTTACTTCATGGGTATCTTACTTCATGGTATCTTGTCGGCACAACACCTTAGAATTAGAATTAGAGTCAAATTTACAAAGCAATAAAATAAAAATAGCAAATAATTTAAAGACGCTCTGATCTGCTGTGCAGGACATTAAAAAATTGTTAATAGAGTGCCCTTTTAAGGACTGAGAATGAAAACATATAATATTTAAATAATAGTTAATGAGTATAAAGTATGGTATATTTAATTAATTGTTATATTAGTTTAAACAGGGAACTGAGGGCATGAAAGTAACATTAAATTATTACGGAAATTACATAGATACCCACTTTGACATTTTGACACCTAGAAATGAATTTATTTATCACTGACAACAGCATTAAATACTATTTTGGCATTTTGGTCTAGACGATATCCATAACGACAGAAAGGACCAGAACGAACAACACCTACCCCAGCGAAGGAACGAAACCCCAGTGCCAAAATTCAGACCAAGACGGATTGATATTGAATGGAATAGGAAGAACGAATGTCTTTAAATTAGCTGATGATAAACGTAATATAAAACTAACACTCTGTTGTGCTTCCATCACGTCATGATAATGAACTTTATCATTATCTTTAACTTCTGTTTTTTGCAGTATGTTGATTGAAAATGGCGTGGGATCTTCTTTGGAATTTATGGGCGTGGTTTGCATCATAACGGCACATTTTGTATTCTTGTTACAGCATGATATCTTTTCTTCAGAAACAAGAGTGATCTTCAAATCCTCAGTAAGGACATTTTCGATGGTAAACTGCTCATCACTTGACAGATACCAGTGGTTATCTTTCCCCGATAATTTTTCACAGTCAAGGAATACTTCGAGAAGTCTTCTCGTGCCAGACTTAGTGCCAGCTGCCAAAGATTCAAGATATTGCACAGAGGCTTTATTCCAACATCGATCTTCTCTGATGTTAATAATTTCCTCCAAAACTTCTTCGGGTGCTAATTTTACAGCAGTTTTATGATCAGTCTTCTTCCAGAGATGCATCAATGTGTAGTGCATCAAAATGAGCTGAATATTGGTTACTTTTGTTGAAGATGAAGGAAAACTCATAGGACAGCGTCTATATCATAGCAAAGAAACTCCTCTGCGGAAACAGGAACTACAACAGGGAACCGAATCGTTTCATTTATATAACTTATTTCTGTTACCCATTTTGAGATAAATACTATAACAGCACTCTTGAAATCTTCACTGAAATATTCCATAAACATATCACATAATTCGATGGTTATGCCATGAAACCTTCTATTTGCAAGACAAAAATCAATATCAATGTTTTCAAATAGAAAAACCCCGAGACGTTTCGATAAAAGAAGTAGCTCAGTATTTTTTCAGATGACGACCGAGATATGGCGAGTATAAAACATCCGACCCAGCTAACTAACAACCATTTTAAGCTGCTGATTGAAATGTTACCAAGATCATTGGAATTACTGCTTCATGGAACATACTCTTCCTATTTCTCATGTATTTAGCTTATCTTCAACTAAAGAAGTAAGTGGTTCTTCTTCTGAGTCTCTTCAACATACCTAGCCTCCTCTACCCCAACAAAACATCCTCCTAACACCTCCGTCACCATTCAACATGCTCCGTAAAGTACTCCAAACATCTCCTCTGTAAACCGCTCAATTGAAAACATGTCCCATCCTTATTAGGTCTCTAAAGGTTACCTCTTATCACTTATCTTCTCCAGTTCTCCACTGTACATTAGATCAACAAAACACCCCAACAGCCCCGGCTCCAAAGTCGCCTGACGTCCGAGATGTAATGTCAGTCTAGAGATCCGATTCATATATAACTGGGCTGTTTAGGAGACAGGATCATTGAATTAGCTCGCTTTATCTCTCCTCATTACCAACAGTTCCAGGTTACTGTGTGAAGCGAGACTACAGGTGGAGCTCCAAAAATTTGCTGGTACACCATCCTGGAGATTTTAGAGAATATTACAGACCTAAAAAGAAGTTGATTAATACTATGAACTGCCATCGTGCATTGAAGTATTGATTAGTGAATCGGTGAAAAAAAACCTATATTTGTGATAAATCTTTTCAAAAACACTGTAAAACCAGTAAATTTTTAAAAGAGCAATTGATGAAAACTTCACCATAGAGCCGACATAACGCCAATGAAGATTTTTGGGACTGGCCATTGAGTGCCAGACTTTGTTGAATCATATTCAAAACAACCCAATGTCATAAAAGGAGTTATATAATATATTAGTCAACACTCGTTAAAACGCTTTAAATATATTTAGTAATGCCTTTAGCTAGGTGTACCTATTTAGGACAAGTACTTTCAAATAAAGATCTTCACGAAACTACTAAAATCCACCCCCCCCCCCCCCCCCCCCCCCCAGGAAAACTTTTTTCGTGTGCGTTTTTGACAAATCATAGTTAAAGAAACATAACGAATCCGTCACAAATAAGCTTATTTTGTAGGCACAACCACTACTAGTCTCTTTAATTATCACTGACAACAGCATTAAATGCTATTTTAGCATTCTGATCTAGACAATAAGCATAACTGCAGGAAGGACCAGAACGAACAACGTCTTCCCCAACGAAAG
Source organism: Bolinopsis microptera (assembly GCF_026151205.1). Lineage (NCBI taxonomy): Eukaryota > Metazoa > Ctenophora > Tentaculata > Lobata > Bolinopsidae > Bolinopsis > Bolinopsis microptera. The sequence goes on from NC_087074.1 coordinate 4,041,220, forward strand.
AATTAAAACCCCAGTGCCAAAATCCAGACCAGGACGGATTGATATTAAATGGAATAGGGAGAACATATGGCTCGTTGTTACCTGATGATATACGTAATATAAAACTAACACTCTGGTGTGCTTCTATCACGTCATTGATAAAGAACTTTATCATTTCTTTAAACTTCTCTTTCTTGCAGTATGTTGAGCGAAAATGATGTGACATCTTCTTTGGAATTTATGGGCGTGGTTTGCATCATAATGGCACATTTTGTTTCTTTTTTGCAAGATGATATTTTCTCTTCAGAAACAAGTGCTACCTTTAAATCTTCAGTGAGGATATTTTCGAAAGACAGTTCCTCGTCACTTGACAGATACCAGTGGTTCTCATTGCTTGATAATTTATTACAGTTAAGGAATACTTGCTCAAGCTTAGAAGTACCCACAGAATCAAATCCGTCTAAAGATTCAAGATATTGCACAGAGGCTTTGTTCCAACATCGTTCTTCTTTTATATTATAATTTCCTCCAAAACTCCTTCGGGTTCAAATTTTACAGCAGTTCTAGGATCAATATCCTTCCAGAGATGCATCCATGTGTATAGGGCATCGAAAATATGATGAATATTGCTTATCTCTTCTGAAGATGAAAGACAAACTCAAGGCAAGCGTCTATATCATAGCACAGGAATTCTTGTACAGGTAGAGTAGTTAAAATAGGGTACTTTATCGGTTCTTTTTTGTTGCTTATTTCTGATACACGCTTTGAGAAAAAAACTGTAACCGCAGACTTGAAATCATCATTAAAACTTTCCATAATGATATCATATAATTCCATGGTTATGCCATGAAACCTTCTCTTGCAAAAACCTGATTCCCAACTCAATGTTTCAAATAGAAAACGTGAGGTTTCAACAAAAGAAGTAGCTCCAGTATGTTTCAGGAAGCCGACAAGAATATGAACGAGTAACCAACATCAGATCCAGCTAGATTAACAACCTTTTTAGCTGGCTTATTTGAAACTGTTACTCAGATCGTTGGAATACTGCTTCCAGAAACATGCTCTTCCTAGTTTCATCGTGTTCGCATGTTTTCAAACTAAAGAAGTAAAGTTGTCCTTCTTTGACTCTCTTCAACAAACTTAGCCTCCTCTACCACAACAATACCGTCCTCATAGCACCTCCCAGTCAACATATCAAAATGCTCCGTAAAGTATCCAAACATTCTCTCTGTAAACAGCTCACATTGAAAACATGTCCATCTTATTATGGTCTCTAAAGTTACTCCTTATCACACTTCTCCTGTTCTCCACTGGCCAATAGATTCAAACAAAACACCCCCCCAGCACCGGCTCCAAAGTCCTGCAGGTCCAGATGAAAGTACTGTCAAAGTCTAGAGATTCAGATCATTATAACAGAGCTGGATAGAGACAGTATCATGAATTAGCTCGCTTTATCTCTCCCTCCATTAAACACCGTTCCGGTTACTGTGTGAGCGAGACTTCAGGTGGTGCTTTCCAAAATTGTGGTACCACCCTTTGGGCCATGTTGAGGTATTTTAAACCACCTAAAAGAACTTAACTATAACTAATACCTTTGACTGCCATCGTGCATTGAAGTATTGATTAGAATTAGAGCCAATTTATTATTATAGCAATTAATATTGTGTAGCCTGGAGTGAGATTGAATACAAGGAATAAAAGATACACTATACAGTTTAACCTGAATTACGGAACTTAATTATAGTCAAAGAAGTATAATCTTTGAAATGAAAATTGATGTGATTGTAGAAACACTCAAATTGGGAGAAGAATAACGAATATTACCCGCCTAAAAAGAACCTCAATTTGATATTGTGAACTGAATTTTAAAATCAAAATAAGAAAAGATTTTAAAGAAAAATACACATAATTAATTTCAACATTACATTAATTTCAACATCTTTTTCCTAAAATTGGAGAAAGACAATATTCGTACAATAATTTAGTACCATCAATGATCTGTTTGTGGTAATTCTTAAATGATTTAAATTGTATTTGCATCCATAATACAAATCAAATCCATGTTATTATGTTAGTAAAACAGTGCATAAGTAAAAAACGTTTGATTCATCTTAAAAGATCGGTAATTACTGTCATAAACACAACTCTTGCATTTTTATTGTGACCATACCCACGTTTACAAGAACTGCCCTTAGAGAGAATATTGTGCTGTTCCAAAGAGAGAAATCCCCAATTCCAAAATCCATCAGAAATATTTAAACTTACGGGTAGACAATTGAAGGGAATAGGGAAAGTTCTTGTGACATTCTCAGAACTAACTCTCATCAATAAACTAACGGTCTGATTTGAAGAAGGATTGTGGTAGTGCACATTGTCGCACCCTTCAGCTTCTTCCACATCATGTGCTATCATAACAGTTAGAGAGAATGGATTGGTGTCATCATCACCATTTACTTTAGTGCTTTGTAGTATTATCCCACATTTTGTTTCTTCAGTGCAAGCAGAGATTTTATCGTCCGACACAAGTGTTATTTTCAGGTCTTCTGTAAATATCCTGTCAATGGTGAACTCCTGTTCACTGCTAAACAAAATACCATCATCACATGATAGTTCATCAGAGTCAATAAATGATTTCAGCAGTATGTCGAGTACCTATTTTGTTGCAAGTTAATATATCTTGAAGGTACTTCGAAGAGATTCTATCCCAACACCGATCCAGCGTGATATCAACGATATCTTTGAACATATCTTCCGTAATCTCAATTCTCGAAAGGTGGTAGTCCCCAAAGAGCCAAGATAAATAGCATTCAAAGAATTGATAAAGGTGCAAACTTTATCTGACTGTGTACGGACTTCAATTAAGGAATCCCATTCAAGACATAAGAAATCCTTTATCGGTAAATCTACCAAAATTGGATAATGGTAAACAATTGGAGCCCTTCGCTCTGTATTTGATCTTTTTGTAAATTTGGCAATTGATTCCAAAGCAGTTATAAAATTTAGGTTATCGCTGCAATTCTCAGTGAGTATTTCCAAGAGCCTGTTAGTGATATCGCAGTATCTGTTGTTTGAGAAGCTCATCTCAAAATCGATATTTTTGAAGAGGTACCTAGAGGTTTCTGATAACATGGCTACACCAATTTTCTGGTGATGAGTTACAAGAATCGATACGAGAATTCCAACATCAGATCCAGCCATTTTGATAACCATCTTAAGTTGACCCATAGAAATACTGTACAGATCTTTAGTATAAGCTTCAAGAAAAAATATCTTTTTTATTCTCATTGTGTTCAGCTTATCTTCAACTAACGAAGTAAGTTGTCCTTCTTTGCTGTCTTACAAACCTAGCCTCCTCTACCACCCAAACAAAAACAATCCTCAGAACCCTCCCAGTCAACATCTCAACATGCTCGTCAAGTACTCCAAACATCTCTCTGTAAACCAGCGCACATTGAAAACATTTCCCCTCTTATTCACGGTCTCTAAAGTATCTTATTCACATTCTCCAGTTCTCCACTGTACTTAGATTCAACACAAAACCCCACAGACACCCGGCTTCCAAAGGTCCTGCACGTCCAGAGAAGTCATGTCAAGTCTAGAGATCAATCATCTATCACAGGCTGTTAGAGACTGTATCATGGCGTAGTCTTCGGGCATTATCTCTCCTTCAATACCACAAACCAGTTCCAGGTTGTACTGTGTGAGCGAGACTTCGGAGGTGCTTCCCACAATTTGCTGGTTACCACCACTTCTGGAGCCATTTTGGAGAATTTTAACAACCTAAAAAGAAGTTGATCAATACTATGAACTAAAATATTATTTTGAAGTTTGATTATATCAAGAGTCTGTTTACCTGTTTAGTATATCAATGAAATTATTTTGATAGTGTTGGGCTTGGCTACAGGAATAACAATACAGTTCAGACAGGTTCAGCAGATCGATCACAATGCAGTTACAACGAATAATGGAACAGGAAAACAATTATTTGTAAAAAGTTGGTAAAGGATGATATTCAAACTTGAGTAATACAACTCGTTTCTGAAAGGTTTTAAGTGCTCAGTGCTTCTTATGTATTTCAAAACATATGAACAACTTATAAAATAAAACCTGAGATCTAATGGTCGCCAATTCAAAAAAATATAAAATTTGATCTTTGCTTATTAAACTATCATTCTACGTAATAATTCTCTTTGACCTGAAATTTAACATGAAAAAGATAAACGCCCCATCAATGTGGGAACTTCATCTAAGACCGATCATAAAAAAATTGCCATAAAGAAATGACATTTGTGTTTTATTCTCTAATTAATTGATTAAAAAGTCCCAATTTGGAAAAAAATAAAGTACATTTTTGATAGATCTTTTCAAAAACCTACGAAACATATTTAAACAGGGGATCTTAAGAGCCTTGTGACCATTTACCACGGGCGAAATAAATGCGATGATAAATGTTTGGGGCTGGCCGCTTAAGTGCCAGACCAATTTGGTTACTCATATTTAAGACGACCCAATATATAAAGGAGATAGTCATTCCTAGTCAACAAATGTCCAAATCATAATTTGGAGCTGACAATAACCCTGTATGGGACAATTCGTATTTTTAGCTGTGAGTTTCGACCCACTGTAGACTGTAGAGTGAAGTTAAAGAAACATAAGAAATCCGTCGAAACTGAAAATAATTTGAGTTCGGCACAAACTACAACTGGTCTCTTTATTTATCACTGACAACAGCCTTAAATAATATTTTGGCATTCTTGTCGTGACAATAAGCATAACGGCAGGAAGGACCACTATCACAAATACCGTATCTATTAAAGGAAACGAAACCCCAGTGCCAAAATCCAGACCAAGATGGATTAATATTAAATGGAACAGGGTAAACTGATGTCTGGTTATTTCCTGACGTTATACGTAATATAAAACTAACACTCTGGTGTGCTTTATCACGTCATGATAATCGAATTTCTACATTATCTTATTTAACTCTCTTTCTTGCACTACTTTGAGCGAAAATGATGTGAACATCTTCTTGAGAATTTATGGGTGTGGTTTGCATTCATAATGGCTCATTTGTTTCTTTTTTGCAAGAAGATATCTTTTCGTCAGAAACAAGTGCTACCTTTAAATCTTCAGTCAGGACATTTCCGAAGGACAGTTCCTCGTCATTGACAGATACCAGTGGTTCTCATTTGCATTGCTTGATAATTTATCACAATTAAGGAATACTTGTAGAAGCTTAGAAGTACCCACAGAATCATCTTCGCTTTAAAAGCTTTCAGATATTGTTACAGTGGCTTTGTTCCAAACATCGTTCTTCTTTGATGTTAATGATTTCCTCAAAACTTCTTCGGTTCCATTTGACAGCAGTTTTATGATCAGTATCCTTCCAGAGATGCAACCATGTGTATTGTGCATCAAAAGATGATGGAATATTGGTTTACTGTGTCTGAAGATGAAAATAGATCGTGCGTGGTTTAACTACGGCCAATTTCTCGTTTTTATGCTCAATATTTCAACAACTTTATTAACTGGTTAAATTAACTATCTGAACCGATATTTTGTGCAGGAAAAAAGAAGAGAAGAAGCCGGAAGTAAGTAACTATAGAAAGTTGGTGGTTTCAATTTAGTAAGCCGGCTTCACTTAATCTCCAGTTTGGGCTGTGGAAAGAAATCAAGACATGTTAACCACATTCCTGACTGCCACAAACAATTTGACTATCGAGGTTATGATCTGGAAACACATGATTGAAGGAAACTGGACGAACGTTCCATCATATGGCTACCGTACTCTTTACTATAGTGTGGCAAATCCAGAGAACGATGTCATGTTTACAAGTCTTGTCGTCCAGCGTGTAAAAGAATCAGATGTAACACAGCACCGTGCAGTGATAGTCATTGATGATAAGCAGCAAACTTCCGACATGATACCAGTGACATTATCTCCAACTGATATTTTTAAATTATTCAGTTTAACTGTGATAAAAGCCTTTTCATTTTCAAACAAAAAAGAATATGAAACACTAATGCAAAGTTACTGAGTATAAATCAGCCGACAGGTGCTGAAAATTAAATATATAATGCCTACTGGTGAGACCAGCAGGCATAATGTCGATCTGAGGGGCTAACCCTCACCAGGTCGTGATTAACTCCAGAAAATCCGCGGCTCAATTCCCCAACTCCATAATTGCGCGGCTTTTATGTTACTTATATATGTAAATATACGTTTCAGCACTGTGTTACGAGGCAGTAGACCCCCCAGCGCATTTTCTGGAGTTGATTGTCGCGCGCATTTTTTTGAGTTGGGTTACATCTTGGTGACAGGTACAAAAAATTTTAAAATCTGAGCAAATTTATTTTACATTTTATCGTGCACCCCCTAATATTGCATTATATCAAAGCGCGCGCCGAACTTTGCTTTGCTTAGCTTAAATATCATTGAGGAGAAATTATAATTGCAAAATATTTGTTCCTAGAAATCGCGATCCGACGAATTAATTTAATAGTTAAATTCGGCAGGCGTAACTAATTTTGGTAGATTATAAACTTGTAGCGCGATGTGTTACTGGACCGCGCCGCGCACCCAATTATGCTATGCTTCTCGCAAGCAATCGTTAAATCGGAAAAATGCGCTACTGGGCCTCGCCGAGCTGCGAAGAACTGACATCGTCAATTAAATTATAAAAATATCGATATTTTGGTCAAGGATCCTTGACGATGTTGATATTTCAAATGTAAGGCGTTTAATTTACAATGTCAATCCTTCACAGCTTGGATGATGATTAATCACTCTACACTTTGTAGCGCGATGCGTTACTGTGCCGCGCCGCGCACTCAATAAGGCTTCTCACAGCTTCTCACTTCTCCTGGCTAGATCGGCGAGATGCGCTACTGTGCCGCGCCGAGCTGCCATGAATTGACATCGTCAATTAATCTACACTCGACTGTCACGTGACTTTTTAAACACGTTCTCTTGGTGGCCCTGAATGACTATTCGAAATCATAGCCCTCTAATCTGATGCCAACCTTAACCCTAACCCAATCCCTAACAAAAGCATATGCTGAAACCCTAACCCTAACGAGAAATTCGACCAACTTCCTTATACGGTCATATCACGTGATCAAGACAGTTTTTTGCAAATATCTCGGCAGGGGAGCATTTTAACCCTATGTCATGGGGGGTGATTCGGAATCAGCAGCCGAAAATACATCGATTCAAGCTGGTTTCAACTGTCGGGGGCCCTTTTAGAATAATCTCGAAGATCGACTGTTGAGTGATTTAGCACGCTCGTCACAGCTTGGCGAGGCCCAGTTAAGGTGCATTGTGCATCTTTGATACATGTTTCGTATCCAAATATCATTACCTGAGGACCCCAGGCTATTATGTTCATTAACATAAAGAATAAAGATTTGGCGGAATGACAGGCTGAGCGCGGCCCAGTAAAAATATCAGAAATATTATGGATACGCTTCGCGCGCGAAAAGTGGCATGCAACGTATGTCAAGTGCATCTTACTGATTTTATTATTGGATGCGCGGCGCAGTCCAGTAATTTGTAATGTAAAGGGTCACCTCGTTGCTAAATTTTGTTTTGTAGTTGTTATAGTGATTAGTTTTATTTTCCATTGTTTATTAATAATATTATAATAACATTATATGGACTGAAAGCCCGGCACGAGAAATTTGTTAAATCTTTGCCGAAAGTTATTTTTAAAAAAGGGTCACTGGTCACGCTGCTTCGAAAAAATGTCAGATTTTCATTGAGTATATTCAGTTTATAACAGAAAATCTCAAAATTTCACATTGCGAAATTATAAACAACTTTGCTGGTTATAATTTGCATTGTTGTTTGTTTCATTGTCGTTGTTGATTGTTCTCCTTAGTGATATGCCTAGTAGTATAGTGTCTCACCAACACATTTGCTCATTAAGTATAAATACTTTATATGTATGTTTCGTGTTGTTCTGCGATGAAATACATCATGGTGCTCCATCGCCACCAATTACAATTGCAATGTCAAATGTAAGCTCTGATGAATCAAATTTCTTACACGAAAATGAATTGATTAAAATGCTAATGTTTAGGGAAAGGCATTTTGAAGAAAGGTTTCGCTTTACCTCAGTTAAGTTTGTCTCCAGGAACTGTCTGTCATCTTTGCAGACAGTCAGTCACGATTTCATTGGTTCTCAAAATACTCTTTTGCTTGTTTTGCAACCTTTCTGAAGTTGCAGCCCTTCTAGTATTTGGTTTTCTCAAAAACTGCAGAATATTATCCTCTCAAGCATCAAGCAAAAAAAATGTGTCTTTCTTTCTTTCTTTCACAATTAAACACATACCCTCATTTAACGCAAAACCCTGACTTATTTTCCTTCCCTAAACTCTGCAGTAAGTCAAGGTTTTACTGTAGTATGTCACTGTAACTGTTTACTTTGTTAAGTGGCTCTGAACACTTTGTTTATGCTCGGCCATGATATCAAGTTTTTACAATTATTTGACCATATTTATTTACTTTGACTTTGGTTCAGGTAGAAGATTATGAATTTTGGAGGGCCTAATCCTCTTAAACAGCTGCTCTCAACTGCAAAAGCTGCATTAGAAAACGATGATGGAAAAGAATTTGCTGATTTGATGTCTTTAAATCATCCATTTTCGTTGAGAAATTGGAACCTTAACAATATAAATCTGGATCCACCATTCGATCAGATGATGTTAGAACATTTCCAATGTTCCGATGCAGTAATTGCAAATGATTTTGCCACAGCATTTAATCATCAGTGCAATGTTATTCAGATTTTTGCCAGAATGTTTAAAACTCAGAAGGAAGACAACTGGGGCCTGCCAATGATGAACATCATGATAAAGGATATGTTTTCTTTGGCTGTAAAAGCTGATATTGTTGCTGTCGCAAATGGTGAAATGGTAGGATCAAAAATTGATGCATGTGCTGATATGCTCATGACAGTTTTCAGAGTTTGTGCTAGTGATTCTAGAACAAGTATTGAGTATACAAAGCGATGGGGACTGATGCCTATCATCAATCTGTTATTCAAATGCTACTTCAAAACAAATAAGCTTCACTTGTGTAAACCATTGATTATTGCAATTGAGACCAACGCTGCAAACAAAGACATCAAAGACCTGTTTTCTATCGCTGACAGGGTAACATACAATTACTTTGTTGGTATGAAGCATATGTTCGAGAATGAATTCAAGGGTGCTGACAAATGTCTTTCATTTTCCTTTGAGAACTGTTTGAAAAGTTGCACCAGTAATAAGAGAAAGATTCTTATATGCCTAATCCCGGTAAAGATGACTCTTGGCTTCATGCCTAAGGTATCAATATTGAAGAAATACAACCTGTGTGAGTTTGAAGACGTTGTTGAAGCTGTTAAAACAGGTAATATCAAACTTCTTAATGAAGCTATCGAAAAGAATGCTGCTTTCTTTACAAGAGCTGGAATATACCTCATTCTAGAAAAACTCAAAGTCATAACTCTCAGGAATCTCTTTAAAAAGATTTACCTCATCACTGGTTCTTTTCAAATTGATGTGGCAAGATTCAAAACAGCATTGAATTGGCTTGGACTTGAAGATGTTGATTCAGATGAAACTGAGTGCATCCTTGCTAATATGATCAATGATGGTTACATTAAGGGTTACATATCAGAGCAGCACAAGAAAATTGTAGTGAGCAAAGTTAATGCATTTCCTAAGCTTAATACATTTTTATAGGCAGTGACAAAGCTATTTTATGAAGTTGTGCATTTTACATTTTGTCATCATTTTATTATAGAAATAAGAACTTTGCTGAGCTTTATTCCTGCATAAGTGATTAAGTCTTGATTAATTAATGATATTTCAATGATATTTATCAGCACTTAATGCATCATTTAATAAGAAAATGTTCCTGGTATTTGAAATTATCAAGTTTTGTCACAAGATTTTAATATTTTAAGCATTTTATCTCAGATTACCGCAAGTCTCTTTGGCTGAACTATGATAAACTTATAGATGTGTCATTTATACATGTGGCACATGCCATTTATATGTAATTTACTGTAAATTATCCTCAAGATAATATGATAATTTGTTTTCGAAAAACGTCAAAACTTTTCCTAAAAATGTTGGTAACTCTCCAATGATTTTTCTAGTAGATCTAAACATTATTTCAATTATTTTCAGGATGTAGATTTCAACAGACATTTCATAGCAGAAATAATATGTCTAAAGACCTAAAGATCTTACAGCTTCAAGATGATCTTGAGCAGGCTGGAAAAGAGATAAAACATCTTCAAAAGATAACTGAAAACTTGATGAATGATCAGAATGCACAAAATGCTACCATGAGTCGGATGTCGCTTGAAAATAGTTCTCTCAGATTAGAACGAGATGAGTTAAGGAATGTGATCCAGTTAGCTGATGATGGCATTGCTGATATTAACACTCATTGGAAGCAGAAGTTTTTTATGTGGAGAGAAACTGAATCCCATCTTATGAAGGAACTTTCTCAGAGTAAAGAAAAGATTCATGAGCTTTCCTCTGAGTTCGAGACTAAGACTGAGAAGCAATTGAAAGAATATGAGAAGTTCAAGTTAGTTGTTGAAAATACAAAGGAAGAAAATGAGAAGTTACTCCAATCTTTAGCTATAGCAGATGATGAAATGAAAGCTGTGAATAGAAAGCTTACAGACGAATCTCGGAAAAATATTAAAAACATGTTCTTGTCTCGGGAGAATGAGGTTTTGAGTGAGAAGGTCAGTGTTCTTGAAGAAAAAGTTAATTCATTTTATGAGGAATCAATTCAGCACAGTCGTGAATTGAACCAGCTTGGAGTCAGACAGGAAGCTGAAAGAGACTTCAATGTTGTAAACCAGCAAGGTGAAGTGTTGCAGCTCAATGTTCATGTTACCTCTTTGAAGAAAGATCTTGATTCTAGGGAAAATGAAATAAAGCACTGTCAAGATGAAATAAGCAGGCTTTCTTGCTTATGTGAATCACAAGCTTCAAAAATAAAGCAGATACGGAAACAGTACGAATCATCCAATACTTCAAATGCTGAATCTTCTTTGATTATCAAGAAAGAAAGAGAAAACCTTAAGAAAGCTAGCAAAGTTATTGATGACTTGGATCAAAAACTGAACGCATTTCAAAAGATTAACGATGAATTAAAAGCTGAAAACGATCTTAAGTTTGAACTGGTAAGAGAAAAAGATGCTCAAATTCAGCATTACAAAACATGTTATATAGAAATAGAATCAAAGTTCAATGATCTCATAACTGAGGTGGATAATTACAAACACACACTCAATCTTGCTGAAAATGAGAAAATTGTTGTAAATAGAGACCTGAGTTCTTGGATTTCGAAGCATGATTCTATCAAGGATTGCCTGACCAAAGTATCAGCAGAGAATATGAATCTTGTCGAGGAGCTAGAAAAATGTAATTCTAGCCTAGCTGTGCTCAGCAGTCAATGTAAAGATGTTGAGATGGAATACAGCTGCACTAATCAAGAGTTGGAGGATTGCCATCAAAAATTGGCTGCTTTTGAAATAGAATTAGCTGATAAAAACCTTCAGATTGAGGAATTGACGAAAGAAAATTCGTTTATAAATAGAAAAGTTATGGATATGATTGAGGAGAAAACGATGGATTCAAAAGTAATGAATAACAAAGAGATTGAATATCAGGAACTTGCCAAAGCCATGGAATCATTAAAGAGAAGAGGTTCCTCAGAGATAGCTGCCCTCAAGGATGAACTGTTATCTAAAGAAGCTTTGCATCATGAGTACAAAAGAGAGATGGAGGAGAAGGTGGACAATCTGATCAATATGGCTGAATTCTCTGATAAGTCGACATCAAATGTCTCCTTATGTTCGTCAATATTGGTTAATTGTGGGACCATGACTGAACCTGAAGTGAATTCTACATCTAATTCACATAACCTAAGAAAGCAAATTTCTGTTCTGAAAAAAGCTGTTGCCAATAAAGAAAGAAAACTGTGTCATGCTGAGACGAAGCTTGCCAAGCAGGCCTCTACTATTGTTCAAAAACAGTGCCAAATTGATCAGCTCAGTACGAAATTTGCCTCAAGATTCAACCAAAGTGAACAGGCAAGAGAAAGTGATCACAATATAGCAATAACTGTGAAAAACTTGAACGAAAAAGTAAACTCATTAAACAAAGTAATAAATGGTAAAAATGAAGAGCTGGATGAATTAAAGGCTGCTGAATCTGAGCTAAAGAAAAGAGAGAAAACCTTCTGGGAGCTGTCCGAGCTTGTGAATATTTTACAAAACGAACTGGACAGTAAACACACCAACACTCTCAGGGAAGTTAACTTTTACAAGGACAGATTGATGGACTATGAAAGACGGACTCCGTCTGTAAATAAAAGTGTTAATACCTCTTTGCAAGAAGTAGATGACGGTTTTGAAGGTGAGTGTGATGTTATTTCCTGTAAGTCGGGAGAAGAAAGGTCTTTTGATCTGAAAGGTTTAGAGACTGTTATGAACAATTTGAAAAGCGATTACAAAAATGACCTTGATGCCATTCATGCATCATTCAGGGAGAAATTATCTGATATTGGAGATTATTCTGATTATAATGAACTGAAATGGATTGACCTTATGAATAAGTAGATAACTAGCTAGAAGTAAACATTATGTTTCGATTCAGGTTCTGTTTTAATTTAATACCTTAATATTGGGCGACCTCACCATCAACATGCAATTTGATAAACAAATATGCTACTGGAGAATTTTGTCATACTTTTGAGACTTTTATAAGTTGCACCTAAGCTTATCTCCAAGTACATGTTAAATAACATGTTAGCGTATATAATACTTTTACCAGCTGAGGCCTCAGCGGTTTGTAATTTTGCCATTTTGCAGTCACAGTTTATACCTATTACAGTTTATTATACATATATTATTTATTTCTTTGAGACAGTTTAATATGGCTACCTTACTCGGGAATATTATAGCGGGTTAATTTATGACTGGGAAAATTAATGACCGGGAAAAATATGGCGGACTTTCCCAAAACCCGCCAAATTATCCCGGTCATGTATTTACCGGTGGCCGACCTTTCAAGTTTTTTTCAGAGATCAACAAATTTTCAACCGAAATTTCTGTTTTTGTTACTTGTTAAAAAGTTATTTCAATTTACAGTTACTGATATTACTCAGAAATAGAAAAAAAGACACGTCTATTTAAAGGAAAATAAATCTATAGCAATAATAAGTCAAATCTTCATTAAAGCGTATTCTCATTCTCATTATCGCTAATGTCCCCTCTCTTCTCTACGATTCACTGATTCATGGGCAAGAGAAGTGAGAATCACGGTCCACCCTGAAATCTGATTTCTATAACCAAATTGTGATTTTTATAACGAAATTATGGTAGCAACCGCCAATAAAGTTACAGCCCTCTATCCACTGCTTCAAAAGTCTTCTCTAGCACATATGAGACTTCAGGTAAAATATGATGATCACCACCCCCTTGGAACCCCATAATCTGAGTCGGCGGGTTTTTTTATGACTGGTAAAATTTTTGACCGGGAAAAATATGGCGGAATCTTCCAAAACCCACCACTTTATCCCGGTTATAATAATCCCGAGTAAGGTACATAACAAGTGCCAACCATCCATTACCCTTTGCATCGTGGTTTCTAAATTTCCATATTCTACCAATTAATTGTTTTTTATCGTCATTAACTTATTTTTTAGTATAATATTATTTTAGTTCTTATGAATATTTGGAGTAAATATTATGGATCAACCAGAGCAGACCCCGATTCTGACATGTTTATTTATTTCCTTGTCGGAAGCAGACGACTATTTTTGGAGCATGATAAGAATTGTCTGGTTTTGTTTGGAATTTTGTAATGGAATTTATACCCGGTTTATCCTGACTTAAGCTACTGACGACACTTTATTGGAATTGTGGACTTGATGACAGCTTCATAGTGCTTTAAACTTTTACAAGAATGTTTTTATAATTCTATTATTCATTTTTGTACACTTAAATAGTATATGAATAGTGTTTCCAATATATTTTATTTTATATTTTTGTACAGCTAATTTATTATTGTGACATGATCATATTGTTATATTATGATATCAATTGTAAAGTTAAATATCAATTGTAGAGTTAAATGATAGATATTTATGAGATATCACAGCTCATGTAACACTAGCATTATCTATTTAACTACATATTTTGTTACAATTTGAATAATAAGATATATAATATTATACAAAACTTGCAAAAATCTTTAAAAATGTCTGGATTTTTATTGTTTCAAGAAATGTGTTAGTACTGACATGGAACTCACGATAAAGTTATAACTTTGCATATTATAATATAATGCAAATTTCATTTACTCCACTAACTAGCAGCTAATACTCACGTGCTCTAAAATCTGTGAAATTAACAATGTTGGTTTATGAGTAACAATTAACGAGTGGTAATAATCAGGTATCATGGTTCCAGCTCCTTCTTGTAACGATCTCAGGAGACGAGACAGGATTGTTAGATACAAGCCGTATGTCCCTAAGGAGGGTGAGGATCCAATGGCAGAGTACATGAACCTACTGGCAATGCTGTTCAGTATGTGTGGTCTTATGATGCGCTTTAAGTGGGCTGCTTGGGCTGCTGTAAGTTACTCGAATTATCATACTCGAATTTGCCGTTTGATGATTCAATTAAGAGTTAATTAAGACGAAACTAAGTTTTTGTCGTTCTTTAAAATATCTTTGAAAGTTTCTCAAAGTTTCTCTAATTATCAAGACTACCAGAAGTTGCAAATTGTTTACAACATAATATAATGTATTTAATATTAATAACTAAATCCGTTTCAGGTGTACTGTGCATTTATTGGATTTTCCAACTCCCGAAGCTCAGAGGACACAAAGCAGATATTTAGCAGTTTCATGTTGTCCATATCAAGTGTGGTTATGAGTTACTTGCAGTCCCCTACCCCCATGGCTATCAGTTACTTCTCTTAGGAATCGGAACTTTATGAGTTTTAAATTTGTGTGTATTGTTTTCGGTTTAACTTCACTTTATTATAGTTCTGTATAGTTTCTGTGCTGAGTTGTTGTATTGTCAAGATTGAAAGCTTGACTAAAGTTTACTTTTAATACTCAAGTGTACAGTTCATGTGGGTAGTACAGTGTCTTGGAGGGTGCTCGATAAAACACAATTTCTTAAACTGCGAATTTTCTGACAGTGTAATTTAACCAGAGTTAAATATTCATTTAAGTATATAAATTTCAGCGTGATGAGTATATAATTATATATGTTATATAATATTCTATACATAATCTTGCAATATAATATGGTACATGTGTTGAAAAATGCCAGTTAAATTTACAAATTGACTTAATACATTAAATGTTGCATTTGAGATGTTAATTGAATGTGTTTTACTCTATTTTGCGTGATCATTAAAATGCTGAACATGGTTGAACAAGATCTTCATTTCCAGTATTCAATTAAAAAACGATCAAAATGATGGAATTTGATGATATATCAAGTTTAGTCTGTTGTTCTAATGAATATTCTATACAAATTGCAGTCATAATATTGATGAACTTTATTTTAAGAAAATGGCTCCAGAAGTGGTGGTACCAGCAAATTTTGGGAAGCACCACCTGAAGTCTCGCTCACACAGTAACCTGGAACTGTTGTGTGATGAAGGAGAGATAAAGCGAGCTAATTCAATGATACTGTCTCTAAACAGCCCTGTTATAGATGATCTGATCTCTAGACTGGACATTACTTCTCTGGACGTGCAGGACTTTGGAGCCCCTGCTGTGGGGTGTTTTGTTGAATCTATGTACAGTGGAGAACTGGAGAAGTGTGATAAGAGTAACTTTAGAGACCTGAATAAGATGGGACATGTTTTCAATGTGAGCTGGTTTACAGAGAGATGTTTGGAGTACTTTACGGAGCATGTTGATATGTTGACTGGGAGGTGTTATGAGGATGTTTTGTTTGTGGTAGAGGAGGCTAGGTTTGTTGAGAGAGTCAGAAGAAGAACAACTTTACTTCTTTAGTTGAAGATAAGCTGAACACAATGAGAAATAGGAAGAGTATGTTCTTGAAGCAGTATGCTAATGACTTGGACAACTTGTCTATAAATCAACTCAAGATGGTCATCAAAATAGCTGGAACAGATGTTGGAATTCTTGTGTCAATTCTTGTAACTCATCACCAGAAAGTTGGTGCAACTATGTTAACGGAGACGTCTGGGTACCTCTTCAAAAATATTGATTTTGAGAAGTGCTTTTCAAACAACAGATACTTTGATATTACCAATAAGCTCTTTGAAATACTTACTGATAATTCCGGTGACAACTTTAGTTTTAAAACTGCTTTGGAATCAATCACCAGATTTGCAAAAAAATCGATTACAGAGCGAAGGGCTGCAGTTGTTCATCAATATCCAATTATGGTAGATTTATCGATAAAGGATTTCTTATGTCTTGACTGGGATTCCTTAATTGAATTCCTATCACAGTCAGATAAAGTTTGTAACCTTTATCAATTTTTTGATGCAATTTATCTTTGGCTCTTTATTGCGAAGCATGAAAAGACTACCACCTTTCCGAGAATGATTTTTACTGAAGATCATGTCAAAGATATCGTTGATATCAAAGTTGATCGATGTTGGAATCGAATATCATCAAAGTACCTTGAAGATATAACAACGGACAGCAATTCAGGTACTGACATGCTGCTTACATCATTTATTGACTCCGATGAACTAATATGTGGTGATAATGGTATTTTGTTTAGCAGTAAAGATGAGTACACTATTGACAGGATATTTACAGAAGATCTGAAAATAATACTTGTGTCGGACGATAAAATATCTTTTTGCTCCAAGGAAACAAAATGCGCGATAATGTTGCAAAGTAGTAGGACTAATGATACAAAACCATTCTCCCTTACTATTGCACACGATTTACAGATGGGATGTGAAACTGTTCATTTCCATTATCCTTCAGAGGCAGCACAGATCATCAGTCTATTGCTAACATTACATTCGGGAGGTCATAACATACATATACCAATTCCCTTCAATTGCCTCCCTTGTCAGATTAGGTCTGATAGATTTTGGACTTGGGGATTCAATTCATTTCAGAAAGACGGTAATTCCTCATCTGATCAATTTAGACTTGTATATGGACACGAGAAAAACATAAAAGTATCGTTTACAGGGTCACGAAATCCTCTCCGAACCTCCACGTGGTGTGGCCTGGTTGGCACTAACGGGTGGTGTGCTCTCTTGTTGAGTACAAAGGTTGGGACTTGCCAACTCAAAGTTCCCATAGGAACCAGGAAGTCAACACTAACAGCTACCAAGCACCAGGAAATTTCTCTTTCAGATATCAGGTTACAAGATAGTACACACACAAACGACGATACGTTAGACACAGATACATAGCTCTAAGAGCTATTAAATCACCAGGAAATTCTCTTTCAGCTTTCAGGTCCCATCGAAGTCACCCACCACAGAGCTAGGGATCCCAATTCGCTCATCCTGACTACAAGGACACACTGATAATGAGTAGTCTTGGCACTTCTCCCTCCAGTAACCACTTTTCAGGTCTTTTCAGTTAAGACAGCTAATGCGTTAGGGCTGACACACGCTAGACACAGGCTCGTGATAAGACAGTGTTAGGGATGTCAACTCTGACTACAAGGACACACTGATAGCGAGAATTCCTGGCACTTCTTCCTCCAGTAACCACTTTTCAGGGGACCGGGTTAGCTTTGCCACACTCTTTATTGAAGTGTGACTGGACGCTCTACAATCATCTAGTAGCCAGCAGTGTTTGACTGACACCCCTACTGCAACTGGTTCTATTCAGTTCTACAGCGGAAGTTCTCAAACACTCGAAAACAGTTCATCTCGGACATCCTGCAGAGATGCTTTTTCACAGCCTGCGCCATTACACGGGGAACCCTTAGATCTACAGTACCCTGGTGGACAGCATAGCTCACTAAAGCATAGTGGACTTCTTTAGTACTGTGACGCAAAGCTAACCGGACCAGGAATAAACATCATTGCAATGCTTAGGGGATGCAAATAGGACATACAACGTTTAACGATTTACTCAAAACTTTTGATTTATTTTTAAGCTCGACGATACATGGTATCATTTCAGGACAGATATTCCTTCTTCAGGTTCATTGAGGAAATTGTACCCGCTATTTGCGTTATACATGGCAAGTATCTGGACTAATGATAACTTAGGATCTCAGATTCCCAGGCTGCATTTAAAGCGCTTAACAGCACCAGTTTTAACTCCAGGTTTGTTCTGAACATCTCAGACCAACTCAACTCACTAGGTATTCTCATCGAGTAGAACTCCAGGACATGAAGGAGTATACGGTAAAGAACTAGCGGACGAATTCGCAAGGGACGATCAATCCAACAACATCCCCATAGGACCAGAACCCTTCCTCCCAATTAGGCCACACTCAGTGACAAAGGAACATTCCACTTGAGATGTTCCTCCACAAATATAAATACAGGAACTTTAATTTTTCTGGAACTCACATCAGATGGCTTACATGGTCGCTTTCAGGATAGGTCACAGCCCACTAGTTTATTTTCAGAACGTGGCAAACAACGTCAACTTCGAGATGCAAGATTGTGAACACTTTTCAGGAGAAGCAGAAACATCCCAGCACCTCCTCTGCAAGTGCATCCAGATCATGACGTTCAGAATGAGGATAATTGGTAAACTCTACCTTAAAAACAGTAAACTACAATCATATCTTCAAATTTGTGGAACAGTCGACAAGACTGGATAGGGAAAACCCTTTTGGGTAACCTCCTAGGATTCTTCGCCAGGAACTTTCGCTAAATCCCATACTAGGAACTCAACCTAGGCCCATCTCTGCATAGAGACATATCTCCCAGGCTTTGACCTTGCTCGGAAGTCCCTTGTCTGCCCGCAGAAGTACTACAACGGAAGTGGGTTTGCTCTGAGACAGGTAGTGACAGCTTCAAGACTCCAGGGGTCTGTTGCATTGATATTTATTATTTTATGATTTCGTATATACTTTGGGAGTCCTGGCGTGCAGCTAGCAGGAGTTGCATTCTGTGGGCACGGTGAGAAGGCCTCCATCTTTTAGTAAGAGGCCAGAAACCGTTGACCAGAACAGAGAGAGAGAGAGAGAGATCGTTTACAGCAATTTTTACAGGATCTAGGTGATAGGTTTTAGATCAATTTTCCCCACTTTGCATGGGTGTGTATCTATAATCACTTTAATTTTCATATCGAAGATTATTATAGGATATTTTAATAAGCAAACATATTTCGATTTCATTATAAATTTTGAATTGTGGTCAACTTTGTATCATGTGAGTTATTGGATCAAGAGATCGGAGGTTTGAATTAATTATAGGTGTTCTATGTTGAAGCCCTTTTTGTTCCATTTATTCACTGTAACTGATTATGCTCGTTCTGCTGAATCTGTCTGAACTGTATCTTAATGACCAGTATCCAATCTCATGCTATACAAATAATTCAATTGTATTATGTACTAAACAGACTCTTTACTCTTAATCTAATCAAACTTCAAATTTCAGTTCATAGTATTAACCGACTTCTTTTTAGGTGGGTAATATTCTGTAAAATGGCTCCAGAAGTGGTGGTACCAGCAAATTTTGGGAAGCACCACCTGAAGTCTCGCTCACACAGTAACCTGGAACTGTTGTGTAATGAAGGAGAGATAAAGCGAGCTAACTCCATGATACTGTCTCTAAACAGCAGTGTTATAGATGATCTGATCTCTAGACTGGACATTACTTCTCTGGACGTGCAGGACTTTGGAGCCCCTGCTGTGGGGTGTTTTGTTGAATCTATGTACAGTGGAGAACTGGAGAAGTGTGATAAGAGTAACTTTAGAGACCTGAATAAGATGGGACATGTTTTCAATGTGAGCTGGTTTACAGAGAGATGTTTGGAGTACTTTACGGAGCATGTTGATATGTTGACTGGGAGGTGTTATGAGGATGTTTTGTTTGTGGTAGAGGAGGCTAGGTTTGTTGAAGACAGTCAGAAGAAGGACAACTTTACTTCTTTAGTTGAAGTTAAGCTGAACACGATGAGAAATAGAAAGAGCATGTTCCTAAAGCGATACTCTAGTGATTTAAATAGTATGTCAATCAACCAATTGAAGTTAGTTATAAAGCTAGCAGGATCTGATGTTGTTATTCTTGTTCACATACTTATGTCACACTTGCAAGCCACTGGAGCTAGTTCTTTTACAGATCTTTCGAGGTATCTGTTCAAAAATATCGATTTTAACGAATGCTTCTCGAAGAGAAGGTGGCATAGGGCCACTAATTTGCTGAATGAAATATTTATGGATCGTTTTAGTGAAGACTTCAATGCTGTTATATCTATTCTGTTCTCAAAAAGGGTTTTTGAAAAGAGTGAAATTTCTAGAAACAAGTATCCTGTCTTGGTAGACATTGAACTTGAGAAGTATCTTCAATTGGACATCAATTCCTGTCTTGACTATTTAAGGTCTTCAGATTATGTAGATAATATTCATCAATTGTTTGATGCATTAATTATGTGGAGGCATTTGCCGGCGAATTCCAAGGATGCGAATATTTCTGAAGCAGAAGGTATCAGTTGTGATGAAATTATCGAAGAAATTATTAATATTCAGCTAGACAGATGTTGGGGAAAGTTGTCAAGACAGTACCTTACGGCTATGTTCTGTGCAGAAAATCTTGGAATCGACACCTTCGTCAAAAGAGTACTTGTTTCCGATCAACTATCAAGTATTGAAGGGAATGTTTTCCTCTCAACAGGGGAGACTTTTGTTTTTGATGTACTTATGACCAATAAAGTCAAATTAGTGTTGACGTCTGAAGAGAAGATTAGCAACTGTACCAAAGATTCGTTGTGTGCAATTGCCGTGCGTAATTCACCGATCATGAAATCAACTCAACACGGTGCTTATTCTGCTGAATTCTTCTTCGAGACGTGTACTGGAGAAGATGACGAAAACCGCCATTACCACGATTTCTCTGATTCACCTACAGAAGTTCATTTATTAATCGGAGTACACAAAGAGAAAACGGATAGCTGGGTGTATCGTCCTTTACCTTTTAATGCAAAGCCTGTATATGGGCATTTTTTTCTAAAACTTCCACTTTGGTGAAAATTTTAAATCAATAGAAAGCATCAAAAAATGATTGTTTGTTGTTTAAAAAGGTCTCAAATGCCAGACTCGATAAGGGTTTACCGTTAAATGCAAATTTTAGTTCATGAAAAGTGCAGCTGAAGTCTGCTGTAAATTTTGCTCCAATTATTTACCTTTTTCTCAAGTCTTACTTCGACAAGTAGGAATAATACTATCGATTTAAATTTACCGCAATTTGGTTTGTACTTTTAGTGTATAAGTATTGATCAAGTGATAAACTTGTGACAAGTATTACTTCATAGAAAAAAATCTACCTTCAAAAGTATGTAATGTAAGTCACAATATTGCCACAAAAGTTTTTTTCCCGACAAATAATCGAATCTAGCCACAATCGAATTCTCAGACCTATCTCTACTACCTTCAAGGACGATAGATCAATTACTGCATGATTGCTAGTGGGTTAAATGTGCCTGTAATTAAGTGTATAAAGTAGTAATGTAAGTCACAGTGTAATGTAAGTCACAATGTAATGTATGTCACACATACCAAAACGACACCTTAAAATCCCTGCTGAGCAACAATACAGTTCAGACTTAATGTAGTTCGACTGTTCTGTTTCATACAAATTCACATGTAAAAGAACGCAAACTAGGAAGTTGAAAAAACTTCCTATTTGTGAACTGTCTTTGCTGTGTTGTGTTGCTGTCTAAGATTGTCGATTAGGCTGTATCAAAAAACACAAACATGGTCCAATAATTGATGCAGCACCTTCAAAAAAGTTGCATTAGGTCATTGTGAGTTTGGAAAAAAAAATTTAGAGTTCAACTCCAACCTTATATCGTGGTATTTTTCGTTTCCATGGTAACCACTCTGTCGCGGTTGGGTTTACTGTTCAATTAAATTCATATCTGGAGAACCATACCACTTAGAGAACTGTGTTATAGCTTAAAAGAACCGGAATAGCCAAGTTTATAATCAACTTATCAATCAACTATATGCCTAGAACCTTTATTTTTTGAGTTAAAGGCAATAATGTATTTCGTCGATATTATTAAAATATGATTTCAAGTTATTGGGGATTATTACATTTAAGTGTTTAAATGTTATTACCAAATGAGCATGTAGAATCAAAAAAATTTTGTATTCCAAGTTAATATCACACGAAAATGAATTTTTATCTTGGTTTCAGGAGATAAAGTAATGTAAGTCACAAATGTCTGTAATGTAAGTCACAAATGTATGAGGGTGATGTACGTAATAAACGAATGAACGAATCTTAAACTTAGCATTTTTTAGCAGCTTAAGGCCTCAAATTTGCAGAAATTTTAGATGAAAGCTGCTATCTGACATATTCGAGATAGAATTGCAGTTTGAATACACCTAAGTCCGAAAATCAAAGTCTATCCTGTAATGTAAGTCACACTTTTTTGGCAGGCGATTGTGTAAAATTTCCTTAAGACACATACTAAATTATACCTGCATTGTTCTGAACATGAAGAGATTCCGGATACGGAAATAAATACCAAAATATCATCTCATCATGCATGGTTACGGAGTCATGACTCCTCAAAGGTAAAAATTTGCTATCTCGGTAATGTAAGTCACAAAAAAAATGCCCATATACTGCTTTAAATAACACATTATATACATGTATAATTAAATATACTGAAACCCGCTAGTCGAATGCTTTGTTCGAGGAAATTTTAAAAAAATCAGATATGTTTTATTTCTCTGTCATCATATAGCTCTGTTTACTGTAGAAATAATGGAATTTATTAAACAAGGTGACAGCGTTGTTAGTATTCGGATTCCCAAAACGATTACTTTTTACCGCATCAAAAAATACCAATCACAACCACAAGTTATGATTATAAGTCATTGGTGAGCGTAAATGTGAGCTTGTTTTGAAATTTATGACGTAGCATACGCATAACAACCGCGACGTTGTTAAGATGTTCTTGCTCCCGCACGTGCATTTTACGTTGCTACGCAACAGCGCCAGTAAACCTTTGCTAAAATAACGAACATTATTCGATCGGTTATTTTGACCTCACTTCCGACGTATAATTATTAAAAATCTAAAGCCTAAATCAAAGTTCTAAGATGGCTATAGCCTATTTCCTATCCTTTTTCTACAACCCTGCTATAAATGGCGAGTTTCAATCCATTTGCGAGCTGGGTTTGTTTCACGAGGGTCATTTTGAGGTCGATTTTCGGTGTTTTTTCTTCCTATGTCCCCGTTGCCGGGGCAATTTCGTCAATTTTAAATTATAGTATAGATATTTTAATTATACATAATAATATGTCTATCTTTTATATTTGCTGTTCTCGATTTCTATGTGGAATTATGTAGTTCTGAAGATTTGTTTGCTAGATTTAAAATTGCTTTACATTTTGTGTGAAGATTTCTCAACTTTGTGATAGGTCACTAACAAATTTTATTTCCCCAGGTTGTTATCCCTGATTTGTATAATGTAAGTGTGTAATTTTGGAACTTCTGAAAAGTTACCTGATCGACATATACACTACGAAACAGCGGGTAAAGCCTCTCAAGTTTTTGTTTCACTTTCTTAAAGTTTTCCTTTTTAGAATTTAAAACATTATAAATTCATTCATAGAAAAACAAGGTTCATAAATTCTTAAAATTATTTAAGTACACTAATCCAAATAATCAATTAAAATAATATTATCCATAATCACAGAGTCACGAGCTAAATAAGTTCTGAAGAGAAGACCGATGAACTGTACAGAGTAGCTGACGTTGGTAAATGTGAACATAAAGGTGTCGACTTAGGAGAAAATAGTGCTCTTAATGCCTAGTAAGTCAAAACTCAGGAAAATTGTGCTCTCAAGTATTAGTTGGGGGACATGATTACTTGGCCAGATCCTACAAGAATGTTCATTGACAAGTAAAATAGCTGCCACATTATAACTGTTAAACATCTACCGGAGTGCGTTTGTTGTGAGGTATATAACTGTAAACTTCTACAGAGGTGCAGTATGTTGTGAGGTATTATAACTGTTAAACTTTCTACAGAGGTACAGTATGTTGTGAGGTATATAACTGTTAACTTTACTACCAGAGGTGTGTATGTATGTGAGGTATTTAACTGTTAACATCTACAGAGGTACAGAATGTTGTGAGTATATAATGTTAAATCTACAGAGGTCAGTATGTTGTGAGGTATATAAACTGATAACTTCTACAGTGGTACAGTATGGTGTGAGGTATATAACTGTTTAACTTCTACAGGGTACAGTATGTTGGGAGGTATATAACTGTTAACTTCTACCGTGGTACAGTATGTTGTGGGTATTATAACTGTTAACTTTCTCACGAGGTACAGTATGTTGTGAGGGATATAACTGTTTACTTTAAGAGTCAGTATGTTGTGAGTATATAACTGTTAACTTCTACAGAGGTACAGTATGTTGTGGAGGGATATAACTGTTAACTTTACAGAGGTACAGTATGTGTGAGGTATATACTGCAACTTTACAGAGGTACAGGTATGTTGTCGTGGTATATAACTGTAATTCTACAGGGATGCAGTATATGTTGGGAGGTATATAAACTTATTAACTTCTACAGCGGACAGTATGTTGTGAGGTATATAACTGTTAACTTCCACAGAGGCTACAGTATGTTGTGAGGTATATAACTGTTAACTTCTACAGAGGGCAGTAGGTTGAGAGGTATATAACTGTTAACATTACAAGAGGTACAGTATTTGTGGGTATATAAAACTGTTAACTTTCTTTCAGAGGTACGTATGTTGTGAGGTATATAACTGTTAACTTTACAGAGGTACAGTATGTTGTGAGGTATATATCTGTTAACTTCTACAGAGGTGCAGTATGTGTGAGGTATATAAACTGTTAACATCTACAGAGGTACGTATGTTGTGAGGTATATAACTGTTAACATCTACAGAGGTACAGTATGTTGTGATGGTATATAAACTGTTAACTTTACAGAGGTTCAGTATGTTGTGAGGTATAGAACTGTTAACTTCTACAAGAGGTCAGTATGTTTGTGAGGTATATAACTGTTAAATTCTACAGAGGATACTAGTTTGTTGTGAGGTATATAACTGTTAACTTCTAAGAGGGTTCAGTTGGGTTGTGAGGTATATAACTGCTAACTTCTACTGAGGACGTATGTTGTGAGGTATATAACTGTTAACTTCTACAGAGGTGCGTATGTTGTGAGGTAATATAACTGTTAATTCTACAGATGTACAGTATGTGTGAGGTATATAACTGTTAACATCCACAGAGGTACAGTATGTTTGAGGGTATTATAAACTGTACAATCTTTACAGAGGTACAGTATGTTGTGAGGGTATTTATCTGGTTAAACTTCTACAGTGGTATGTATGTTTGTGAGGTATATAACTGTTAACTTCTACAGAGGGGACAGTATGTTGTGAGGTATATAAACTGTTAACTTCTACAGAGGTACAGTAGGTTGTGAGGTATATAATGTTAACTTTCACAGAGGTACTGTATGTTGTGAGGTATATAATCTGTTAACATCTACAGAGTAAAGTATGTGTGGGTATATAACTGTTAAATTCTACAGAGGTACAGTATGTTGTGAGGTAATAACTGCTAACTTCTAATACAGAGGTTACAGTATGTTGTGAGGTATAATAACTTGTTAATTCTCCAGAGGTACAGTATGTTGTGAGGTATATAGCTGTTTAACTTCTACAGAGGGTACAGTATGTTGTGGAGGTATATTAATGTTAACTCTACGAGGTACTGATTGTTGTGAGGTTTATAACTGTTAACATCTACAGAGGTTATCAGTTGTTGTGAGGTATATAATCTCTAACTTCTACATGAGGTACAGTATGTTGTGAGGTATATAAACTGTTAACTTCTTCAGGGTACAGTTGTTGTGAGGTATATAATGTTAACTTCTACAGAGGTACAGTATGTGTGAGGTATATAAATGTTTACTTTCACTGATGTACAGTATGTTGATGAGGTATATAATGTTAAATCTACAGAGGTACAGTATGTTGTGAGGTTTTAACTGTTTAACTTCTACAGAGGTACAGTATGTTGTGCGGTTATATAACTGCTAACTTTACAGAGGTACTGTATGTTGTGAGGTTATAACTGTGAACTTCTACAGAGGTACAGTATGTGGTGATGGTATAGTTAAAACTGTTAAACTTCTACCGAGGTACAGTATGTTGTGAGGTATATAAACTGTTAACTTCTACAGAGGTACAGTATGTTGTGAGGTATATAACTGTTATCTTTTACAGTGGTTCAGTTTGTTGTGAGGTATATAACTGTGAACTTCTACTGAGGTGCAGTATGTTGTGAAGGTATATAACTGTTAAAATCTACAGAGGTACATGTATGTTGTGAGGTATCTAATGTTAAACATTCTAAAGAGGTTACAGTATGTTGTGAGGTATATATACTGTTAACATCTACAGAGTAGTATCCGTATGGTTGTGAGGTATAATAAACTGTTATCTTCTTCAGAGGTACAGTAGTTGTGAGGGTATATAACTGGTAACTTCTACAGAGGGTACAGTATGTTGAGAGGTTGAACTGTAACGTCTACAGAGGTACAGTATGTTGTTGAGGTTATTAACCTGCTAACTTCTACAGAGGTGCAGTATGTTGTGAGGTAATAACTATTAATTCTACAGAGTGCAGGATGGTTATTGTGAGGTATTAACGGTTAACTTCTACAGAGGTACAGTATGTTGTGAGGATATATGTTACTTCTACAGAGGTACAGTATGTTGTGTGGTATTTTATGTGAACTTCTACAGAGGTATACAGTATGTTGTGAGGTAGGTGAGCTTAGTTTTTGCACACACGCCTTCTCCTGGAGTTACTCAAGCGAGCAAGCTTCACAAGGAGTTACATTAGAACTGCAGGGTGCACTCGACAGGTGTCAAAGGTATTACTTACTCGCTAATTCTCGAACGGTGATATGTTTGTTTCTTTGTCGAAACCTATATTACTGAGCTAGTTTACCTACACTACTGTATACCTAATACCTACAGCCCCCTCTCTTGTTTACTTATTATATAGATCCTTTAGTCCTTGCTTTTCAGTCCCATCTATCTGATACAGGAGAAAGCAGATACCACGACCTATAAAGGGAGGTCACCACTGTGCAGTTGTAATTTTCACACTAGCTGTCTGACTCGTTATCTAGCCACGTCTTAGTGAGTCGTTTTTACCTTGTAATTCAGCTGGTTATGCTGACAATGTTATATATATATTGTGATTGTCTAGTGCCAAAATGTTGGTAGGGTTTCGGTTTGATCGTAAATTTTTCAAAATCAGTCCTAAGTAAATTTTGATGATAATCTGTGAACCATTCCTTTAAGTTACCGCGACAATTGACCCCGATACAATGACCCCCGGACAATTGACCCCCCGGACAATTGACCCTATGTTATTACACGTGGGTCAATTGTCGCGTAAATCTAGGGGTGAGATCGACAATTGACCCCCCCGGGACAATTGGACCCCCCATGTAATTAAACTGGGGTCATCTACGGGAATAGGGTCAGGGTCTTGGTTCAGGAATCTGGGTCAGGGTCCTGGGGTCAGGGTTAGGGTTAGGGTTAGGGTTAGGGTTAGGGTTTAGGGTTAGGGGTAGGGTTAGGGTTAGGGTTAGGGTTAGAGGTTAGGGTTAGGGTTAGGGTTAGGGTTAGAGGTTAGGGTTAGGGTTAGGTCCTGGGTCAGGGGTCAGGGTGAGGGTTAGGGTCGGGTCAGGGTCAGGATCAGGGTCAGGGTCAGGGTCAGGGTCAGGGTCAGGGTTCAGGGTTCAGGGTAGGGTCAGGAGTAGGGTCTGGGTGCAGGGTCAGGGTCAGGGTCAGCTGGTCAGGGTCAGGGTCAGGGTCCAGGGTCAGGGTTAATTGTAATAAATTATATTGTCGGGGGGTCAATTGTCGGGGGGTCAATTGTCGGGGGGTCAGTTGTCGGGGGGTCCAAATTGTCGGAGGGGTCAAATGGTCGGGGGGTCTATTTGTTGTTGAACCAGCTGTTACACCTCTTTTAGGTAGCTGGTGTCATCATCTTTCTGTATCTTTACCTGATAAGTGATGGTAGGAGCATTAAGAGGGGGTGGTGCGACAATTGACCCCCCGACAAATGTCCCCCGACAATTGACCCCCACGACTATTGACCCCCCGGACAATTGACCCCCCGACTTTGACCCCCGACAATATAATTTATTACAATTAACCCTGACCCGACCCTGACCCTGACCGCACCCTGACCCTGACCTGACCCTGACCCTGACCCTGACCCTGTCCCTGACCCTGTCCCTGACCCTGACCCTGACCCTGACCCTGACCCTGACCCTGATCTGACCATGACCCTGACCCTAACCCCTATCCTGACCAATGATCCCAGGACCCTATCCCTAAACCCTAACACTAACCCTTACCCTAACCCTACCCTTACCCTAACCCTAACCCTACCCTAACCCTAACCCTAACCCTAACCTAACCCTAACCCTAAACCTAACCCTAACCCTGACCGAGACCCTGACCAGGATCTGACCAAGGACCCTGAACCTAACCCGATCGATTGACCCCAGTTTAATTACATGGGGGGCAATTGTGGGGGGGTCAATTGTCGTACTCGAACCCTCGATTTCGCGTCAATTGACCCTAGTGTTATAACATAGGGGTCAATTGTTCGGGGGGTCAATTGTCGGGGGGTCAATTGTCGGGGGGTCATATTGTCGCGGTACCTTAAGAAGGAATGGTTACCAGTTTATCATCAAAATTTTTTAACCTTTATGACTGATTTGAAAAAATTTACGATCTATCCGAAACCCGACAACATTTTGGCACTGGACAATCACAATATATATATAACATTTCGCATAACCAGTGATTACAAGGTAAAAACTACTACTAGAGACGTGGGCTAGATACGAGTCGACAGCTTGTGTGGATATTACAAAGAGTCACAGTGGTGCCTCCCCGCTTTTAGGCGGGGTATCTGCTTTCTCCTGTATCTATAGAGTGGGAGCTGTAAAGCAAGGACTAAAGGTATTAGTATAATATGTAAACTAGAGGGGGAGCTGTAGGTATTAGGTATACTGTAGTGTAGGTAAACTAGCTCCATATTAATAGGTTCTGACAAATGAAACAAACAATATCACGTTCGAGGAATTAGCGCGTAAGTAAAATACCTTGGACAGCCTGTTCGAGTGCACCCTGCAGTCTAGATGTGACTCCTTGTGAAGCTTATGCCTCGATTGTGTATCTCCAGGAGAAGGGCGTAGTGCAAAACTAAGCTCACTTACCTCAACAACATACTGTACCTCTGTAGAAGTTAAAACAGTTATATACCTCACAACATACTGTACCTCTGTTTAGAAGTTAACAGTTTATATACTCACAACATACTGTACTCTGTAGAAGTCTAACAGTTATATTACTCACAACATTACTGACTCTGTAGAAGTTAATTAAGTTATATACCCTCAAACATGACTGCACCTCTGTTGATTTAGCAGTTATATACCTCACAACATACTGTACCTCTGTAGAAGTTAACAGTTTATACATCAAAAACATTCTGTACTCTGTAGAAGTTAACTGTGATATCCTCACAAATACTGTACCTCTGTAGAAGTTAAACCGTTATATAACCTCACACAACATACTGTACCTCTGTAGATGTTAACCAGTTATATACCTCACAACATACTGTACCTCTGTAGAAGTTAACAGTTATTTCACCTCACAACATTACTGTACCTCTGTAGATGTTAACAGTTATATACTCACAACATACTGCACTCTGTAGAAGTGTTAACAGTTATATACCTCCACAACATACTGAACCTCTGTAGAAAGATAACAGTTTTATACCTCACAATTACTGTACCTCTGTAGAAGGTTAAACAGTTATATACCTCACAACATTCTGTACCTCTGTAGGAAGTAACCAGTTATTTACCCAAACATTACTGTCCCTCTGTAGAAGTAACAGTATATACTAAACATTCTGTACCTCTGTTAGAAGTTAGCAGTTATAAACTCACAACTTACTGTATACCTTGTAGAAGTTACAGGTATATACCTTCACAACATACTGTACCTCGTAGATGTTAACAGTTTATACCTCACAAACTTACTGTACCTATGTGAAAGTTAACAGTAATATACCTCACAACATACTGTTACCTCGGTAGAATGACTAACAGTTATTTATACCTCACAAACATTACTGTACCTCTGTATGAAGTTAACAGTATATACCTCACAACATACTGTACACTCTGTAGATGTTAGCAGTTATATACTCACATACATACTGTACCTCTGTAGATGTTAACAGTTATATACCTCACAACATTTTAAAACTGTACCTCCTGTAGAAGTTAACAGTTATAACTCCAACATACTGTACCTCTGTAGAAGTTAAACAGGTTTTACTCACAATACTGTACTCTGTAGAAGATAACAGTTTTATACCTCACAACTACTGTACCTCTGGATGAAGTTAGCAGTTATATACCTCCACTACTATATTACCTCTGTAGAAGTTAACAGTTATATACTCACAACATACTTGTACCTCTGTAGATGTTAACAGTTATTTACCTCACAACTATACTGTACCTTGTGAAAGTTAACAGTTACTATACCTCAAACATACTGTACCTTGTAGAGTTAACAGTGGATACCTCACAACTACTGTTACTCTGTTAGAAGTTAACAGTTATATACCTCACACTGACTGTACCTCTGTAGATGTTAACAGTTTATATAACTCACAAACCGCTGTACCTCTGTAGAAGTGGACTGTTTTATACCTCACAACATTTCTGTACTTTGTGGATGTTATCAGTTTATATACCTCTACAACATACTGTACCTCTGTAGAAGTGAAACAGTTATATAACCTCACCATCATACTGCACCTCTGTAGAAGTTAACAGTTATTATACCTCACAACTTACTGTACCTCTGTGAAGTTAGCAGTTATATACCTCAACAACCTCTGTACCTTGTAGAAGTTATCAGATTATATTACCTCATCAACATACTGTACCTCGTAGAAGTTAAACAGTTATATACCTCACAACATACTGTACCTCTGTAGAAGGTAACTGTTTTATACCTCATCTAACATACTGTACCTCTGTAGAAGTTAACAGTTATATACCTCACAACATTCTGTACCTCTGTAGATGTTATAGTATTATACCTCACAACATATTACCGCTGTAGATGTTAACTGTATATATCCTCACAACATTACTGCACCTCTGTTAGAGTTAACTGTTATATACCTCACAACATGACTGTACCTCTGTAGAAGTTATAGTTATATACCTCACAACATCTGTACCTCTGAGTAGTTTTACAGTTATATACCTCACAACCATACTGTACCTTGTAGATGTTAACAGTTATATTCCTCACAACATATCTGGCACCATCTGTAGGAAGTAACAGTATTACCTCACTACATACTGTACTTCTGTGGAAGTAACAGTTTATATACCTCACTAACATACTGTACTCTGTAGAAGTTAAATGTTATATACCTCACAACATACGGCACCTCTGTAGAAGTTACAGTTTTATACTCAAAACATACTGTACCTCTGAGAAGTTAGCAGTTATATACCTCACAACTTACTGTCTCTGTTGAAGTTAACAGTTATATACCTCACTAAATGACTGACCTATGTAGAAGTTAACAGTTATATACCCCACCCCCCCCCCCTCACTAATACTGTTACCTCTGTAGATGTTACAGTTATTATACCTCACAACATACTGTACCTCTGTGAAAGTTAACAGTTATATACCTCACAACATACTGTACCTCTGTAGAAGTTAACAGTTTCATATACCTCACAACATACTGTACCTCTGTAGAAGTTAACAGGGTATAAACCGCACAACATACTGTTCCTCGGTTAGAAGTTAACATTTTTATACCCACAAACATACTGTACCTCTGTAGATGTTTAACAGTTATATTCCTCACAATCATACTGTACTATGTAGATGTTAAACAGTTATATACTCACAACATACTTGCCACCTCTGTAGAAGTTAAAAACGTTATATACTCACAACCATACTGTTATACCTCTGTAGAAGTTAACAGTTATTTCACTCTCAACATACTGCACCTTGTAGAAGTTAAACAGTTATTTACCTCACACCATATGCACCTCTGTAGATGTTACCAGTCTATTTTGTGGGCAGCTATTTTACTTGTTCATTGACATTTCTTGAGGATCTGGCAAGTAATCATGTCCCCATGCTACTTCTTGAGGAGGCCTTTGTTTCCTGAGTTTGGACTTACTTGGCATTAGGGCCTATTTCTCCTAAGTCGGACACTTTATGTTCCAATTTACCAACGTCAGGCCACTCTGTACAGTTCTTCCGTGTCTTCTCTTCATGTAACTTATTGCTCGGTGGGACTCTGGTTTATGATTAAATATTTATTTAATTGATTATTGGTGGATATTGTTACTTATATAATTTTAAGAATTTATGAACTTGTTTTATGAATGAAAATATATAAGGTTTTTAAATTTCTTAAAAGGAAAACTTTAAGAAAGTGAAACAAACTTGAGAGCTTTACCGCTGTTTCGTAGAGTGTTTGTCGATCAGGAACTTTTTCAGAAGTTCCAAAAATTACACACTTTACATTGATACAAATATGGATAAAACCTTGGGAATTATAATTTGTTAGGTGTTCTATCACAGTTGAGAATCTTCACAAAAAATGTAAAGAAGTTTAAAAAAGCTAGCAAACATTTCTCAGAACTACATAAAATTTCCACATAGAAATCTGAGAACAGCATTATAAAAAGTTAAGGAAACATATTATTATGTATAATTATAATATCTATACTATATTTTAAAATTGACGAAATTTCCCCGGCAAACGGGGACATAGAAGAAAAAACACGAAAATCGACCTCAAAATGACCCTCTGGTGAAATCAAACCCAGGCTCGCAAATGGAGTTGAAACCTCGCCATTTTAGCAGGGTTGTAGAAAAAAGGATAGCGAATAGGCTATAGCTATTCTTAGAATTTTGATTTTAGGCTTTAGATTTTTTATAATTAAGTCGGAAGTGAGGTAAATAACCGTTAGAATAATGTCGTGATTTTAGGCGAAGTTTACTTGCGCTGTTGAGTAGCAACGTTTAAAATGCACGTTGCGCGAGCAAGAACATCTTAATACGCGCGTTGTTATGCTGTATGCTACGTCATAATTTCATAAACTGTCAAATTTACGCTTCACGTATGTACTTATATTCATAACTTTGGTTGTGATTGGTATTTGTGATGCGGTAAAAAGTATCGTTTTGGGAATCCGAAATACTAACAACGTGTCACCATTGTTAGATAAATTCCATTAAGGTCTAAAGTAGAAACAGAGCTATATGATGAAGAGAAATTAAAAAACATAACTGATTTTTTTTAAAATTTCCTCCGAAAATGCTTTCGACTAGCGGGTTTCTAGTATATTATATAATATACATGTATTAATGTACAAAGTATATGATATTGAAAAGGTTATCTATAATAGAAAAGCTGTTTAAAAAATCTGCCTAACCTCTCTCTCAATCTTGTGAGGTTTAGAACGGCGCTTGTTGGGGGGAGGTGGTGGTCCTCTGAAGAGTTCCCGCTGAATCAGATGTTTGTTCTACTTTCTCTCCACCTGCTCCAAATGTTTGATGTTTCCAGCTTCTGGTTGTGGACTTTGTTTGTGTGTTTGTTACTGCACAGTGGGTATCAAACGTCTGCATTGAGGGTTACATGACTTGTTACACGCTTGCACAATGCCACTGAGACGATAGAGAAGAGTACTGTTAGCGTAGTTGGATGAACTTTCAATACTTTCTCCATACTTTGCATTCATCGCTGACAACACATTATCAATTTCAACTTACACAGTTTTAAAATACATATTAATTATGCTAATATTTAAACAATGATTTGAGGTTTTCAATGCTGATTATTCACTTTTTTATGTTATATTATTGAAGAAGAAAAAAACACTAAAACGTCGTCCTTGAGATCAGGATACAGTTCCTTCAGTTTCTTTGCAACCTGGCCCAGGGCGATCTTGATGTTAACGGGTCCTGAAAGTGCTCGATCGTGTTCATCTGCTCACCACACGGATGCACACTTGATATTGGAAGGGTCCTGGTTTACTGGTCCGATGTGTTCAGCTGGAAGTATTATTGGGTTATAATTCCATCGGTTTGGCTTTTTCAAGTTTTTTTTAAAAAGCAAGGAGTCAACCACTTTTTAGAAAAACAATTTGGTTTGATCATATCATCATGGAATAATATTGAACTACACGATAGGAGTATCCGCCTTTATATGTGTTTGAGACTGACATGTGGGTTAAGAATCGTTGTAAGACCAAGGTTTTACAGAACATTATCTAGACTCTTTGTGAACGTACTCTGTAACATTAACGCGCATTTTCCATCCTTTACACAAGAAGGGATTTTATTATCCGACACAAGTGTTATCTTCATATAATCTTCCGAAAAGATTCTCTCAATGGTAAGGTTTTGCTCACTACTCCCACTACTAAATAAAATACCATCAGTACATGATAGATCATCAGAGTCAACAAGCAAGTCAACGAGCGTGATAGTACCTACAGTGGTTTTCCATGAAATAGCCTCTAGGTACTTTTTTGACATTCTATCCCAACACCGATCCTGTTTAATATCAAGAATTTCCTTCACATGATCAATGGAAAAGTCCACCCTGGGAACGCTGATGCGGTCCCCGTTTAAAATATGTAACCACAAGAATATTGCATCAAAGCACTGATAAAGGTTGCAAATGTTCTTTGACAATGACAAGAAATGGACTAAAGAATCCCAGTCAAGCTGAAGGAAGTCTTCTATGGGCAGATCTACCATAATTGGATATTGATAAACAACTAAATCATTTTTATTTTCATTGGTTTTTTTGGCAAAGCAAGATATCCAACTCACTGCAGACTTAAAATCATCATTGCAATTATCGGCTAGGATTTCAAAGAGCTTGTTGGTAATATTAAAGTACCTTTCGCTGGTAAAACTCTGCATAAAATCTATATTTCTGAACAGGTACCTCGATGATTCAGATAAAGAGCAGGCACCAACATTCTGAAGGTGTGTTACAAGAATTGGCACAAGAATTCCAACATCAGATCCAGCTAATTTGATAACCATCTTAAGTTGACTCATAGAAATTCTGTCCAAATCATTAGCATACTGTTTCAAGAAGATACTCTTCCTATTTCTCATCGTGTTCAGCTTATCTTCAACTAAACAAGTAAAGTTGTCCTTCTTCTGACTGTCTTCAACAAACCTAGCCTCCTCTACCACAAACAAAACATCCTCATAACACCTCCCAGTCAACATATCAACATGCTCCGTAAAGTACTCCAAACATCTCTCTGTAAACCAGCTCACATTGAAAACATGTCCCATCTTATTCAGGTCTCTAAAGTTACTCTTATCACACTTCTCCAGTTCTCCACTGTACATAGATTCAACAAAACACCCCACAGCAGGGGCTCCAAAGTCCTGCACGTCCAGAGAAGTAATGTCAAGTCTAGAGATCAGATCATCTATAACAGGGCTGTTTAGAGACAGTATCATGGAGTTAGCTCGCTTTATCTCTCCTTCATCACACAACAGTTCCAGGTTACTGTGTGAGCGAGACTTCAGGTGGTGCTTCCCAAAATTTGCTGGTACCACCACTTCTGGAGCCATTTTACAGAATATTACCCACCTAAAAAGAAGTTGATCAATACTATGAACTGACATATTATTTTGAAGTTTGATTATATCAAGAGTCTGTTTAGTATAACAATGAAATTATTTTGATAGTGTTGGGATTGGATACCAGGAATAACAATACAGTTCAGACAGGTTCAGCAGATCGATCACAATGCAATTATTACAACAAATAATTGAATAATGGAACAGGAAAACAATTTTTTGTACAAAGTTGGTAAATGATGATATTCAAACTTGAGTATTACAACTGGTTTCTGGAAGGTTTTAAGTGCTCTGTGCTTCTTAGGTATTCAACATAGAACACTTATAACAAATTAAAACTTGAGGTCTAATGGTCCCCAATGCAAAAAATATAAATTTGATCTTTGCTTATTAAAATATCATATATAATAATAATAATCTTTGAAATGAAAATTAAAATGATTATAGATAAACACCCATACAATCATACAATATGGGGTTATTGATCAAAGAACTATTCAGTAAAAATTGCCATAAATAATACATTTGTGTTTTACTCTCTGATTAATTGATTAAAAAGTCCCAATTTTTTAAAAACGTACATTTGTGATAATCTTTTCAAAAACTACGAATCAGGGTACACAAAAAATATCAAACAATAAATGATTTTGATTTGAAACTTTTACAAAATAGCAAGTATACAAATGTACAGCAATTCGAACAAACATATAAAATGGGCCGAAATGTATAAATGCTAAAAAGCGTGGGTCAGT
Organism: Bolinopsis microptera; assembly: GCF_026151205.1. Lineage (NCBI taxonomy): Eukaryota > Metazoa > Ctenophora > Tentaculata > Lobata > Bolinopsidae > Bolinopsis > Bolinopsis microptera. Next base: position 4,077,910 of record NC_087074.1, read on the forward strand.
GAAACAAGTACAGAGGACAACTTTCAGAACAAGAGTTTTTTGGCCGCCCAAAGTCTCAATAACATCACCTCCACCTAGTAATAAAATTATGAAATGTGAAAAGTGTGAAACAATCAAATAATAATGTATGTATATAATATAATTGTCTCTCAAATACAGATAACGTCCGTTAACTCTTAAAATACCCCTACAAGTACATATTATACTGATCGGTGGTGTCCGAGAAACATGAATTACGTCATCATGGTGCCTTCTTAACCCGGCTACAGACCTTCCCGTTACGGATGTAGTGGTCGAGATGAGTCTGTTCAGCCCTCTTCTTCTTCAGGTCAGTTACCACGTTCTTCCTTGCTGCACGCTCTTCACTGGATCTATCAGGACAGATCCATACATTTCTGTGTACATCAGCCATCTTCAGTCTCCCTGTTTTCATCAGAATCTGATGAACTGCTGTTGAGCTTGGGACGGTGATCTTGACTGGTCGGATAGCCGTACCTGGCCTCTTCCAGCCGACTCTAGTTGCTTCAAAATGAGGTTTCTCCCCGATCTCCTCCAATAGTGCGGTTACCAGAGCTGGTAGCTGTTCTTCATCCTCTTCTTTCAGACCAAACACTATCAGATTCTTGCTCCTGTCCTCCTCTGCAGCCACACTCTTCATTACATTCTTCAGAATTTTACTGTTGCAGACCGCGCCACTTGTGCTGTTCTTTTGTACAGCTGCACTGTAGCTCTTAATCCCTGTCTCCACCGTTGTTTGTACTGTCTCTTCAACTGACGTCTTAAACAACTGTAGTTGTTCGTCCTTCTGCACTAGCAACTGGTCCTGCAACCTGACCATCTTTTCCTTGTCTGCTAGTGCTTCCGTCTTGAGGCACTCAACGATTTCCATCATAGCGCTCATCTGACTACTCTGCCGTCGTACGAGGTCTGCTGCTTGCATAACCCAGTTTGCCATATACCTTTTATAGATAGACGGAGACATGAGTATTTCCTGGTCCATATTTCCACGAATTTCGAAGTTTTCTAATTTCAGTTCTCTTGCCATCGAAGTGAACCATCTTTCAGTACAGCCCTCTACATCTTCCTTTTCTTCGTAGTTGAAATCCTTGATTTTCTTCTGAGATCGGGTCAAATTCAGATCATCCTCCATGGTGTACTTGTATAATAATGTACAATTACACACGCAAAGGCTAACTACGCGGTAGCAGCAAACTGAACTTATCGCTAAGTTACAAAAGATAAGGGAGCTCGATAATTGCAACGTAAGCTACACACACTACAATTCGAAACATTTTTAAACAGGAAATCTTAAGAGCAATTGATGAACATTTGACCACGGAGCCGACATGATGCCAATGATGATTTTTGGGACTGGCCGCTAAGTACCAGACAATGGTTACTCATATTTAAGACGACCCAATGTCATAAAGGAGTTAGTCAACACTAGTCGAAAATGCTCCAAATCATATTTTGGAGCTGACACTAACAATGTATGGACAATTCATACTATTAGCTGTGAGTTTTCGACCTACTGTAGACTGTAGAGTGTAGTTAAAGAAACATAAGGACTCCGTCGAAAATGAAATCATTTTGTTGGCACAACCACTACTGGTCTCTTTATTTATCACTGACAACAGCATTAAATACTATCTTAGCATTCTTGTCTTGACAATAAACATAATGGCAGATAGGACCAAGACCACAAATACCGTATTTATTAAAGGAAAAGAAACCCCAGTGCCAAAATCCAGACCAAGACGGATTGATATTAAATGGAATAGGAAGAACATGTGTCTTTTTATTTTCTGATGATAAACGTATTATAAAACTAACACTTTGGTGTGCTTCTATCACGTCATGATAATGAACTTCATCATTATCTTTAACTTCTCTTTCTTGCAACACTTTGAGCGAAAATGATGTGACATCATCTTGGGAATTTATGGGTGTGGTTTGCATCATAATGGCACATTTTGTTTCTTTCTTGCAAGATGATATCTTTTCTTCAGAAACTAGGGTTATCTTCAAATTCTCAGTCAGGACATTTTCGAATGGAAATTGCTCATTACTTGACAGATACCAGTGGTTATCATTGCCCGATAATTCTTGACAGTCAAGGAATACTTGCCGAAGCTTAGAAGTACTCACCGAATTATCTGCTGTTAAAGCTTTAAGATATTGTACAGAGGCTTTGTTCCAACATCGATCTTCTTTAATGTTGATAATTTCCTCCAAAACTTCTTCGGGTTCAAATTTTACAGCAGTTTTAGGATCATTATCCTTCCAGAGATGCATCCATGTGTATAGTGCATCAAAAAGGTGATGAGTGTTGGTTACTTTATCTGAAGATGAAAGAAACTCAAGACAAGTGTCTATATCATAGCAAAGGAATTCCTTTACAGGTACATCATCTAAAACAGGGTAGTGAATCTTATCATCGTTACTGTTTACCTCTGCTAATGGTTTTGAGATAAATAGTGTTATTGCAGACTTGAAATCTTCATTAAATTTTTCCATAAGGATATCACACAATTCAATGGTTATGCCATGAAACCTTCTTTTTGCAAAACAACATTCAAAATCAATGTTTTCAAATAGAAAACGTGACGTTTCAACAAAGGAAGTAGAACCAGTAATTTTCAGATGACGAACGAGAATATGGACGAGTATACCAACATCAGACCCAGCTAACTTAACAACCATTTTAAGCTGGCTGATTGAAATGTTACTCAGATCATTGGAATACTGCTTCAAGAACATACTCTTCCTATTTCTCATCGTGTTCAGCTTATCTTCAACTAAAGAAGTAAAGTTGTTCTTCTTCTGACTCTCTTCAACAAACCTAGCCTCCTCTACCACAAACAAAACATCCTCATAACACCTCCCAGTCAACATATCAACATGCTCCGTAAAGTACTCCAAACATCTCTCTGTAAACCAGCTCACATTGAAAACATGTCCCATCTTATTCAGGTCTCTAAAGTTACTCTTATCACACTTCTCCAGTTCTCCACTGTACATAGATTCAACAAAACACCCCACAGCACCGGCTCCAAAGTCCTGCACGTCCAGAGAAGTAATGTCAAGTCTAGAGATCAGATCATCTATAACAGAGCTGTTTAGAGACAGTATCATTGAATTAGCTCGCTTTATCTCTCCTTCATTACACAACAGTTCCAGGTTACTGTGTGAGCGAGACTTCAGGTGGTGCTTCCCAAAATTTGCTGGTACCACCACTTCTGGAGCCATTTTAGAGAATTCTTTCAACCTAAAAAGGATATTATCAATATTATTCACTACAATGTTCAACATTTAAGATATATTAAATATATAATATATAATATTAAACTATCGAAAATACCATTAATTTGATTGCATTTAAATAGAGACATGGGCAGGCCATGTCACATACGTGTCAATTGACGTGCATAATGAAACGATTAATAAGGTACAACATAATAGGTATGTAAAATCATCAATTATTATCTTCTAACATTATTAGTAATTTAAACATACAATGAAGGTGATTTCAGTATTTTTCTTGTACGAATAACAAAATCTGCATGTAGGTTGATCTTCACTTTGATGTCTGTGAAATCCCCAATACCATAATCCACTAGACATAGTGCAACAAGGAGCAACATTGAATGGAATCGGAGTAACTTTCGATTCATCATCAGAATTCATTCCCATTAATAAACCAACGATTTCTGTTCCCCCTAGAACATTATGATAATGAACATCGTCACCTGCCTCATTTTCATCCTTCACATCTTCTATTTTCAGGGAAAAATTAACAAAACCATTATCTAGACTCTTTGTAAACTTACTCTGTAACATTAACGCACATTTTCCATCCTTTACACAAGAAGGGATTTTATTATCCGACACAAGTGTTATCTTCATATCTTCCGAAAAGATTCTCTCAATGGTAAGTTTTTGCTCACTACTCCCACTTCTAAATAAAATACCGTCAGTACATGATAGATCATCAGAGTCAACAAGCAAGTCAACAAACGTGATAGTTCCTGTAGTGGTTTTCCATGAAATAGCCTCTAGGTACTTCTTTGACATTCTATCCCAACACCGATCCTGTTTAATATCAAGGATTTCCTTCACATGATCAATGGAAAAGTCCACCCTGGGAACGCTGATGCGGTCCCCGTTTAAAATATGTAACCACAAGAATATTGCATCAAAGCACTGATAAAGGTTGCAAATGTTCTCTGACAATGACAAGAAATGGACTAAAGAATCCCAGTCAAGCTGAAGGAAGTCTTCTATGGGCAGATCTACCATAATTGGATATTGATAAACAACTAAATCATTTTTATTTTCATTGGTTTTTTTGGCAAAGCAAGATATCCAACTCACTGCAGACTTAAAATCATCATTGCAATTATCGGCTAGAATTTCAAAGAGCTTGTTGGTAATATTAAAGTACCTTTCGCTGGTAAAACTCTGCATAAAATCTATATTTCTGAACAGGTACCTAGATGATTCAGATAAAGAGCTGGCACCAACATTCTGAAGGTGGGTTACAAGAATTGGCACAAGAATTCCAACATCAGATCCAGCTAATTTGATAACCATCTTGAGTTGACTCATAGAAATACTGTCCAACTCTTTAGCATAATGCTTCAGGAAAATACTCTTTTTACTTCTCATAGTATTTAGCTTATCTTCAACTAAAGAAGTAAAGTTGTCCTTCTTCTGACTCTCTTCAACAAACCTAGCCTCCTCTACCACAAACAAAACATCCTCATAACACCTCCCAGTCAACATATCAACATGCTCCGTAAAGTACTCCAAACATCTCTCTGTAAACCAGCTCACATTGAAAACATGTCCCATCTTATTCAGGTCTCTAAAGTTACTCTTATCACACTTCTCCAGTTCTCCACTGTACATAGATTCAACAAAACACCCCACAGCAGGGGCTCCAAAGTCCTGCACGTCCAGAGAAGTAATGTCCAGTCTAGATCAGATCCTCACTTTGATGTCTGTGAAATCCCCAATACCATAATCCACTAGACATAGTGCAACAAGGAGCAACATGAATGGAATCGGAGTAACTTTCGATCATCATCAGAATTCATTCCCTTTTAATAAACAACGATTTCTGTTCCCCCTAGAAACATTATGATAATGAACATCTTCACCTCCCTCATTTCATCCTTCACATCTCTATTTTCCAGGGAAAAATTTAACAACAACCATTATCTAGACTCTGGGAACGGTACCTGTAACATAACGCGCATTTTCCCATCCTTTACACCAAGAAGGGATTTTATAATCCGACACAAGTGTATCTTCATATAATCTTCCGAAAAGATTCTCTCCAATGGTCAGGTTTTGCTCACTCCTACTTTCCCACTCCTAAATAAAAATACCACAGTACATGATAGATCATCAGAGTCAACAAGCAAGTCACGAGCGTGAATAGTAACCTACCAGTGGTATTCCATGATATAGCCTCTAGGTTACTTTTTTGAATTCTATCCCAACACGATCCTGTTTAATATCAAGAATTTCCTCACATGATCAATGGAAAAGATCCACGCCTGGGAATCGCTGATGCGGTCCCCGTTAAATATGTAACCACAAGAATATGCATCAAAGCACTGATAATGGTTGCAAATGTTCTTTGACAATGACAAGAAATTGCTAAAGAATCCCAGTCAAGCTGAAGGAAGTCTTCTATGGGCAGATCTACATAATTGGATATTGATAAACTACGAAATCATTTTTATTTTCCATGGTTTTTTTTGGCAAAGCAAGTATATCAAACTCACTGCAGACTTAAAATCATCAATGCAATTATCGGCTAGGAATTTCAAAGAGCCTTGTTGGAATATTAAAGGTAACCTTTCGCTGGTTAAAACGCTGCATAAAAAATCTATATTTCTGAACAGGTAACCTCGATGATTCAGATAAGAGCAGGCAAACCAACCATTCTGAAGTGTGTTACAAGAATGGGCCACAAGAATTCCAACAATCAGATCCAGCTAATTTATAACCATCTAAGTTGAAGACTCATAGAAATTCTGTCCAAAATCATTAGCATACTGTTTCAAGAAGATACTCTTCCTATTTCTCATCGGGTGTTCAGCTTATCATTCAAACTAAACAAAGTAAAGTTGTCCTTCTTCTGACTGTCATTTAACAAACCTAGCCCTCTCTACCACAAAACAAAAACCATCCTCATAACACCTCCCATCAACATATTCCAACATGCTCCGTAAAGTACTCCCAAGCATCCCTCCTGTAAACCAGCTCACATTGAAAACAATGTCCCATCTATTAGGACTCTAAATTTACTCTTATCACTCTTCTCCAGTTCCTCCACTGTAACATAGATTCATCAAACACCCCACAGCAGGGGCTCAAATCCTCACGTCCAGAGAAGTAATGTCAAGTCTAGAGATCAGATCATCTATAACCGGGCTGTTTAGAGACAGTAACATGGAGTTAGCTCGCTTTATTCTCCTTCATCAACAACTGTTTCCAGTTACTGTGTGAGCGGAGACTTCAGGTGGTGCTTCCCAAAATAAATTTGCTTGGTACAACCACTTCTGGAGCCATTCTACAGAATATTATCGACCTTAAAAGAATATCATCAATAGAATTCATTACAATGTTCAACTGTTAAGATAAATGTTAAATTATCGAAAATTTCATTAATTTTAACCGCATTGATATGGTCAGGTCATGTTCAACATACTTTGCCCAATCAACCGACATGCATAATGAAAAGATTAATAAGGTACTAAATATGTGAAATCATCAAATTATCTTTCTAACATTATAAATCAAATCCATAACACCAAATTGTTAACATCAAATTCGTAACATCAAATTCATAAATTCATTCATTTGAACTTACTCTAGCAATATTTTTTTTTGACATTAAGAATCTAGATACAAGAAACTAAAACCAGAATCATATGCGGAGAGGCTTCATGTAAGACCTATTCAGCAAAAAATGCTAGAAACTTCACTTTTGTATTTTTTGAGCGTCCATATCCAAATGCAAATTTTTCTATACCAGATTTGAATTTATTGTGTTTAATAAATGATAGAAACCCCCAACCCCAAAATTCCTCAGAACTAACCCAATGAGGAGGGCAGTTGAAAGGAACTGGCAAAAGTATGTTAACATCTTCAGAATTAAATCTTACCAATAGACTAATAATCTGAGTTGCTGCTGAAGGATAGTGGAAATGAACATTTTCACCTTCACATCCTATCTGTACATCGTGTGCAATCGTAAGAGAGAATGGTTTTGTTTCGTTTACCCTTGTGCTTTGTAGCATTATTGCACATTTTGTTTCTTCAGTACAAGCAGATATTTTAACGTCTGACACAAGTGTTATTTTCAGATCTTCTGTAAAAATGTTGTCAATAGTATACTCATCTTCACTGCTAAACAAGATACCATCATCACATATTAGTTCATCAGAGTCAATAAATGATTTTTGCAGTATGTCAGTACCTATTTTGGAGCAATTTAATATATCTTCAAGGTACTTAGAGGAGATTCTATCCCAACATCGATCATCTTTGATATCAACGATATCTTTGATATGATCTTCAGTAAACTCTAATCTAGGGACACTAGAAGTATTAATATCATTCCTTGCAATATGAAGCCAAAGAAAAATTGCATCAAAGAATTGATAAAGGTTGCAAACTTTTTCTGACTGTGCTAAAAGCATAATTAATGGATCCCAGTCAAGATGAAGTAAATCTTTTACGGACAGGTCTATCATAATCGGGTAACGATTGTACAACTGGATCCTTCTGTTCTTTATTTGATTTGTTAGCAAATCTGGAAATCCATTCCAAAGCATTTTTAAAATAAAAATGATCACCGCAATTCTCAGTAAGTATCTCAAAGAGCTTGTGGTGATATCGCAGTAGCCCGTGTTTTGTTAAAAGCACTTCTCAAAATCTATATTTTTAAAGAGGTACCAGGTGTCCCTCTGTTACAAGGCTGGCACCAACTTTCTGGTGATGAGTATACCAAGAAATTGGAACACAAGAATGATTCAACATCAACTCCAGCCATTTGATAACCGCCTTAAGTTGACTCATAGAAATACTGTCCAAATCATTAGCATATTGCTTCAAGAAAATACTCTTTTTACTTCTCATTGTGTTCAGCTTATCTTCAACTAAAGAAGTAAAGTGTCCTTCTTCTGACGCTCTTCACAAATCTCTAGCCTGCCTCCTCTACCACAAACAAAACATCCTCATAACACCTCCCAGGCAACATATCAACATGCTCAGTAAAAGTACTCCAAACATCTCTCTGTAAACCAGCTCACATTGAAAACATGTCCCCACTTATTCAGGTCTCTACAGTTACTCTTATCACACTTCTCCAGTTCCTCACTGTACATAGATTCAACAAAACACCCCACAGCAGGGCCTCCAAATCCTGCCACGTCCAGAGAAGTAAAAATGTCTAGAAGTCTAGAGATCAATCATCTATAACAGGGCTGTTTAGAGACAGATCCATGGGAATAGCTCGCTTTATCTCTCCTTCATTACACAACAGTTCCAGTTTACTGTGTGGAGCGAGACTTCAGGTGGTGCCTCCCAAAATTTGCTGGTACCACCACTTCTGGAGCCATTTTCTAAAAATAAAGTTTATCAACATTATGACTGCAACTTGTACAGAAAATTCATTATCTAATAACAGACTAAACTTGATATATAATCATCAAACTCCACCATTTTCATCGTTTTTTTAAGGGTATACTGGGAAATGAAGATCTTTGCTCAACCAGGTTTCCAGCATTTAATGATCACGCAAAATATATTAAAACACTAAGATTCAATAAGCATCTCAAATGCAACATTTAATGTATTAAGTCAATTTGTAAACTTAACTGGCATTTTTCAACACATGTACCATATTATATCGCATGAAGTATTTAGATTATGTATAGAAAATTATATAACATATAATATAATCATATACTCATCACGCTGAAAATTATATACTTAAATGAATAATTAACTCTGGTTAAATTACACTGTCAGAAATTTCGCAGTTTAAGAAATTGTGTTTTAGGGAGCACCCTTGAAGACACTGCACACATGAACTGCAGTACACTTGAGTATTTAAAAGTAAACTTTAGTAAAGCTTTCAATCTTGACAATACAACAAATCAGCACAGAAACTATATATATACAGACCTGTAAAGTGAAGTTAAACCAAAAACAATACACACAAATTTGAACTCATAACGTTGGATCCTAAAGAAGTAACTGATAGCCATGGGTAGGGGACCTGCAAGTACTCATAACCCACACTTGATATGGAGCAACAATGAAAACTGGCTAAATATCTGCTTTGTGTTCCTCTGAGCTTTCGGGAGTTGGAAAATATCCAATAAATGCACAGTACACCTGAAACGGATTTAGTTATTATGCAAACAATTTGCAATTCTGGTAGTGGTGATAATTAAATTGAATAAATTTTCACTAGGTGACAAGAGAAACTTTCAAAGATTTTTTACAGAACGACGAAAATTAAGTGTTGTCTTAATTGACTCTACAGTTTTCATCAAACGGCAAATTCGAGTATGATAATTTCAATAACTTACAGCAGCCCAACAGCCCTAACTTGAAGCGCATCAGAAGACCAACACATGCGAACAACATTGCCAGTAGTTCATGTACTCTGGCCATTGGATCCTCACCCTCCTTAGGACATAAGGCTTGTATCTAACGATTCCTGTCTTCGTCTCCTGAGAATCGTTACAAGAAGGAGCTGAACCCATGATACCTGATTTTATCAGTCCGTTAATTGTTACTCATAAACCAACATAGTTAATTTCACAGATAACGATTATTTTAGAGCAGGTGAGTATTAGCTGCTAGTTAGTGGAGTAGATGAAATTTGTATCATATTTATAATATGGCAAATGTATAACTTTATCGTTGAGTTTCATGTCTACTAGCACATTTCTTGAAACAATAAAAATCCCGACATTTTTGAAGATTTTTGCAAGTTGGTATATTATATTATATCTTATTTTAGTCAAGGTGTAACAAAATATGTTAGTTAAATAGATAAGCTAGTGTTACATGAAGCTGCGGTTATATCATCAATATCTATATATCTAACTGATATCAATTGATATTTAACCTTTACAATTTGATATCAATATAACAATATGATCATGTCACAATTAATAAATTAAGCTGTATACAAAAATATAAAAAAAAATATATTAAAACATTATTCCATATACTAATTTAAGTGTACAAAAGTGAATAATAGAATTTATAAAACATTCTTTGTAAAAAGTTTAAAGCATCTATGAAGCTGTCATCAAGTCCACAAGTCCAATAAAGTGTCGTCAGTAGCTTAAGTCAGGATAAACCGGGTATAAATTCCATTACAAAATTCCAAACAAAAACCGGACAAATCTATCAAGCTCAAAAATATCGTCTGCTTCCGACCAAGGAAAACAAATAAACATAACATGTCAGAATGCTGGGTCTGGTGATCCATAATATTTACTCAAAATATACATTATGAACTAAAATAATATTATACTAAAAATAATTTTATGACGATAAATAAACAATAATTGGAATATGGAAATTTAGAAAACCCACGATGCAAAGGGTAATGGATGGTTGGCACTTGGTATATAGCCATATTAGACTGTCTCAAAAACATAAATAATATATGTATAATAAACTGTAATAGGTATAAACTGTGGAACTGCAAAATGGCAAATTACAAACCGCTAAAGGCATGAGCTGGTATAAAGTATATATATATATACGTTAACATTTTATTTAACGCACATACTTGGAGATAAGCTTAGGTGCAACTTATAAAAGCTCAAAAGTAAGAAAAAATTCTCCAGTAGCATATTTTGTTAGTATCAAATTGCTTGTCAATGGTAAGTCGCCCAATATTAAGGTATTAAATTAAAAAAAACAGAACCGGAATCGAACATAATGTTCACCTTTAGCTTTTTTTATCTACTTATTCATAAGACAATCCATTCAGTCATTAAAATCAGAATAATCCCAATATCAGATAATTCTCCCTGAATGAATTGCATGAATGGCATCAAGAGTCATTTTGTAATCGCTTTTTCACATTATTCATGACAGTCTCCTCACCTTTCAGAATCAAAGACCTTTCTCTCCCGACTTACAGGAAATAACATCACACTCACCTTCAAAACCGTCATCTACTTCATGCAAAGAGGGATTGACACTTTTATTACAGTACGGAGTGCCCGTCTTTCATAGTCCATCAATCGGTCCTTGTAAAAGTTAACTTCCCTGAGAGTGTTGGTGTGTTTACTTTCCCAGGTTCGTTTTGTAAGATATTTACAAAGCTCGGACAGCTCCAGAAGGTTTTCTATCTCTCTTTTCTTTAGCCAGATTCAGCAGCCTTTAATCATCCAGCTCTTCATTTTACCATTTATTACTTTGTTTAATGAGTTTACTTTTTCGTTCAAGTTTTTTACAGTTATTGCCTATATTGAGATCACTTTCTCTTGCCTGTTCCTTGGTTTGAATCTTGAGGGCAAATTTCGTACTGAGCTGATCAATTGCACTGTTTTTGAACAATAGTAGAGGCCTGCTGGCAAGCTTCGGCCTCAGCAATGACACAGTTTTCTTTTTCTTTCTTTAATGGCAACACTTTTTTTTCAAACAAAATTTGATTTCTTAGGTTATGTGAAATAAATGTAAATTCACTTCAGGTTCAGTCATGGTCCCACAATTAACCATAATTTGACGAACATAAGGAGACATTTGATGTCGCCTTATCAGAGAATTCAGCCATATTGATCATATTGTCCACCTTCTCCTCCATCTCTCTTTTGTACTCATGATGCAAAGCTCCATTAGATGAAAGTTCATCCTTGAGGGCAGCTATCTCTGAGGAACCTCTTCTCATTAATGATTCCAGGCTTTGGCAATAGTTCCTGATAAATTCAACCTCTTTGTTATTCATTACTTTTGAATCCATCGTTTTCTCCCTCAATCATATCCATAACTTTTTCTATTTATAAACGAATTTTCTTTCGTCACTTCCTCAATCTTGAAGGTTTTTATCAAGCAAATCTATGTCAAAAGCAGCCAATTTTTGAGATGGCAAAATCCTCCCAACTCTTGATTAGTACAGCTGTTTTCCATTCTCAGCCATCTTTACATTGACTACTTTGAGCACAACTATTCTAGAATTTACACGTTTTTATTTTTCCTAGCTCCTCGACCAGAATTTCTATTGTCCGCTGATACTTTGTTCAGGCAATCCCTTGATAGAATCATATCTTCCGAAATCCAAGAACTCAGGTCTCTATTTACAAACAATTTTCTCTCATTTCAGCAAGATTGAATGTGTGTTTTGTAATTAGTCCACCTCTTGTCTATGAGATCATTGAACTTTGCAATTCTATTTCCTATATAACATGTTTTGTAATGCTGAATTTGAGCATCTTTTTTCTCTACCAGTTCAAACTTAAAGATCTTTTCCAGCTTTTAATTCATCGTTAATCTTTTGAAATGCGTTTCAGTTTTTTGATCCAAGTCATCGAATAAACATTTGCGAGCTTTCTAAAATGTTTTTCCTCTTTCTTTCTTGATAATTCAAAGAAGATTCAGCATTTCTGAAGTATTGGAAGATTCGTACTGTTTCCTTCCGTATCTTCTTTATTTTTTGAAGCTTGTGATTCACATAAGCAAGAAAGTCTGCTTATTTCATCTTGACAGTGCTTTATGTCATTTCCCTAGAATCAAGATCTTTCTTCAAAGAGGTAACAGAACATTGAGCTGCACACTTCACTGCTGTTTACACATTGGAAGTCCTGTCTCTTTCTTCAGCTTCTGTCTGACTCCAAGCTGGTTCAATTCACGACTGCTGAATTGATTCCTCATAAAATAATTAACTTTTTCTTCAAGAACACGAATTCTCACTCAAAACCTCATGTCTCCCGGGACAAGAAACATGTTTTAATATTTTTTCCGAGAATTCGCTGTCACTTTCATTCACACTTTCATTTCATCATCTGCTATAGCTAAAGATGGAGTAACTTCTCATTTTCTTCCTTTGTATTTTCAACAACTAAACTTGAACTTCTCATATTCTTTTCAATTGCCCCCCATTTATTTTTTTTTATTCTCAGTCTTAGTCTCGAACTCAGAGGAAAGCTCATGAATCTTTCTTTACTCTGAGAAAGTTTCCTTCATAAGATGGATTCAAGTTTCTCTCCACATAAAAAAAACTTCTGCTTCCAATGATGTTAATATCAGCAAATGCCATACATCACTAACTGGATCACATCCTTAACTCATCCCGTTCTAATCTGAGAGAACTATTTTCAAGCGACATCCGACTCATTTGGTAGCATTTTGTGCATTCTGATCATCATCAAGTTTTCAGTATCTTTGAAGATGCTTTTATCTCTTTTCTCCCAGCCTGCTCAAGACATCTTGTAGCTGTAAGATCTTTAGGTCTTTAGACATAATTAGTTCTGCAGGATATGTGTTTTGAAATCTACATCCTGAAAATAATTGAAATAATGTTCAGATGGAGAGTTACCAACATTTGAGGAAAAGTTTTGACGTTTTTCGAAAACAAATCATCATATATCTTGGGGATTACCTTGAAGATAAATTTACAGTAAATTACTTATCAATGGCATGTGCCATGTATTAATGACACATTTATAAGTTAATCATAGTTCAACCAAAGAGACTTGCAGTAATCTGAGATAAAATGCTTAAAATATTAAAATCTTGTGACAGAACTTGATAATTTCAAATACCAGGAACATTTCTTAACTAAATGAAGCATTAAGTGCTGAACAAATATCATTGAAATATCATTAATTAATCAAGACGTAATCACTTGAGTAAAGCTCAGCAAAGTTCTTATTTCTATAATAAAATGATGTCAAAATGTAAAATGTATAATTTTGATAAAATAGCTTTGTCACTGCCTATAAAAATGTATTAAGCTTTAGGAAAAGCATTAACTTTGCTCACTCTACAAATTTCTTGTGCTGCTCTGAATATGTTAACCCTTATGTAACCATCATTGAATCATGTTAGCAAGGATGCACTCAGTTTCATCTGAATCAAACATCATCATGTTCCAAAGCCAATTCAATGCTGTTTTGCAATCTTGCCACTCAATTTTTGAAAAGACCAGTAATGAGGTAAATCTATTAAAAGAGATTCCTGAGAGTTTATGACTTTGGAGGTTTTTTCTAGAATGAGTATATTCCAGCTCTTGTAAAGAAAGCAGCATTCTTTTTCGATAGCTTCATTATGAAGTTTGATATTACCTGTTTTTAACAGCTTTCACAACGTCTTCAAACTCAACAGGTTGTAATTCTTCAATATTGATACTAAGGCATGAAGCCAAGAGTCATCTTTACCGGATTAGGCATATAAAAATCGTTCTCTTAGTACTGGGTTGCCACTTTTCAAACAGTTCTCAAAGGAAAATAAAACATTTGTCAGCACCCCCTGAATTCATTCTCGAACATAATGCATCATATCCAACAAAAGTAATTGGGTAATGTTACCCGGACAGCTGGATAGAAAACAGGTCTTATGAAATGTCTTTGTTTGCAGCGTTGGTCCAAATGTGCCATAAACAATGGTTACACAAGTGAAGCTGTTTGTTTGAAGTAGCATTTGAATAACAGATTGATGAATAGGCATCAGTCCCCATCGCTTTGATCACAATACTTGTTCCTAGAATCACTAGCACGAAACTCTGAAAAACTGTCATGAGCATAATCACACAATGCATCTATTTTTGATCCTATTAACCATTTCCACTCATTTGCGACAGCAACAATATCAGCTTATACAGCCAAAGAAAACATATCCCTTTATCATAGGTTCATCATTGGCAGGCCCCATTGTCCTTCCTTTCCTGATTTTTAAACATTCTGGCAAATCTAATAACTTTGCACTGATGATTAAATGCTGTGGCAAAATCATTTGCAATTAACTGCAATCGGACACTGGAAATTTCCTAACATCCCTGATCGAATGGTGGATCCAGATTTATATTGTTAAGTTCCAATTTTCTCAAACGAAAAGGATGATTTAAAGACATCAAATCAGCAAATTCTTTCCATCATCGTTTTATAATGCAGCTTTGCAGTGAGAGCAGCTTTAAAGGGATTAGGCCCTCCAAAAAGTCATAATCCTTCTACCTGAACCCCCCCCAAAGTCAAAAGTAAATAAATATGGTCAAATAATTGTAAAAACTTTGATATCATGCCGAGCATAAACAAAGTGTTCAGAGCCACTTAAACAAAGTAAAACAGAACAGTGACATACTATACAGTAAAAAACCTTGACTTACAGCAGAGTTTAGGGAAGGAAAATAAGTCCAGCGGTTTTTGCGTTAAAATGAGGGTATGTGTTTAATTGTGAAAGAAAGAAAGAGAAGACACATTATTTTTGCTTATGCTTGAGAGGATAAGATTCTGCAGTTTTTGAGAAAACCAATACTAAGGGCAGCAACTTCAGAATGGTTGGCAAGAACAAGCAAAAGAGTTATTTTGCGAACCAATGAAATCGACTGACTGTCTGCAAAAGATGACAGACAGTTCCTGGAGACAAACTAAACTGATGGTAAAAGCGAAACCTTTTCTTCAAAATGCCTTTCCCTAAACATTAGCATTTTTAATTCAAATCATTTCGTGGTAGAAAATTTATTCATCGAGCTTACATTTGACATTGTCAGATTGTAATTGGTGGCGATGGAGCACCAGTGATGTATTTCATCGGAGACCACCACGAAACATACCTATAAAGTATTTATACTTAATGAGGCAAATGTGTTGGTGAGACACTATACTATACTAGGCCATATCACCTAAGGAGAACAATCCACCAACGACAATGAAAACAAACAACAATGCAAATTATAACCAAGCAACATATTGTTTATAATTTCGCAAATGTGAAATTTTGAGATTTTCTGTTATAAACTGAATAATACCAATGAAAAACTGACATTTTTTGAAGCAGACGTGCCCAGTGACCCTTTTTTTAAATGACTTTCGGCAAAGATTTAACAAATTTCTCGTTGCCGGGCTTTTCAGTCCCATATAATGTTATTATAATATTATTACTAAACAATGGAAAATAAAACTAATCACTATAACAACTACAAAACAAAATTTTAGCAACGAGTGGACCCTTTACATACAAATTACCTGGACTGCGCCGCGCAATCAATAATAAAATCAGTAAGAATCACTTTGACATACGTTTGCATGCCACTTTTTCGCCGCTCGAAGCGTAAATCCACAATATTTTCTGAATTTTTACTGGCCGCGCTCACAGCCTGTCATTTCCGCCAAATCTTTATTCTTTATGTTAATGAACATAATACCCTGGGTCCCTCAGGTAATGATATTTGGATACGAAACATGTATCAAAAGATGCACAATTGCCACCTTAAACTGGCATCGCCCAAGCTGTGAACGAGCGTGCTAAATCCAATCAACAGTCATCTCGAGATTTATTTCTAAAAGGGCCCCCGACAGTTGAAACCAGCTTGAATCGATGTATTTTCGGCTGCTGATTCCGAAACACCCCCCCATGACATAGGGGTTAAAATGAGCACCTCAACTGGGGCCGGGAGATATTTGCAAAAAACTTGTCTTGATCACGTGATAATGGACCGATAACGAAGTTGGTCCGAATTTCTCGTTTAGTGTTTAGGGTTCAGCATATGCTTTAGTTAGGATTTGGGTTAGGGTTAAGGTTGGCATCAGATTAGAGGCTATGATTTCGAATAAGTCATTTCAGGGCCACCAAAGAGAAACGTGTTTAAAAAGTCACGTGACAGTCCGAGTGTAGATTACTTGATTGACGATGTCAATTCATGGCAGCTCGCGCGGCAAACAGTAGCGAGCATCTCGCCGATCTAGCCTGGAGAATGAAGAAGCTTGTGAGAAAGCCTTATTGAGTGCGCGGCGCGGCACAGTAAACGCATGCGCTACAAAGTGTAGAGTGATTAATCATCATCCAAGCTGTGAAGGATTGACATTGTAAATTTAAACGCCTTACATTTGAAATATCAACAATCGTCAAGGATCCTTGGACCAAAATATCGATATTTTTATAATTATAATTGACGATGTTCAGTTCTTCGCAGCTCGGCGAGGGCCCAGTACGCATTTTTTCCGTATTAAAACGATTGCTTGCGAGAAGCATAGCCAATAATTGGTGCGCGCGCCGGTCCCGTAACACCATCGCGCTAACAAGTTTATAATCTACCAAAATTAGTTTACCGGGTGGGGGGCGGAATTGGGGGGTGAGGGAGGGACTATGAGTAGGGGGGGGGGAATTGGAATGGGTGGCGGGGGGGGTGCGTGTGATGCGGGGGGGGCGAATTGGGGTACTAGGGGGGGGGGGGGGGGGGGGGGGGGGGGGGGGGGGAAGCAAGGAATATTGGGTGGGGGATTTTAGTGGGATTGGGGGTCGGGGGGGGGTGGACGGGGGTGCAATGTGGTATTTTGAGGGGGGGGGGGGAGCGGGGTGGGAGGGGGGGGGGGGGGGGGGGGGGGGGTGGGGGGGGGGGGGGGGGAGCTAAGCAAAGTTCAGGCGCGCGCTTTGATATAATGCAATATAGGGGTGCACGATAAAAGTAAAATAAATTTGCTCAGATTTTAAAATTTTTTGTACCTTTTTTTAGAGACTGTGAGAATTTTCACAATACCAAAGTTGGTCTACTTTTGTGGACAGATCAGTCAGTTTCGCCCTAGATGCCATATTTGAGGTGCGTGGCTTTTTTGAGCCAAAATTAGCTGTAAAAGTTGCGTAGTTGACCAAATTGCCGTTGATTTTTTGTCGTATTATTTTGTATCACTTCGCTGACTCCCACGTCGTTTCACTAGTGAATTACTGACGATACAGGGGGAGCCGCGCACTTCGTGCGCGGCGGGTCATACAGCGTATGACAAGGGATCTCAGGCTATTATGTTCATGAACATAGAGCCTTGGCGGAATGACAGGCTGAGCGCCGCCCAGTAAATCTTAGGGATGATCATTTATCAATCTAGCTGTCACGTTGATTCACGATGTCAATCCTTAACTTCACAGCTGATCGGCGAGGCCCAATGGTGCAATGTGCATCTCGCCGATCTAGCGAGAAGCATTATTTCAATGATCAAAAATCTGAAATCAGAGGTCAGGAATCTGCAAAGTTGACCTTCAGCTCGCAATTTTTGAGATTCAAGCTGCAAGCAAATCGAGGATGTTTAAACTTAAAGGGTGCAGGATGTTCACTGTTCAGCTTGCCGCTCGTCAAAATACCGGTGGAAATTATTTGGTAGGCCTAAAATGCTCGTCCAGATCCAGTCTTATCCTTAAATTGAACATAACTCATCATGCTGAAGTGGCACTGAATTGTCGGAATAAAACTTGTATTGAATCGACCTCCCAGCTTGCCATTTTTGAATATTCAAAACAAATCGAGGATGTTCAAAGGATGCAGAATGTTCAGCTCGTCAAAATACCGGTGGAAATTTATCAAAATCGGAGAAAAAGTTCTGTGCTGACTCATGGCGCTTATTACATAGCTTAGACTATATCATGCTCTAGTTACAAGTTAGGGATTGGGCAATAGGGTCAATCAACTAAAAAGTAAGACTCGATTTTAAGAATCATAAAACTTATACTTGAACACGAAACAGTTAGAATGAAGCAGTTTATATCCTATATCGACATTATACAATTCTAGTGGTTTCTACAGCAATCTTACACTCTGTACATAATAAATATAATCATAAACTCTGTTCAACACTCAAAAAACATAATCATAAGATAAAATATCAAAAATAGAAATTCTACATCAAACATCTATAAACTATAATATCTACCTCAGTTCTCAATACGTTACTTTGCTCACATTAAGATAACTTCTAAAGAAATTAACAATTTCTACTTTTCATTCTCTGCTTTCCTATGAAGCCATTTGTTTTTCTTAGAGTGTCCTTTCCTCATAAAAGCCTCTCCGGCAGATACCACGAGAGCTTGATCTCTGAATACCTCCCCCCACGACACCACCTCGACCCCTGAGGAGGAGAAGACTTTTCTAGCTGCTACAGGCATGTTGAGACGAGAAGTAGCGGACTCCAGCAAGACGTCCAGATTATGGGCCACTACTCGCACCGCAGCTGAGGTGAAGTCACCATTACGGGTAATGTAAAGCGGGAGAGCGTGTTTGGTGTAACCGGCAGGGAGGTGGGGAGGTCTGGATCCACCTCTAGATGTGGGTACTGACTGGAGGGACATCACATCTAGTTTGTTGAGTTCTCTGTACATCTTCGGCGTCTCTTGAGGCTGGGCATACCTTTGGGTCTTCTTGGTCGGATAAAATCCTCGCCAGCACTGACAAACAGCTCTTTGTAAGGAACTGCCACTTCATTTGAAAACTGATCTTGTGAGACTGACGTGTTAACACTAGAATCTAGGAGGCTCTGAAAGTTTGCAATTTCAGTTCCACCCGCTAAAAATATCCTAGACAGCGGTCGGCCAGCCTTCAATTCAATCAAGCACTTTCTGAGGATCTCCTCAAAACTCCTAGCTAAAAAGAGAGTACCCCGATGTTTTGGAGGTCCCGTTCCATTCAAATAACATCTCACTAATACAAGTCCCTCATTTGGACATTCAAGCTGCAATGTCTGTCTGACAACGTCCTTGATGGACTTCAACGTAGTTTGCTGTCTAAGATCACCCAGCAACGATTCCCACAGATAGAGTGTTCCGAAAGCTTTACCCGGAACTAACCCAACCAAACCACCCAGTGCTAACAAACTACTCCTCATGTCAGGTTTGCTGCTGAGCAGTAGTACCCAACAGAACAGACAAATGTGGTGGGGTCTATTTTATCGACGGAGTACCGGTCCCTCAGGGCAGTAGCACAGGAACCACACACGTAGATGTGGGTGTTGTCGTCGGGGATTCCTGAGATTCCGGGATTCTCCATGATGTAGGTTGGTTGTTCAGCGTTGTCACTACTCGTCACAGCGTAGGTGCAGATTTTAGCTTGCAGAGCGGCATTGAGACTTTTACACAAGGGTGTTCCAGCAAACGCGGTTAGATGGCCCGTGTTCATGTCATAACTCCATTTCTGGTTGTGTCTTGCCCATTTGGCTACTTGCGTGAAGGGGGGCGCTATCTTGAGCTTGGAGCCAGCATGATCCACAGGATTGGGAGGATTTACCGAACACTGGGACACAGTTAGAGTCTGCCCGTTAGAAGAGTATATGAAACCTCGTCAATTGTCCAGCACTGATCAGGCGAGTTTCTTGTGGCCCCCGCAGCTTACATAAACCTCCGTGTCCCGTTCTAAGGATTCCAGGGACACGAGCTCTTCACCATTAACTAGAAACAGCCGAGTGGGAGACGTTGTTAAGCCCAACATACTACCACACTTGTCTAGAAAAAGTCTGAACTCTAGTTCCGAAACTTTCTCCTGGTCGTCATGGACCACTTCTTTAGAGTGCTTGTCAAGCCAGCGTTGGGTATCTGGTTGTCTGTCTCGCTGTTTTAGTTCAATAGACCGCCGTTTCATGGCAAGGTCTTTCTTCATGTTACTAAGATCTGGAGCAGTAACATGTCTGATTGGATCGCAACTACCGTTGTTTCTCACACCAAGTCTTAGAACTACCGGCATTGGAGTCTGTTTCTTGGGTGATTTAGACTCCTGCTGAGAAGGAGCTCTAGAAAGGAGAAGTCCCTCAACAGGCCACGAGAGTTTACCATTCTCCGAACCATCAGAGTTTGTTGGCCAAGAAAGACACTCTTTAGCCCACTCCGGATTATCAATTTCACATAATTTCCACTGACCTAACAAAGGCGATGTTTTCTTGTTTAAAAGCCCAACGTTGTAACTCCATTTTCTTGAGCGAGGGGAACGCAACGATAAGAGGCTCCTCCCCAGCTGGCACACCAGGAATAGTAACCTCCTCCTCGACTGTTTTCCCTAATATATCGAACACTCCTCCCGCTGATTTCTCTGTTTGTTGTGTACTTTGTCTGATAAAACCAGTTGATTGAGTCCTGCTGATGTTAGGTACGAATATTTCAGCTGGTTCCTCCAAGCTGGTCAGATACAGTCCAGTACGTGTGCACACAAACTGACCCTCTTTTGTGCAATCCCATGTGTGCTGACCATTAACTTGAAGGGAAACCATGAAACCCTCAATAAGATCATCACCCACCTTTCTGAATATTGAATGGTTTGAAACTCCCAAACTTAGTTTTTGGAATGCTTTCGGTTTTTAAAGTTTCTAAATTTTTTAGTGAAAAACCCAAAAAGGTTTTAAAAAACCCCAAAAGGGAAAAGATAAATTTTTGGGAAATTTTTTTCCCCCCAAAGAACCCCTTTCCCCGTCCCCCTCTGATTTTGGGAAAAAAAGGGTGCGGGAAAAACAGTCGTTTTTTTTGATTTTTTCCCAAAATTTTGTTAAAACGGGAAAAAAGGGGGAAAACTAAATTTTTGGGGCCCAAATTTAAAAGGGGGCGTGGGGGGCCAACCCCCCCACCCCCACAGTGGGGGAAAAAAGCCTTGTTTTTCGGGCCCCTGAACCCTTTCAAAAACCCTTTGGGGAAAAAATTTTTAATTTCCCGGAAGGGAAAGGAAAAAGGCCCTTTTCCAGATGGGTTAAAACTTTTTTTGGGAAAAGGGATTTCCCAGTTTTTTCCATCATCCCCCAAGGGGGAAACTTTTTTAAAAACAACCAAAAAAATTTTGCCCCAAAAAAAATTGGGGGGAAAAAAATTTGTTGGACCCGGGGTCCCCCCCCCCCCGCCCTTTTAAAAAGAGGGGGTCCCAAAAAAAAAAGTTTTTTTGGTAAATTTTTTTGGTTTTTTAAAAGGGGAAGGGGTTTTTTCCCCCCGAAAGTTTTAAAGGGGAAAAATAAAAAATTCACCCGGTCCCCCCCCCCTTTCAAAGTTAAATGGAAGGGTTGGTGCAAAACGTTTTTCCCTTTTTTTTGCCCCCCCCCAAAAAAAAACCCTTGCAAATGCTCCCCTTGGGGGTTAAAAAACCCCGCCCTAAAAAAAGGGGGGGGAATAGCCCCCCCCCGGGGAAAAAAATTTTCCCCAGTTTTTTTTTTAAAACCCTTCCCAAAAACCGGGAAAAAACCCTTTTTTTTGAAAAATGAAGAAAAGCGCGGCCCCCCCGCCCGGGGGGGAAAACCCCCTTAAAACAAAACCCCCTTTCCAAAACCCCGAAAAAAAAAATTTTTCCAAAAAATTTTGGGCGGGTGCCCCCCAAACCCCCCCTTTACAACCCAAAATGGTTTGGGAAAAAAAAAGGGGGGGCCCTAAAAAACCCCCCTCTTACCCTTTTTCCCCATTTTCCCGGGTAAGGCTTTTTTTCAACCCCCTTTCCCAAGGGAAAAACCCCCCCCCCGAGATTTTTTTGTTTCCAAAAAAATTTTTTTCCCCCCCCAGGGAAAAAACCCCCCCACTTTTAAAATTTCCAAATTTTTGGGCTTTTTTCCCCCCGAAAACCTTTTAATTTTTGGCCCGTTTTTGGTCCCCCCCCCCCTTTCCAAGGGGAAAACAAAATTTAAAAGAATAACCGTTTAAAAACCCCAAAAAAACCCCCTAGAAAAAACCCGGGGAAAAACAAAAAAAAAGGGGCCCCGGGGAAACCCAAAATTATCCCCCGCTTTTTTAATTTTTTTCCCCAATTTCCCCCCAAATTTAAAAGTTTTTTTTGGTTTAACTTTTACCCAAAGGGTTTTTTTTTTTTTTTAAATTTTTAAAAAATTACAGATGTTGAAATAAAAAATTAAAATTTAAAGAAAAGGGCCCCCAAAACTGTTGTTTTTTTCCATTTCCCCCCTTTTTAGCCGATTCCCGAAAATTTATCGGGGGAGAAAACCCCGAAAAAAACCCCCGAGAAAAATTTTTCCCTTTTGTGCCATTTTAAAAACCAACCTTACCACCCCCCCCAAAAAATTCCCCTTTTAAAACGGGGGCCCCCAAAAAACCCTATTTGGGTTTTAAAAAAGGGGGTTTTTTTTGGGTTTAAAAATTAAGGGCCTAACATTTTTTTTGGTTTGTTTTCTCCCCCCCAAAGGGTTTTATCAAAAACCCTTTCCCTTTTAAAATTTCACCCAACCAAAACCCGCTATCTTTTTTATTTCTTTGGGCCCAATGTTTTATTTTTTACCCCTAAAAACCTTTCCCCCCCCCCCTTAACCTCCCCCCCCCTAAAACCCACATTTTTCCCAAAAGGGATTTTTAAACCCGAAAAAAAACCCCCTCTTAAAATTTTCCCCGGGGGGGTTTGGCCCTTCCCCGGGGGTTTTTTTAAATTTTTCCCCTTTGAAAAATAAAATTTAAAAAGTTTTTTTTTCCCCCCATCCGACCCGGGTTTGGGGGAAAAAATTCCCCTGAAAAAAAATGTAAAAAACCCCCTTTTGAAACTTTTTGGGCCAAAATAAACAATATAAAATTTTAAAATTTTTGGCCCCAACAAAAAAAAAAAGGGAACCGGGGTTTTTTCCCCTTTCCAAAAAACCCAAATTCATAACAAAAAACAATAAATTAATAAAACCCATGTTTCCTGAAAAGATAACTGGTCAAGAATTTCATAAAAATGTGTTTACCTTAGCAAGTTTATCTTGGCACAAGTTCAACTCCTTCTTCAGAGCTTTGTGCTCCTGTTTGCACCAGTTGTAAGCTCCAAGAAATGAGAATGTCTCATTACCGCGTGATGCCCACAGTGGCCCTTTTATGTGACAATTTGACAAAACGTGTGGTACTGGCTCACCCTGAAAACAGAGAGATATAGATGGTCAACTTTTAAGTACTTTCTGATTAGTGGACAGTGGTGCCCCCTGATAGCGTTAAATTAAGTTTTCAGTTTCGTCACTATACAAAATGATTTTATTCATATCGAATAATTCGCAATATGTTTAATCCAAATGTTAAAGAAAAGATTACTCTAAAAAACGAAGCACTCCAGTAAAACTGCGTACCTCAATAAGTTTAGTGCCTTCAACAGTAAACAAA
This sequence comes from Bolinopsis microptera, assembly GCF_026151205.1. Lineage (NCBI taxonomy): Eukaryota > Metazoa > Ctenophora > Tentaculata > Lobata > Bolinopsidae > Bolinopsis > Bolinopsis microptera. The sequence continues at coordinate 4,101,970 of NC_087074.1, forward strand.
CTGCTAACAGAGAATCCCAGTACATTAGTAGTATCATTCAACATGTTCTTCAAACTTCCCTCTGTCACAGCAACGGAGCCTGCTTTGCGGTGCTCTCCGTTCTTAAACACTAACACACGCTGCTTCCGGTTCTCTACCAGTTTCTGCATTCTTGCGGACAGGTTGGGTTTGGTGGTTCGTTTAGGTCGGGCTCCTGAAACCTGGATACCGTCCTTTGTCCACATTATCTGGTTTGGGTGCTGTTATGTTTGAGTAATTTGGCTCATGATTGGCTGGGAACTCCAGCTATCCAGCTGTTTTAGGCGTGGGGTTAGCCCAAATATCGACTAATATCGATATTAGTCACCTCAAGTCGCCCATGTGCCTGACCCCACGCCTTGTTTTCAGAAATACCTCTCTAAAACTGACAGTAAAAGATTTTGACAAATGAAAGTAACGTTACGATAATCTCTGTTAATTTTAAAATAAACCTTAGGTTTAGAAGCACGTGCTGGTTGAGCTGTAGTAGGATCGTACACGTAAATGTGACAGTTATGTGGGAGTAGATGGTAGAGCTCGCTCGTCAGGGCTGTACCGTCACTCGTGTACAGATGATGAGAGTGTGACTTCTCTATCAGCTCACTTAGGGTATTATACACGTGTTATTTCATCACTTACAGCTTTACAGTTTAATAATTTTATGTATAGGTACCAGAACACTAGATAAGTACACGTTTGCATAATATTCTTTGAAACAATTATATGTATTTGGTTGATTGAACAGCAATTAAAGTCACAAAGTAGTAAATCATGTCACAGAGTATAATCATGTAACTCACGAAAAAGAGTGTGTGACGAGATGTTTAGATTGGTCGGGTGCGGTGAATTTGATTACTCTTTTCACTATTTTCTTTGAAGGAAAATGTTTTCCTGGGTGTCCCTAGGGAGAGATTATGAAATGATGCCAAATTCTAGCAACGAAAAATAAACCACAGCAAAACCTCTGTACCCTCTGAATATTGAATAACGCGAGCAAAAATTGTCTTCAAAACCTTATTATGGTGGGGGCTGACTGTACAATGTTTTTATGACAAAGTTAATAAAGTATATTATAAAATATAAAGCTACCAGGACTTAAGAATTAAAGTACCTGAACATTAGCAGAATACACGGATAGTTGAGAAGAGTTTATTGATGTAGCTGACCCGTAACTCTTAGTGCTCATATTACTACCACTCTTCTTAACACTACATGAAGTTTTAGGTCTGACCTCCTGTTTCTCCCTACTTGCTGGCCGCACAGCACTACGTGGGCGCTGTGCACTACTCGGCCTCTGTGCGCTCCCTGGTCTCTGCGCACTGCCCGGCCTACTGCCTGTATGTTTCCCAGCACCGAGCCGCACGGCGCTACGTGCGCGCTGAGAAGCGGACGTCTCATAAGGTGAGCGCGGGGGTAAGTTCTTCTTCTTTCTGTTGAGGATGCCATCTAGGTACTCTGATACAATGCTCTCTTCTAGTGTGGTGCACCATGTTCGAGACATACACTATCATTACAGGGGTGTTAGGTTTATATGGTGCTCCTTTATTAAGATAAAAAATGCTTCTAAAGAAACACTCAGATGCGTTTCCATAATCAGAACAATTTCAGCGTTATCATCTTCTGCCAATAACTCACAGGTTGAACGGTAAAAAGGAAGCAAATTCGTCATTAGTTGTCAAAAAGTCAATCACTGTACTGGTACAAAAGTTTTAATAGCAATAACTAACAGTTATTTCACTGTTACTTAAATTTCAAATATTATATCACGTCAAAAATTCCTGTTAAAAACAATTTAATGTAAAATGTAAAATATAATTATTAAAAATATTAAATCGTTAAAATCAAGACGATGCCTGAGCTATCATCTTTTCCTTCCAGTTCAAGAAATCCTGATTATAAACTGATCGGAGGGTTCCAGTTGGGTAGAATTTCCACAGTAAGTTCTCATCTGCAGCTGACTTTTTCTTGGCTGAATTCTGGTTTAGTTGCTGTGATCTTGCTTCTAATTTCTGACGAAGTTTGATCCGTAAAATATTAATCGAATTAACGGAGCAAACAAAATCATGAAGAATGTAAATTGAAAATAATTTGTGACCACAAACAAGGAACAAGGGACAATTCAAATAATGTTTACTGTTGAAAGAATGTTAAAAATGCGAACTATTTGAATACTAACTTGGGCAAATGTTTGTGAGACTTTCTGTTCTTTCATCTCATCTTTAAAAGAGAGCATGTCTTTAGATATGGTCTCCAATTGAGAGGCTGTTAAGCTTAATGTTGTGCAAAACTCTCTGGCGTTAGTTCGACTTCTACACATCTGATAAACACCATGCATGTTAAGAACTCCAGGAATTACAAGAATACTATGAAAAACGCCCAGCATAACTCTGTGAGTATCAAAGAATAAACATGAAAGGATCTTCCCGAACCGATTTCAACGAAACAAATTTCACATTTTTAGAAGAAAACAGTAGTTAATCTGTTAAGATAAGTGCAACACCAGCAGAAGCAAATAACAAACCTTAGCAGCAGCAACAAATGCAGCGCACTTGTAAAGAGCAATACTAGCAGTAGCAAATAACAAACCTTGGCAGCAGCAACAAATGCAGCGCACTTGTAAAGAGCAATACTAGCAGTAGCAAATAACAAACCTTAGCAGCAGCAACAAATGCAGCGCACTTGTAAAGAGGCCCCTCTAAATAACAAACCTTAGCAGCAGCAACAAATGCAGCGCACTTGTAAAGAGGCCCCTCTAAATAACAAACCTTGGCAGCAGCAACAAATGCAGCGCACTTGTAAAGAGGCCCTTCTAAATCCAGGGGTTCGTGTCCCATCTCTTTCTGCCTCCTGTTTATCTTGTTGCTATAGAAACTGTGTATCTCGGTAGCTTTAGTCACGTGAATACTGCATGAGAATTGTACTCCTAACTGCTGCATACTGTAAATAACGTCATAAGTTAGAAGTAAGGGCTCAGAGGGAAATGAGAAGGAGAGTTAAGGAGTCATTTCTATATCAGGTGGAAGTAAAGGGCTGTAATCCGATTTCATGTAAGGCAGTTTAATTTAATGAGTCATTTCTATATCAGGTGGAAGTAAAGGGCTGTAATCCGATTTCATGTAAGGCAGTTTAATTTAATGTGATTAAAGAAGAGAGAATTTATGAGAAAACTAGACTTTATTACACAAAATTGAATTATCACTTAATTAAGGTGACAATCGAAAATTCCACTTTAATTTGGTGATCACCGAAGTGTATAACAGTAAGGAATATTAGATTTCCCCTTCAAAGTCCAGTGTGCGTTGAAATTGTTTAAAAAACTGATTCACTTAATTACTTATTTTAGTTGTACCTTAATTTCGCGTTATAAAAGGAAATTATTTAGGATATTTCATATTAGAACGTACGAAAGTTAATATCCAGATCACGAGAACACTTACGTAGCGTTGTTCTTGACTTTAAGAAGAGACTCAGATACGGAGAAGGCTGTTTTATACTGTTTCTGTGGGATTCCAGCTAACTTTATAAGGAATGATTTCTCTATTGGTAGACGATGTTGTCGACTAGCTAGCTCTATACAAATACACACTTTCACCTGTGGGTAAAGGAAATATCTTAACGCTATCATTAAATAAATTTAATTAACTTAAACTATCTAAATAATAACAAATAAGTGAAAGCCATCATGTAATGATCAACGAAACTAGTAAAGGTAATCACTAAACCAATAATACGATTACAGTACGGATAATGGTTAGCTATAAAAGAGAGCTTTCTCCGCTTTATACACAACCTACAGCTACATAATCTGTTGTGTCACCATGGCAACCATTTACAAAGTGCACTGGTAGCTAGATAAACTCCCGATACTTAGATCATTATAAGACGGTACTGTAGAAATAAGGGGCGTGACGTCATAAAACCCAAACAGATTAAATGTCACCTAACAGAAATTTGTTGTTCATTAAACGCAATAAATGTGTATCGTTTCAAATGGACGAAATTGACAGCAACATGGCATTTTTATTGAAGATTTATTAAAAATATGGTAATAAAGTAATAAAGAAATGTGTCACTAACAAGATGATAGAAGGTAACACATAATGACTAGATCGAGCACATGTACAGTATGACCAATTATAACTAAAGAGGTAAACGTAAAATACACATTACCAGAAAGTTAAGGTACCTGAGGATGTTGGAAAATACACATTACCAGAGAGTTAAGGTACCTGAGGATGTTGGAGAGAAGGGTGGTGGGTGCGTCCAGCACTCGCACTCATTAGCTGAGTGTAGAACTGTGCCGCGCGCTCGCTCACCTTCACCACGTTCAGTTTACGACAGAACGTGTCTATCATCTGCCGTTCTGCGTTCATGACTGAGAGGATGTGAGGGTAACCAGGGTAACCAGGGTAACCAGGGTAACCAGGGTAACCAGGGTAACCAGGGTAACCAGGGTAACCAGGGTAACGACGGGGTTTTGGTATGTTATGAGGATCCAATTTCAAGAATTTAGTGTGGTCTATAAGGACACGTTCATTGAAGTTTGAGGAAATTGGTAAATTTCTAAAACAGCGTTTTTGACGATAGTGGTTTAATTTTAACATATATTAATCTAGCGTGTTCATAAGTTCTGAACATTAGCCACGTGACCCATACTCCCATATGCACTGCTCAAAAATAAAATGTATTGCTTTTAGGCACTATTATGTAAAGAATGTCACATTTTTGTGACATTGTTTACCATAGCTGCCCAATTAGCATTTTTTGGTCTAAAATATAGTAGATTAGGTCAATCTAACAATTATGATACAATGTAGGCCTAAAGGGCAGTGATCGAACGGCTTTAAGGCAACATTTCGTAAACTTTGTCACACTCAGAATACGAGACCTCTTTTCTACTGTGAGGTGTCCTCAAAACCCTTTCAACTCATTATTTGATAGTTCTTCTGCCAATCATAGCCACAAAATATGTTGTTTTGAAAAGTTAACAAATACATGCACTTGGCTATTGGGAAATGATGTAAATTCTGTCACATTATATGGAATTTGAAATTCTGGGTGAATTTCCGAAATCATTTATATCTGATTTTGGTTTGGAAGGCGGGAAAACTCTATATATGAGGACGATACACGGATACAGTTGATTGAAGTATAGGGCAGTTGATGTAAACATCGTCACAAAATGATACGAAATCGTAAATGGACACGTTCATGTTGAAGTTTAAGGATATTGGTAAACCAAAAAATATAGCGTGTTCAGAAGTTCTGGACATTAGCCACGTGACCCATACTTCCATATACACGGCTCAGAAATACAATTTATTGTTTTTAGGCACTATAATGTAAAAAATGTCACATTTTTGTGACTGTGTTAACCATAGCTGCCCAATTAGCATTTTTTGGTTTAAAATATAGTAGATTAGGTCATTCTAACAATTTACAATTATGATACAACATTTGGCTAAAGGGCAGGGATCGAACGGTTTTAAGGCAATATTTCGTAAACTTTGTCACACTCAGAATACGATACCTCTTTTCTACTGTGAGGTGTCCTCAAAACCCTTTCAACTCATTATTTGATGGTTCTTCTACCAATCATAGCCCTAAAATATGTTGTTTTGAAAAGTTAGCAAATACATGCACTTATTGGGAAATGATGTAAATTCTGTCACATTATATGGAATTTAAAATTCTGGGTGAATTGCCGAAATCATTTATATCTGATTTTGGTTTGGAAGGCGGGAAAACTGTATATAAGGACGATGCACGGATAGAGCTGATTCAAGTTAAGGGCAGTTGATGTAAAAATTGTCACAATAATAATAAGGGCAGTTGATATGAAAAAAAATCTATCTAACTAATGCAATGGCTGATGTGACGAAATTTACATTTCTTGACCCTATTTTGAAGAAACATGCCTCGATTAGAATTCAATATTCTTCCAGGAATTATTAGTAGGTTATTATTCAGCAAATCAGAACTCAAGTTTAACAATTCTGAGTTTAATTTTACTAAGTTACCGAGATGTGACGAAATTTACTTTTCCTGCCCCAACAGTATAATTTCAATGTGATGAAAAATGGGCATGGGTTTCTATATTTCCTTATCTCTGAATTAATCATTTCAAACTATAATTAGGACTATTGATGTTAAAGAAAGTGTATCTAAATTTTACATTAATGACGTATGTGACAAAATTTACATTTCTTGACCCTATTTTGAAGAACCATACCCCGATTAGAATTCAATATTCTTCCATGAATTATTAGTAGGTTATTATTCAGCAGATCATCAGAACTCAAGTTTGACAATTCTGAGTTTAATTATACTAAGTTACCGAAATGTGACGAAATTCACTTTTTCTGCCCCAAAAGTATAATTTCAATGTGATGAAAAATGGGCATGGGTTTCTATATTTCCTTCATCTCTGAATTATTCATTTCAAACTATAATTAGGACTGTTGATGTGAAAGAAAATGTATCTAAATTTTACAATGACGTATGTGACGAAATTTACATTTCTTGACCCTATTTTGAAGAACCATACCCCAATTAGAATTCAATATTCTTCCAGGAATTATTGGTAGGTTATTTTTCAGCAAATCAGAACTCAAATTGAACAATGCTGAGTTTAATATCACTAATTTACCGAAATGTGACGAAATTTACTTTTCCTGCCCCAACAGTATAATTTCAATGTGATGAAAAATGGGCATGGGTTTCTATATTTCCTGTATAAATCCATTCCAACTATAATAAGGGCAGTTGATATGAAAGAAAATCTATCTAACTAATGCAATGGCTGATGTGACGAAATTTACATTTCTTGCCCCTATTTTGAAGAATCATACCTCAATTAGTATATAATGTCACTTTATCACCATCACTATGTCGATAAATTAGTTATTTTGCCAACACGGAGCAAATAAAGTTGTAATATTTTTTTTGTGACGAAATTTACAAATTTTTACCCTGTTCAGGTGTTGAAATTTATCCAATGTTAACATATCACTGCCATATAATAATTTATATGACCGGCGTATGGTTGAAATATTGTTAATTGATTCATAGTACGTAATATAGGGTGTTTAAGTTGGTATACTAATATTTACTCAATTTCACACATGTTGAGATATCATACAAATTTATGTGACTAAATTTACCTATTTCTGCCTTCTGTATTTGTATTTGCCTATAACAATGAAATATGTGAACAATTCCAAACACATTCAGCTCACAAAATAATGCTAGACTATTCGGCATTTCTTGTCAGGATGTCATAAACATCCCTCATATAAATTTCTTAAATGTGTGACGGAGTTTACATGGTGCTACCATTTAAGGAAAAAAGTCGCTAAATATGTAGATAATAGTCATATACAGCTATTCTATGAATTGGAAATTCGAAAATTTGGTCAAACACGGCAACAAGGGGTCCATATAAACTCCGTCACGTTTTTATAGTGTGACAAAGTTTACAACTCACTGCCGGCCGCATTTAAGCGATATCTTATCGTCTGATAAAGATATCGTTATGCGACAAAGTTTATCTAAAGGATGAAACGATTATCTTAGGGTTAGAGGGTTTATATAGTTTCATAGTGTGACACATTTTACATCATCGTGCCATTCAGTAAGGTCACTAATATTTACCAATATCCTCAAACTTCAATGAACGTGTCCATAAATCATTACTTTAGGAGATTAGACACTTGTGGAAAAATCGGCAATATTGAAAAGAGTGATTTAAATAATCTACGATTCGATCAGCCTTCAATTTTTAAGTCTATTTTTAGGGACAGAATCACATTTAATCGATGTGCAATGAAAACCAGAAGGTCAAATGCTATAATAATTGTACTGTAATTAAAAATAGTTATTGTAGTCAGACAATTTCGGTATCGTAATTTATTTTGAATAACTGGAATAAACAATAAATAAACAGCTCATTTATTCTTTAAAATTGCTATTTAAAATTGTCAACTTTGAAGAAAAAAAATTTTACTTTGAAGAAGATTAATTTAATAAAAATATTAAGTTAAGTAATATCACCACTTGAAATAATTAAAAAATAATACAATTTTCTTGCTCGATGATCTCGGAAATCATTTATCAAAACTCAAAAACGGGCCATATAAGAGTACGGTACAAGTACAAACAAAAAGCCTAGCTGAATACAGTAAGAACTTGCTCGACTTCGAAAACAAACAAAGTTCAAATATACGCCAACTTCTGTAGCGATTTTTCATAAAATTCAAGTCCCATAGAGAAGACCACGTTTAGTTATTTACAAACCCTAACAAGCGCCCACTACTGCAGACTATTACTCAGTAATCTAATCAAACAAAGCGAATTTCAGGGATAATTGGTTCTCAAGCTCACGAGATATCATCATACGCCTGCTTGCTGTACTCTCCTACGTTGTTTGCTCTGTGTACCATTTTCTTACGAAGTTCGGCTATTTCCTTTTTGTTCAACGTCTCTCGTTCTATAGCTTCGTGGGCCTGAAAGTAGAGTGGAAATTCATATTTGAATGTCATGAAAGGGAATGTGGTTAAAACCGACTATTATATTTCAAACCATGTATATGGGGCCAAGATCACATTAAACATATCTTGGCTAAATTTTAAATCTTGTATTCTAGCAATTTTTACAAACATACCTTCTCCTTCTCCAACATCAACCTCTGTTCCTCCAGTTCCTCGTCGAACTTTCTCCTTTCCTCGCCTCTCTTGTCACTGTGCAGATTAAACTCCTCGATCTTACAATACCTCGAGTCTTTCTCTGGGATGAAAGGTTCTTCGAATATGACGTGAGGATACTTGGCTTTGAACTCTCGTTTCTTCTGAAGTTCCATGTTCTCTTTCTCAATGGTTTGGTCCAGTTTCATTAATTTTTCTTGGTACGCATCTGGTTTGGATATATTGAATGGTTCAATTTTTGTGCAGGTTTTTGATAAGTTATGGTCAATCTTAAAACCTTTAGTCTCATAAAGAGGCTTGGCTTTGAACTCTCTTAGTTTCTTCTCCTGCTCGGCAGATTCTTTGATGAGTTTTTCTTTAACCTCAGCTGGCTTTGGGTACTTGGATTCGAAAGAAAACGGCTGAGGTTTTGTCACTTTCAGCTCTGCTCTTGCCACTTCGAAAACTTTTTTCAGATCCGGCAAAGGTAATGCTTTCAATCGCTTCATGGCATTGTTTGTGCCCTTGTTCTTGGCTTTCATAACTCCTGTCCTTGAGACCGCCTTCCTTTTAAGTGCCATCGGAGTTTTCGCTTTGGTAACTTTCCTGGATTTCTTCTTTGGTACTCCTGTTGAGGAGGAACCTTGATAAGCAGATTCAGGCGGTGGACGGGCTCGGAATTTGTAACTCTTCATTTCTTCGTAAACTCTCTGGTCTTTTTCTTCTTGACTCTCGATGTGGTAGCCTCGTTTTCTCCCAGCAGTCAGTAGACGAGGGCCCACCGCATCGGTGCGGGCTTTGATTCTATTGGATCTTCTTAATTCCATCATCATCTAGGTCAGGAATGTGGTTAAAAGTAATGTTTAAACTATCTGTGAGAAGGTGAGTTTTCAATTGTTATTTAAGGGGGCCGGGGGGGGGGGGGGGGGTCTTCATCAAAATTCTCTCGAAAGTGACTTTATAGTTGTTTCTGGTAGAAGGGAATGATATCTACCAGCTGCTTTTGGTCTCATTGAAAAATATTGTTCCTAGCCGAAATTATCGCCGGTCTAAGGTCAGCGCTTATGTGTAATTGTATTGCGCGAGCGATTTTCAATCGCAAATTCTGAAAATCGAGTCTAAAAATCTATCTTCTCCTACATTTTTTGAGCAATCACCCTGAAACCTTCAGGATATGTTCTAGGGACCATTTAGAAGATTTGATCGAGCCAAAATTTTGAATTAGGCCTTTAAAAATTTTTTATTCAATTTTGAAAATCTTGGACTCCTTTTTTTTACGATTTTTTCAGGTCCAAGATTTTCAAAATTGAATAAAAAATTTTTAAAGGCCCATCTCAAAATTTTGGCTCGATCAAATCTTCTAAATGGTCCCTAGAACATATCCTGAAAGTTTCAGGGTGATTGCTCAAAAAATGTAGGAGAAGATAGATTTTTAGACTCGATTTTCAGAATTTGCGATTGAAAATCGCTCGCGCAATACAATTACACATAAGCGCTGACCTTAGACCGGCGATAATTTCGGCTAGGAACAATATTTTTCCATGGGACCAAAAGCAGCTGGTAGATATCATTCCCTTCTACCAGAAACAACTATAAAGTCAATTTCGAGAGAATTTTGATGAAGACCCCCCCCCCCCCCCCCCCCCCCGGCCCCCTTAAAGATAAGCAAACATTTATATGTAGGCTTAAAACTACACACTTTTTTTCTAAAGCGAGGTAAACAGAAAAAAGTCCTGGAAAAGAGTTTGAAATCTTTATCCATCAGTTATTGTCACAAATCCTTGCATTGACTGAAATAATTGAACAAGTTTATCAAAATTATACAGACTGACATAAATCATTTACCTAATATCAAAATACAAAAATACGACAACCCTTTTAAAAGAAATCAAGCAAAAGAAATTACACGATAAACCGTTATTAAAAAACAAAACGTGCAAAAACGATTCACGAACAATCTAGAAAACTGATAATCAAACCACATTTCGGTAGCTAAAAACATCTCTACAACAAAACTAAACTTCAGATCAGATAACGTGAAGACCCAATTAACGCTAACCAGTCATGTTTATCCCACTCATTACGTCCAGTCCCCCAAATGGAATGATGTCTGAAACCTGATCCGGCCAACACCCGACCCTATCCTTGCTTGACCTTGCGCCCACTCCAAAACAACACCCCACTCCCCAGCGCAGCTAACACCACACTGCACACTAACGGTAACATCATGTTAATCTCGGCCAGAGCCCCAGCTACTACAGGACCTCCCACCCTACAGAGCCCTATTATACTGGCACCCAGCCCGAACACCTCCCCTCGGTCTGAGTCTGATGCTGCCGAGAGGATGAGGGAGTCTATCATGATCCGTAGGTTCTGGGTGGCAAATGAGAGCATGAACTGGGTTATTAGGAATGCGGTTATTGAGCTGGACAGTAACCTGAAATAAGGTGAAATAGTTTCAAAGTAATATGAGCGGTTGTAGGATGAAATCAGCAAAAATAGCGCAATCAAGCTTAAAACGACCAGCTGATCAAGTTGTGGTGAGAGACTCTACTTGATACTGGACAAAATACCGCAGATATTCGCTGTTAGATCACAACACTAGAACTTCTAGAATATACTCACGTGGAGGCGATACTGAAAATGAGGAGCAGAGAGAGGTATCTGGTGAGCTTAAGTTTGTCAGGAACTTAACTAGCCAGGCAACATATCCTGCCAGAGAGGAACACACTATTCCTGGTGGGGGGTCTCATTTAAGAGTAAGAATTTGGTTTCAGAATTTTACTCCAATGACTTATCAAAAGATTTGAAATTACTATCTAAAGTTAGGCAATTTTCCAGATAAAAATGAATATATATCCTAGAATTTGAGCGGTGTATTCCACACGAGAATAAAACCTGAGAATCCAAAGAAAGACGTCATATAACTAGCATGTTTAGCATTGAACCCAAAGTAATGTTGGGTATACAAAGGAGTGAAGTATCTGAGTATAATAACACTGGCTGCTGCGCAGAAGCGGTAGATGAAGATATCTTGTAGGCTGCTGTATCTGGGGTACACACAAATTATTAGGTTTATATCATGGAGATAACACGTGCTATATCTGGGGTACACAAATTATTAGGTTTATATCATGGAGATAACACGTGCTGTATCTGGGGTATACACAAATTATTAGGTTTATATCATGGAGATAACACGTGCTATATCTGGGGTACACAAATTATTAGGTTTATATCATGGAGATAACACGTGCTGTATCTGGGGTATACACAAATTATTAGGTTTATATCATGGAGATAACACGTGCTGTATCTGGGGTATACACAAATTATTAGGTTTATATCATGGAGACAGGAGATAACACGTGCTGTATCTGGGGTACACACCAATTATTAGGTTTATATCATGGAGATAACACGTGCTGTATCTGGGGTACACATAAATTATTAGGTTTATATCATGGAGATAACACGTGCTGTATCTGGGGTATACACAAATTATTAGGTTTATATCATGGAGATAACACGTGGTGCAATTTATCAGATCAATAAATTTACCGTTCCCGGGATGGAAACACGATTAGGTTTACATTCTGGTTATCATATTGTATTTAAAACAATTTGTGTAGTCATCACAAAACGGCGGAGTTAAATAATAAATTTGTGGAGAAGTTCAAACATGGAATAATGATTTTGTTAGTTATCAAAGTACCCACTTTTTGAAACGTTGTAAGATAGATGACTGAGGTTTGGACTCCAGAGGTTTATCTGGTTTAACCCTTACCACGGGCAATGTCTCCTCAACAAAGAAATATGTTATCACTAGCGTAACCATAAATATCGCACTGCATATCCAACATCCGTACTGAAAACTAGGATAACAAGATAAGGGTTGCAGATTACCAAACATAATTTTGTTTCAAGTTTTAGTATCGGCTGGATATTTCTGTAAACAATTTTAGTTTTTAAGAGTAAGAAACCCAAGATATATTATATATATATCGTCATCGACCCTTACTTATTCATCCGAGGCTTACGAGCTCTGAAAAACAGGATACAAGTTAAATATCATGTGTACCTGGTATCGGGTTCCAAGAAGTAAGCCGCTAAGAACGGTCCTATCATGAAAGCTAGACCACTAAAACTGTTAGATTTGCTGATAAATGTGCTTCTCGAGGTCCCTGTAAACAAAATATTAGCTGTTTGGATAGGATTGCTATCGTAAACTGCCGCTTATGTTTAATTTCATCTGATTTCACAGTACAACAAAAGAACAATATATAGGCAGATATTGCGCTATTGCTATATTGCTATATTGGGTGGGCAATTTGTAAACTCGCTGAATTGTGGTTACGAACGTTATAAATAATGATTCGATTTTCAAGATGTGTCGCATTATATCAAAATATCAAATGGTACCATGTACCATGTAATGCAATATAACGGTCCGAAACAGTTTAGTCGTGAAATAAAAGGATTTTGGAGTTGTTGGTAACGAACTCGCTGCACATGATAATAAACATGCTTAAATGAAAATATTGCCATAAAATATCATAATACATGGTTATAATAGTGTGTGATGTCCGGATAGGAACATTATTTATGAGTCGCATAGTTGTGATGTTTCTGAATATGAGAATATTCTTTTTTTAGGTAAAGTTCAATATAATAGTAATTATCTTACCCGTATGAATATCTCCTCCGATAACCTTGAGAGTAGACTGAGTATGTTTAACAAGACCCAACACAGATCTTATCACCAGAATACTAACAAACGACATGCTACCAGACAGAGCGAGATAAGAACACGTGATAGAGACGAGACAGAGGAGGAGAGGAATTCTTCTCCCGTACTGATCACATACCACACCCTGAGAGGGGACCCAGTTACATACCAAATTGCGTTATGTATTAAAATTATATTAATATAAGACCAAATATCTAGAATTAAGATATTAAATATCTAGAATTAAGATATTAAATATCTAGAATTAAGCATTGAAATGGTATTATCAATGAAAGGAACTGAGTAAAATAAGCTCGGTGTAGTATCTCAAATGAGGCATTAAATTGATCGGTTTGAAGCTTCTAAGAGCACTAATAACAGTTATTGCTCGTAAGCAGATTAAAGTTAACTTATAAATAATTATTAAACTAACGTGAGCAGTAGCACTGAAGAGTTGGATAGCCCCGTAAGAAGAGGAAATAAGACCGCTCATAAACTGAGAAGCACCCAACTCCCGCATTCTAATACCCATCTGGGGGTACACCAGCGATACTGCTAGGTAATCCTGGGGATATACTTGTAAACTGGGGTACACCAGCGATACTGCTATGTAATCCTGGGGATATACTTGTAAACTGGGGTACACCAGCGATACTGCTAGGTAATCCTGGGGATATACTTGTAAACTGGGGTACACCAGCGATACTGCTAGGTAATCCTGGGGATATACTTGTAAACTGGGGTACACCAGCGATACTGCTAGGTAATCCTGGGGATATACTTGTAAACTGGGGTACACCAGCGATACTGCTAGGTAATCCTGGGGATATACTTGTAAACTGGGGTACACCAGCGATACTGCTAGGTAATCCTGGGGATATACTTGTAAACTGGGGTACACCAGCGATACTGCTAGGTAATCCTGGGGATATACTTGTAAACTGGGGCACACCAGCGATACTGCTAGGTAATCCTGGGGATATACTTGTAAACTGGGGTACACCAGCGATACTGCTAGGTAATCCTGGGGATATACTTGTAAACTGGGGTACACCAGCGATACTGCTAGGTAATCCTGGGGATATACTTGTAAACTGGGGTACACCAGCGATACTGCTAGGTAATCCTGGGGATATACTTGTAAACTGGGGTACACCAGCGATACTGCTAGGTAATCCTGGGGATATACTTGTAAACTGGGGTACACCAGCGATACTGCTAGGTAATCCTGGGGATATACTTGTAAACTGGGGTACACCAGCGATACTGCTAGGTAATCCTGGGGATATACTTGTAAACTGGGGTAAACCAGCGATACTGCTAGGTAATCTTGGGGATATACTTGTAAACTGGGGTACACCAGCGATACTGCTAGGTAATCCTGGGGATATACTTGTAAACTGGGGTACACCAGCGATACTGCTAGGTAATCCTGGGGATATTCTTGTAAACTGGGGTACACCAGCGATACTGCTAGGTAATCCTGGGGATATACTTGTAAACTGGGGTACACCAGCGATACTGCTAGGTAATCCTGGGGATATACTTGTAAACTGGGGTACACCAGCGATACTGCTAGGTAATCCTGGGGATATACTTGTAAACTGGGGTAAACCAGCGATACTGCTAGGTAATCCTGGGGATATACTTGTAAACTGGGGTACACCAGCGATACTGCTAGGTAATCCTGGGGATATACTTGTAAACTGGGGTACACCAGCGATACTGCTAGGTAATCCTGGGGATATACTTGTAAACTGGGGTACACCAGCGATACTGCTAGGTAATCCTGGGGATATTCTTGTAAACTGGGGTACACCAGCGATACTGCTAGGTAATCCTGGGGATATACTTGTAAACTGGAGTAAACCAGCGATACTGCTAGGTAATCCTGGGGATATACTTGTAAACTGGGGTACACCAGCGATACTGCTAGGTAATCCTGGGGATATTCTTGTAAACTGGGGTACACCAGCGATACTGCTAGGTAATCCTGGGGATATACTTGTAAACTGGGGTACACCAGCGATACTGCTAGGTAATCCTGGGGATATACTTGTAAACTGGGGTACACCAGCGATACTGCTTGGTAATCCTGGGGAAATACTTGTAAACTGGGGTACACCAGCGATACTGCTAGGTAATCCTGGGGATATACTTGTAAGCTGGGGTACACCAGCGATACTGCTAGGTAATCCTGGGGATAAACTTGTAAGCTGGGGTACACCAGCGATACTGCTAGGTAATCCTGGGGATATACTTGTAAACTGGGATACACCAGCGATACTGCTAGGTAATCCTGGGGATAAACTTGTAAGCTGGGGTACACCAGCGATACTGCTAGGTAATCCTGGGGATAAACTTGTAAGCTGGGGTACACCAGCGATACTGCTAGGTAATCCTGGGGATAAACTTGTAAGCTGGGGTACACCAGCGATACTGCTAGGTAATCCTGGGGATATACTTGTAAACTGGGGTACACCAGCGATACTGCTAGGTAATCCTGGGGATATACTTGTAAACTGGGGTACACCAGCGATACTGCTAGGTAATCCTGGGGATACACTTGTAAACTGGGGTACACCAGCGATACTGCTAGGTAATCCTGGGGATGTACTTGTAAACTGGGCTACACCATTCTGTGAAATTGACCCAGTTTTATTTGATCTTAAATGTGGTGAGTTTAAATTTGTACTTTTAAAACATCCATATCAAACAATAGTCTTGCAAGATCTCTGATTTGCTAGGTAACCCTAGATAAACTGATATACTGGGTATAAACTTGTAAACTGAGAACAAAATAGCAAACTGAAAAAGCAACTTACAAGAAATGAAAGGAGAATAAGCACATTACTCAATCTATCGGGATTCTTTGTGGTCGACATTATCGATATCAAGAGGATTTGACTTTGTGCTGCTAGCAGAGAGAGAGAGAGAGAGAGCTACCACGGTACCGCACAACTTGTACCTTACAACATTCTAACCATCATTCTATACATTCCTATGCAAAACATGAACAATAAGCTCTTTGCTTTAGAAAGAGATACAAAATAAATCTTCAAAACAGATCAGTTGAAATATAATTTAGTACTAGTAATGTCACATACATAATAAGATCACACTTGTGTCAAGTGCATAATATAAAGTGATACATTAATATACTTATAGTAACCAAGCGGTGATCTGGTACGTAAACAAATTGTATAGATTAATAAATTAGATTGTGATATTAACAGTTTAAATACATTCAACAAAACTGTACATTCAATAAATAATCAAAGCTCGTTACAAGCTAGCGATGTCTGCGAATAAAATATCTGAATAAATACGTTACTCGTGTATAAAATATGGTCAGGTAGTATTACAAAAAGTAGAATATGTACTAACTATCCTAGAAGATTCTATGAATAACGAAAGAATGTCAGATGGACAAGCACATGTCAGAAATCTTGCAGCAAATAAACGTGTGGAGCAGCTAATTCATCCAGCTTCTAAAATAAAACACTAAAAGATCAAACTGCCCAGATAAGCCTGCTAAAACAATAACCCAGCACGACACAGCCCCATCCTAACCCCACACTAGCTCGTCTCCCTCCCGCAGTGATAGGGTAGAAGAAGTCTAGAGGCAGCAGCGCAGTGGTACGGGGGTTGACCTTGTATCTGTGGTGAAGGTCGGGGGTGTTGTAGTGGAACTGGACACTGTTGGATAGCACCACGTACTGGGCCTTGTTGGAGGTACAGTGTGTACTGCTGCAGTATAATACTACATCTGAAATGTGGGGGAGGTGTGAGGTATAACATAGTCACATAGCGTTGTACTGAGCCGGCCTAGAGAACAATTGTCAAGATACCTTAATCGGAATTTTGACTAGATGGCGCAGTTAACTGATACGGGTATTTGCCTCACAGAATGGCCAAAAAAAAGGAAGGTCTCTCAAAGTCACAAAACACACTTTATTCCAGTTTTTATCTCATAAGAAGCTAAGTTGACACTCATATTTTTCTTCCCGGGGGTTCATTTAATCTCATAACCATTTTTTCTTTGAGAAAAATTGGCCGGAAAATCTTCCTCCAAAAAAACATGCCTCACAGAATGGCCAAATCT
Source organism: Bolinopsis microptera (assembly GCF_026151205.1). NCBI lineage: Eukaryota > Metazoa > Ctenophora > Tentaculata > Lobata > Bolinopsidae > Bolinopsis > Bolinopsis microptera. The sequence continues at coordinate 4,119,503 of NC_087074.1, forward strand.
GAATTTCTATAATTTTGTTGATGGAGATACTTTTTAAATTTCTATCACCACACGTTCTTAGAAAACCTATTAAGGAATGGGGTAATAACCTAAAACTCACGAAAAAACTGAGCTGTGAAAAATTATTTCACAAAAAAGAAAAAATGCCTGACAAAATGGCAAAAAAAAAAGAAAACGAGAAAATTTTATTTTTCTAAAACCTTTGGCTCTTGTTTCAGGCATGCTGCTGGTATTAATATGCCTTGTTAACACCCCCATATAGGTGAAATTTCTTAGAACTGAATAAAAAGGGCATAATTTCCTACACCAAAAATGGCCATTTTGTGTGGCGTTGTTCATATTCCCTGATTTCATGATTTATAACCTTCATTCGGCTGTAAAAACACTCCATCTGGGGTGTTATTGTATGATAAATAGCTTGTGAATACTTTAGACTTATGGTTTCATTGAATAAAAGGAGTTTTAAATTTTGGCCATTTTGTGAGGCATATTTTGGCCATTTTGTGAGGCGTTTAGCCATTTTAACATTTTGTTTCTTCCTAAATTGAACAATGTTCGTTTTGTTTGATGAATACTATTCTTTAAACATCTTCTGTCATACTGGTGCCAGAAGTTCTCACCAAAATGCAAACTTAGTTCAAAAATTTGAAAACAAATTTTGTGAGGCATATTTTGGCCATTTTGTGAGGCGTGTAGCCATTTTAGCATTTTTTTCTTCCTATATTGAACAATGTTCGTTTTTTTTGATGAATACTATTCTTTGAACATCTTCTGTCATACTGGTGCCAGAAGTTCTCACCAAAATGTAAACTTAGTTCAAAAATTTGAAAACAAATTTTTCAGTGCTCAAAATTTCTACATAAACAGTCATATTTATGCCAGAAAATGTGGTCCTAGTTAATGATTTCACCACAGGAAGTGTTGCCAGAAGACTTTTGTTTCATATGGTATCCACAAAACCTACCAGTCTTTTATAAAAAATTAGTTACAAAAACATTTACAAATTTGGCCATTCTGTGAGGCTAGCCATTCTGTGAGGCATTTACCCGTACGTAATATTTATAAAATTTGTTAAGGAATGTTTTGACATAACAGTGCGTTCGAGCGACACACATGACAAACCCTTCAGTAGCACAATAATGTGATAACTATACTATACAATATTATTGCGAACACTTACCCTGAGTGGTGAACTGTACTTTAACGGCGGTAATGATAGCCTGCAGATCACCCGCCTCCCCCACCTCAGTGTAGAACACTTTGTAGGTCACGTGACTAATGACGTCACTGCACTTCACAGTGCTCTCTAGGCTCACTGCTGGGCTTGAGATATCAGGCTCTGTTTCTACGTAGACCCACTGAGATAAGTCACTTGTGCTGGCTCGACCTGTTGCCCCTGTTAGGTGGTTTGTTTTCATTAGATTGGAAAACTAGTTTAGTATATTTCACAGTTCAATTTTAAGGTGAACTGTATGATGCCATCAGCAATTTATTGTTATAAGTTATAACAGACAATACACGTTGGATATTATGTTTAATCAATGAGGAAATTCGCCCAATAAAGGTGTATTAAGACCCTGGTCATTAGGAAAGTTCGCACGAGATGGACCACATTTTCCCATTTTAACTTTAGAAGATTTTCACAGGAAGAACTTTTGAGATAGGCATATGATATTTCACATATCTATAGTTCAACTAATTTTGTTTCGATTAATAAAAGTTTTGAAGCATTTAGTCGAGGGCAAATTGAGGCTAACGAGTCATTTACATTTTGTCTCCTAATAACAGCTTCCAAGCATGCTATAAAAGTTTAAACATGTTTAATCGATTCATCAGATCTGACTCTTTCAGAATCCAGAGAGAAGAGGGAAATTTTTTCACTAATTGAGGGAAAAATGAGGCTAACAAGTTATTACTAATTTGTGAATTATTTTTGAATAATAGTGTCTATCAAAGTATCCTCTGACCTAAAATAGATGAGATTGATGCTCTAGATCGAAGGCTTGCCCAACCGACCCCTTGATTTCTTCTAATGGAGGGGGAAATGAGGCTAACAAGTCATTACTAAGTTATGAATTATATTTGAATAATAACGTCTATCAAGGTATCCTCTGACCTAAAATGCATGAGATGGATGCTCTAGGTTGAAGGCTAGCCCAGCCGTCCCCTTTTTCCTTCTAATGGAGGGGGAAATGAGGCTAACAAGTCATTACTAAGTTATGAATTATATTTGAACAATAACGTCTATCAAATTATCCTCTGACCTAAATACATGAGATGGACGCTCTCTAGGTCGAAGGCTGGTCCAGCCGACCCCTTTTTCCTTCTAATGGAGGGGGAAATGAGGCTAACAAGTCATTACTAAGTTATGAATTATATTTGAACAATAACGTCTATCAAAGTATCCTCTGACCTAAAATGCATGAGATGGATGCTCTAGGTTGAAGGCTAGCCCAGCCGTCCCCTTTTTTCTTCTAATTGAGGGGGAAATGAGGCTAACAGATCTTTTCTGATTTTTGAATTATGTTTGAACAATAACGTCCTTTTTAAACTATCCTTTGCCCTGGTATACATTATATGGATACTTTAGGTCGAGGGTAGAATCCACCTACCCTTTCTGTCTTTTGATGGAGGGTAAAATAAGGCTAACTATCAAGGTTTTGTTCATTTCTTGTTCTACTGCTTCTTCGGACTAGCCCTTCAATTTCAAATTGTTTTTGCGGTCTGCCTAACCTGTATTCACTTGAGAGGTAAGATTGAGGCTAACTCCTGCTTATTATAATATTTTATAAGCGATAGTTTTAATGTTGAATGCTTTTATTTTCTTTATATAACTCCACTTTTGACCTATTTCATAGCCACTAATTATTTTCAAAATCGCGCATTACAAAACTAATTGCACTGGTTTTTTTGAGCCCTCTCGCCAGTTTAAAGAGGTATAGATCTAACTAATGGTGTAAATTAGTGATTTGAGGTAGATTCATTGTTAATTGGTGCATTGATCAAGTCGATTGACAATTGTGGAAAAATTTATATTTATATTTGTTAAAAAATATTTCCTTGCGTTTGAGATGTGTCAAGCGAAATAAAAACTTCCCTTGTAAAACTTTCTCAAACAGTTCCATTTTCATTATACCTTATTATATAGTTTAGAGCCTAGATTGGCATGATATCAGATCATGTAATATTACATGGCCCCATAGAGAGCATTGCCAGAGCAATTAGCCAAAGAGCTCCATAGAAGTAAGGGGCTTACTCTAGCCAACAGTTCTAATACATTTCCTTCCTCAACTTCATTTTCTTCATCTAACTGCTGCTGCTGCTCAGCAACTACTTGACAGCCGGCACAGTGACGTTTGTCTGCGCAGTGTATCTGTTAGCCTCAATTTTGCCTCAAGGAGGGAAGGTAGCCTCAATCCAACCTCACATAAGTTTCGATAAAGTCTCAATAACCTTCGGGCTACAATTACAAATTTTATAGTGGGTCTATAACATGTTTCCGTACATTAAAGTTAAAATGCGGTCGAATTATTTATTAGCCTCATTTTGGCCTCCTACAAGTAGACTCGGCGATTTCTGAAATGTTGAGCTTGAAGAGGATGAATACATTTTTATTGTTGACTTATTAGATAGTAACAATACTGAACCTGCTCAAAAATATACACAACAGTATACTTGTTAGCCTCATTTCACCCTCTCAAAAGGTGGTTAGCCTCATTTTCACCTCGAATAATTAAAGCTTAGATCTCGATCAAGTATAATCACTATGGATTATACTTGCAACCTGGATATCATGGACGTAACACGAGAATGTTCTTTTTTGAAAATAATGAGTAAATTCGTTAGCCTCAATTGTCCCTCGCAGTTCAATCACTCCTACTGAGTCTTGTGAGTGAGCTAGGAGGTCGCCGGACATCTCATTTTTAAGCCGTATTAATTTTCTATACGCATACAAAAAATTGAATGCGTAACTAAAACAGAAATGAAATTACGGATGTTTTATATTTTTTTTCAAAAACGAACTTTTAGGGGTGTTTCTAATGACCAGGGTCTTAATTATATTTAAATAACAGTAGCTAGCTAAGTTCACTAACCTACAACGATCCCTTTAGTAACGTTGAAGACACTACCACTAATACCCTTAATCACCTGACAATACTGCTCCTTATCACCTCCAGACATCACCTCAAAGTTATAGAACGGCAGCTCCATCTTACACCCTGTGTAATACCCAGTACCAAAACTAATAGGGTGGTCTGAAAACTGAGAGCAGTCCTGGGACTTGAACAGGGACAAGATCCGGTGAGTTGAATCTGAGTTCATGATAACTTCAGGATCAGAGTTTGTTTCTAACAGGACTGCTCCTGAGAGGATGTGAGAACCCCGGACATACCCAAAATTACCGGATATCATGTTTACTTGTGAGCTTGGTTGGTAGGATATGGAGAACTTCTGGGAGAGTTTATCTGGTGAGTTGGTTTGGTAAGATGTCAAGGTAACACGAACAGCAGCGCTTGATATAGTCATTTTGTCGGCAGAAACTGTCAGATAAATCGCTACTTCTTGAACAGCGTTGACACACAAACCATTTGCAACTTTAGGAACAGCTCCTATCGGGTTCAATGTACATTTTTCTTTAAGTCCCTTAGAAGAATCAAGGCAGTAGAAAACAATGTTGTCAGCATCAGACAAGTCTACAACTTCAGTAGAATTAGCTGCAGGGAAGGAGAGCAGAGTGTTAAGATAGCTGTGGTAATCTAACATACTACCAGCATTACACACTTCCCCCATATCTACTTTCCTCCTACAAGATGATTGTATCTCCGAGTAAAACAAAACAGGGCTCTTAGCACACAGATCGCCGTGAAACTGAACAGGGAACATGAACCTGGAAGCAGGATCCGCCCCGTTATCCTGCAACAACACATCACTGTCCTGATACTGAGTCTGAGAACCTACTTCTACCGTGGCGGGGGAACTTCCCAGCTGACTCCTCCACACGGTGCTATCAGGTGGTTCCCCGTCAGGGAACCCTCCGTAAGAGCGGGGAGTATCCTGCAAACAAGCCAGGTTACTGGAACATGTCCTGACGTTCTGATAGCTCCCTTCCAGGGTCAGGGTCAACTTGTCTTCACAACACAACTTGGAGTCGGAGAGCAGGAATGTTTGGCATGTGAAGGAGAGGACTTGTTCAGCAGAACAGGAAATGTCACAACAACAGTCAGTGTCACATGTTTGAGGTGTGACGTCACAGGGGCAGAGGGTGGTGTGAGATGGCGGGTGAAGTGAGAGGAGCAGGAGCAGGGTAAGCATGTTCGTTGGGAGTTAGGGCGTTTACATGTTACATTGTCAATCTGAGATTGGAGAGTTAAGATATGTCAATGAATGTGCGCGTTCGTTAATATTCGTATGGATGTGTACAACATGCATAATATAATCACTTCATTAAGAGAGCAAGACGTCAAAAACGGTTGCGTTAGAACAGAAGCTCTTATACGCAAATTCAAAATATTATTAAACAAATTGCCCCATTATAATTCAATTATAATTTTATGTGAACTTATGCCGGAGTTATCATTATGGTGATTATTAAATAAGTAGGTCTAGATGACAATTTAATTTTACCAATACTTTCCTTGTTTCTATTTATCAATAAAGAAATACACCGATCATCGTTGTGAATAAATCGATAAGCAAATAATTTACAGTAAATATTACACGAATTGTGCATAAAAATATTATATTCACACAGTAATAAAGGGTTTAATTCGTAGTCCAGCTCGAACACAAAGAAACAATTACATATCAATAAATTAATGATAAACAATAAATACTGCATGTTTTCTGAAACTTAAATCGGTGTCATTTTGGGGGGGGTGTCACGTCCGTCTATGTCCGCTTGTCTCATAGAATCCAAAAAGGACAGGACATAGGCGGACATAGACGGACATAGGCGGACACAGGCGGACATAGACGGACATAGGCGTACATAGGCGGACATTAATGGACACCTAAATTGCTAAATAAAATGTTCAATTTTTGCTGTTATAGGGGGGATTATGTTTTTTGTCCGTTCGGTACCCTATATTTTCAAAACGGACAAAAAATAGAGCGGACAAAAACGGACAAAAATGGACAAAAACGGACAAAATGGAAATAACATTTAGATGCTTCCTCCTCCTACTCTTCCTCCTCCTCCCCCTGGGTCTTCCTGATCTTCCTCAGTCCTCTTCCTCCTCCCCTCCTCAGTCCTCCTCCTCGTCCTCAGTCCTCCTCATCAGTCCTCAACAGTCCTCCTCCTCCCCAGTCCTCCTCCTCCTCCTGAGTCCTCCTCCTGGGTCCTCCTCCTGGGTCCTCCTCCTCCTCTTCATCCTCCTCCTCTTCCTCCTCAGTCCTCAGTCCTCCTCAGTCCTCCTCCTCATCCTTCTCCTCAGTCCTCCATCCTCCTCCTCAGTCCTCCCCCAGTCCCCCTCCTCCTCCTCCTATTCAGTCCTCCTCCTCCTCCTCTTCCTTCTCAGTCCTCCTCAGTCCTCCTCCTCCTCCTCCTCCTCCTCCTCCTCCTCCTCTTCCCTCTCAGTCATCCTCCTCAGCCATCCTCCTCAGTCCTCCTCAGTCCTCCTCCTCAGTCCTCCTCCTCCTGGGTCCTCCTCCTTCTCTTCATCCTCCTCTTCCTCCTCGGTCCTCAGTCCTCCTCCTCCTGGGTCCTCCTCCTCATCCTTCTCATCAGTCCTCCTCCTCCCCAGTCCTCTCCCAGTCCCCCTCCTTCTCCTCCTCCTATTCAGTCCTCCTCCTCCTCCTCAGTTCTCCTCAGTCCTCCTTCTCATTTCTCCTAAGTCCTCCTCCTGAGTCCTCCTCCTGAATCCTCCTCCTCTTCCTTCTGAGTCCTCCTCCTGAGTCCTCCTCCTCCTCCCTCTCAGTCATCCTCCTCAGTCATCCTCCTCAGCCATCCTCCCCAGCCATCCTCCTCAGCCATCCTCCTCAGTACTCCTCAGTCCTCCTCCTTCTCAGTCATCGTCAGTCCTCCTCCACAGTCCTCCTCAGTCCTCCTCCTCCTCCTGGGTCCTCCTGGGTCCTCCTCCTCCTCCTCCTCCTGGGTCCTCCTGGGTCTTCCTGATCCTCCCCAGTCCTCTTCCTCCTCCCCTCCTCAGTCCTCCTCCTACTCTTCCTCCTCGTCCTCAGTCCTCCTCATCAGTCCTCAACAGTTCTCCTCCTCCCCAGTCCTCCTCCTCCTCCTGGGGCCTTTTCCTGGGTCCTCCTCCTGGGGCCTTCTCCTCCTGGGTCCTCCTCCTCCTGGGTCCTCCTTCTCCTCCTCAGTCCTTCTCCTCCTCCTCCTCAGTCCTCTTCCTCCTCTTCCTCCTCCTCCTCCCTCTCAGTCATCCTCCTCAGCCATCCTCCTCAGCCATCCTCCTCAGTCCTCCTCCTTCTCAGTCCTCCTCAGTCCTCCTCCTGAGTCCTCCTCCTCCTGAGTCATCCTCCTCAGTTCTCCTCCTCCTCCTCCTACAGGGTGAGTTGAAAATAGTGTGTAGAATGTAAAAATCGATAATTTTTTTTATGAAGGAGCAAATTTTGAAAGGTGAATTGCTATCAGTTCATAAACGTTACAAATTTCATTCTTGCCTCTCATTTGATTCTAACTCATAATTTGGTTGATTTTTGGGCAGTATCGAGATAGCCCGACCACTGTCCACGAACATCTGTCTACCAGATCATATTACTGCATAATAACAGTATCCCCTGAATCAAGCAGGGTTCACATCATCCCCTGAATCAAGCAAACATCACAAACATCCTTGCTCCCATCACCTCCAGTCGATGTATTGCAGCCTAGTCCTCCAGTTGCAGTTGATCACCCCCCTTCTACAAGCAGAGTAGGACCCATTCGGAGCAGACGGCGAACACAAACAGACGCACTTATTCACGAAAAATACCCCATCAATTATTATAGTGGAGGATGTTTACTCGGGCACATCCGTCAGCATCCGTCATTTGAATCGTAATCAATAGTTTGACCCAGTAATTTACTACGCTACAATTAATTATGCTAGTCGTAACTAATTGCATCCAAGATACCATACATACCATTCATATGATCTGGTAACCAATCAACTATTCACAAACACCTGTTGCTTGATTCAGGGGATACTGTTATTATACAGTAATATGATCTGGTAGACAGGTGTCCGCGGACAGTTGTCCGCGGACAGTGGTCGGGCTATCTCGACACTGCCGATTTCTGGCAGTTTTCCAAAAATTCGTAAATTCGTCCTAATGGGGTTCTCAAATCGCGTGCCCTGAAAATCGAGTCTAAAAATCTATCTCCTCCTACATTTTTTGAGCAATCACCCTGAAACTTTCAGGATATGTTTTAGCGATCATTTAAAAGAGATGAGCCAAACAGAATTTTGAGATAGGGCTTTAAAAAATTTTTATTCGATTTTTAAAATCTTGGACCTCGTTTTTTGATGGTTTTTCGAGGTCTACGATTTCAAAATCGAAAAAATTTTTTTAAAAAGGCCACTCTCAAAATTCTGTTTGGCTCATCTCTTCTAAATGATCCCTAAAACATATCCTGAAAGTTTCAGGGTGATTGCTCAAAAAATGTAGGAGGAGATAGATTTTTAGACTCGATTTTCAGGGCACGCGATCAAAAATTGCTCGCGCAATACAATAACCACACACGCGCTGACCTTTGAGCCATTTACATTCTACACACTATTTTCAACTCACCCTGTAGGTCCTCTTTCTGGGTCCTCCTCCTCCTCCTCCTGGGTCTTCCTGATCCTTCTCCTCCCTCTCAGTCATCCTCCTCAGTCATCCTCCTCAGTCATCCTCCTGAGCCATCCTTCTGAGCCATCCTCCTCAGCCATCCTTCTCAGCCATCCTCCTCAGTACTCTTCAGTACTCTTCAGTCCTCAAAATGTTTGTCCGCTAATGTCCACCAATGTCCGCTAATGTCCACCAATGTCCATACAAGTCCGCCAATGTCCGTCCGGGTCCGCCAATGTCCGTCCGAGTCCGCCAATGTCCGTCCGAGTCCGCCAATGTCCGTCCGAGTCCGCCAATGTCCGTCCGTGTCCGCCAATGTCCCAAAAAACACGTCCGTTGTCTCATAGAATCCAAAAAGGACAGGACATAGGCGGACATAGACGGACATGACACCCCCCCCCCCCATTTTTAAGCTGACTTGTCGATGAACTATTAATCATTATAGCCATAATAATTTGTTGTCTATTCACATATATTTACATTCAATTTAAAATACATATTAAAATATAGCGTTTGAAAATATATCTATCTCACGAACGTTAAAGCTTTGAAGACAACAAATTTTTGGGGATAGCAAAATAGATAAGCGCCGCAAAAACAACAATCAAACTGTTCAAGAGCTCCTGCTTGTTCTCAAAGAACTCGATAATATCCTCAAAAGATAACGAGCCCCTCGTGACAGGAACATCAGAGATAAGATACTGAAGATCAGCTTGTAACAGAAACCTATCACCACTGAACTGAGTGATAGAACCGTGTTCTAAACTGAAGGTGACATTGGTGATGTCCTCCCCAGAAAGGGTGTTGTTCTTGTGGTATATTTTAATGTGGAGATATGAGGGGAGGTAATCACAGAGCTCTGTTTCTGTGATATCAGTAATGTTTAGTGGGTTAGTAAGGGTGGCTGTTATCAGGGAACTATTTCCGGGAGTTGATCCTATCATAGTCCCGTTCTCTATTATCTGGAAGTAGCCTTTTAGAAGTGAATCGTACAGTGCTGAACAGTTCTGTTTGATGTTGTTGTCCTGGATGATCTTGTAACATTGGACGATAGTAGATACTCTGAATTCGGGGGTATTTCTTTTCTTATCATCATCACAGTTGCCATACTGGGGCAGTTGGAATGTGCCAGATGATACAAGGAGTGGTTCGTGCCGTTTGTATCCTATCTCTGGGGGCATTTCTTTAGCAATCACCGATTTCATATCAGCTGATTTGTAGACCACACTATATGACGTCATCACGCTATCAACATTCCTGAGGTCCTGTATAGTGATTGTAGCGGTGATATAGATTATAACACCAGAGGAGATAGATACTTCGTACAGCACTCCTGTAACTGCATGCTCACAGGATTGATCCTGCAGGATTTTCGAGGCCAAGTTGTTGATAATCACTCCGTCCTTTTTGTAGAGTACTTTTATTATAGCTTCTGAAGCTTCATTTGAATTCACTCCGTTTGAGTATACACGTGTAAACCTGTGATTATTATTGTAGTGATTTATCTATGTCTTGATAGTACAAAGTTGGTGGGTTCAGTCATAAGAGGGAACCAAAGTTGAGTGAGTTTTGGGATAAAGGTTTTGAGTGATGATTACAACGAAGGAATGACGGTTTTAAAAGTACTATGATTATCACATAAAAGGCTAGCTTATATAACATCTGAACCGAAAGTAAGAGTACTTTCTTGACAAAAGTCAAATACAAGGAAATACTTTCGAGAAAACCATAGTATATAGTTAACTTTAGCAGGGTAGTGTTGGTTATGTGCCTAACCTGGTGAGCACAGTGGATATCCTTGCTGTACGGCTAGTTAAACAAGGAATTGAAACTGTGGGGCTCCGTGCAGACCAACCTACCTGTGGCTAAAGCTCTAATATACAAACACAATACAATGTGTGACCTGTGAGCCACTGATTTAGTAGGATGATCATTATATAATTATATCCGATAAATAACTTTAACAATATTGAGAACAAGTTAACACATACCATCCGCAAGGATCGACGGAACGTTCTGTAGGACTAAGGTAAGAGCGGGCACTGAAAGCTCCCCCAAACTCCATATTGCAATTATCTGTAACCTCTCTACTACAAATAGCATGGGAGTTCTCCAGTAATTTTAACGGGTCAGCTGAGATGCAGGATCGTCCTACTCTACCTGGAATTATTCTGGACGTTAATTAATTTAAGTTATTAAATCTTCCAAAATATATTCCTGTATAAAACCTCGATCAAAGTAAATGAAAAACAAAAACAAAATTGAAAAAAAATTAGCAAATACCTGGTAAGGTGAGGAAACCCTTCACGTCAGTGTTCTCATCTAGAGAAATGAGAGTGAAGATTGGATATCCTTTTGTAGATTTTGACGATGATGTGGGTATACCGGCGATGTTGCTATCATCCCACTCATTCTCCGCTGTGAAACTGGGATTGGAAGATCTAATTTTCTGTTAGTTTTCCGTTTTGGAAGGTTTTGGAAGGTTTCGAGTCCCAAAATCGATTTTCTACAAATATGACTTTTGATATATAATGTTTTGAATATAATGTAGTCATGCTTGAAAGCTCGAGTGATCAGAATTCGTGAAATAGTAACCTTCGGTTGACAAAATTGAAGTATCTGCCGAGAAAAGCAGAGTTGGAAGTCTTGATGCACAAAGCTCGTTCCCAGGGGGAGACGTTACTGACGTCAGAACACGACGGAGTTATTCTAACAGTGTGGTCACCTCCCTTAGGTCCTTCGATACAGCTGCTGAACGACTCTTCCTGGGGATAGGGGAAATAAATTCGGCCATATTTTAGACAATTATAATGTTACATAAATAATTATTGGGAGCACTTGGATTATTAGTATTTTAGGGGCAGTAGTATTCGACGGAACATAACACCTCTTTGCAGTGAAATAGACAAGTACCTGTACATCTGAGCAATCTGAATCACAACAACACCGATGATCACAGAAACCTGGAGTTTTATCACAAGAACAAGGTACAGAAACATACTCATCGAAGTCAATTTTCTCTCCGACAATATTGCTCGCTTCACTATTGTCAAATTCAAACACAAATGTATCAGAAGTTGTGCCAGAAGTGCACTTTATCCCATATACCCCTGATAGCACAGCTGAGTCCTTTGGAAAGACGTGGTACACACCAGGGTCAGACTGCGACTCTTCCAATACCAGATCTTTAAAGTTACCGTTCTTGATTACATCCCCAACAAGAAAAGTACTTTCTGAAACATCCACTTTGTTTGCAAAACATTCAAGAGCATCTTTAGAAGGAGGAAAAGTGAAGGCAGCAATGGTTGATGTGTTCTTGAAGAGTGTAAGTTTCTCGAATGAAGATTTTATGTAGAGGACAGGTTTCAGAACTTTCAGTTCTCTACTTACAAACTGATTAGTATTGTAAGTGCATTTTAGAGTGCACTTGCAAACTGGCCCAACACAGTTACCGTTACTAACTTCAGCTGTGTCTTTGTCATCAAAAAGAAGGATCGATTTTTCATCAACATTAATACATGAACAAAAGTTTAGAGTTATATCACCTTGAGTTTCAGCTGTGCGAATTTCTACTTTACCAGTGGTTGGGTCAGCGTATAACTGGTCTAAATGGCACAATCCCAATACTCTCTCAGTGTCTGATACAATAGATTTAGTCAGTATTTCTGTTTCGTCTTCAACTGAGCAAGAAACTTCAAAAGGAAGAGAAATCGTGAGGCTACCAGAGAACACCACATCAACCTTCTGGTTAGAACCCACTGGTAATGTCACAGTTTGAGCTGTAAGTCCGCTGTTACTATTAACGGTTTTACATTTTAGAGAGATCGGGGAGTCCATACTGTTTGTGTAAAACACAGGGAGGGTAAAGGGTGGGTTTTCATTTGTGTACAAGTCTTCAGTAACAATGAAACTTGACGAATTGACTCCATTCATTATGACCATATTGAAAAATAATGTTATCCTCCATAAATACAAGATTTCTTTCTCCTTTATTCTGCTTCCCATACTGCTGAGTCCTGAATTTGGCAGATTAGCTTTAGTAGTTAATAAATGTTATTACTATAAAAAAGGTACAAATCATGAGATACTATTTAAAGGTAAATTTCAAAACCATTCTAATTCTTTTCTAGGGCTATTCTAGCACTTTCCAGTAGCCAACCATGCGCATGCATTGGTTACTGGAAGATAATCTACCTAGAAAGCAAAAGCTACTCAGAACAGGAAACAAACCATTTTTACAACAATGAAATAAATTAATGCATGTAACTATAATCAATTATCTGACAATCTAAACACAAACATGTTACATAATTATAATAATCTTTGTTATATTATTAACACTTTCATGGTTGTCTTATCATAGCTGCACACTAAGAATCACTTACTGTACATTTTATACAATTAACAAGAATATAATGATTTTACTGATTATAGAATAAAATAATTTTACAGAGTATACTTCAGGGCAGAAATAATTGCATCACTAGCTAAATCTATTAATTGACTTAATCACAAATTCACAACCCATGATTTAAAAATGTGAGAAAGGTTTGAAATGATAACACAGAACTATATTGCATATCGAATCATAGGCAGAAGTTGTGATTTGATACCATGAAAAATGTAACAAGGATATTTACAAGAGGAAGATTTGGAAAGACTGAATATTTAAGTTTGGTTGTTGAATGCATTCCGAAGGAAAAGCTTTCAATAACTTTCATTGTCGTTTCAGTCTATATTGACGTATTTGTGCAGCTAACCAGTTGACTCCTTCTCCTAAATTTTCTCCAGTCAGTGCATTACTCCCAAATATCTGCCAAGGTTTATTTCTTATTTGATCCAGCTCCAGCTTCAAGGAAACTTGTGAAGGAGACAGGGAATCTCTCACATCCATCTTGTTGCTGTAAACAAGAATTGGTATGCCTTTATTCTTTATATCATTGTGTTGCAAGAAATTTTCAAGTTCTTCCTTAGCAACGACAATTCTCAGTTTGTCACTACTGTCTACAACCATTATGACACCATCAACATCGTTGTAATGGGCCTCCCAAAGATTCCTGTACTTCCCTTGACCTGACATATCGAAAACAGTGAAATTGATAGAGGAAGCTGAAAAGCTTTCAACTGAAAATCCAACAGTAGGCACAATGTCATGTGATTGCTCTTTGTCTGATTTTAACTTGTTCAGAATTGTAGATTTCCCACTGTTATCAAGTCCAACACATATGATGTTAGATTTCTTTTTCGAGATTCCACTACCCATCCTGAAATGATGCCTAAATATAATATTCACGTCATACATAACTTAAAAACTTATCAAATGCATTGATTTTGATTGGTCAATTGTTATAACTTTCTTTGAAAATTTGAAACAAGCTGTGGTATGGGATCGAACTATATTTGAAAGTTTGCTTCTAGGCCCTTGTTTGTCGAAATTCGAAGTTCGAAAAACATTTAAGCTGAACCACTTTTAAGTTGGATGGACATGCTGATGCCAATGCAATACAACTATTTCAACAATAAAACTCTCATAATGGGCCGAGTAGGAGACAATTCTTGGCGAACCACATAATAATTCTGATTCTCATTAGAGATCCGACACACGGGTGTTACGATATCATTAAATCAGTCAAGCTTCATGTATGTTATGGTTGTAGGTTTGGCATTTTGTGCAGAAGAAAGACAAAACTTCAGGGTTCAGGGCTGTAATCCTAGTGTCACCTAGTTTAGGAAGATGGTTAAGGATCCGTTGGATCTATGCGAAATTACACTTTTGTGTTATTCACCTTACTGAGGCAGTCAACCAACGCGTGGCTTTATTTTTATGATATGATATGTTTTGATTGTTATTAATAAATACCAAAATTTAAATCTGTTTTCCTAAAAAATTTGTTTTCCTGTGTAATGTCTCCTCAGTTTTATTTATTTTTCAATATAAACATTTTTTAAACAGTATATATACATAATGTCACAGTGACCCTGTATATAAAACCGACCCTTCAAAAACTCAATATATTCCCTATCTCAAATATCGGGAGAAACGTTTGAATATCACCCTTGGCCTTGTGGGTCCAAGTTCAAATCTAGACTATCTATGTTAACAAAGTTCCTTCTCGCACCTCTGATGTCTCCCCAGTTGAACTTAGCAATTAGCCAAATGATCGGTGAACCGTGATAGAGGGTCAAATAAAGGGGCGCCCTGACATAAGGCTAAAAATATTTTCATACCCTTTCAATATATCTACATTGTAGCGTGAGTGTACTAAAAAATAGCACTATACTAATAGTAGTATACTAGTAAAACAAATTTTTTTAGTAAAACAAATTTTATTTTATACCCACAATCAATTCATATTTAGTTCAAATATTTAAAGTCAAAATAACCATTTCACAAAAGTTTTTTATTATAATAAAATAATTTGTGATACGTGTTTAAGTGATAAATTAATAAATTAATTTACACTAAAAAATGTACAAAATACACACCATTTTTTGTCATACGTTGTATGACCCGCCGTGCACGAGTGCGCGGCTCCCCTGTATCGTAGAAACTCTACAGTGAAACGATCGTGGTGGTCACGACGTGATAGAAAAATTGACCAGATATTCCTGTCTCTGTGCGCGGCGCTCTTTTCGAGAACCTGCATATAGTATACGGAAAATAAAAAAGCCTAAACTAAAAAGCTGGGTAAACAAAACTTATCAAAATTGACAATATAAAACTTGACGGATGTTACTCGTCTAAATTTCTTCGAAGTAGCGCGCGCCGCTTTCTTCTTTTGTCATACGTTGTATGACCCGCCGCGCACGAAGTGCGCGGCTCCCCCTGTATCGTCAGAACGATAAAGTGAAACGACCGTGGGGGTTGCAACGTGATACAAAAAATGTTGGCCCGACGGCACGAGCTACGAAGTAGCGCGCGCCGGGCCAGATCATTAACAATGGTCAATATAAAACTAAAAGCTAGCTGTTGCATTAATGAATGAGGCGGAATGAATGGCGGAACAAAAGGCTGAACTATGAACGTCGCCCAATAGTTTACAAAATTTGGGTCAGCAAATTGAAAAAAATTAAAATTTAGATCTTTTGATTTACTGAGCTCAATAAATCAAAAAATTATACCCAACTAAATTTTAACGTTTAAAAAAAATCCGGAAAAGTCAATGCATATGCGGCACTCGGGTCTTTGGTATTGTCGTCGGTATATTGTCCATTATCTACGTTCTGCTTTCGTAGTTTAAACAATAGTGAGTTCTAAATATACAGCTTTAAACCGATTAAGTATGAATTGTAGCGCGATGCGTTACTGTGCCGCGCCGCGCACTTAATAAGGCTTCTTATCTCACAGCGCTGGCTAGATCGGCGAAATGCGCTACTGTGCCGCGCCGAGCTGCCATGAATTGACATCGTCAATTAAAGTATGAATGAATGAAATACCTAACAATCCGCACTCTAATAATCCAAAAGCATGAGTAACTCGTAGTGATGTATGATTTCTAGAAACTTTAAATTAATTTTGGCGCTCACAGGTCCTCGTGAATATGCGATCGCCGCATAAGGTTCTGTAAATGCGCAGGGCACCTTCAAGCTTAAATTATTCACCTTACTGAGGCAGTCAACCAACGCGCGGCTTTATTTTTATGATATGATATGTTTTGATTGTTATTAATAAATACCAAAATTTAAATTTGTTTTCCTAAAAAAATTGTTTTACTAATTGTAAATGGTAACATCAATCATAAAATTATAAATAATATTAATATATTTGAGGGCAAAGTAAATAATGTGCTAACAGCGACGGGTATGACATTTTATTATATTCTAAATTTTGATAATATTGCTTTATTCCAGTAAAGTTTTATTTTTAAGTTACATAATTGTTGTAGGTTTACAACCTACCAGGACGCGCGCCGAGTTGGACTCGTCGTTGTAGCGCGATGCGTTACTGTGCCGCGCCGCGCACTCAATAAGGCTTCTCACAGCGACAGTAACGTGAATTCCAGGTTTCCAACTCCCAGCTGCTGGGAGTTGAAACTACCGGAGCGCATTTTTATTTGAATTCTATTTGGAGTCGAGCGCTACGTTATACTATTATATATAGCCCGTTTCAAGACATTATCCTCATTTGTTCAGTTTGTCTTTCGATTACGTTTCTACTTTTATTTTAAATCGTGCATGCGAATCTTCTTTATTAATTTTATGAACCAGCTGATTTTCGTAACAGAAGAGATATCAAGAATCTATCTTTTGAGCTTTAGTTACGTTTCTTCTCAATTTTGATAGAACATGGAACAGTTGTCGTTTTAGAACTAAGAACCTGTTGTGTTTTGTAGTAATTAAGCAATCTTGGGCTTTAACCATTTAATTCATTAATTCCGTATGATCTATTACTCAGCAAATTGAAGGTCAGGAATTTTTTCATTTACATTGGGAACGGTACGATTACCAGCTTATTAAGCAAATACAGAAACTCGACTGACTTGTTTGAGTTTGTGTAAGTTAGTTCAGTTACTAGAAACTAATGTCCTCTTTTACAGGAACTTCAAAACTGTCAACGCCGGTTTAAATGCTTTTATACAGAAACTGATTTAATATATGTACATATATATATATATATTGTATAAGGCCCTTATAATAAGGGTAAGTCAAGATCACTGTCCAATTTTGATGTTTCAATTTTCAATCATTGATTTATGAAGTAGCATGGTTGTTGAATGTTGAAATTGGTTTAATAGGCTTGTTCGACTATTTAGGTTCTACTTCTGAGCAGCATAGGCCGATCATAACATATTTCCCCAAAATATCGTATTTCTATATCATTAATATATGTCAAGAGATACATTACTATGTTACCAGGCCGGCTGTTTGGATTAGTATCCATTATTGCTGAGATTAATTATACATGGTGAGTATATTGACCAATACCAATCGTTAATTAATCGGTATTTACCTATTATCGGTGTCGTATTTTCAGCTAAATATTAAACAATCGAAACTTAAAAGGACCGTGGCCGTAATTTTGTACCCTCCTAGTCTTAGGTTATCACACCCCTATTTACCTCTTAATCACAGCCTAAATGTAGGAGTCATGCAATAACATGATTATCGCTTGGGCAAGTTACATTATATTAGCCTCCTCAGGTGAGCAGTCATGTAGATATATATTAGCTCTATTCGATTTAGGTAAGAAGTCACAGAAACTTGGAAGCTGATTTATTTGTATCTCTCCTAGTTCTGTGTAGGCTGCATTAAGGTTAGATGCTAGGGATACAAAATACTTATATTGAATTCATTAGCTATAACTCTGCGATCAGTTATCTTTTCATTGTCTATGGTAAATATAGGTCTGATATCACGTTTCTGTTTGCCACGAATTTTATTTATCAGTTCCCAGGTTTTCTTGGAGTTCCCTGAGTTTCAAGAAACTTGTCAGAATAATATTCAGATACAGCCTTTTAACGAACCTTTTTTAGAGCCTTTCTATATTTCTATATGTAGTCATCATAACGGTATCTTTTATTACAGCAGATAGAACACAGGCATGTGCCCCCTTTTGTGTCAGTTTCGCCTTGTTTACACTTAACTTTCCTGACTTTCGCCCAGTCATCATACAGTCCATGGCAGTGGTTTACTGAGGCTATAATCCCGCCAGTAATCTAGGGGTTGTTCTGGATAGTGCGCTTAGTGGTTTTGGGTACAGCTAGTTTGCAGGTTTCGTCAATGCTGTTTTTAAAGATATCATGAAAGTAAGTAAAATCTATAATTGGTTCATTGTCTGGTTTGTATTGCATCACTTGATTTAATTGAATGAATATATACTGTTTGACACACTTCCTCTTGTCTAGTTTGTTACCCAAGACTTCAGCAAATTTATCAGTGTTTGATTTATAATAGTCATAATATTGAGTGTGCTTGTGAATATTTTTGTTCTTGCTAATTTCCCAGTCAAATATTGTAAATATAGGGAGGTGGTGAGATAATATGTGATCAGTTATGACATTAGGGCTGAAGTAGATAAGAAGTTGTTTTATCATTTAATAACCTGAATTTGTGTAGTCGATAAGATTTTGTTACCTTTTGTACTTTCATGCTTATTAACACTGCAGCATGAGATTAGTATCCGCTCTGAAACCATAGTGTATAGCGTGTGTATTCTACGATGTTGCCCACATAAAACAAACATACGGGAGCCCTTTCAAATCGTAGGTTGTGTTTTAGTACGGCTGAGGCATTGTGAAATGATGATCAACACGACAGAATCAGAGAAATACTCTGAAACAATTTCCTAGGTTGACATGACTTTTACGACGGCCCCAACGTTAATGTGGCTCTTGCTATGTGTTGGTTCAGCCGAATTAATTATTATATTTAATCAAGTTTATTTTTCTCGTTAGTTGTCATCCGGCCAAACATTAAGCAACTTATATTGCAGTACCATTTATCATTTAGTATATCAAAATATGTCATTGTAATTTTGCATGGCTGAAATGTAACGCTTGATTTATATATATAATGATTAATTGAATTTTCAAATAAAAAATAACTACCAAATTTGCAGGAAGTATGGTTTCTTGTCTGTTGCTGAATTGGATTTCAATTAGTTCTCTCTTCTAATGATGTCGCAATCAGGCTAGACTGCAATTTTTAGGTAAGATTTTAAGTGATTTTCAGATTTAATTAATATATTTTAGCTTAGTGCAGGGTTAAAAAGGTAGAAACTCTTATTGCACTATATAATAATCATAATACTATAATATAATTAATAGGTTCATCAAAGTTTCTATCATGATTATAACCGCAATGAATTATCAATTTAGTTTAATACAAGTCTCTTCAGGTATCAAAGGGACACGCCTTAAAGAACAGTGATAACACTAGATGTATAGAAGCCTTATATAACAAGCCTACAATAACAGCTCAAAATGGTCGTATACGACGGAGCTGACTGCTAGGGAGCGAGATCTCTACTTCCAGGAGCTGTTTGGAGTAATAACTAAAGACCGAGGAGGACTCAGATGTAAACATGAGTCCTCCTCGGTGAACAAGGTAGTACAGGGCAGGTTCTTGACATGGGAGACACAACGCAATTAGACTTTATTGGAACAACCTTATCTACAACTACAAGATGAGCCCAGCTCTCCTTAAATTCCATCTAAACTCGACAAAATGATGTGGCTAATACCCCTGCTAATATGAAGCTGTGAAGCTATTCGAGGACAGGAAACTTTAGGAAGACGTGCAACATCAACCACATCCTGGCTGTCTACTGTCTGTAGTGTAGCAAGAAACTCCAAGAGATACAACTGGAGGCATGACAACGTTCTGCGTGTCATAGCTGGAGCCTTGCTAGACCAACTCAAGACTTACAATTCCGCATTTTCCACGCCCTCCGACAAATAATCGTTACGATTCAAGTTGAAGAATGGGAGCTATGATGAGCTGAAGTTGAGGAAGGAGATGCCGTTTGAGAGGGCGAATGACTGGATGCTGATCTGGGACGAGGACACGATACAACACATCTACAACACATCCGAGAGACCTGAAATTGTAGAGAGAAGTGGTTCTGATAGAACTGACTTGTGGTGACCAAGTCGTGCGTAAATAAGTAAGGTACAACAGCTAGAGCTGGCATCGACGGGTGAGTTTGGAAAGCTCAGCTCTTTACGGTAGAGATTGGGTTACCAGCTCTACTCAACTGCTTTGGACTGACGAAGAGAACGAAGAAGAAAGCACTGAATGAGGCTGCTTTGGTCGCTCTTCAATGTTCTTATGCCATTTAGTTAGCCCGTGACAGCAAGAAATGGTCTACCTTCTACGAAATCGCAAGGTAGAAGCCATAAACTGCGAAAGCTGGACCCATAAAACATGCGAAAGCTGCAACGAGGATCGCAAGTACTGGTGGAATACACGTACAGTAATGGCTTGCTGACTAGATGTATAGATGGAGTTGCTATCGAACGATACAGAACTCAGGTAAACATCTAAACCTGTTATAGTTGATTTTTCTCATACACTTTATAGCTCTTAAATTAGAAGCAAATCAAAGCCTTCATGTTGTGTAACAGTTTGGTAGGTAGGGCGTGGATCTATGAACTAATTATACTTGGTAATGCTGTAATTTAACATATTCACAGTACATAATTCTATGCAATCATGATAGCATCGGGGGGGGGGGGGGGGGGATCATATACTTAGTACCGTGGTCATATTTTCTTCCAAAACACAGTTAGTACATGGCACATTTTCCAGAAAAACAGGTACATGGTACTAAGGGGGGTGTCCAATATTATGTCAAATGTATTTGCGACTGATGTAAGACATAACTACATCGAAATCCCGTCGACCTTCTTCAATCTAAAAATATCGTAAAATATTTCCATGATGTCCAATTTAGTTGACTCACTCAACCCCGACACCAAGGCATCCAAATCTTGTGGAAAGCAGATTTTGTGGCACTCCTGTACAATCAATTTGATAATACCCTCTGTCAAGTCATTATCGAGAAACGGCATTGATCAGGGACAAAAGGATTTCGCGGCATGTACGAAACCGCGAAATTTCCCTTTCTCCGCGACAAATCGCGATTTTTTACGTTTTCCGCGACAGACCGCGAAATCTCCCATTCTCCGCGACAAATCGCGATTTTTTCAGTTTTTCGCGAAAAATCTTTAAATCTGAAGACCAAATTTGTGCATTATCTTTTAAATCTGGGGACCAAATTTGCGCATTTTCCTTAAAATCTGAGGACCAAGTTTGCGTATTTTCCATAAAATCTGCGGGCCAAATGTCACGTTTTCTACAAGTATATGAAACCAATCACATTTTCAGCCTTCCGTGAGTTCTGATTGTAGGTACATTCTCGATACATATAACATACCTCTGAAAGTGAAGGCGGAGCTCCCGCTTCCGAGCTCATATTGCGAAAGGCCAGGGAGGCCTGCCTTCCGAGATCGCATTACAAGGGGAGCCCTCGAGTCCAATATCGTGTATCGAAGGGTATGTGTGACCTTTGAAAAACGAAAAAAATTTTTCGGCTCATAATGATCAGGGTAGCATGAAACATGAACAAAAGTAGTTTCCAGAAAAACTTTGAAAAAATTTTGACTTAGAAAATTTTCGGTCAGAGTCATTCTCGATACATACTTCTGAAGGCGGATCTCCCGCTTCCGAGCTCATATTGCGAAGGGGAGGCCTACCTTCTGAGATCGCATTACAAGGGGAGCCCTCGAGTCCAAAATCGTGTATCGAAGGGTATGTGTGACTTTTGAAAACCGAAAAAATATTTTTGGCTCATAATGATCAGGGTAGCATGAAACATGAACAAAAGTAGTTTCCAGAAAAACTTTGAAAAAATGTTGACTTAGAAAATTTTCGGTCGGAGTCATTCTCGATACATACATCTGAAGGCGGATCTCCCGCTTCCGAGCTCATATTGCGAAGGGGAGGCCTGCCTTCTGAGATCGCATTACAAGGGGAGCCCTCGAGTCCAATATCGTGTATCGAAGGGTATGTGTGACTTTTGAAAACCGGAAAAATATTTTTGGCTCATAATGATCAGGGTAGCATGAAACATGAACAAAAGTAGTTTCCAGAAAAACTTTGAAAAAATTTTCTGTCCGAGTCATTCTTGATACGTACATCTGAAGGCGGAGCTCCCGCTTCCGAGCTCGTATTGCGAAGGAGAGGTCTGACTTCCGAGATCGTATATGGAAGTTGACCAGTAGACATATAAAACTTGACCAGACGACATAAAGTTGACCAGTAGACATATAAAACTTGACCAGACGACATAAAGTTGACCAAACGACATATAAAACTTGACCAAACGACATAAAGTTGACCAGACGACATAAAGTTGACCAGTAGACATACAAAACTTGACCAAACGACATAAAGTTGACCAGAAGACATACAATGGATTAGGAAATCGAACAGTAGGTTAAATCAGTGTTGTTATTGAATCGTCACTTGTCAGATATTTCGTCATCGATAACGTCATCGTTATTTGCTTGGTATTGTAAGTGACGTGCAGCCGATGTCTTTTCTTATGTTTCTCTAGACTGTTAGGGCTTCTGTCCGGATGGTTGTGGGGCCCGTTGAAACTTAGAAGAAGACTTCTGTTCTTGTCTGTGGTAATGGTGGCAGGACAATTTCCATTCCTCGCGTGGTATTGGTTACATCTGTAACTGATGTTGTTTTTCAGCTCCGATCGTTGCTGAAACAGGTTGTCTTCGTGAACAACCATGGGCTTACCACGGGATGTGGTTAAAACTTCAAGAAGGTTCGTGCAAGGGACTGGGGAAAGGATGTTGTCAAGGTTTATATAAGCTTCGAGGGGTAGAGGTTCGATGCTAGGTAGGGATAGAGGAATAGGATTGAGAAGGTCGTAGTATTCCATTGCTATCGTTGTGAATTGCAGATGGTCGAATGATGATGTCTCCTGTCGTCTGTTGAAAGTTATATAGTATTGATAACGAGATTCGTCATACAGTACGTATGACATTGCAACATTTGAGATCATGTCAAAGTTATGGTAGCTCTCGTAACTCGTTGTTATGGACCCCCATCAGCCTGTATCACATCATATGATGAGATCATATCCTCATGGGACATGAGCCGATCAAATAGAATAGTCAAAGAATATGTGAACTCTAACTAAGCACTGTAAATACATTATTTTTTGCCGCGAATTTGCCGCGATTTTTCGATTTGTTGCCGCGAATATGCCGCGATTTTCGGAATTCCCGCCGCGAAATAGCCGCGAATTAGCCTAGTTTGGCTTGTCGCGGTGCCGCGATTTTTGGCCAAAATTACCGCGAAATCCTTTTGTCCCTGGCATTGATCCAAAGCTGATTTGATCCATGAGGTCTTTCAACGCTTTTTCAAAATTGTCTCTTTTGACAGTCTGAGAAAATGATCATAGTCGTAAAAATAATTCACAAATAATCTCGTCTACATATATAGGGACACCAGGTTCTAGCACATTCATAAATATTTTGTCGCTTGACAATTGGGTTTAACTGGATGGAACTAAAACAATCAGTCTTTCTTCCGTTTTAGAAAAGATATGCCTTAAACTTACCTGCGAAAGATTGAGCGACGTCTAAGTATTTTTTACGTTTCCATGGATACGGGCAATTCGGGGGTCTCCCGATAATCTGTAGATGGCTGAACTCATTCACTCTGCCGACTGCCTATATTGTCGATAATAATAATCTACATTACAATGTTTTATAGGGACATATTCACTGTATGCTACATTTCGAATCTTTTATTTGGTATTCTAGGAACCATGGAACGTTCTTTGAAAATCTCTCTAAACAGTTAAAATTGAATAGTTAGTGTGTCACTCAAATCAGTTATCTACACTCAGCTCGGAGCTGACTCAGCTCTGTTGTAGCACGTGCGCGCGGCTCAGATCACGTTCTGGGTCACGGACAGAATTATACATCAGTTATAATACACCAGTTTTAATATAAAATACACTTCTTTCAGCAGTTCTTTCTAAGTTTGTCCGCGCTTCTCTTCCGGTTTTTATCACCGGCGTACTGAGGGGCCGGGGTGTTGACATATGTTACTTAATCAGCCGATGGGGCGGGGGGGGGGGGGGGGGGGGGGGGGAATTAACTGTATCGTTATTTAGCTTAATTTTACCTGAGGACCCCAGGCTATTATGTTCATTAACATTAAAGATTCCAGTAACCTGAGGACCCCAGGCTATTATGTTCATTAACATAATAAAGATTTGGCGGAATGACAGGCTGAGCGCGGCCCAGTAAAGCTTAATTATTCAATGTGTGATTTTTTCAGGAAGCTTCCGTTAAATCTTTTGTCTCAGGATTTAAGACGGCTTGATCTTTCAGTCGTATAATATATTTCGATAATAATTAGTAATACTGACTCTGTGTTGATAACGTATTATGTGAACGGTCCATAAATCACTATAACACAACACCGGAACTTCGATATATTCATAAGTTCGTCCCGTGAATTTTCAAGTACAGACGGTAAAGTGAACTGTTTTTCGGTGGTTATTTCGCCGAAAATTTAATAAACACGAATGAAGGATGTTTACTGTTTAGAACACTTCGAATGTAGTATTAATAGTTTTAAGAGATCATATTATATACAAATGACACGTGACATGGATCAATCAATATAGCCACACACTTGTATTGGTACAATCGCTAGATTGTAATCGGGGGGGGGGGGGGGGGGGGGGGGGATACACTTAGTACCGTAGGTGACGTTGGGGTGGGTCATATTTTCTTCCAAAACACAGTTATTACATGGCACATTTCCCAGAAAAACAGGCACATGGTACTAAGCCCAAAAAACCCATTTCACCTCTAATTTCAATTTTGAGTATTTTTGGGATTTTGAGTTTATTCCTGTTTTTGTAACTTTTTATTTCATCTAATTCGACTACATTGAAAACAAAACCCCTAGTGGGTATAATTTTCCCACTGTTTAATGAGCTGTTTAAAGCTGTTTATATACTAAGACACAGTTAGTACCGTGATTTCTCAACATTTAATACCTCAGAAGGGTCGGTGGGTGGGTTTTTGACTAAATTCCAAAATTATACTTAGTCGATGTCACGTACAGAACTTAGTACCTGATCTAATCGATGTTTTTACGCTAAACATATTATATAAACTAATAAAGAATGGCTATGCCATAAGACCAAACGTATGGGGTAATTTTTTACATCTCTTAAATATAGATTATATTTTTAGGAGGGGATCTACAATTTGCAAAGACGATTTATTTTCGGCCAGAAATTTACGGAGTTCATTCGTCTTCAGTCTTGGTGCAGTTGTTTCTCTCACTATCAGGTATTACTATTCACTATTCAACCATGCTGCCTGGCTTGAACCCTGTTTGTTAAAACCTTCATGTATATTGCATGTTCATTATTTATTGAAAAATAAATCAGATTTGTGAACATTTCTTTCCCTCAGTGACGGTTCGAGGAGACACTGCATCGCAATGCTCGGTGAAGATACGGGGATATGAGGCTGTTATCTC
This sequence comes from Bolinopsis microptera, assembly GCF_026151205.1. Classification (NCBI taxonomy): domain Eukaryota; kingdom Metazoa; phylum Ctenophora; class Tentaculata; order Lobata; family Bolinopsidae; genus Bolinopsis; species Bolinopsis microptera. The sequence goes on from NC_087074.1 coordinate 4,145,300, forward strand.
TCTCTCAAAGTCCACTGCACGTCGTCACAGAGCCTCAATCCGATCAGAGCAAGCAGCAAAGATCAAAAGAGACTTAACGTCCAATGTCAGACAGAAAAATTTCGACGGAAAACTCCTGGCAGAACTCGTAACTAAAACAGAAATGAAATTACAGAAGTTTTAAATTTTTTGTCAAAAAACGAACTTTTAGGGGTGTTTCTAATGACCAGGGTTACTGTTCTCTTTAAAGTATGTAATCAAATTATTCCCAATTATTAGAATATCTAAGTTAACATAGATTTTGTGATATGTCTACAACCTTTTTCCACTTGATTATATTTACCGGTGGACCTCGGGCTTTTGTAATCATTAACACGATTGATAGATATGGTGGAATTACATTGAATTGCATTGGTCACGTTTTTGCTGGGGGAGTGCTCGGCTATAGTTTTACCTAATTCATCATGTTGTAATGGTAAAACCATGCAAGGACAGTCTGTTCTGTCAGGGTGCGCTAGATCGGAGAGTGAACAATTAACATCGTGATTCTTTTGCTTTTATTCCTTGCATTGCCGCATGAATACTGATACTTGCCGCACAATAATAGTAAATACTCTGTTAAGACACATGACACAGTATAATTAAGTTGGCCTAAGCTACCACTTGTATAAAGGAAACCTTTAACATGACAATGAACACTGATAACAAGTAAAGTTGCCATTCTGTCAAAAACTGCCTTCATGAACGTTTAAAAAGTTACCGAGATGAGATTAATAATTTGTTATTATTATAATGTATTGTACAAACTTGCGCAAGGTTAATGGTCCTGTTGTCTTAAGTGTACACCCTTGCTGAGGAAAAAGTATATCATGGGTCTGAACGAATCTATTATATTACGTGTTTCTTTCGGTCGAATGTGATTACCGTCTTGAATTTTTGCACGAAGTCGATCCTGTAAATGTATACTCCTTGTCTAGTAATTAAGTAATTTCTACAATCTCCATGTGTTTTTCCTTTTCAGACTATTATATATATATCACAGGTTACGCCAAATTATAATGACATCGGTGTGCTTAAAGAAATCATTGCCATCACTGCACGAAGTCAATCCTGTGAAAGTATACTTCTTGCTTAGTAATTTCTACTATTACACGTGTGTCACGCCAAATTTTAGTGATATCAGTGTGTAAAGTAATCGTTGACATCACTCCGCAACTGCGCGTCTTTTGGCGCGTATTTTGCTGGAATTCATCAATTCCTGGCTAGATCGGCGAGATGCGCTACTGTGCCGCGCCGAGCTGCCATGAATTGACATCGTCAATTAAGACTCGTCGACGGTCCTATATGGAACAGATATTTTACGAGTATCACCCGTTAACATAATTGTCATGTGGTATTTAAATTACAGCTGCTCGCAATATATTAACGGGTGATACTCGTAAAATATTTGTTCCATATATTGGACCGTCGACGAGTCCAACTCGGCGCGCGTCCTGGTAGGTTGTAAACCTACAAGCAATATAATACAAGCAATATAATATAGTTACTAACACAATTTATTAAGTTTATTTATCACATGCTGTTCAATTATCAATTATAGTATTTTACAATGAAACATTGCTAAAACAAGTAGTTGGAGCGACTGAAAAAAACTTTTTTGGGCTGTTGCATTTTTTAAAATATGAAAATCGAGCGCTACCATGAAATTTTTAAAACAGAACCTATATTATTGACTCAATTTCGGTTATTATTTTGAAAACAAAAATCATCAGTTTTTCAGCGGAAGTTATTATGTATCAAGCAGATAAGCCCCTTTAACGTCTTCTACGTACTATACTACAGATACTATACTACAGATACTTGTTGAAAATGATTCATTGAATATAAATAGTCATGACAAATAAATTTTTGTTGTGAGATTTTCAGAATTGTTTCATCCTCATCCCCGATGCAAAGATAGATTTATTCTACAAATTTAAATAATATAAATTTCATTCTTTGAATTTTGGCAGTCATGTTTTTCTTAAAAGTGATTCCCAGAAATAAACTTTGTATTAATACATGTTTAATGTCATTTCTAATACAGTAAACCCTTCGTCACACCACTGCCTCCCTGCAGCCATATTATACATGTATATTTGATTATTTCTTCTATACCTCTCAAACATTTGTTCCTACAATTTCAAAGTGTTTGGCAACTGAAATAGAGTGTATCCCCTCTTTAGCATCTGTATCACTTCTCAATTAGACGTTCACGTTTAGAGCAGTGGCGTAACGTTGCCTGTTGGTGCCCCCGCCGAAAAAGCGCCCCCCTGTTGGCACCCCTCCCCTTTTGGTGCCCCTCCCTAAAATTGAACAAATTCAAGGGTGATTATAGAGGATACGACGGTAAAATCTCTAAAAAAGTATGTATCTAGAGCAAAATGCGCAGTTTTGCTAGTACTTTAGTTAAGTTTTCGAAATTGTCCCACAAACGTAGCTTCTATGTACAGAGTTGTCATGTGGGCTCTGCCCCAGATCTAGCCCATTTCTAGGTCGGTTGTATTCGGTCCATGGATCACATCACTAATTATACGCCACAAGCTTCAAGCTTGCATGTTAATTACTTGATGACGTATACGGTGGATCATATCACTCCGGCCCCAAAGTCTGGCAGCCCTCTCGACCCACTTAGTCCACATACCTTGCAAACTTACAGCAGGGTATTTTTAATGGCCTAAGTCCCTAATACACGTTTTAATACTTTCAACACTACTATATAACAAATAATTTGAGGACGCCTAAACTGCCACTTACTCAAATTTTGTCACTACCCCCCGTGACTACAGTTTAAGACCTGCTCCCCAACAGGATCTTCTTGTGATGCCCCCAAAGATAGATCATATGGAAATTAAAGTGGCCGGGTCGGTGTCTTCGAATTATGTACCATTACAGGATAATGACAATGTATTAAAAGATCCTCGACAGCTTGAGGAAAATGGCACTTGTTCAAACTGTGCAGTTGAAAAAGCCCAAGTTAAAGATGAAACGGTATGTTGTATCAATTGTAAAAAGTTGTTTCATGCCCTCTGTGTGACTCCTGTTTCAAATGACTCAAACAGTGCTAGGCCCAAGTCTAAGTCAATGCCTAATAATCCCTGTACCAAGTCTTTCTACACAGCTTTTGTACAAAACAGTTCTAACAAAAGTAAAGAACAACATATGGGGAACTTTCTCTTTATGTGTGATCCTTGCTTTACACATCATCAAGTAAAGCAGACTAGCACAACTAATGATCATGTTCAGGTACTTGACAACCGAGTAACACACTTAGCTAGTGATGTTACAGAGATTAAGAAATTATTGGAGAATGTAATTGCTGGGAAATCTATTAACCATTCCCCTGTTGATAATCTCATCTCGATAGCCAAAGCACAGTGTACCTTGAAACCAGCTACTGATCAGGGTGAGAACGTGTGGCTTGATGAAATAAGAACAAAATCCTTGCTGGTTGTTACAAAAGGTGCTAATGTTCCATGTAAAGATCTAGAAAAAACAGTGGTTGATAACGGAATCCAGGTTCATAAGCAATATGTTGATAGTAATGGTGATCAAGTACTCATACTACCAACCCAAGCTTCACGAGATAATCTGAAGACAGAGCTGATATCATCAGGTATAGCTGCTAATCAACTGAAAGAACCAAAGCAAAGATATCCCACTATCTCAGTTGTTGGTCTACCTAAGGATTTTAATAGAGATCACAAAGAAGAGATAAGGAACACCATCCTGAAGCAAAATCCTTACATTTCTCAATGCCTCAAAGCAGACTCTTCACTGTTTGATGTTCTGTCTGTGAAACCTCTCCGTGCAAACCAAAATATCAAACAAGCCATCATAAGGTTGAGTGATAATATTAGAATTGCTATACGAGATAATAATAACAGGTTGTTCTTCGGTTTACTGTCTTGCCAAGTGTATGACCAACTTTACATAAAGAGATGTAACAAGTGTCAAGGCTTTGGTCACTATTCTAAGACTTGTAAAAACGAAGTGTATTGTGGTTTTTGCGCCGCCCCTGGACATGAAACTCAACAATGTGATAATAAGGACAACAATTCAGAGGAGAAAAATGATCTAATGCCCACATACTGTTGTATCAACTGCAAAAAGTCTGGCTCACCTGATGATTTATGTAAACATGCTGCATTTTCTACTGAGTGTCCTTCTTACCGGGTTCAGCAAGAGAAACTTAAAGCCTCCCTATCTTATTATTCAAAAAACTAGTTTCCTCCAAACCAAAGAAATTGCATCAACTTCGATATATGATCTGGAATGCTAGAAGTCTTAATAATAAGTGTGACGACATTATGTGCTTACTTCAAGACCATGATGTAGACGTTGCTATTGTAACTGAAACATGGTTATCTGACCAAGCCAATACTACAACAGCAGTTATAAAATCATATGGCTACAGTATTGTTCATGATTTCAGAGCAAACAACAGAGGTGGTGGCACTGCTCTGATTTACAACATGGCATTACATTTCTCTGTTGTTAATTTGAAAGTTCCGAACCTGACAACCTTTGAATTCATCGCTGGATCTATAAAGTGCACTCCTGACATGAAGATCCTTATCCTATGCATCTATCGAACTGGCCCTGTCTCAAAGAAGTTCTTTGAGGAACTTGATGACTTATTGGGTTCTGCAAGTCTGAAAAGTGACTATATAATAATTGGAGGAGATTTCAATATTCACACAGAGTCAATTACTGTAAACTCAACTGAACTGCTGCAGACCACCTCATCTTATGGTTTCAAGCAACTTATTGAAAATCCGACCCACGTGAGTGGAGGAACTATTGACCTGCTCTTTGACCAGAGTAACTTGATTGAAACGTCTACAATTGAAATCCTGAAAAACTGTACCCTGAGTGATCACTTCCCCATCATATTTGCCACCAAGAAGTTTCAAACTAACCTCAAAGCTCCTAAAACAATCAACACTAGACAGCTTAAAACCGTGGATTGTGATCAGTTGGCGATTGATTTACTGATGTGTTCCTCTGACTATGAATTGGCAGACTGCTTTGTTGAATCTTGTGAACAATTTTTCCAATGCATTGGTAGTGTCCTCGATGAACATGCACCTTTGGTCCAAAAGACTATAAGCTTTGTTCCCCATGCTCCCTGGTTTGATTCTGAGTACAAAGATCAAAGGAAACTTAGAAGGAAAGCCGAGAGAACTAAGCATAAAAGTGAGGAGAACAGGATACTCTTTGAAGAGATCCGAGATGAAACAACAAACATGGCTAATCTTAAAAAACAACAGTATTATAAAGGTTTACTTGACAAAAATCAGCATGATGTTAAAGCTATATATAGCATTGTCAATCGTGAGCTTGACAGACATCAGAATACTCCTCTCCCAGAATCAGAAGATGTTTCAAAACTTTGCAGTGATTTTAATCACTATTTCAATGAAAAGATCAAGAACATTAGGAAAGATTTCCCCAGCATAGAAGATTTTGATGTTGATAAACACATTATGAATCAACAGAACAATTCCAACTGTGAAGGTCGGTTATATGAATTTGAACCATGCACAGAGAATGAGCTGTCTGAAATAATCAAAGAAAGTGGAATCAAGTGTGCACCATCTGATTTTCTTCCAACAACTGTCCTCAAAGACAATATCACAAGTTTCATTCCTGTCTTGTGCAAACTGGTCAACCAGTCTCTAGCTAAGGGCACATTCGACGGTTTGAAGACTGCTGATATTATTCCTACCATCAAAGACCACAAACTTGATCCAAATGACTTCAAGAGCTATCGACCTATATCTAACCTCTCTTTTCTGGGTAAACTCATCGAGAGAGTTGTGCTGAAAAGGTTAAATGAACATCTGGCTAAAAATGATCTCAATGTTCCACAGCAATCTGCCTATAAGAAGTTCCATTCTACTGAGACCATCTTGTTAAAAGTAACAAATGACCTACTGCTGGCATGTGATAGCAAATCCTCCACTGTTCTCATGATGCTCGATTTATCTGCAGCCTTTGACACAGTGGAACACAGAAAATTACTCAAAATTCTTTCTGAAGAGATCCATATCGGAGGTACTGCTCTTAAATGGTTCAAGAGTTTCCTGGTAGGCCGCACTCAAAGAACCAGAATAGGCTCTTCTACTAGTGATACGATCATTCTAGAATTTGGTGTACCTCAAGGTTCTGTGTTAGGACCGGTGCTATTCAACATATACATCAGATCTCTGTATAGGACCATCGAGAAATCTGGATTCAATGTGCAAGGATATGCAGATGACCACCAGGTCTATAAAACTTTCAAACCTTGTGATCAGGTAAATGTTCTGGGCATCCAAATTGTGAATTGCGCTAGGACCATACAGCGCTGGATGGTTGAATATTGCCTTCAACTTAATCCTGGAAAAACACAAATACTTATCATCGCCTCACCTCAAGTTCTAAACCAGGTCAGTATAGGGGGAGTTAAGCTATCAAATGATACCTGTATCAGATTTGTCAGCACAACAAAGAACCTTGGTGTTCAAATTGACCATCATCTTACTTTTGAGCCTCAAATCATGTCCCTCAAAAAGCACTGTTTCAGACTCCTTAGGAATGTAATGAGGAGAAAATATCTCTTTAGTAAAGCTCAGCTCAAGCTTATAATTAACAGCATCATTGTCTGCAAATTGGACTACTGCAATGCTCTTTATTATGGAATTAGTGACAACCTCATCCACCAACTCCAACTCGTTCAGAATGCAGCTGCTAAAGCTATAGTAGGACTATATAAATATGATCATCTAGGAGACACTCTGGAAAACCTTCATTGGCTGCCTATTAGTTACAGAATTCAATATAAGTTATTGCTTCTTGTCTATAAATGTCTTAATGGTATGGGACCAGATTATTTAAGTGATATGTTTAAATATGCCAATTATAATCATCTTATCTATTTGACTGAACCAAGAGTATATTCACAGTATGGAGAAAGATCGTTTCAGAAAGTTGGCCCTAAATTATGGAATGAGCTGCCTCTTGAAATTAAGAATTGCATGTCACTGGAATCTTTTAAAGTGTATCTGAAAACCTTTCTTTTTAAACGTGCTTTTGATATTAATTAATTTTATACTTTTTCAACGTTTCTACTGTTAAGTGCATACCCTTAACCTTGTAATTTAGTGTATCAAGTCTTTACAATTTTCTATGGTTTGGAACCTAAATGTGGATTGCTTTTCAGGTTTTCTTGTATCCTGACTTGTTTTCGTGGCACACCTGTGCATTTTAAGTTGTTGTGCCACTATAATCTATAAGTTTAAATTATTATTTATTATTATACACGCCAAAGATGGTTCCTCTATACTCAACCGTAGGAGAAGAGAATTAGGTGACTGTATTTTGTTCTAATGTTGATATTAATATAAGTATGTTCTAGTTGTTACTCCTTTTGTTTTAACGTTTTTATGGTACTCTCTTTAAATTATTTCAATGCAGTCACTCAGATGATTTTTAAATCAGGACACTTAAATAAAGACACATACTCTGCCCACAATAAGGGGCCATAATTTTTAAATTATGTAACAGTATAGAATTATTATTATTATTATTCCCACAAACGACGAATTTGGCGCCCCCTAAGACGGCGCCCCCCCTCGAGCCCCCCCCCCCCCCCCCCGCCCAGCGGGGTCAGCGGGGCCCTTCGTTACGCCACTGGTTTAGAGTAAGGTGATTCTCAACTTCATACGTGATCCCTTATGGTTACTCCAGTAGCAGGGAGGAGTTGAGTGTGCACTTCGATGTACAGAGTTTTTTGCTGCCGAATCGGGTTAAATAGGTCATTGGTAACTCAAAAAATCGAGGGCCGCATGTTGTGTCGCTAGTCCCAACCCTGTGGAGCCACGCCCATATTTCATATCAGGTGCGTATATGGGAAATATGTATCTCAGCTTCTGAAGGTCTTAGAGACTTAAACTTGAGTTTAAAATGACCGCAATACACATGTTTATATTGGTACTATGAAGGTCATGAAAGCCCAAAATGCTTATTTTTGGAAAAAATTCAGAAAAACCAATTTTCACTTGGGCGCGAGTAAAAAATCTACACTAGAAATTGAGTGAAAATCGAGTAAGCAGTTCAGTGTCTACAACATTTCTAAACACAGGGTCCTCTGTTAGGTCATTCTAAATCAGAATTGATAAAGTAAGCAAATTTTATTAGTAGTTTCAACCCTGTGGAGCCACGCCCATATTTCATATTATGTGCGAATATCGGAAATTTGTATCTCAGCTTCTGAAGGTCTTAGAGACTCAAAGGTGGGCTTAAAATGACCGCAATGTACATGTTTATATTGGCACTACGAGGGTCATGAAGGCCCAGAATGCTTATTTTTTGGAAAAATTCAGTAAAACCGATTTTCAAGTTTGCGACACTTGGGCGTGAGTAAAAATCGACGCTTAGAAGTTAAGTGAAATCGAGTATGAAGTTCAGTGTCTGCAACGTTTCTAAACACAGGATCCTTTGTAAGGTCATTCTGAATCAGAATTGATAAGGTACGCAAATTCTATGAGTAGTTTCAACCCTAGGGAGCAAAACTCCTAAATTACCCCCAGGCGCAAATATATGACTTTTCTATCTCGGCTTCTGAACGTTGTAGGGGCCTCTCTTTGAGCGCAAACTAACTACGATGGCCACATTTATATACCAACTGTAAAGAAACATAGGGTCTATACTCTATAGTGCTTAGTTTTTAAAAACTCATTAAAAACTGTTTTAACCTTCATGCATCATAAAATAGTAACATCAAACATGTACTTAATTATGGTATCTCGGGCTAAAAAAGTCTTATAGACATTTCCAGCACAGTAAAACGTTCAACATGAACACATTCGGATAACATTTATGGAGCAGCACATACCACCTAACTTTAATTAGGTGGTATGTGAGAGTTAGACTCTCACTTCGTCAACTACAATTCAAAATAACTTTAATTTTGGTATAACTGCGAAAATACTCAGTTTCAGAAGCTCCTTCCAGCTATCTTAGGCTGCCACCAGCTCCCTCTCTGGGACTCTCTCCAGTACTGCTTGGCTATTATGGCTAATCAACTTGAATCCAACCTCATGTAGTAGAATCTACTTCTAGTTACCTTCTGCTAAGTCCATGTCAACTCTACCCAGCTACCACCACCAATATGTTATAATTTTAGATCTTTCTAGCAACCTCTGATATGAGTGCTGTATAACCTCTGCTGCATCCAACAATTTCTAGCTTATTAAGGAAGAGGAAATTTGCTGTTTCTAGCAACCTCTAAACGCCAGAATAAAATGTTGCTGATGGTTGCTAGACAGGGCAAGAAGTAGCCCACTACCCTAAGCTAAAGTTGCTAGAAATAGCAGAAGTTGGAGGAACCTTGGTAGTAGCTAAATAGAGGTAGCCGAAGTAGGTGGAGACAGCTGGAATTGGTGGTTTCTGCCATCTGGTGGTATAGTAGCTGGATAGAGGAAGAGGTAGCACTCATATCAGAAGTTGCTAGAAAGATCTAAAATTATAACATATTGGTGGTGGTAGCTGGGTAGAGTTGACATGGACTTAGCAGAAGGTAACTAGAAGTAGATTCTACTACATGAGGTTGGATTCAAGTTGATTAGCCATAATAGCCAAGCAGTACTGGAGAGAGTCCCAGAGAGGGAGCTGGTGGCAGCCTAAGATAGCTGGAAGGAGCTTCTGAAACTGAGTATTTTCGCAGTTATACCAAAATTAAAGTTATTTTGAATTGTAGTTGACGAAGTGAGAGTCTAACTCTCACATACCACCTAATTAAAGTTAGGTGGTATGTGCTGCTCCATAAATGTTATCCGAATGTGTTCATGTTGAACGTTTTACTGTGCTGGAAATGTCTATAAGACTTTTTTAGCCCGAGATACCATAATTAAGCACATGTTTGATGTTACTATTTTATGATGCATGAAGGTTAAAACAGTTTTTAATGAGTTTTTAAAAACTAAGCACTATAGAGTATAGACCCTATGTTTCTTTACAGTTGGTATATAAACGTGGCCATCGTAGTTAGTTTGCGCTCAAAGAGAGGCCCCTACAACGTTCAGAAGCCGAGATAGAAAAGTCATATATTTGCGCCTGGGGGTAATTTAGGAGTTTTGCTCCCTAGGGTTGAAACTACTCATAGAATTTGCGTACCTTATCAATTCTGATTCAGAATGACCTTACAAAGGATCCTGTGTTTAGAAACGTTGCAGACACTGAACTTCATACTCGATTTCACTTAACTTCTAAGCGTCGATTTTTACTCACGCCCAAGTGTCGCAAACTTGAAAATCGGTTTTACTGAATTTTTCCAAAAAATAAGCATTCTGGGCCTTCATGACCCTCGTAGTGCCAATATAAACATGTACATTGCGGTCATTTTAAGCCCACCTTTGAGTCTCTAAGACCTTCAGAAGCTGAGATACAAATTTCCGATATTCGCACATAATATGAAATATGGGCGTGGCTCCACAGGGTTGAAACTACTAATAAAATTTGCTTACTTTATCAATTCTGATTAAGAATGACCTAACAGAGGACCCTGTGTTTAGAAATGTTGTAGACACTGAACTGCTTACTCGATTTTCACTCAATTTCTAGTGTAGATTTTTACTCGCGCCCAAGTGAAAATTGGTTTTTCTGAATTTTTTCCAAAAATAGGCATTTTGGGCTTTCATGACCTTCATAGTACCAATATAAACATGTGTATTGCGGTCATTTTAAACTCAAGTTTAAGTCTCTAAGACCTTCAGAAGCTGAGATACATATTTCCCATATACGCACCTGATATGAAATATGGGCGTGGCTCCACAGGGTTGGGACTAGCGACACAACATGCGGCCCTCGATTTTTTGAGTTACCAATGACCTATTTAACCCGATTCGGCAGCAAAAAACTCTGTACATCGAAGTGCACACTCAACTCCTCCCTGCTACTGGAGTAGGTAGTCAGGACGTGATTATTACAATAGCCAAGATTGAAGGCGAACTTATTAGATCAGTTGGGCTTTTAGCTCGTGCTAAGTATATTCGTGAAATTATCTAAAATATCTGATTTACCGCAAACCCGATTGACTGTGGGTTTTTCCTTTCCCCAAAGTCAGCGGTAAATCAGAGTTTTACTGTATAAACATTTTCTATAAATCTTCAAATTCAGTTTAGTGTGTTATCCTTTTTATTTTTATTCTCATTTCATTTCTCAACTTGTCTCTTTATTTTTACAAGAAATTAAAAAAAACATTCCACTCAGGTATCAAGGATGGCCATGAAAGTCATATATGAATAATGATTGACCTATTAACTGTAGAAGACAGCTTGGCTGATAAGCCATCATTCAGATGGGTTATCGAAGAACAAGAGAAAGACATCAATGACTTAGAGGCTATCTTAGAAAAGGTTTGTTAAAGTGAACATTGATCAGTGTATTGATGTTATTTCAAAAATTATTAAAATTTTATGTTAGTAATAGTGCGGTTAATGCCTCGTCCTTCTACAGGTCTCAAAGGGCTGCAAGACATTTTGTGACACTGGAAAGGCGTTCTGTGACAGTATGGGGTTAGTTTACTTTGGGAATTTTCATTTTAGAATTTTTACTGCTTGGGTTTCCAGATAATTTCAAAACAGCGGTCAGCAACTTTTAATCATTGGACAAAATTGTTCATGTGTAGACTACTTCAGTCATGTATAATTTAACAAACTTCGTGTTTCAAGCAGTATTTTCTTGCAGTCCGTTCACGGAAGGTATTTCTGATTTAGCTGAGCATTTCAAAGCTGATGAAGAGATCAAGGATGCGTACACAACCTTTTCTGAACATCTTGAAGAAATCAAATCGTTCTACTCGGTAAATAATTAATATACATATTGGTTAATAATTAATACATCACCACCCAAATTATTCTGGGTCAGCCGTCTTTGGGTGGTGATGTCAACATTTGTCAAAGTGGAAGAGAAGGGTGATGACAAGGCAAATTAAAAATACACCGTTTTATCTCGATCTTCAGTTATATTTGTCGCTCCTTATATTACATAATATAACAATCATAAAGTACATATTCTTGTATTGAGGCATAATATTAACATAATATCGATATATAATTGTAATAATATTTAAAAAATATTGAGGTAAGGGAAAAGGGGCTACACTATTTAAAATAATTAAACAATTTGTGTGTCTCAGTTGATGATTAAAATCCCTGCAATTACATTTACTCATAAAAATTACAGCAAAATTGGTTTCAGATGCTGTTGGAACAAGCCAAGAGAAGCATCCTGTCTTCAATGATCGAGGAAATGAAAAAGTAAGTTTACAGTTTTCAGATACTGAAAATGTGATATATCTTTGTTATCGTGTCCTTGTTGGCACAACTCCAAAATGTAGGATCGGGGTCAATACTTTCGAGAGTGTACATGTAAGTGATTTTAGAACCATTTCAAACACGTCATACTATTCGTCATTATGATATAATAATTAGCGTTATGTCCGCATCGAGCTCATGATCATCTTCCTGGTTGGTAATGGGGTTCACAATAATTCCATTCTTGCAATTTCACCATTTTGAACGATGAGTACCTACAATATACTACTAGGTAGTACTACTACCTATATAAGCTACCGCCCTAAGATAATAGCAGTGTGTAATGTAATATACACGGTCCTCAATATAGTGTTAGATCATGTAGTAGGAGTTGATAATGTCATAGATAATTACTTGGCAAAATTTCAATGTGAAATGGCATAATATTTTATTCTTGGCAAGAAGATATCCTGAGCTTAACAATATTCCTTTGTACCTCTAATATTTATATTTGCGAATACCGAGGAATTCGCCGTTCCGGAATACTGTATTACAACTACAAATATTAATATTATGATAAACTTTTAAAAGTCTAGTGTCTATAAATTGGCTTACAAACTACTAAGGTTTGCTAAAAGGCCCTGATTGAAATAGGGGTTGCTTGGATTTCATGGAAATACGTGTACACTTGATATGAAAATAGTGTACGCTTGATGCAAAGGGTTCCGATTGTTGGCCTAGTCTAATGTTCTACTATAACAGGATGTTAAAAGAGGTGAAGCTCCACCGCAAAGCGTTCAAGGAGAAAAGTGACGAGCTTGACACGTAAGTTTAACATTTGCAATATTCAGGGGGGACAAAAGAATCAAGGAATAAATCGGTTCACAATAAAAATAAACTTGGGTAATGGGTATCAATAGTCGAAGACTGAAGAGGCTCTAAATGCTTATCACCGTCACTTACATCCTAATTCTTATAACAAATATTCACATGCCTAATAAGCCTATCACCTACTTAAAACTGAACTCTGGAATTTAGCAATTTTGCATGCAGTTTGCAGGTCTACTTTTTAAAGTAGGCGCCGACAGCTCTACAAGTTAGACGTTAGTACAATGACATGCTACAAGTAGTGACTGACTTGAATGTCCTGCACAGCAGTTTGAAGCTTCTTTAAATTATTTGTATTCTTATTGTATTGCTGTGTAAATTTAATTCTAATTCTAATGAGTTGCAAGCCAGATATTGTATTACCTGCTGCAATGTGTTTATTGCTGTGGACATGATATTATGTGAATAATATGTGAATATGTGAATATGTGACTAGTTAGCTAGTTAGTCCTATCATCACGTCAGTATATCAGCTACTCAACTGTGCACTTGTGTAGACTATCTCTTTAAAGATAGGCAAAGTTAAGAACTGTAACCGGTCTAGTTTTCACTGAAAATTAGTTTTAGAAGATTGGTCCCCTACAGAAAAGAACGAGTAAATCTATCTACAGTAGACTTATACATTTTATAAATATAATTATCCTAATTACTAAGTTTCCGATCCCATTCTATTCTACAACTCACATGATGATGATGATCTTATCCGACCATCTCGTCATTGGAACATTCTGTGTTATTTTCGGACCGGAATTATACGGGAGGGATATGTGAACAGAGCACTGGTTATATATTTTGGAGGATGACTTGTAATAACACTTGTCAGTTTACAATTTACACTGAAGCATGTCAAATATGTCATTGGTAGGACATAATATCTGAATTCGTGCCAGAGAAACTTGAAGTGTCGGTTTTTAACGGTATTGTTGAAGTGACTTTATTTTTATCGTTTATGTTTTCAGGGCACTAAATACTAACTCAGCCAAGATCCCGAAGAAAAAGGATGACACCATTGACGCAATAGTACGTCTTCTTGAAACTTTCAATCTTACAGAAACATGATTCTCAGTAAATCAATTTTATCGGTATAAGATGTTTCTGTCAAGTTTGTATATTTTGTCTCAATATCTGTGTTACTCCCCTCAGAATAGTCTGGCGACACTATCCTCCATAAAAGTAGAGTTCCACCATACTTCAGTGGACTACGTTCACGAGATAAACAAACTACAACTAGGAAAACAATTCCTGGTTACTGACAAGGTTTCTATTAATACGCTACTTTAATTTATTTATTTTCTATTTTTATTTACTTTTATTTACTTTTTACCTTAACGTATATTGTTAACTGAGTCATGATAATGTACTGATGTTTATAAACTTCATCACATTATCGTGTTTAATAATTTACATTCATAATATGAATGAAGTATATAAACATGTATGAAAACATGTTTATTCATGGTATAAATGTCAATAATTAGACAAGGTTGCCAGTTCACACACACACAGTTCTTGAAGTATATTTATGAAATGAATTATCAGTTCGTTTTATGGCCATAGCCCATACCTGATAACATACCAAACTAATTAAACTAATTAACTTCTTATTTCAGTTCCTTCAAACTAATTAAACTAATTAACTTCTTATTTCAGTTCCTACATCTGATGTACTCCTTCTACTCCTTCTTCCACCAGGGTTATCTCACTCTGCAACATATCGACCCTTATCTCAAGAATCTCAATGCACTGGTGGGTTATAATTAGAATCCCTGCATAACTTACTGAACCCAACCAAAACTATTGGACCCGTCAACTTAAATGCTTCGCTTACTTCAATGAAAGAAATAAGCCACAGCGTGAGGCAATGAATGATCATTAACTTGGTAAGTTCACGAACAAGTGCTCATCATTTGAATGTAGCGATGGATTTGATCATTGCTACATTTAGAGTTACTTAAGCTAGTGAAATAGTGGCTACAGGAAATTACGGGAAATTGTAGGAAATTGCAGGAAATGAATGATTTTGGTGATATTCAATTTCAAACGTTGGAAAATGATCAAAGAGAACGGGTCAATTACTGCCGCAACCTGAAACAAACTCGGATTTTTGGCCACTTCAAGAGATACATTTCTCAGAATCTGTCATTTTAGCTAAATATGTAGTACGAGTTGTAATTCTATTTTTATTTCTATTTTTATTTCTATTTTTGTTTCTGTAGTCCCATGTTTGTCATGCTTTTGTATCAGTGAGACTCATTGTATGTGGGTAGTATAGTCAGTAGTGGTTGTAGCGCCAGATTATAATCTCCTCGGATCCCAATCTTATTCCGGAGAAATCAGCACGTGTCAGGTATAGTTATACGGTAAATTTGATCGATGCAAACCAATATCGCGAGAAGAGGTCACGTCAGGATGCCTCAGGAGGTAACTATGAGTTCAAGGAGGAAAGTAACAGTTCCTGCTTGAATTTAGCAGGGCCGGTGCACTATCAGTTTGACTTTTCATTCCACTTGTTTCGCGAAAGGAGTATTGAAAAGCCAGGAGTTTTCCGCAGAAGCAGTATTTAGAGGCAAGGAACTTTTAATTGAATTCCACAATCAAAAGGTGGACGGTCGTATTTGATTTGCCTTGCGTTATAGCAAAGGTATGTGTTTATCACCTGTACAATTAGGTTACCATTCTGCAGGATTATATATAATATTATAATAGTACTAGAAAGTCACAGGGAGGAAGCTAATAGTAATAGTATTCTTTGGTACTAGTCAGTTTTTATCGCATCAAAAAATATCCGCCACAACCGAAGATACAGCCAATTAAAATGTAGCTCGCACTGAACACAACGTAATATGATCACAACAAAACCGATCAAATTGCCCCTCCAATAATCTTTGCGCGTTCAACACCGTTACCATGGTTACTATGCAACTTCCTCTTTCTTACCAAATTTACACGTGGGCGGTCGCTACATACAGACTACAGAGTACAGACATACATACAAAAATAATCTTTTGAATTATATTATAGATTCTTAACATTTTTGTATTATTGTACAAAATCAGGTCTGGGATCTGTTAGGTTGTTCCAAAACCCTGAGAAATCTTGTGGAGTCCATCAAGCGGGAATGATCTTGTCTCGCAGTGTTAAACAAGGAAACTGAAACCGAGGGGTTCCGTTCAGGCCCTTCGCACTTTGTTTCTGTCTAGTTCTAATGTACCGTCACAATTAGTGACTTTAATATAAATATAAATTTTACTATTTGTATTCAAATAGAGTCACTAGCAAGTCTGTAAATATTCTTCCTTTTGTTTTGTAAAGCTACCCATTTAAAAGTCATTATTTTCGCTGTCTTATATATTCCATGTCTAGAAGTTAAAGATGTAGAACCTATTAACTTAAGGCTTACACTTGTAGTTGGTTTTATCCTTTTTGAATGAGTTATTATAAGAAGAGTAGCTAAAGTAGTGAATGTCCTTGCTGTACGGCAAGTTAAACAAGGAACTGAAACTACTAGGTTCCGTACAGGCTCAACTCTACACCCATGTCAATATGTTCATATGTAAGCCTCTTGATTATATAAGCAAATTAAGTTGATTTTCCGCCGATATTAGCAGGAAACGATATAATATATTATTCATTTATAAATATCATTATACGCATATTTTAGCTTACGTAACCTCTCCACGGGCATTGTGATCGTAGTGTTATCAACTCAAATTAAATACTCATTAACTGAATTATTCAAAAAGTTGACTAAACTTGATCCAATAATTGTACATGAGTTTTCTTGTACAAAGCAGCAATTACATCTGAAATGTTTGTCATTGAGATCGTATGTAATATGCATATCAAAAGAAGACTCGGAGAGTCTGTGTCTGTATCGACACACTGTCGCCTAACATTCTCCGCATTTTGTTCAGTTTCGCGAGGATGATGGCTAATCTTGTTCTAATTTTGTGCTTGATATTCAATCTTATAATGATCAAAATGGACTGAGCACTGTCACAGCTGCTTGCTATAGATGTGTGTTAACTGTTTAAATGCCTTGTTATAGTTAAGTTAATTTTGTGCAATTTGGGTCATAACCGTGTACAACCTTAACTACTGTAGCTAGACATTCCGTATTCTAGGGTATCCCCACTGTCTTTATCAATTTCAGAACCTTCCCGATTTCAAGAATCCATGCTCATAAATATTTAATTATTATTCCTCAAGAATAGTTAATTTTCAGTGGATACTACTCTAGATATTACTTGAATTTAGAATTATGCAACTTCTGCGCCCCTCAAGGCTAGGTATTTGTCTCCGAATTAGTGAACCATATGTTCTAACCTCATCATTATAACACCTAATCCAATAGCCAGAGGCTAGTTAAGGACTAGTACTCTAACATGTTTAAAGTTTGCAGGGCCTGTCAGAATATGTGTGTAGTATTGAGATTGTTTTACATTGTACTTTAATTCATCTAATTGTTACAGTCCCCTTGCCCTCTATGATGATGCTGTTCTGATTAGATATGAGTTATATGTCTTTGTTCCGCCGGCTTGCTGGTGTGACCATTATCCGTGTTTCTAGTAATTTGCATTTGTCAACGTTCTGAACCCGTATCAAGTTATCACATACACCTCCAGTAAACATCGACTAAATCATGATTTAATTTAAGTTTCATTTATTATTATACACACCTTAATACCCCAGTTGTGGTATATAATCTATAATAATAATCTGCCTGTTTGCTTCTTAATTTGTTCCTTCCCCTTATTTCACTACACTCTTTATACCGCCCTGTTTGATTTGTTTATATCCGTTCCCTTTAAATTAGAGAGAATATACCGGGTCGTGCTGGTCCTGGTATTATAATGTGAGAGAATTATATATTTTTGTGGTATTGTCGACTAGATGGTGGTTTGGGTTACACATACTCTGGGTTCAATGTACCCGTACCGTATCAGGTGACACCAGTGTGGGGGCATTATATTATTCCTTGGTTTGAAGTCGCGTTGTAAACCGCGCATGCCATTCAGCTTTACTGCCAACTTTTAATCCCCGTTAGTAGTAGTGTTGCGGTTTGTTTAAGGGTGGTGGGTGATGTAGCGAGGAAGTTTGTTGGCTATGAAACGTGATGGGGCGTTTCGGAGGAGTTTCGTTAACACTGCTGCAAGGCTCAACTGTGTAAGTTGTATTTAAATGTCTATGATTGTCAGAATGTTTTCGAATGATTTTATTTGAAATTGCTTTCAACTTGACAAATTTAAAAGCTTTTTTGTTGTACTGTTGCATATTTTCCATCTTTAAAAGTCGTTTTAGTTCCAAGTTTCTTAAACCAAAACAATTCAACTGGTTGAATTCTATTTAGAGTAGGGTTAATGTACAAAGCCACTCAGTGCCCCAATGGGTTTCTTAAACAGTTAAACGATATCAGACTTGCACTTCCAATGCAATTAGTCGGCGGTAATGTTTTGATTAGTTGAACTCTCGGAGTCAGTTCAAAAGTTGCCTTGTGAAGATTCCACAGTTAGAAGAAGATTCCACAGTTAGACATCTATTTTAAAGAGAAAGATTTCTTTTTAAGGGTCTGAACAGCAGATGAACAGCTTTTTGGAAGAAGAGGACTTTTTTATGAACCCTAAACAGTGACATGAGTAGAATATGGGTTAAAATTATGAATTCTCTCTCTCTCTCTCTCTCTCTCTCTCTCTCTCTCTCTCTCTCTCTCTCTCTCTCTCTCTCTCTCTCTCTCTCTCTCTCTCTCTCTCTCTCTCTCTCTCTCTCTCTCTCTCTCTCTCTCTCTCTCTCTCTCTCTCTCTCTCTCTCTCTCTCTCTCTCTCTCTCTCTCTCTCTCTCTCTCTCTCTCTCTCTCTCTCTCTCTCTCTCTCTCTCTCTCTCTCTCTCTCTCTCTCTCTCTCTCTCTCTCTCTCTCTCTCTCTCTCTCTCTCTCTCTCTCTCTCTCTCTCTCTCTCTCTCTCTCTCTCTCTCTCTCTCTCTCTCTCTCTCTCTCTCTCTCTCTCTCTCTCTCTCTCTCTCTCTCTCTCTCTCTCTCTCTCTCTCTCTCTCTCTCTCTCTCTCTCTCTCTCTCTCTCTCTCTCTCTCTCTCTCTCTCTCTCTCTCTCTCTCTCTCTCTCTCTCTCTCTCTCTCTCTCTCTCTCTCTCTCTCTCTCTCTCTCTCTCTCTCTCTCTCTCTCTCTCTCTCTCTCTCTCTCTCTCTCTCTCTCTCTCTCTCTCTCTCTCTCTCTCTCTCTCTCTCTCTCTCTCTCTCTCTCTCTCTCTCTCTCTCTCTCTCTCTCTCTCTCTCCTTTGCTGAAGCGATGACAGATTACGCTGCTAAAGATTAAGATCAAAATTTCGTAATATTTTGTGATTCGCCGAGGTGGTTACAAAGTGGCATCTAATAAAAGTTTGGGCTTAGATTTAACAAGAAGTTCAGGTCAGAGATGATCCCCTTTTCCTCCCACAAAATAAAGCCAGTCCTTATACAATATACATATTATTATATAAATGCTATGTATGGCAACGTCATGAACGTTTTTAATATGTATTTCAGAAGTTGTGCGTGGTGTTAAACTGTCCAAAAAACGCATTTTGGTGATGGAATGCGCGATTTTTTACATATCTACTAGTATACTTTTGTAAAACTTTAGATCGTTTAAATTCCTTTGTTGACCATCCTTGTATCGTCTTGTTTTTGTCTTCAATTATTATTGAACTTCCTCTTACTGCTGTTGACAATATCATGGCTCCTTCACCAGTGGTATGGCTCATCAAAGCTTAGTCATTATCCAACTTTCTTTCAAAACTACACACACTGTACACTGTACAGTTTACGTTGCATTAATAGCATTGCCCAGCATTATTTTAGCATTACCGCCGTCCGTGGCCTTTCAGCTATATCAATAGGAACTTACCAATATAATAGGATGTTGAGCAATTTCTAAACTTTCAAATCATATAACCTATACTAAAAAAGAGAATACTTGGGTGGAGTAAAAATACTGAATTCTATCTGTTCGAAACAATGAACACAAATCGAATTACGACAATACTTTTCACGCTTTTAAGACTAACTCCTAAATCTTGGTAACTTTTCAGATGCAGCAGAAACAATCACAAAGGGATGAATCATTAAAAAAACTGGAGAGTAGGCACAAGAAGGTGGCAGAGGTAAGAACTAGAAATATATTTTTTAAACTAGGCTGGATGTCTTTATTTCTTCATTTTCCCAGTCAATTGTATCAGTGTCTTAATTTGTATCATTTACATGAATTTAAACGAAAAGAAAGGAAAAATGTATTGCCATTGTCTGCCATAAAATTGGCTGATGATTAGTTGCTAACTCAAAGGTTGCGTGTTAGTGCTGGAGATTTGTAACTGAGTGCCAAAATACCTGCGCTAATAACTGCGTATCCTATTTCAGTACCAATAATTTCTAAATTGGGATCGATTAAAAACCAGCAATCATTTCGATCAAGTTACGTTATAATAATGGATTACGTAAGCCAGCGTCGCGTAGGGGGATGGGGTTTGGAAATGCTGTTGTAATTTCTACACAACAGCTATGTGTAAAATGGCTTATGGAGGGAGGAGGGTCAGAGGTGTTAAATGGCCAACAAATGGCTTACGTAATGTCTGAACAATAACATGTGTAGTAAAGCAATTAACTTTCAAGTTAACTAAACAATCAAACGATACTTAACTCAAATAAAGGCACGCAAAACGGAAAAAATTCAGGTTTATTATAAACCTAGATATGTTTTAGATATGATCTGTTTACCTGCATTAGGGACCGGTACTATTTTATAGCTAGAATGGAGATTATGACTAACAGTGGGCTGGTCTGATTCAATTGAATCATGAGTGCATATTTTGTATATTAGCTGTTACCAGGCGTTACCAGTATGTTAGTCGTTACCAGGTGTTACCAGCATGTTAGTCGTTACCAGGCGTTACCAGTATGTTAGCCGTTACCAGGCGTTACTGGTATGTTAGTCGTTACCAGGCGATACTGGTATGTTAATATAGTCGCTACCAGGCGTTACCAGTATGTTAGCCGTTACCAGGCGTTACTGGTATGTTATTAGTCGTTACCAGGCGTTACCAGTGCAGTATGTTAGTCGTTACCAGGCGTTACCAGTATGTTAGTCGTTACCAGGCACTACCAGTATGTTAGTCGTTACCAGGCGTTACCAGGCGTTACCAGGCGTTACCAGGCGTTACTGGTATGTTAGTCGTTACCAGGCGTTACCAGTATGTTAGCCGTTACCAGGCGTTACCAGTATGTTAGCCGTTACCAGGCGTTACCAGTATGTTAGCCGTTACCAGGCGTTACCAGTATATTAGTCGTTACCAGGCGTTAACAGTATATTAGTCGTTACCAGGCGTTACCAGTATGTTAGTCGTTACCAGGCGTTACCAGTATGTTAGTCGTTACTAGGCGGATACCTGAGGCGGTACCTGAAAACATCACAGTTAAAATCTAAGTCATTGACATTTCCTCCTTTTAAAATATCTTTTTATCAATCTAATTAAATTAATAAAATCCCACGTATGAGTTGGAATGTAGTTTAACACCTGCCACACTCCAACAACTCCTATAAGTTACAGTGTTGTAAATATGATATCCTGTAACCTCTCACAACACGTAACCTAATCACTCCTAAACTGCTAAATATCCCACTTCTCTCTCATCGCAACATTGTTCCCTTGTTACTCACTTTGTTCTTCCTAGTTTGAAACGATCATCCCCCTAGTTTGCGTACTCCCTAGTTTGCGTACGGACGGACTAGTTCCAGAAAGTTGCTCGGCACGCTTGTTATTACCGGCACCCTTATCATAAGTGTGGGTCCCGAGGCGGGTGTCCCTCCTCCGCGATACAACTTCCTAACTGTGCTAACTGTGTGCCCGCATTTAGTGCTGTGTACCACGAGTACATTGTTTGTTTTACACCTGCAGCTGTACTCAGTATGTAGCCACTTGTTTGGTTGATGCGCAGGTTTGTAGCTGCGTTGTTTGCGTGTTGTGCGCCGCGTCGCACTGCCTCCACCACCTCCTTCGGGGAGGGAGGCATTCCACTTGATCATGACCTGGACGAGGGGAGTTGTATCAGCTCAACTTCGGATGGGACTATCGATCCCCGGGAGATGTTTGGTGATGAGGGTAGTGCGAAGTTATCAGGCTCAGTGTGCAGTGAGTTACAGTCAGAGTGTACCCCCCTGCGGGAGTGTTGTCATAAACCAGGATCCCACACACAAAGTAATCACTCTGAGTTACACGACCATCAAGACGTGGATCATACGTCAGGATCAGGATCAGTGAGGTCGCTCAATGTTGATGCGGCTGTTTCTCAGCCAGATTCTGCCAGTGCAAAGTCAACTGACCATGATGAACATGGGTCCGGCTCAGAACATGGATCTGAAGGATCCTGTGAAGTGTGTGATGAAGTTTCAAATATTTCGGTGGTAGAAATGGATGAAGTCAGTAATCATGGTGCGGGGGATGTCGAGATTAGTTCAGGGTCAGAAGTTGACACATTTTCAATCGATCAAGCTAAATCTGAGGATCCTGAAGAGGTTAAAGTAGATGAAGATGTAAAGTTGCAAGAAACAACAAATCAAGTCCAAGATTATAAAATCTCACAAAACCAGGAACCTTGTCAGGCTTCAGATGACGACAAAACCTTTTCTGCCGACTACTCCTTCCTCGAAAATGATGTGAGTTTAACGTTATCAGCAGAACAACCTTCCGTCAATCTGTCAACTGATAGTGAGGCTGTTAAAAGGTTGATATCGGACAACACCGAGACACTTCCGTCCCCAACTACCGAGACACTTCCGTCCCCAACTATCGAAACACTTCCGTCACCGACTATCGAGCTCAGTGAAACTATCCTGTTCCACAACGGAGAAAACCATCTATCCTCACCAGTCCCGTCAATAGAGGAGGAGCAAATTGTATCAACAGAGGAGGATGAACAACCTGAAGAAGAAAAGGGAAAACCTGAGATAGTACCAGTAGTCAGATTGTCAAGATGTCTGTCCAGCGGATCTTCCGATTCGAGTGACACAGATCTGGAGGACGAGTTTCTGTTTAGCGCTGCGGTAACACGACTCCTGTCCGACAGCGACATCTGTCCGACAGCGACATCTGTCCGAATCAGGGTACCAGAAAAAAACGACATCTGTCCGAAATTGTGACCTGATTTCAATACGACACATTTCCAATTAGAGACATGATCTAAACTGTTACATGCTAAATTGTATACGTAACATGTCCAATTTGAGATATGATCTGAGCCATAGTTTACTACCACAGTTTATTTTCATTTGATGTCGATAAATTGGACAATAGTTTCAATCTTAAATTTGATCCTTCGAACAGCTGTTGAGCAATGAAACGCAAACATAATCTTAGCAAACAATAGTTTCAATGTTATCTAAATGTTATAAATTAATTCAATATAATACAATATCACAGAATCAAATCTAAAGCATAGTCAAATTTCCGATAGCTTTAAGGAAATCCATAGGGTTGATGTAGTTGTCGTAATCATCTACAATCCTCTGAAGTTGTCGATCATAACGGATCCATTTGGGTGCACCCACGTGCACCCAAATGGATCAGGTAGTTCCCGCCCGTCTCTCTTGGTTTTCTTCACGTCTGTAAGGGCTTGTTCTGCTTTAAGGCAATCAAGGAACTTCCAAATTGTGGGCTTCGAGCAGGACAGAATTGAATGGAATCCGTGATGCCGTGATCTCCACCAGAAGCCTTTCTTTTCAAGTTCTGTTGGCTGACGTGGACGGTCGTTTCAGCATGGTGGACAGGGTGAGTGTGGTCAGGAGTAGGAGTGATCAGTTGTCTGTCCACTGTACGGATGCGGGCTCTGCAAACCTATCGGAAATCCGAACATTTCCAGTAGGAGGTGTCGTCTCTTCGCTTGTCGAAGACGTATCTGAAGCCATTTAGGACAGCGTTCTCCTAGCCTTGTTTGCGTCCAGGGATAAACTGAAGATTGGTTGCCATTGTGGATTGCGATAAGTGATCTCCATACTGCTGTCCTATATGTACTCATGTCCTGTGATGTGATCGACAGCTTGTTAGGGTACGGCTAGCACGATCCTGTTCTCAACTAGTCAATCACGTATCGATGGATCAGATCTTAAGCGATCACATCAGCTTTAGAACGTCACGAGATTACCTGTGAGCTTGTGAAATACGAATGTGAACCGAAATTACAATATGATCCAAATTTCGGACAGATGTCGCCAAAAACGACTCCTGTCCGACAGCGACATCTGTCCGAAATCCCTAATTCAGCTTTCGGACAGATGTCGCTGTCGGACAGATGTCGCCCAATCAGTTTCTGTTTAGCGCTGCTATTCCTCCTGAGGTGGGGGCACTTCATTATTCCTTATATGGCATAATTACCTCTAAACTACCTACCGTACTTGGTTCAATTTATTTGGTTCCACAGAAATCACATTGTGAGCTTATATATCATATTATAACAATTTGGCAACACACTCACGCGGATCTTTGTTTTGACAAGAGACAGTTCTGCCTGCAAAATGGACATTACTGCCTCTTTAATTAAACCTTTAAACCTGCTACGAGCTCCTTAAATGTTACCTCTCAACCAGCTCTGTCTGTCACACCAATCACGATCTTGACAAGTAGCTGCAGGTAAAGTGTGTCACTGAGAGGGTGTTAACATATCCCTGTCGCCTTTATCACGTGATCACTCTGCAGCCAGCATCACCTACATTACAGTCCTGGTAATGAACTACAAATTGTGTTTCAGTTGAAGAGTAACAACTACGATGGACTCATGATTACCCCGAAGGACGACTCGTAAGTTGTAAGCAGGATTCAGGGCAGTTGTATGGCTCGAGTTGTTATGATCTCACTCTCTCTCTCTCTCTCTCTCTCTCTCTCTCTCTCTCTCTCTCTCTCTCTCTCTCTCTCTCTCTCTCTCTCTCTCTCTCTCTCTCTCTCTCTCTCTCTCTCTCTCTCTCTCTCCTGCTGGTGTTGTAGCAGGAGCATGGTATTGAACACAGAAATACAGTTTATTGTACTTGATTTTATCACAGTATATGAGTAATGGTGCACTGACATCTTATCACATTTTAAAGATTTGGATATCAAATGTTTTCCACTCTGTTCAGCTAAATCCCTACGCTACATAATCCCTATCTTTTCCCCCTTTCTTTTTGCCTTTCTAGACTAGTAATACCATGTGTTACTATGGCAAATACCAGGGTGGTAACTCTTCTGATCAATAGTCTAGAACGAGTCTAACATGTCCCCTGTTAAGCACACTTTACCCCACTTTTATCGCACTTTTATCCCACTTTTAGCGCACCTTTAGCGCACTGTTACCCCACCCCTTACTCTCAGCGTGCTATTAGAAGGGTATCTGTACAAGAGAAGTCACAACACTTTTAAAACCTGGAAACGGAGGTATTTCATGATCAAAGAGAATCAACTGCACTGTCAGAAAAGGAGTAAAGGCAGTAAGGTTAGTTATATTTCACATTATAGATTTCACAAATAAAATATGAACAACCGATTCATTTCTCAACTTATAACTCCAACGGCAGCGCACAGAAGGCAAGCTGTAACCACTTTGTACAACACTCACAAAGTTACAGCCCAATCACTTTTACTAATGTAAATACATTTGCTCACAGATAGCGGATAACTTACTGTGTACTTATGATGAGTCTTTAGTCTCTGTGAGCAGTACATTGTACTATCATGCATGAAATCGTAACTTGTACAATGTACGATGTACATGGAAGTTATCAATAATTTAATAATCATTTTAACTCTTAAACACACTGTTAAAGCGACTTGATATTACCGGGTTCCTATTTTATTTGGTGTTTAACCGATAAAGTTAGCGGCTTATCATTATATAAACGACACTACATATCATAGTTATGATATATAATTAGGTAGATTTCTGTGTGGTCTCCAGTCCGACTCAGTTTCATACACCGTACTCTGTTTAATACACAGCCTCAAACTGCAACACCCAGGCCACTGTTATAGTTCAAACACTGACAACATGAGACTACATCCTCTTGCAGCCAGCAATATGTGCTCGCTTATTATGGAGGTGTTAGCAAGTAGCACTCGTTTGCGAAAACGTTTAGAGTAAATATTATAATGGGTATATTTCATCACAGTACAAGACACGTCTTGAAATATACATTATACATAATGTTATAATATTATGCTCATAAAATTACAAACTTTCAAACGTTCTTAGAGTGTAAGTACTGAGTATTTATAATCGCTGTGTGGATTGTGGTCCAGGATTACATAAAGTATTCTCTTTCTTATTCAATTATGTTAATTAAGAAGAGTTCTTCACATCACCTTGCAAATCATTACCCGCTCTATAAGGGTAGCCTTGACAACACCGCCACATTACAGAAAATAATATTTTCCATAATCTGCAATAAAATAATTATGTTTGTTCAATACCGGGGTATCATAGATACTCGGTGTTGAATTACATCGTCCTGTTTTTCTTCTTGACATTTGTTATCTCTCTCTCAGGAAGAAGACAACAAGATCATATCAGAAGACTTGAGGATATCTCAAGTTAAATCAACAGAGGAGCAAGATAGGAGATATTGTTTCGAGCTTATCATGCCTACCAAGTACGTTTTTATTGTTTTTATCGGTGTACAAATTTGGTTCTCCAAAGCTTAATTTAATTTCGATACCCCTTAAGCAACGTTGTGAAATGAATAAAACATAAATCTGTATTCTAACACCTATCTCAATGACACGCAGCGCATGTAGATTGTAGAATAAGTCATACTTTAGGAACTTGAAACTTAAGCTATCACCGATGTTCAGTGCACTGTGTATGGGGGATCAAATTTCCGAACAGGTGGTCACATAATGATAGTGCAAGTATGTTTACATTTTTGCACTCTTTTACGCTAATGTTTACGATGGTAACGCATCTGTTCAACCCTTATATGGGCACCCTATAAATTAGTTGTGAACGGTAATTCTTGCAGTTTGCCACTTCCACTCTTCTTCCGGTATAGCACCTGTTTGTAATTTAACCCCTTCGTATCTGCTCTTTTCCTGTGGTTAATTGTGCCAGAATTTCCTGTTCGATATTATCTCCTATTTTATCTAACGTAGATCTCGTTTCAGGAAGATATTCCTTCAGGCTGATTCCCAGAAAGTTAAAGAAGCGTGGATCAAAAGTTTACAGGTGCGATACTCACATTTTTTGTTGAATTTAAAGCCTCAATTTTTCTAAAACATCATCAATTATAATTCGGTAAGACAAGTAAGAAATTTACAACATACTCCTGTTAGTTTACATCAGAAAATTCAAAATTAGTACAACTGAATTCTGAAAAGGAAATGAAATCTAATCTGTGTATATTTCCAGTGCGGTATCGAAGCAGCTATACACAACACTACTTCCACTAATGAAGTCTCTGCCGAGGTAAGAGTAGTCTGTCCAGTGCGTAATCTGAGAGCATGACTTCGCCATCATCGCTTATTAAGCTAATTGACTTTTGAGTAGAATCACTTAGGATGCCCAAATTGGTTTCCGCGTTTGCGAAAGTGGCAATGTCCATTATCTGAGTACGTTTGCGTCCGCGGCGAAACGTTTGGTAAGATGCAAGGAAGTTGGCCAACTATACCACAATGCGTTCACGTGACTTTACTTTGCTCAGCTTGTAGATCCGAATATCTTGTCGAGTCTGAGCTGGTCCCGCTATTCGATTTGAACTGCTGAAGAAGACTTAAATGTTTACAGTCTATGAGCACTACAAACTACTCTTAATAACAATCTCACTTACTCCAAATCTGCTTTTTATCGTCCTCACAAAGATTGCATCACACAAAGCAAAGCTGAGTGCAGACATGCACCCAGCAGCAGGGCCGTAGTAGTGAGTAACAGCTGAGAACAGGAATATTCCCCCGTAAAGTAGAAGTATAGTGAGGCTGAGAGGGAGGGGAACTACTATCCTGTCTTTTTCGGGCTTGTACATCATCGTTACGAGATCCAGCTCAGGTCAGACCATGCAGCTGTAGTGTGAAATAAAGGTTTATTAATTCTTACTAAAAGTGACGACAGTTGAGCAGTGAACTAAAAAGGACATGATGTCATGAATGGATTGATTCAAAATTACAAAAGAAAGCGGCTGACGAAAAGTAAATGGTACCGTGTAGAATGGACCTTGTGTGGATTAGGTCGATATCAAATATCACCGCTGGACCGTGGATGCGTTACTTGATGTCATGTTACTAAAAATAGTAACGTCCCCGAATATTCTCCGTGGGTATTGCAGGAATTTGTGAGATGGCTGCTGTCCGGCGTGACACTCTTCGAGAACATAATTTATAGCGTTCATTAACGGGACCGCGTGATAGTTTACCAGGGTTGCAGTGGCTGGAACCTATCACTCATTAGCTGGCAGGTTAAATAAACATCGCAGGAACACTTTGTAATGGTCTTGAAATAGACCACCACGAAAGAACTTTCTCAGCTCCAAATGAATTAGAGTTAAATTTAGAACGTAGAACGGTATCCATGTACCATGAAGTCTACGTGATTTTGTTTATTTGATCTAATACACCTAGTCTAATGCAATAACTTAAAAATAGAATCGAACATCTAGCTGTGCCTCAGTGCCTGTTCACCGTTATTATTCAGAAACAATAGCGACGTATGATAATATTAAGATCGGTTACAGGACCCTAATGACGACATTTGTTTCAGAAATCTAATGGAATTCCGGACGAAAACATGAAGTCTGGTAACAGTCCTGAGATTTTACAGTGAGTTTATGGTTTCTGTCTCCATTTTTAACTTTAGATAATTGTTTTGATGTGAAACATTTTTATACCATACTTTTGGAACTTTGCCAAATTTATAGTTGTAGTGTGAATTTGATAGTTGCATTGGAGCTTCTCATAGAATTACATGTAACGCCGAAAGGATAAAGGTGTTACCACGATACGAAAAGTGGGGTGGATTTTATTCAAAATTCAAATAGTAAAATTATGGAATAGATTATTTTTCATTCTGTTTCCCAACTATGAATTAAATATTATCGATCAAAGTAAGACGATTAGTTAACGCTTTGACATTACGAAGTTCGGCAAAAGCAATACTTGTAGTGCATCTACATTCCATAATAACTTAACGCTGTCAACAACATGGTTCCAGAACTTTCCAAGCTTGTTAAATACATCTATAATTCTAACTTTTGGCTCCAGCTGTTAATTGAAATTCCATTCTTGATCAGGCTATTGAGTGACATTAAGACGATGCCGGGAAATGAAACATGTGTGGACTGTGCCAGCAGGGAACCCGTATGGGCTAGCATCAATCTCGGTTAGTCTCGTGAAAATATTGCGTTAATTACTAAATCAATAACTAATTAATTACTCAGAAAACACATTCCCAACCAACTTTACGACAGGCTTCGAGCATTCATTGTAAAAATGGAACCTTAAGCTCTTCGGATTCAAGATGAAACATAATAGTGTCAAAATGTTCTTTATCCAGCTCACTGAGTGGTTTATAAAATAATTCTCTCTGACAGGAGTTACGTTGTGTATTGCGTGTTCTGGTATACATCGCAACTTGGGAGTGCACATTAGTAAAGTCCGATCAATAGAACTCGACATATGGGAACATGAACAATGCTTGGTGAGTACACCTAATTTATCTCACCTTTCTTACGCAATTGATTGTAGAGAGTATAATATGGTCACGATTTTGTGCGCTATTACTATGTCTTCATCGAGAGACTTAGGTTACAATTTCACATGGACATTTAGCTTGGAGCTACACTTCATTTTACTTGAGCTTTGAAACATAGTGATAGGAAACATAGATTACTAAGGAAATGATTAACTGAAATACCACGACAACGAGTTAACTAAACAGCGAAATCTGATTTTATTTGAACAGTTTAGATCTTTCTTACTTTTCCATCTTCCTGTACTTGCTCAGGACACACTCCCGGTTTCGTTTTTGGTTTGATTATTTGTCCAGGAAACAATTAAATCCAACAGGTAAAAGTGAACAAAACAAAAGATAAAAACCGCATGATTACTTGCGAATGGAAAATTACGTCATATCGTGTTTTATGTCATATTATTGCACAATGCACATCCGTCTTATCAAGTCTAGACAGTGCAGTGAATATCAAGTCTATTCGCTGTTCTATTGAGATGGTTAACAATTCATTTATATTTATCACCACGAAAAATGCATTAATTGCGAAAGTTCAGTTATACCTCTATTTAGAAATAGCCACTAATAATCCACTCATGAAGCTTAAGTAAAAGAACAGGCGAAAAATATAATTCGATCAAGCTGGGATAAAAATTTTGGGCTGAGAAAGTCTTATGAAATCTGGGTTGCATTATACATCCATAGTTATGCGTAAAGTGATAATTCGTCTCATTGTATATCTGATCTTTAATCGGGTGGATGTCTCATTTCTCTGGATGTCTCATTTCTCTGATGTACTAATTTTCTTATCGAAATCCACATGAACACATATATTAATGGGGCGATTCAAGACCAGGCTTTAGTGATGAAGTTACTCCGCTGAACACCCTGAACGTAAGAACTGTTGCCGGGGACCGCTGAAGGGACCGCTGAGTGTACTGCTGTGTTACCCACGCTATCTGGTGTCTCCATCATGGGGTGGACTGCTGTCGGTCTCCGCTCGTCTCTGAAACTCGGTCTGTATCTGCCGGGGTTTTATTATTTTAAAGGGTCTGTATCTGCCGGGGTTTTATTATTTTAAAGGGTTCTACTGATATTTTTATGAGGGGGATAACCATCATTGCTAACGAGTCGTACTCATTAAATATATCATCAATTATCAAATGTATCATCAATTATCGGTACATGCCCGCCCGGATCATGGAAAACTGTGGAAAATGAACGAACCTCAGCACCCTTACATAGATACCACAGCAACCATACTGACTGCTGTACTTAAGGAGGGTCCGTGTACTGTGTTGTGTTTCCGAGTTAAGGTGGAATCCAAGGATACCGTACACCTGGCGGAGAAGGGATTTACAAACATGTACAAATAAGCATTCATAGTTGGCTGGACTGTTAGAGTCTCATTCCAAAAATAAGGTAGGTCTTAATCTTATGCACCAAATACCATACGGCAGCAGTCGTCCATTTGCTGTTGATATAAAGATAAATTTGAACACATTGAACACGTGGTATGACTCTGTAGAGCGTACCCAAAGAAGATAAGTGAGGAATATCCAGAGTGCCACGACCAGGTGGAGCACACTCCCCGCCAGTACCGCATCACCTCCGAACAAAGCCAACACGAACCCCAGGATAGCCATGCCCATCGGGATACCGAAATAAATACACTTGCTAGCACCGAACAGGGTGAACATAGCAGAGCTGTCTTCGTTTAAGCTGGGGAGTAACATGAACATGATGTCAATTATTTGCCATGGATTCACCTATAAAGTCTTAGAGGTTGAATCGTTATTGGAACTTACCAGAATAAGTTCGTCTTGGTCTACAGTCGGTAACGTTTTTCAGAGTTCAGACGATTTTTGTAAATTCTGATTTTCAAACCTTAGTCGAAGCCTGATCTGACGTAATGCCATTTAATCTGTTCAAGTAAGTCGAATTTAACTTAGGAAATTTAAACGAAACAATAAAATCGTATGACTAATTGGAACGGTGGCAAAACCCGGCGGTACTGCAATTATGTTAACAAAATTGAAAGCATCAAATTTCAACTCAGTCACGTCATGGCCAAAACAAATTGAGGAGTAAAATTTGATATACATAGAAAAACTCTGGAAACAATGAACATTTGCACTTCATTAGTTTTTCCAGGTCACGCCCCATAATTTGTAAAGCCTAAAACTTAAAATGTAGCGACAATTTATATACGCCTACACTGTTATAGTACTAAAAGTAGTGGTTAAACGAGTAAAAGTAATTTTACCTGTAAATCTGGTGGGAGACTTTTATAGTCTGCTCAACGCTACTTTGCCACTTGTCCCTCCCCATAATATCATGCATACCATTGTCCTGAAAAAACACAATGTCAATAAACTGATAGTCTGACGCTAATTAGTGGTCAATTAGCGCCAATTAGCGGCCAATTAGCGGTCGGTTAACTCAAAATCATACCTGAAGTGAAGGATCTCTGTACTGACAGAGTTAAAATTCTTTAAATACTTTTAATTTCGCTGTACATATCAAATATCGATTTATCCTTGACTTTCCAATACGTCTTCTGAGACTGACAGTTTAATTTTGACGATTAAACTGTCCGTAATTCGGAAAATATGGCTGAAAATTAGACGAATTTTTCATATTAATATATTTTACATTACCTTTATGAAGATAGTTTTAGCAGATCTCTCGAAAAATGTATGAAAATCACCCATGTAATGTTAAATTGATATTCCGATGGGCAAACGAAAGTTTGACGAAAGAAATACACCAAATTGCATACTACGGTGGCTTGATATGGAACATTATGCGTGGTGAGTAGCTCTTGTCGATCTCTCTCCCTCTCTCTCTCTCCCTCCCTCTCTCTCCCTCTCCAGCGTTTGATTAAAACTTCTTGTCATACCTAAATTATATGACTTCGTGGGAATCTAATCATTAAATTTAGGGAAGGAGCTAATATATGATCGAGTACTGGTCACCTGATAAAAACTCTTCGGTTCGCCATCCCAACTTAATAAGTTCTGGACCCATCTATGCTCGTCATAGCCTCAAAATCAGTGCTGTCTAGCCGATAAAATCTAATGGTTCTTCGGGTCTCGGGGTCAGAAATCATGTCATGCGAGTTACTGAGCGTAGAATTAACGATTAGGCAGTATACGGTTAACCTTGAAGCTCAAAACTGCTGTCATTCTGAGCGTAGAAGTTCCTATATCAGTCAACACCGATCATTGCAATTACTTTCAGTGCTCGGTTGTAATGACCAAAGAGGGCATTAATTTTAAATATTAAAACCTGGTTCTTTAAATGGTTGCTTAATACCTCAAATATCATTGCTAAACTTCATAAATGACGTGATTAATGTTGGCAAAGGAGTCGTAGAGTGTCAATCCTTTAGGCTGTGTGACCCATTAGGAGTAATAAATGCTAAGTTGAGATCTAAAATTCTAGATCCAGAAGAGGGGATTCCCTATACAAAAGTGTAGTGAACCCCCGGCCCCCCCCCCCCCCCCCCCCCCCGTGGCTAAATTACAAAAAGTGACGAGGAATCTGATTAAGGCGGAAAAAGTGGCTAGGTGGAACGAGCATATTTACAGCCGGTCTTGTCTTGATGGACACTGATATTTATAATACTCACGTCTGACGAACAGATCAAAACCTTAAAAAAGAAAAACATTTAACAATTTACTGAGTTCTAAAACCTATCTTGAATACCCACCAACCCAAGAATACTACGTGATAAGTAATAA
Organism: Bolinopsis microptera; assembly: GCF_026151205.1. Classification (NCBI taxonomy): domain Eukaryota; kingdom Metazoa; phylum Ctenophora; class Tentaculata; order Lobata; family Bolinopsidae; genus Bolinopsis; species Bolinopsis microptera. The sequence continues at coordinate 4,178,971 of NC_087074.1, forward strand.
TAGAACGTGAGACTTCACGACGTCTGCTTATCTCCCAATTCCAAATTTTAATTGTTCAAAAATAAAACTTTAGTCATTGACATTCTAATCTGCTCTGCTGAAATTTGTATGAGAGTGAATTGTGTTATCGATGCGCTGCATAGGATAGGTGTTATAGATAAAAGCAAATGTATTTAAATAACAAACCTCCAAGTAACCATTGCATTAAATCAACGTAAACAGTGAGGACTGAGGGTGAAGCGAACACACATGTATAAAGATTAAAGATCAGCTAAACTTCTACGCGCTAAAATGAGCTCCTCTGCCCTCGTGACAGTTGATTATTTAGACCCAGGCTCAAATGATTTGGTTCGGAGATCAAAGGTTGTCTATAACTGCGTCTCAGTTTAAATGTGTCTCAAATTCCAGTTTTACTGGACACTCAAAGCTGTGTGTGACATGATTTATACTGTGAATATACGTATGACGTGAATATTTGCGTAACATAAAAATTCTTTGTTCCAAATCAAGGTCATGTCAATATCATTTGATTTATCAGTCAGTGTAAATTGTAGAATCAAACATTCTATTGTTTCCACAGTCCGCATATTGCAACAAATAAAAAGAATCAACATACATTTTATTATTGGACATGCTTCAAAGTTGAAATACCCAAAATAAATATAAAATAGCTTAAAATGATAGCCAGATTCTTACTTACCCATCGTAAAAAAGGTTGGAGTCCTCCTGAGCTGAGATACGTCGATTAACAGAAAGTTACACTAATTTCTGTCAATTTTAGATTTAAAGTTTTAAGTACCGTTACACAAATAAGGGATAAACTACCAATTGACAATACCAAGCTTCTTATGTATTATGTAGGACCACTACCGAATAAAATATTAAATTGATATATTCAGTACGAGTGTGGCTGTAGAGCTCATAAAATCAAAATAAGCCGAGAATTTGTCGCCTTTCCATATGTACTGAACTATCAAAAAGCAGAAAAAGAGTGACTGAAAGAAATGTAAAGAATGCTATAAGTGGACAGTGAAAAGGCAAGCAGCCCATTCAGATTTCAGCTGTCAGTAGTCGATATCGCTAAAAGTTCGCTCCATCTTCGGTGCTATTTCTTAATTGCTAGCTCGCTTCGTGACAAGACAGAAAGGAATTGAAAGATTGGAAATCGAAGTCAGATGTGGGTCGTAAACAGTGTACTTTAAGGGGGCCGGGGGGGGGGGGGGGGGGTCTTCATCAAAACTTTAACGGCAAAAATTAGTAACTAAGCCAGAACACAGAAATCTGCAAATGATTTAAGCTAGTCTTGATCGAAAACAATGCGCTGACGTCATGCAGTTTAACAGCATCTCCCAGGCTTTATGTGATCGGCTAAGTCAATGGGTTTAAGATCGAGATTGAAGATTACTTGGGATCGTATTACTCCACCAGCGTTCTCGTTCATGTCGCCGCCACCCACGCTGCAGCGGGTGAATATTTGATTTAATTGTACGACCTCGTTGGGATGTTATGATTCAAAACAAAAAGCTGTTCAGCCAATCAGACCAGCTCATTTAATTTAAGCTACAGTTATAACCCGACCGGGTAAAATAGAAAACCCCTATCTTTCTGCAGATTCGCAGAATTTTCAACATGAAATGTTTTGTTGCTCTGCCTACGCTGAAGTGGTAAGCAGTAGTGTAACTATGGTGACTAGTAATGTAACTACAGTAAGTTGCAAAATAGCAAACGTGTTGTCAAAAGCAGATAAAGACATTGCTTCTCCCCCAGTAAAATGGTAAAATAGTGGCTAACTTGGCGTGTTGTAAAAGGCAGATAAAGACATTGCTTCTCCCCCAGTAAAATGGTAAAATAGTGGCAAACTTGGCGTGTTGTAAAAAGCAGATAAAGACATTGCTTCTCCCCCAGTAAAATGGTAAAATAGTGGCTAACTTGGCGTGTTGTAAAAGGCAGATAAAGACATTGCTTCTCCCCCCGTAAAATGGTAAAATGGTCAAATGGCTGATCCCGCAGGTATTTGGTGGAGTGGTTGAGAGGCTTGCTACGAGATCTTATAATTGCTCTTGGGTTTTAGGGTTTAGTCTCAACCATTTACGGGATAATTGCAGAAATAATGCTTTGCAAAGATAACTTTTAACTACCTACATGACTAACTTCAAAAAGCGTATGAGAGCGGTGTATTTTTGGTGATATAGGGGGGTAAGATAACGCCAGGACTCAAGCTGTGATGGGATAAGGATTCACAGGGGGGGGGGGAGCTAGCTGTTTAGGCAGTTTATTGGACTTGAATTAGTGAGATCTGAGATGGTGACTTAATGAGGACAGGCCTTGGTAACGTTGGGAGAGTTTGGTGAATTTCAAACAGAGCTACGACATTGTAGGCGACATAGTGAGGATATTGAGTGGAGTTGAGTGGAGTTGAGGGCGGTTCAGGGGAGCAAGGGCTGATGAAAAGGTAATAGATATCTCAATGAGCAGTTATTGGAGTACACTCGGAGCTAAATTCCTTCAGTGGGTGTCATGAATCTTGTTTGACTATCAATAACAACTCTAACTACGGTTTGATTATGATTATTATGATTATTTTGCAATCCTCGTGATATTTGTGAGCTGTAGCCTCAATTGTTTGCTAATGAAAAATTGAATAATTATGTCTTTAAACCGATTGTACACATATCCACTGTATAGTGTATAGCGCATAACACATTTTAAGGCCACAGGGGGGGGGGGGGGGGTCCGAGGTCGACAAAATATTTTTTGCCAGTTGGCAGACCACGTACTACCTGATGCTCGCGCATCCGACAGAAATTTTCTGTCGGACTATATAAGTGAGGTTTAAATATCATGTAACAAAGTATTTGAATACGTCTTTTCTCTAGATGATAGTTTTAATTAGAAAATATTATGTCGTGTCCCGAATCAGTGAATCATTTGTAAGGCCAGTAGTCAGTACCTAGGCTATGGCAGTACGAACTTTACAACGTAAATGGTAAAATATTGTTATGGTGTTTTTGTTTGTGTTCAGATAGTACTGAATATTACTTAAATTTAAATACAATTTACAACAAACTGCGATATTTCAAACAAATAACTTAAGTTGTAAAAACACAACAGCACTTTTATGAGGCACAAGCAGTCTTATATGGTTGATATATTTAATATCAATATACTATGTTAAAGTTTTGGGAGTTTTAAAAATAAAGTTAAAAAATAAAAATAAAGTTAAATATGCAAAGTTTGGTTAAAGTTTGATTTCTAACATCTAAGTTATACAGTTATTTTTTTTTAACTCAAAGGTATTCAGCAACGAAATTATGTAATCTACCGGTTTTAAAATAGAGTACTTAGCGTAGGAGGGTTCAAGCTGTCGCGACGATAAGACACCATGATTCTTGTTTTTTATTTCCGACATATTTCTTGCGTTTTGACTTTTGTGACAAGTTGGCTGCAGATTTACTTCCCATTCCAGCGTTAAACCAGAAGGGACTGAATGAAGTCACTATTTATATTGTTAAATGGGTGTGTGTGCGCGTGTGTGCGTGCACTGTGCACCTCTAACTCACGAAGGTTTAAAACATTTCTTTGAATATGCGATATTTTGGTAGCAATTAAATGAGTTTTATGCGATATGAAGCCCTTGACATGACTATATTTAACCAAAACTGGTGGGTTTGGGATGGTTGTGCAATCATTGTGCAATAGCCTGAAATTGCGTGGATGCTAAGGTTAGTGCGTACGTGCATGCAGTGCGTACGTGCACGCAGTGCGCCTCTCACACGTGCCAGCTGGCAAAATCAACTATAGCTAATAATAATGTCCCTGTCAAAAACGTATACACTATTCTTATTACTTACCACACGTTTTGAAGCTATATCGCCGATAGAGTGAAAGTGGTCCTTCTCCTTCCCTCTAATAGTTCTGAGATTCCGCAACAGTTGATGTTTCTTTCTGGTTTAAAAGTTAAACTAACTTTCTTACGCTATTAAAAACGATTAAAGTATATCTTAAATAGAAATACGATGACAGAATGTCCGATGTCGTCTTATAATGAGTTTCTTTTCGTCTAAAATTCAGATATCAATCATCTGGACAAAAGAAATTAATCGGAGTGTTTGTGGCAAGACCTCTACAGGGTTACGCTAAAGCAAAACAGATATTTAATCATAAGTTATCATAGCTCTAAGTGGGTAACTCTTTGAAGTCTGGTCATGTGACACACATTTTATCATACATCGAGTATTGAATCTTTATCGTAGATATAACAAGTTTGTAGCCTATTTCTAACAAAGATGCTTAAAGATCACTCACAAATCCGAGGTTGTTAAGCACTTCTGACGCATTTTTGACAAATTTTGTAATTTTAGGTGATTCTAAAAAGAGAGTTTCTGGTGGCCAACGATTAGTTCTAATGGTTTCTAAATTCTGATGGTTTTCAGGGATATTCTTGATTCAAAAAAGAAATTTGGGTTAAGAATGCAGAATTTTAAAAATGGTCTTCAAGCACATTTGTCAGAAAACGGCAGATTTACGATGACCAACTTGTTAGTTTACCTACAAATGGAATTTGTCAAAATATTCACGTTAAAGCCCTTGTTATGACGATATTTAACCAAAAGCAATTTACCATCCATGACTTCGGGATGGTTGTGGAATCACTGCGTAAAAGTTAAAATAAAACCAGTTGCTGAGTTGCTGGCGACCTGGTAAACTTAAATAGGATCCAGCGTGATCGCCGGCAACATTTGCTATTCAAAACAGAAGGCTGTTGCCTGTTGTCTGTACATTAATGCACCCCATTATTTAAATATTTGATGATTTAACGACAGTTAAATGTACATACGTTATAAGGCACCGGCCATTGTAAGGACGTATAATGATATTAATGCAGGTGAATTATGTATATTTTGTCAGGGATGTATAATTGGAGGAGGATTGTATCCTTATATTTCTAAGAGACTATAATATAAGTTATTTAACTTATAATATAAGTTATAAAGATTATGTAATCTATATTATAAAGATGAGAGGGTTGTTACAGTGGTATGGGTATCTGCTAAACCCCACTTATATCGACTAGCGGACTGCCTAACTAACAACCAACTAGTAGTACTACCACTGTAGCTGCAAACGTTACCACTGACGCACTGTTTGAAAATGAGCTGAGCATGGTGTATACGATATATATGTTGCACAACACAGTTCATTAATGAATGTACGCTCGCAGATAAACCGCCCGACTGCATGGTAGTCAATATCAATCACTCCAAAATATCCAAACACGTCTCTGAAACCAAACGTTTCAATATCATGATCAGGAGATATGCGCGCTAAGACCAAGAGCAAGATCTGCAATTTGCAAATTATCGGCTGATCAAAAAGTCTGTGATATCTGCGTGACTGGACGGCCACAATAATACTGAAACGGTCACCGGAATTGGGAGGTTTCCTGCTGCTCAGTGCCCCCCGCAAAGAACTGGGTCTCGCTGTGCACTGCAGCTAATATCATTACAAAATGGATCTATCGATATTTTAAGGTTTATGATAGCGAGAGACCAGTTCGGTAAGCAGTGCAGCTGTCCGTCACCATCATGTACATGTAGATTGTAGAGCGTGTTTTTTCATCATATTATCGGCCGACTCTCTCGGAATCCCCATTTTCACGCTGCAGACTCTTAATTGGGCTATATTAATGGTCTTGCTCTCCCTCTCTCACGGACTCTTTCTTGATATCGGACTATTTGTTTTGATTAATTTGGTTTTGTGTGCCGTGCTAGTGGATGTTTTTAGCAACTCAGCTCCAGTAATAATACAATCAATCCCCGTTATTGACACGTCTTGTCCTGTACCATATAATAGTCTCTGTACCAATAGTATATACTCTCAATACTACTATATACTATTACTATAATACTATAGTGTCTGAACACTTTGAGCACCTTGTTCGCACTATCTGAGATTGTAGGGAACAATAAATAAATGCACTTAAATATTCGTAAGAGAGGATCGAGCAGAACAAAATTTGCAAACAACAGAACAACTTGTACAATTTTTTGGATAAAATCCGTCAAATAAACATTTGACTTACCAAAATCGATACCTTCTAACTGAAAGTCAGAAATATATTATATTGTATTCTTTCAATTCGACTGACTGTTTACTTCGATTTTGACATGCCAGATTTTGGATTACAATGATTAAAATAGTGTAAAATCAAGAAAATGCAAGACAATAAAAGTGATATAGACATATTTGTCGATTAATGCGTCAAGTACAGGGTGGCCCATAAGTGACTACCCACACGCAACCTCTTAATAACTCACGTAATTCGTCTCCAAATTGCACCAAAATTTCAGAGATTATAGATATGGGTCAAACTTAGATTTCCTGAAAGTTTCGTAAGCCACGCCCAATTACAGTGGGCGTGGCGTGACACTCCCTCTTTTTCACTATTGTCTTTATAAAATGAGAACGCTTTAAGCTAAGAACTCAAAATTTTTTGCACACATTTGGCTTGATAATTGAAAACTTTTCCCAAAGTTTCAAGTTCATTGGTTAAAATATGGCTGTAGTTTCATACCCAGTGACAAAAGATTGTCTTTCAGCTGATGTTACGACTCGGAAACTCAAAGGTCAATGCGATCTACGAGCATTCAATAGTTGAACCCTACAGAAAACCCGGCGTATCTTCCAAGTAAGTGACACTTTAGCCCCTTTCGTAAGTACAATCTTTTAGTTTTACCTTTATCATAAGGTTTTAACTTTTGTTAATCATAAATATTTGGTGAATTTTACTTCTTAAGGCTAGGAGGTAAAAGTGTTAAGAGTTAAGGGGGGGGCTCATGTTTTTTTGTCCGTTTTTGTCCGTTTGGCAGCTATATTTTCAAAACGGACAAAAAATAAAGCGGACAAAAACGGACAAAAACGGACAAAAACGGACAAAAAATAACAAAAATTGAAATAACATTTAGATGCTTCCTCCTCCTCCTCCTCCTCCTCCTCCTCCTCCTCCTCCTCCTCCTCCTCCTCCTCCTCCTCCTCCTCCTCCTCCTCCTCCTCCTCCTCCTCCTCCTCCTCCTCCTCCTCCTCCTCCTCCTCCTCTTCCACCTTCTCCTCCTCCTCCTCCTCAGCCATCCTCCTCAGCCATCCTCCTCAGTCCTCCTCAGTCCTCCTCCTCTGCAGTCCTCATCATCCTCCTCAGTCCTCCTCCTCCTGGGTCCTCCTCCTCCTCTTCATCCTCCTCCTCTTCCTCCTCAGTCCTCAGTCCTTCTCCTCAGTCCTCCTCCTCATCCTTTTCGTCAGTACTCCTCCTCCTCAGTCCTCCCCCAGTCCCCCTCCTCCTCCTATTCAGTCCTCCTCCTCCTCCTCCTCAGTTCTCCTCCTTCTCATTCCTCCTTCTGAGTCCTCCTCCTCCTCTTTCTCCTGAGTCCTCCTCCTGGGTCCTCTTTCTCCTCCTCCTTCTCAGTCCTCCTCCTCATCCCTCTCAGTCATCCTCCTCAGTCATCCTCCTCAGCCATCCTCTTCAGCGATCCTCTTCAGCGATCCTCCTCAGTACTCCTCAGTCCTCCTCCTTCTCAGTCCTCCTCAGTCCTCCTCCTCAGTCATCCTTCTCCTCCTCCTCCTCCAGGGGGGATCCTGTTTTTTATCCGTTTTTTCCGTTCGGAACCCTATATTATCAAAACGGACAAAAAATAGAGCGGACAAAAACGGACAAAAAATAACAAAAATGGAAATAATATTTAGATGCTTCCTCCTCCTCCTCAGTCTTCCTCAGTCATCCTCCTCCTCCTCCTGAGTCCTCCTCCTGGGTCCTCCTCCTGAGACCTCCTCCTCTTGGGTCCACCTCCTCTTCATCCTCCTCCTCTTCCTCTTCAGTCCTCAGTTCTCCTCCTCAGCTCAGTCCTCCTTCTCAGTCCTCCTCCTCATCCTTTTCCTCAGTCCTCCTCCTCAGTCCTGCCCAGTCCCCCTCCTCCTCCTATTCACTCCTCCTCCTCCTCCTCCTCCTCCTCAGTCCTCCTCCTCCTCAGTCCTCCTCCTCCTCCTCAGTCACCCTCCTCCTCATCCTCATCCTCCTCATCAGTCCTCCTTCGCCTTCTCAGTCCTCCTCTTCAGTCCTCCTCCTCCTTTTCCTGGTTCCTCCTCCTCAGTCCGCATTCTCCTCCTCAGTCCTTCTCAGTCCTTTCCCCAGTCACCCTCCTCCTCATCCTCCTCATCAGTCCTCCTTCTCCTTAGTCCTCCTCCTCAGTCCTCCTCCTCCTCCTCCTGGGTTCTCCTCCTGGATCCCTCTCCTCCTCCTCAGTCCTTCTCCTCCTCCTCAGTTATCCTCCTCCTCCTCCTTCTCCTCCTGGGTCCTCCTCCTTCTGCTCACCAGTCCTCCTCCTCAGTCCTTCTCATCCTCTTCATCCACTTACTTCTCCTCCTCATCAGTCCTCATCAGTCCTCCTCCTCCCAAGTCATCTTCCTCCTCCTGGGGCCTTTTCCTGTGTCCTCCTCCTCCTGGGTCCTCCTCCTCAGTCCTCCTCCTCTTCCTTCTCCTCAGTCCTTCTCCTCCTCATCTCAGTCCTTCTCCTCTTCCTCCTCCTCAGTCTTCCTCCTCCTCAATCCTTTCCCCAGTCACCCTCACCCTCCTCCTCATCCTCATCCTCCTCATCAGTCCTCCTTCTCCTTCTCAGTCCTCCTTCTCAGTCCTCCTCCTCCTCTTCTTCCTGGTTCCTCCTCCTGGGTCCTCCTGATCCTCCTCAGTCTTCTTCCTCCTTCTACTCCTCAGTCCTCCTCCTGCTCAATCCTCCTCTTCCTCCTAAGTCCTCCCCTCCTCAGTCCTCCTAAGTCCTCCCCTTCTCAGTCCTCCTCCTCATCAGTCCTCTTCACCAGTCCTCCTCCTCAGTCCTCCTTATCCTCATCCTTTATCTCCTTTCTCCTCCTCATCCTCCTCATACACCTCCTTCTCCTCATCAGTCCTCCTCCTCACTCCTCAGTCCTTCTCCTCCTCCTCCTCCTCCTCGTCCTTAGTCCTCTTTATCAGTCCTCATCAGTCCTCATCGGTCCTCATCGGTCCTCCTCCTCCCCAGTCCTCCTCATGGGGCCTTTTCCTGGGTCCTCCTTCTCTTGGGTCCTCCTCCTCTTGAGTCCTTCTTCTCCTCCTCCTATTCATTCCTCCTCCTCAGTTCTCCTTCTCAGTCTCACTCCTCCTCAGCCCCCCTCCTCTCCCTCCTCAGTCCCCCTCCTCAGTCCCCCCTCCTCCTTTTCCTCTCTTTCATCTCTCAATAATTTGTTCAATTTATAATTATTGTTGGTGTTATTGTTAACATAATTTATTGTTATATACTAAAATGTTTTTAAGCGCATTTGAGTCTGACTCAAAATGTGCTCAAGAATCTTTGTGTTTAACAAAGTTTTACTCTCCAGTAATAAAACATTTCATCCCTTTTTATGTTATTAAAAAATGTGTAGACTATTCTTTGTGCCTAATTGAAGATTAAAAGTTTGAGAAAGGACCATGGTCATTAACCGGGCTACCCATTTCTGCAGATAGCCTGTTTACTCTAGTAGCAGGGAATAGTTGAGTGTGCACTTCGATGTACACGATTTCTGACAACACAGGGTTGTTTGTTAGATCATTCTTAACCAAAATCGTTTAGGTACGCAATTTGTGTCGCTAGACATAACCCTACAGGGCAAATTTTCTAAATTACCCTCAGTCGCGTATACGGGATTTTTGTATTTCAGCTCCTAAAGGTCATAGAGACTTCAATTTTAGCTTAAAATTACCGCAATGGCCACATTTATATACAAGTTATGAAGCAACATAAGGTCTCCAGTGCTTCGTTTTATAGATATTGACAAAAAACTGTTTTTTATCTCAGCGAACCAAAAATGGCACTGAATTTTGATAACTTGAACTAGGAAGGTCGTAGAGACTTGAATTTTAGCTTAAAATGACCGCAAACATCATATTTATATACAACTTATAAAGCAATATAAGCCCTTTAATGCTTATTTGTTGAGATATTGACAAAAATCAGTCATTTTGGCTACATGTGTGAGGAAAAATACCAAATTGGGCAACTACTTCGGTCTTTTTTTTGACAAGTTTTGTGCTCAAGTTATTAAAATGTGCTTTGCAGTTGTAGATCGGATGTTTTCTTCCAATATGGGTTTCGGTATAAATCCGGAAGCACCCGGTTCATGGGTGATAGGGGTTAAAAACCCTGAAATGTCAGGCGATGGGCGAGACAATTGTCTGAATTTGGTTATAAAATCACTCTTTGCTAGGGTTTGCTTTTTTCCGCTACATCGATCCGCTTTCTAACTACTGATCATCCCCCTCTACATCATTGATCATTCTCTTTTAGATACATGATTTCTATAAGTTCTTGAAGGTACATCCGGCATGATGTAAAGTCTATATCAAAGCATTTTAATGTGGTCTTAACAAGTTGCAAGATATTTAAGTTCACTAATAAAACAGAGATTGTAGGATGTCCTTCTTTTACATATTGAGTAATTTTGGCTACACATGTGAGGAAATATACCAAATTGGTTTACCAAACAAAGATTGTAGGTTATCTATTATTCTTTACGTGATTATTGATGAAACTTCATAGTCAAACCTGTATTATTTTTAATATTTAATATTTATTCACACTTTCCATAAGACTATTATTGGGAGTCATTTTTGTGGTTACAATTCGATTAAATCAGCATTTCCAAGCAAAAAACTGTCCCAAATTTCTCTTCCGAATATGGTCCGCTAGTTCGAAATTGTAGCGCTTATAAACGTTATTGTTAGACATTACATTAGGATAATACTATTGAGACCAGATGTAGTGATCTATTTAGATAAAGCGAAGAAGGTGCATCTGAATGAGGAGAACTTTGCTGATCAAGAGAAAAGAATATGAAGAGATATCAGCAGCTGACAGAAGAGATAGAAGCCAACGGATGGGCTTGCAAGCTCCAGACAGTAGAATTTGGAGTTCGAGTCATTTACAACTGCAGCCTCCAAACCTTTATGAACCACCTGAACGTAAACACTAAAGAGAACTGTCAACCCGAATAATTTGATGATAACTTAAGATGTACCTTTGAAAGTTAGTATTACCTTGGAAATAATTATTTTTAAAAACTACCGTTCAAAACTTATAGATCAAGTGATTGCCTACCCACAATTATATTACAACGTTGTGGGGTCAGTCGATATTGTTGCTACAAATCAGGAGCAAGCGTCTTGCAACAGGATACCATAAATCTGTATAAGTTTTAAGTAGTTTCATTCTACTTTTAATATTATTATTGGGTCGTTTACGTTTAAATTATATTTGGCCATTTTATAGCCTCCCCCTCAAAAATCCCACAATTACTCAATATGTAAAAGAAGGATATCCTACAATCTCTGTTTTATTAGTGAACTTGAATATCTTGCAACTTGTTAAGACCACATTAAAATGCTTTGATATAGATTTTACATCATGCCGGATGTACCTTCAAGAACTTATAGAAATCATGTATCTAAAAGAGAATGACCAATGATGTAGAGGGGGATGATCAGTAGTTAGAACGCGGATCGATGTAGCGGAAAAAAGCAAACCCTAGCAAAGAGTGATTTTATAACCAAATTCAGACAATTGTCTCGCCCATCGCCTGACATTTCAGGGTTTTTAACCCCTATCACCCATGAACCGGGTGCTTCCGGATCTATACCGAAACCCATATTGGAAGAAAACATCCGATCTACAACTGCAAAGCACATTTTAATAACTTGAGCACAAAAATTGTCAAAAAAAGACCAAAGTAGTTTTTAAAAAAATTTGTATTTATTTTTTAGAGAGGCTGGGCCTGGTTGGCCCACGAGAGAATAGCATAAGAATGCTTTGCCTACCCCTGGGGTATGGCAGTCCTGTGGGAGGATGCCAGTGGAATCAAGATGTGTAATCAAGGATGATGGTAAGTGTTGTGGGGTGTGTCAAAATACCAAAGTAGTTGCCCAATTTGGTATTTTTCCTCACACGTGTAGCCAAAATGACTGATTTTTGTCAATATCTCAACAAATAAGCATTAAAGGGCTTATATTGCTTTATAAGTTGTATATAAATATGATGTTTGCGGTCATTTTAAGCTAAAATTCAAGTCTCTACGACTTTCCTAGTCCAAGTTATCAAAATTCAGTGCCATTTTTGGTTCGCTGAGAAAAAAACCAGTTTTTTGTCAATATCTATAAAACGAAGCACTGGAGACCTTATGTTGCTTCATAACTTGTATATAAATGTGGCCATTGCGGTAATTTTAAGCTAAAATTCAAGTCTCTATGACCTTTAGGAGCTGAAATACAAAAATCCCGTATACGCGACTGAGGGTAATTTAGAAAATTTGCCCTGTAGGGTTATGTCTAGCGACACAAATTGCGTACCTAAACGATTTTGGTTAAGAATGATCTAACAAACAACCCTGTGTTGTCAGAAATCGTGTACATCGAAGTGCACACTCAACTATTCCCTGCTACTGGAGTAACAAATTGTGGAGAAAATTTAAATCAAAAGTTACAATTTTTGTCCGTTTTTGTCCGTTTTTGTCCGTTTTTGTCCGTTTGGCAGCTATATTTTCAAAACGGACAAAAATTAACGGACAAAAACGGACAAAAACGGACAAAAAATAACATGATCCCCCCCCCCCCGAGTTAAACTATTAATTTAATTGAAAGAAAGATATCTAAACCAGGACAAACACCCCATCAGTTTGACAGATAATGAGTTGTGGATACGAGCAAAGTACGACGACAAACTGTTTCTAGAAAACCGGGACTACGTTAAAGTGAGGTTGAAAAAGAGGCACCAAAGTGTTGCTGCTGGATCATATAAGGCCACGTCCATCAGGTTTGAGGATTTTTAAAGTGACCCAATCTCTTACGGAAAATGTCTCAAACTTTTTGTAATGGATACACAATTTAACAACTGTCGGCATTTTGGATTCACCAATCTGATTCCAAAATAAAGATTGTCAATTATAATAATAATATGTCTACCGGACTTATACAAAATATGTTCATAATAAGGGATCGTTCACAAATTACGTAGCCATCTTAAAAGTACGAAGGGGTATCTGAAATGGCCAAAATCTGGCTTACGTAACATGCGATCAATCCCATAACCCGTTAACATTAGATAAAGTGGGTGCTGCAACACACAATAAATTTCATAGCCATACAAGTAATAACGAAACTTAAAATTATCACAAAACTAATAAATAGATTTGCAGTTTTATAAATATTTTGGCGAGACTCATTACTTACCGAGCATGCTAGCGCGTTCCGTGATCTCGGGACCAGTCTCCGATAAAATTTATCCATGTCTCAAACCGCGGCTCTACCATATAACCACTTTCTAGGTTCTATTAACGTTTTGTTTAAACCGTCCGCTCCAACTCTGTCTCCTAAGCAACTCCAAGAGTCAAATATGAGATTAAAATATGGAAGGCAACTGAAAGTAAGTAGAAAATAATGCTTGATTCGTGTGAATACTACCTCTACTTTATCTCAATAAGTGTGTACAAGCGTCTGTACTATATTAATGACTTGATGTCACGTGGCCATATAAGTTCAGCTTGATGCCAGCTTAGAATTACTAGTGACACACTCCAGACAAGCTGGGTCTGGGGGTTTAGAGAATTAGGAAAGTTGCCAAGAATTATCAGTGCTGACTGCACTGGTTTTACTGTTAGAAGAGTTTGAATAAATATAGTGTCTAGGAACTAGGATAAATGACAGTTTATTATAATACTAGTGTAACCCGTGCCTACGGCCGGGACTTCACTACCGCAGTTGAAATGCAAAAGTATAAACCCGCCTATTATATTTGAAAACACGCATAACATTGTCGTATGAAAGTATGAAATCTCTCTACAGTCCAACAGACCGCAATGAGTGCCCCCTCCCCTAATAAGCTTATAGTATTACAATAACATGACAGTGAATATCGAGGCTAACCTAAGACAGACAAACACACAGACACACATTCTGAGATTATTATTTAAGATAGGATAAATGACAGTTTGATATATACGATACTATCTGAAAAACAAACCGTTTCAAAATGACAAAAACTAACGTTTTCCTCCACTTCCAGCTACGACCCCGCCACGATCACCACACATCACTCGTCCCTGAAAGGTCGAGCAAAAAGGGACGGAGCAATGCGGCCCCTCTCCAAGATATTCCAGAATATAAACCGCAAGAAGCGTGGTGGTAGTGACGGTGCTGCATATATTGACACGGTAAATGCTTTCAGATTTACTCTTGTTTGATTAAATTAGCGTCTGTAAAGATGGCACCCATGGTAAAACTCTCAGACACTAAATTCAGCTGACTTTACTGAATCCTAGCTGTTAGCGCTACTGACTACAGATTATTTGAATTAAATCGCAAATCTCAATTTTTTATCGAGAAATATAAAAAAGGAAAACTGAGAATACACCTGGCTTCCCGTATTGTTGGTAGGATTACTATTGTTGAAAGAGACCTCTTTTTACAGGAGCAAGATCCCGATGAAGATGGTCGTGCATTGAGTCCGCAGTACGCGTTATTAGGTGAGTTATTTAAAGAGCTTTTGTAAAATATCCTATATTATATTGAATACTGGAGATTTATATCTATCCTGGCTTTGTCAATCCGAATCAAGGCTGCATATCATATACTGCTGTGTTCTATTGCCTAATAAAGAACACAATTTTCTGAAACGACAAACACAAGGGCGAAGTTTAAATAAATGTTGGAAAAAAGTATTATCACAAAATACTGGTTTGATCGACCGAACTCACCCTGAAAATCTCCCCGATAATTTCGCCAGAGTCCTCGTGTTTTGAGGGAGTTTCCTCGTACAAATACTTATCAGATCTGGCTCCTGACAACTCTTTGGAGCACATCCTCCGCAGCAGGATTCTGGTCGTGACGTTTCGTGGCAGCTCCTACTGGAGTTACAGTGAACTGTGTTAAAGGCAAGATATTGGCAGAAGTCCAAGAGCAATATCCAGCATTAACAAGTGAGGGAGAAACTTATTGAATAGTGTTACAACGTTCTACTGGACGAGCAAGTTCTGTGTGCAAAAAAACTAAAGTCAGACCACCAAAGCAGAACGACTGAAACCAAGTAGAAGATTGGTTTGGTGACGTCATTATTCACACAGACCAATTATGTGATGACGGCAGTACTTGAAATGTAACCCGAGCGAGAAATTTTGGAGGGCACTCTTGAGTGTTTAACTATCAACTACTCGGCTGTATTGAAAATATGTCAAGAAGTCAGCAGTAGTATTAGTGACGTGATGTGGTTAATGTAGTGTCTTCAGCGCTGTGTAGTGTTGGTTATGTGCCTTCTGCCTAACCTAGTGGACACTCGCTGTACGGTTAGTTGGACAAGAAGCTGGGAGACTCAGTGCAGACCAACCTACCGTTGGATCGTATACCAAATCTAGATTTATACTTAATCGGTACAGCAGATCTAGCTATTCAGCTGGATATTAGCTCGAGCTGTCAATTCACTGGTAAAATAGGTAATTGCGTTTATACTGACCGCCTTTCTAGACCAGTTTTTAATTTCAGTTTTCATTACACTTAACTACTTGCAAGCAGTATGATCCGAAAACGAAATGTTTAATTGTCGTTCTGAGAAAATGGGGCCGTTAGTATTTATTGATACTTAAACGATCATAATTGCATCAAAGATTTAGTTTATAGAATCTTTGATAGTTAATCTGTAAACTTTATATATAATCTCCCGGCCGGAGTGACAAAGTCAAAAATGTCACAAAATATCCCCACCCTGGCCTTTTCTCGAACAAATTACAAACCGCGGCTTTTGGTGTTAAATCCGTCCCGTTTCCGCGCAGTAGATCAACTGTTCCACCTCCGTTTAGGGAATGTCGGTGTAAGTCCGTCAACTTCTCATCTTTTGAGGACATAATTAAACACTCCTGACAATTGTATCGACATACGAAACCGACGAAAGACGCACTGAAATACCTAGATAGGGTTGAAGGTTTTGATTTAGGTTGCTATGTCTGGACAGGCGACAAGCGGACACGCGTTAGACCTCAGCTATACGGTACGAACTGATCACTCTAGTTTAGACCTGCAAAGTGCATACCCGCTTGTCTGAGTTACAGTGCATAACCTATATTCTGGTGGTGGTTGGCCAGCGGGAATTTTTAGGAAATAGATGTTAGCCTGCAAAATGCAAATTAAAGATGTGAGCTAGGTCCGAATATGACAAGGAATGACGGACAGCTACAGGTAACTGGTAGCATGGTAGACAACACGTGTTGGCAACTAAAATGGCCAACAGAATGGGGGAATGAGGGACGAGGGTGGCTCACTTGCACTGGTTCAGTCAATTTCTGCTGCATCATTGACGAATGACGCGTATTAACGGTGGTGGAAACCACAAAACCAGTTAGGCAAAGTGGTAGGTATCGCGCATAGTGATAAACATTTCGGAGATTTTACGCTCATTACACAGAAATCAATGACCCATGTACCTGATTGCTTCATCGACTGAGGCTTGCGCTTATGACGTAACTAATTTAAAATTTAAATTGCCCAGTTAACAAATGAACCGAACTTTTGGTTGTCTGAGTTTTGGTTACTGAGTTTACTCTGGTTTTGGGAAGATAGGGGAAGACGCTAAGATAATGGAAGTGGACGCTAAGATAAGGGAAGTCGACACTAAGATAAGGGAAGTGGACGCTAAGATAAGGGAAGTCGACACTAAGATAAAGGAAGTGGACGCTAAGATAAGGCAAGTGGACGCTAAGATAAGGGAAGTCGACACTAAGATAAAGGAAGTGGACGCTAAGATAAGGGAAGTGGATACTAAGATAAGGGAAGTGGACGCTAAGATAAGGGAAGTGGACACTAAGATAAGGCAAGTCGACACTAAGATAAAGGAAGTGGACGCTAAGATAAGGCAAGTGGACGCTAAGATAAGGGAAGTCGACACTAAGATAAGGGAAGTCGACACTAAGATAAAGGAAGTGGACGCTAAGATAAGGGAAGTGGACGCTAAGATAAGGCAAGTGGACGCTAAGATAAGGGAAGTGGACACTAAGATAAGGGAAGTGGACGCTAAGATAAGGGAAGTGGACACTAAGATAAGGGAAGTGGACGCTAAGATAAGGCAAGTGGACGCTAAGATAAGGGAAGTCGACACTAAGATAAGGCAAGTGGACGCTAAGATATGGGAAGTCGACACTAAGATAAAGGAAGTGGACGCTAAGATAAGGCAAGTGGACGCTAAGATAAGGGAAGTGGACGCTAAGATAAGGGAAGTGGACGCTAAGATAAGGGAAGTGGACGCTAAGATGAGGGAAGTGGACACTAAGATAAGGCAAGTGGACGCTAAGATATGGGAAGTCGACACTAAGATAATGGAAGTGGACGCTAAGATAAGGCAAGTGGACGCTAAGATAAGGGAAGTCGACGCTAAGATAAGGGAAGTGGACACTAAGATAAGGGAAGTGGACGCTAAGATAAGGGAAGTGGACGCTAAGATAAGGGAAGTGGACACTAAGATAAGGGAAGTGGACGCTAAGATAAGGGAAGTGGACGCTAAGATAAGGGAAGTGGATACTAAGATAAGGGGAGTGGATACTAAGATAAGGGAAGTGGACGCTAAGCTAAGTTTTATCACATTATATCTAATACAATACTACACTTCGGGAGAACTTGTGGTTATGCCTAAAGAAAGCAACGTATCATGTTTAACTCAAAGTAATCATGAAATACCTACTCTGCGCAGCAATGCAACGGACTATTGTAAGTAATAACTGTACACATTCTAGCCCTCGAGTTGATTTGATAGGATATATAGCATCACTAAACGTTTGTAGTCCCTCATAATAGAGCAATAGATTCAGTAACGGACCAGTTTGTCAGGGAGGGAGAGAGAGAGAGAGTTGGAAATTAAACAGCTTTACTCCTCTCGATCATGCTATTGCTGGTCATTTTCAATTACTGGTGGTTGTATTCTGTTCCCGGCACGTGGCGATGTGTAGCTGCTCAGTCTAAAAATAGCACCCTAGACCTAGTGATGGTGTACCCCGGCCCTCTCAGTTTGGAGCGCTCTGTTGATTGGTGTGGAGGGGTTGAAGGTGCTAATGGTAGATTGTTCGAGCTGTGCCTTTAAAAACTTATATATGGCATAATCTGACAATTTGTTGGGTAAAAGTTTGTCAATTCGAGCACGATTTAACATATCGTATTGTAATGAACGGAGAATATTATTACGAGAGCTTGCCTAAAGGATTTAAGAACGACTATTACATCTGTCATCAAATTAATCTTAAAATATTAGAAGATGAATACATCATCATGATTTTTCTTTTAAAATTGCATTTACAAAAATCTATCACAGAAAAAACTATAGTCAAACTGTTCTCTACAAAGTCCTTTCTTGTTCACTAATCCAACATTGGACGCAGCACTTTCAATTAGAGTTCTCACTTAGAGTTCCAGGTTCTCACTTTGAGTCACACCTGCTGCACTATTCGCATTCCCGACAGCTTTACTCATTGTTTTCTTTAAAAAACCTCTAAACTTCTTCATCCTCCAATAGTAGATAAGAGGGTTTAATGTGCTGTTGATGGCCGGGAAGACTCGGCTGACCAACACTGAACTGTAGCTGTTCATAAACACCGTGGAGTACATCTCCAGGTAGGATATCATGAACTGAGACTGAGTCACATAGACACTGCTCCGATCTATAGACAGGTTCCACACCCAGAAGTAGATATGGTATATGAAGATAGGAATGTTGCAAACCACGTACATGACTGTGAAGATGATGACAGTTTTGGAAGCCTCGTCCTGTGCTTTCTTGCAACCCCCAATCTGTTTGGTCATCTTCTTGCTCCTCCTCAACAGCCACAGACTGAGAGCTGAACAGAGAGATATGGGCAGAACAGTGAACCCAGTTTGTATTGTGTCTGTTATCGTCAGTATTAGTTCGTTGGGGAGATGGACTGTAGGCTCCCCTCCTTCACTCACTGTCCCATCAGAAGCTATGAAGACACACGCCATTAGGGGAGGGATGAAGGAGTTTGTGCTGACTTTCAGGATATTGTAGATGACTTTGAGGGTGAGGGTGAGGATGCTGTAGAAGAGAGGGATCAGCCAGCTTAATTTAACGTTAAAATTTGTAGTTGGGGCGATCAGGAGGACGATCCGTGAGACGCTGATCATAGCTACCATGAAGACGGACATGTCCAGAAGGACTGCGTAAACTACCGTCCAGATACCACAGAAGGCACTGCTTGAAGTCAGTACTGCGCTTATCCGTCCTTGGGCGGGATAAATCATTAGATAAAAATGCTGTTCGGTCATATTGCAAAACATGAAGTAAGGGACTTATAATTGAATCAGCTTTGTCTAGAAAAACTTGGAAATAGCTTACCGTTAGCAAAAGCAGAGTCGATAACCGGAAACAGAGAGATGCAGAGAAGGAGGTTGAAAAAGCTGATAACAGCGTAGACGTGCTTGAAGAAGGTGGCGTTCTTGTTCTTAGTAGGGGTGGTGGTGAAGTAGTATAGAGAGACCATGTTGCCGAGTATTCCTAGCACCATACAGACGCTGAGAAGCACTCCTATCAGCATATCAGCTGGGCGGGAGAATTCTGGACCCATACCTTAAAAATTTGCGGATTAACGTTTGAATACCAATATTCGCTTTTATTATTTATGAACACAAAACATTATTTGTTTATGAACACAAAACAACTGGGCTAATAATCTGTTATAATGTAGATGTGGTATTGTCACATTTTGCGACCAAAAAGTGTAAAGATGAAAATTTTGTCGGATGCCAGGCACCAGCTGAGGAAATCTCTAAAGGATCTTAAAGAAATCTATAGCACAGTCTTTAGTCAGTTTACATCAATTTTAGTGGTTGATTGAGCACAAAAGTTTGTAACAAGTGAACTACTGGGTAAGTATGAACTATTCCATTAGACTATAAAACTTGCACTGAACAATTGCCAATGAGATATCAACAATAATGATATCAACAATAATGAGATGTCAACAGATACTATTATGTGTTAGTCGTATTGACATTGTATTTAAAAATTTTGATATATGATAGGTAAGACCTCTAAAAAGAAAACTCTCCATCATTTGTCAAGACATAACGGCTTGTTAAAACTGTGGACCTCCCGTCGTCCATGTCATCACTCGGGGAAACTGTAGTGCGGCAATTAAGAAGTTCTGTGCGAAAAATAATTAGAAAGGCTTCTTAACAGGAACTTGATCGGGTAAGTCCTTAGTTTATCAGGTACTCCTTTTATTGTCACCTTTCTTGACATATCTTCTTCTTCGTAGACATATCACAAGTACTTGGTATTTCTTTAATATTGACAGAATTACAGCTAATTATAGAAGGAAAAGCTCTTATTCAGGAACAATGTTGAAAACTTTGCAACAATTCTGGCAACAATAATTTACCGTGGCAGATGATACTACGAATCCTATTAATATTATTAAACTTAATATTCAGCATCTGGTTATTACTTTCCCGGATAAGTATCCTAATTAAATCATGTTTCTACAGATCATTGCCCAGGTGCTTTAAATGTAATCACATGGAATAGAGGTTTTAGAAAATATATGTTTAGAATATATAAATATATGGATTATGGAAAAATACAGCTGTTTACTGGACTAATAAGCATCATAGCCTTAACAAGAATTGTGCCCGTTGTTTCGTTTTGGCGGACGCTAGATTTCCATTCACTATGACTATAAGTATAAGCTCTAATCGGCTCACTTCACAATAATAATATTGATATAAATTATGCTTTAAATACGGGAAACACTTGAAATCCAATTCAATTGCCGTATCTGTAATTCAAGAAATAAAATCGATTAAAAATTAGAGGTTTTAGAAAATATATGTTTAGAATATTATATGGATTATGGAAAAATACAGCTGTTTACTGGACTTATGAGCATCATAGCCTTAAAATAACCTATTTTTAACTTTTTAAGAAATAAACTCGATCAAAAGAGGACAGAGTTGTGTTAAACCAGGTGTCACGAGACTGGTTTGTATTGTTCAGCAACTGTCCTTAAGTCACAAGTCTTATAAATATCGTTACAACGCAACCTGGCTCACTAATAAATAAATAAAAGTAATAAAGCAATAATGTTTATTGAACAAGAATCTTGAAGAGCCAATTTTAAAAAGCACTTAGGGCACTTTAAGGCACTTTATAGCACTTCAAAGCACTTTCACTTCAAAGCACTTGAATAATGCACTATGAATAAAAAATACCACCAAAAGCTCCTTATTATGTAACAGATTGAAGGTGGCTTGCTTATATATAACGTAAATAGCTGGACCACTTTGTAATATCCTTTCTATAGAATATTAGATGCCACTCGTATTATTATCGTATATATTAATAGTGTTGTAATTAGTTTCAGACTAATTACAACACTACAAATCTATTACATATTTTATCGAGTATTATGTAACGCGATGGAAATATGGCATGCTCAGGTATGTAATCTCGAAGTGAGAGTATTCTGGGTTCTGGATGAAGATGTGATTTCAGGCGATGGTGTGGCTACTATATAGTAATTGGAGCCCGTCATATTAAAAAGAACCTTATTCGATTTATAATTTTTTCTCTTTGTGGCACCGGTCTACATTTAGAAATTAAATGACCTCAAAATTGTCCTTGTCAAATGATGTTGACATGGTGGACTAGTTCAGCATCATAACCAATATACGGTCAAATCGATTTTTAAATGATAACGGTTGCAATTTAAAAAGTAAATTAAAATACTACAAAATTTTGAAACTGCACATAAAAAGTGAAAGTGGGAAAATAAAATATTATTAAAGACAGGAAAGTGAATTAAAAAACATTAAGGATTTCAAGTTTCTGTTTATTAAGGCAATGATTCAGGTTGTTGTCACTACTAAATATATGAGTTATATATTTTCGAGTTAGTTTTGACTGATACAACGTACCAAGCAGACGCAACACAGTGTTGATTGTTTTGTGTATCGAACACGAACTTCTACCTTTCCAGTGGGTACAATTATCTGTCATGAAAATGACAGGTGTAGACTGTTACTAATCATGATATAATTTTAATAACAGTTAAAGTTTTTCTTAGACCGTAATTGAGTCAGCAGGAGTGTTCCGCCATGCTCACCACGACATCTTTGTTAATAATAATAACTAATACAATTTTAAGGCGTTAGTGCTGAGTTTCACCTCTTGTGCAACTCTTCACACCGTTAACCAAACAAACCAATCAAATCACGTACCCCCGCATGTAAATAATGGAAAGTGCCATGGAGACAAAATAAACGCATACAAATTAAATTTACGGAAATAATAAAGTGTACTGATACACATTTATGCGGAGTAATGATAAGGTGATTAAATTTAATGGTTTATGCAATTAATTGTCCCGTGTAATTTAAATTAGTGCGAAAAATGATGTACCATGAAAAATTACATATCACATAATACGATGAACGTTAATTATGATAATATACTACTAGTAGGATAATTCTGTTGTATTAAATGTGAAATATAGATAGGATCACAGATCAAGCCTAATTAAAAAGTGAAAATTTGACGACCATTTATTATATAACTCGAAAGTAGCAATAGCAATAACGATGATATCTAATTATTCAGTAATACTTAAATAAGTTCTTTAAAATCACTGTAGCCGCAACAGTATCAATACATGTCCCAAACATACTAAACATTGTTAGTACTACAGTGTGCCGTATATCTTCTTTTTTTAATTGCGTGCTGAATATTCTATTTAATATTTGATCTATTTATGTTTTAAATTTATGATTATGTAATAAAGAAATGATATGTGTCCAAAGTGTTTTACATTTTAATCGGCTGTATCTTCGGTTGTGGTGGATATTTTTTTATACGATAAAAATTTCACGAACACCAAATAAGACTTATATAATTTAGACAATTACTGAAATTTTGATAATGAGCCAAATTATAGATTATTTATATAATATAATATAATAATAATAAATTGTAGCATTTACGGTCACCAACAAACTTGGGCGGAAAACCAAGTCCTATGAAAAATAACCATAAACCTTAGTCATTGAAACGTTATTGTATCAGCTTTCTTTCATACTTACCAAATTACCATAGCTTTAAACCAAACACGTGTCTTAACTCTAGATATTTACAAAATGATAAAACAGCTACCAGTGAGAAGTTTGACCCCAGCTCTATCACAGGTACAGAGGAGCCTAACGGAGACGGCACGACACACACGGACACTTGTGTACCTGATAACCTGCTATCTAACGCAACTCTCTCCAGCTCCAGTCCTGATCTCCTCACTGATAACAAGGTATGGTATTTTGGAGGTCCAGTACACTGTACAGGGACAAAAGTGTAGGGAATGTGGGGAATCTGGGAATGTGGGAATGTGGGAATGTGGGGAATATGGGAATCTGGGAATGTGGGAATGTGGGGATAGTTAAGCTCACTACTATACTTAAGGGGGCAAACCCCAAATCTATCCAGACCAAATGACCTCATAGGCAGTTCAGTGACACCGTTTCCAGCGCACCGTTTCCACACCAAAAAAAATTATTTTGAGAATTCCCATTTTTGTAATCGAGCATTTCCTGGTTAAGGGTGCAATTTTCGGAAAAAATTATTTTGTGGTTGAGACGCTATAAGTTAATCATTTCTTGCGGTATCGGGTTGAAATTTTGCTCGCCGTTTATTCACATCTATTTCAATGTGTGTGTAAAATCTTGATATCGTATCTAAAAAGGCTGGTGTGTTATGAATTTTTAAAGTCAAAAAGCTAAAATTGTCCTTTTCAGGCTTATTTTAACAAAAAGTCAGTCAGGGAAGATCGGATTGATTTGATGCTTGACATCAAATTGTTCTCTGAATTCTGGCGCAGTTTTTGGTGCCCTCAAAAATGTTTTTACTCATTTCCCTTCAGATCTATTGGACCTCAAAGGCAAACAACGAATTTAGGCACATTTTTTCCTTTTCACCCTTTTGAAAAAAGGCAATAGTGAAAGGTTACGAATGGAGGTTTTTGCAGAAAAACGTGGATTTTGGAGAACGAGATAGGTGGGTTTAAATATGTCATCAGTCCTTTCGTTAGTTACCATGCAACGAAAAAGTTGCGCGCGCGCGAGGATTGCTTGCAGAGATGTGATACATATAGATCACAGTGGAAAATATGGGCCATTTCGCAGATTTTAGTCGCGCACAATAATCGTACGTTAATCGTGCAGTTTGACGATAATCGACGATAATCGTCTGCTGCGCGCAATTATTATACATCCCGACGATTATCGTCGATATTCGCACGATAATCTTTTCTCGCCTCTCTATCGTACGATAAACGTCAGAATGACGAGAAACGTCCAATTATTGCTCGCCCATCGAGGATAAAACTCCAAGTATGATATTTGCTTATTAATATATTATTAGCATGGTGGTTGTGATTTGAGTATGATCAGTAACTCATGTAGAATGCGTGCACATATCAAATAAGTTGATATATCTTAACAGCTACATGTTTCACCCAAGTCTGACATCTAAGTAGGTTCTAAAACTAGGTTTTGGGAGGAACCGGTCTCTTTACCATTATTTAATATTTGATGCCTCATCAATGGGTCAGAATTAAGCTGACTTGCTTGCATTTCAGTTTCAAATACCTGAAAGTCACTTAAAACAATGCATCGAGCTGTAAGGAGCGTTATTCTCCATGTTTGCTGAATAAACGAGTTTCATTGAAACTATTTTCACTATTCAGTCGTTTTGAATCCATTTTTGACCGGAAAACTCGGAATTATGCTTGACAACTGCACGTTAATCGGTTTTAAGAGCTTCAATAAGGTTTCGTACAGGTCTAGCATTGTGTTAATCGCACACTCTTGACACTTAATCAAAATTTTAAAAGCTTCGCGCGGCGATAAAAACGCGCGTGCGCGAATCTTGTTGCAGTCGCTGCTTACGAAAACTTTTTAGTAGAATAATGAATAGGCAGCGTTTTCCGAAAGATGTGTTTCAAATATCATAATAGTGTCCGCTCATGACTTTTGCCGTGATTTAAGTTTAAGGAGATATTTCCTGGTGGCTATTTCACATTTCTTAGTCACTCTTTCCTCTTCGTTGCGAATGTGATCTGAAAATTGTCGCTGTTAAGATTCTACTGTATAGTGACTGTCTAGCATGAAAATTGAAAGCCCTTTTCTGGGCCGCCTGTCTCACCCGGCTCTCAATAATGGACTCTGGTCCAAAACAATCACTCGCACTGAAAGTGAAAATCAGTTGTTAATGATAGCAGAAAGTGTGCATTGCGCTCTTGTTAATCATCATTCTTACTTGCTCAAACATCTAGAAACAAAACGCAAAAAGTTTCTTATAATGACTTCTCACCTTGAGGCGTACGAGGCTTGTGAGGCGACTTTCGACCTCGGTGACGGTCTGACCTCGTGAGTCGGGAGGGCCGAAGAGCTAGCAAACTCCCGCTGTGGTGTAAATATCACCGCCGTACTGAAATAAAGTTACAAATCAAGATTTAACTGTCGGGTGAATTCTTCCCAATGAGTATGAAAAGAGATGAGAAAATAATATTGGAACATGTAGAAATATTATCAATCAGTCTTACCTCCTTCCCCTCCTTTCAGCCACTTGGGACTGAACTGGTGAGCTGCACTCCCGCAGCAGCAGCTCGGTCCTCATTTCCGCCAGCTTAGCCTGATGCAACTCTACTTGGTGCCTCATTGAGGCGGTCTCGCAATCCTAATTAGAAGTTGGTGGATGTAGTCATCACAATTATGAGGAAAATACGTGGCAGTTAGAATAAGTATAATACCAAATATGTGGTGGTAATTGAGAAACGAGACCCTACCTTACAAGACAGAGCGTGTATGGGATCCGTTTGGGTCCCTGAGCTGGTGCTCTGCTGCGGCTCCTGATCCAGCTTTCTTCTCTTCAGCCGGTGTTTCTCGTCGGCTGCGTATTTTTTCATCCGCAGCCGCACCTCCCGGCATTGTGCTGGGGTAACAGCACTCTCTGCAATATTTTGTCTTATGGGCAGTTCCTCAAGTCACCGAATCAAGCTCAAATGTAACGTATTGACTTGGTAGATTACCATACATTAATTTGAACTACAAAATTAATCAAGTGTGTTAGAGCCAAACTCATTATGTAATTTCTTACCCTCGATATAGCAGAACTTGGCGATGGCCTGCCTGATCGCTGTCTCCTTCAGCCCGGGGTACCGTGCTCGAAAGTGTCTGAAATTGTGATTCAATAAAATCGGATTGAATTGGTGATTATTAGTTTCTCAACGGATAAAATCTTTTTATTTAAGTGTTGTTCAAAATGAAATTTTTTGATGCTATGTTTGAATATTCATAATTGAGGTAAGATAACTCACTGCCAGCATTTCCCCCTGAGCTCATTTGAGCCCAGGGGCTTCAGCTGATTCGTCTCAGTAAGCCCGGCGAACATTACCAGTCTCGAATTATCCATTTGAGTTCTATTGTGAATGTGTTATTACTTTTACTGATTACCAAGAGTAATTTAGTTGCGTGGTTCAAAAGTCAAAATTGGTGGTTCAAAAGTCATAACTGTTAACAGTTATGATTGCAAATTACACAATTTCATGTATCTAAATAATCGTCATTAAAGTTCTGACTGCCGACTACTAAATTCCTATCACAAGGCCCGATCAGATTTATCACGTACAAAATGTAAACAATAGACTTGGCTCGTTACCAAGGAGAGCGTATCTGTCTCGAACGACATTACAGGCGCTCGATTCGTATTATGAATTCTAAGTCCATTAAAATCTGTTTTGGTGCGCGGCTCAGAATAACGCGCTGGCGCGCCGCTTAGACATTAATTTAAATTCAATTTGACAAATGTTTTCAATGATAGCTAAAATTTGTTCACTAAACACAATAGTTAAAATAAATAATATAATTTTATAAAATCTAATTTTTCACTGTGGCAATTACTTCTCGGGTTAAACATTACACTAGGAAACTACATATTATACATTATACAAAAGATACCGGCCCGCGCACTGCGTGCCAAACTTAGATAGATGATAAATATTTCATATTTACTACCGCTGTCTTATATCATATATGTAACTAATCTTATCAATAACAATAAATTAAAGTATCAAATTTCATTGTGAAACATGACATTTTCAATTTCATTCGTTTTGCGTTCACTACGATTACGAAGCTTGCGGAACATTACCAGTAGACTGTAAATATGAATCCGATTTCTGATTTCCATATTAAAGCATAACCGAAATACTTCCTTCGTTACATGAAATAACAAATACATTTTATTTCCATGATTTATTGTGTGATTATCGTGATATCGCTCATTATCGCCTAATAAACGTCGCGAAATAGCGTTATTCGCCAAATATGACGATTATCGTCAGATTAGACGATTATCGTGCGTTTAACGCGCGCGCGACGATTATCTTCGATAATCGTACGATTATTTTTATATCGTTTTCTGCGAAATTAAAATCCCAACATTTTCCACTGTGAGATAGCCTGTGATCTATGAATGCGCGGCGCGACTGTGTTATAATGTATATGATGCATGTAATGTATAATATTACTATTAGGTAATACGCCCAATTTGTACGTGGCACGCGTAGTGTATTGATGTGTACACGAGTATAGTTTACCTTTGCTGATAATTTCTTGAATTACAGATACAAGTTAAGTTCTACGGCAATTGAACTGAATTTCAAGTGTTTCCCGTATTTGATGCATAATTTATCAATATTATTATCATGAAGATTGAAGTGAGCTGATTGGAGCTTATACTTAAATTTATAGTAAATGTGAAATGGAAATCTAGCGTCCGCCAAAACGAAACAACGGGCGCAATTCTTGTTCGTTTTTAATATATACCGATTTTTCTAAAATTTTGATAATAATGTGCTAGCGACTTTTTGAAGGGTGCAAAATAACCGCAACTAGCACATTTATATATAAGTTATAAACAACAAAACACCCTAAAATGCTTCCCTTTGAAGTTATGGGAGAAAATGTGATTTTTTGGCTTTGCAGATGAAAAATCACATTTTCTCCCATAACCTTAAAGGGAAGCATTTTAGGGTGTTTTGTTGTTCATAACTCATATATAAATGTACTAGTTGCGGTTTTTTTGCACCCTTCAAAAAGTCGCTAGCACATTCCTATCAAAATTTTAGAAAAATCGGTATATATTAAAAACGAAAAATGTGCCTAAATTTGTTGTTTGCCTTTGAGGTCCAATAGATCTGAAGGGGAATGAGTTAAATCATTTTTGAGGGCATCAAAAACTGCGCCAGAATTCAGAGAACAATTTGATGTCAAGCATCAAATAAATCCGATCTTCCCTGACTGACTTTTTGTTAAAATAAGCCTGAAAAGGACAATTTTAGCTTTTTGACTTTAAAAATTCATAACACACCAGCCTTTTTAGATACGATATCAAGATTTTACAGACACATTGAAATAGATGTGAATAAACGGCGAGCAAAATTTCAACCCGATACCGCAAGAAATGATTAACTTATAGCGTCTCAACCACAAAATAATTTTTTCCGAAAATTGCACTCTTAACCAGGAAATGCTCGATTACAAAAATGGGAATTCTCAAAATAATTTTTTTTGTGTGGAAACGGTGCGCTAGAAGGTCACTGAACTGCCTATGAGGTCATTTGGTCTGGACGGCACAAACCACTGTTTTGGGGTATGCCCCCTTAAACGTTATAGTACATAATCGCAGCAAGCACCAGGTGAGTAGGAAATGGTCTAGCCCGCGGGTGTTTCATTAAATTATTATAGGTTTCATTACATTATTAAAGGTGAAAATTATGTATCAACTAGGCTTTGCTCATATAATGGCAGAGATCAGCTGGCCTTATGGGAGATATCAGATATGATGGCGATATCGGTCAAATATAGTACTGAAATTTGCCCGGATAATATGACATGATAGCGCTCTATAGATTTGGAATTTAGTAGGAACTGGGAAGGTGGACTATATTTATTCTGAGACATGACAGCTATTCTGGATTTTTATAGGTCAAGATTGGAATCCACAATATTAAACGTCTGAAAAAAAGTTTAAAATTCTCGGAAAATAAATTAAAAAAGCAGAAAAAAAGCCGTCAGTTCATTTTCTGCTCCTAGGAGTTACAACTTTTCAACTATTTAAAGTTCAGACAGCTGCCAATTAAAATGGACGAAGTCTCAAACAAATGGCAGTAACCAGCTGGTTTTATGGAAATCGTTTTCAACGAAGACAGAAAATATAGTTGACAAAATGGAAACAGAGCCTTTTGAGTGACTAATAAACAATTCTATAGAGCAACTAACTGTTCTATCTTGGGGATCATGTTTTTTGTCCATTTTTGTCCATGCGGTACCCTCTATTTTCAAGATTGACAAAAAATAGGGTGGACAAAAATGGACAACAAATTTCAAAGTACATGGAAATAGTCCGAGACATAAAGGGAACTCGATAGCTTTTCGGGTTAAAATCGATTTCTCGACGGTTATCACCTCTCTAGATGATGCTTAAAACATTTGGCCTTTATTTCGTTTTTGTACTAAATGTAATAATGGTGTTTTGGGCTACACCCTTTTCTAGAGTTTCGCGATCACTCGAATTTTTGTATTCAGCCCAGGAAGATCGTAGAGACTACATTTTAGATACACCAAAATTTACCTAATAACCACATTTATATACAAGTTATGAAGCAACATATGTGTATTTTGCTTTTTAAGGCATACCTTAAAATGTTCATTTTCGGAAATGTGGCTGAAAAATGGATTATGTGTATAATTAGAGGTCGTTCGCATATATTACGTAATCAATTTTTGGCTAACTTTTAACCCCCTTCCACCTCCGTAATTAGTTTAACACATAGCTATTGTGGCAAAATTACGCTATCAAGCTATTATTTGGAAACCCCCTTCCCCCTCGGCTGATTACGTAATATGTGAACTATACCTTCTAGATCTATATGTCCAATACTGAGTGAAAAGTTTCAAAATCTGATCTACGACCTACTGATGTTACAGGTCAGGTCTCAGATCTTATAGTCGGATCTCAGAGAAAAAATACAGATTACAGGCAACTCTAGCTGGTCTCAAAATCATATCTTGGTAATACTTACTACTTAGGTTACTTACTTTTGCTCAAAGGTTTCTCTCTTTGAGAGTCATTGTAGAAATACAGACTATTTTCTGTACCTAAATGAGGATTTAAAGATTGAAAAAAATGACCAAAGTGTACCCTAAAAAGGGCCATGGTCGTTGATCGTGATTGGTCGCTAACCATTTCTGCAGGCAGTTTGTTACAAATTGTGGAGACAATCTAAATGAAAAATTACAATTTTTGTTCATTTTTGTCCATGCGGTATCCTATTTAAGTATGGACAAAATCGTATGAACAAAAATGGACAAAAAACATGATCCCCGGCCCCCTATCTTTTAACGTTTAGGACCCATAATCGTTGTAGATAGTCACGAGGAAAAAACGCGATTCGTCAGTGACTAACTAAAAATGATTTTTAGTTTATATTCTGAGCCCTATTTGCAATGACACATGCCAGACTGATAAAGATTTCGGGCCAGATCACCTTTACATTTACGGCTAATCTGTTCTTTAAAGGATGGATAATATTAATAACGTACCGCTGTTGCTCTAGGATAGAGTAATTCACCAAAAAAACAGAATATTCATCCGTATGAGAATCATAAAGTCCATAAAGTAAATTGCAAATTGCTGATGTGCTAACAATATACACACAGTTATTCAGAACAAGACTACAAAAGATTAACAACAATAAACTGAACACAGTCTCCTCATACGACAACACAGATAACTTCTGATAATTAATGTGAAGTAGACACACTGAGTGCGGTGACGTCCAGTTTCAATTATTTCCGTTTCGGATATTGGTCTCGAATTGGAGACTTAGACACAGTTTGAGGTCTTTTCGTCCTGAATTAAGAGTTTTGTTGAAAATGGGATTGAAGAATTGCTGCAACAAATTTAACAAGTGGATTTTGTGTTACCAACATTGACTATGCGAGGTTATGTGGCGGTGTTCGATAAACGAAAAGCCGATAGATCTTTTAAATACAATTTGCAGCTGTTGGTCAAATGGATTTAGTAAAAACTGCCAACAAATTCTTTTGAAATCATAAGTTCTGGTGCAAGTATCATGACTCATATTACTCGCATTTATCGTGTATCGTGTTTAACCCACGTCCCAGAAGAGAAGGTTAGAATTATTACAGAATTTTGTATTTTAACTACTTCGAGATCGGAATCAGACCAATTATGTTGAAATTGAGGACTTTAGGAGGGAAAAGGTAAATTGTTAGTATCCGAGGTTTTCATTACAAATTAAAACAAGCCCTTATATTAAGGAGACAGGGTGTGGCTAGACCTGGTTCAAACTTGTCCATCCCATTGAATATGGTTTATGGCTGCGTTTTTGTTTGACTACTGAACAATCAAGACGTTGTGAAGATGAGAAGTGTTCAAATAACCTCAGTCTTGTTACTTGGCAAGTTTTTGGGACACAATAGCGCCCCGTTTAAACGTAACTATGTTCATTGTCTTTAACGCACCTGTCTTTAGCGCACCTGGCATTGAAAGCTCTTTGTCAACGGAAATTTGTTGCTCATCAAATAAAACGGCATCAGGCAACATAAAAACGCGACGGGTTTAAAATCACATATTATGTTACAACTACATTTTCGCGGAATATTATTATTAGTCCCTATTCAATGATATGGCATAATTGGAAATTTTCTGTATCTTCCGCAGTATATCGACATATTTCGTTTAGTTGTGAATTATATGTTTCTCGCATATTTTGTGCATATTTATAATTTAACACCACTCGCGGTACGAGCGCCATAAAATGTGCATACATAGTCAGTAGCGAACAGTATTGTCAGCTCAACATCTTGCTCCTTATTGCGTGGCTTTAAGTTTAAGTCACGTTTTTAGAAGTCAATAGAAACTTGTGTTCTATTATTCTAAAAAACACGTGTTTTGGTGACAGGTCGCTACAAAGTTCAATTCTTATTTAGAACCTCTTAGTGCCAGGCCATGGTGGTAAATTTTCTATAGGAGAATACAGGATCGAGAGATCACTGCAAAAATTCCAATGTTACTAATCGTAAATGTTTTGTTCAAAATATTGAAGTGAACAATTTAAAATATTGAACAATATAAAGCGTAAGACTCATCCTAAGATGCTTACTAACATTTGTTTTGAATTCTTCATAAACCAGGAACTAACCAAACGATCACAAAAATCGCCGAGAACAAAAAAGAACGTCGAACGTTAATTGTAACAATGTTATGGCAAAGTTATTTTCAATCACTCGGTTTACAGATTGTTAAAATTTAAGAATTCAAGTTACGAAGAAGAGGAAAAACGAATTCGATAACCACACTATAAACTATATGAGATACTGTGTCATATATTAACTATAATATATAAACTATAATATATAAACAGGGTAGTGAAGAATCGACAACTTGGAAATAAGGCTGAATGTCCCCAAAAAACATCACAGAAGTGCTCAGCCCCTGGATGCAAGACTTGCCCGGTATTGTTCGATCTTGACTCTAAGATCATGGTCAACGGCATGGAGCTTAATCTAGACGAATCCCTCACGTGCAAAGATAAGCACATTATTTACGTTGCACAATGCCAGCAGTGTAGGGCTATTGAGGGATCTGAGGACATTTACTTTGGGCAGACGTTGACTCCATTCCACATTAGGCTCAATGGGCACCGGAACAAGTTCAACATTGACGACCGTGCCCTCTACGAGCACTCAGCCTTATCAATGCATTGTTACGATGTACACAAGGACACTTTCAGTTTTGACTGTTTCAAATTCGGGATTGTGAAAAAGACTAAACCTTCCCTATTAGATAGGGAAGAGGCTAGATTTTGTGCAAAGTTTAGAACTAATGTTTGGGGTTTAAATAGGATGGAAATTAAAAGGTAGTTTTTTTGTGGTTTTTACCAATATCTGTAATTAATTAATTTTAACAATTTTGTGCCAATTTTGCGTCATTTTTCTTTATAAATTTTATCTACCACGCTATCAGTGAAACAATTTTATCGTATTCCAATTTCTGATCGACTTTCATGATATTCTCTAATCATGACCTTTTTATAAATTTTTGAATCTCTTTGACTGAGTATTATGATTGATTTTATCTGACTAATTTATTTCTTTTTTGTAGGCTCTAGCGATGTAATAAACGAAGTTTCCAAGCCAAATTTGTGTGTTTCCCTTCGTGTCCAAAATCAATCAATATATAAACTATCTACAGGGTGAGTTGAAAATAGTGTGTGGAAAGTAAATGGCTCTAATTTTTTTGACAAATGAAATTTCCACTTAATTTTTGCATATTTAGGTAATGAAAATACACACTTTTTATTGTAATAAAATTAAAATACTTAATAATTAATAATTTGCTCAACCCATCGTCCTTTATTAGCTAGGACATATTGATAACGTGTAAGACAATTGTCTATAGCCGATTTTTTGGAAAACTGCCAAAAATCAACCAAATTATGAGTTAGAATCAAATGAGAGGAAAGAATGAAATATGTAAAGTTTATGAACTGATAACAATTCACCTTTCAAAATTTGCTCCTTCATAAAAAAAATTATCGATTTTTACTTTCCACACACTATTTTCAACTCACCCTGTATGTATAAGAGACTATAATATAATATAAAAACTATATACTATATAGTATATAAGGACTGACGAACACTTGCTATTTAACCAATGACCACGTGTTAGCCAGCCAATAATAGTGTTAGCAACTTTAAGAAGTATTATAAGGTTAATTAAAACCATAATCAATAATTTACCTTAGGAGCAGTGATTTATACTATTCAATAATTATTCCGGCTATTTTTAGGTCCTGACTTATGTGGGATGCCGGATGTCTGTTTTATATTTTCTATCAAAAACTTCCATCAATTTATGTCCTGAATCTTAGCAGTATGATAGTACTTTGCAGCCTTTTTAGCTTAAAAAGTAAACATTCAAAATGAGTTGGGCTACCTTAAAAGGGTTGCATTCAAAATTAGTTAGTATACTACTTGAAGCTTTGAAGGTAGAGGCTGTAATATCGATTACTAGTTGTTGTCGTGACATGCACATAACAATTTATAACTAGCAATAATACGGAAAGAAGCTATATATTGATTTTCGTCATTACTTATTATACTTAAAGATTACGAGATGCTCGAGCTTAACCTGCCATATTTGGGTCCAACATATGCATTTAAAATGGAACAACACATACATTAACATGATTAAAATGAAAGGGAATTAAAGCTGGGATTAGGTGCGACAATCTAAAATGAAAAGCAATGAACAATCATGATTTCCTAAACGGAGCAGTTGACAAATACATCAACTGAATATATTTAAGAGGAGACCTATTTAGAAGTTAATATTTTCTGGGTAGGATTTTAATAATTATGAAGGAAATATGTCTGCTAAAATAGTCAATTAAATGCGAGAAAATTCCTAAGTAGAGGAGTATATGACAATCAGAGTGGCTAAGGAGTCGCCAAACATTACTCAAATTTCCATACAATACCCTTTCCAATGCAATGAGCCTCTTTTATTATTTATATGACCAAAAGAAACATGTATTAAAATTAAAAGCTACATCAGTACGCGAAATGTACCCTAACCCAGTATAATTATCTTTGTGTGGTACTGGCCGGGAACAGCTGCAATCTTTACAGGAAGGGGGTCAGGGGGTCAGGGAGTCAGGGGACAGGGGGTCAGGGAGTCAGGGGGTCAGGGGGTGGTATTTATTAATATTTCTATTGTACCTTACTGTCATACTGTTACCACCTACGTCTGTAAGAGCAGCTCCGCTTCTAGTTTAACATTATCCGCCTAGTTTTATTATAATTTCTGATTATAACACTATAACACCACTATTGATACAGCCAGGTGGGCAATTCACGCCAATGATATTAGCTCAATGCTATATAAATAGATCAGATACTCCCTTTTATAATTGAGCATTTTAATTTTATTCCTCTGCTAATAACTTGCTGTTATTGATTCTACTATCAGAGTAACCAACCAAGTGTTACTAATTACGTTACTTCAGGATATTGAAGATGCTGAAGTTAGTCTCAACTTAAATCTTATCGGACCTCTAGCGTTAAATAACGTGAGTATAAATATTATTAATATTTCCTGTGCAAGAATGTAGCAATTGTTCAAATCTGTTACACAGCACATTAAATTTCAATTACTTTCATGATGGTAAGGAGGAATAAGAATGTGGAATACATCATAAACATTAAACATTTTACATAATGTTAAGTTTTATCTCAATATATTTTTCCGACTGATAAGGATGTTATCTCCCCAGAGTTTGTTTGTAAGCTGCAGGACGGCGGATATAGACTCTATGTACAGGTATATCAGCGAGGGAGCAGATATTAACTTCAGAAACAGTACTTCTGGAGACAGTACCCCCTTGATACAAGCTGTTCACTCGGTTAGTTTGTTAGTTTGTTAGTTTGTTAGTTTGTTAGTTTGTTAGTTTGTTAGTTTGTTAGTTTGTTAGTTTGTTGGTTTGTTGGTTTGTTGGTTTGTTGGTTTGTTGGTTTGTTGGTTTGTTGGTTTGTTGGTTTGTAAGTTTGTTAGTTTGTTAGTTTGTTAGTTTGTTAGTTTGTTGGTTTGTTGGTTTGTTAGTTTGTTAGTTTGTTAGTTTGTTAGTTTGTTGGTTTGTTAGTTTGTTAGTTTGTTGGTTTGTTGGTTTGTTAGTTTGTTAGTTTGTTAGTTTGTTAGTTTGTTAGTTTGTTAACTTTTCTCAATCCTCATTAAACAAATAAAACACGCTATTTTAAGAACTTTAACAGAAAGTAAGTTTCATACCGTAAATGACATTTTAAAACAACAAAATCATAGCAAAAAAACCATTTCGTATTCTTTTCAATAATAAACATGATAAACTTTAAGCTTTCTTTCTTTGAACTAAAATCCAGAATTTAACTGGTCCAGACTTGAAACTGAAAGTTGAACAAAAATGTAAATATCTTCACTGTAATAAAGTGGATATGTAAAACTAACAAATATAATGCTTACTATTATTTGAAAAGCGATCAGTAAAACTGTAATACTAGAGTCACGCAATAATTTAGTCAACATTATGATGTTATTTCTTGTGGATAGTGAAAAGCCGATCAGGTTTTCAAGTTTTTTAGCGAAATTAAGACAAGTCGATTTCTACTGATCATAAAAACACATGCATTAAAATTGGTTTAAATGGTAATGAGTGTTATATCGGGTCATACTTTAAAAGTTCGTTAACAACTACATTTATAACATGTTCAACAGTTAAATTGATAAATCTAGTCCTGTAAACTAAGATAAAATCCAGATAGCACTACACTTGAAATAGTGAGTGAAATATCACTGAGCGCACTCGGAAGATAAAACAACCAGCTAGCAATACTGTGAAAAGTAGTTATTGCAAAATCTAATGAAGTCAAATAGTAAAGCAGGAAGCCCAGACACTGTTTATATTCTGATTGCTTCGAGGTCATTTGTGTTACGATATATAAGGGAAAGTACACAAGAATCAAGTAAGCAGCTAGTGTATACATTGACCCAAAACAGAGAAATAACCCAAACTTGTAAAATACGTTGCCCGATCTACATATTTTACGATACTGTGCACCCCGTTTCCTAATAGTGTAAAGAGGAGCGTAGAATACAGCTTCCAGGGGGAGAACACAACAAAACAAAAGAGCACTACTAAGATCTGCATAAACCTGCATGCCCCAACCTTTATCGTTGAAAAACAGTAAGATAAGCGAGACCAATGTAACAACGTACACTATATACTGATAATGAAAATACTCTTTTTCTCTGCTCTCTATAAACAGAAGACATAGTTCGTAGAAGACGAATAGTGGGATTATTAAAACGATGAAACCGGTTGTAGTCAAACTAAGAGGGCTTGTCATGTCGATAGGAGTAGTGAATTCCCATCTTTTATCTATAGCAAATTTATCGAAGATTTCCTTGGAGAAATGCTGGCAGTTTTCTTCGATTAGATCATATTCATTTGACTTCAATATGTTTCTCAAACGGCGAGCAAGGTCTTTTACTGGATAGTTTGAAACATCCTCGGCAAGCTTCTTGATCGGTTTAGCACGGGGCTTTCCCTTGAAAAAGTGTGTGACCCAATCCTTGCTGTCTCCCCAACTAAGAAATATTCCTTCTCTCTGCTTATCGAGTGCCCACCACATTTCACGTTCATTTTGGCCTGTATAGAAAACTACGTAAGCATGATAATCCACAAAAAGATATTGTCGCTGGAATGCACTGCGAAAAGACGTTTTGGAACTACTGAATGGTGCAGTCAGTGGACAACTATAAACATAAATAAGACTAAGAGGCTTTGTTTCAAAACAAGTGTTATTAACAATAGTGTTATTCCGAAATACTTGTTCAACATTGTCTGCAGTTAGTTGTTGAGTTGTGCCTTTAGTGAGATTTGTGGCGGGAGGATCCACATGCTTTACAGTGACAAAACCAACACCTCAAAGAATTGCTTTATCTGAATCTGATATTTTACCAATACCACATTTATTAGGTCCATTACCTTATCAATTATTGCTTGAATCTGATCTAATGGGTATATTACCTTATCATCTATTGCTTGAATCTGATCTAATGGGTACAATACCTTATCATCTATTGCTTGAATCTGATCTAATGGGTACAATACCTCATCACTTATTGCTTGAACAGTAGGGTAGGAGGATGAGGAGGATATAACTTTGGTTCGTTTACTCCGACTTAATCTGCGTGCAAGAAAACTAGAAGTGTTATAAAATGTCCAAATTATCCAGAAAAGGACTGCCACCAGGATCAAAACAATTTTTTCCACAGGAACATCATTCTCTGATTCCGTGTTAGGGGAGGGGGCTCCGTCCTCTAGATCCATCTTTAAAAAACGGTCCCAACACTTTATAACATCCTAGGATAATGAAATGATAAGGTATCCGAATCAAAGACACAAATAAATCGCGGCATGTGAGGAATTGTGATTTTTAACATTTTGTGATTTTATCAGTCTTACGCTACAAACAGTAGACAAGTGTAAGATAATTCGCGTATTTTTCTATGAGACATAGGACAGTATAGTCCAATAAGTGTGGAAACGTCGATTATTCTCATATAGTTTTTACATTTATTTGCCTTGTTTTACTTAGTCTGTCGAGAGCCGTGAGGGTACGAACAGACTGTGATAACTCTCACAGCACCCCTAAAGACACGAGTAGTGTCACAACGTCTAAACATATTTAATGGAAACCACAAGTCTCACTGTGTGTTTAGGGGTGTTGTGAGAGTTAAAAGACGTGACTGGCGAGTCATAGAACCTTCTCACGACCCCTAAACACACTACGTGACTTGTGAGAGATGTCATGGACTGAGTTGTCACAGTCTGTTCATAAACGGACAAAAGGATATAGGGTGTAGCCTACTAGTACTTGATCCGAGTTGACTTTGAGTAAACCAATTGATATAGTATCAGTAACTACCTGAAATCAGCTGTTAAGCACATAATATTACATACCATTATATATTCTGATAACTTTCAGTGTAGCTTTATCTATCTAACTTTCGTATCAATTTGCTAATGCTTGCTTGAATCGCGCTTGTATACGACCTTGCCTATATATGTACAGCATGACTGGGGGCCAGCAGAAACCGGAGGCTTCTTGTGCTTTTTTCGTTTCCTTTAATGAGCCTGAGTCACTGTCTCCAGCTCTGGTTTCGGAGGTGGGCCACCCGTCCTCTTCTCCCGGCGCTACACCTGGGAAAGGGGACAACTCCTACACCTCCAACTCGCCATCTCTCGAAGGTAAGAAGATGATTGACTCTTCTACCCAGACTTTAAGTTACTGTGTTAACTCTTTTTCGAGCAAAACATGTAACGAACTCCTGATCGCTGGCAATTTGTCTGTTGAGCAGATTCAGTTCGAGGCAAATTACCTACGATCTCTGTCTCACAAACGACAAGCTAGATTTAACCCGAATCTAAAAGCCACATATCTGTCGCAGATTAATCTCGACTTAAAATCTAACTTGGCAGACAATATGTGTATAGATTTTGAAGCCGCTGCCACGTCTCATGACCTAACCTTGTCACACTTTTCATGTCTCGTGGAAGAAGCACAGAAACAAGTTGACGAACTTGTTGCTCTGAACGCACGTGTCAAAGACTGGCCCCCAGTCCCCGGTAAAGGAGTCCCGTACTCGGATGACGGAGACTTGGAAAACTTGAACAGAGAGAGCGACTGGACAGGTGACATCCTCCCTGAATCGGTATGTTCTTTTGTTGAAGACTTTAATTTTGAAGAATTATCCGTCAGCGAAATCCTCCATCAAATCCCGATAACAGAGCCCAGCAGCCATGGCCGTAAGGTGACCTACTTTGGCAAGCGGGGGTATAACTACGGAAATACTCACCACGACCCAAACGACTACCCCGACTGCACCATCATGACGTCCGTCATCGACAGTTTGAAATCGAAGGTACAACATTTCAACACTGATACCTACTCCTGTCTCCTAACATACTACCCAGACGGTCGTGCGACCATCCCTGCTCATTCAGATAATGAAACCAACATCAAGAGTGACAGCCAGATATACACTATATCTGTGGGGGCCACTAGGGAACTCGAATTTGTAAACAGAGTTGGACCCCTATCTGAGCACAGAGTTAAGTTAAAGCACGGTTCTATCCATGTCATGAGTGCTCAATCACAGAATGATTGGAGCCATGAGCTTCTTTTTGACCCAGCCGTACAGGAACCACGGATATCCTTCACCTTCCGTCACATCGTTGACCCTCCCATGAAACCTCCCGCACCCCCCATGCAGCACGAGCCACCGCCACAAACTGCAACAAATAAGCATCGCATACTCTTTGTCACCGATTCCATCCTCAGTTCAACCCCGGAGCACATCTTTGGCAGAATTAGCGGTCACCGCTGCATCAGGAAAAAGAACTACTACCTCACAGATCTGCCAAACTTTGAGCATGAGTTTGAGTACTCGAAGTATGTTATTCTAGCGATGGGAATCAACGACCTAAGCACGCATAAAGATAGTCGCAATCCTCAAATGTCTGGCCTAACACTCGCTCAATGGGCTTCTAAAAAGCTTAAGTACTACTGCTCCAGATACTCACACTCGACTTTCGTCGTGAATTCGATACTTCACACACGCCGTGGCTGGCTAAACTGTGAAGTCAACAACTTCAATCGAATAATGTACCAGTTGGCATGTGTTATCCCAAATCTCGAGTTTTTTTACTCACATGCAGCACTCACACGCGACCGCATCTCGAAGCATGTGGATCAGGTTCTGGACAGATCAGACGGCAGAGGCACGCACCTAACCCTAGCAGCCAAGAGGATGATTTCTAGCCAACTCGTGCTCGCCATAGAACTGCTAGATGGCCGCCAAACTGGCAAGTGCAGGGGATACGGCCTTAGGAACTGGACCTGGCCACTGCGTCAGTGGTTGCGATCGGTCAACTCTTGAAACTGAGACAGTTTTTGTTATCGGGAAATGAAATGTTATGATCTGTAGATCAAGAGTTTAAATTCCCAAATAGTCAGACTGAGCAGGTTGAGCTGTAGTAAAACACAGTACTGAGGTGTTAAAACATTTTCATTACTATCTTCAGTAACATCCTGAATCAGAAACTCGGTTAATATCAGTTCCTACAAAGTGTAACATTGGAAATGAAATGACACAACTAAAAACGATATGAATATTTTTTAAAAACATAACTCTTGTGCCCCAATGCAATAAAAAACATTTAAGATAAATCCAATAATGGAATCCCAAACGGGTCCAAGGCATTGAGCCCCAATGGACGTATAGTTCTTAGTTTCTGAATATAACGGTGTTCATCCACTTCTAGAGTTCTTGGGCTACTATTACTGAGAATTGACACTTTATAAGCCTGGTTGAAATTGTCACGTTGTTTCATGTTATGAACTTCTAGAAGGTGTTTACCCAAGCTGAATCCGTCGTCGTTTTCTTCAGGGACAAACGTATTGTCCGAAATGAGTTTGTAGTAATGGGCGCGATGTTCGTTTACTCGTGCCCTGAGGGGCTGCACCGTTCTTCCTACATAACACATGTTACAAAGTTGGCAGCTGAAGAGGTATACAACATTGTAGCTGACACATGTACCAGACACTGCTTTGGCTCGCTGTCCATTGACTGTTATTGATGGATGTGGAGATATGATGTTACAGGTACCGCAGTGTCTGCCCCCACATGGTCTTGTGTGAGGTTGGGTTAAGTCATCCGCAAACTGTTTTGCTTTGACTAACTTCCTTCTAAATGATGTTCCAGTACGTCTGACGAATTTGAAGATAGGGCGTGATGTACCGGCTCTAGATGATATTGGGGAGCCTGGGGTGTTTCCACTTGTATGGGAACCAGATAATCCTGAGAAGCTCCTGGTTCTACTGAGTTCTACTGAGTTCTACTGAGTTCTGGTTCCAATCTGTAGATCAAGTGTTATGCTAGTCATATTTTGACTGAGGATAGATCACACGCTGGAGAATTTTTAGTTTAGTTTTGGTAGGAGATTCTGTTGGTGATATATGTACGAGTCAACTCCTGGCCACGATACGGCACATGTAATCACGTGCTGTTTTAATTTAATTCAATTTAATTGTGTCACAAATAAGCTCTCACGACTAAACAATCAGAAACAATCAGATGCATAGATGGGCCCACTTCTTATCTGCCACCCCTAAAATAGCAATACTACAGATAAGATTTTCATTTTACCACTATCTCCATTATTCAGCTACGAAATTTTAATCAAAGACAATTTTAGTACTTAGCAGTCATACACATATATCGTCCAACTCTCATATTCTTCACAAATCTTTGACATAATATTTTGATTACACATCAACACACCTAATGAAAGTTTTTTCGTTTTGTTTTTTGTTTGTTAACGGACGGGTAATGCGGAGTGCAATTGTAGGCGAGGTCTTACAAGTTCCAAACTAAGCAAGTTTTCGTACAGTTGAGGTTAAGCTACAGTCAAGTTAAAGTTACACGTTTTAGTACAGTACAGTCAAAGTTAAGCTGCTCTACTAGCACACTCGCTAGATAGTTA
Source organism: Bolinopsis microptera (assembly GCF_026151205.1). Taxonomy (NCBI): domain Eukaryota; kingdom Metazoa; phylum Ctenophora; class Tentaculata; order Lobata; family Bolinopsidae; genus Bolinopsis; species Bolinopsis microptera. Next base: position 4,221,283 of record NC_087074.1, read on the forward strand.
GTTTTAGATAGTTAAGATTATTAATCAGTTAGTGTAAATTAGTATCAGTCAGGATCTGTTAGCTCACAAAACTGTTAGTTTTCGCGAAGCAGGTCTGACTTTCATATATATTCTTATATACCTTATCATAAACATTTATTTTGATTAATCAATTCACAACGAAATTTAAAAACATCATGAACACAAACGGTGAAGTTAGCAATAGTCAAAAAATTAAAATCAAATGTACGGCCTGTCCGGGCTGGTGTTACTCTAAGTCTAACTTGCGTACTTGTGCATGGTGCGAGGGCCATGTGCATAGGAAATGTTTCCAGGAAACGTTAGGTTGCATCAGATGTTGCGAATCAATGATTCCAGGTTACAATGTAGAGACATTCGATCTCTATGATAAGTTCGACCACCTTCACGCATCACGTCTTAGTTTCAATCCATATGATCGCTCGCACGTAATAAATTCCATCGGCAATAGTTTAGATCAGAATAGTGACATGAACAACGAATACTGGAATGAAATAAGCGAAATCTTAACCAAGTGCAAATATCAAGAACCTAAAAACGTCACAAACTCCGCCAAAGACGAGTTGAAAGTTTTTTCATTAAATATACGATCACTAGCAAAAAACATAACATATCTTAGAGAAGAAATCCACACCTTCTCAAAATGTGATGTGTTATGCTTTAATGAAACTAACTGTAACATTGATAAGCTGCCTAATGGTATTGATGATATCACAATCGAGGGTTTTCACGAACCTGTTATACAAGCACCTTTACGAAAATCGGGGAGAGGAGGTGGGTTAGCAATCTATATAAACAAACGTGTGTGCGATTTTGATAAAATTGAACGTCTTGACTTAGCTCTGGATCCTGAAGACATGAGTGGCGAGTTCCAACTAGTCAAAATTCATAATTGCAAAGGTTTTATCAAAACCAAGGTTATAGTAAATTTATACAGATCACCGTCAAGAGATACAAATAAGTTCATTAGCTTACTCGATCACGTACTTAATAGACTAGATAGACACTCACGCAAACACGTTATGTTTCATGGCGATGCAAATATTGATCTTATTAAATATGACACTGATTCCTCAAGCCAGAACCTCATTGACACACTGGCAAAATATGGTTTTGTTCAAACTGTTTCAAAACCAACACGAGTCACTGACCACAGTGCCACCCTTATTGACCATGTGTACACAAATAATATTGAAAATACATTAAGTAGCAACGTGTTAACACTCGACATCTCCGATCATCTTGCAACGTTGACCACTATAAAGTTACGTGCAGTATCACAAAAGCACACCACACACTCAAATAGGACCGATACCACAAAATACCGTGAAACACGTACTATGAATGAAGCCAGCAATGCTATGTTCAAGGAGCTATTGGAAGGGGAGACGTGGGAGGAAGCGCGGGGATCAGGCAGTGCGAGTGAACAGTATGACAAGTTCTCAGAAATCTACATGAAACATTACAACACTGCATACCCCGTTAAGAGTAATCGTAATCGTCGTGAAAATGAACGGTCTGATCCGAAGCCGTGGATACTTCCATGGCTCGAAACAGCTTGTGCACGTAAACAGCAATTATACCATCTTAATATCACAGAGCCTACTGATGAAAACATAGCTGCATACGATAAAATGAAACTATTTTGCAGTAAACACGTTAACATTGCCAAGGAGCGGTATTACAAAAAACAATTTGAAAAATATCAGGACTGTTCCAAAAAACAATGGGAGATAATCAACGGCCTGCTAAACAGAAAAAGACGGGGATCTGATCAAATCAGATTGAGGGATACTGACGGGACGATCTTGAGTACTAACTCGGCAGTCGCTGAAAAGTTCAATGGCTACTTTTCCAGCATCGCAGCCAACATCAAGTCTCAGATCAGTTCCCGACAGACCTTCGATCCTGGGGGGTTCCAGGAGTATCTGACCGGGTCATGTCCAACGTCTATCTACCTCGAACCTACTGGGCCCACCGAGATTCATAGAATTATTATTGGCCTAAAAAATAAGGCAACTCTCGATTCAAAGATTGAGCCCTTGAAAATAGCCAGCACATGCCAAAATTTTTTATGCGCCTTAGCAAAAGTAGTTAACACATCTTTTGTAGAGGGAGCTTTCCCTAAAGCTTTGAAAACGGCAAAAGTTACACCTATACACAAAGGAGGTTGTAAACTCGACGTAGCGAATTATAGACCTATTTCGCTTCTGGGCTCGTTCTCAAAAATTTATGAAAAACTAATGCACAGACGCGTTTTAGAATTTCTCGACAAGAATAACTCTCTATTCGAGAATCAGTACGGATTCCGACCAGGAAGATCATGTGAGCACGCACTTCTCAATGCTCAGAGCTCTATTCTGCATTCTCTAAATAAGAACCAAATAGCACTTTTATTACTTTTAGACTATAGCAAGGCATTTGACGTCCTAGATCACGCGACATTACTCAGGAAACTTGAGCATTACGGTATTCGTGGCATTGCGTTGAAATGGTTCGAGTCATACCTCAGTGGTCGCAGTCAATTTGTTTCCCTAAACGGCTCCAATTCATCATTAGAATCTATGATATACGGTGTTCCACAAGGGAGCATATTAGGCCCCCTGCTCTTTGTCATATATATCAATGACTTACCAGGAATCAGTAACCTAGCTAAATTTATATTATACGCAGACGACGCAAACATTATTATCACCGGATCAAATGTACAAGACATTATATCCAAAGTAAACCACCTCACTGACGTGTTGATAAAATGGGTTAACTCGAACGGCCTAGCTCTTAATCTGAAGAAGACTTGCTATATGGTATTTTCAAAAAGACGGGTAGATCTATCGTCTCTACAAGTAAGTATCGACAACTCTCCTATAGAACGCAAAACGGAGGCCAGGTTTTTAGGAGTTATCGTCGACGACAAACTAAAATGGGCCAGCCACATCCGAGCCGTCAAAACAAAAATGTCACGGTTTATAGGTATTATGTTCAAAATAAAACGCAAATTACCAATCAAAGCACGCTTACAGATCTTCCAAAGTTTTGTACAATCTCACTTAAATTTCTGTTCACTAGTTTGGGGCTTTGCTGCAAAATCCCATATTGAATCACTGTTCACTAAACAAAAGCAGGGAATACGAGCAGTTATGCCGGGCTACGTGAATTACTATTACAAGGACGGTAAGCTTCCGGATCATACTAAAACTACGTTTAAAGAGTACGAAATATTATCTGTACACGGGATCATCATAAAAAATGCTCTGACTCTGATGCACAAGATAACTTACATGCCTGGCCTTCTGCCGTCGTCGATAAAAGACTTATTTCCTCCCGATATACCAAAGTATGGCACGTCTTATGACGACAATATCGACTGGCTAACAACGTTCTCTCAACCAGATCTACGCGCTAGTGTTCTGTATAAAGGTCCTATATTAGCTATTACCGAGCACAACATTAGTCGCATAACTTGCCCATCTAGCATTTTCTCAATAAGCATATATAAGAAATCAGCGAAGCGTGTAATGATAGAACTACAAAGCTCAGGAAACGATGAAGAATGGCCACCTTTTCTGTTACATAATTTACCCGGGCTACGTAAATCGACAAGATCAGGCACACAACAAATCAACTACCGAGAATAAACTAAGGAATAAATAAAACCAGACGGTTAGCACACTAGTCACTATCAACCATATGCCACTTTTTTCACTGCCCATTCACTGTCATATTAATAGCATCATATAGATAGCGCTAGCAGGTGCTGATAAGACATGGGCTCAGTTATTCTTTTTTGTTTTAACCTCAAGTAGCTTATAAAACAGTGCGTGTGATCATCTGTCGTATCAAATCAAATTATTTGTCACTATATGATAATAAATCATGATATACAAGTTTTAATTTTTAAAGTTTCTGTTTTTGTTTTTAATGAATAGACGTAATCAAAATTTTAAATTTTCATATTCACGCATATTAAATAAAATTATATTGTTATGTATTATATTATTTTGTAAACATTGGCCGGGTATAAAAAACCGGTCCCCAAACAAACAAACAATAACCCTCTGTCTTACCTTACCATTCTACAGAACTCGAGAGAAGCAGTTCAGCTGTTACTGATACACGGTGCAGACGTGAATCAGATAGACGAAAAGAGACAGACAGCGTTACATCATGCTACCATATTAGGACATACAGACCTGGCATGTTTACTGCTAAAGAAGGGGGCTGATCATCGCCGTGTTAACACCGACAACAAGGTACTTACTGAGTTTGTGGCCGTCTTAATGGTGGTCCATAGTGATTTTATCTAAATATTTGCTGGCAGCTGAATTTACAGTCTACGAGTTTTCATATTTTTTAGATACTGCAAATAGAATAGACGACCGCTTTGTATACTTTTATAACGCATTCGAAGGTCTTCAGTCATCTTCCTACGGAAAGGAAACTGAAACAAGTTGAAATACTAAAACATGTTCGTACATATAATTCATTATTTTCAACTTCAGGACGCTCTGGATATAGCTGTAGCAGAAGAACGAGCTAGTTTGGTGACAGTTCTCAGATTTATCAGAATAAACGATACTTCAGACCCTACCAGTTAGTCAATTATTAATCAATTAGACATTAAGTATCATTAAAAGTTAATCGACTACTACTACGCTGTTACAAAATCTTACAAAATCTTACAAAACCTTTAAAAATCCAAAGATGGAGCAACAATAAAAACATGAGATATGAATTATATAGCCCTCCCTTGCCATTAGGGTGTAGCTCCTCGTGAGCTTGTATTCTCGTGACACCTCGGCAACGTCTGCTTCTTCTTATCTCTTCTTATCTTAGCACAAGGTTACAAATTCTTAATATAACCTGAGAACGTAAGAATATTCCACCGTTTCAACATGACCGGATCTAACTGCATTATAAGTTTAAATATATAGGTTACGTCTGCACTCTGCAGTCTATAAGTTACCATGCAAGTCCATGATACATAATTCCTCGTCAAACCCTGGCAGGTGTATGCAAATATTCTTACGTACTCCGGTTATATTAGGAATTGTTAACCTTGAGGACTGATGAAGAAGCATACGTGGCTGAGGGATTTACCAGAGACCACGAGGAGCTACGTTCTTATGGCAAGGGAGGAGAGATTGTATATTATGTATAATATAGTTACAACTAATTTGCAATAAATTCGACTTCTTCCCAGGTCAGCAGCTTTTGAACGAGTTCTCGAAAAGACCAGCAATCGAGAATAAGAGATAACGATCAGTTTAAATAATGTACATAACATAAACCTGTTGGTACGTGCCTAAAGTCTAAACATTGTTTAGAAGTTACTCAGTCGACCTCATGCTAAGAGGCTGCAAGGGGACAGAATACTTGGTATCTCTGAGAATTTCCTGCTTATACTGAGAGTCGATACGAAGTTAAATGTTGATTTAAGCGGCTGGTACGTTTTGATAAAAGTTAGCGAAAGCTTTAAAATAAAATGTGAATCACAGTGATATACATTATACATACTTATTTTATTGAAAGTTTGTGTGAATGATGATATTTGATCTATGTTGGTTGTTTTTACATAATATATGCCATCTGGGTGTTCACTGAGCTTGTTGAACCAAAATGGATGCAAAATTGATCTTTTGAATATTTCTGTTTTAGTTAAAATGTTTTTATTTATTTTTTGATTTCAGTGGTATGGATTGTCTTCAATGTTACCTATTGCTATTTTCAGCACACTCTCAACAGTATGGATCAATTTGATTTTTGTTTGTTTTTGAAAGCAGAATGATGCTGCACCGTTAGATTTTTAGTTAATTTTCTTTTTATTGATTAGGCCAGTGCTACACAGTTGACAGTGCATACCCCTTTCCTGTGCGCGCCGGCCGGCTTAAAGGCCGAATGCCGGGGCGGCGGGGCACGCGCGAAAAGGGAATGCAACGTGTGTCAAATTAAGCTACAAGTACAACCTGCAGATGATTATTATATTACTTTCCAAGCACTAATATAATGGAGACCATGTTATTGGCAGAGTAACCTACATAGTGCTGAGTGCACAACTGTTCATCGACCTAGATAATATGATAAGTATTTTAGTATTCAATTTGGAATACTTCTCCACTAAGCTATTGATAACATCAATTTTAAATCCTACAGATTTGATGTTCTTTGATTTGATAATTTGATTTTTATTCTCTTAGTAATCCTGTCTGATTATTTGTATGTTGTGAAATTCAGCAGTCACCAGATCGTAGCAACAGATCATGACTATGAGTATAATTACTTATACAGCTATACATACGTATAGTTTTACGTTCACATTGACGGATTCACATAGCCATGTGTATACGCGTACTGCGCTTGTTTCAAGTAGAATATCGGCAAGAAAACAACAATTTAAGAAAACAACAATTTTATTTAGTATCAATTAAAGCAGACAAAAATATATTTCATATATATATAACTAGCGTCTAGCACAAACTTTAGATCAGATATCTTAGGGGACTTGGAGTAGGAAGAGATATACTAGAAGGTATATACCTTTTACAAAGATACGTCGAGAAGAATCCAGGGTGATACAGGATCGGAGAGTGCAGACCAAAAGTTTACGCACCCACCTTTGCCTCCTGAGTTCTTGGTTGGATAGAAATTTATGCAAACTTGGTCGTTTATACTCCAAGTCCCTTTGTTAAAAGAAGTAATGTTAACTATGTCTAGAGTTAGGCGTTAGCTTCGTTCAATAATAACAATATCAATATTATCAATATCAATATCAGATAAAACTACCGAATAAATTATTAAATATTAATTAATTCGTTCCGATAAAAATTTTATAAAATTAGATATTTAGTATCTAAAAACATTGCAACAAATGGTTAAAAGCGCCTAAAATCGATTTGAGAGATTTTCTGTCTATAGTACAATCATGATAGTAATAGTAAGTGTGTGCCACTGCAATTAGATTTGATTACTGCAATTTAAAATTGTTTGGAGTCCAAGTATCTTTTAAGTCAGCTGCCTGTGCTTGTATTAATAGTGCTTTCAGCTTTGGTTCTCAATTTTATCAAGTTAATGGACGTTTCTAAGCAATTGCTTGAAGTTAAAAATTTTTATGAACATGAACAGCGTTCCAAAGCTTGGCTGCATTAAACAAAAAGGTATTTGATTTATTTAGAAGAACAACCGTTAGACTCGTTGCACGGTTTGAAATGTTGATAGCCCCATAAAGGGAGTACTTGATATTCTTAGAGAATTCTAAAATACAGTGATATTTGTACAAGTTTTGAGCCGTAAGAATTTTTAATCTATTAAAAATGGGTTTTGTATGCTCCTTTTCAAAATGTTTATGGTCTAATTTCTGCATACCATATAGTCTAGTACGTGCACATGTTTTATGTTGCTTGTTTATCTAAATATGAGTCGAGATCACCAAAAAAGATCCTTATACAGTGCTTCTGTGTGATAAAAAGACTATCATTGGATTGACCATTGTTAATGATCAGGCCCGGCGCGCTACTTCGTAGCACTTGCCATCGAGAAGAAAGCGGCGCGCGCTACTTCGAAGAAATTTAGACGAGTAACATCCGTCAATCATTGGACCGTTCCTTCAGGACAACACCCCAAACACTTATAGTTATACCATAACTGAGCGGCGGTCGCGCGCTACTGTTAGGTAGTGCGCCATTGACAGTGCGCCGCGCGTGCCGACTGTAGGATGGTTTATTAGCGCTAATTTCTGCCAGCACAATTTTCTTCAAACAAATAGATATTGCGTATCCTTCCCGACCTCCAATTGCAACAAAAATTGGTAAGCTTACTCATAGACTTACAAGGAACGTGTCTGACGGATGTTACTCGTCTAAAATTCTTCGAAGTAGCGCGCGCCGCTTTATTCTCGATGGCAAGTGCTACGAAGTAGCGCGCGCCGGGCCTGATCATTAACAATGGTCAAGGAAAGTGTCCGAAAAATTTAAAGCATGTCCACAATCCAACCATCAGACATTATGTTACACCTAAAAGCAGCGTATTTTGATCACTATATCAACTCCGATAACCACCAAATTTTGTGGACAGTTGTGAAAGCCCTATTGGAAGGTCGCGCGCGTCGTCAATTTTCAGAATGATCTCATTCAAGGAACCGAATATTGATTCACGATGTCAATCCTTCGCATCTCGCCGATTTGTGGTTGCGAGAAGCATTATTGGATGCGCGCGCGGCCCAGTAGTGCATCGCGCTACAAATCCGAATAATACGACAAAAATCAACGAATTTGTTAACGGATGTTACTTGTCTAAATTTCTCCAAACTAGCGCGCCGCTTTCTTGTATTTCCCGAGGCAAGTGCTACAAAGTAGCTCGCGCTGGGCTAGTCAATTAACATGTTACCTAGGCTGCCGTTTTCTCAGAAAAGGAAGTATGAAGTAAGTTTTATATATTTGCCATTTCGAGATATTGGGACTATTGCGTTTTTGGTTTTTTTGCGTAAAAGTGAACACGTTGAGTTTCACTGGGCCGCGCTCAGCCTGTCATTCTGCCTAATCTCTATTCGGTTTATGGACATGATAGCCTGAGCACTGCGGTCCCCAGGTAAGTTGAGTTATCAATAATTAGTCAAACTTTAATTTGTCAGCAAAATTAAAGCGTTCGGCCTTCCATGATAAGCTTAGAAATAACCATTTTATGCCAAATGATTGAGCTAATATGTAATATTTCATATATGATATACTAAATGGATTTACTTCCTTTCCTGAAAAAAATTGTAGGTTTATAACATACCAGGACGCGCGCGCCGAGTTAAAATCGTCGACGAGTATCACCCGTTAAATTTCGTTGTATCACGTTGTGACTCCCATTGTCGTTTCACCCCTGTAGAATCGAATTTCTACGATGTACGATACGAGCAAATAACCATTTAGTCAGACGCGCGCACGTGACAGGATTTTAAAGCGATATTTCAGCTGTTTGTGCTTTAGGATTCGAGTCAGTTTTGGTTTTAAAGTAATTGCGAAGATAGTATAAAGATTTAGATTTGTGCACTCTAACTTTAAATACGGGAGGGAAGGGGAGTTTGTAAATTTTACGGTTTGCTCTTTCCGATCCTGTATCACCCTGAATTTTTTCGACGTATTTTTGTAAAAGATTTTAAATATATTTTTGAGGAGCCCTTAATAAAATCCTTAGTCATTATTTACCAACTACTTGGTTTAGGCGACTACAAGGGATGCATAAATGATAAACATAATGCTGCAGAAAACGTTTTTACTTAAGGAAATCAGAAGATGATATAAAAAGTAGTACACTGGACTTCATGACATTTCATACAACCTTACAAAAGTTTTGAGGCTTGCTAATAATTGAGTATGATGAACCTCGAAGTTGACGTCGAGGGACGAGGAATCACAGTCTTCGCTAAAAAATGTGACTTATTATCGTTCCTTAAAGACGATTTACATATTCATTCACTCAGGAGGGTTCTACAGCCCTTATAAGCATAAATATTAAGGACTGTACAAATTACACAATGTCTCAGTTTGAATGACTAGTTGCAGTAAGAGATTTACTAGGGAAGACGAAGTGGGCATGGACCGCCCTTATATCCAGTGTCTCCTTCAACCTGATCCCTGAGGAGAAGAGCTATTCTATGTGGGATAGATGAGATTTATTGCTCATGATTTATGATTGTGCTCTTCCAAATTGCATCACTTTATTTAATTTATTGTATATATTGTTTGAATGGCTTTTCTTAAATGATCAGTGATCGGAAAACCGTGATTTAGGTTTAAATGAGGAGGGGTCCTGCCAAAAGATCAACATCTAAATTGTACTGTACTTACTCTACTCTACTCTAAACATATACTATACAAAAGCTTAACTGTCCAGAAGGACCTTTGAATAAGTTTTGGCAGTTACTTATTTTGTCATTTTACTCAGGTCAAAGGCATCCATGGGTGGAACAGTTCTGATCTGCCTCAAAATGATATATATCTTACTTATAATTCAGAGAATTATCTTTGTACATTGTACACTGTACGACCGCCCACGTGCAAATTAGGTAAAAAGTAAAAGGTTGCAAAGTAACCATGGTAACGAGGGTTATTACACACACGTGCACATGCAATGATTGTTTTAACGTCATTTTGATCGGCTTTGTTGATATTACGCTCATGTGTTTAGTACAAGCAACATTTTGATTGGCTGTATCTTCGGTTGTGTAGGATATTTTTTGACGTGATTTAAACTTACCAACAAAAAATACTATTAGCTTCCTCCCTGTGACCACGGGTTTTCTAGTATATCTATAAAAGATAAATATAATCTCTTGTGTTTTGAGGGCTTACATGATAAAGATTTCCAACCATAATTTTTTCGAGTGTTAAATAAAGTGTGCTGCTCCATCCTAAATCCTGTGTAGCCGCAGTATATATTTAATTTTGTCGCATATCATATAGAAAACATTCTATTTTTGAGAACATTCCAAAACTATAAATCTGCAATTCAACAGCTGCATCATGATAAAATCTTATAATTTTCTTCAATTCCAAGGTCATAATGGCCTCTAATCAAAGGAGAAAACAGTCTACCAGTTCTGTTGGACCTGAACAGCTGATGAGATTAGAAAGCAGCTCATCCTCTAAGCGTTCTAATGATGGTATGATATGTTCTATATTGTTAATTGAGATACTTTCAACCTATTAGTTTAATACAGCATATAAGCATTAAGCATATGACTCTCTTCTGGCTCACTCTTCATTGTTTTGATAGTAAATACTCGTTTGGGGGACTGCATCTTAATTGTATTTCAGCAGTTGCTGGATCCAGTTTACTCAAAGATGGTGTTAAGCGCATGAAAGGCTCCACAGATGAAATAATCATTGGGAAGAATCATGTCAATCCAGCCCTTATTCTGCACTTAGCCAAAAGCACCAAGGTAATGTTGATATTGTTATCTGTTTTCTTTTGTCATGGCTCACACACTTGATAAATTTCACTCAACAGAGGTGAGAATGATGAACCTTTTTTAATAGTTTCACTTCCAAATGTTCTATTATAGGATTCATTAGGATTCCATTAGGATTCCATTAGGTTCCATTATGACAAGACTGTTTTAATTGCCTTTTTTGTGCTATTATAGTATCTTTTTGCAGGAAGACGGAATGTCAAAAAACAAGATGAATGCAATAATTTGTCAGGCCCTGAGACAATTAAAGTCCGAAAAGACTGGTACAGAGAAAGCTTGGTTTATAAGCTTAGTCACTCTTGCTAAATTAAAGACTGAACTTTTCACTTCCGATAAAATTGTAGAGGTCAGGCTGTCTCCATTTAATTTCTTTCTCTGATATTGATTAATCTCAATTTTGACAGAAACATTCTCAGAGTTTGCTTTCCAATATTTTATTTTTGTAACCAGATTCATTCTTTCATTCTAGCCAAACATTCCTGGTCACGCGACGGTACTTAGACATATGTCATAAATTCTTGGTCAACCAAACACTTGCATACACATTCACGTATTTTGTTTAATTAACTCTTCATTTAAATCTTATTCTCATACCTCACAACATTCACCAGGTGCTTTGTGGATATTTGGAGCGAGACCCATCTCAACTTCTACACAAGGGAAGAAATTCCTCCCTGCTACCCGTTCTCTCATGTTCACTGCTTATGACAGCCTACAAGAAAGAAGAAAACTGGCCAGAGGTGTTTGTCAAAGTGTACGTCAAAGATGCTATATCAGATAGGATCTGGATAGAGAATCCCATGTGCAAACAGTATTGCAGTGAGATTGTTAAGGTTTTTGGCACTGTAAAGCCTTCAACTGCTAGTCCAACCAACTCTATTATGGGTCCAGCTAAGCCTGATGTAGACCCTATGCCACTTGGTAAGCTTCAGTGCTATTTTAGAATTTAGATCAATAATTTTCTAGCTCTAACTAAATGTTAATTATAATGCTATGTTGTATTTCTACGAAGTTCTGCCTCATTGAGCAATGATAAATCGTAGCAAACTCAGGTTTATCTGAATTTCAGTTATAAATGAAGATCATGTTCAGTCTAGTAATTCTGGAGAGTCGTCCGCAAACGAAGAGAAAGTCGTGGCCTCTCGGTAATTTCTTCTCCATTTTATTTCATCCCAATTAATGTTGTTAACGTGTTTAAACTGTTAGGACTGTTAGTAGAGGAGATGTTAATTTCCTCTAGACTTTTAGCTAGTCATTTATTATGGTAGGTAATGTATTATAAACACAGTTTTTTCTTGCAGGTTTAAGAACAGTGCAGTTCAAGACTGCATCAAAGCATTTGTTGTTAAGACTGTGAGTGAATACATTGGACAAAAGAAGTCTGTAGATAACATGGCTAGAAACTTTGTAAAGTTTCTCGGTACTAGTTGTGGTTATCCTGAAATTAGACAGCTTGCTGTTGGTAAACTGGATGCCTTCCTTAACAGTACTAAACTCTCCCGACCAGCGCAGGACCTTTTGTCATACATTGCTGCCAATGCCAGGACCGGTTCTTCAGGAGATACAGAAGTGATACAGAAGCTTGCTCAACTGAGGATAAAATCGAAACCTATGGCTAACTTCTATATTTCTTGTATGAGAGAGTTAATGTCGCTGCATCCTCATAATCTTGAACACCTCATGAAGACAGTGATCCGAAATGAACTTGCCAATAACAGGAACACAACCAATATGCAGTTCATTGCAGCTTTCTTTCAGCACGACGGAGAAAAGTCTGCTATTGTGCTGGCGCACATTTTCCAAGAACTGTTACTCCAACCTGAGGACTGTCTGCGTTCACTCAGACTTCTCTTACGTGAAATTGTGAGAAGCGTTCATTATGAATTCAAGTTTTCACAATTTGCTTTAGCATTGATGCAAGAAATAACCTCACCATCCTTCAGAAACACTGACCCAAAACTTCAGGAGCGAATGTTTTTATCTCTTAACAGCCTCATTTGCCTGACCATTCTTCTCAGCTGTAAACCGTCCATCAGAGATATTGCCATGTCCTCTACCAAGACAGATGTCTTGCCTCTCATAAAGTTTCAAAATGAAGTAGCAGCTATGCAGAAAAATGCAGTTTGGTGGCTCCATAAAATAGTGCCAGCTCAATACCGTATTGGGGCAAAGCATTACTACAATTCCCTAAGACAAGTACTGTTTCTAGATGACCCAATCAATTATACAAGTAAAGACAATTGGCCAAGTGACGCTGAGCGTGACATGCTGGTTTCCCTTTGTGCGAATGTCCCCTTACTGGAGAACACCTTAATGAGGCTTGGAGTGTTGGGCACTGTTAATAACCTCCCCCTCAAACCTCAGGAGGTGCTGCTGATCATCAACAGTGTGGTCCGTAGAGCAGCAATGCTGGATTCTGACAATGATGTTCCTCCACCCCTCCAGATAACTGGTCAGACAAAACACAACTTGGATATCATCCAGATGCTCATTAAACTGTCAGAGTACAAGTATCATAACATCAAACTACCAGAGGGTTACACTCCACCACAACTTGTAGTTTCTTCTCATTATTGGAGAGCGTGGCAAATTCTTCTGGTCCTGGCAGCCTTCAATCCTACCACTGTGGGTGCCCTTGCTTGGGAGCGACATCCCACTTTAAGGGGTTTCATGGAGATGGTCATCACCAACAATTACCAGTTCCTCTAAACTCTGTTAACTATCAAGAAACGATGATGCTGGAAAAGCAACTTAGTGCTGCTGAAGAATCTGACATTTTGGTGTTTGAAGGGCACATTGCTCGAGGTGTAAAGATCACAAAGCAGAACAGTCACATGCTTAACCAACTATTAGTAGTGAAGGAAGGAGGACCAATGAGGAAACCTCCTCAAGCAGTTCTAGACCAAACAAGACTCCTTGCTATGGAGCTCCACCTCGGACACAAGCTCTGCAAAGTTAGAGACCCAGATTTTCTGTTGGACATTATCAAAAAGCAAGGAACAAGCAAGTCCATGTCCTGGCTTTCAGAGCTTGTCAAAAATTCCGAAAATTCTTTTGAGCTGCTGCCTGTGCCATGTTTATGTGAGTTCTTGCTACAAGATATTCAGAACACAAAACGACATATCCTTCTCAAAAGGTTACAGTCAATTCTTTTGGGGACCAGTGACAGTACCCAGACTCAAGAAATTGTGTCTTATTTCATCAGCAAGATGTCTGCCACATACGTTGTTAGATACAAAGCACTGAAAGGTCTCAAGACGATATTCAATCGTCCCCTAGAGGATCAAACTAATGAGGACTGGTTGCTAGTGGACCTTGCAAATATTCCACTTCACAGCACAGTTAGTGCTATTGTTTCTGCTGAATTACAGAAAGCTTTGCTAGTTGAGCAATCAGTTTCGCTTTTAGGTGCTTACCTTATTTACATTTGCCGTTACACGTCTCCGAAGTCCATGGTGTCTGCTGCTCTTGAAATAGCTTCTGTGATGATCAAAAGGAATCATGTTATGTTTAGAGTCTTGGAAGCCGATGAAAACGCTTTGATAGCCCTTTTAGATCTCTTCCTGAAAATGTTTGTGTCTTACAAGGGACTGAAAAAGGGTGATGAAGATGCTGTCGGAATCACTGTTGATGGAAAACTCAAATATTTTCATAAAGAAATTATTCAAGCTGATTTGGTTCTACTTGCTGAGGCGAGAGGAAGAGATGTTGGAAGCAACAACAGTGTTTCAAAGCTTAAGAAAATATTATTTTCTTCTGACGCAACTGCACAACTTCAGGATAGTATCGAGATTCTTTGCTCAGAAACCCTGATTCCAATACTGCTTGGTTCTGGGGTACAAGAACTGCAAGACTATGCAGTGAAGAATCTTTCCTACGACAAGATGATCCTCCTTCTTCAGGAGTTTTCTCTCCCAGAGACCGCTGCTCAATTTATCCTACAGAAATTGGACGACAATCTCAAAGACGTTACTCCTTTACTGGAAGAAGAAGAGGAGCTTTTGTCTCATATTCAGGCTTGGAGAATAAACGTTTCTGCTGGAGAGGAAATAGAAGCATTTCTGATGAAAAAATCTGCACCAGTTAAGATTGAAACGGTAGATTACTATGGAAAGTTTGCTAAGCCTGAGAAGATGGAAACAGATGAAATAGTTGATCAAAAACAGAAAGAGTGGTCCCAAATTCTTAAAGATATTTTCGAAAACGACTCGGTGGACAGCCAGTCACATTTAATGACATTCTGCCTCCAAAACAAAAACATCGAGGAGATATGTCTTAATTTATACTTGTGGGTCCAAGACAATAAACTTCCGCCCAGACACGAACAGTTTATAACTGTAGTTGTTCAGATTTTGGCAGAAAACTGTCCAAACAAGGATATCTTAGAGAAACTTCTGCTGGCAATCTCTCCGTTCTGCAAATCTCTTATTCCACTACACCGAAAGTTGTTTCCAGTATCTTGTGTTCCTGCAAAGGATGACGACAGTAAAATTGGGAGTTTACTTAGTTGGTGCAGTAACCCTCAAGACAGCAACTTTAAAACAGTGATCAGCACTCTACAGAGTATGGAAGTCAGTGCTGTGGCCGACAAAAGACAGCTCGGTACGGTGTGGCAGAAAGTATTCAAGACTGCCATATGTAACAGTGGCAGACATGGAATTGACCTTCAGCTTCTTGTCAAAGTTGTCGTTGGTAAAATGATTGAAAGTCCTCTATGTTCCGGAATGTTTATGGATTGGCTTCAAGTTTTGTCTCCTGAACTCAGCTGTTTCAAAATGTTTCTTGGAACAGAAAAGAAGGTACCAGTTTCTCTACAGAGGTACATCCTCAACATGATCTGCAGTAGTTGTGGCTGGGAAACTCTCCACCAATGCATTAACAGTCTGCTCTTGTCAGATGATTCTGGATTTGACGAGTCCCTCATATTAGATTTCTTGCAAGGGTGCTGCAATAACGAGAGAATTTGGCAAGGTGCCAACAGTAAGCGTGGTACAAGTAAAGGATCACTAAAACTAAGTAGCGACCAGCTATGGAGACTTTGTGTACTGATTATGTCTGAGATTGCTAAATTTGATGGGAAATGTGAGGGAAGCCTACAAGACAAACAATTTGTCCTACTCTCCTGGAGACTACCCCTCATCCTATCTCCCTTCCACAAACCCCTCTTTCCTGACCTAGTCAGCAAACTTCAACACTACCCCAACAAATGCAGCAAGCTCCTCACCCTGTCCCTGTATCTTGCTGAACCAACTGCTTTCTCTCACGGGACCTCTACAAACCTGATTAACGGTGCTCTCGCCTGCACGGTCACCTCAACCTCCTGTGATGCTCTCATCCACCAGCTTATTAACAATGTGTGTGATAACAAGAAGAACTGTGCTAGTGGTTACGTTCTCCTGAGGCGGTTGGCATCCTATCACCCACCTCTCATACTACGCCATCTAGATCTCATGACAGGGGCCCTGGGTACCCCTACTAATGTTAGTAAGAACGAGTTCATCAAGAGTAACTATGGTCAGGTGTTTATCAGTATTATTGGGATTCTGGAAGCATTAGGATCACATTTGTTCAAGCTTGATGCATCTTCTATTTTGAAGGAATGCATTGCTTTTGCAGTGCAGCACACCAAAAGTGAAACTCGGTTGTATACCCCTACGATCATTAAACTGTCTCATATCCTCCTTCTTTACCTTGAAAACGACCGATCTGGAGCCTTGAAGCTGATGGACAAGGAGAGTGTAGAGAAGTTAAAGAAGTTGGAGAATAAGATCAGAGACCCAGTTCTAACAAAACTCTTGAACTGCCTTGTTAACGGAGGTAACTGTTTCACTGCAGATTTCGATGAAAGTTCCATGGCACCCTACTTTGCTAAAATGTGTGCTGACAGTTCAGAAAGTTTGAGTATTTTACAAGATCTGGACGCAGGGAGCATCAAGAAACCAGCAGTGCTGAGAATGTTCCTTCACGAGATATGTAGACGGATGACGAGTGATAATCCCGAGTGTAGGACCTTAGCTCACAAACTTGCAATACGGCATGTTCGGCAAGTTCCTAAAGACAGTTCCATCGTGTTTTCTTACATTGAAACTGCACTTCATAGCCCGCATCACGACATTATTAAGTCGGTGATCTCTGAGATTCCTGAGCTGATACTGCTGAGTGGTCCTGAATCTGCCAGACTTATGAGACTAGTTTTTACTGCTGTTGCTAATTCTAATATTGATATCACCTCTGAGTTTATGGTGATTATGAAAACGATCATTACTTCCTCCGACTTGTTTTGACAAGATTCTTACAGAAATGGATGTAGATTGTAGATGGTAAAATGCTGTTAAATATCATTATTATATATATATGACTTTTCAAAGTTTGAAAATTATTTATTTTTATTGATTGTGTGATATAATATTGGCGTTCCCACTGTTTTTAACACGTTATATTATAATGATGATCATATTTTGTCTCTGACGCAATCATTTGCATATGAAACCATTTTTTAGATTATCAATTTCATATAATGCTACACAGATCAGACAAGATATCCTATTACTCTTTGTTAATCTAATTAATCCTTGTCAATTGACCTCAATTATTTTTGTGATCGCATCCCTTTTACCTCGTTTCATAAGTCACGATCCAATTAAATACATTAGACTTTTCCATTTTTCAAGAACTTAATCATTGAATAAATTATCTGTACCTTATAAAACGTATTATATCTCTAGTATGAGTAGAAAGTATTTCAAGATTACCAAATGTCCGGAAGCATCTCTCGCAACAGCTAATAGGATTATCGTCAGTGACAAGCAAGGTTTATTTATAAATAATATCAGAAACCTATTTCGTTAACTTAGCTTTTTAAAACTATAACGCTTCATGTTACCAAGTATTATCCTCCTCGTATAATTATAATAATGTAGGTGTTTCAAGCTTAAATCTTACATTTTTTTGCGTAAATTCCAGAAATAATATAATTGCTTCGTTCTTTTCAACAAGTTTCTAATTCCAGGTATCAGTGATAAAGCGATAATCAACGTTACAAAAAATAATGGTACGAGCTCTATCCACTCGGTAATCCTCAGTTCTAGAGTTAATCTTGACTATCTCGGACTTACCCTCGTGGACAGACAATGGTTGGAGGTGCCTCTCGACGAACAGGTACTACTCATATTCTAACTTACAGTGTAAATGATTCATTAACTAGTAGTACTTAGTGAAATAATCTGTTTTTAGCACATGCTAATAATTCTAGTTGCCAATTTACATATATAATAGTTTATGCAATCCTTCTTCAATATTATCATATTAAGTATTAAGTTTGTAGTAACTGTGATCATGTTACTATGACAGGTATTGGTGTCGATAGAGAACAGATCCACTAAGAAGCTAGCCTCTATGGTATTACTGTCTGTAGAGTTCCTACAAAAAGCTAAAGCCACTAAGAACCCCTTAAACACAGACGAAATGGCTCAGCAATTTGCAATGAAACACATCGAACAGCCTGTCCAGCTTCATCAAAGAGTAAATAGTTACTTTGAATTATCAAACTTTTGTTTAAATTGCAAAAAAACTCAAAATTAAAAGTTATCAACCTATTTTTAAATGTATACTACTACTATAAACTATAGTGTTGGTTGTAATGGTTATCACTTAAACCCCACAGTTAGTGTTCACTCTGACCAACAACCCTACCCTGGTATTTACCGTAGTTAAGATAAGCACCACTGAGGGGCCACTTGACATGAGCAAGATAGATGAGAACGCTAAAGTTGGCGTCCTTTTCCAAAACACTGAGGTTAGTATGTATTTTGGTAAACAAAGTATTCATTTATATGGGGTATATCCCTTTATATGTAGTATTTTGAAGAGTGTACACTAAATATAATTTCATAACGTTTAATTTTAGAATTTTGCCTGCTCCTTTTAAAAGTTAAATCCACTACAGATAAGGTTTGAGCCAGCCAAGGCCTCTGGTGTACAGCTAAAGGGAAGCGCAGTTGGAACTGAATCAAGTCCAAACGTAATCAATCCCAACTGGGACTTTGCTCAAATGGGTATTGGAGGTCTGAACGATGAGTTTAGTGATATTTTCCGACGAGCCTTTGCTTCCAGGTTGTTTCCTTCTAACATCATCGCTGATTTGGGAATCAAGCACGCCAAAGGTAATTTATATTTTATTTTCGATTAATTATAAGCAGAATATAATTTTTTTAACATTAACAAATTTTTAAACGATAAACAAGTCAACTTTTACATAATAATTTA
This sequence comes from Bolinopsis microptera, assembly GCF_026151205.1. Lineage (NCBI taxonomy): Eukaryota > Metazoa > Ctenophora > Tentaculata > Lobata > Bolinopsidae > Bolinopsis > Bolinopsis microptera. The sequence goes on from NC_087074.1 coordinate 4,240,520, forward strand.
CTGATTTCAGTAGAATAGGTACATATCTTTCCAGTAAAACATTTTCTTATCAGAATCGTCAAATCTCATAAAATTAAAATCTAAGTCTTTTGGATATCAATTTTGCTAGCACCAGATTTCCTTGAAGTAATCAAAAGGACGCTGTAAGCTGTCAAGCGATAAAATATCACCAAAACAAAAAGCCAAATCAAATCACGCTGCAGATAATCGTTCGTATCAAATCCGTAAAAATCCAAAACAATCAAGCCACTGTCAAATCCATGGAAAGTTTCATCAGTCGAGTTGAAGAAGGAATCTTTAAACTCAGTAACAGCAGCTATCTCTACAGCTGGTGCCATCCAACAGAAATACCTCCCTGCTTGTAGGTACGCGGGGATAGTTTGAGGGTTCAAGAAGTTTCCAATAAACAGAGCCATCAGAGAGAAGATCCCCAGGTTTATAGCTTGAGCTCTGGTAAAGTCACGTGCCAGAGCCGCTATTGTCATTCCGTATCCCACCGAGCAGACATCACTTAGAGTGATAGCAGCAGAAGTTATCAGATACTTTGTGAAGGAGCTTTGGAAGCCAACAGCCCAGTAGATGATAGTGGAGTAGATCCAGCCGTGAGCCAAGGTGAAAGGAAGATCCGTTAGATTCTGACTAATAAAGAGAACAGTGGCTGTGTACATGTTCAACTGCTTCTCCTGCATGTAGATTTCTTTGTCCGCTATAAACGCTCTCATCACAGCAAAACCTACAATGCAAGTATGGTTCAAGATAGCCAGGCAGATAACTCCGATCTTACTCACAGATGTCTCAGGATTATCTGGAATTTGGAAGAAAATGACGCTCAGCAGGCCCGCTACGAAGATTGTCTGAAACATCCTCATTTTCCCCAAAGCGAGATGTCTAGCATTTACAACCCCGCTCCGCCACATTACCGCTCTTAGCTGTGCTAGGAATGTTACCTGTCTTGATCCTACTGTCCCACTCATGGCTAGAGCGTCCAGTAGAGATGACACACTGGATGCCTTTGAGACTTTGCCCTCTGTTTGGTACCCCTTACTGGCTTGGCTGCTGTAAAACTTTATCATCCCGTAAGCACCTTCACCGCTGGACAGATCCATCAGATGATCTGCCAAGTTGAAGTGCATGGGACAAGGACTCCCCATCTGCTCCAGGAATGGGGCTATCTCCGACATGGACCCGTGAAGTGCGGTCTGTCCGTAACTCAGCAAAGTCAGTCTGTCACACATCATGAAGATGGCAGATGAGGGCTGGTGTATACTGAGGATGATAGTTCGGCCGTCTTTTGCTAGAGATTTTAGCAGCTTGATGATGGATAGGGCTGTTGACGAATCTAGACCTGATGTGGACTCATCAGCAAAGAGGATAGGCGGGTCAGATATCAACTCAGTTGCTAAAGACAGCCGTTTCTTCTCCCCTCCAGATATCCCGTTCCCAGACACTCCAATAACAGTTCCTTGAGTGTGAAGAAGTCCCACCTTTCTCAACACACTATTGACTTTAGACTTGATATCGTCAGGTCCGAAGCAGTCAGTAGCACGGAGTGCGGCGTGGAACCAGATGTGTTCCCAAACAGTCAGACAACTCAGTAGATGAGGTTCCTGTTCCACATAAGCAGATATCTTACCCATACAGTACTTGGCAGGAGCTCCCTGGACCCTAATGTCCCCCGTACACTTCAAAGTAGCATTCTTACTGTAACCGTACAGACAGTTCAGCAAGGTTGTTTTGCCGGCTCCGCTAGGTCCCATCAGAAAGGACAGTTCCCCGGGCCTTGCTGTTCCTGAGACTCTGTTTAGGATGGTCTTCCTATCTTTTACGGAACTTTTGAAGCAGCAGAAGGGTGATCTCCATTTCTCCACACTTGTTATGATTTCTATCGTTGCTGTTATAGTGTCCCACTCTAGGGACATTTGTCCGAAATCTTTGACCACTGATGATTTACGTCTCCGTCTCCCGCTGCGTCGAGTTGAAGGGACCTGCAGACTGGACCCTGAGTCAGATTTACCAAATTGTTCATACTTAGGGAGAGAATCTGAGTCGGTTAACTTGGACATCTCGAGGTCTTTCAGTGGACCCCAAGACATTCCGAAACTTTATCACAACTAAGAAAATCTATCGAGTAATGAATTTGCTGTTCCATGATTCTCCAATATATTAGGCAGCCGCTATATTAGGTGGCTGGATGCAGAAATTAGTTGCATTATCAGAGACGTTCATTAAATAGCTGGTTTAAGTTACTCGATGGGGTTGAATAAGCGTAGACTAATATCACGATTAAACTGACCCATAAATTGAGATACCTGCGACAAATTTGACTCTGACGCTATCACAATTCCAGGTCACTCCTATCAATTTCTATTTATGTGGAATCACATGCGATCTATGTACGTGGTTCCATGGGAATAACATCCTTTCATTTAGCAAACCTTACCATCGATTGAGGGGTGAAGAATATTTCTGAGTTTCTATAAAAAATTAACGCTACCTCCCTACCCGCAACCAATCAGAAGCACGGGTTTTACAGCACTTAACTATTATAATTACTTCAGGTATTCTGCTGTACGGGCCTCCTGGAACTGGTAAAACTCTAATGGCGAGACAAATTGGAAAAATGTTGAACACAAGAAAACCTAAGATTGTTCAGGTAATTTATCTGTGCTCTTCACCAATATGAACATTTTTTAAATAATTTCAGGCTTACAAGTTACATGAACGCTTTATTAATGTGTCATCCCTGTAATTGTTAATTACCACTGCCCAAGTTTAATTTATCAAATAAACCCAGGGCCCGGAGATTCTAAGTAAGATGGTGGGTGAGAGTGAGGCTAATGTGAGAGCCCTGTTCGCTGAGGCTGAGGCAGAGGAGAGACAGATGGGTGCTAACAGGTTCGTTCAAAAGTTAAAATGAACACCAAATACCACATTATTTATGCTAAATATCTCTGGCCGACTATGTATAGTAGTATGTAGGGGGGGGTGTCACGTCCGTCTATGTCCGCTTGTCTCATAGAATCCAAAAAGGACAGGACATAGGCGGACATAGGCGGACATAGGCGGACATTGGCGGACATAGGCGGACATAGACGGACATAGGCGGACATTGGCGGACATAGACGGACATTAGCGGACATTAATGGACACCTAAATTGCTAAATAAAATGTTCAATTTTTGCTGTTATAGGGGGATCATGTTTTTTGTCCGTTCGGTACCCTATATTTTCAAAACGGACAAAAAATAGAGCGGACAAAAACGGACAAAAATGGACAAAAACGGACAAAATGGAAATAACATTTAGATGCTTCCTCCTCCTACTCTTCCTCCTCCTCCTCCTGGGTCTTCCTGATCTTCCTCAGTCCTCTTCCTCCTCCCCTCCTCAGTCCTCCTCCTACTCCTCCTCCTCGTCCTCAGTCCTCCTCATCAGTCCTCAACAGTCCTCCTCCCCAGTCCTCCTCCTCTTCATCCTCCTCCTCTTCCTCCTCAGTCCTCACTCCTCAGTCCTCCTCCTCATCCTTCTCCTCAGTCCTCCATCCTCCTCCTGAGTCCTCCTCCTGGGTCCTCTTCCTGGGTCCTCCTCTTCATCCTCCTCCTCTTCCTCCTCAGTCCTCAGTCCTTCTCAGTCCTCCTCCTCATCCTTATCCTCAGTCCTCCATCCTCCTCCTCAGTCCTCCCCCAGTCCCCCTCCTCCTCCTATTCAGTCCTCCTCCTCCTCAGTCCTCCTCCTTCTCAATCCTCCTCCTCCTCCTCCTGAGTCCTCCTCCTCCTCCTCCTCCTCTTCCCTCTCAGTCATCCTCCTCAGTCCTCCTCCTCAGTCCTCCTCCTCCTGGGTCCTCCTCCTCCTCCTCTTCATCCTCCTCCTCTTCCTCCTCGGTCCTCAGTCCACCTCCTCATCCTTCTCATCAGTCCTCCTACTCCTCAGTCCTTTCCCAGTCCCCCTCCTTCTCCTCCTCCTATTCAGTCCTCCTCCTCCTCCTCCTCCTCAGTTCTCCTCAGTCCTCCTTCTCATTTCTCCTAAGTCCTCCTCCTGAGTCCTCTTCCTCCTGAGTCCTCCTCCTGAGTCCTCCTCGTCCTCCCTCTCAGTCATCCTCCTCAGTCATCCTCCTCAGCCATCCTCCTCAGCCATCCTCCTCAGTACTCCTCAGTCCTCCTCCTTCTCGGTCATCCTCAGTCCTCCTCCTCCTCCTCCTGGGTCCTCCTCCTCCTCCTCCTCCTCCTCCTGGGTCCTCCTCCTGGGTCTTCCTGATCCTCCCCAGTCCTCTTCCTCCTCCCCTCCTCAGTCCTCCTCCTACTCCTCCTCATCGTCCTCAGTTCTCCTCATCAGTCCTCAACAGTCAACAGTCCTCCTCCTCCCCAGTCCTCCTCCTCCTCCTGGGGCCTTTTCCTGGGTCCTCCTCCTGGGTCCTCCTCCTCCTGGGTCCTCCTTCTCCTCCTCAGTCCTTCTCCTCCTCAGTCCTCTTCCTCCTCTTCCTCCTCCTCCTCCCTCTCAGTCATCCTCCTCATCCATCCTCCTCAGTCCTCCTCCTTCTCAGTCCTCCTGAGTCCTCCTGAGTCCTCCTCCTCCTCAGTCATCCTCCTCAGTTCTCCTCCTCCTCCTCCTAGGTCCTCCTTCTGGGTCCTCCTCCTCCTCCTCCTGGGTCTTCCTGATCCTCCTCCTCCCTCTCAGTCATCCTCCTCAGTCATCCTCCTCAGCCATCCTCCTCAGCCATCCTCCTCAGCCATCCTCCTCAGCCATCCTCCTCAGCCATCCTCCTCAGCCATCCTCCTCAGTACTCTTCAGTACTCTTCAGTCCTCCTCCTTCTCAGTCCTCCTCAGTCCTCCTCCTGAGTCCTCCTCCTCCTGAGTCATCCTCCTCAGTCCTCCTCCTCCTCCTGGGTCCTCCTCCTGGGTCCTCCTCCTGGGTCTTCCTGATCCTCCCCAGTTCTCTTCCTCCTCCCCTCCTCAGTCCTCCTCCTACTCCTCCTCATCGTCCTCAGTTCTCCTCATCAGTCCTCAACAGTCAACAGTCCTCCTCCTCCCCAGTCCTCCTCCTCCTCCTGGGGCCTTTTCCTGGGTCCTCCTCCTGGGTCCTCCTCCTCCTGGGTCCTCCTTCTCCTCCTCAGTCCTTCTCCTCCTCAGTCCTCTTCCTCCTCTTCCTCCTCCTCCTCCCTCTCAGTCATCCTCCTCATCCATCCTCCTCAGTCCTCCTCCTTCTCAGTCCTCCTGAGTCCTCCTGAGTCCTCCTCCTCCTCAGTCATCCTCCTCAGTTCTCCTCCTCCTCCTCCTAGGTCCTCCTTCTGGGTCCTCCTCCTCCTCCTCCTGGGTCTTCCTGATCCTCCTCCTCCCTCTCAGTCATCCTCCTCAGTCATCCTCCTCAGCCATCCTCCTCAGCCATCCTCCTCAGCCATCCTCCTCAGCCATCCTCCTCAGCCATCCTCCTCAGCCATCCTCCTCAGTACTCTTCAGTACTCTTCAGTCCTCCTCCTTCTCAGTCCTCCTCAGTCCTCCTCCTGAGTCCTCCTCCTCCTGAGTCATCCTCCTCAGTCCTCCTCCTCCTCCTGGGTCCTCCTCCTGGGTCCTCCTCCTGGGTCTTCCTGATCCTCCCCAGTTCTCTTCCTCCTCCCCTCCTCAGTCCTCCTCCTACTCCTCGTCCTCAGTCCTCCTCCTGAGTCCTCCTCCTCCTGAGTCATCCTCCTTAGTCCTCCTCATCATCCTCCTGGGTCCTCCTCCTGGGTCTTCCTGATCCTCCCCAGTTCTCTTCCTTCTCCCCTCCTCAGTCCTCCTTCTACTCCTCGTCCTCAGTCCTCCTCATCGTGGAAGACTTTCTAACAGGAAGAACATTTCGCGTCAGGGTTGGATCATCATTTTCTAGAGTGTTTGCTGTAACATCTGGGGTCCCTCAAGGAACCGTGCTGGGCCCCCTGCTCTTCCTGCTCTTCATAAATGATCTCCCTGATGGAATTGAGAGCTTCGTATCACTCTTTGCGGACGATCTTAAGCTAGTAACGAGCACAGCTAAGCACAGTGTTGCACAAGATGATATACTGAAACTCAATGCGTGGGAGAAGGAATGGCTCCTAAGATTCAATGTGAAGGATGGCAAGTGTAAGGTACTACATATTGGGCGTAACAATCCAATGCACGAGTACTTCATGAATGGGGAACGCCTCCCCCAAGTGAAGGCAGAAAAGGATCTTGGAGTTCTAACTACCAGAAACCTGGACTGGAGTGATCATATAGATAAGTCCGTGAAAAAAGCAAAGTCTGTTATAGGCTGGATCAAACGAAGTTTGATCTGCCGTAACAAATTTGTTATGCTAAATGTCTACAGAACTCTAGTTCGACCTCACATCGAATACGCTGTGCAAGTGTGGAATCTACCAGCAGAGCACGGAAACTGGAGGACTATTAAGAAGATAGAAGACGTTCAGAGAGAATTTACACGAATAATCGACGGGATTGGTATCCTACCATACGATGAGAGACTGAGAATCCTCCAGTTAACAACACTACTGGAGCGCCGTATGAGGGGTGATCTTATTGAAACCTTTAAAATAACGACGGGTAAAGTGGACTATGGACAAGATCTTTTCAGGATATCACGTAGCGGTACCAAGATCCTAAAAGATAAAAGAGGAAATCAGGTCCTCAGTAACCGTGTTGCCAATTACTGGAACAAAGTACCAAGTTCGGTTAAAGAAGCCAGTTCAGTAGACGCATTCAAAGCTCGACTTCAATGTTATAAAAATGAACTGATAGCGAGTGGAGCATCGTCAAAGGGTCACTTCTGGGATCTCAGCGAAACCTTGATGTCAAAAATAAATACATGTGAGCATGATTCATATGCACATTTCATGTCTAATAACCCATTGATTGCTAAATACCGAGGAATCAATGTTTCTTGATTGTTAAATTCAGAACTACATGTTAACGTCCTAAAAATAATTAATCATTAAATGTTCCGGATAGGAACATTTTTCTTTTTGATAATATTGTGCGAACTGCAATAGCGTAGAGTGCAGTTGGGTTTCAAGTTTTGTCGAGATGGCCATGTGGCCATAATCCTATTATTATTATTATCATCAGTCCTCAACAGTCCTCCTCCTCCCCAGTCCTCCTCCTCCTCCTGGGGCCTTTTCCTGGGTCCCTATATAATTTGATATAATAAGTTAAAGCTATTAATAGCTTTAGTGTGATTAATAAGTCGTTTGTTTTGTACAAGATTATAATACAAGTTGCAAAAAATTCTCAAAATGTTTGTCCGCTTATGTCCACCAATGTCCGCTAATGTCCACCAATGTCCGTCCGAGTCCGCCTATGTCCGTCCGGGTCCGCCTATGTCCGTCCGAGTCCGCCAATGTCCGTCCGTGTCCGCCCATGTCCCAAAAAACACGTCCGTTGTCTCATAGAATCCAAAAAGGACAGGACATAGGCGGACATAGACGGACATGACACCCCCCCCTATGTAGTAATCTGTTCAGACAATGTATCTGATAGGCTGATAGGCTGATAGACTCTGTAACCACAAAACATTCCAGCGGTCTGCACATGATAATAATGGACGAGTTGGACGCCATCTGTAAGCAGAGAGGTAGCACTAACTCGGGTACAGGGGTACACGACACTGTTGTTAACCAGCTCCTCAGTAAAATAGACGGAGTGGAACAACTTAACAACATTCTCATCATCGGCATGACAAACAGGTTCACTTTTTACAACGGATTATGCATTTTTAAATTTTTTTAAACAGTGAAATATAAGTTATTTCAAGTAAAATGTTAAGCTTGAGTATAGAGAATCGTTATTACATCAACTAAGAATAAGATTTGTACATTTATGTACTCTACACTGACGAATTTATAAACAATGTGTACTTGTCAGGAAAGACATGATAGACGACGCACTGTTGAGACCTGGTCGTCTAGAAATACACATGGAGATATCCCTTCCTAGCGAACAAGGGAGGGTTGAAATCCTTCATATTCACACCGGTAATTACACAATACTAACTCTGGCATAATACCCGGCCCCCTAAATACAGAAATATTTTTATAACCCCCTACTCCCCCCCCCCTGTATTAAGCTCTCACTTTCTGTCAGCTACAATGAAGAAGAGCGGCAGGTTGGACCCGGATGTGAACATTGAGGAGCTAGCAGCTCTGACCAAGAACTTCAGTGGAGCGGAGATAGAGGGTCTAGTGCGGGCTGCGCAGAGCAGCAGTCTTAACTCTTATGTTACTGCAACTAGCAAGGTATAGTGTGCAGTCCGTGTAGTCTTTATAATACATTATAAGGTGCACACTGCACATAAAGCAACTTGATTGTATTGTTCTTACTTTAATCAAGATATTGTATTCATACGGGTAGTGGTATTCGTACACTCTCGGCGAGTGGTGACCTTTCACCACAAAAATGGTTCTACTATCACTGAGTACTGAGTACTACGAACGGTCCTAACTATAACTGATAACTCTTAAGTTAATTCTTCACAAATAACCAAGTGTTGCTCATGCAGGTAGAGATAAATCAGGAGGTTTATAAGCAGCTGAAAGTTAACAGAGGCCACTTTATGCACTCACTGGAGCACGATGTACAGCCAGCCTTCGGCTCCAACCTTGACGATCTTAACGATTATCTGCTCTACGGAATTATACCTTGGAGTCCAGGTAATTTATTTAAAACATTTTGCTTTCTGGAATAGGTCCTGCTGCTCTATTTTACGTCCAATGGACGTTCATGATATGAGCATCTATTCCAATACGTTATGAGAACTTTATGGTACTGTATTTAATTTGTACACTAACAGTTTACACGCAAAATTCTTTACTCCGAGTTAAGTTCTCACCATCTCAGGTATTTCCAAGATCCTCCAAGAAGGAGACCTGTACGGCAAACAAGCAGCGAACAGTGACCGTACTACACTGGTCTCCCTCCTCCTGGAGGGTGAGAACTTCACTGGCAAAACTGCTCTAGCAGTGAAAATAGCCATCAACTCCGGCTTTCCATTCACCAAGATCATAACCCCTGGCAAGTTGGTCGAACTAGCTGACATGGCTAAAATCAGGGCTATCTACAAGATCTTCACTGACGCATACAAATCAGAAGTGAGCTGTGTCATCTTGGACGGGATCGAGTCGCTGATAGAGTACGTGCCCATAGGGATGAGATTCAACATGTCCATGGTGCAGACTATCATGACTCTCATTAAAAACCTCCCTCCTCGAGGGAAGAAGCTCATGATAATAGCCACCACTTCTAACCCAAATCTACTGAAAGATATCGGACTACGACAACACTTTACTCATACCATGACAGTTCCGTTAGTTCAGAGTTCTACTAATCTGATCGAGATTATTGATACGTTACAGGTCTTCACTAAGGAGGAGACTGAGGATCTGAAGAATGAACTGAAGGATGTGAATTTGAGGGTGGGGATCAAGAAGTTGATTGATATTTGCATGACTGCTAAACAGGCAGGGGATTCCGATACAAAGAAAGCAACGTTTATTAATTTATTGAACAGGGCTGGAGGTATTTTGTAACTGACTCGTTTACCAAAATGCTGTATTATTTTTTTTCAAGATCCTATTTTAATTATAATATTTGCAGCTTTAACAGTTTGGAGGCATGACGCACGATGCAATTTTTCGGGTTTCATTATAAATTTCACCAAATTTTAACGGTAAGATTTCCTAATAAGTCGTACCTAGCTGTAGCCTGTTTCAATCTGTAGAAAATAAGCGAGGTAATTAGCTGGATCTAATTGCCGAGTTGGTTTTCAGCTATAAAAGTATATTAACTAAATAATTAGTGAGTGTGAAATTGGACTGGTACTGACTACCAAGCACTAAATGTTGGATTACCTGTATTATAGGCGTCATTTATTTTTAATAATTGAGGTATGATGATATAAGTTAATTCTGAAAACGTAATAAATCTTATAAATATAGTTGTACAAGTGATATCGTTTTTTGGGAATATTGTTCAGTTAATTGAATTTGTTTATTGAAGTTAAATGTTGCTGATTGTTTACAATTATTGTCACTAATATGCATCTCTTAGATATTGTACTTATTTCATTCAATGCTCATTCTTCAATTGTCTGTTTTGTAAGATTCTACCAGGTTTCTAAACCTGTATCATGCATATTTTGACATGATTAAATATCAACTATAATTTAGAAGTCAATTTTATTAAGTTTTCTGTACCACTTCGATTCATCACAGCAGCCGTAAAGAAAGTTGGTACCCCCTGTAGAAGTATATCAACAATATGTTCCACAATAGTTCAAATGTGTTTCAAGTATTTCAATTTTACAAACTCTAACGCCTCCCCGTTATCTTAGCAGGAGTGTACATGTTATGATATAAAAATGTCGGTTATCTTGCGAAGAATCCTCCCTCCCGCACTAAGATCCCTGAGTTCTACTTTGAGTTCTGTGCCCTCCAACGTTGACCCCAACTCTAGCGTAGCCAGGACAACTAGAGGAAACTATGATTTGGAGAACCCTGCCAACGTCACATCTCGTCTTCCCAGTGAGTGTTTTCATTTGACAGACAATTAAATTGCGATTTAAACACGAGACAAAGTTTCAATTTCGTTACATCCTGAATTCTTGTCTGAAGTCAGTCTCTGCAATAAACAACTATAGGTGTCATCCATTTGGTGTAATAACTACTCTCGTTCTTGTATAATAATCATATAATATTCACACCTCTGTTCTAGCGTTTAATCCCTCAATACTTCAGCTCAAGCTAACAGTGCGGGAGAGTTTGCAGTAACAAGTATCGATCATCTGTTCAACTGGGGCCGGAAATCCTCCTTGTGGCCACTTACATTCGGTCTGGCTTGTTGCGCTGTGGAGATGATGCACTCTGCAGCTGCGCGGTACGATTTCGACAAGTTCGGTATCGTGTTCAGAGCCAGTCCTAGGCAGGCAGATGTGCTCATTGTAGCAGGTGAGGGACACAAACTTGAGATAATTTTAATTTTCAAGATGTGTATGTCCTTATTGTGAGCGAATGTTTTGTAAGATGATTACTTGTGTTTTTACTCTAAACAGATTTAAAATTAGCCTTCATTTCCAATCTCTCCCAGGAACTTTAACCAACAAGATGGCTCCAGCCATGCGAAGAGTTTACGACCAGATGCCTGAACCAAAGTGGGTAATCTCAATGGGCTCGTGCGCTAACGGTGGGGGCTACTACCACTACTCATACTCCGTTGTAAGGGGTTGCGACAGGATCGTCCCTGTGGATATCTACGTGCCAGGGTGCCCACCCACTGCAGAAGCGTTACTGTACGGATTCTTGCAGCTTCAGAAGAAGGTGCAGGCTGAGAGACGTACACTTCATTTCTACAGGAGGGCCTAAGTGATGGAGAAGGAACTTTAATTTATATTTCAAATGTGTACAGCTCTTGGAGGTGAATAAACCCAGATTAAATCTGAAATGAACTGATAAAGAGTAAGTAAGATATTGAGTGTTGTCTCCTGTGGCCCGACCCACTATGCCAGTGTGACCCCCGGTAAATTGTTGAAGTTTAGGATTGAACTTTTTGATTAACTTGTTAACTTAAGGGCTTATCTATTGAGTTCATTGAGCAATAAATCACTGCAATATCAAGGAAAAACTTAGAATTTGCTTCGCCAGACATCATGTTCATTTAATGTGAGTTGCACTACAATTAATTTTGGTTTTTGTAAATAATTTTCAAAATATTTATGTGTGATCGATGTCTACATAATCATAAGTTGCTGCATTTGTAATTGAAAATACATAATCGATTTGAAAATGTAAAACAGACGGCTAAAATTCAAACAGATCATTATGTACATATTATATATGCGTTACGTTACCTGATCCTACAATGTATTTTAATGGTGCTAATAACATTCCATTAGCTAGAGATAAGTTAGCGATAAGGTGCTAATAACATTCCATTAGCTAGAGATAAGGCATGTCTGATAACGACTTTATGTGTGATAGTGACGAGGACTATGATTTAGAGTACAGGTTAGTTGGGAGTTTTACTTTCTGCATTATTAATCAATCCTGTGACTGTAATAATAGCAAGAATGGCATCTCATATCTGTAGACTTCTAAACTATATTGTATTATGCACATTTGAAGTTAATTTACTGGTTTATAGAATACCTGTTATATCTACAGTGACGATGAAGAAGAAGACGAAGAAGACTCCACGTTAGAAAACCAGTACTATAACAGTAAAGCAACAAAGGAAGAGTCCCTCAAAGACGCGCTTGCTGGTTTTGCCAAAGTTATCACACTGCAAAGTGAAAAGGGAGAATGGGGCTTTAAAGCGCTGAAACAGATGTTGAAGATTAACTTTAAGCTTGGTAAATATCTCCTTTTTAAAAACTTTGTTGTGTTCAGTCAACTCTTTGAGGGACCATACTTGTCGATAAATAAAATGCTTGTCTTAAATTTGGCATTCTTTGTCACTTCAATGGACTATATTGGAATGTCATGAGCTGTATCTACGAGATTTAAAACTGATCATAATACTCGGCAGGCAATTACGATGATATGATGGTGCACTATCGAGAACTGTTAACGTACATAAAATCGGCTGTAACCAGAAATCACAGTGAAAAGAGTATAAACTCAATACTTGACTATGTTTCTGTCAGTAAGAATGTAAGTCATAAATCCCCTTTGTTCTTGAATTTGTGACAATACTTTTGTCGAAACTTTATTCGTGTATATTGTGCAAGTTTAATCAAAACTTCTGGAGCCCTGTATCCAATTGAGAAATAAGGCAAGCCTAGGCGAAGTTCCAATGTCTTTTCCTTTCAGATGGTTCTACTGCAAGAGTTATACGAAACCACACTGACAGCTCTACAAGAGGCTAAAAACGAGCGTCTCTGGTTTAAAACCAATACCAAACTAGGAAAACTGTACTTTGACTTGGGTGAATATGGACAGTTACAGAGGGTGATAAAGCAGCTGCATGCTGCTTGCAAGAATCAGGATGGATCTGATGATCAAAAGAAAGGTATTGGACATTTCTTGAGATGTTTAGGACCTATTCATCAAAAACGGTCTACTCAATTAAATTCTGTACGGCGCGGTCACAAATGTCCATACAAGTCAGCGCTTTCAAACGCGCTTTTTACGCGCGGTCGCGTTGCTTATTAAATTTTGTCACACGTACGTACGTACGGTTTTTTGGCACTGCCACAAATGCGGTAGCAATTATTGTTCAACGACCTTGCAATCACAAATTTGACATTTCTCATAAACTAAAACATAGGAACATAATGCCCCCTCCGCTTTGAACAAACAGTTGTGCCGCATATTTGACCGACAATCATCTCGCGAGGTGTATAGGGTCTTCAGAAGATCTTAAAATCATTTTTCTTTACTAAAATGTCTGTTGTACAGTATTCACCTTCTACCATCGAAATATCACTTTTAGTATCAGAATGAAAACTGCAACCTTAATAATCTTCAGGGACGCAGTTACTAGAGATATACGCACTGGAGATACAGATGTTCACGGAGCAGAAGAACAACAAGAAATTAAAGGTTCTGTACGAACAAAGTCTGCAAGTCAAGTCCGCTATTCCTCACCCGCTCATTATGGGAGTTATCAGGTAATTGTCTTGTTATTGTCCGTCTTAGGCTGATGTATACAAATGAAACTATGTTATTTGCATTTTATCATTATTATCAATTTTTCGTTATTTACATAAATTACAATATTTACATCAACACAATACGCCAAATTTTACATATTATATTATCGTATGTCGTGAATTGAAATAGCCAAATGTAATGGAAACAATTCCCTTCAGCGATCGATGACAACTTAAGTTTAAAACCAAATAAACGGTTAAAGAGGAAATCTAAAATACTTTTAATTTCACTTGAAATTCTGAGGCCATTAATACCACTTAACAGTCAACATTCGAACATAAACATTTCCTGCCAAAAATGACCCTATAGTTGTGTCTACGACTATGAACAGTGAACACAAATGCTGACAAATACAATCAATAACAATTAACAATATATGTACACGTATGTAGGGATTGCAGTCTTTCTTGTGACCATTATAAAGTCACTGCCGAGCACCTTCCTAGCTCAGTTAAACTCCACCGACTTTGGCTCATCTTCCTTCTCTGATATTAACATCATAATCTTCTGCACCTGAGATTAATGGTGCTGTTGCAACACATTCTCCATCAGACTGGTCAAATAATCGATCCTACAGTCACCATGCTCACAAGGGGTACAGGTTGCCATGGATCTGGACATGGAGCTGATACTGCGGGGGAGTGCTGCAGAGAGAGGGCGCTGAGGTCGGACTGCTGAGAGAGGTTGGGGTGAGGGTGTGTTGCGCTTGTTGCACAGCCTGGATACCGCCCGGAGCAGGGTGTGCTTCTCTAGCTGCAGCATGTTTATCTCGCTCAACGTCTCCTGAAGTGTGTATGTTAGATTATCAGGTACGGATATTATCTTTGTGTGGAAAGGGTGGTCAGAGTGGTTATTGATTACAATTTAACATTCTTTGTTGTTGACTTTGCGAATAGCTTAAATCCGCAAACCTGAAGCTGAGACTCTAGTTTTCTGACGTGATAATGAGAGAGAGAGTGACAGAGGTTCTCTAACATCATGTTGCACCCACACTCCGTGGTGGAGTGGTCTGACACCGCGCGGATGTGGTGCACGTGCGCTTCAAGCAGCTGTCTGATTACTCTCACCTGGGGTGGGATGTGTTACAAGTGATGACCTAGGTCGCTATTTATTTATGAGTTAACAGTGTGGATAATTATAACATGATTAACACTGATAATCGAATAAATCTGGAACTTTCCTGCCGTTTTAATGGCACGATTAGAGAAAGAAGTAAAGGAGAAAGCAAGGCTCAGTTGAACTGAAATACCTCTTGGGTAACATGTGAGAGTTGTTTGCTAGCCTCGCCCAGGACTTGGGGTGTGTCGGTGTTGTGGGCCATCACTGCTATCTGCTGCGCTTTCTTCTTTAGCTCAGCCGGCTCACTGTGTATCACTACCTTACCTGAATCAGGGTTTAATATTGCATAACTAGTAACTTATCCTATGGCAACTCAAGAATGATCTAGATTCTAGATATTGGTGGATAGGTAAACCATACGTGTTTTAACACGTGACAGTGGTTCTGAGTTTTGATTGGTTGATCGCTGTCATTTGTCAAAACAATATGGTTAGCCTCTGCATCAGTATCCAGATGTATGTACGACTCTTGCTCAAAAATTACTATCCGATCGTTTAGAACTGATTTAAGGAATTTACCTTTGGTAAGAGGGCAGGTTGGAGGACAAGTCTCCAACTTCAGGACTGCTTCCAGTTTAGCTTGGAGCTGATCTTTGCCATCGTTCTTACTGAATCTCACCTTCTTCCTCTCAAGTTCCCGTCTCAGGGAGGGTATAGAGAGCTTCTTGAGGAGCTCTAAACTTGTTTCTGCGCCCAAACCAGCGGGAACCTGAGATAATTACATTAATATTTTATTTTTAAACATATTGCCTATTTGACTCTAACAGTGCAGTAAAAGCAAAATGTATGCGAGGCCGAGAAGGGAAATTTATGCGGGAAGGAAAGATAGGTGAATCTAAAGGGGCTCGTTTAGTTGGTCCTAATTTAGTCCAAGTTGATCCCTCGCTCCTTCGACCATTGTAGTCGCAAATAATCAGTGTTCTTCTCGAACTTTACCTGATAAACTCCTCTACTCTTAAGATGAAGAGGGCTGAGATACTTCAGTTTAGAGAATCCTCTTGAGACCCTCCTGTTCACTTTCTTCTTAGCTTCAACAACAGTTTCAGACCCACGAGAGGCACCCCTTCTGACCGTCTTCTTAGCATCAATAACCAGTTCAGATCCTTTTGAAACACTTCTTCTCACTTTCTTGTGAGCTTTTCCGATCAATCCAGATCTTCGGGAGACTCTTTTGGTGACATTTCTTTTGGTTTGAATGGTTTCAATAGCCATACTAAATCTCAAACTGATAGCAAATAAGAACGACTAGAAATAACTGAGGCAATGAAAACGATTTTTTAACTACACTAAAGACGAAAGTTGTCATTTTTATAGTGATTTTAGCTAACTGAAACAAAAGAAGGTTACTCTGTCTTCAATGATTAATAAGGGTACTGTTCCTGGTGACATGATACCCAGATATTGTCCACAGCATGTTATACGAGATGGTGACCTGGAGTTGGTTGCAGTAACAACCGTCTCCCTGTTGCAATCAGACCGGACTGTTCCATCAACACAATACGCTACTTGGATTACATCTGACACTTCTCCTTAATCAGATCGCAGATGGTTGATACAAAACCCAATGTAATCTCACATCTTTTTATCACATGACTGGCACTGATTGACGCTTGATTAGCACGTGGCTGCTATTTGACAGCCACGTGACTTCCATGTCAGGTGACATGAGACCCACCTGTTCAGTCTGCGTAGCGAGTGTGGCGGTTCCGGTCTTCTCCCCCACCACACACTCCACCTTCATGTCTCCCACGTCTATGATGAGGGGCGAGGCTGCGGTCATTTCACTGCAATCGTTATCTTCTGAAATTACAAGTAGGTCATTATGAGCAGGGTAATTACTAATTATCCGTAATTATCACCAATTACAGGTAATTGGTATAATTATACTTTAGAAACAGTACATGTCACAGTTGATTAGATGATCATTTGGCGGTCCACTACGCGGAGGTTCGAAGTTTGAAGTTTTAAAGGCCCGCTTACATGGAAATGTAACTCCGAGTGTAAATACGGAATCTCTTGTAATATCAAACCTTTCTCTTTCACAACATAACTCTTAGACCTAGCCAGAGGGCCCCCTCTTCTCTGGACCCTCACCTCCTCCCCACTTTCCTTACTCCCTTCCAGTCCCTCGAACAACTCAGAACTAGCCGCTAGTGAGATAAAACTCTGGGTCTCTCCGTTCGAACTCTTGCGGAGGGTTGGGGAGGTATCGTGAGTTGGAATATCTTCCTCGAAGGAGCAACTTTTCTGTCTTATCCGTTTCAAGCCTCCTAGAATCTTATTCTTCCCTTTTCTTTTTGGTATGCCAGATCTGTCAGGTCTCATGTAATTCTCTTCAACAATGGTTTTCGGTCGGTGATACCCAAAACTACGACTTTTCCAAGAGTTCCTTTTGAAATGATTACCAAGAGGATCACCGTTCATACATTTCAGATCATTTCCTTCCATGTAACAAGAACAGTAACGATTGACAAAGCGGGAAAATCGACCCAATTTGGTGAAATCAAACCACCCTCTAAAATGTTCAATGTTTAGTTTACTGGACCATCGGTAGCTAAACTATTAATATCGGGAATAGTTGCAATAACCTGTGTCTGCTGGCTCTACTGTAAAGATTAAAGACAACGCAATGTAATAATACCAAGCCGTAGAGGAGGTCTAGAGAAGATAATCGTGCAATCTCAAGCACAGCCTGAACTCTTACTATAGATTGAGGACACCTGGCCAGTGGTTGTCGTCATGGTTACCCTAAACATCTTCTTTTGGTTACTATGGAAACGGTGGATATTAAGGACCGGAAATGATGCGCACATGTGTGCAAGCATTAGCCACATAGGTTGTATGTTTGGGTTAGAAGTTGAAGAAAATTAGTACACAGTCGATACATGAATACTGGATAGTATTCAGTCGATACTGGCTACTGGCTGTTTTGGAGATTAAGGTAAATTAAGTAATGTCTTGGATATATGAGAGGCCAGCTGCAGCGGTGCATTGAGAAGTCATGATAGCGATATTACAGGTGGAGATGGCTTATACACATTACACAATGACTAATGATGATAACACTTATTGGCTCGTTTAACCGGCTATTAACCACTCTAACATCACGGTAATAAATAAACAGCTGTACGTTTGATAAGAGCCACCAACCTGCTATAAAGCGACTGCAAAACGACAAACTAAGATTTGGGTGTACTGCTATCCTAGTGTAGTAAACTACAGGCTTGTGCCCTTTCTTAAGGTTATAATGACTACATGAATATATTCAGATCACCCTTATGTGAAGCTCAAATCAAGGTGTCCCCTGTCCAGCACAGTGTAATGTAGAAGTAGCCACTACTTTGTTACTCGCGCCAAAGTACAAAAGAGTCTCATCCATGATTTAGATTAGAATTCATGGTAGATTTTACACCTATACTGTCATCTGAATTGGAAATAGCACCTTGGTAAGATCAGCTGCAATGCCACTGCATCTCACATACTAAATATACTAAACTATATAGCTGTAATATATAGATCCCCCTATTCTTACCTCTCAGGGTAACTTCCGTCCATCTCTGAAAACACAACAAGGATCGCACACAACCAAACGATCCTAAATACAAATACAGTCCTCGATAGCGATTACAACTTACGTTTACAGGTCCTGTAATAAGAGCCTAATGATCCATCGGTCTCTCTATACAACCAATCATTGTACAGTACTAGATCGATAAATATTATGTTCGATCATTCGTCCGTTTGGGCAGTAGTACTGTCAACTTATCGGACCAACAGACTACATCAGGAGAGCAATTAAAAACAAAAATAATTACAAAGCAGCCTAACGATAAAGCTTTATAAAGGTACGGTTATGTTGCAAATGGGTGTTAAGCATTTCCGTTTGGTGACGTCAGAGCCTTGGTGTGGGCGAGGTGGTCCCTGTGATATCTGGTACAGTAGACCCGTGTATATTGGTAGTGTGAGGTTCTGATTTACTACCAGGGTATTGAGCAGGTGAGTGTGATATTCTTAATGAGATCGTGTGAGAAAGTCTTTGTAACTTTGTCAGATCATGAAATTGGGTTTTGTAAATATTTATCATATATTTTGTCAGTTCCTCAAGTTGAGATCGTAACAATGTACCTATTTCCTATCCTAAGTAATCATATTAAACTATTAAATGCCGTTGGCACAACTGACAAACTCAATCTAAAATAAACTAATTTTAGATCAGTTCACTAACAGACATTTTTATTTTAGGTAGTTATGACCATGATCACCAGCACTCTGTCCAGCAGCGAGATCGCAAACAAGGTAAACCCTCCCAAAACTCGGAAAGGAAAGAAGATCCTCGAGTCGAGAGAATCCCTGATTGTTGAAAATGACAAGAAAACGATCATCCTGAAGGGAGCCAGCACAAGTGGTATAGTTAATGACGTTTTAGCGGATCTATTTAAAGTCAGACGACAAAACTCAGCGATGATGAATCAGAATAATCCTTTCCTCCCATTTGAAGATTCAGCGCCTCTCTGTGAGCTGATGAAGAAGAAAGACGCCAGTTTGTTTGTATTTGGAAGCCACAACAAAAAGAGACCCCACAACTTGGTCTTTGGTAGAACTTTCGATGGAAAGATTCTCGATATGATAGAATTTGGGGTAACAAACTTCAAGAAACTGAGCCAGTTCAAATCAACTAAAGTTCCTCTGGGTGCCAAGCCTTGTTTAATTTTCAATGGTGACGTGTTTGAAAAATTTCCCGACTGGGGGATTATTCAGAACTTTTTCTGTGACTTTTTCTGTACCACAAAAACGAGCTCAATCAACCTTCAAGGACTCGAATACGTAATATCAATCAGTGCAGTTGAACCAGATAACCTCCTGATAAGATCATATGAAGTGAACATGAAGAAGTCCGGAGCTGATTCCCCTTACGTTGAGCTTGTTGAGATTGGTGTTTCTTTAGATTTAAAGTTGAGAAGATCTCAATTTGCTCCAGCGGACATCAGGAAGCATGCATTGAAGGTTCCCAAAGCAGCGAAGATTGGAAAGACAAAGAATATTACACACGACATGGCGGGAACCAAACTTGCTACTGTTCACATGACCAAGCAGAATATTCAGGAGATGCCTCAATCCAAGATGAAGGGATCGTCTAAAAAGAGGGAGGCTAAAATGGAGGGAGCAGTTAAAAAGGCAAAGGTTGAAAAAGTTGAAAGTTCGCCAGATGTTGAGGAAGAAGCTATGGAAACTTCGTGAAGAGGGTGTGACGGGCTTTTTAATCTTTAACTCAGAGCTGACTTGACGAGAGTTTAATTTATTTATTTTATAACGGTGTCAGGATTTTTATTCGAACCAGTTTAGTTGCAGTTTTATCCGTTTTTATGATTGTTTTATTGCTTCACCCTGAACTTAAATACAATTAAGACTGAAATTTTGTCTCCACAAAATTTAGTCATAAATAATATGATTTAGTAACGATAAAGTTCCCTTACCATATCTGTTGATACCATGATTGCACTGAAAGAAGTAACTCTCGCTTCTTGCCGAGCGATGGTCCATTACTTGAACAAATCCGAGTGTCAATAACTGCATTCTAACATGTCACAATAGAAAAAATAAATACAAGTCCAGCAAATAAAAGTGTCATTTAAAGATTTTACAATGTTGGCCCGAATTTTGAATATATCGCATAAATAAGCAGGGAGTAAGTCCTAAACCGGCGAATTTTTTCCGTACTGAGATCAACAAACCTGCAAGTCTTAATCTTAAGAACTAAGAAAACCTTCTATTTGTCTAATTCCTTTATAGTCCAGGAACAAAGGTATAAGTTATACCTCAGTTGTACTATTTAACAATATATAATACTTAGTTTCAATGCATAACCTAAGTTTGTAATTTTACTACACATCATCGAGCCTGACAACCTACCTGTCATAACTTAGCCTGCATAATTACATAATTATGCATAATTACGTGATTACATTACAGTCTTTACAGGGTAATTCTCTGTCCTATCTCTCTAGGTTTGATCTAAATCCCTTTGATCCCAGGATGCTTGTATGCTCTCTAATTACAGACAATATGGTTGTAGTTGTAGACAGCTTCAATCATGGAATTAAGGCTAAATAGTAAATATTGATCTTCCTCCGCGAATGTTCTGGCATTTAAGTCTAAGATCAATGGCATTTCCAATAAAGATTGCAAAAAAGAATGCTGAACAATTCTGGTGAACTAAAGTCTTATAAATTAGTTCTCGGATGTCATGAAGAATTTACTTGTAACCTCTTGAGAATGTGCACGATAAAAAATTGCGATAATTAATTTTCTAATTCCGATAAAGGTTGCACGTTAACGAAAATTAATTATATTTTTAGGAAAACCAACAACAATTCACTCATTAATTGATTAAGCTTTTATCTAATTTATTACGTCATAAACTAACGGGGTGCCGCCCCCAGGGAGTGCGGAGGAAAGATGCACCTGCGGGATGCCCAATACCAGAAAGCTCACACAGACTTCTTTGAAGCGTTCAAGAATTACGATGAGTCTGGTAGCCCGCGGAGGACAGCGTGTCTCAAGTACCTGGTACTTGCGAGCATGCTCATGAAGTCCAACATCAACCCCTTCGACTCCCAGGTTTATATTTCAGTTCCGAGCTCCGAGTGTCTTAGCTCCTTAAACTATTTAAGATAGTGTCCTTATCGTGAACACCGTAACCAACTCAATTTAAATTATGTTTCGTTGTTGTGATGTTAGTCAGGGTGGTAATGGGTATCTGATTTCAGGAGGCAAAGCCGTATAAGAATGACAAGGAAATAATAGCCATGACAAACCTGGTAAAGTAAGTGACTTCCTGCTGAACTTAGTGACCCTGTTGAAACTAGTGACCTAGTTGAAACTAGCAACCCTGTTGAAACTAGTGTCCTAGTTGAAACTTGAAACTAGTGACCTAGTTGAAACTAGTGACCCTGTTGAACCTAGTGACCCTGTTGAACCTAGTGACCCTGTTGAAACTAGTGACCCTGTTGAAACTAGTGACCCTGTTGAAACTATTGACCCTGTTGAAACTAGTGACCCTGTTGAAACTAGTGACCCTGTTGAAACTAGTGACCCTGTTGAAACTAGTGACCTAGTTGAAACTAGTGACCTAATTGAAACTAGTGACCCTGTTGAAACTAGTGACCCTGTTGAAACTAGTGACCTAATTGAAACTAGTGATCTAGTTGAAACTAGTGATCTTGTTGGAAACTTAAACTTAGTCGGTCTCGACTTTTCTAAATCATCTCCTTTATCCGTGAATTCCCACGAAAGTTCCTTGAAATGTAACTGTTTCAGTGCGTACCAGAGCAGCGACATCGAGCAGTTTCAGGCGATTATAAAGGAGCACCACAGTAGCGTTATGGGGGACACCTTCATCAGGGAGCACATTGAGGACCTCCTTAAAAACATCAGAACAGAGGTTAACAAGTTACTAGGGCTGTTTTCACTTTTCCCAGGCATAGCTGCGGATTGGAATGTTGTAATTATATAATGTGCCGTTACGTTCGCTTAATTACTGTTTTATTATCCTACTTGATATTCCCCGCAGCTCTTAGCCATGTCTTCAAGAGGTTTGAATAATATACTAGTGAAGAAGTACTTTACGTATGTTTTTAGCTAAACAGTTGAACTGTCAGGTGCTGGTTAAGGTTATAAAACCATACACCCGATTAAAGATTGAGTTTGTGGCGAACGTACTCGGGGTTTCAAATGAAGAGGTTTGAAAAAGTTATTTTATAAAATGTATCCTAGTTGATTTACTATAAATCCATTGAATGTATTATTTTATATAGGTTATTGTATTTTCTATCAAAGTCAACACAAAAATATTGGAAGTCAAGAAGTAAGAAAGCTGCAAATGCAAAACAAGCACCTTCGACCAACTCTAGACTTACCGTGTGATAACCGTACTCGCGTTAACGACCTCCACTGGTCAGCGTTGTCATGGCAACCCCGACCTCCACAACGCAACTAATCTCTCCTGCAGCTCTGCCGTGTTAACAGCTTCATCAGGGAAAAGTAATGAGTAGTGTTCTAGGAATCTGTCGTGAAGTCTAACTCCTATCGTCGGAACATAACGATAAATGGGACAATATCTGAACTTGTCACGTGATCGGTAATACCGTAATTGTCGACTACATGAATATATGGGATGGCTGGTTAGTGTCATCAAATTCTGTTGGCAACCGAATAAAATAATTGTCGGTTAATTTATTAACTAAAAGTTAATAGTCTTGAAGATGACGGTCATTCAGATGGACCCACATCCAGAAATGTCCTTCCAGATACAAATAACTTATTATACGTGCCAGGTGCCTTGCAGAGTAGATGGAACCATGTCCTAAAAAAACGTATGAGTGCGGAAAACTTAAATGTTCGCACAGGCAGCACCGGAATTGAAGATATGATTGCCGCAGGCTAAATTTTTTGGCGATTTTGCCCACGCAGAAAGCCTAGAAGTAATTTGGCAGTAAAGATAATTTTCAAACACAGTTTCGAGAACGATTCAAAGAACTGTAGGGTTTTTCCTCCTTTATTTGTCAACAATTTTGGATTTTTTTTTTAAAAATTTTTTATCTAGACACTTATTTTACTTCGGAGTATTCCAACAGCCATATTGTTACACAAGTGCAACCAGCCAATTACAGGAAGCCGAAGGATTTGTTTTTAGCCATTGACGGTTAAGGTAGTGTGTACCATACTTTCTTCGCCCGAGACTTTGCTGCAATGTGCAGCTCCTCATTTAACCCTCACACCCGATTTCTCGAATATTCGGCTGAGTAGACCGGGGGGCTGCATAGACCACTCATGATCCTTAGCTGAACGTCAACGACGCTCACCCCACGACCAGGCAGACAGTGGGATTTGAACCCGCAACCTCACGATTGCAAAGCTGGCTAACCAACTGCGCTAACCAACTGCGCTACCTGGCCGATTGTTTTTAGAAAATTTCCTCTTTACCCCAAAAGAGTTTGACGATTTTGCCCTCGCAGATGAAGAAGCAATTTGGCAATATAGATCATTTATATTGTTGTGTTGATCATTTTCAAAATTGAGATCGTAGCCTTTTAAAATTTAAAATTTCCTCTTTGGCAGTTGGCACCAAAAATTTACTCGCAGATTATCTACCGATCTGCTATGTTTCTGGATGTGGGAAGATGGAGTATTAGTTTGTTTTGATACACAACTATGTAACTATGATTCTGGAATTTGATTTTGAATTGGATTGATAGTCAAAGGACACTCGAGTTTAAAGGATATTTTAAAAATAACTCCTAAAATATTGATCTACATATGATATTTATAATTATATCTACTAGAAATATAATTAAACGAACTTTTTCAAACGCGCCCATACATTAATACGAGAATCTACCACAACGTTCCCAAAATGGTCGGCATGGTCAAACCTTCTACTGTGACTTGTGATTACTTCAAGTTGCGTTTTATCATGATTATCTTAATTTAAATAGTTGCAAAACCAACTGCTGATAAGCAGTGTTCCGACAGATAAATTCCCGTTAACCATGGGACAATTGAATAGTTCTCTTGCATGAGAAATATAGAATTATAGAAATTATATAATTGCGATAACGTGTTTCTTAAACTCACAATCTATGTTGGACGGATAACTACATGCATTATCATAATAATCACCATGAAGGTCTAGATATTAGGGGGGAGGGGGCAACACCACCCACCCTAATATCGATAAAGTTTCTTTTCTTTATTTTTAGATCAAACAGCCTCGTCTCCTCTGGCATCTTCCACAACGATAGTTCCGCCATTTTCATTCTTATCTGCCGCAATGTTGACTAAAGCCACGGGTTGTTTTTCACTTGAGGCGCGTTTTTCAGGACCGAACGAGAGCTTTGAACTAAAGAACTTTTTCAAGGGATCTTGAAGCATTTTAGGAAGCATACTGTAATCGTTACAAGTACAACACAAATCACAATCAAAACAACAACGGTACGAACGGTTGTAAACACTGTGGAACCAAGAACGCTAAGCTGGCAATCGCAAAATGCTTCAGAATTATCTAGGTTGAACTTGGTTGAGTTGGTATATCCGCACTTGCAGTCTTGGAACGCTGAACTAGGGCAGTAGACATCAGGATCTGTTGATTCTTTGATTATCTGTTTCTCCTCAAGTTGATCGTCGTGTTCTGTTCTAAATGTAAAACAGTTGACATTCCCGTAATTTCCGAAGCTCATGTCCCTTCTACAGAATGATAAAGTAGGCCGTTCGCAGCGTATTCCGGAGGAGCAATATTGGTTCCAGCAGGCAAGGGTCTCGGATGTAGCACCGACCAGCAAACATGCTGCCGATGAGAGTAGCAGACACCACGAGGTAGTTGATTTCATTCCCTAAAATATGTTCACGATTAGAAATGGGGAGCAACTAGTTTCTCGCAGTGATCCGATCCGCCACGCCGCTGCCGATAGTTTTTGGCAGCGCCAAAGAAATTCAGCTTCAGCGGTTAAGAACAATACATATTTTGTTTACAGTCGCCTTGGTAATGCTGTAATGCTTGAGCCAGGTCACTTTGCACTCATTGTTGCGCGAAAAGAAACAGCGCTGGTACAGTGATGTTTAATGTTCATGTACTGGCCAGGGACTCCACGAATTTCTTGCGGTTGTTAAAACACGTTGTGGCAAATCTAGCAACGACTCTCGTGAGGTGGACTTGACTTTCGTTCGTGGTTAATTCAATGATTTCACTGTTGTTGCTGAACAAGAGAAACGTTACTCTAACAAGCATTCTTGACGCACGTGCAGTGCAACCAGAAGAACGTATCACGAAGAATTGTACAGTCTACAGACACGCGTAGCTGGCCGGATATCCGAGCAATTCTTAAATTTTATCATTAGCAGAGTGAAATTGAGGGAATTTGAATTTTTAAATGATCAAATAGGTATTATTCTAGAGCGTAAAGGTGAATATGTTTATGTACCGAAATTTGGGCCGAACATTTTTTGAACATTTAAAATATAATTTGAAACATTACAGTAACGTTATTCAAATCTCAAACAGAAACAGTATATAACAAAGTTTTGTGTTTTGATCATATGATCGTGGATGTATAGTGATTGATTGCATAATTTTGAATTTGATTGATGGTGATTGTGAGTGAGAAGATGTTTGAAGTGCCAGCCAGTAACTCTGTCAAATGAACAGCCCAATGAAGAGCGAATGAGCGCAATTGCGCAGGAACAGCAGAGAGGGTGGCACACACAGAAAGGACGAAACAAAAAAGAAAAAACGCCGTGCGCGGTAAGCTTGCCTATGTCTGAGAGCTGGTGTTACCTGGCAAGAGGCCTCGAAGGAGGTGCCGTGGTGGAGTGTGAAGGGAAAGTTCGAGAGCACGGCAGCTCTAACTGATGATGATGATTGAAGAAGGAGGTCGAGCGGGAAGCTCAGACCGACGAATGGTGTCAAAATCGCAAAATAAATAAATTCTGTTGACACCGCTATACACGGGTTCCTGCTAGTATGCATAAAGATTACGATGTAAGTGTAACACTGTAACACTGTAACACTGTAACACTGTAACACTGTAACACTGTAACACACTCCAATTGATAATAAATTAATTGAACAGTTACAGCAATAAATGGACCATAGGGCAAACTTGATGTACCTGATCCCACTAAAACTAAGGTAAAACGTTCTATATTAAAATAATTTGTCGATGCTTTGCGGTAGAGATTGAATCATGTAATCAATGACTGATGTCTGTTACTGTTAGTCTTATAATTCAGATATAGGGTGAGTCGTGTAACTGAGTCATGTAACTGTCCCGAATGTGCACCGCTCAACAGCGCGCCGCCTATAAATAAAAAACAGCAAACACTACGACTCACTGGTCTCCCGACACCTAAACCGGACAAAATGGAAGTACAACAAGCAAATAGGTATAACTGGTCCCGAGACCCGGTACATTTAAACTGCTCAGTTCTCGTGTGGCTGTGTTATGCCAGAGCTCAGATAAACTAACGACCGGTATATATGATATATGTGTACATTCTATATATCAGTAACCACAGGCATATTTTGAATATTTGAGAGGAGAGCTACACGTACGAATTATAGACATAATATACACAAAATGGAATATAAGAAGGAGTCATTTGTACTACATACTTATTTTTCCCGTCCTGATATTAGACGTCGAGAGCCGTGATTGGTGATCTTACCTTTTTAAAACGTGCAATAATTCAGTTTACTCACGGAGGGAAATAAAATTACTTTAGAAGTTAGCAAATCGTTGTTTTCATGTAAGAAAGAAATTTTCGAAATAGTTTTAAAAAATAAGGAGCAGTGTAACATTCTTTTGACCACGGGGCATATTCCAAGAGTTAAAATGGGTTGGGGTTGTAAAATATAACTACACTACATAATACTAGAGCTGAATTTAAATTTTCAATAAAAGTGCCCATTAAATATTAATTTACGTAATATTATTTAATATTTAAATGAACATTTCCAAAAAAGTAGCTATAGAATATCAACTTTCACTATAGTTTAAAATCTTCTAATATTTATCTCTGTTAATCATAACAATATGTGTCTTAAATCTTGACAGGAAATATCCTCTAGGTGGAACAACTACTGATTGGGTGCATACTGGACGGGGCAGTGAAAGGCAAGATAGACCAGCTCAGTAACACCTTAGTTCTTGACAAAGAACAGGAATCTCACCAACTCAGGATGTCTGGCTTGTCCGCATGGACTAAACAGATAAACGAACTGAGCGAGAAGTTAAATGTGACCGCCGGAGGAGGACCTGGTATGCGGTGAAGGGTGTTAAATGCCACGTCACTTTGAATGAGTATGACGGTATCTGGGTTGGAATTTGGTCAGTGACCCGAGCTGAGGGCTAGTGGCTTGCAATCAATATGGATGAGATAACTCGTGGACTGGGCCACAAATCAACAAAAAGACGTTCAAATTAATGAAAAGTCCTCCGGGAAAGTAGGATGAGGGAATTTATTGCTTTTTACCTTTTCTACAGAAAAAAGGATGCAATTTTGCCAGTCTTTGGAGATCAATTATTAAGTTTTAAACCATTAAATCTATATTTGATAGTATTTAAACGCTGTTGATTGTTATTTCATACCTTGATTATAATAGTTTGACATCTTGTTATCTGGTAGTTTCACAGTTTACAAACTACGCATCTGAATTAAAACACATCGGCTTGAAATGAATTTAATACTACAACTCAATTGTAGCTGTACAAATCTATAGTCATCCAGCTTATTCCAGGGCAAATATTCAATGAGAAATGGGATTGAATTGGACTGTGTAACAAATTATAATAAATGTATACATTGCAAGATTGATCTACAGGCAAACAAGTAAGTTCTCTACCTAGCTTGCTAGTCTATTGCTTACCTAGCTTGCTAGTCTATTGCTTACCAAGCTTGCTAGTCTATTGCGTACTTTGCGAGAAGCTCGAAAAGAGCGCCGCGCATTGTATTGGAACTGGCGTGCCAGGTAAGTATCAGTAAGTTCTTCATCTCTCATCTGAGCTCAGAACACTCTTGTGTTACTCTATTGTAAGTCAATTTTGGGTCTTACAATTATGTCCCCGTGCATCGAATGTATTTCATTTTCAATCAACTTGAGCGTTTCCAATTCTTCTTTACTTTCCCCTTCCTCCACCAAATCAAGGGCCTTAACTGCATATTCAATCTGCTCGATGGCCTTTGTCTTTAATTTGGAAAGCTCTTTAATCGCCTGTTCCGCTAGGTCAGACCTGGAGTAGGGTCTGGTCAGGAATTACTGGGATTTTATAGCAAAAATAAGTTACAAAATGCAACACTTTTCATTAGCATTAGAATGTTAAACATTAAACCAATCAAACTGAAACAATATCTAATGCTAATGGCCATCAGCCATGTCCAACATTATTTGTTCAATCGAAATTCAGCAATTCCATGTTAGGTACATGAAAAGCTATGCCTATATTGCTGACGGAAAGACGACATTTTGAATAATGGTCATATTACTTACTTAATTGTGAAGAAGGCGACGAAAACAAGAGTAAGCAACACCCCCGCAACGGCAACAGTCTGATACAATGTTATTTTATTTTTCGAAGCAGTAGCTTTCGTCTCTTGGCTTTCAGACACTTTTTTTTTCTTCGATTTCGTCTTGGGGGCTTTCTTTCCAGATTTGTTGGGCACACTGTTATCTGACCAAGCCACTGAGTCAAGGTCGCCAATTTGGACAGCATGATCCAATTCCCTTGAAGAGTTAGTTCCTTGTCCTTTTTCAGTGTCATCATCATAATATTCCATTTGTTGTTCCACATCCCCCTTTTCAAAGCTAAAATGTATTGCTGTACTGATTTCTGATAGCTTGGTAGAACTAGAAGTATTAAGTCCCAAGACTATCGAGGAGGGAGCATGGAGAGTGGAACTATCCATAGCAACTTGTCTGGTGGACCCAGATGGGCCCGCTGCCTCCATTTTCTGTCTATCCAGTTCACCGAGTTTACTTATTTCGGTAATGTTTTGTTTTTCTTCCTTGTTGCGATCAATACCATGAGCAAGCCATTTCTGTATTTCAGCTGGTTCGTTATATATTGTATCCATGTCATCCATTGGGATCTTTTCATATTCATTTTTTACGGTATCATTTAGTGCCTTGACTGGCTCTTTGATTTCCCGTTTGAAAGTGCCATTACTGTTACGTGCGAGAGCTTCATCCACTAAGAGAGCCTGCATGTTCGCGAGAGGACTGTTTAGTCCTTGGCTGCTGATTTTCGGTTTCACCGGATTATTTGTTTGATCCGTAGTCAGCAGTGTCTGTCCACTAAGTTCACGGGACTTGTTTTCGAGGGTATCGGCCATTTTCTGCTCTGCCTGGATCATTTTCTTTGATTCTAACCGACCATGCATTTCGTCCATTACGGAAGGATGATTTTGTGGGTCAGTCTTTAAAGATTTTTTATTGATACTTTGTCCTGCGCTCTCATTGTTAGCCTTGGCATTTTGTTCCGGCCAATTGACCAGACCATTCACTGGCAGCTTTTGATGGAGACCCACTTCAAGTTCAACCCTCTCACTTGGTGTTTCTGGTTTATTGAATATTTTCATGTCCTGATGTCTTTTTTTGACACTGACATCGTCAACTTGCTGAACGCCATCATATACTTTCAACTGTCTTGCATCTCTGTCGAATTTGTTGTTTCGAATGTTATTTGATCTAATGCTACGGTTACTTTTCTGAACTTGAATATTTTCACTCGATGCTGATTTTTCTAATTCTTGTACGTTCAGCATGTTGGATTTGTGTTCTGATCTTCGTTTATCATCTTCTGTCCGAACAAGGTCACCATCAATATCATCTACTCTCAACTGTCTTGCATCTCTGTTGAATTTGTTGTTTCGGATATTATTTGATCTGATACTACGATTATTTTCACTCGATTCTACCGGTTTTTCTAATTCTTGTACGTTCAGCCTGTAAGATACATTTTCTGATTTTCGTTTATCATCTTGATCTTCAGCCAAGTCACCATCATCAGCTTTCAACTGTCGTGCATCTCTGTTGAATTTGTTGTTTCGAAGGTTACTCGATCTGATGCTACGGTTACTTTTTTGTGCTTTGATATCTCCACTTGGTGCTACTGGTTCTATATGTTTTTGTTCTTTCAGCCTCTTGAACTCTTGTTCTCGCAGTTTGTCATTTCCATTGACAGGTTTGTTCGCTCCAGTTTCTCGACTTGAATCACAAACACGTCCAATAGGTTTTTCATCTTGACAAGATTCAACTTCCTCGTTTTGAGAGGGTCCTGAACCGGAACTCTCATCATCACACTCTTGAAAAGCTTTGATCATTTTATGAAGCCGGTCTTCATCTGCAGCACTTAATTTGATCTCTTGATTAGTCTTAGATTCGTTCTCAATTAATTTGTCATATTCTGTTGTGGTGCCCTTCCTCTTTTTTGACTTGAAAAATCTAAGAACACTAGAGGGCCGTCTGATTGGTTTACTTGATATTGTATCTGACTTCTTTTTTGATAAGGTTGAAAGCGGTAACTCTTTAAGTTTAATTGTGGTGTCATGGTTTTCTAATTTATCTTCGAACTTTGCAGACAAGCGTTCTTCCTCCTTTTTTAGTTTGTCTTGGTTGAAAAATTTATTTACACTAGAAGGTCGTCTCATAGGTTTAGCTGGTACTTCGTCTGACTTCTTTTTTGATAAGGTTAAATTGGGCAACTCTTTGATTGTGGTGTCATGGTTTTCTTCTTTCTCTTCGATCTTTCCAAACAAGCTTGCTTCGACCCTTTTTAGTTTGACATCACGTATTCTGTCTCTAATTATCCTGTCATTTTTTTGCACTTTGATGGACATATCCAGTGATCACGCACCTGAGACAAATACCTTAATTTTAAAATCTAAAATTTACCACATTTTTATCATGAGACGGTTAATGAGTCTGAACTTATTTAAGAGTTTAAGTTAAGGCTGATACAGGATAGGTAAAATTTAATGGTAAAGTCTTGTTATTTCATTCTTGTGAAGATCAGATCTAAAATGATTTTGCGGATCTTGCTATTCCTATTTCTACCTAATTATATTTTGGGAATGTACATAGTATCAGTAACTTTATTGAACCTACTGTTATCCAAGGAATGCAGATGGGCAGAGGATTGCGACTGTTTATTCGTGTAGTAGGTTCAAATAATCATAGTCAAAATCTGATAAACTTTCAAGCTGTAAGTGTAAATAATATAAAGTCATAAGACACGAGTGCTTCATGGTGTTTAAATCATTTAAAACAGACGAAAAATATATTGCGTAAGTTCTAACAGTGTAGTTATCTCATATGAACATGGCTCCTTCATCAAAACAACAGATCAGTATTTACTTTTTACGCCAAATATCATTCATCGTGAGATCGTATCATTGGGGTTTCTTAATCTGGTAGAGTTTTTCAAATTCTTAATTCAGCGTCTAGGTTCAGCCCCCTTTTTGTAAAGTTGGATCTTTATTTGTTATTCAAAACTTCAAAAACATTAAATTATCATAGCAATTGCCAAATAATTAAAAGGTTCGACCAGTGTTCAACTATCAATTTCCACCGTCCAGGTATAACTTCCACCATCCAGGTATAATTTCTCGTAGATTATGTATTTAATGTAATGATGTTTATAATGATTATTTGTGCTAGCAAACGATGAATATAGAAATAACAAGGCCTTGCAGTTGGAAAATATTGCTCATTCAGCTCGAAATCACATCCCCTCAGGCTTTATCTTAGTAGTCATCAAATTTATAGCCTTAAATTAAGTCTTAATTTAAGAAAATCGAAATGAATCATCGAGTCTTAATTTAAGACTCGATGATTCATTTCGATTTTCTTATTTAGAGTTATGAGATTCGTCTTCAAGCTCTGAATCTATGTCTTTGTGCACTTGGGACAGTTCCTCCCTGATAACGCTTAGAATCGACAGTTTTGATTTGTCATCGAGCGCTATATCGTTGTCAATGTTTGACAATCGTTCAGCGATGTCGCTAAGAAGCTGGTTGTCTTTTCCTTCCTCTTTTTCTATCTCCTCCTCCAATTTGTATCGGCTGAAAACAAAATTAGATTGTACTGAGAATTAGATAATTTTTTGATCAATGTTTCTGGACAGACTTAAGGCTAAGCAACAGGAAAGATTCGCACTTTGATCCGAATTTAAACTTAAATCTAACTAATATTGCATAACTCACTGAACGGTGGATATCACGAAAATCAAGGCTAATGTAACAAATATCACAGCTGCCACAATACGAGCAATGCATTCACATGTCTCAGGACGCGGTACCATATTGTTTCGCGTAGTCAGGTTCAGCATTTCTTTCTTGGCTTTAACAAGAAGTTCCTCTTCATCACTGGAAGGTTGTTCGACTCTCAGTAACGGGATTTCTGTATTCTGCTTGGGTTCTGAAGCGAATAACAACCGTTCATGGAAAATTGATATTTAGGATGCATTTTACATCATCAGAAAATCATCAAAAGTTAAATAGTAAAGCTAACAATTTTAATGGTTACAAGTACAACTTGCATCCAATCTTTAAATCAATTGTTTATTTAATTTTCCGCTTCATCTGCTTACACTTACAGGCAGGTAAAAAGTATAGTGCTTCAGACTACATACTTTAAATGGTCGATCTTTATGATATGGCAGCATTTGATAATCCACAAAAGGTTTAATATACCGTGACTAAACGACCAAGATAAGTGATTTAAACATGCTGTCATCTGCCCATGCTTGTAATCAACCTATCTGTCTTGATACCTACGCTGTTGACTACCAAATTTATTGTTTTCTGGTCATTGTCGAACTACTCGTTTTACTTTTAGTCTTTACCTGAACATTATGATTATAAACCCCTCCGGGTTAGAATAATCAGCCGGGTGGGCGGGATAGATTCTGATAGTGATAATCCTGGCTCCTGCTGTTAGTCGCTTACTCTTAGTGTTAGTTGTTTCCTGCTTAATAAATAACCCCGGTGGCGGTACAGCTTCTATAATCCCGCCCCGATAATTTGGCTCAACAAGATCTATTTTGTTTTAATATTTCATGATAATTTATTCCGCGCACTGTCATGTATTTTGATGACGTGTATCACGTGACTAACTAATTACTAAAAAATGTCACGTGACCTATTGCTTAACGTAAGAGCTATAAATACATTTAATCTACGTATCGGTTTAAATGCAGGCGATGGCAAAACTCCAGCACACTGCGTACAATTACATTACTTAAACTCTTACATTACTTGGACCAGTTCCAGAACTTGTCTCGACGGTTACATTTGTCCGGTAAATTTTGGCGTAGCAATTGCACTGTTTGATATGAGCCATGTATCACTATTATCATAGTCGTAAACTTTGATGAACTTCATGACACGATAACATTATCAGCTCCACCTTTTATCGCTTGCCAGGCTTAACTCGACGCCCCTTATCGATATTCATTCTAATAATGTTTAAATAGAACGCCAATTTCAAATGTCATAATACCTTAGTTTTCTTTATTTGGTAGTATAATATTAATACACGTCCCGTCGTCCCAATTCCATTTCATATTTTTGATATACTGATCTCATAGTCGCATATAGCTAGAATTAAGAGTAAAAATGTATGTAAAATTTATTCGTCCTAACACTAACACTAACCCGGAGGGGTTTATAACACAAAACACGGGCACGCTTAAGTTATATTAATACAACCCCTCGTGCTAAATAAGCACGTCAGAGTTATTTTCATAATAATCCCTCGTGCTTTGAGTTTGCACTCGAAATTATTATCAATTTTTTCGCGCGTCGCGGGAAAAATTAAAATATAATCCTTGCGCATGCCGAAGTTATGTGTGTTATATGGTATGTAAAAGGTAAACTGACCTTCTTCTATTATATTGACAGTCGTATATTTTATTAACAGGTCGATTGTTGATGTTGTGCCTTAATCCTTTTTAAATTTCAAGCAGTA
This sequence comes from Bolinopsis microptera, assembly GCF_026151205.1. Taxonomy (NCBI): domain Eukaryota; kingdom Metazoa; phylum Ctenophora; class Tentaculata; order Lobata; family Bolinopsidae; genus Bolinopsis; species Bolinopsis microptera. The sequence continues at coordinate 4,274,802 of NC_087074.1, forward strand.
ACCAGTTTACTACTGCGTTAATGATATTTTGAATATTTATAAATATTGCTATTCTGACTCACGAGTTTCTACCATAAAGCTGGTTTCCTCATTTTTTTCCTCGATAGGCATTTGTTGAGATCTGTATTTAGATTGCGTCCATCTTGTAAAGGGGTTCATGCTTTTTAGGGATGAAATAGACTTAACCGTATCGGATGAACGAATTCTTTCTATCAAAGATGGTTTGTGTTCAATGTCGTTTTCTGCACCACACGAATCACAAGAATCCTCCGCATTAACTGTAAGGTAATCACTGTTGCAATTATTCTCCGTAGCAATACGTCTGACGTCCTTTTTGATACTTTTAATGTTCCTTTCATTCCTGATTCGGTCCTTTTTCATTACTGTCATTGCGTTTCGCCAACTGCAATCAGAAAATAAAATGTATTCATAAGTATGGCCTTTCGGTAACTCAAAATATTACGTGCTCTGAGATAATATTAATTAATAATCATTTTTGCTGATTAAACCATGAAATTAGCCTAATAAGCGAATACATTTTAGACATTTACTTAAAACTTACTTAATTATAGTGAATCCGATGAATAAAAGTGCACTGATCAAAGCTATCGTTGCCAAACTCAAGGCTATTACGTCCCTCATCAGTGCATGCTTCGTTTCAGTTAGATGGTCTTTTTCAATTTCAATCACATTTATATCTTTAAATTCTTGATCTTTATTGACATCCTTGTCACCTATTTCCTTTGTTGTTTTTTTGTTCGTTGTATTATTGACTAATGCTTTGTCATCAGATATTTTATCGCTTGATGCCTTTTCTATTGGAAATATGCCATCATGTGGCTTTTCAATTGGCACCTTGTCATCGGATTCCTTTTCAATTGGCACTATGTCATCAGATTCCTTTTCAATTGGCACTATGTTATCAGATGCCTTTTCAATTGGCACCTTGTCATCAGATGCCTCGTCACTCGGTTCTACGAGTACGAGTGTTGGTATATCTACGAGAACTACTTTTTTATGGTTACTGGGTGTTTTATCCGAAGCATCAGATTTATTGCCGTGGACTTCACTCTCCAATAGTGTTGGAGAAGTAATATTATTATCGGAATGTGATTGATTGGACGGTTTTAAAATTTTACTCGTCTCTATCCTCAGTCGACCGAAATTGTTACCAGCGGATGGGTTATCCGGAAAAACAAGCTCAATATTCTTTGAATCTGTCTCATCGTTATTTAGCTTTTCTTGAAGGTTCTTTTTGAAGTTACTTGCGGCATGATGGTGTGGTGCCACGCTTTTCATTTTATCTGCATTTTCAACCAGTTTTGCAAGCTTAACTTCGTAAGCCTTCAAAATATAATCCTTTTCGGTCCGTTCTTTTGGAGATACACCTGAAAGGATACATGGTACGAATTCGAAATCAAAGCGTTTAAAATGTTACCACAATTTTATCATTTGTATTTGAGCCTCGCCGTTTCTACGACATAACTGTCCAATATTAATAAAGATTTGGTTGTGATCTAGGTACCAATGCAGCTGCAATTTTAACACTACAAATCCCGACAGCACATTTTGTAATTTTGGCAAGCTATTCGGTAAGCTAGAAATCATGCACTGCGCCTTGACTTAATCAGTTAATACAACGAATTTCGATCGTTTGCACTTTTTCTCAAAAATTAAGAATATCAACTTCAACTAACCTTTGAAACAGAAGAAGAACAAGAAGGAAATCAAAAATGAACCAACACATACAGATGTCATAGTGACTGCGAAATGCAAAGGTATTTGGATTCCTTTGTGGGACGAGTAGACATTAATCTCAAAGAATAAACGGAATACTGATTTTCATTTACAAAGCTACATTTTTCAACGTCTGAAAGTGACTCCTTCATAAATGAAATAGCCATCGACAGAAAAGTTTAAACGTTTGGGCGAATGAAATATTTATAATTGATGTTTTGGGAAAAAAGTGATTAGTTTAAAACTAATTACAACACTAAATTTATTCCATTTATTGAGCTATGTAAGAAGTAATTGTAACGTCGACAACTATTTGTTTGAAAAACTGAGTGGAGACTCTCACTTTGTCCCAAAACATCAATTATATGATCGACCCACTCAAAAGAGCGAAGACAGATTATTAGAATGAAATATTTTATGGAACAGCTACTAAAAATGCACAAAACTGACCTATTGTCAGTCTACTAAATACAATTAAAAATGACATAATTTACTCCTTCATCAAAATAATTAATGTTTATCTGTATCATTTTTTTTTTTGGAAAACGAAATTAGATATATACAGAATAGTATTACAGGTTATATATTATGAAAATCATCATTGCAAAAATAAAACCCAGTCCATGGGACTGAAAAAATTAGTTGACTTTCGATTCGAAAGAGTTAAATTCTAAATCATCCATGTTAGATAATTCATAAGTTTTGTTTGAGGTATTTCTTGATCCTCTAATACACAATAAAATTAATTTCCTAATTAAAAATGATAATTTACACCGATAATAATTTATAATATCGTTGTAATTCTGCTTCTTCTTATAAGCAAGTTTGTTGCAAAGCAGTTTCTCAAATGTCCTGGCTTGAGGTCCCATGCCACCCGTTACTGAATATATTAATGGAGCGAATGACCCGTGCTCTACATTAAGTATTCTCTCGTTGTAGCATCGTGTTTTCTGTCTCTCGGCGTTCTCCATTGTCTTCTTTGTCGAATGTTGAAGGTAGGAATTAGAATTAGGATTAATTACCTTAACATCGAAAAAAGCCACTTGGCCCGGCCTATAGAAACCACGAGCTCTAATATCGGGTCTTGCCTGGTCACCCGTTAGTGTTGAGGACCTCTTGAACTGCTCTCCTTCTAGTTCTTGAAGCTGAGGTTCAACTTCCACGTCCGAGCAAACAGTTTTCAGCAAGCCAGCTAAAAAATCCCTAATTTCATTGTGTCTGATAATGATGTAGCCACCAAGATGGCAATTTAGCGAATGGTTCACATCAAACGTTTTTCCGCATGGACATTGTGATGGCAAACGATCCAGATCTAAGTTGTACCGCAATCTGATAGAATCCCTGAATTCAGATTTATTTAGAACGAAACCATGTTTTCTAAGTGGTAAACATGAGAGCCAATTTGAGCTCCCTGGTTCGCTAATCTGCTCCAAAACCCTTGCAGTCTTCTTATCAACCTTTTTAAGTATCTCCTCTTGTTGTTCTTTATATTCCAAAACACAACATGTCTTGGAGCTCTTCTGTCGATTCCGTGTCAGTTGCAGCAAGAAATTTGCCTTTCATGGAATTGACCAGTCCCCGGGTTACCAAAAGCGATGCAGCATGTTCTCTTTTCGCTAGATACTCCAACTGTGGCATTCCCATACCTCCGTTCTTTAATGGTAATGACATAAGCTCTCGGTGTATAGGAGATACTGGACAGCCAAATATAGTTGGAATAAGCTCATGAGTAATTATTTTGTCAAGAGGGCCCATATAAGAGCTGATATCTAGTGTCCTCATAAAATATGTAAATTTGTGGCGGACACCATGCGTAAAACAAGCGTAGGCTGCCTGAGGCTGTGATATGGCAAACTGTACTAACTTTTTTAGCATATCACTCCACTCAACTATAAGGTTGTTAATGTAGGTATCCTTGAATTCAGGAGTCCCCAGCACAGCTCCTAAATGTCTTTGGCCATCTATTCTGATATCTATATTGCATTCGGAAAATATTTCCTGAGCTGAATGTAAATGTTCAGGATTTTTCAGGATTAAGCAAGATTTCTCCTGGTTCACGAAGTAGCCATACTTAAGTCCTTCTTCAATGATATCTTTCCACCAGCCTAAAAGTGCGTGAAGAGTACCCACTCCTGTGGCGTCATCTGCTAACCATACTTGTGCCACTTTTTCGTGATCTTCTAATTTCCGTAGTACTGGTAAAGTTGCAATGGCAAAGAGCGACATTGCCAGGTTATCGCCCTGGGTTGTACCCTCCCGACTTGGGATTTCAGCTCCCCCAACAAATAGCCGGCAAGGTTTCCGGTACATGTTGATTGCAATCAAGCTTAACTCCGGGCATAGTACTCTCACGTTGTGTAAGAGAGCTTGTCTGTTAACAGAATTAAAAGCGTTACTGGCGTCAACTAAAATCACCGCTTCCGCAGATTCTGTTTCGAATTGCTCCCGGATGTAATGCACTGCAGCTTCCGATCCACTTTTCAGTCCTGTACAACCTGCAGTGGTCCAGCGGCAACTTGGATGGCTGTTTTCAATTCCCAACTCAAACATTTTCCCACTATTCGTCTAATATATATAAAGGTCTCCCCAATTCCTATTGGCCTCACCCCTGGGCACTTGTTAAGCGGTATGAGTCTACTGTTAACGTAAGAGTCTAACAGATCAGGATTATACGGTTTTGATGCGATCAACCTTGCAAACTTAGCAATCTCATCTCTCAGTTTCTTTCCTTCGTCTTTAAAATTCTTATGCGTCAAAATGAATCTAAAAAAATCAGCATCAGTTTGTGATGGTCCAGCAGACCCGTTACTGTTAGTAAATTTTGCCGCCCTAAATACCATTGTTTCATCTATATTATAAAACAACGATTCTTCTATTTCTTCAATTAGTCCAAAAAGTAAACTATTCTCCACTATAGGCATTGGTTCTGGATGCTTCTTCAATAGCTGGTCCATAGTCTCTGTAGACATTTCTAGTATTCCTTTATTATCGTTATCACACAACATGCGCACCGCAGAGCTGACTTTCCCTTCAAACATGAGGTTGGCAAATGTTCTCGCACAATCTTTTTCTTGCTTCCGAGAGCTCCTCGCTAGTTGTCGCTGTATAGTTCTTGCTTCCCTCATGAGTGCAGAAATATTCCCATGCCTCCATGATTCTCGTTATTTGCTACAAGAGAAATGTCATTTAATTTTAAGGACGCGAGAAGAATTTGGACTTCTCGAACTACATTAGTATTACAATTACATACATTTCTTTTGTGTGAATCATCCGGACAATTATATCAAAAGAGGAAGGGATTGATATCGTTATTATGGAACCAAAAAATCGTATTTACATAATTTACTAAATGAAAAGTTATAATTGATTGAAAATACAGATTTTTATAAATTTTCATTAAAATTTCAATATAATAATCCGATTACCGATATAAAATTATTTGTCTTAGTGACTGTGGTTGTAGAAACAGCAGACTGTTCAGAATTATCATTCACCCGATCGACGTAGCATCAACTATTTAATATTTTTCTGGTCACTCTTCTTACATCTAGTGACCTCTAGACCGGGAGATTTATGGAAATTTAACAGTTTTTATTTCTCTATCACATGATTGTTTTCTTATTCTATCGCTGATGATCGTACATTTGCCTCTGGGAACTTGGTTGAATACCAAATTAAAAGAAAAATTTGCTAACTGTTTCAGTAATCAGTGTTAGTTTTTTACTTATTGTCACAAAAATTGTCATTGAAGTTAAACTAGTTTTTTCGATATATTCAGAAGATATTGTTAATCAAAAGCATCACAATTAGAAGCATACATATTTTCACACTTATATTAAAAGATGAAAATGAATGTAATCGTGAATCGGCGACCTCAATTTCAAAATATAGTCTGAATCTAAAATACTATACTGAAAACTATGCAAATACGATTATTGAAGTGCATGTATTCAGAGGCGCAGCCTCTACTCTGATACACAGTTATCTTGTATCGTATTCAGCTGTTTCATTCTTCGGGACTCATCGCCTCCTCCGCCCGAATTAAATGATGCCCAAGCCCCAATGTGACTAAAATGATGGATGCACAAATTTGTCCTGAACCAATGCATCTATTTCTAATCTGAATCATCTTCATACTCGAGCAGTTCATCTCTCTCAGTGGGATCCCTGTGAATGGCCGATGAACGCAATTTTTTTCCTCTACTTGATTTTCTAATTCCAGGTGGGGCCGGGCGTGCCGAAGTTCGCTTTGAGACCTGTCCGGTCGATGGTTCCGAAACATCATCGTTTCTATAGTGACTGGAAAATATTCCACTTTTAACTGAAACTCTTTCAGTTCCAAGACTGCTTAACGAAGAATCTTGTGATAATGATATGTTGTGTCTAGAACCCGAGTTAGTTGTACCACTTGGACCACTACTATCATCTGCAATCGCTTTGTTCACAAGTTCCTCGAATTCTTTATGTTTATGGAACTCATAGATGTCATTTTCTTAATCTCATTTCTCATACTTTTTAAACTTTGGTTGCTTTTCATCTGATCGATTTTAATTGCTTTCAAAGTTTTTCGCCACCTGAAAATGAAAGAATAACAGAATTTGGCAGACTAAAAGTAAATGTGCAAAGGATCGAATATCCGGATTCTAGCCTTAAACTTAAAGTCGTTCAAGTGTGTTTAGTTGTATACTCGCCCCCAAAAATGTAACAAATTTTTACAGCTGAAAGCTGTGAACTTACTGCACTGCAGTGAACACTATGAATACTGCCGCACAAAGGAGAGCGATAGCGGCAACAGTCAGGGTAACCACGTCGGTCGACGCAGTCTTTTTTTCGTCTCTACCTCGCTCTACTTCAATCTTATCATCCCCAGTAGCAGTGGCTACTGCCTTGAATACAGGATATTCTTGATTGGAGCTTTTTTCGTTAACGTTCTCCTTGTTAACAGTATCAGTACTGATAATCTTTTCAGCATCAGGAGATAAGTTGGTTCTTCCTATTCCAACGTGCCCAAAACTGGGATTACCAGCCTGCTCTAGTCGCTCCTGCTCTTTAGGCGGTTCATCATCGTCCAGATCAAGCGTATGCCAGGTCCCTCGTTTACGTTCGATCACTGAATCTAGAAGCTTCGGTGTGTCAGGTAGGACAGGGTAGTTAAGATCATTATCAGTGATGACTTCCTCATTTTGATTATCAAGATCTGTCTTTTGTTCAAGACCAGCTAACTCTTTCTTCAGGGCTTCGTTTTCGACTTTGAGCTGAGCTAGCTCCTCGAGATAAATTTCGTCGTGGTTGGAAACCTTTGAAACGGAAGTTTTGTCACTGTCTGTGCCCAGTAATTTGTGTGTAGGGGCATGACTCTTCAAGTTCTTTGCATCCATTTCTTCAAGTTTGTTTTTGTAAGTCTCGAGAATAAACGTATCACTTTCAATGAACTCATCACTTTGAGGAGATACCGCGGATCTTCGTAATAACGGTACTGAAATGAGCCTTTGTTGTTGATTGGTAATGAGAAATGTGACATCAAAGCTCTACTTATAGTAATAATATCCTAATATAGCTTGTTTTATGACCTTGTGATCAAGAAATGACGGTGTTTGTTTGTTGGATGATCATTGCACTAATCGTCAGGATCTAAAAAGGAGTAATAATGAGCCGTGACTAACTTTTTTGCAAATGGTTAGCACTAAGAGTCTGCCATCATTGCTAAATAGTAATAGTCATTAGGCGTTTATCATTAACAAACCTCACATTATAAATATTTCGACGCTTTTTCGATCTTGTTTGATAATATTACCGTGAACTGGTTGATTTCAACGGATAGCTGCATATTTTGGTAAGATCGGAGTGCAAAATAACCCACCAACTGAATTTAATGGGTCTTGGGCGAGTCAGACCCGCAAAACCTAATTGATGCGACCTAGAGTGACTATCAAAAGCGGCTGCCGATTATTGTTTCTATGCTTTGAAGTTTGAAAATTACCTGTTCTGACGAGACCAAGATCCAAAAAGCAGAGCAATATAAACGCCAAGCGACCAGCTAGATTGGGTTGTTTTGATAACATCGATCCGTGGTAGTAGTGCTTTAAAATATTAGCAGCTTGAAAGTAAACGAATAATATTGAAAAACAAGAAATATTGCGCATGTGCAATAGCGCGCGATTTGAAAAGATCATACGTTGTTACCAAGGCAACGGCGTCCTGCGCGTGTGATCGATACCAAATCTAATTCTTGCAGTTCATTTTTATAGCAGTTTACACATATGTCAACCTTAAAACAAGTGCATTATGTGGTCTACAACATGAATAAGGCGCATTTGACATGATCAAGCTAGTTTTAGATTGATCATTTTTAAGTGATTCTAAGTTTGCTTTATTGTTTGGCAATAGCCGATTAACGTTTTTCATATCGCTTATCAAATATCAGTTATCGTTGCCAATGAAGCCAAACATAAACAATTCAATGCTATGTCTTTTGTTAACTTCCTCTCCTTGCATAATCAAAGTAAGCGAAGCTTTTTGGATATTTAATAATAGCCTTTAATTTGACCTAGGACCGGGTCATCAAAGCCAAACAATTAAAGCAATTTTCCTTTAAGTCGGGCCCTGGCAGGTTAGATTATGTGACTATTAAAGTATTAGCTGACCTTTAGTCTGAAGTCTGACTGAAGACGGTTCAATAGATCCTTACCACGTGACCGCCCCACAAAGGTCCAAAGTCCGCTCTCTCTGGAAGTGCAGGAGGGCTATGGACAATCACATGACAGGACGTTCTGGCGCCTGATTGGCTCATGGCTTTGGTCCCTGACGTGGTGATTGGCTGACACTAGGATCAAAGTACAATTATACATGCTTGTATTTCATTGCACTGGTGCACACTATTAGTAGAGCACTAGAACCCTTGTTCAGGGTAAATTTGTCATGGCTGCCATTCTAATAACCATTTAAAATATTGCCTTGTTGTAGTCTTTCGTTTACACCTTGTTGTAATTGTAATACTAATAAACTGAAATTAATCTTCTACATATTTCATGCTTCTTGTTTCTCCTCACTGGTCTTTGCGTTATTTCACCACAAATCAATTTTCTCTGGGAATAAACGTAGCATACAATGGAATCTTATATTCAGAATCTGTCCGGAATTTTCGTTCATTATCAATACAATCGGCAAATGGACCAGCTTCTCTCTCGTCTCAACTTGCAACTGGACCGGATATCAAGGAGGGATGTTTTCTGGCAACTTCCCCGAACTACCAATTCTCCTGATCTAGATGGATCGCATTGCTAATTTTTTGTTTCCTCCTTTTGACAGGATCGGCATTCTTTATTTTACTTACTTAACTTACTACTCTGATTTACTCCCTGATAAAGTTTGTCATAGTTTGGCGCCACTGAATCGCTTGATCACCCGCCAACAAGGCCAATGACCATTGGAAGTGATGATTTGCAAAGATTTAGGTCGGTAACGCCAAAAAATCTTCATATTGTTTGTTTTATTCATTTTCTTTATTGCCGTTGCCAACGAAGTACCAGGCCATACCATTTAATAAAATCGCCCACTGTGAGGGTGGTTTTGATTTTTGATGTTCAGCTTTGGTTCAATGTTATTTACAGATCATCTAGATAATCAAAGTGAAACCCAAGCTTTCCATTTTCATCTTGAGCAGTTTGATTGTTGATGTTTATTGTTTATCCTGTCTTCGACTGCACTGATGAGGTAATATTTCAAACCATTTTTGACCAATCATTGATATGGACTTAAGATACACTGCTTGTATCCCCGGAAGTACAACGGTATAGGAAACTTTTGACATATTGGGGACCATTTCAAACCGTCTTAGTTTGGTGCTTAGCTACCCAAGTCACACGTGATACGTCTGTTTAATCTCGTGATACAGTTAGCCCGCTGTTATTGGTTAAACTCATACTTGTGTGATACTTAACTCTTTCTAGGCACGGGACGTGGACCGCGGTAAAACACTGCGTTTAGAGCTAATTCAGTAATTTCATTAGCTGGTTTATAGTGTTTTGCATCGAATGCTTTAAATTTCGCAGATTCTAAAATCTTGATCAAAATAGATTAAGATATAGTGGTCCTTTTTTTTCTCTTTTTTGTCGTACGAAAAACTGCAGGAGTATCGTTAGTTTTGAAAATGCAACCAATGCCAGACCCGCAACTTAATAAATAAACCTGCTTCTTGAACTAATTCCAAGCCATAAAGCTTGAGGTTAGAGTTAGACTAGATGAACCCGGATGTAACTCCACTTCTATTTTGGTTCGGCAAAATTTTGGCATGACTTTTCCTTTGAAGTTAGAGGCTGGACCAGTGGAACTATCCGTTCAAGCACTCCGCCACAGAGATCAAGCCAGTTTATTTGACGGGTGCAACTCGCCGCTACATAAAACCTCCTGTTTAGCAGCCGCAATACTGAGCAGTAGTAAAAGTAAACTTCCTGTTGGTTGTACTATGGGTGCAGCTGTGAGGTGACAGGTGAACAAACAACCAGCTCTGAGAAACTTGGTACTGATCAACTTGCTTAGTTGCAAACTGTAGAGTTGGTGCCGTAACTAGGTCGCTTTTATATTTACCTTGTTGTTTGCTTTCACGGACTCGTGCGAAGCTTTATTTTCAAATCATCATGGTTCTAAGGTTTACATACGGTGCCTTATTAAAAGCTTGCTCTAGTCTGGTAACAAGACAGTTCGACAATGTTAAGATGTGGTTTCTACGGCTAACTCTATCGGTTGATTGTTTAAAGGAACGTTAGTCTATATTGTGTATGATCCAACTAAATAATAGAATAATGTGTAATAAAAATAAAAAACTGTTAGAATTTAATAACGCTCAAAAATGCATTTTGCTATTCGATTCGAGGATTTAATAGCTTCGGCTAATATAATATTTTAGCACGTTAACGTAAATACCCGAGTATGGCCTAACTAGTATGGATTATTGAAAAAATTCGCGTTCTTTTCGTGCATTTTCCAGACTTTATTCTTTTTGAATGAAGCTCTACCGGTTTCAATAAAAATTGGACAGAAGGGCCGGCCAAATAAGCGACGATATGGTATTTTGTTTGCTTAATTTCGAGTCTCGCTAGTGGGTCTGGATTTTCTTTGGTTTGAATGCTGTTTATAATGGAAGAGGGTGGGAAAAAGAGTTGTGAAATTAACAACGTGTTGAAATGTTTACTAGCCAGTGTTGGGTCAAGGTTTCCTGGCTATTATAGATGTGCTGAGCGATTTTGTGCGTGATGTTTATTATTGAGCTGGACCACAGACCAGTAGATAAATATATCTTCTTAACACAGCACGGTGTGTGCCACGTGAGGGATCACATCCATTATACTGAGCGGTGTCATGAATATTATAGGAATAATAAATAGGTATATCATTGTTTATATCTCCAATGATATAGTACAAGCAGCACCATCAGCAATGCCTCGTGTGCCTCCACTTCTATAATACTAGTGAACTGGGCCCTAGTCTAACCTGTCTGGCACTTGTCTACCGTCTGGTCGTAGTCTTCCACCTATACGTACCACCACACTATTAGTATTAATACTACTCGGCTACCAGTACCACTAGGGTATGAGTCATCCTAAAATAACTTGGTCCTTCCATGCACCCCTGGCCTCGTTCAGATCATGGCTGTCTTTTGTCCTCCCAGACCCTGACCAGGTTCAGATGATTGTTCTTTGTCCACCCTGACCCAAGCCTCACAACTCTCTGTTGTACAAGAACATTTTCCTCCGTTAATATCATTGGGGGAAATGAGAACGCACAATAAGCTCACCCTCATCGTACCCTATCAGAACGTCTCTCGTTTGTCTCAGTTCGGCAGAATACATGGCAGGTGTATCACAGCTAGTCGGGCTGTAATGACCCACCAATTCATTAATGGAGTTCATCCTTACTTCACCACAATAACGTGTTTCGCTGAGTGGGAGGAGGCAGCTGCACCTCTAATTGTATTGTCCTCCTCCCGCAGGGCAGATTGGGAACCTACCCCGACATTATCCACACAAATTATTATCCTTGTGTCATATCTCCATCCCTCACAGTGATATCACAGTGATATTACTTTCGGCAGGGATATGCTGTCATACTCCATCAACGACTTCTAATCAACGACGGCATAAATAATGCGATCCTCGTCCTTTATAATTGAGATCGATTTTAATGATCTCGGTTTAATAATAATATGACACCACTTAGAGCTTCTCATCATGTCTGACAGCATAAGAGCAGCTCTGTAAATGTAGAGACGAGCTCTCAGCTCTTCAGACATTCGTTTAGAGACTTGTTAGAAGTATATTACCTGTAGCTAGTTCAGCCTTGTCGCTCAATAAAACGAAAAAGCTTAGGTTTCAGAGCAAAATAAGTTTTTTTTGTTGTTTTGCGGAGTACGGCGCGGCTCACCAGATCGTGCGATGCTTAGTCGCTGTGTATTGTTGTGCTGCAAGCAAATGACCAAGGGATATCTCTAATCGACACGATAAATGCGATGGATAAAGTAATGTTGTCTTATAGTTATATGTTGAAATGCCTCTGCCGTATGCTCATACAAATGGAAGCCATGCATTTTGGGTCGTTATGATAATAATATTTTTGTACCACAGCTGCAGAATTTTGTTTATCGACCTAAAATTGGTCCTGTCTAGACATTTGATAAAATATTCTGAAGCTGTTGATGCCCTTCAATCCTTCATTCCATGGTAATATTGATGAGCTGCCAAAGTTCGGTCAAACCACCCTGGCCAGAAGCCTCTCTGACTGAAGGCCTCCGTCTCGTCATTACTCATTGAACATCAATATTTCTGGTCGGCAAAATTTTTGTTCTTAATTTCTTGACTCAAAATTTCAAGGCAGTAATTTATCAGAAATATTTCTTAGTAGAATTATTTTTCCGAACAATTGCATCTTATTATAAAAACGGTGTTAGTAGACAGGTTGATTATTTCCGTGACATTTAATCTAAAATCCAGACGTTCGGTTGACAGGGCTAACTCGGGTGTTAATTCTCGAGATGGTTACTGGCAGACAATCTTGATGTTTGACTCCACGTGTTAAATTCCTTCACTGTAACTGTTTGTGCACGTGCAACACTGTCGCTATTTGAGCACGTGCTATTTATCCTTGTTTAAATAGGGCAGCAAAGAGCGGCACTGATACAGTGGTACCAATACTATTAGTACCATTGGGACGATAGACCTCGATTCCTCGTACAAAAAGTTCAGTGGTGTAACGTTTCCTGTTGCCCCCCCCCCCCCCCCCGCTGAAAAAAGCGCCCCCCTGTTGGCGCCCCCTCCCTTTTGGAGCCCCTCCCTAAAATTGAACAAATTAGATGATTTTAGAGGATGCAACGGTAAAATCTCTAAAAAAGTGTGTTTCTAGAGCAAAACGCGCAGTTTTGCTAGTACCGTAGTTAAGTTTTTCGTAATTGTCCCACTTTCAAACGACGATTTGGCGCCCCCCCCCCCCTAAGATTGCGCCCCCCCCCCCCCGCACAGTCGGCGGGGCCCTTCGTTACGCCACTGAGCAATTTATGTAATGGCTTTGTCGTCAACATTATTTGGTCAAGTTTAATCCCAGCCTCTGGCGTTATACTTATATTTCTGCTCGAGGTTGTCAGGACGGAAATTCATAATTCCAAATAACTTATTTGTTATTCTGTTCCGTTGCTAGGAAACATATTTTAAATACATAAACAGAAAAGAGAAGTTTCGAAATCTCGGATTTTGGACGGTATGTTATACGTAAATATTAGCATTGCAAAGGGATAGTTTTATAGATCAGTGCAAGGAAAGCGCTGGACTGATGGTCTGTACCTTAGCCTACGACTAATGCGTCTATACGCGTAAGAAGTGGCACTCATAGATTTATCATATTTCCCTCTTGCATTAGTGAGTTTCACGCATTTTATCGGGTCCGAAAGTTAATTAAACGCTCTTTGTGCTGTCTAGAAAAACAATTAAACTTTAATTGTGTTGCAGCTAACTCGGTAAGAATAAATCGGTCTGCTTAGACACCTAGAACTCTTGTTCAGTGAATGGAAACTCCTGCCCTTGCTTCTTCTTGCAGAGTTAGGGTTACATTTATGAAAAGGTAAGTTTTGTTTGATCATTCGTATTCCAAGGTATAGGAGCTCATTCGTATTCCAAGGTATAGGAGGTCATGGATCCTATTTACCACACCCTAAAACTAGTTTCTATTTCGCCCAATTTTAATATTTTGTGTACCCTGAATGCTGATTACGTATGACTCGCATCAATATTGAAGTGCTGGATGCAGGGGTGTAGGAAGAGGGGGGGGGGCAGGGGGGCAGGGGGCGACTCGTTCTGGCTCCACCTCCGGACCTTTGCTTATTTGATTATAGTAACACTTCATGACTGATATGATTGTTCTTCTATTTACATATGATGTAACTTCTGCCGTGTGTGATTCGCCTTTTGATCCATCATTCGAACTTAATCTTTGGGTCTAAGTTCCATAAGACAATGTGCCGTAAGTTATTTAACAAATTAAGCTATTTAACAAAGTTATTCAACAAAATTATTTGGGAGGTTTGCCAAGAATCCAAAAAAGATTCTCTTGCACGTCGATAATACCCTAACTCTAGATATTGTGATTCGTATTTTTTGACATGACATTTATCAATTACAGTTTTGAATTTTAATGTTCGGGTACGTTGTCAATAACCCAATAATGGTCTATTTGCTATGCTAAATTTAAAGGTTTCCGATCTCCGCAGACTTGACAATACTCTGTCCTCTCCTCCATGCAAATAGAGCCAACATTGTCGATCCTAGTGAGTGAATGTTACATGCCATTCACTGGGTGTCACAGGAACCACATTAATTCATGGCACATTTTCCTGCTTTAAGGGTTCTTCCGCCTTGAAGCGGCGTATGTTTTGTTATCTAATGAATTTGTGATCTACTTTGTGATCAACTTGCCATTGAGTGACCGATGAACCGTCAACTGTGAAAGTAACCATACATCAGGATCGTGCCTAGCGCTAACTGGTCGTATACAATATAAGTGGTCGCTATTAGTTTTGTAAGACTTTATTAAGCTACTGTAGTCTGTAAGCTGGTACAGATAAAACATATAATGTAGCAACTGTCTGCAGTGCTGGTTACAGATTCTCATCCAAAAGCTATCAGCAACCATGCCCACATGGTCGTCGTCGTGGATCCTGAACAATAACCAGTTCTAGTCGGAACATGTCCGGGTCTGTGACGACTAATTCAGTTTCCCAGATGAGTGATGCAAGGCACGTGCCGGGCTTACGTCCGGTCCGACTATGATCATTTCAACAGATGTCACTAAACAGATCTTAAATATTCCCTCCCAAAAACATTCTTTACCCGTTTAACCTGTTAAAATGAAAAACTTAATCTACGCAAGGATTTTTGGCGATGATCTAAGATCGCGTAGTTTATCAAGGAACATGAAGAAGTGTGCTGAAGTGGTATGTGACATCGGCAGTAACTGCCTAGCTGCCATTTTGCCATAAAACTACAATCCACCAACCTATGTTTCACCCTTACTCCTCAGTTGGAACGTATCACGAAGGGAATTAGATATAAGCTGTTGAGAGCCCTTGCTCACGTTAATATGGCTTTCCCAGACGCGGCCCTAGGGTGGATGTGATTCCAAGTCGCAAGACAAGTAGGGTTTCTTCTGATTCTCCTCCACCAACTAAGAGTGCAGTTCGTTACATATCAGGAGCACGAGAAGAGTAGAGCCGTCTGTAAACGGTGATGAGATAAAAACTTACGTTTTACAAGTGGTAGGAGTGCCGTCTCGGGGAAGTTGGAGGAGGGTTAGGGTGTCAGGACACTGTACATCCACCTCATTAACGTCAAAATATGTACACTAATGCATATAGGAGCCCACTTAATGCATATTTTATGCAAAGGACGAACTAGGGGATGTACGCGTCAAAAAATCAAACCAGTCATGAAAACGTGTTTGTGCGTTGAGGTTGTATCGTATATATTTCCTAACTGAGAGCTCTGAATACTCGACATAGTGCCAAATTTTAGATTACTACTCCTCAACTTTACTTTTTGGGTTCGTCCAGTTCGGTTTTATTGCCATCTGTTTTTCCACAGAGCTCTAGAGGTTGATATTTCTACAGCGTCTGAATGTTTAGCAGTCAATGCTCAGTTGTAAAGTTTGGGCTAGATGGAACACTGAATCCTTTACGTAATAGACGACAGATTCAGTGCAGACTCAAGGTTACAGGCCCATCGTCTTAACTGACCTTGTCTTCGTCTCTAATCCTGTCTCCATTACTGAACTTGTCTCTATTACCGAGCTTGTCTCTATTACTGAACTTGTTTCTATTACTGAACTTGTTTCTATTACTGAACTTGTCTCCATAACTGAACTTGTCTCTGTTACTGAGATTGTCTCAATAACTGAACTTGTCTCTGTTACTGAACTTGTCTCCATTACTGACCTTGTCCCCTAAACTAATTATGTACGTCTTAAGGAGAGATCAGAGACGTCGTAATTCTTGTTATCTATGATAATTATTTCTGAAGGAGTAGAATCAATTATCTTAACACCCCTTCACAAACTGACCTCCGATCATAAACAGTGCATATTTTCTATACTATTTAATATTTGTCCAGCTTCTTGAGTGAAGTAGACCAGGACGGAGACACCTCCACCTGTCTACTCATAGAGAGCTGCTAGGGTCTGAAACCCCCACCATTACAACTCCCACTTGTTCCATAAGTTGATCCTATCTGGGATCACGTGGTCATTCCAGACTTGAGTACCCCGCGGGAACCCCAATTTAGGGTGCCATCCGTGGCTGTAAACCCTTATAGTGGTGCTTATGGAGGGCAGCTCGACTTCTAGCAGACCTCCCTTCAGTTACTGCAGTCTAGCTTAATGAAAATTGGTCATACGGCAGATGTTTCACGATAATTTAGATTATTCTCAATAGCTGCCCTAGAGGACGAATTGTTATATTCTATATGGAAGGAGGGCTTTCCTTTATCGCACACATTTTGTTGTAGATTTTGCTGGTTTGTGTTACCTAATGAAAATCTTGTTGCGGCCATTTTACGACGAATTCAAAATATTCTCATCACTGTTTGTGGGAGTTTCTTTCCGTTTTACCTTTGCTCTAATGAAAGAAATTACCCGAAAGTCTGGATCATTTTGGTCGAACGAGTTGGTTAAGTAGCGATTTTTCATCTATTAGTAATAGAAAAATGAAAATCTGTTACGGCCATTTTACGACGAATTCAAAATATTCTCATCACTGTTTGTGGGAGTTTCTTTCCGTTTTACCTTTGCTCTAATGAGACAAATTACCCGAAAGTCTGGATCATTTTGGTCGAAAGAGTTGGTTAAGTAGCGATTTTTCATCTATTAGTAATAGAAAAAGCCCAAAATATGCTGAGGAATAAACCAAGCTGTATAAGCCTAAGTGACTCTATAGTCTATAAATTAGTATAATGGCTTGTATGCCGTCTACGTAAGCTTACCCCGTCTTAGACAACTCATAACATCAAGTGATTTAGATCTGCTAAATTCTCAACTTCGACCAAATTTTCAGTCCGGCGTCGGGAAATTTCTGCCGATATGCACAATGATCTGTGATGTTCTTACTTCTTAGTCACTTAGTCAATATTAAATAAAGTTTGCTGGTAATTATTTACACAACAAAAGCTCTACACATTCTAACCCTTACTTAAATTTCAATCCTTGTCCAAATCCAAAAGATGTTATGTGATTACGTTTCATTTGTTTGATTCATAAAATATGTTCATTGCAGGAAGGGTTAAGGTTAGGTCAGTAGGACCCTTCCCAGGATGATATAAGATATTTCGTCAACAGTTTGTGCAGTCATAGAATGAACAGTGCTAATCTATATATTAGAGCCTCATTATATCGATGGTATTTACGAGTGTTAATAGATTAATTTCCACTGCCAATTCTTTTCCACCCCTCCTGACGAGGTCAGGCTGTACCTACAGCCAAATATCATGTCATGTTCGTTAAATTCAGCCAATCGAGGTTCAAACCCAAAGTTAGTGGACGAATGACTATAACGGTTATCGGGTATTATATCAGAAGCTCCGAACGTACGGTTCATTTTATCAAATACAGTCCCAGCCTCAGTGATCTATTTATCATGAGGTATATTATCCGTTTTGAAAGGTCCATTGTGCGATGTCCGTTCTGTGAACTTGGCTGTAATTTGTTCCAATCTGGTCCTCTCTTAGAGTGAGAACGTTTCTGATCTGTTCGAAATCAGTAGCCGTAACACAAACCCATTGCAACGAACTTTGTACGCCAACCATAGGAACGTGATTTCATCATTTGAGTTCATGAATTCACATGGAAAATTTTATACTCGCACGGAGTTTAAATTCCTTGTTCTATTTTCGAGGTTTATCCATGTACATATTTGATGAGGAGACATCCTTGTCAGGTCATTGATTGAATAGGAAAAACCTATGACTACTCTATTTGTTTAGATTGGCTATCAACCAGGGTTATTCAAACTAATCGGATCATGAAAATGAAGGGGCCCTAGGTAATCGGATCACATTTTAGACTAGGTTCGGGCACATTCGATTGAATCACCGGAGGGGAGAAAATACGAGCATATGGCTTCATCACTATAACCCTAACAGCAGCAGAGAGAAGGTAGCATAACTCGATTTGAAAATAATAGAAATCGCATTACAAATGCGACTAGCCGAGCATTTCAGGTCCAAAAGAAAGGCTGAAGATGTCGAATCGGGGGAATAGGGGGCCCCCTTTCACCCATCTGTTAGCTACTAAAGAGCTGGTGGACGGGAAAATATTCTCTAGCCCCCGGATCTCTCTCAGGTGGCTCTGAGGCTAGCTGAGCGACCCAGTTCATTAGGTTCTCTTAATTCAAATAACCTTGTGCCTATTGTTTTGCGAGTCCACCTCTGGACTTTTTACTGAACACGTGGTCCCGCCGGTCACGTGTACCCCAAATTATAAATACCGTCTACAAATTGGGAGGCCGTTTGACACGGATTGGTCGGGGTAGGAGAGATTTGTTATAGTCTTGACTCCTCCAGCCCACTATCTGCCGGGCTCTGTCTCCTCTGTTTAAAACTTAACACTGCGCAGTTTCAAGTTTCTCCGCCAATGTTGTGCTCACTCTTAAACGCTTGCTGTGAGTGTATGTGCCCAGTGTGTATCAACTTTTGTAGACGAATTAGTTTCGGGCGGCAGTTTGTGGCTTCTTCATCCCCCTACTTCGACCCGTTCCCCATGTCTCCCACTCCATGGCCGTTTAACCCGTCTCACATTTCGACAGGGTGACTCCAGTCAGCTCAACACAGACCATTTTAATTTCGCCTGCTTGATCAAATCGATAACAATTCAACTCTCCGCGTCAGCATTTTGGCCGTTGATTATTTTCCGTTCCCTGGCAGACAGGAATTTGTTGTGATTTATATTGATTGTTATCTTGCTGCTGTACTAATTAAGTAGGTAGGGTGCTACTCTTAGCACTCCTAAGTCTGCACCGCACACCCTTAGTCATGTATCAAGTTCCCTCCGTTACTGGATTCCTGTTATGGCAGTTGGAAAATACAACGATATCATACCCATGTATAGTAAAAATAATTATGTTCTCCAATTTATTTTAATCTGGTGTATTAACTCATGAACGTCTTTCTTCCCCTAAGTTTTAATAGTTTTGCTTACCTCATATTATGAGTGAAAACTTTTAAAAGGGATTAAGTTTGAATATGTCGAAGTTCTGAATTGTTAAACGTTGCAGCTTATGCCGTATGGCGAACTTTTGGAAAACTGTTTCGCCATATTTTTTAAAATCAAGCAAATATTCCCATATCATTATCCATTAATTCATTGTCGCCATTTCTACGACGGACGTGATCGCATGTAGTTTCAACTCACCAAACTCTGTGTTCTACTTGCTGCAGCAGCTGTTCGCGGTCTAGCTACCTGCATTTCGAATTGCCGGACCGGAGAGAGCCGCCTATTGTCGAGCTAACTCGCCCCAAGTAAGCTGCCTTATTGAAGCATGGTAGAAGGCTGGCTCTGTAACTAATGATCCGGATGATTAATAGCGACATGATCAGACTTCAGAATATACCACCATTATTAGATTATCCCTCATCGTATGTCGCTGAATTTACAGGGGCGCTCTCGGGGGTCATGTGCCCAACAACAGGTGGGACACATGTACGAGATAAAATTAGAGGGCCTGATAGCATGAGAGGAGAGGGCTCCCAGAGCCTGGGGTCCCCTCACCTAGTTTACATGAGACGCTACTGGTCCTTCACCCAAGTTCGTAGTAATCGCATTAGATGGGCCGGTCGCTCTGAAAATAAGTGTATATGTGTAGGTGTCAGGGTGTATATCTATGTGAGGCACATATTATTCTGGGCCCCAGGAGGGTATACTGTAATACTATATTTTAATGCAGGACAACCCGAGAGAGAGAGAGAGAGATGCACCTGGTCAAGCTCCGTTGCTACCGTCAGACCCCGCTCTACTGACTCTCTTTGTGTATTGGACCCTACCACCTGTCTTTTACCGTGCTAGATTTAGCCCTCTCGCGGTCTCGCGTAAACCTATTTGGGCGGTATTACCACGGATTCTGTGATAGCTGAGTGTTTTCTGTTTTCTTTCACAAAACGTTCTCTGTGACCAGGCCGGTTGCCAGCTGAGCAGGAGATTAGTTTTGCCGGACAATTGGCGGGAGGTGGGGTCGGACAATGGACCGTAACAGGTGGTCCGCCTGTTTGACTAATTCGGCAGTTCGATCTTTAGTTGCTCGCTTTGTTCTAATCATCTCGACCGTTGTCAGATCATGTCAGATCCATCTCATATTTAGATCACTGGTTATTCGTCCCCTAAGCGACGGTATTAGCGTTATTAGTTAGGGAATAATGCAAAATGTCTGGGAAAAAATTTGCGACAAGCTGATTTTTACAGGAATGTGTTGTCCATAGTGTCAGGAACCACCCCAAAGAGTTTCCAATCTGGATCTGTTGAGCAAAAAAAGTTACAGCCAATTTTCTTCAGGCGCGTATGTCAGCCTGAGGACCGCACTTGAAAAACTTGTAACTATCGTAATAAAGACCCCCAGGAGCACCATTATATATATATTATATATATATTGTTCGTGTTATTCAGTTCTGTTAGAGAGGGCCAGGTTACACGGTCGACTGCGCATTAGAAAGTTACTTCTTTACCACGACACCGTCTGGACCGTGTAATCTAATTTGTTTCAGACCTGGCTGCTATCTCATGTGCCACGTACTTAATTTTGTGGGCCCAAACAATGCAGTGTTCATGACGCTTCCTGACACTTTCATTGTTCGGTGATTAAGAGTTGCCGGCTGCCGCCTTTCCTGAGCAATTTACTAAACTCCAGTGGTATTCCGCCGTGTCGCGGAGGCAGGACCCGTCTACTGTGGAGTGTAGCAGTATTTTGAATTGTAACAGTTTTTGTAATTACCTTCAGTAGTCTGTAGTCGACAAGAATTGTTTCAATTTGGATTTCTCTGACACCTTTGTTCGCTTGATGTGGATGTCTTACAACCAATGGTCTATGCTAATTCATGTTCGAGAAGGAATAATTCATGTTGTGTGATAATCACGTATTCCCCGCAGAACAGGGAAAGACCGACTCTTGTCGGTATTCCCCGACAATTATCCTTATTGCCTGACAAATTCAAGGGAAACCCACAAACTGCCCGTCTTTTCACCCACTCTCACACCTGAACCCATACTACTTTCCCATGTCTCCTGGAGCTAGCGCTAACACTAACCATTACATATTGTTACAGTATAATGTCATGAATGTTTTGTTGTGGTGCACGATTGTGGCGTCACTGTACACCACTGGATCTGGATACTACTCTCAGCCGATCTGCAATCCCACGCTGGGGTACTGCGCCAAGTTTTTCAACATGACCAAGCTGCCGAACAAGTTCAACGAGGATAGTTACGCTCGGGTCGTCAGTAAGTTGTTTTCTTTTTCAGTACGTGTTTCCTAGCCTTGAAACTCTACCCAATGTTATTATTTGTCCAAACTCTTGGTGGTCCCATGAGAAATCATTATTGGAATTTTAGTCACTATCCCAGTTATATAGTATCCCATTTACTGATCAGCCCCTCCCTTCAGAGATACAGATGCACTATGCAGACATAGCTACCAGCGAGTGCCACCCCTACGTTGACCTCATGATCTGCTCTACCCTCTTCCCTGCCTGTACCGGCGGCTACGATATCACCCTACCGTGTTACGACTTCTGCGAGGAGGTAAAAACATCTTGTGGTCCATTCATCAAGAAAGCCAGGATACCATGGCCGTTCTACTTCGAATGCCTTGATCTGCCGAGGAAAAAGAGGGGCAGGTTCTGCATAGACGAGAAGTTCACTCTGGCTGACCTGGAGAAGATAAAACCACCCAAACCTCCAGTTCAGCAAGTTGAGCAGGAAGAAGAGAAGAAGACGGACCCAGTGGTCGAAGACAGAGATCTCTCTATCTCCACCCCCTGGTCGGGAATCTACACCAATGATCCAGAAATCAAGAACTGGGGTCTCGAGCTGGTAACCACTCCTGTTGCTAGCAGGAAGGATATCAGAGAATACGAGGAGTGCTCCGAGCCGATACTCTTCTCGGTTTCTGAACAAAACACCACTCGAGTCTGGATCATGGCATGGTCAAGCATTGCACTCTCACTCTCCTTCGTCATGCTCTTCGTCGTGACATCACACGGAAAAGTCAACAAACCAGAGAATATCATCGTCATCATCTGCTTCTGTTTCCTCTTCCAAGCAGCCGGCTTCCTCCTGTCTGTCATGGTTCCCCAGTCCCCCTTCAAGTGTTCCATCGTGGAGAAGCCTGGAGACCCGATCTACTTGAAAACCAACAGTCCCTCTCCTACCTGCTACCTCACCTTCACTGCCACTTACTTCAGCGGACTAGCAGCTAATCTGTGGTGGGTGACCCTCAACCTCCTCTGGTTCCTGATGCTTGGGATGAACTGGAGCAGTGACGGCAGCATCTTCAAAGTGTTCCGGTACCTGCATCTTGTGATCGGTGGACTAGCTGGAGGTCTCACCATCACGATCCTGGCTGTTGGAGCAGTGGAGGGTGATGATCTATCCGGTGGGTGTATGGCCGGTGGAGTACACCCCGAGAACCTAGCAACCTACGATCTGACACCTAACTGTGTGCTCCTCAGTATAGGTGGGGTGGTCCTCCTCTGTGGAACTTACACTCTCGTCAAGATCTCCAGGATTGACGGCTACAGACTGACCCACGATATACCAGTTCAGCGCCTGAAGAACACAGCTATATTCTCCTACGGCTACCTTCTCATCTCTCTCATTAAAACACTCTGTCAGTTCTACGAACTAACCTACCGTTCAGATTGGTACAAAAACTGTGACCCTAACATCAAAACAAACTATACCAGCCTAGAGCTGAACAATCTCACTCACACAGACAATAGCACAGCAGGTATCCTCGACAACAATTCGTCTTGCGGGCCTGATGTGCGAATATTTATTACGAAATATACTTGTTATCTATTGTTACCTATTTTAGTTTCGTGTCATTTGAAGAACACTGTTAGTATTTTGGACATTATTAAACGGCTTGTACCGCTTGCAAAAGGGTACACTCACAGATCCGGAGAAACGAAAGTTTAAAATATATCCTTGTGTTTGGTTTTTTGTCTGCTTTAAATTTGAATGTTTTCATCAAATTTTAAAATTTGATCTACATTAGATCTGAATTATTCACGAATTATTATTGAAGGATTTATCGTTAAATACGCTTTGCTTATTTTAGCACCTACATCTTTATGAAAAAGAGAAAAGTGATCATCGAGCCAATGGACCAAAAAATTAAAGCGACGAGTCATGTTTATTGTAAAATGTCAAGTACGAATCAAAATACAAACACCAAAGGTCAATATTTTGACCGACGGCTGGTCAAAAAGCGGGTAACAAAAACGGTCCAGGAAATGGCTTATTAAATTAGCCGCGGCAGTATCGTCAATGTTTACAACCCGGTCTCAACTCTCAATGAATATTACTTATTGGCACGGACTCCACCGAGAGTGCGAAGTTCAACTGAAGCTGCAAACTTTTAGGGGATCAGTAATTCGATTCCGAACTCCAGAAACTCTGTTTGCCTTCAAATTTACCGGCAATCCAGTAATATGCACGTTCTTTCTCTCTCCCCTCCGTAACTGGACTATATTCAAAACGGTATCCGTATATTGAATATATATATATTGAATATTTCGCACATTACTTTTGTCACTCGTGAGGGTCCTTTATCAGTCCATTGAAGTGTCAGAAATGTATTGTTGATTGTAGTTTTAAGAAGCCGCGAACGCCGTCCAAAGACCATACTGCTATTGCTAATTCTCTAATTTGTGTTCTGCGCTACTCGCTCTCAGCTGTCTCCTCAACATGGAGGTAGAACAGGGTAAGTTGGCAAGTCGCCAAGTTCTAGACAAACGGTGCAATGTTAATATGCTGTTAATGTTTCAATTTGATGCCCATTATATGTCGATTATATTCAATCATTCGGTCATTTGTATTCGATTATCGATGTCTTTTCTTTCGTTATAAAAGAACTTTAGAAGTTTTAAAAGTGCACCTTTTGCATTTATGCACTGTATGCGTGCCTAACATGTTTTCTGCAACGTGGTAGTGCCACAACTTGTCTGTCGTACCTTATGTGGATTGTGCTGGTTGATACTTGAGTACTTGGTGATAGATCATGAAATGGCAGTGAAGCTTGTGATCTTTCAGATTGTAGAATGGGATTTCAGATAAAGCGGGTAAAGTCTAAAATTCTGTTAAATGATTTTAGACAACAACATCTAAATCTTAGTCTTATCGTGATATTAATGATGAATCCAAACTTATCATGTTCTTCCAGACGACCAAAGGGGCTGTGACCGACTACTTCATCCAATCAGATCCAGCTCCAACATCTTTTCCAAAGTACACAAACGTAAGCTTTTCCTAACCCTTCCCCGGCCTTAGGATTCTTACCTGATGTGTGAACGATCCAGTTGGTAGGATAGATGATGATGCAAGCATTGAATCATGGTTTGTTTCAGTAAATTCAATGTCGCACAAAAAGGAACTCAACTCTTGCCGGAAACTCAGTCTATCGTGTAATATCAACTCTGATTTGTCTCCAAAATGGGAATAATAATAATAAACTTGCAGAAGTTGCACAAGATTATTTCTCACGCTGATCACTAGAACTCTCGTGATGATTTGTTACGATTTCGGTGAAGTTGACGTTCAAATTTATCAATACAGACTGATTGGGTTTCCAATTGTTTTCCGACTTTACGGTTACCTAATCAAGTGTTAACTGGGTGAAGAATGAAGACGTCGGACAGCCGATCAAGGTGGTGAGGTCCCTACATGTCCACAATACTAAATATGTAGAGTGCTCCGGTCCGTCTTCTTGGCTGGGACTTGATGACAATCTCGCAGCCAAGTGCGGCACGCATTCGGGAATAGCTCTCCCTCAAAACTCCATTCAAAACTACATTTTGAATTACATTA
Source organism: Bolinopsis microptera (assembly GCF_026151205.1). Taxonomy (NCBI): domain Eukaryota; kingdom Metazoa; phylum Ctenophora; class Tentaculata; order Lobata; family Bolinopsidae; genus Bolinopsis; species Bolinopsis microptera. The sequence continues at coordinate 4,300,137 of NC_087074.1, forward strand.
AAAAAACTGAAAAGGATGACGGTAACCATGGGTGACGTTTATTTTTTCTTATGAAATCGAGGTACGAACCGGCTGTAGAGAGCACAATAAGGGCCGCAAAATTTATATAATTACTAAATTTGAACACGCCTTGTGAAGTAGGTATTCTCTAATTTGGCTAACCTGGCAAACCTAGTCGATACATAGTGCAGCTTATTCAACAAGGAATTAAGCATTAAGGGTGGGAGGGTACATGCAAACAAAGCTTCAGTTGATTTTTACTTGAAACCCAGACTTTGATGCTGCTTACTTTAAAATCTAATAATTATTTAGAATGTACGCCTCCCTTGAAACATGTAGTATGAAATCCCCGCTTAAATTTAGGATTTCATTAGCTTTTTTAGCATCATGAAACTAATTGACGATCTTAAATCTAAGTTTCCTCTTTGTTTAGACGCTGAATCACCTGATCTCATTTGGTGTCAAGTGACTGACATGCTTGTGCCCTGTATTATTTGAGGCTTTTCGATCCACCACGATTCAAATTCGTTACTAAAACCGGTTGCTTAATTCTTCATACAAAGTGACTTAGTTACTTTAGTAGCTCTTACATGGCTAATTTCCAAATCTAATGGTCCTTTTACTCTCCTACTCCATCAAGTGGTTACCGTCATCTATCGATGGTGAATTTTATTTAAATTATTATTTTTATTAATTAGTGATGTCAGTTCCAAGCGGGAACAATTCAAATCCTTAAATCAAATTTTAAAACCACTTTTAATGCCGCTGGAGTGCGTATTATTGCAAATAAGTTTTTAAGTCCACTCAAAAAAACTGAAAACATTTGGTCTTAATGAATTTCAAATTGCTAAGGGACCAGTCGCTACTGCTAGTCTTTCAAAGTTCTGAACGACCTGAAGGCCAGGAAAATGTTGCCAGAGACAAAATAGATCAGTATACACACCGGAATTTTCTCAACATTTAAAAGATATTTTCAAGAGATATTGCTAATGACAATGGAAGATATTGTATCATAGTGGGAATAAAAATGTTGCCTATTATTATACCCGAATACCAGATTTATCAAGAATTCTACGAATTCAACTTAATTGCTTCTAGTTTCTACCCCACGAGTTGTTAGCAGCAGTAATGTAACATATTATTACATAATATATAACTTGTTAGAAGCTACAAACACTTGTTCAACACTGTTGATGTGTTAATATATAACACTGTAAAAAGTAAAGATCATAATTAGTTTCAATAATAACTTGACTTACTGACTGGTAACTGTGCTTCATTTTTCAGACTTATAAATTTATATCTACCGAGACTTTGGCAAATGTGAGCTCTAACAATATCATATCGGCATTTACATTTTTCGAAACGTTTCTTACATTTTTTAACATCCGGCAATGATATAAACTAAAATTACTGAGTATCAAGCAAAGTGCTTGAATTAGTGGAACCAAATCGAAATAAGCTGCGCAAGAAGCATTAAGTATGCAAAAGTTCTTTGAAGCACACGTAATTTTTTGGCTTAACTCCAGCTTACCGCGTTTTACTGACACATTTCATATGTTTTACACCTGTGCACCAGGCACCTACTTATTTTGACCTTTTTGACGCCTCCGGTGACGGTCATGTCATGCTTTCCAACACACAGCTTTAATAATAATACAGCATTTTTTGCAGATTCGGAGTTAAGAGATAATTTTAACGTCTATGAGGCGGTTAGTTGTGCGGGTTCCTTGAAGACAAGATCCCAAAATAAAACAGCACCAACGATGTCGACCGACTCAGGTATAAACTTACATAATATATTATAGAGTGATCTATTTAAAAACAGCTTTTCAAATGTTCAATTTTTGTATCAAATTAAGGAAAAAAATTTTACAATCTTAGAATGTTACCCGCTACGAAAGTTTATTTCCCTGCTTCCAGGTTACAGTGAGGGAAATGATCAGAAGCTGATGAGACCTCGCTCAGTTCCCTGAATAGGCAGAATTCAGCAGCATCTAGCACCGGATCTGTATTTAGCACGGGGTCTCATGGTTAGTAACACTTTAAGTTGTTAAAATAAATTAAAATAAATTATCTCTCCGAATCACTTAATCAGTTTTGGCTTTTGATGTGCTATATGGCTCTATTGCTAGTTTGCTTTCAAACTATGTTGTGATATGATTACAAATCTAATCCTAAGAACTTGGAATTATCAATTACATTTCAAAATATAGTACTATAGTACTATGGCAAAGCCTATTTCATGAATTCGAAATGAAATTAAAGCAAGATATTGGCTCGTTTATATTAGGAATACTAAGGACTATGTGCATTGTGTAAGGGCTGTGTTCCTCCTATTCCGGATTGATCTGCATTTTTCATCTCCTTTATTCTTCGTATCGAGAAATATCGAAATTTCTTCTAAGTTGAACCGTCTCCTTCTGATACAAAATCCAGTCTGAGGGAGCCAAATTCTCCGTTAGCTTGGCCAGCTGTTCTGGTTAGCTGAAGACTTGAGTCCTTTTTACACTGACTGTTCAATGTTGGACAAAAAGAACTTACTCTAAAAGCGTCCTTCCGTGGATCTTGATTCCCGGACCTTCTGTTGAAAGATACCAATTGATGGATCAGTATTCTACACCACTGTCTGTCTGTTTGGTTTCAATAACTCTCCTCACCATTCTCGTATGTCGGACCAAGGGAAACAAGAACTCTTCAAAAGAAGGTAAACAGTGGTAAAACTGTAGTGTATAAATAATGCAGGTTAAAACAGTGGGCACTGTCAAGATCCGGTCAATAGCCAGTCTATAGCCGGACGAGAACCGCTCTACAACCGTTAAAACCTCTATCTTTAAACTGGCTTCTTACCGGTTAGCCACCTACTCGAAAGCGGTCACTTACTGCCTACATACCGACTACAATATTGAGCTCACTTGAGCTGTAGTCTGAGAATTTCTAACCAGCCTCGCAGGGCCTCTGCCAAGTTCTTAATCGGTTCTAAATCGATTCTAAACTGTTTCTTGACCGACTCTAGAGCGGTGGTCGGTGTTTTTCGTAATTCCCTATCGACAACATGCTGTTTAAAATGACGTCCACCCAGTCGTGAGTCCAATTTGTGGAACTTTTCTGGGTTCTAATAACAGTCACAGAGTCTGCTAGCTGCATGCTTATAACACTACATGAAACTTTCGGAAAGTTGTTCACTTTTAGTTGGGCGTATGTTTCTTTAGTGAGCTATTACATTAAAATCACTCAGCACACAATCAAATTTGTTTCGTATATAATTTTTTTAATTTTGATTTCTTTACTCGCAGCACATTGATAAAGTATCAGTTTGAACGTGATGTAGTATAACGTTGGGTGAAACCCCTTAAATTGCAAAAATTGCAAAAATGCATTTAAAAGGAAATATCCTGTACAGGAACTGAAGAGAATCATGACAGCGAGAAGAATGATCAGTTTGTGAGCTCCACAGAGCGATTCAGAGCCACACAGCATACATCATCATCAGGTGAGGTTTAGGCCGGTCTATATTTAGTACATTGTACATTGTACATTGTACTCGAGTGTACTCACGAAATGATCAGCTGTCGAGCGTGTATTTTATTGTGTTTGTTTTGTTTCTCTGTAGAATATTAGATCAATTATCGAGTTAGAAGCTTTTATATTAGACCTTTTAAGAGTTTAGAGTTCAGTAGACCTAGGAGTTTTGCTATTTTCTGCAGTTTGTTGATACATATCTCCTTGGTGTTTACCATTTACCCCTAGTTGCTCATAATGTATATGACTGTCTCAGGACTGAGACTCGGTTCGTGCCCTGACTGTGCCCCAATTGTGCCCCAATTGTGCCCCAACATCGCAATATTACCCAATTACCGACTATTGTACTTGTACTCTGTGTGATAATAAGCTCTCTCGAGCGTGTATTCTCTGTTCTTTGTAGCTTCTTTAGATTATTAGCGCATTTATTGAATTATAAGCTTATGTCTGAGAAATTTCTGGGAGTGTTGATTTCAGAAAAACTCGGAGTTTGCCGAACCTTCAGAGAGTAATGAAGCTAAACGCCCTGCTATATTATCTGCAGTCTGCTAGATATATATCTTGCTTTTACTTCTGGACCTTCTAATAAAAGCTGTTTACAGAGAAGTTGATTAGACAGCTGAGTAGACAGATTAATATTGCAAGTTCTAGCCGCGTGTGTTTGACAAAATAGACATTTAACTCCTACTTCCTTTGAAGACTTTAACTGAGTCTGCTTGAAGTCCGACATCCTGTCACAACTTTGTTTCTTTGTCTTGAATATCTTAAATAGTTCCGTAGTGAATCTTAATCATTATAATTCCTTGATCGTACGTTAATTCTCGGAATTACTGTCTGATCAAGTTAGGTGGTTTCTTAAATTATTATTATTTATAACTTATTATAAGTTATAACTTATTATAAGTTCCTTGAATACAATTTAATGCTCTATTGGGAAATAATGCACATCGGTTTATGCATTACATGGGCTTCATAAAAACCAGACTAACTGCAAGGCGTAACATTTGGGCGTATGCCATAAATAGACCTAACCGGTTTCTAGCGGCACTTTTAAAATAATAATGCAGCATCAATCATGATCAGGAACCTAGTTACCGTACACCACATTTTCATGTAATTTCATGTAATATTATAGGGCGATTTCAAATTCACGTAAAATGCTTTGAAACTGCTTATTAAGCTGTCAAATTGTCAATAAATGAGCTTCCATTAAATCTACATGATGGAAATACAAATCTTACACTTGCATTTAGTGGAAGCATCCTATTTTTGGATGGCAAAATATCCTCCGAGCTAATTACCATGCCGGATCGGTTGCTTCCTCAAACTCTGTGTCCACTTTCACTGAAACCTCCTCGTTAACTCTCGTTATCGAGAAATTGTAGCTGCGACTATTATCATTATGTGCTATGCTGTAAATATTTTTTCGTCTGTTTTATTTTATGTTTAATCCATGGAGGAGGAAAGTTGTGATGATTTTTCGTGGAGCTGTTCGGAAAGTTGCGAGAAAATTACAGTAATGGAGATAATTGCGGATCAGTCGGATGATGACTTCGATTTAATTGATGATATCGAATTAATTGAGATTGAAGAAGTCGCTCCGGTTGCTAATCAGCCACGATACCTGCCTCTGGGTAATTCCATTCAGTTTTAAAACATTTCCTTGTTTTCCACATTAGCAAATTCAACTTGTAAATTTTCTTTTGTCGTGGAATTCTGTTAAAAACTGTTGGTTTCAGATGCTTCAGCTTGTGAAGAAGTATTTGACGAATTTACCCCAACCATCGAGGAACGCACCCCAACCTCCAACCATTCTGACAAGGACATGACGTCATCAAGGAAATCATCTGTCAACATTTGCACGGGTAAGAGCGCGCTGCTTTCTATTAGTGTTATTAATGTACTGAGGCGTTACCATGGTTACTATGACATTCCTTTATACCATATACAGTTCGAACTTTCTATGTATTCGAAAAAAAACTTCTCCCGATTCCCACTTACAAACATTGAAACTGGACTACTTGGTACCTCATTTTGTTTCGATAGTCATGCACACGATTGTGTAGCCTCGCTAGTGCTTACAGCTTACCGTTCTCACAGTGTGTAGTGTGTAGTGTGTACTACTCTGCTCACAACTCATTGACTTTATAACCCGCAACCCTTTCCCCCAAATTAGGTCTACCATACATAATGTAAACAATCCAAACCCCGATTTACTGCGGCTTTTCCTTTCTCCCAAACTCCGCGGGGTTTTAATGTATAGTGAACCAACAGTTTACACTGGTTAAGTTTGAGTTACATTAACTGTCACGTACCTTAGAGTTACAATGAACTCCACAGAGCCGTGTTGGTACTGCAAGCGGGATATTGACATCAGAGGTGGAATACTAGCTATCAAGGGCAAGCCCTGTCACCCAACGTGTATCATGTGCCAGTACTGTCGGAGTCAGGTTAGTGCCAGTTTAGCAAGCCCTGTCACCCAACGTGTATCATGTGCCAGTACTGTCGGAGTCAGGTTAGTGCCAGTTTAGCAAGCCCTGTCACCCAACGTGTATCATGTGCCAGTACTGTCGGAGTCAGGTTAGTGCCAGTTTAGCAAGCCCTGTCACCCAACGTGTATCATGTGCCAGTACTGTCGGAGTCAGGTTAGTGCCAGTTTAGCGAGGTGATAATTTCAATGACGTTAAGTACTTACTTTTAAAAACAGTTTAAAGCTGCAGGTGTTGAACTATCGAACAGTGAACTGTGAAGCGCTGTCCCAGAGGACGCCCCACTGACATAGTTAGTTGTGAGATCTCGTCCCTTCGCGCTTTTCACGCTTCTTGAACACTAGCTCTTTATCTGTAATTATTATTGCCCCTCCATTACCACTTGTTGTTTCACATTTCACACACTGAATCGTCTCCGTGATGAGAAACAGACATTGTACCTCACAGTGTATTACTCTAAAAGTGTTCATCCCCTAAATATAACTATTAGTAAATGAGCACTAATAAGTAATACCACTCTATCTAGCTTTTTCGAGCTTACCACTTTTCTTGTGTCCTCTTCGTTTTTAACTGTAACTCGTTATAGCAAAGCAGTGGATGGCTCAATACAAATTACGACAGTACGAGTCGAAGTATATAGATATTTCAGAGAAATTGACATGCCGTGTTAACATGTAATGGTGTATTTCGGTCCAACGTCCAGACCGATTACTTGATTGACAATGTTTGCAGTGTATAGTATGTAGTGTAAGTATACTAGTTGTAGAGCTAAGAGATGTGACCTGGTTGGCACTCACCACTAGTCCAAAGTAACTAGCAATTTAGAAACGTCAACTGACAAGTCAAACGAAAAATGAGTTGACTCCGTACGCCATTTTACGGAACTAAGAACTTGTAATTTGTACGTGATAATAATAACCTCTAGCTTCAACAGCTCCTTTCTCTGTGTAAATTCCAAACCTACACGCCACCAACCTTACTCACAAAGGAAGCAAGATCACTACAATATCTATTACGACTAATTTACCCACCCACTCGTAACTCAATACACGAAGGCCGGATCACATATTATATTGAGACCTTGACTCGGCGTGAGTGTAGCTATACGACCACAGTGTTTGTAATGTTATTTGTATGCTGCAATATTTTAATATTTTTGGAGGTTTGCGATCTTGCCTTTTGTTCAGTTTGACGATCTTGACACCTGGTTGTTGTAGAAACCTCTAAATACCTGTCTCATTAGACATAATGGTACCTTATTTAATATCTATAGATTAAATCCCTTAAGAAAAGAACGTAAATTAAGCATATTGACATTATGAACATATCGCAATATTACACTTCAAAGTTTCGAATTTTTTATCCACTAAACCTGATTGAAATTATGTATAAATTATTTAAATATGTGGGTATTCATAATTCGTACCTGCAGGGCTGGTCTTAAAAATAGCTTCACCCTCCAGCCTATTACAAGCAAGCTACTACGTCACGTAGTTTGTAGAGCATATTTGTCAGGTGGAGTCTGGGCCGGGACAGTGTTTGGTAGATGACGAAATGAGAGTAACCTGTGAGGAGTGTCATGAGAACCTGTGCCCCGTTTGTAAAGAGTACTGCTCCGAGGATCAGGATCTTATCAAGGTAATTAATGGGAGGGTAAAATGGGTATTTGTTGTAGAATAATTGATGTTCTGGGACAAAGTGAGAGTCTCCACTCAGTTTTTCAAACAAATAGAAATGTAGAATCATACACGATCAGTTATATTTACCTTCGAATATCAGGATTATACGGTGATCGACCATTAACTTTAAGAACTCTTATAATATTTCTTTTACTGTAATCAGATCACAGCCGGATCATGAATGAACATTAACAAACTGTAGATTTATTGGCAACTAGTTTCTAGTTTTTACTTGCCCTTATAACTGCTCATCAGAGGAGACTTGAGGAATTGAGGGTCAGCAGTCTTACACAAATATATATGCTACTAAGTCAGAAAGTATTCCAAGCCAGCTAATTGACAAACAAAGTTCTGAAAAATTCCTGAGATACCAATAGTTTGTAACTGTAAGAACAATAGCCTTCCATAGACCGCGTACCCTCCTAAAGATTGATTCCCTCATCAGTGCTACTGCTAGTTATAAGCATTTCTTGATAATGTTTTCGATATAAGTTTCCGATGTTAGTCAATCATTTTTTGATATAAGTTTACGATGTTAGTCATTAACATTTTTGATAATAGTCAGTTTTATTTGAAACGATTCCAGAAGGTAAGAAATAATTTGTTTCAAAACATCTACCTTCTTACATTGTAAGTTACAACTAATATTACGCAGTTTTTAACTTAAGTACAAAACCGCGATCGACAGCTTCTTAATGATCTGGTAGCCGTCGATTGTCGTCTTTTATATCTTAATATAGTAATATGTATAGTAGTTATTTCTGTTAAATATAAGTTCAGTTTTTAAAAGTCGTTGCATCACCGTTAAAGAATTTCCAGATAATATCAAAGTTAAAGTATGAGTATTTACTAATAATTGTAGCTAAGTATCTTGAATATTACAACAACGAATTTTTGAAGCGGAATAGTTGTTAAAAACATAACATAACTACAGACTGCACCTTCTAACCGATTGTAAAATGAAAATAGGGCGCCAAAAATCCTTATAGTATCCTAACTTTATAAATCAAGGGGGGTTTTTTTACGTTTTTTAGGTTTCGTTAAAACTTGCAAAAAAAGCAATTATGAGTCATGGATTCCTCCGGCATCAACAAATTCCTAAATCAACTAATGCTCTTATAAATTAATGGACAAAATTTTTCTCAATACTAAAGTCTATACAATTACATGAGCTAAGCAAGGTTTCCAATTGTAGTAACGATATCTAATTCCAGATACCTCCTAATTTGGTCCTAGTTGTACCTTGCATGTCTTACGAAAATTTCAAGAGGAAGCCTTTCTAGGGTGTAAATTAGCAACTCTGATTGTTTCATGATTCGAAGAGCCCTGTAATTTGGGTGGCACCCATCTTCAGACTTAATACAATCCTAAAAAGTGAAGGATACGACCGTAACGAGTTAAAAAGCCTTGAAGTCAGGTGGTAGTTTTAGTATTTAAGACAATTGCCCAGCTGTCAATGCCAAGTACCACACTTCTGGAAGGCTCTCGCGCCTATATCAATAATATCGTGGTATGTCAAGCTAACTTATAAAGTTTCCTCGTACACAATACCAAATACTTAGGACAAACTTTAGTGCTTTTAATTGCATTCATTATTTTGTTCTTTCACGAATTCTCCGACCTTGACCTTGTCGAAAGTTGTGTTAGCTAGCAAATTAAAGATTCCTATCACCCGTGGTAGTGTCACTGAAGAAGCAAACCACTAATGTTACAGGTATGTCACCAGATATCGTTAATTTTCCTCAAAATTTGTATGCAGTTTTCCAATTTTCTGGTGCGTTCTGAAAATTTATTAAACTTACGACACCTAGGCGTCTGTGTCCTAGTCTGTCAAAGTTGTTAAATTGTTCATGCCGAGTGCCGACTGTAGTTGCTTGCTGCCTGTTAAACGTACCTTGTAACCAATAGCGTTACCAGTTACCAGTTACCAGTGTTGGGTATTGTCAGTACTTAGAATCTACGTCGCGTGGATATAGCATCCACTTAGCTCTCTTTACTCCAGTTCACTGTGTACTTATCTTCCCCCTAGTTGCAGTTTGCACGTGCAACACGTCATATGTTGCAGTTTGCACGTGCAACACGTCATACGTTGCAGTTTGCACGTGCAACACGTTATATGTTGCAGTTTGCACGTGCAACACGTCATATGTTGCAGTTTGCGCGTGTTACACATCATATGTTGATAATAATGTCTCGCACTACCCGTTATAACGGGTAGTGCGAGATTACCATGTGTATAAATACACATGGTTATTGCACTAATGTCTAATGCTATAGTGTAATCGTCTGTACCATAGACGTTATGAACTGCAGACGTTTTCCAAGCATTTTGTTCATGTAATCTTTACTCCAGCCCTAAACCACGCACAACCAAATTTTTTCAGAAATTGGTAATTTTTTGCCCCATTGTCTATTGTTATTAGACCTTGACCGTCAAGGAAAGAACGGGTTTCCTACGTCAAGGCTTGACAAAGGAATCCTATTCTTTCGGGAAATAAGGAATTTGACTTATCATTATCACTGACAGTGGCTCTATTCAGTAGACCATTAGCATAACTCCTAGTATTTATGCAGTGGTGATATTTTTAGGGCACCACTGAACACCAGTAAACACTGTGTCTGCGGTGCCATTTGTACCAACATTAATAACCTGTACCAACATTAATAAAGTTCATCAACATTAATAAAGTTAACCGACTGTTCAGATGTCTCTAGGATTCCTCCTGATTTGTGGCACTCTTGTGTCTTACCTTCAACTATGCTTTATCAGTGTTACTCCTTATCGAACCAAATTACTCGTAATTAAAACAGTCGTTAACTGAACCCATGTACAGGGTGGCCCATAAGTGACTACCCACACGCAACCTCTTAATAACTCACGTAATTCGTCTCCAAATTGCACCAAAATTTCAGAGATTATAGATATGGGTCAAACTTAGATTTCCTTAAAGTTTCGTAAGCCACGCCCAATTACAGTGGGCGTGGCATGACACTCCCTCTTTTTCACTATTGTCTTCATAAAATGAGAACGCTTTAAGCTAAGAACTCAACATTTTTTGCACACATTTGGCTTGATAATTGAAAACTTTTCCAAAAGTTTCAAGTTCATTGGTTAAAATATGGCTAAGTTATGACCATTTCAAAACTCATCGGATACGTGATCCGAGCACTCAGTCAGTGATCTCGTCACTTGGTTAATGGCCTGTTTGGCTCACATGCACCGCTTGATTGGTTGCAGCCTGCTTATGGGCCGGCCTATACAGATGACAGCACCTAAAACGCTATCACACGAATTTATGGTGGTGTCACCATTTCAGGGCTTGTTAGCCCTGCTAGTCACAGGTTCCTTACAATCAATAAAAAGGAATGAACCATCCATTGAATCATCGAAAATGGTTCACTATCCTCCCTTTACTGCAGAACAACGATTGTTCGACCAGTTCAGAATTTCCTCGCTAACAAGTTCGCCCACAGAACCATCGGGCAACATCTTGGAACACACTGGCCGGCTAGAAGTCCTGACCTTACACCGTGTGACTTCTTCCTGTGGGGGTGGGTGAAGGACCAACTCTATAAGAGATATCCTATTGCAAACATCACGCAGCTAAAGCACCACCTGATCGACATCATCCATAATATGGACCCAGCGTTTGCTACGAACGCTTGTCGGAGTGTGAAGAAGCGGTGCCTCAAGGTGATTGCAGCTGGGGGACGACAATTTGAACATCTTAATTGAAATTATTGAATTGTGTGGGAATTTTTATTAGTTGATTTCATTTATTGATTTATCCTAAAAATTTGTGTTTTCCTTTCTAGCAAAGTCATCATCGGTATCCAATCAAAGCCTAATGAACCTCATTAATACACGCTAACGCCTTACTCTTGATCAGATTGGGTGACGAGATCACTAATTGAGTGCAAATATCACTGACTGAGTGCTCGGATCACATATCCGATGGATTTTAAAATGGTCATAACTCAGCCATATTTTAACCAATGAACTTGAAACTTTTGGAAAAGTTTTCAATTATCAAGCCAAATGTGTGCAAAAAATTTTGAGTTCTTAGCTTAAAGCGTTCTCATTTTATGAAGACAATAGTGAAAAAGAGGGAGTGTCACGCCACGCCCACTGTAATTGGGCGTGGCTTACGAAACTTTCAGGAAATCTAAGTTTGACCCATATCTATAATCTCTGAAATTTTGGTGCAATTTGGAGACGAATTACGTGAGTTATTAAGAGGTTGCGTGTGGGTAGTCACTTATGGGCCACCCTGTAGCTACGTTGTAAGGTCTCATGGATGAAACGTCGTAAAGCGTATTTCCAGGAATCCAGAATTGGAAAAGTTTACCATTTGGGCTGTTTGGTTTGCTCGCAGTGTAGCAAAGGCTTTTCTGAGGACGATTCCCCAAAGCTAGCTAACGATGGTAAGTTCTTAATACTGACGCATGTTTTTCATTTCTTTGACGGATGTTCGATTAATTATGTCTGTTGTATGTAAGGCACCATATTTTATAAGTTGAATACATTTGGTAGCTACGTTTTACGATATAGGGGAAAAATATTCAAGTTTAACAGCCTCTAGAGTATAGAAGGGGACCAGATTTTTAATTTTTAACCTTCGACATTTTTCCTTTCTCGTAAAATTATGTTATTAAGGAAGCATTAAGACTCGCACAAAATATGAGCGTTGAGTTTGGCGTCAAAGCAAGGTGTACAACCGTAGTCCTGAGTATGGATAAAATGGGGTTAAAAGTAAACGGTTACAGATTCGTTAAACTGATTCTGTCAATAGTATTCCGTCTCCTTTTGTGACGAATCCGAAGAAAGAGTGATGTTAAAGAATACTTTATACATAGAAATTAAGATACGACTTCTATCACGGTCTTAATCGAATAACATACTCCAGGATCGTATAGACACGGGACGTGTGATTCTCCAGAACCTATCAGACGAAACTCCCATAACCAGTATTATGATAGAGAGTTTGCCAACGAGGTAAAATATCCCAACTGTTCTGTAGCTGATATTTTAAGTTTTAGCTGACACTTAATGCTTGACCACCATTGTAACCATGGCAATTCACATGCCACATAGCTCATTGTCAATTGTACTGCTGATTGTGGTTACGTTCCACAAAGCAAAATCAATCAGACCCTTTCCAAGACTTCAAAGTTTTTACATTCCTCAAACAGGTGCCAGAGAAAACATCAGCTCTGACGGATTACGAAGTTCAGATGTTAAGATCTCACAATGACGTCCGGGAAAAGTAAGTACCAAGTGAAACGATGATATTTTTAAAGCTTTGTTAATCGGTTTTTTAAAACAACTACAGAATCAGAATTCTATCAGTCCTATATTGCAATTTGCAGTCAATAAATCAATGTCATATTTAAATTTTATTGATTTAGTATAGCTTGACATAGGTCAAAAATAACATAAAATTAAATTAGAACAATCGGTACAAGATTCAATTATTTTGACTCCCTAATATAAACATGTAATATCTAAAATCATACGTACTCAACTTCCCGACTATTGTAAAAGACAATTCCCTCGTCAAATCTGATTTCTATTAAGACAAGTCTATCACAACAAAAACGATCATGTTTATTGGTTCATGACCCAGAAGCGCTTTCGTAAAACAAGATACAATCTAAATTCACAGCAAATATAATGCCCCTCCCGTCTCAGGCACAATGTAAAACCCGTGTTATGGTCTAAGAAGCTGGCTGCCCGAGCGAGGATATGGGCTATACATCTGACAGGTCCTGAACAAGTCTTACCCTTCAACTTCCATCTATATAGCAGCTCAGAAAGGAGCACCATTTGGTAAGTTGAAATTGTTTTCTGTCTATTATATCTCAATCAAGATTAGATTTTATTGCTCCTCACATGAAAAGCAAATCGTGAGTATCAGGTTCAATCAATCGCTGTACAAAAACATAAACAAAAGGAACAGGGATAATGTTTAAGATTTCTAGAGGGTCCGCGAATCCAACCTCAAATCAGTCAACATTAGTGTTAACGGTGCTACTGATAAAGTCCCTGACTTTTTGTATCGTGTCCAAATCATCTAACGATGATAGAGGTAAGTAACCTAGCAGATTTAGTTGGTAAGAAAGTAGCCCAACCAGACCTGCTATCAGGGAGTATTTTAGAGCGCTGTATAGAGTTCGTTTGAAACCGCTGAATTCGTCGTCTGGAGAGGAATGGTATAGAATTAAGACTTGATTTAGATTTAAAAAGGTCTTCGATGAGAACTTAATCATGACTCGTACCTAGAGACATATCTAGTTAAATTTTGATACGGTTGGGATATCAGTTTCACTTTCATTTTGTTAAAACCCACCTGAGTTGTAGAGCAAGAAAGTGTAGAGGAAATCCTTCAGTTTGCTGTTTTTAAATGGCGGATATCTGACGTCGTTAGCGAACTCCATACCAGCGTTCCGGCAGTGCACAGATTTGTAGTTGGTGAAGGCGTCGAACGAAGCTTTCCCGTGGTATCGACCTATGGAGACGTCATATTATGATCATAATATGTATTGTTTGCTGCGAAACTCGCTTCTAATTAGACAACAGGTGATTCCTCGGAAGAATTGGAATGATTTGACCGGTTTGAAAGGCGTGAAATTTATGGGAAACTTCTATAACAGAGGACTGACCTTGACCACTGTGACCAACTCCTCCAAAAGGCAGCTGTGGGATACAAACAAACGTTATCGTATCATTTACACTGAGAGTGCCCGAGGAAAGTTCTCTCTTCACTAGATCAATACTCTGTTCGTTGGTGGAGAAGAAGTATGTCACCAGAGGTTTTTCCCTTCGTCGGAGGGTATCTAACAGCGCGGGGAAATCTTCGTACTCCAGGATAGGCATTATAGGCCCAAAGATCTGTAGATAAAAATGTGTTGCCCATAATTGTTTACTTTATTTTATCAGGACAACGGAATAAACTTTCCTTTTACTTAGTTTGTAATTGTATGCATACCTTATCGGACCTTATTTGGACGGACATTACTTGAACGCTGGAGGCCCTAGCGTTCATTTTAATGTCCGTTCAAATAAAGTCCGTTCAATTAATGTCCGTCCAAGTTAAAGTCCGTTGAAATTTTTTCAAAAATTTGTCCATTTCGAACTTTTTGTCCAGAGGCAGAATATGACAACTATGAGAACTTTATTGTGCCGTAAGTTAACGACGGAAAGGGTCTCCTTGGTCTGCTGGAGGCATTAACGGGTGATACTCGTAAAATATCTGTTCCATATATTGGACCGTCGACGAGTCCAACTCGGCGCGCGTCCTGGTAGGTTGTAAACCTACAACTGGAGGCACAGAAAACTCTACTAGTATATGATGTTTTCAAGGGTCACTTGGCGGAAAAAGTCAATAATATAATAAGTGACGTTCAGGAAAATTTGATGGACGAAGAAAATTGAAAATTGAAAATAAGACACAAGTCCGGAAATGAGCTGGCGTTGGGATCGAATGATAAATTAGCTTAGCCGACTGAATGATTCAGGGAATCAATAAATATTTTAAGACTGTATAATTGGTGTGGAACAGCCCTTAAACATTCTGAAATTTCTGGAGGATTTCTGAAATTTCTGGAAATGATCTTACTTTACCTCACGTTTGCACCCGACACTAAGTGGACCGACAACGGTATGGGGGTCACGACATGATGGTATAGGGGTCACGACAATGGTATAATGGGGGTCAAGACTTCATTTACAAATCTTAATCAGGTAACCGGAAGTTAACCCAGTAGAGGAATCTATGAATCTTTCCTAGCCGTTAAGTAAACATCTACGGTAAGGTAATGCTTCCCTTGACGATAACCTAGCCTGCGGACATACTATGTTTCTAAGATAAACACATATCTCTGCGGCTATTTCTATCCTCAGGATACCAGATAATGTGAAAAAAACAGAACAGTTTATATTGGTCGTTCGCTTTTCTTATTCTGATTCATTCACGACCGATTTCATTCTCGGCAACATTTCGCGTTTAGTACAGAAACGGTAATTTAAATTGATATCATTTCTTTTTATTTGGAAAAAGGAAACTTTTGTTACGTTCCATGCACTTTATATTATTACCCAATTTTAGGTTTTGGAATAATAATGGAATTGAACATGAAATAATTTAAGTTTAACTACAAGTACATGTATATTGTATAGTGTCAGTGACAAATAAAAGTGTCAATGCAATGCAAACATTTATATGTGCCATTAATTTACGGGAAGGCCGCCAAAATTTTTGTCGAAATAATTTTTGGGAACTACCTTATCGGACCTTATTTGGACGGACATTACTTGAACGCTGGAGGCCCTAGCGTTCATTTTAATGTCCGTTCAAATAAAGTCCGTTCAATTAATGTCCGTCCAAGTTAAAGTCCGTTGAAATTTTTTCAAAAATTTGTCCATTTCGAACTTTTTGTCCAGAATATGACAACTATGAGAACTTTATTGTGCCGTAAGATAACGAAGGAAATGTTCTCCTTGGTCTGCTGGAGGCACAGAAAACTCTATTAGTATATGATGTTTACAAGGGTCACTTGGCGGAAAAAGTCAATAATAATATATGATAAGTGACGTTCAGGAAAATTTGATGGACGAAGAAAATTGAAAATTGAAAATAAGACACAAGTCCAGAAATGAGCTGGCGGTGGGATCGAATGATAAATTAGCTTAGCCGACTGAATGATTCAATGAAACAAGAAATATTTTAAGACTGTATAATTGGTGTGGAACAGCCCTTAAACATTCTGCAATTTATGGAGGATTTCTGGAATTTCTGGAAATGATCTTACTTTACCTCACGTTTGCACCCCGACACTAAGTGGACCGACAACGGTATGGGGGTCACGACATGATGGTATAGGGGTCACGACAATGGTATGGGGGTCAAGACTTCATATACAAATCTTAATCAGGTAACCGGAAGTTAACCCAGTAGAGGAATCTATGAATCTTTCCTAGCCGTTAAGTAAACATCTACGGTGATAATGCTTCCCTTGACGATAACCTAGCCTGCGGACATACTATGTTTCTAAGATAAACACATATCTCTGCGGCTATTTCTATCCTCAGGATACCAGATAATGTGAAAAAAACAGAACAGTTTATATTGGTCGTTCGCTTTTCTTATTCTGATTCATTCACGACCGATTTCATTCTCGGCAACATTTCGCGTTTAGTACAGAAACGGTAATTTAAATTGATGTCATTTCTTTTTATTTGGAAAAAGGAAACTTTTGTTACGTTCCATGCACTTTATATTATTACCCAATTTTAGGTGTTGGAATAATAATGGAATTAAACATGAAATAATTTAAGTTTAACTACAAGTACATGTATATTGTATAGTGTCAGTGACAAATAAAAGTGTCAATGCAATGCAAACATTTATATGTGCCATTAATTTACGGGAGGGCCGCCAAAATTTTTGTCGAAATAATTTTTGGGAACTAAGAGTAAAATAATAGACTTTCTAATTGTGGTACGAGAGAGCATATAATTATAAACAAGTTAATGCTATCAAAATTCTTGTTACTGGGCGGCGCTCGGCCTATCAATTGTCATTCCAATATATATTCAATCTGTTTATGAACAGAGAAGCCTCGAGGTCCCCAGGTAAAATTCGTGGCCGGGAGATATAATTAAATTTTTCAAACGTAATGTGGTAGTTGGTACCCTGATAATGACTTGTAAGTTATACTTAGACTTAAAGTTAAACCCATGTCTATACTGGAGCTACGCGTTTCCAAGAAAGCTTGATCACTTGATTCAATTTTTATTCAATTTCCCGTAAAACTAAAATAATTCCTCCTGTCCTACCCCTAGATACCTCGCAATGTTCACATGTAATAGCAGATAATTCAGGGGTATAGGAATTATTTTCTGTGCGCCACAGTCAGAATTTCAAAGGTTTTATAAATTTCAATACTATAGTAGTAGTACCGTACAGTTAAAGTTTGCCGAAGGCAAACATTTTTGAACATTTTGCTCGTGCAAAACGCCTGGAAGCAATTTGGCAATAGAGACATTTTGAACTATGCTTACACTGTACAACATTAAAATATTCTCTTAAAAAATATAACACTAGTTTTACTAGTATATGATGTTTTCGAGGGTCACTTGGCGGAAAAAGTCACCGAAATTATGGCACTCAACAACATAGTTCATGAGCTAGTCCCCGCCAACATGAAAAACTTGTTCCAGCCTCTAGATATTACGGTAAATCGTGTTGCCAAGGACATTGTCCGACGTTGTTATAGTTCATATTACTCAGGGGAGGTAATGAAACAGTGCTAGGAAAGCCCCACGTGATGTTAAGGTTAACCTAAAGTTGTCTAAGATAAAAACCACTTCACGCCGAATGGCTTGTAAAAGTTATCACTGAAATGCAGGACCGGGGTAGTTTGATAAAAAAAAGGTTTCCATAAAGCTAGAAATCACTGATCCTTGTTTAACCATGGACTATTTCATGCACGAAATCCCATTTGATGAAGATGATATGTGATATTAGACACTGATCATGTACACATATTTTAACATTTTTACTGCTTAATGACTGTTTTTTTTACATACTGTATAAAAAATGGATTTAAAAATCATTTTCTGAAATAAAAAAAACGTCAACAAATTGAAAAAAATTGGATTTTTGATGGTTTTGAATGCCTTCGAGGGTTCATATTAATGTCCGTTCATAATTATGTCCGTTCATGTAATGTCCGTCCAAATAAGGTCCGATAAGGTAGTATTAAATTTATCAGTGATAAAGGGTCTCAACCAAACCTCTTCGTCCATGACATTTGACTCAAATGTCACATCATCAAGAATTGTAGGAGCAATGTATCTGTCCTCGGCGTTAGTTTCACCTCCAAAGATTACTTTTCCGCCCTCCAGGATTGATTTGACTCTCTCAAAGTTTCTATCGTTCACTATCCTCGCGTAGTCCGGCGTCTTGGAGGGATCGTCCCCGTAAAACTCGGTGATGTATTTCTTCACGGAGGCAATGAATTCTTCCTTTTTTGATTTGTGGACTATGACATAATCCGGGGCGATGCAAACTTGCCCGGTGTTCATGAACTGAAAGGAATTGTTTTATTTTGGTGATTTACAGGCTTTTTTTGTTCACAAGCATCTATTTGATTCATTGGCAATCGGTAGGTATCGATACATCGAAATTAAAAGGAAAAAGGGTAACGAAGCCACAAAACTCAGCCCCTCAAAGGAAGCCGTGCTTGTAAAATGTCTAACATTCCCAACGGACCTTGCCCCAGCAAATTCTTCTCGCGGCCACGTCTACGTTAGCTGTTTCATCGACGATAGTGGGAGACTTTCCACCAAGCTCCAGTGTTGTGGATATCAGATTCGCGGCTGCTTTCGCTGCAACCTTCTTACCAATCGCTGTGCTTCCTACAATAAATTAACAATGAGAAAATAAACCCTTCGGCTATCACATCTATAAATAATTTATGACCATAATGAGTATTAATACTTTGTGATCTCTGGACTCTGGTCGTAAAGATTGCTGACCTGTAAAGAACACATGGTCCCACCGCTGCTCCATCAACTTCATCGCAATTTCAGGTCCACCCTGGAGAATCCTATAACAATCAGAATCCATATACTCTCTAAAGTACTGGACAAGAACTTTAGTAGAGTTAGGTACAATCTCGCTGGGTTTGATAACAGCACAACACCCCGCTGCAATAGCTCCGATTAGCGGGATCATGGTAAGTTGGAGGGGGTAGTTCCAAGCTCCAAATATCATGATTATTCCTCTGGGTTCAGGATACAAGTGAACATCATCTGCAGCGTACGCAGCGTCCTGGAGGCCAAGTGTTTAGACTTGATTGTGAGGTGAACAGTGATTGTGTGGATGAAAGGAGACGTTTGAAATAGTATGTCACATTAATTTGTCTATTTTGATTACATTAGTCCAAATACCAAGGCAAAGTATGCTGATTAAATTCTTGGACTGATGCCAGGACTCACCGTCTTTATTTTGGAAGGAGACATCCACTCCTCCAGGTTTCTGATGGTGTGGCCTATTTCATGGTCTGTGAAACGAATATCAGTGAAGTATAGTTCTTCTTCTGGCTTCCTCATATCTTTAACCACTGCTTCTGCATAGTCAGTCCTGATCGAGGATATTACTGGATAATGATCTACTTTAGGGATAATTATTACTGTTCTGTAATCTGTTCACTGATCACTATATTTATGATATAAATTAAAGTAGAATCAAGATCTTAGAAACAAGATCTTAGATGGTTGGTCTATGCATTCCTCTCTTATAATTGTATATTAATGTTAACTAAGATCGCGCATTTATCAATCATCAGTATCACTAGGGTTACCGAAAAGGAGATAAACACCTCAGGCCATCCCAACAATTGCGGGAGAGAGTAGAGACCTGCCCTTGTATCTTGTTGTATCAGTATCACTAACCTCAACGCTTTCAGCATGGCAGCTAACTGCTTGAGTTGAGACAGGCGGTACTGTATGGACCTTGTCTTGCCAGAGAAATAAACCTCTCTGAGTTCACTGACAATGTTTTCCATGTCTTCCAAGGTTTCTGGTTCTTTAGTGTCTTCGGGAGCACCCTAGAGATACAAAAAGTAAAAAACATTGCTGCTGTGTAAATCATAATGGGGTTTAAAATTGCCTGATTGTTAAAAGTTATTCCAAATAATTTAGAGAGCGTAATTGAGAGACTGTTTCGTCACAATATACTTCTGCTGCCAATGCAGAATGTTATCATTTAACCGTTTTTAAACAATTAAATCGTATTAACAACAGCCAAGTAGAAAATCCCAGAGCACAGAAGGCTTTGTTTCAATCTAACAGCGGACAGGATCAGAGCCTAAAGCAAGCGACTGTAACGAAAGAATACCGGTCTAAACAAATCTGATTTAAAGAAACAGGAGTAAGAATTATTCTGCTTGTTACATATCATAACGCATGATTCCACTTCAGACATACTTCAGTCATCGCGGAGCTCGGTAAATAATTTTAATAATGGAGAAACGATAACTAAATTTATAGATTTTATTTATTGAAATTCAGATATAAACAATCGTGAGCCGATTATCAGTGTTTAGGAATGACTGCTGAGTTGAAGGTACCGCTGCCGTTCGGGCGTCGGCTGGGCGCCTGTCGGGGCAGTGTCTATTGCAGTTATAATTATATTATCATAGATATGAGGCCAGCATAGCTCATAGTATTGTAATACTACCCGCTGCAATACCACTGAGGAACTTAGCATGGCATGGTCTTTGAAGAAAGAATTCGCCAATTCATATTTCTTATATAAATATTTAAAGACGGAATAAAATTATTGTATGCTTAATCCTCTAAATACACGAGAAGATCCCTAATGACCCCTGCATAACCATTAATCAATGGCCATGCCGAAGGACAACGGAAAGATTACCCGCTCAAGGACTGCAGCGAATATACATATAAAAAATACTGATATATATCAGTATTTTAAATTTTTAACGAACGTGCTACAAGGTCATCTGCACTATGATCTGGTCACGTGCTACAAGGTTATCTGCACTATGATCTGGTCACGTGCTACAAGGTTGTCTGCACTATGATCTGGTCACGTGCTACAAGGTTGTCTCCACTATGATCTGGTCACGTGTTACAAGGTTATCTCCACTATGATCTGGTCACGTGCTACAAGGTTATCTCCACTATGATCTGGTCACGTGCTACAAGGTTATCTGCACTATGATCTGGTCACGTGCTACAAGGTTATCTGCACTATGATCTGGTCACGTGCCACAAGGTTGTCTGCACTATGATCTGGTCACGTGCTACAAGGTTGTCTCCACTATGATCTGGTCACGTGTTACAAGGTTATCTCCACTATGATCTGGTCACGTGCTACAAGGTCATCTGCACTATAATCTGGTCACGTGCTACAAGGTTGTCTGCACTATGATCTGGTCACGTGCTACAAGGTTGTCTCCACTATGATCTGGTCACGTGTTACAAGGTTATCTCCACTATGATCTGGTCACGTGCTACAAGGTCATCTGCACTATAATCTGGTCACGTGCTACAAGGTTATCTGCACTATGATCTGGTCACGTGCTACAAGGTTATCTGCACTATGATCTGGTCACGTGCCACAAGGTTATCTCCACTATGATCTGGTCACGTGCTACAAGGTTATCTCCACTATGATCTGGTCACGTGCTACAATGTTATCTCCACTATGATCTGGTCACGTGCTACAAGGTTATCTCCGCTATAATCTGGTCACGTGCTACAAGGTTATCTCCACTATGATCTGGTCACGTGCTACAAGGTTATCTCCACTATGATCTGGTCACGTGCTACAAGGTTATCTCCACTATGATCTGGTCACGTGCTACAAGGTTATCTCCGCTATAATCTGGTCACGTATTATAAGGTTATCTGCACTATGATCTGGCCACGTGCTACAAGGTTATCTGCACTATGATCATTGATCTGGTCACGCGCTACAAGGTTATCTGCACTATAATCTGGTCACGTGCTACAAGGTTATCTCCACTATGATCTGGTCACGTGCTACAAGGTTATCTCCACTATGATCTGGTCACGTGCTACAAGGTTGTCTGCACTATGATCTGGTCACGTGTTACAAGGTTATCTCCACTATGATCTGGTCACGTGCTACAAGGTTATCTCCACTATGATCTGGTCACGTGCCGGATGAAGATAAAATCCCCAGTATTGTGATATGGCAGGCAGCAGCGGGTAATATTATAATACTGATAAAACAATTATTCATTTTTACGGCACAATCAAACAAATAAACAATGTCAACAGTAAGTAAATCAGTGGAGGCTTGAGGAGGTTTCAAGCGCCGAAGGTCACTGCAATTTCAGATCGTCTATATTCTTCAAAGGACCACTACTAGCTATCACCGAGACCAACATTAAAATTACTTCCCTCCCTAGCTTATTTTCGATAAACATCTATTAGTCTATGATGCCAAACGTATTATTCTCGAGAAACAGTAAACTGAATGAGTAGACGGAGCATGGCCCGTTTTTTGGGTTAACGAACTTATCAAGCATTTTGGGTATCTCGTTAACAAAATTGATTGGGTGAATATGTGACACGACACCTTAACTGGGCTGCGTTCACAATTAAACGGGGTCACATAATCACGTGATCACTGATCAGGTAAGCCAATCACCTGATCACACGTAATGAACAAACTCGTTATGCTTCGTTTCTAATTCATCTGAGAAGTAGAAGCTACAATTACTCTCATTTTTCAGAACAAACGTAATTCGAATGGCCAAACACAATTCAATAAAATTTGGCTGGATCCGATTATCAGGACTATCAAATAAATGCGATAATGAACTTTCACGCGAAAAAAGAACATGAATATTCATTGATTTAACATATTCCTTGAATGAGTGGTGATAGGAAGTCATACGAAAAAGAATTACCTCAATCGGGCATTCAGTGACTGAGCTATAAAGGCCAACGTATGTAACGTTACTTAATTGGTCCACCCTGTATATATCATAAACCTGTTTTAAAGCCGATATGGGTGGCCCTCGAGGACTTTCAATCAATCAATGCTTATCGTTGGATTTGAGAGTGACCACTGAAACCAGCTCAACCATCTTCGTCAATATACAAATATACAAAATATAAAAATTAAAATATAAAAATACTTCAACAAGCAATTTTGCACCCTTGAAAACTTCTGGGTGTAATTTGGTGACACAGGAGAACCCTGCTGAGTTTAATTTTAAAATTTAGGTTTTAGTTTAAAATTTAAGTTTTAGTTTAAAATTTAAGTTTAAGAAGTGTACTATTCTGGCCTCTATGATAATATAACTCCGGCGCCCTACCGGCAGCGGTATCCGCTCAAACTGCCGTAAAGAAATAGGAAACAAACTAAATGAATCATGAATCAAAACACATCCTGATGATTTGCTAAAGTGCTAAGGTGCTAAGAATCAAGATACAGCCGATAATGAAGTGCTTACAATTACCAATAATCAAGACAGACAGAGATATCATAAGTTTAGTCTTGTCTGCATTTATGTGTGATACTATTGAAATGCTTTGTGTTGGAAATTTTATTTATCGATTGATATCACTAAAGCTACTTAGCTAAGAACTTGACGGCGCGGATGTTACTCGTCTAAATTTCTTCGAAGTAGCGCGCGCCGGGCCAGACCATTAACAATGGTCAAGCTAAGAACACACCCTAAGAATCGGAGACTGCGAGTAACATGGAGCATCGCCAACAAATAAAAATGAAAATTAACAAAATTTACCTAAAGACTTAATACCAGAGGCAGTAAACATACACACTCAGATCAGTTAAAGTTCAACTTCCTAATTCTAGTGAAGTTGTTCGAGGTTCCCGCTTGATAAAATCATACAACTCTGTTAATCCCAGATATTCACCTTCATCTTGTTATCATAACATGTCCCGTGGATCAAATCACAACGTAATTGTATTATAATCGGTCCAAAATTAATCAAACTAATAATAAAAGTGTACTAAGCTCATGATAGACGTCTTTGGAGAAGTTATGGGTGAGTCGAGACTACTCGGCCACTCGATTTTATGATTTAATTTCTATTATCTTGTGTTTGCTGTATATAGTTGATTAATAATAATAATAATAAAAGGATTTTTAAAGGACACCGAACTTTACTCAGAAACCTTTGCCTGTTTTGATTTATCAATTTTAGCGCGGTGACGTTAATTTCATTCATAATTCTTTTCAACTTATCTTGATAAATTTATTTCACCATGTTTCATAATTGTGTTAATCAAAAAATCGATGATGCAAATCGGCCTTAGCCCTTATATCAAAATTTGAAACTGAGGTCAGTATTTTTGGAACATTTGACAAATAATGGTAAACATTTCCAATTTGATCTGCTGTACGACCACAGGTACTCACGTTATTCAGCACTTGACACACATCTCGCACACACATGCCTGCAAGCGCAAGGAAAAATGTAGCTTGTTAACGAGCACCTACAAAATGAAGTGAATAACAACAGCACTAGAAACGACAAGAGAGAGATAGAGCACTGGGCAGTATAACTATAAGTACTGATTTTTGGCCTCTCCTGTATCCTTAAAATGCTTCACCAAAACCTGCCCAGCTCCAACAACCTTCAAGTGCATCAATTTTGTGCTATTCAGTATTCAGCAAGAATCCTCCTTACTGGGCGGCGCTGAGCCTGTCATTCCGCCGCAGCTTTAATCGTGTTCAATGTGTTTATGAATATTATTATCCTGGGGTCCCCAGGTAAGAATCCTCCCAGGTGAATGGTAAGAATTTGGAAACTTTTAAAGCGGAAATATGGTTTCATAATATGACTTTATAACTAAGCAGCAATGAATTGAGAAGCCGGGAAATGTAAAAGCTGTCCAGTATGAACTTTCGGACAAAGTCAGTGCAAGGCAGGTGTGGAGGAGCGAGACGTTCTGTTCACTAGGATAAATACTGACAAATAAATTATATTTTGTTTCATGGGAAATGAATGGGCTACATTCAGTTCAAGACTGTCTAGTGTCTGACTAATTTGGTAAGTTACGGTGACAAATCAGTGGATTTTAGAAGCTTTTGTGCCTCTGATAATCTATAGAGACTGTTTATACTTTATTAGGGCTCAAAATCGAGCATAGAAGTTAAATCTATATTTCTGTAAGTGTAACTTACTAAGTTACTAGAGAAAACCCTAAAGTCGTAGGATCCTACTCATAAAACTATGCAAAAACCTCAAGGATTTAAAGTTGTTCAAATTCTAGACTTAATACTCGTGGTAGTTGTCTCCCTCAAAATTTTCTGCTGAAACTATAATCTTTGGGCGTTTTAAAATAAGTTATTTAATCTTGCTCGAACATTTTTCACTACACCATCAACTTAAAGTGCGACTTATCAGCTTACTCATATTAACTTAGAGATGGAGATGGATTGAAAGAATAATTATAATCTATCCAAAATTTGCACAGATTCTGAGGACGATTTTACAACTGTTTAATCTATTCGTTGTTGCGTTTCTTTTTTCAAAGAAATTACTAAACTGGATTATTTTACGAGCAAATACAAGTTGTTGGTAAGTGATACGACAAATCTAGCCTACTAAAAGTTTCCTGTCAATGAAAAATTGTCAGGGACTTAAGATTCGTATGAAATGACATATTATATTACATTATATTAATGTAATTGTCATTTTAACATTCACGTTATTGTTATTTCTAATGAATCTCACGATTGTTCTTTGACATGGAACTTTTAGTAGGCTAAATTCGTTGTCTCATTTCGTAAATGCTTAATCTATTGTCATTAAGATATTTTTAAGCAATTGATTCCGCGACCTATGAATAGACACATACGACCTGATACGATTACAGAATGACCCTGTATTTCACGGAAGATGGCAAACGACCTTGCTCTAACTGACATCAAGATGGTATTCAAGGAAAACGGTCGACACGACATAAAATCCATAGTCCCACCACTAACAACAAGTCGCATCGATCAGTGACCACTCGTTACAATAACTCATTTGGAGTCAATGCAGCAGGATTATTGAACCTTCTCCCACGACAAGTTAACCTTCTCCCACGACAAGTTAACAGCCCAACTGCTCTTATAGGACCCTTCAATGGAAAAGTTTCCCGATCCTTCAATGGAAAGGTTTCCCGATACACCGCCAACCAAAGGATACACCGCCATCACCAACAACTCAGTCTTGCAATGGAATCTACAAAAGGAGTTGGACCTGGAATGATTGAACTTTGAAGGACGTTATATTACATATTTTGTGATGTTGAGGGGATTTGGCATAATTTGGCCAAAAACTAGGACCAAATATGGGAATGGCTGCACCACGGGCGCCCTGGGACCCCCTTAACATTTTGGTCACTGGTCTTAGTTTGTTGGTTAACTATCTCGAAAACAAGTTTCACAAAAAAATCGGGGTGACCCCAACTTTCACTTTCACCTTACTTGCAACAGTAAAAAACAGTTCTTGTTAGTAGTAAATAAAAAAATGTACAATGAACATATTTCGTACAAAGGTCAAAATATTCCAACGAAAGCTGACTAAAGATCCATTTCTAAATTATATTTTAATCAGCAAACAATTTAGAAGTAAAACTGTTCAAATCGTATTTGACGTAGGTTAACTCAACAAACTAGAATCTGGGCAAATTAATAGTCAGAAGAAAGTGATAAATAACAGCGAAATTAAATCCTGGCATCAAAAGACAATGTGAGAGTTGAAATGAAAATCTGGCCGCAAATGGTGAAGCATAACAGTTGTGGTATGATAATTCTATCACATACTATACACTGGAATCATTACACATACCAAGATCGGGATGATTCTGAAGTTGAAGACACAATTTACTTTTTAATTTTGTGCTCGACGAAACGAATTTGAAAATAAAAAATCATATCCTCTATCGAAATCATAAGGAAATGCAGACTATGACTATGAGACGCGCCAACTTAAGACCAGTCAAGTATAAATGTAAAACAACATGCAGTCGTTTTCAGTTTTAGGGGAGCAAAAATAAAAGTGATATCATCATCTTGACCGTAAAATTACGGGTAAAATAAGGATTCAATCAGTAGCACTTAAGTAAGTATCCGAAATTAATCTTATCTTAACTGATTTTAGCA
This sequence comes from Bolinopsis microptera, assembly GCF_026151205.1. NCBI lineage: Eukaryota > Metazoa > Ctenophora > Tentaculata > Lobata > Bolinopsidae > Bolinopsis > Bolinopsis microptera. The sequence goes on from NC_087074.1 coordinate 4,327,522, forward strand.
GTAAGTACTAAGTACTTATTACACTTAGTAGATAACAATGTATAATATTGTATTTCCTTGTCATTATATATGTAAAATATACTTTATACAGACCATACAGTCACTATACGGCCTCTTTATGGCCGCTTTACATCCACCGTAACGATGGCCATTCCTCTAGAGTCTGGATATTTAACTTTAGGCACCTATTTCTACATTTTTAAGTTTCAACACAAGCTGATAAGGATTATTCAAACATTTGACCGTTCTCAGCTTCAAATTGAAGCGGTCCACAACAACACAAGAACACAAGAACAATGACAAATCAGTCGATATCTGAACGATCAAAGAAATAGACTGTGAAATCAAACTCGTCTGGAATTCATCCGGAAAATTTGATAGGCATGATTTTATTTTAAAATTATCGGGTATAAAGGCCCAAGATATTGCTCATAATCGAATCTTATTAGGAAAATAAAGTCTTGATTGCAATTGCAAGCCCGGCCCGGATGTGCAACAAAATTGTAATGAACTTGTCCCTATTAAACTGGTTCCTATTTATGAGTACCTATTGCTGAAAGCACAGTGTAAGGCCTACACGGACCGCCTCTAACTAGCCAATCCCTGTTTACATGCCGTGTAGCAGGGGACTAGAGAGAGCTAAACTAGTAAGCGGGGCATAGCCAATACACTATACTCCCATCATTGAGTATATTACCAACCAAGAGGAAAATTTCCTTGTGTATAGTCAGTAAAACATTTCAAGTGCATTTAATTTTCAACCACTTAATAAGGAACATTTTGAACTCAGTTGTTATGGACAGGTTGATTTCGGAATAAAAACCGTTTTTAACCACATTTTGAAAAAACAATAACATTTTTTTTTATATTTTACCAAATTTTCAAAATTTTGGACATTTTCAAGATGTTGGTAATGTCAACAGTAGATAACGTCCATAACAACTAAGATTTTGAAAGTAAACATTATTTTAAACACTGTCCATAAAAGAAAATAGTTGCTCGATACTACGGGAGAATATCAACCAAAACTGCAGTTCTTCTGCATCTTTGCTTGAAGCCAGTTTAGTTTCCTAAACTCATGTAATGCTTTAGTGTCATCTTCATATCGTCGTTGGAGATTTCTTTGAGGTTCAGGAGGCTTTGAAATAATTTGGAAGCAGCTGCTTTGAAGTTGTCTTGGTATCCTTGAGTCTTGTAGGTGATAAATTTGGACGTTATGCCACTGAAGTCGAGCTTTTCTAATACATACCTCGTTTTGACGTCCATTTTCTCTTGCTTTTCAAGATGTGCCGTCACTTGTTCTACAATTATAGTGGAGTATTCCTTTGGTATATTCTCATTACGATTATTGTGGGTTTTGCAGCGAATTTGATGATTTGGAACGTATCGATTACTTATATTAGCAAGGCGGATAAAGAAGTCCAGCTGATCCAAAGGAAGGGTCTTCAAATCCTCTAACATCTTCTCCGTCCGTAATATTTCCTGGTTACACATTATGCTGGTTTTCTTCTGAGCCAAAGCGTCCAGGTATTTTCCATCTTTGTCAAATGCTTTTGCTGCGATGGCTTCCTCCATTAGGAACTTGTCATCATCATCAACTGAGGCGTTATTAGGGGCCGCGTTCATCAGCGTGCTGAAATACTCCAGACACTTTTGTTGTATCCAAGTTACTTGAAAGGTGTAAGCCAGCTTGCTTGCTTGTCTGAAGATGTCCTTATCCAACGTTCCAAAGTCTCCGGTGTAAAGACTTTTCAGAAATCTTTTACACACAGCTGCGTCAAACTCATCCATCTCTACAGTCTTCAGATTCTTCTTTTCGATTATTTCTTCCAGATAGGGACTGTTAACAGCCATAATCATGGAGTTAACTTTGATCTTCTTCCCATCTTTCAAGCTGACCTCAATGTTTGAGTGGTGCCCTGAGTTAAAGTACTTCTCCCCAAAGTTGTGAGGAACCGCTGGGGTAGCTTTAGCCATCTTTACAAGCTGCTTCTAACGTAGAAAAAAGAAATGATGGAGAACAAGATGTACTTTGTCTCGGACAGACAGTGAAGCAAGAAGTTGAACTGGTGATCTTTATAAACTGAGATCATGTCAGTCAAACTAAATCATTTGATTAAAGTTGCGCTCAACAACAAAAAAGTTACGCTCAAGATCTGCTTTCTGATCTCACATGATGTCCGATTAACATTTGCTGTGGATAATTTGACTGCCTGCTCGTCCTATTCCTAAAATTGGAGGCATTATGTGCGAGACTGGATTGACAATTTTTTGAGAGTGGAATGACGGTTGATATTACTTGGTACTCTTCACGACTAATTATCTAATTAAACATCAGGATATTCGATCATTGCTTAATCAGGTCATAACGTGGGTCACATCAATTATATCCTAGAACATTTCAAATTAAAGTCCTGAATTGACGGATTCGTTTTGGACTCAAAATCCAAATGACTAGAATAACTGTAAGTATTTACACAAATATATCCTTCAGGGCAGAACATTGGGGTGATCTTCAGCCGAAAATCTGCAGGGAAGATCGTAAATCAGAGTATTGGAACTTGGTATGACAACGCCGCCAAGATCTACGACTTCTCCGATGGAAATCCGGACCAGGTTAGTTAGTTATACATGCAGCCATGTTATGTACAAGTCAAGCTATCAGTTCATAAGCTATATATAATCCTGACGCTGTTATAGTTTTTAAGTATGAACTAGACTCTTGTCCGAGAACAGTATGAGTGCAATATTAAGATATTAGATCTGCAACTTACCATAATTAAATTAGCGATATTTCTGATGGAACTCTGATAATGTGTTTGTGCACCAGTGTCTTGAGGTTGTAATAGCTTCAAAACATCTTTCCAGTGCAACTAAGTCTCATCATATCATGAATAACAAATGACAAATAAATCAAATGATCGTAAAACTGATTACTCGACACAAAGAAACGAAAAAATAGTAAAATGGATGGACATGTTTTCATTCAGTTGAGTATTGAAATGAAGTTTAAGAATTGGCAGACATAACAATTACACGGCTGTCAATTAAGGTTTAAATCACCTGTACATTGTACTAATGTAATCGTCATTGATGTGTAATTTGTACAGTTTTGTACAATATGATATATTTTACAAGATATGGTGACATCAGGTCAAATCATACATTTCGTTAGCATTGTATTGTTGCCAATTTTGATTTACAACGAAGTCACAGTTGACAATAAAATTGGTCACGTAATTGTTAGCTATCTGACAAAAACGGTTTTTTCAGTTTGATACAGTTCGTAACAAATTGTTCAAAATGATAGTAAACTTGTATCGAATATCGCTGTTTCACGGATGAAAGAAATCTTTTAAATTCAAAATGACAGTTCCTTACGAACAAAACCACTGGCCAAGACCACTCCAATAAACATTTCAATACTTTAATGAATGTCATCCGATAATTATCTTTTTCATCACTTGTTATTTTTGCCATTCTTGGCAAATATGGGGAAATAAAAGAGAATTTGACAACCTTATGGAAAAAATTTATGACGCACCCCCAATTATCAATGCCTAAAAATTTAAATCAGAAATAGATATTTACCATTTTCAGTCCGCGATGAGTATCAATCAGTTGATTCCAAGCTTATTGTAGAGAAGTGAGATTTTTCCAAACGTATCGCTCCCTAGGCAACCAAACTTTCTCCAAGACAACAGCAACACGCGACTGATCGTTCCCTGACTTGTGGCCTAGGAGTTTATCTTGAAATAAAAAATTCCTGTCTTTATCGGAAATTTGATATCGAAATTCTTCACTCGTGCACTGCAATATACCAAGAACCTTAAACCGACAAAAATTTACAAGAAGGAAAAACTTGAACAATGAACATTGATAAGAATTTCCCTGTGTTAATGTATTTACGTGTGGAACAGAAGACGATAACCGTAATGCATTACCCTGTACGTGCAGTAAAATAGTATATTATCACGTCAAGAGGTTCAGTTACTCCAACCGGCGATAAAACACGGCATGTAATTATAAAGTGTTGTACATAGCATAGTACCAAGCAGGAAAAGTAGGGAGGCATTACTTCAGAACCAAACACTCTTAATTAATCAATATCTCACTTTTACATTTCTTAACAAGGCTGTCTATATTTACTTATTTAACACTCTCGTTGATTTATAATTCGGGTTAAGTTTATCGCATGAGATGGAGCTGAAGGCTTAAACCTACAGGGAACACACCAAAACAGAATTTCATACAAAATTTGACTTGGTCTCGTCTTGATTAAAGCCGTATTTTGAACTTGAGTACTTGATACTGGGTAAATTAGGTTATACTGTGAGTTAGTGATGATTTTGCTACTCGCAAATCTTACGAACTGTTATAGCGGGTTACAAAATGCGAATCACCCTAGAGGATTGTAGAACTTGTACAATAGATAAAACTTAAAGAACAGGGGCAAAAAAGATATAGAGTTGTGCCCGAAACTTTTAGATACATTAATTTCCTGCTGCAATTAGTACTTCTGTATCATTACCTCATTACTGCAAACCATACCACAAACCTGCATAACCACTTTAGTAAATAGTTAACAAGATATCAAACAGCTATAATTGAGTCAAAACAAGACTGATTGAGAAGCCAAACGAAGTCCGCCTTTTCCTTGAGATGCAACACAATGTTTTGCTGGTAGACGATATGGTGCCCGACTAATCCTTAAGATGTAACACAATGTTTTGCTGGTAGACGATGTGGTGCCCGACTAATCCTTGAGATGCAACACAATTTTTTGCTGGTAGACGATATGGTGCCCGACTAATCCTTGAGATGCAACACAATGTTTTGCTGGTAGACGATGTGGTGCCCGACTAATCCTTGAGATGCAACACAATGTTTTGCTGGTAGACGATATGGTGCCCGACTAATCCTTGAGATGCAACACAATGTTTTGCTGGTAGACGATATGGTGCCCGACTAATCCTTGAGATGCAACAAAATGTTTTGCTGGTAGACGATATGGTGCCCGACTAATCCTTAAGATGCAACACAATGTTTTGCTAGTAGACGATATGGTGCCCGACTAATCGCGATTGCAATTACAATTGTCTACCTCTAGCTGAACCAGCAAACACTAAATAAGTAAATAAACAGCTGAGTGCCTGGAGGTTACCAAGAACGGTTACTAATGTTTTAAAATTATCCTGGATACACTCAATAAACTAGTCGACAGTAATCAGCCATTACGATTGAAGATAAACATGAAATCCTACACATCCCCGCAATAACCCCTACAAATAACTCTAACACAACTTTACCGTGACGAGAAGTACGAACTTTATACTGCCAACCAGCAGATAATATTGATGAATTTTTTGTCGTCCACGATTAACTAAAAATCAGGTAGCTAACTGTTAAACCAGGGCCCGGAAAACGACTCGAGAATAATATGTTAATTGGGTTTAACATACAACTATTTCTCCGCTCCTTCTCAGCGGAGGAGTAGTACTGGTTCTGAGGACAACATAAAAAGGGAATCTCACTCAACGCCATAACAGTGCTTTTGTATGGATTCGGCAAAAATGTCTCTCCCGGCCCCGAAGAGTACTCAATACGTGGTTAAACTTTAAACTGGTGCTAAACATTTTTTTTTGTAAAATCACGCATTGTGCACCATTATACGAAACCTGTCATGCTGTACTTAAGATTTAACAATCTTGTATTATTGGAGCCTTTCCATTAACAACAACCGTCATGCGTCATCAATATTTGTGTATCTGAGTAACTTTGTTGTAATATATTTTACCTTTTTCAGGAGCAGTGCGCCTTCACCCAGATGATTTGGGATAAAACCACGAGGATCGGAGGGTGTCTCACCTGGTATGGGAACATTGGTTTTGTTGTTATGAACTACTGGCCTCCAGGGAATACCAGGGGTCATTTCCTCAGAAACGTATTCCCACGAGTGCTACCTGAAAAAGAGGGCGGGGTTGAGAGGGTTGTACTTGCCAAAGATAATTTCACGAGCTTTCTGAAAGTTGATCAGAAAAATGTTGAAAGTGATCAAAAGAAAGATAAAATCGAAGCTAAGATTGAGGTAACTCAGCCGGAAAAAGAATTAAGTACAACATCTCAAGCAGGTGATGATATGTCCGAGATTACAACAAAACCTGTGGTAGAAACTGTGGTAGAACCTGTGGTAGAACCTGTGATAGAACCTGTGATAGAACCTGTGATAGAACCTGTGGTAGAAACTGTGGTAGAACCTGTGATAGAACCTGTGATAGAACCTGCAGTAGAACCTGTGATAGAACCTGTGGTACAACCTGTGGTACAACCTGAAGCAGAACCTTTAGCAGAACTTTCAACAGGAAATGCAGCAGAACCTGTTGGGAAGGAAGCTGATGAAGAGATTTATGAAGTGATGGGAAATGTTGAGAAGGAAGCTGATGAGGACATTTATGAAGTGATGGGAAATGTTGGGAAGGAAGCTGATGAGGAGATTTATGAAGTGATGGGAAATGTTGGGAAGGAAGCTGATGATGAGATTTATGAAGTAATGGGAAATGTTGGGAAGGAAGCTGATGATGAGATTTATGAAGTGATGGGAAATGTTGGGAAGGAAGCTGATGATGAGATTTATGAAGTAATGGGAAATGTTGGGAAGGATGCTGATGAAGAGCTTTATGAGGTGATGGGAAATGTTGGGAAGGAAGCTGATGATGAGATTTATGAAGTAATGGGAAATGTTGGGAAGGATGCTGATGAAGAGCTTTATGAGGTGATGGGAAATGTTGGGAAGGAAGCTGATGAAGAGATTTATGAAGTGATGGGAAATGTTGAGAAGGAAGCTGATGAGGACATTTATGAAGTGATGGGAAATGTTGAGAAGGAAGCTGACGAAGAGATTTATGAAGTGATGGGAAATGATGGGAAGGAAGCTGAGATGGAAGAATCAGACTACGAATATATGAAAACAGGTATTTCAGAGAGTAAGAAAGATTCAGGGCTAGGAGATTCTGCAGTATCATCTCAATTGCTAGAGGAAAGTTACTCTCTTTCTCCTGAGGGTGACAACGCAGTGTTTGAAGAACCAATTTACATGGATTTAATGGATCTGCATCCAGAGGGTGAGTATATGGAACATCATCCGGCGAACGACATGAAACCTGCCAAGAAACCATATTATGCGAACGGGCATGCTTCTAAAAACATGTACGAAAACACAAACAAGTTTGATCATGAATACCACAACATGAAACGTATGGATAGCTACAATGATCACGACTATGAAACCTTATCTCGCCACCAATCTTCGAAGAAGGAAGAAATAGTTTACGATACGCCTACTCCCATTATTTCAGGTGGCTTATCGGGCGCTATTTTCCTATTTTCTGAACCACCACCAATTGAAAGCAGTGAAACAGAACCTGCACCTGCACCCAAATCTGCAGTAGAACCCGCACCAGAACCTGTTAAAGAACCTGCACCAGAACCTGTTAAAGAACCAGCAGTAGAACCTGTGGTAGAACCTGTGGTAGAACCTGTGGTAGAACCTGTGGTAGAACCTGTGGTAGAACCTGTGGTAGAACCTGTGGTAGAACCTGTGGTAGAACCTGTGGTAGAACCTGTGGTAGAACCTGTGGTAGAACCAGTAGCAGAATCTGTGACGGAACCTGCAGCAGAGTCTGTTTCAGAACCTGCAGTAGAACCAGTAGCAAAAACTGTGACGGAACCTGTAGTAGAACCTGTAGTAGAACCTGTGGTAGAACCTGTGATAGAACCATTAGCAGAATCTGTGACGGAACCTGCACCAGAACCTGCAGTAGAACCCGTGGTAGAACCAGTAGCAGAATCTGTGGTAGAACCAGTAGCAGAATCTGTGACGGAACCTGCACCAGAACCTGCAGTAGAATCTGTGGTAGAACCAGTGGAAGAACCTGCCGAGTGTGTTTCAGAACCTGCACCAGAACCTGCAGTAGAACCAGTAGCAGAACCTGTGATGGAACCAGTAGCAGAATCTGTGACGGAACCTGCACCAGAACCTGCAGTAGAATCTGTGGTAGAACCAGTTGAAGAACCTGTAGCAGAACCTGTGACGGAACCTGCAACCGAGTCTGTTTCAGAACTTGTGGTAGAACCTGCAGTAGAACCTGTGATGGAACCTGTGATAGAACCAGTAGCAGAATCTGTGACGGAACCTGCACCAGAACCTGCAGTAGAACCCGTGGTAGAACCAGTAGCAGAATCTGTGGTAGAACCAGTAGCAGAATCTGTGACGGAACCTCCAGCCGAGTGTGTTTTAGAACCTGCACCAGAACCTGCAGTAGAACCAGTAGCAGAACCTGTGATGGAACCAGTAGCAGAATCTGTGACGGAACCTCCAGCCGAGTGTGTTTTAGAACCTGCACCAGAACCTGCAGTAGAACCAGTAGCAGAACCTGTGATGGAACCAGTAGCAGAATCTGTGACGGAACCTGCACCAGAACCTGCAGTAGAATCTGTGGTAGAACCAGTGGAAGAACCTGTAGCAGAAACTGCAGTAGAACCTGTAGCAGAAACTGCGGTAGAATCAGTAGCAGAACCTGTGGTAGTACCTGCACCAGAACCTGCAGTAGAACCTGTAGCAGAATCTGTGACGGAACCTGCAGCAGAACCTGCAGTAGAACCTCTGGTAGAACTTGTGGTAGAACCTGTGGTAGAACCTGTAGCAGAATCTGTGATAGAACCTGCAGCCGAGTCTGTTTCAGAAGCTGTGGTAGAACCTGTGGTAGAACCAGTAGCAGAACCTGTGAAGGAACCTGCACCAGAACCTGTTTTAGAACCTGAAGTAGAACCTGTTACAAAGCTTGTATGAGAACCTGTAGAAGACCTATCCACAAACCTTCCAAGTTGGACAGAACCTATTTCATTAGATAATAGTGCTACAAAACCAAAAGAACCAATCCAAAATGGAAATAGTATTTTCCATTTTTCCCTAGCAATTTAACCTGTAGTAAACGTAGAGTTCTAACCGTTCAGAACAATCTGAAGAATGAATGAATATTTTCATCCGGAACCGATATTGCATGTAATTTAATTTGTGACTTAAATTTTTAGTAGAAAGGTCATGTACGAACGCATAATTGCGATGCTATTGCTTTCTGCATTTAAGTCGAGTCATTGATACGTCTTTGCTTTTTTATCAATTTTAACATGGATTTTATCAACCATACAGAAATTTTGAAAAATGCTTTTGTACTTGTAGGAACTAGGACTAGGAGACTATGAAATTTATCGATTATGTTTATTTGTAAATGAACTCGAGTATATGAATAATCGACAATTCCACATTTATGAATGAATGGCTGTCATTATGTATATATGGAATTTTCCGATTGTAATTTTGTAATTTTAAGTTGTGGCAAGAAACTTGAAAGTAGACACTGGCCATAACACTGATGTGCAGATTGTAAAAACTGAATTGTGTACATGCAACGGCCATTGCGATTTTAAACCACGTTTTGATGAAAATTCAGGAGTTCTGATCGATTTTGATGCCTGATATCTTATTCTTATGTTAGTGTGTTCTTAGATCTACTGTTAATTGTTTGTAACTATTATGATATGCTATTAGAATTTGAATTATATTTTACGTTTCGTTTTTAATTATGAAATCTGAGTTTCAATTAGCTTCTTAGATGTATACATGCATAAATGTAAATGCGGTCAGATTTTTGACGACAGGCATGAGGCAATATCAATATAATTGTAGCTTACTTTAAATTTCGGTTTGCTTACTCAAATGTCAAAACTGAAGAGTGAAGACACAATCTTTAAATCAACTCTGACTTTAATCACAATTAATTTGAAAGCTCCAGGGCCGTCATGAGGGCCGACTAAATGCGAAAGCTGTAATGTGTAAGTGTAAGACTAGATAGCGCGAGCGGTCTTTAGTGCTACTGCTACTACAAGTACAGTTAACGTAGATTAAGTAGGGCACTTTAAGAGGATTTAGTTTTATATGTCGCCCTATAATTAATATAACTCGTATTAAGATATTGAAAAGCACTGATACTTTAAAAGTTAAACTCAATGATTGAAATCAAATAATGTAATTTTACTTTTGAAATTGAATACATCAAACTGCAAACAGATAATAAAGCATCGTCAAAATCTGGTCACTTCATGGAAAAATACTTAACATCATATAATCTCTTCCGTTTAACCCTATCTTTAGCTGCGATTCTTTTAATTGCATTAATTAAAACCTATCATTATCTAAAACAGTCAGTCTGAGTCTACATTCCCTCCAAAACATGCTTACATTTCATTCTAGCACTTGCCAGGGTTCACACTTAACCTTGGCAGTATGGCATTGTTCACTCTACTACTTGGCATTCTGCCAGAATTAGTAACTCTGTCACCTAAGGTCAGCAGCAACGAATAGCAGGGAGAGTGGGGTGGTGACCACAGTAAGGGTGGTGAATATTGCAGCTACAGTGAAGAGCATGGACTCCACTTCCATATCTGCAGCTATAACTCCAAATACTATGGGTCCAGCTAGAGAGCCAACTCCGTGAAGGAAACCAACCTGGGGGGAGTTAACAATGTGAAATATGTGCGGCAAACTGGGATTTAAGAATTGGGAATGATTACCATGGTTACCACCCAGACTTGAGACTCTAGAGGACAAGTATTCGAGTATTGTAAATCCAATTAAGCAATTGTAAATCTCGTAAATTTTCTTTGATATCATTTCGTGTCTTTATACATCAAGTAAATGATATCGATAGTTTGGATTTAAGACCACGCTGGTCACCTTTCTATCTAATTTACGGCACAGATCCTGTTTCATAGTAGCCATAAAGCAACTATTCAAATTTTCATTACATCACAGTAATTGTAATAAAATGAAAATACAGAAAATATGCCTGAACTTCTATCCTACCTTGGAATTGACGTAGTCCCTAACCGAGAAACTCTTCATTGCGGGGAGATGTATACTTTCGTAGTAGCTTGTCACAACTGAGTCTATCACCTCTTCCTAGAATAGAGTGGAATTGATAATTCGGATTGAAAAGGCATCAACAGACATGTACACAAGTCCTCTTTTGACAATCGTTAAAAAACAGTTACGGCTCCCTCCTTTCTTAGCTGGATATACCCCTGCGCGGAAATTAACAACCTCTCAACCATTTAATTCTTCAAATTGTTTGTTATGATTGAGCAAATTTATCAATGACCGAATGAAGGTGTCGACTTTTTAGACTCGAGGTTTTATAAGGAGAGCAAATTTTAACGGTTTAATAACCAATTTGTAAAAAATTATAAAAAAACATGAATACCTCTTCGTGTAACTCATAGTCATATTTAGAAAAAAAATCCCCAAATATGATAATGATGCTAAATTTTTAGTATAAAACGAATTAAAAAATAAATTATAATCACAAAAGGTGAGAAATTTCACTTCAAATATCGTCAACAATTAACTGTCAAGATTCAATAAAAATGTTCAATATAAAATAAAGTTCGTACCATCATAAATCTAAATGCTCCATTGATCTAGAAGTTTTCAGCGAGCTCCTCCTCTAGGGTAGGTTGAGGACATCCAGCATCCAGGATGGGTTGCAACCTTTCTGCCTCATCAGGACATCCAGCTTCCATCTCCCAGTTGGTGAGATCGTTGCTGTTCTTCGGGACAGGGTCTCCCTTCTCCCAGAACGGGTTACCGCACTGTGTAGCGTAAGCTTGAGCCACCGCACATTTAGGAGGCAGCTCCTCATTCTGCAGAAGTCCCTCGCACTCGTCGTAGACACAGCTGTCTATCCAACTGGCAGTGTCGTGCCCAGCTGTGATACAACCCTGGAACTTGGAGATGCTGAACACTCGCTCACACTCCGTCTTTACTTCTTGGTACCTCTCTCCGCACACCTCCTTAGACGTTCTTGTCTTCTGGTGCTTGGGACATCCCGTAGGATTGACCTGCCAGCTGTTTCCGAACACGTCTATGCTTTCGGTTGACTTGCCAAATCGGGTGATCTTTATATCATTCTCAGGTTGGCCGTCGTTGTTGCCACACATTCCACAAGTTTTGGTGTTCATGGGGGTCTGGATCTGAGCAGAGACGAAGCCATCCCAACGGACAACGATCTTGTCATGTTCGAAGGTTCCTGGTCCAGTCTTTCTGGTGTTGAGGACAGCTTTGAGAGTGAGCATTGCTCCGTCAAACAGGAGGATAAAGTCTCGGTTCTTTCCTTTTACACGGATCTTTTTATTTTTACGGTTCTTGGGGACAATCTTCTTTCCGCTTCTATTCACCAGCCATCCTCTCTGAAGCTCGATAATATCTTCATCTACGAAAACGGTGACAGACTCCAAACATGAACCCCCGGTCCTTCCACAGGGCCTCATTCTTCCGTACACGAACCACCTTGCAGAATCACAGTCCATAGCTAGGACATTATCACACAGTCCCATGTACGAATAGGCGTTCTTGTCGTACGTTAGAAAGTGGGGATCTCCGTATACCTGCGAAATTGAGATACGTCACATTAAAAGTTTGAGAAGCTAAATTAGCTTTCATTAAAAATTAGTCAAATGTGTAATATCATGCGAATCGCATGATAAAGGTTAGCCTGCTAAAAGAGGATAATTCCAGTTATAAGCTACAAGCTTACCGCACAAGTTGATCTGGGAGCATCCACAGAGGAGGAAGATGGTTCAGTGAATGGGATGACTGGTGCACCAGTGGTCACATTAGCAGGCGGAGGATGAGTGGTCACATTAGCAGGCGGAGGAGGAGTGGGTCCTTTGACTTCGACAGCAGCTAAAATTTTACTGACTTTAGTGGTCATGCAGTTCACAGCCTCGCAAGTATACTGTCCACCATCAGCAACAGATACGGACTTTATCAAGTAGTTACCATGTCCAACAATCTCCTCGTCTCGGTACCAGACAATTTGAGGCTCTGGGAATCCTATTGCATTACACTCGAGAACCAATTCATCACCATCTTCTAGTTCGAAAACTCCGAAAGTGAATTCCTCTTCCAGGATCTCTGGGTGTTCGATCTGGCCACATCTCCCTTTGTTCAAAACTTCTATTCCGAACTTTCCGTTCCTGCAGGCATCTACTTTCATCAAGCACTCGTTGAATTGTTCCTCACAATAGTTAGAGCAGACAAAGTCACTGACGAACATGTCCGCACTATCACAGTAATCAGGACACGCACAGGTATGTCCGTGTCCAGCAGCGTAGGTCCCGACACACATCATATCTCCAGGGCAGGTCACTCCCTCACACAGATCCAGTACTGTCAGGTAGGCATCCTGTTCATCACACCCGTATCTGTTGCAGGCTAGACAAGTGTACCAACCTTCATTAGGCTCGCCCACGTTGTCGATTTTCATGGAGTTGACGGTCGTCTGACTGACTTGTCCACCGCTGTATGCATTGAAGAATTCCAGGTTTGGTCGAGAGAGCTGATCTTTCCTAGTAAGGATAACTTGGGGAGTCATGGCGGACTTGGCTTCACAGTCAAAACGACCAGTTTCACCAGGACCAACAGTTATGTTAACGGGTGGAGAGGAGATGACCGGGGGTATTTTCAGCATTTCAGGGTCAATAGTGGGGCCAGCTTCTGTTCCTGTAGTGCGAAGCTGGGTAGTGAAGGCATCATCAGTAGTAGTCGGCGAACTGGAGTCTTCACGGCTGGTTACCAAGTTACCAGTGGTGAATCTGTCAGTTGTAGTTAACACTTCGTCCAGTGTAGGTCGCTCAGTTTCAACAACTCTGCTTGCAGGTGTGGAGACAGGACCGTAGGTCCAAGGAGGAGTGGAACCCAGCTCTGCAGTAGAACTAAAGTTAAGCTCATCAATATATGCACCACAAAGGGCGTTTTTTGCGTCTTCATCTATCAATCCGAACTTGGAGCAGATCTCGTAGTTCTCACAGAGATATTTCATTCCTGCGAAGGAGCAGGCTTGTTCTTGGTCATCACCGTAGTCGTCAGAGAGAGCAGAGACAGAGAGGGATAAAAGTAAAGCTATCACTCGGATAGTCATGTTAACGAGAATACTGGCAGCAGGAAAATTAACCGAGTTTACAACTGTCAAACAATCAATTCAGTCAGTCAAATGTAAGGTAGATTGTGCACTGTGCAGGAGGAACATATTAAATATAATAGCACGGCAGGAGGCCGTACTGCAGCCCCCTCGCCCTCTGCAGTTAGTCTGCGGCTGTTGGTCCGTCACCCAACCACGTGATTCATAATGATCCAATAACTGAGGTAAAATATTTCTGCTGTGTGTTGAATTTGCTCGAACGTTTCGCACATGGATATTATATCGTCCTAACTTCTCCTTAATTTTAAACATGTGTTATATTTTTTGATATAATGGATTATGGCAGAATATGCAGCTATTATAATTATATTTATATTTACAAATATATATATTATATGTAAATATATATAAATATATTAAATATGATTGCGCATCAGATCAAACGAATGATGACCACGATGAACGACGATGACCGACCTTTTAAAAATTAAACATTAAAATAAAATTATGCGATAAATGCATTTATAATTAAAACCATCTCCCAAATTTCTCGTAAGTTAATGGTTCCATATGTAATTCCTGATTTCCTCTAATATTTGTTGCAAAAAGCACCGTTTGTAAGGTTTGCAGATATTTTGTGCTCAAAATATTGAACATTGGGCAACATTTACATCATGTCATAAATTTTAGATATTTTCTATAATCTTGTTTAGGCCCATTTTGCTGATAAAAACCTTTTTTTCTCCCTATTTAAAATACTTATTAAACTTCAACACTTAAGATATTTACCAGTAACTGGCAGTTGATAATGATAGCGCAGTAGGAGAGGATGTACTTCCCAACGTAAGTATCAAGGTCGCTCATCAGGAAGAGTGATATGATGGTAGATAATGCCAAGTACAGGATTGACATCACCTGATAAGAGTGGCTGAGATAATGTTATACTGGTATGCATGTTAAGGCCTTTAAAATGAGGGCTTAACAAACATTTCGTGAACAATCAAAGACAAAACCCCAATATATCACGAATCCCGAAGTACCGCGGCTTTCCTTTCCCCAAACTCCGCGCTAAATCGCGAAATTACAGTACATTTATTAGTTCATGTTTAAAAAGTCTGAACGTTATGTTAAACCAGAAATGTGTTATTTTTAGAATTGTGTGAACAAAATTTTAAATTTCCTCCATAATCAGAGTCCCTCGAATTTAAAGCCGTTCAAATTTAATGTGTCAAATTTAACGCCGATAAATTGACGTGAACAACCTAACTATAAAACGAGGCATGGTACGCTTCTTATCGATAAGGAGTAGTTTAAAAACAATAACTTACCTTGTTGCAGATGTTGCAGTGAATAATAAAAGGTCTGGAGATACAGCAGACTGCAGTAGAGAGCACGACTCCCACTGTGTACAGAAAACAGCACCTGTCCAGGGTAAAGGCGGCAGAACGCTCCGAGATAGTTACCAGGAAGAAACAGTGAACACCTTGGCTGATAGCTGGGGTGTGATGTCTGATGAGACACGTTTTATTAGATCTCAGAGGAGAAAAGAACGCTGAGATACACGTTTTATTAGATCTCAGAGGAGAAAAGAACGCTGAGATACATGGCGTTTCGTTTGATTTTAGAGGATGAATTCTTAAGAAAATTGAGCAGGGCTGTTTGATCGTGCAAATCCACATCTCATTAATAAGTTTTAATAAGACAATATTTACATATTGAAGGATTAGACTCACCCACAGTTACAATGTAGATGATATTCATTAGAATGATGACCTGAGCGTCTGTATCAATTAGATTTTTACCAAAGCTCTCATTTTCCATGAGCAGATAGGGGTTATCTTTAACCAGATCGTTCTTTAACCTACAGGGTGGAATGAGGATTAACATCATTATAATAGACGATAGTGATATACTTTTATAGTGTGTCTCACATTTACTTAGTAAACTCCCTCTTTGGTGATGGAAACAGATTAATGTCTGCAAATTTAACGACAATCTGTTACCAAGACAACAATCTGTTACCTCTCATCGTTGAAATAGTTCTTAATGCTTTCTCTGTCACATAGTGAGTAACTTTTCTCGATGTCTTTGACAAATAAAGCCGGCATTGGCGAGTCATTCACACATAAGAACTGTGGATTTAAAGGAACTTGTTAAGCAATTACAGTGAATAATACAGAAGATAAATGCTCATCCTTTTTGCTACTTTTTAAAGCATTTACGAACTAAATGACGAATGGATTAAATCTTCCTAAATCTTCCTAAGTCTTCCTAAATCTTTCTAAAGATCTCTTTCTTAATATTAAAAAGCGTGGTACCCAGAGAATGAGAGGAGGAAAAAGTAGCAAGGATGCAGCCACAAGCAGGAGCCCTCTTCCACCCAGCGAGTTACTAAAATAGTAACATATCAGCATTCCTGATGTTAGATAACGGGTAGTGAAAATAAATAATGGGTAGTTTTATGATTCACAAATGTGGCATTAATCCATATATTTTACTGAGAACTTAGGTCCAAAATGGACGATATATTTGGAATATAAATCACCTCTATACATCATGATCCATGATTTCAGCTGTAAATGTGTAAATGTGTAAATGTGTAAATGTGTAAATGTGTAAATGTGTAAATGTGTAAATGTGTAAAACCCTACCTAAAGTAGCGGAAGCCGCTTGAGAGATATCAATTATCATAATATTGGGAGGAGCGGAGAAGTGGTTTTGTGAAATGACAGCAAAGCTAGCCAGCTGGGAGAAGAAGCAGGATATGGAGAGGAGAGTGAGGAGCAGACTCCACACCACATACACCAGGAGATCTGAAGGAGTAGGGTGGGGTTAGGGAGATTGGGGTACCTTTGTTTTTATGATGATTTATTTTCTAGTACTTTAAAATAGATCAAGTTAGTCAGTTTAACTTTCAAGTCGATTTGAATATTCGGGTAAAACCGTTGAAACCATTGAAACCAAAGCGTTTAAGTTATGCCTAGAACTACGAATCAAAACAAATAAATTTCGCGTGTTTCTAAAATATCGATATACATAAATCAATCAGTAATAAATTCAAGAACTATAAATCATGTCAAATAATCTTTAAAATTGGAATTTATTTCGGTATCCAAAAGTTTAATTCTGCCATCCAAACTTAAGCAGGTTGGAAGCTTCCCAGACCTTGCATTCGCTACTCTGCGGAAAAGGATCCCGCCAGTCACTTAACCTAACAGAATTAGGAAAACCATCATTTTCCATGATCAGCGCAGTCTCAGTGTTCCAACTGTCAGATATACGATCGTAGCAGAAGCTGGCTACAAGCTGCCTCATGTTATCTTTAAATTGCTTCTGGTGGACGTCTGATATGGTGGTCTTCTCCATGAACGGTCCATAATAGCCATACCCAAACAGGGCTTCAGTGTCCCACCCGTGAATGGTGCTCCAAGGGGTCCCGCACTTGATTTCGTTCGGTCTGCTCTTTATGTAGAGCCGGTACGCATCAATGTTCCGGTTCGAGTTCATAGTCTTTACCAGCATATTGTTCAGGCAAGTTGTCCGGACGTCCGTGGTCAAAGTGTCAAAGAAGATCTGAGGCCACCAGTCAGAAGAAACTCGGCGGTAATCATAAGCCATCATGATTGAGCGAAGAAGATTATACTTGTTCAAACGAATGTCCGGGCGTTCTGATTGGAATTTATCTATTTTTTGTCCGAGAAGATCTTTTGCTTCTTGCCATGAAGCAACTTTGTTGGTGTCGTAGTCAATAGCGTTAGCTCCTGTCTCCTGTGCTGTGTTTCCTATAATAACCTTTACATTCTGTTTTCTACGCATATAGGCTAATTTAAAGGGTACGGATTGCACAATGACATTGTCCAAAACATTGTAGTCCATGCTCTCTCCTTTCTCTCCGTCAGCATAAGGGAAATCATAGAAGCCCCACCCTCTATTGAGATCTCTATTTCTTATCAGGTCAAGGACTGGTTTACTCTTCAGGCAACGACGTCTTCCCCCTGCAGATCCTTGTGTGCAGCCAACTTTTTTAGCAAAATCTTCTCTTTTCTCATATGCCGACTGTGGGTTGGCTTTCCAAAGGGGAGGAGCAGACAGAGATATAGCTTTATGGAAGAGGCCATCCGCTTTCTCAGATCCAAGTAAGCCTAAAACTACTGTTCCGCCTGAACTTTCTCCTAGAATGGTTACTGAGTTGAGGTCCCCACCGAAGTTGACTATGTTTTCTTGAACCCATTGCAGTGCAGTTATGGCATCACCAATCCCGAAATTACCAAAATTTCCAGGATTCTCAGGATCATCCCATATGTCTGGCGATGAGAAGAAGCCGAAGACCTCTAACCTATAGTTTATATTCACGGTTACAACTCGAAGGTCGTCCGTAAATTCTGTGTCAGGAGCATAACCAGGATAATCAGAGTAACCTGTCTTCAAAGAACCCCCGTGTATCCAGACCAGAACAGGGAGTGAAGCATTAGGTTCCAGACTGGGTGACCGGACTGTCAGATACAGGCAATCCTCTACTCCGACAACTTGCTCGGGGTAGTCATCGTCATAGGCATTAACACACTTTATTGGATTAGTAGTTCTCGTTTCCTTGGTGGCATCATATACACGCCCTGGTACACAGTGCTCCCTGGAGATTGGTTTGGAGTGGGTCCACCGCAGATCCCCAACTGGAGGCTCAGCGTAGGGCATCTGATGGAACTCATAGATCTTCCTACCCCCAATCTTAACTACACTCCCGTTCACTCTCTCACAACTTGTTCCAACAGTCACTACGTCTGAACACAAAGAGGGTGCAACAAGCAGAACTAAAATCGTGATATGGTCCACCAAGTTCATCATTAGGAGTTCTGATTTGTGAGCTGTCAATCTGTTAGGAGTCGAGCTTATAATATCTCATAAGTGTTCACAGGTGTCATAAATCTGCTGAGATTCTGTAATTAACAACTCGTCCGGTGGACACGTGACCACAGTACTAACGTTACCTAATTAACCTAAATATTATTATTATTATTAGTTGTTATAAATTATTCAGTAACGCTGTTTACATTTGCTAAAGTTTTTTTTAAGCTGAGCAAGTAAAGGTTAAGCGAGAGAAGGTGAGATAATTATATTATCAGATACAACTGATGGTAATCAACAAATGATAAATTATCGTAGATTTCAACCTTGAAAGGGCTCCATGAATAGAGCGAAATCAGCCTCACGATTACATCTGGCCATCTGCCGACTACCAGTGGAAATTACAGAACAATTTTAATTTAGAGTAGTCTTTAATAAGGTCAATAGAGTAATCAGGGAGGGGCAATGAACGTCAGTCGGTAACTTCAACTGTAAACTTTTCTGCCCTTTCATTTCTGATCCAAGACCACCTTCACAGAAATTAGTGTCAATTGCGAAATGGAACTTTAAGAGATGAGAAATCACGGACCGTGACTGGAATTCGGACAAAGGAATCATATTAAAGTAGGTCTGAGGTTGAGATCAGAGATGGTATTACCACTAGTAACGTCATACTCAGAAGAAATCAAAGTTATCCAGCTGTGGCAATCCCAATTTCAGTTGTAATTTATTGCATTAAATCAAGTTAAATGAATTTAATAGTAAATTTAAAAGTCAAACTCAGATCGGACGAAGAATACCGGGAATACCGGGAATCGACGTTACATGTTTCTCAGTTTTACTGTTTCAAAATTTTACGTCGAACAATTAAACTTTAACACTTTTGAGGTGTTAAAGTTAAATTGTTTACACGTCATTTTTTCATAGCAAGAAAACAGCCCATGAAAATAACAGTAACACTTCACCAATATGAATGTCCTAAGTCATATTAACAACTTTATCCAAGCGACACTGATTACTGGGGTAAGCTCACTTTCACGGTACCAACAAACAAATCAAGCAACAACGCTGAAAAGTACCGCTCCGAGGTGATGTGCTGTACTCAAAGATATTTGATTAATGAAAAGGGTGACCCATAAATGTTAGGACGGAAACTTAAACCGTGGTAAATATAAGAAACACGGGAGAGTCCTTCGCTTGTTGCTGTTATCCAATGATGGCTTTGTACGCTCTATGAAAACTAATGACACACAAAAAGCTCAATTAATATGGAGCTGGCGACAGATTGTATAGATTATGTATTATACCTAAGATAAAGGAAGCTAGCATTGCCGTACTATGAAACAAAACGAGCTGCCCAGATGTCGTCTGAGAGGAGAAATAAACGGGCAATTTTTAGATTTGTGACTATAAATAATCATAGTTCACATGAGTTTCAAGCCGACATAATAATATGATGATACTAAGTTTTCATGTGAACTGTGCCGTGAATTATACGCGAGATATTGCAAGTTCTTTGATTAAATGAAGGCAGATTGCCGATTGTTCTAGAAATCATGTCAAACAGAAGACCGTGCCTCAGCCAATAACCTAACTATGTCTGAGCTTCGGAAGTCTGAAAACAGCTTAAACAGGAACTGTGGTCTAAAACAAATCAACCTATAAAATAGCCTATACATATCTGGTTGCTTTTTTTGAGTAGGTCAGGTAATGGCCCCTCTCTTATAAATATAAAGTACGATAATTGCACATGGCTGTCTTGCGCAACACAACTTTTAAAACGGTTCGGCATTCAAGATGTCTATTTGGCATAAACATATTGATATTTACACAATATCGACTATCAATCCATCACAAATTTGCACAGTTGTGACCCAGTGAACAGAGTTACAGTGCACATAATATGCGATCTCATACGCACGTGAACGCCTGCAGTAGCAGCAAAGTGGTTGCACCCGGTGACAAGCCACAAGCAAATTGTGATTATACTGCTTTATATATTGCTTTTTAAATGTCTTACGCGACGGTTCTGCTGGCATATTTAGTCAAATACTGCAATGGGTAGTTACTTAGTTAGCTTCAAGTATCAATTTTCATTACATTATATTCACGCTAAACTTTCTAACTTCTTAACTTACGATATAGTGACGGTCGAGGTAACCTTCCTCTGTAAAATATAATAAAGGTGTGTGATGACACTTTCTAGTAATTGTTATAGAAAATAATTCAAAAAACTAATATGAAATCCACTACTGAAGAAGGGAAACTTCTGGATATATTTGAAGTCACACGTGTCGGAGATGACCAACACCAACCACTTGATGTGTCATGGGAATTTGAATGATAGAAGTCTATAAAGGAGACAGCAGGTACAAGTCTATTATAATCCGCGACACTTTGGAACCATTGACCGTAAAATTGCGGAGTTTAACGAACATTGGATGCGGGTTGGGCTATAATTAGATCTTAGAATTGCAGGAATAGTGGGAGTGGCAGGTAAAAAGGTGCAATTCTGTGCGGTAATGGCGGGAATAAGAAAACATTTCATTATTCCTACCACTTAACACCTGTTGGGTTCATCATAGAAAACGTTATCGCTTATTATAATCTAACTATAGCCATAATTACACCTTCATATTATTACGATAATCACAAATAGTTGCATAGAAAACATCCAATTCATCACATACAGTCTGAACGTTATGGTTTCTATTAAATGGTATAAAGTCTAAGCCCATGTGCAGACACTATGATATGATCAGCTCTCACGTGATTGTTGCTCTAACGTAGCTGTATCTCAGTGAAAGAACCTAATAATGATATAGTCGGCTGCTTTCACAGGTCCCGCCCTCGATAATAGCGCAGAGTTTGTGGTATTTATATCCGAAATAGCACAACGAGTTTAAGGTTTATGTTGGGTCTACTGTTCGATTAAAAATATTACAAAATATACAAATACGACAACCAGCCATGAACAGAACAGACCGCGCACCCAAATGTAGTTCCCTCTGGGACCCCATTCTTCCTAAAATTGCCAAATCCTTAAAGTCCAGACCATCTGGCATTTCCTTCTCAACCTCAACAGAAGACTAAATTTTTATTGACATTGTACTGTAATTTTCACTTTCCCACCCACACCTCCCCCACCCTCCATCCCTGACACCACTCAATCACATATAAGCATTGTCCACCCGTACCCCATCACATTCAGCTGACGACGATTAACACATGTTTATTGAAAGCTTCTACAAGTTAAATCATCGTATCTCTTATAATTATATGTTTATAACCCAACTCCACTCAGTATTACAAAATACTTCGCATGAAGACATTATGCATTTTTTATAGTAATTTTGACGAGGAAAAAATGAGATAAAATGTCAAAGGAAAAAAAAAAATGTTATAGTAATTTTGACGAGGAAAAAATGAGATAAAATGTCAAAGGAAAAGAATGAACACCGTCATCAATTATCATTCTTTACAGGATTTCCGTCTGATTGATTACTGATAAGGTAGGATCATGGATGTTTGCCTAAATAGCAATCCAAAACATAACAATTATTAGCCACAAAGAAATATTGCTTCTTCCGACAGTCGATATCTAGAAAGTAGAAAGCTATTATCACAAAGACGAGATATCGGTCGAACAAAGTCGATACATACGACTTTTAATCAAATTATATCTGATGAAATGACGATCAATATTATTGCGATCCACCCAAATGGTCTCGTGCCAATACAGAGTCTCTACAACCCTGTCCCTCCGACGCGACATGTAGGGTAATATGCTCATATTATCATGCAGTTATACTCATACTACTTAAATGTAATCATACTGTTAAAAAGTATTCATTATTTATGCACCAAGTGCCAACAAGAAGCAGGCCTTACCCCAAGACAACTGCCAAATGTAAGCACATTTCACTTGTGCTCAAGATGAGACCACAGCTCGTTTAATAACCACAAAACTATAGAGGTGGAGTGAACATAATATCAGTTGGTTCCTTACAGCAATATCACAGCATACCCTCCCACGAAGAATGTATCAATACTAATAATCCCAGTTAGTTACGGGACTGGTTTTTTTTCGGTATAGTAGAGAGAGTTCATAATTCCAGTACGATAATATAATGCGTGTTTTCGAATATAATAGGCGGGTTTATACTTTTGCATTTCAACTGCGATAGTGAAGTCCCGGCCGTAGGCACGGGTTATACAGTACACAGTACACTAGTAGATTAATAAGGTGAGTGGCACTGGCATTGGACTGACAGTCATATTATGATAGTCTTACTTCCTAAACCATTTAAATAGAAGTAAGATTACCAAAATCTTACTTTAAAAATGATCTGATTGGCAGATACTAGATAGTATATAAGTGTCTGCGCAGTAAACTTACTTCCTAAATCATCTAAATAGAAGTAAGATTACCAAACTCTTACTATAAAAATGATCTGATTGGCAGATAGTATAAAAGTGACAGTAAACTTACTTCCGTTGAAGGGAATGAGAGATAAGACAACTGATAAGACAGCAAGAGCTGAAGTGCTCAAACACAGCAGTCTCCCTGTGTTGTGTCTCTCTGCTCGGTGTTTACAGTACGCACCCAGGAAGGACAGTAACACCTGTTATAGGAGGGTAGAGTGAGGATGGTAGGTGTTAGTAACACCTGTAATAGGAAGGTAGAGTGAGGATGGTAGGTGTTAGTAACACCTGTAATAGGAGGGTAGAGTGAGGATGGTAGGTGTTAGTAACACCTGTAATAGGAGGGTAGAGTGAGGATGGTAGGTGTTAGTAACACCTGTAGGAGGGTAGAGTGAGGATGGTAGGTGTTAGTAACACCTGTAATAGGAGGGTAGAGTGAGGATGGTAGGTGTTAGTAACACCTGTAGGAGGGTAGAGTGAGGATGGTAGGTGTTAAATCTTTACTACCATACATTTAGGAGTTTTGTCAAACATTACACAATATACATGGGATTTGTGATTTACATCAAATGATTTAGTTACATCAAACTAAATTAATACGGTTACTCTCTTTGTAACTCAGAACATTATAGCACAACTTGAGTGGTGAATTTTATTTTTTCAAAAGCAGTAAAAGAAGTATATAATACTCACGGGAGCATTGCAGAAGAGAGTTGCAACTTGTAAAATAGACAGACCGTTAGAAGTACCTTGACAGGCTATCACTATCTGAATATTAAGTTATTCATAAAATATTATGAAATTGTCATTTATCAAACATTCAAACAAATGACTGTGCGATTTAAAACTAACAGTAAGTTCCACACACCTGGCAGAACATGATGGGAATATAGACCAGGACAAGGTTAGCGTACACTAGCGGCAGCAGCCATCCCTCTCTCCTCAGTCGCATATCACCTCCCACTCCTAACAGAGCGATATGGGCGAGTCAGAGAGGGGGTCAGAGAGGGGGTCAGAGAGGGGGTCAGAGAGGGGGTCAGATGGAGGCTGATGTGAAAATGTCGTGCTTTCAGATTGGATATGAAGCAGTGGAGAACTGAGGAGTCCAACACTGGGAAGATGAGCTATAAACAGGAGATTGTTGCGATAAAGCAGCAGCCCTTAATTTCTTTAAGCTGGGTAGACTATGAATCTGGAGTTGACTTTAACTTGATCGTATATCTTTAACAGGGAGATACAGCGTCCAATCTCCTCTTACATCTTCTAGTCGTCCTAGAAAATGAAAACAGGATTATTAGACGGTTTATATATCACAAATCATAATACATAAATATACGATTCCAAGAAATAAAACCCGTTACAAGTTTCTGAGCGTAAAAAAACTATGATCGCTATGAGCGTAAAAACTATGATCGCTTGATAGTTGGAGAGTTAGCAAGGTGGGCTCTTATAAAAGCTGTGCGACGTGCGTGGTATAAAATAGTATGACATCCTGCCCCAATAATACAAGCAAGACAAGCAGCAAAAGATAAGCTAGCGGGTAGCGAGATTAGATTATAAAGCTAAAAATAGGCAGATTCTAAGAACTATTATCAAAAAGTACTTTTGGACAAGTGAGCTGTTAAACAGCTAATATAAATGGAACGGGAAAAGTACTAATAGTAAACAGTCTTTAAACTGCATTGTAATAGTATTTACGAGTAGTTCAAGCTGGGAGCTATACCCGTAAAGAAATAAACATATAAATAGATAAAATCAAATCGCCCGCAATTTTAGGCACGACGCAGACGCTGCCGGATCAAGTTATATTGGTCTACGATGTTTTAGTTTACCTATCAAAGTTTTTGTTTTCGGTATTTTATAATGAATGAACCAAGATATGTAATATGTATACCCCTTATGAAATATCCAGCTACCCCTTATGTAATATCCAGCTACCCTTTATGTAATATCCAGCTACCCCTTATGTAATATCAAGCTACCCCTTATGTAATATCCAGCTACCCCTTATGTAATATCCAGCTACCCCTTATGTAATATCCAGCTACCCCTTATGTAATATCCAGCTACCCCTTATGTAATATCCAGCTACCCCTTATGTAATATCCAGCTACCCCTTATGTAATATCCAGCTACCCCTTATGTAATATCCAGCTACCCCTTATGTAATATCCAGCTACCCCTTATGTAATATCCAGCTACCCCTTATGTAATATCCAGCTACCCCTTATGTAATATCCAGCTACCCCTTATGTAATATCCAGCTACCCCTTATGTAATATCCAGCTACCCCTTATGTAATATCCAGCTACCCCTTATGTAATATCCAGCTACCCCTTATGTAATATCCAGCTACCCCTTATGTAATATCCAGCTACCCCTTATGTAATATCCAGCTACCCCTTATGTAATATCCAGCTACCCCTTATGTAATATCCAGCTACCCCTTATGTAATATCCAGCTACCCCTTATGTAATATCCAGCTACCCCTTATGTAATATCCAGCTACCCCTTATGTAATATCCAGCTACCCCTTATGTAATATCCAGCTACCCCTTATGTAATATCCAGCTACCCCTTATGTAATATCCAGCTACCCCTTATGTAATATCCAGCTACCCCTTATGTAATATCCAGCTACCCCTTATGTAATATCCAGCTACCCCTTATGTAATATCCAGCTACCCCTTATAATTATGTAATATCCAGCTACCCCTTATGTAATATCCAGCTACCCCTTATGTAATATCCAGCTACCCCTTATGTAATATCCAGCTAACCCTTATAGATTTGTATACCACTTAAAGAGGGGTAGACTAAGTCTGCATTACTCATAAAATGACAAGGTATTGAAGCGCAGTGCGCCAGTGCGGGTCAATAAGCTGGACACTGTGACGTGTGACGTCATGTCAATAAGCTGGACACTTTGACGTATGACGTCATATCAATAAGCTGGACACAGTGCCGTGTGACGTCATATCAATAAGCTGGACACTGTGACGTGTGACGTCATATCAATAAGCTGGACACTGTGACGTGTGACGTCATATCAATGAGTTAGACACTGTGACGTTCTCAAGATGTACACACTTACACCCTTTAAAAGTGACCTGTTATTATATTTTTATTTTTTAAAGGTCATCAAAGGCTATTGTGAGGCCTCGATACGACGAAGTGGTACGGAACAAAGGAAAGAAAGACCAACTGAAGTCTGGGCTCACATAACTAACTATCCCTAATTGCCTTACTGTGCAGCTAGACTGTGCATGCATGAAATTAACTGATTTACAGTGGCGGAGGTACTGGGATTTAGTAAAAGAAGAATATAGGGCTGAACTGCAGTCTTCACACTACAGTTTTACTAGAACAAATTGATATCTCCTTATTTGGGATAATGAAAAGAGGCTCAGGTTAATTTTACGCAAGTATGTAAATTTTAATTTAACCCTGGGTTTAACCCTGAACCTAGTTAACCAGCAGGTATTTATACTTGATAAACTCAGTCTAAAATATTATTTATCGCCGTTATGGTTCCAACTTTAACTCTAATTGAAAGCCATTGAATCGACACTCGGCAGCCATCAAATTGTACATGTCGTGAACTTGATATAATATCAAAATCATTATTGTAACGATATATTAGAACCAGACAGAAACAAAGTGTGAAGGGCCTGAACGGAACCCTGAACATAGGAGTATCTAATTCAATTACCGTGGCTGTTTTAGTGTTTTAGTATAAGTGGTCCCCATTTGTCTCCAGCGATGGGTTCGATTGAACATTTTGTTAATAGATGTGTCATCGTAATCCTGCCTACCAGACGGATCTGTTTTCGGCTGGGGTTCAGTTAGGTTATCACCGAAACTGAACGAGTCAAATTTCGGCTGTTTGTATACCTGCCAAGACACTAAATGTATATTATCGGAATTATTACATTAACGTCTAAGTCTCTAACTAATTAGTTTGCTAATTTCAGGCACCTTACATTTTGATTTATTAATAAATTGTTGAGCAGACTTCTCCCAAAAAGAACAGAGGACTTTTACTGTAGAACATTCGCTAACCAACCAAAATCCGATAAATTGGTCAGGTGATCTCCCACTCATCCGCAAACAATAGCTCGCCAACGATACTTGTCAATGTTTCCAGCTTGATAACCACAATGCGGCCAATAAATATTCCTAATTCCTTGATTGGTTTTCTATATTCAATTTATAACGAGCATATGATTCGTAATAATGGTGATCAAACAGATTTCTCCCGTACGATCGGTCACATTATAATCACGTGATAGTATATAAATAACATCACGTTATATGCTAGAGCGACCAATCAAACTAAAATTGGCTTTGTAAGTTCGGTTTTAGTACATTGTTAACTCTTATTATAGCTATAGTTGCAGGATACTTTCCTTTATTCGGATTATTCGGAATAAATGCTGAATTCCGTGCAGACACTTAAAGATATCTTTAATCTTTAAAACTAAATTGACAATGACAAGATTTAAATGTGTAATTTTAAGCGTGCTTGCCACATTAGCGTCATGATGATATTATATGCATACTTCTATTATCTCATTGACCTCGAATAACAACGGAACTTTTGTTTAAACTTTTCTTTGAATGCTGCATTCATCCACACATCTTTTTAACCACACATATAGCTTTAAATTTCCATCGTGAAACGTTGGATGATTTTGTTCAAACTGGCGGTTCAACACTAGAACAAAAAGTAATATCAAGCAGGCAGGATAAAGGCACCGATCAGTAAATCTGAATACTATTCCGCACATTTTCATTTCAATCGAGCTAACTCTTTATTTTTTTATAATCTGTTCATACTTCAAAAGCGGCAACATATTTTCCATACTCAGGTAAAACAACTGATATTGTCCTTGTCTTCTCTAGCACGGTTCTGGAGAAATGTTTACAATTTTCTCTCCGGTAGTCTTGCTTTAAAAGTTTGGCAGAGCTAGAAAATGTAAGCTACTTGAGCAGCATATTTGCCATTGTACACATGTAATCATGCATCTTAATCTCTGCAAATAAAGACATTTAATACAACGGATCGAGCTCCTGTAATTTCATAATGATATTTACGCATACACAAATATCTAAGCTTGCTAGTATTTCGATCTGCAGTGCGATTTGTTTTACACGTTAATTGAACGCTGATAGAGACCAAACTGTGTGTTTTTATGATGGTTTGATCATCTTTGGTTGGATTTTGTCTTTTGTAAATGAGTAGATACACAAATACCAGGCGATGGGGCAAGGTTGTCAGAGTTACTGATGTTAACAGAATTTTCTGGGATGCCAGTAGGTGGGTCATTATTTTCATACCCTCACAAATCTTAGTGTATTTTAGGACAATGTAGGGTAAATACGAATTTTCTGGTCTTGTTTTCGACGCAACACGGTGGCACGGCATTAATCCCAAATTTGGCAGTTTCTAGGTCCTCCAGTCAAGTAATTTAGTTGACAAGTAAATCACTTTATAACAATTCCTGTGCTCTGCTAGGTCGAGTAGTTCTTAGCCATCATTATTGCCATATTTTGTCTCAACCATCGGTAGATTATGGAATGATTTAGGGATGATATAGATTATATGGATAATATAGGGATCTGGGATGATATGGGGATTACTAATCTGTTGGTCTCCTAATATTTTCATCAATACATGGAGGCGATCAACAAACAAATTCGATGTCGAATTAACGGAAATTCTCGGGTATATTCTTACAGAAATTATGACATTGCTGTCGTTTTTGATACTTCAGATGTTTTCTTGAATGTAATCTTCTGAATATCAAATTTGTCAAGATTTGCAAGGAAATCAGGCAGAAAATGTTAATATATTAAGTATTTTGAGGAAAGATATCGATTGTTTTTGTCTCCAAGCCCGTTTATATCCAATGCTCAAGCAAAGAGTATGCTTATATATTAGCGGAATCAGTGTAATGAACAGAAAAATATGCTGTATGAATGCACAAAATTCATGGTCAACCGATGTTCACTTAAAAGCGACTATTAATCGTAATCAATAATAAAAACCGAAAAATTGGCCATATTTTGACGCAGAGAAACGTATGAGGATAAGGTAGTGGAGATTAGCTATAAATTTCTGCAGTAAGAATTGTAAAGAAGTAAATAGGATGTTAAAAAATTGCATCAAAGATGTTCTACGTGAACAAACTGCAAAGTACTAAGTACAATAATTGTTGTGTAATACTCAATACTCATGATAGATAAGGCTGCAATACTCGCACCATCGGACCTGCTATTTAGATGACGCAGATGAAAAGTTAGAAGAATATAGCCTTCACAAAATATTGTTGATAGCGATGAGCTACTAATACTATAAACCAAGAAAAGCGATCAGACCATATAAAATAAAAATGAATATCACACAAAGGATCAAGAACCCGTCCTTACCAGTAGATAAGTATCTCGTAACACTCATCAAATTATTGATATCTAATAGGTCTAGTGTAAAAAGGGAGAGAAAGCTCAATAGGGGGTGTAATATGTTCGCATTGACTGCAGTAAGCAGTTACTATGACTTATAAATGCTTATTCTTGAAGTTACTTCAGTTTTTCATTAATATTTTGGACGAAATGCATCCTAATTAGGGTTTAACAGAATAGTTAGGAATTCGGTTCGACCGAATCATGGGATATAGATATTCGATGACCGAATATATTCGATACCGAATACCCAATATTTGATGTAACCTAATCGGAATATAAATATTGCCTATTAACTGTTTTGTCTGTCAGGAACGTGAAGGAGCGGAAGGCGAGGTTTAATGACGAAGAATTGAAGAGACTGCAGATAAAATCGGCTCCAGACCCGGACAGGGGGGACTCTTCCCTCATCAGCCCTCTCACAGGTGATTTCAAACACCTAAATTGTCTGTTTAGCAGTAAAACTCATACGTAGCCGGCGGAGAACAAAATAATGGATATATCAGAGAGGTAATCAAACAATACAAATAGAATTGAAAACATATGCTCTTCGTCCGCTACATGATACTCAACAATACCAGTTCATACCCTCATTCCATTTCAATAATGGTTAAATACAATACTAATAGTGTACAGGGCATGTATAATAAACAGTTCCAAGAAGAGGGTACAAAATTAAATGAGTAGCTCCACACGGTAAATGTAACAAAATGGTATTCCACATAATACTCAACAAATACCAGTTCATACCCTCATTCCATTTCAATAATGGTTAAATACAATACTAATAGTGTACAGGGCATGTATAATAAACAGTTCCAAGAAGAGGGTACAAAATTAAATGAGTAGCTCCACAGGGTAAATGTAACAAAATGGTATTCCACAAAATACGCAGCGGAGAGGAAATACAGGTTTCCAGGGACAGAGACGCAGTTAATCAAATAGTTAGCACTACTTTAATTGCTCAATTAGTGGTTTATTACACGGAGAGAGTAGCCGATCATGACAACAGTTAGGAAGTCCTTGCCATTGTGCCACTGTGCCACTGTGCCACTGTGCCACTGTGCCACTGTGCCACTAGTGCCCAGGTACTTGCAACCATGTAATTTCGCACAAGTCACCGACTATTTGTCATAGTAAAACTTGGAGCCAGGTACCCCGAAATAAGAAAATAGGAAAACTTGTACCTACTGCGTTAAATGATTTCAACGCAGCGACACTTCAACCGCTATTTTAATTAAATATGAGGAAGCAACTCAGCTAAGTACATAATTGGTTTTATATAAGCAAATATTGAGCGACCAAAGCACATAATATGTTGTCAGGATACGTTATACAACCAGAACAGCTCGATAATATCGTAATGCTGTTTTTATCAATGTCAGCAATTAAATGTATTGATGCCACAAAGCCGCTGAAAAACAGATAAAAGAAGGGGAAGTTTCATTGCATGTTCAGAGTAATGGTTATTGTTATTGATAATAACCATTTTAAGTATGAAGATTAAGCAGTCAGTAGTTAGCATCAGATCTTTACGACTGCAAACAATTAATATCTTAATATCATCGAATCTGAACGGTCGTCTCAACACAAAATCATCTGTGTTCATCTAAAATAAAAGAAATTTATACGAAGATAAGTAGCAAGAGCTATACATTGCAAGAGCTATACATTGCACCCGAGAGCACACATCTTTGTAGCGCTAATTCGAGAGACTGCCAAGCTAGATGTAATTTTGGTGTTATAAGATCTCCTCTCCTTAATTACACACTACACATGTGCATGATACGTATCATGTTTCTTGGCACATGGTTTGATTTTGGGACAAACGTAATGATTGTATAGCACTGCAAAACGTATGGCTGGCACTGCAACAAAAAACGTATAGCTGACTTGGAGAGAAATGATGATATAATACCGGGTACTGGTAGTTTGTGCCGATGTAAAATATTCGAATATCCAGCATCAATATGAAACCATCCCGTCATAAATACAGTATATCTAAAGATCAAGGTAATGGTGGGAGGCGAACCGTTATTTGACACGTGACAGTCCCTCTTGATTTTGATTAGTCGCCGCTGGATGCTGATTGGTTAATCACCGTAACATGACAGGAAAAATATGTGTCACCTCTACACCCGGTATTTTGATCTGGGTATTGCTTAACCTAATATTGAAGGCTAAATGAACCCGGGTGTTCTGGAGACCACTCTCCAGGCATGACACTTGATGCGCGTCATAGTTATAATTACCATAGTCATATCTATTTTAGTAACACCAAATTAGATTCTCCATGAACTATTTAGTGAATAGTTGTGCAAGAACACAACTGGATGCCTACGCTGTCGTATAATATGGCCAAGTGAACATTATAAAGATAATCAATATTAATTTCTTCAAATGTATGTTTGTTCTACGGCAGTTCCAATGACGATAAACGAGATCAACAAAAGTTTTCAATACAAACACAACATTATAACCACTAATTAAACAGAGTAAATGAGGATTAAATAAAAGGAGAAAAAGACACGCAACACACATTAATATAGTTGTGTAATAGCGCCACACCAAACTAGACTTTGAACTTATAATTACTAAGATGGGAAACTTCCATACAGTCACATTGATAAATTGTATTGAAGGAGGCTTCGTTTGTAGATTAGATAGCCAGACTCACTAGTATCTATGAATAACATTTAGTGACGTCAGGTGAAATTACTTTTAAAGATTGTGCCAATATCATGACATCCCGCTGTCCCGCAACAAAAAGTCACATTAAAATGACAAGAGTGAAGAGGGTGATATTATAAGTGATATTCCATTTCACCTGACAACCGACCAACCCCAGGAGGTCTAGACCTAGGGACACCATGCAGCGACCTCAACAGTGAATCTATCTTCACTCCCGCGGACATGATGCTGATGTCTGATGAGGAGGACATGCTGGATCTGGGTGACGAGGACGATGATAACGATGATCTCACTCTTCTTAAAACACCAATATGGAGACAGGTTGGTACTGGGCGGGTGATCTTTTAGCGCTACTAACAGTTGAATAAAATAAAATTTGTCTTGGCGGTGGTGTCAGTGCTGATGCAGTGCAAAAAACCAAAATTATCTTCACTGAAAGCTGCAATATCGTTCAGTCATACTCATAGATGATAGAACGACTATATTGATATATTTTTAACTTAAAATCCTGAAAATTCGTCTGCAAGCATCTCAGTGCTTATATCTGAAGAAAAGGTTGACCAGAAAATTTAAGAATTGGACAAATTGTAATAGAATTTGACCGAATGCATTGTGTAATTTTAAACAAATAATCTTCAAAATTTCCCGAACGTAATAAATTATCTAACTAGGTTGTCTCACTTCGTGACAATTTGCAATTTGTAACTTGTACAATCATTTTCATCATTTGTAAAAGTAGTAATGTTGTGTTGCAATCAATGGTTACCTAATCCCTCATGCTCTACAAGAATAGTAAGTATATCTTAATTAATACAATGAACGTTAGATATTGTTTTGTGAACGTTGTTTTTTCTCCGCGGGAGCCGGGAGGGTTCATACTTTGTATTAATATCATTACTATTGCTCAACAATAACTTCGCTGTGGTTGCATTACGCACGAGCAAACTCCAATAACAGTCCTATCTTCACTACCAGTACTAACCGAACCAGTGATACTCCAACACTGGTACGTATATTTACAAAGAGCTTTTTATTTTTGCCTTATTACACTCGGCGATTTAACGCGCCCCTATTTACCGCGGATTTTTCTTCCCCCAAATGAGGACTTAACATTATGTGAACAATGAAAAGCCTGATTTACCCCTGTATTATTAGGCATTTTTCGGTGGCGTACAAAAGGTTAAAACTGTGCACAATGACGCTGGTCGTTCTGATTCAGTATGTCTTAGTTATACTAGCAGGAACCCGTCTAACCCTAAAGTGGTGTCAAGACTCGAGAGACTAAAATAATTATTACCTATTTAATTCGCGTTTTTGACACCACTTGAGAGTCCAAATTTTGGGCACTAAAATTATTATTCCTTGGCCAATTTTTTATTTTTTCATGCTGATTTGAAGGCCATTAAAGCATTTGACCCAGTCAAAAAAGTTTCAGTTGTATATGTTTTACGGTTTTTGCGGAAAGTCGCGTTAAAGTTGATGCCGTGGTGTCAGTAAAATGGCACGGATATATACACATATATATATCGTCTCGCTTTATATATAGTAAGATATTACTATATTAGCAGGATTGGTCCCCTGTGACGTAATGGTGTAATGCGTGTCGTAAATCATAATGCAGTCAAAGAGATGCATTAAATCACAACAACTACTTTAACAACTGCTTTAACATATTATGTGGTATAAATAATAAATCATGATATTATTATTGCCATGTTGCGAATAAGTTTTTCATTTAAAGTTAAGCATGTAACAGTTTTCCTTGATAGAGAAAAATATAATAACCTAAAAATATTAGGTTTATAACAGTCTTGAGTTTGGTACTTGGAGAAATATTTGCTCAGATTAGCACTATACCATCGTGATTAGTGAATATTTGATTTAAATTAATAAATCGGCATATTTCCTTGCAGTTCATGAATTCATAATAATTGTTTTCGATGCTAAATTGGCTTGCAATTAAGTGCATTGGTTCAATTAGTTCAATACGTTTGATGTTACGTTCTCCTATATTTTGTAAGAGATGTACATGTTTATCACAGATGTAATGAACTCTGAACAAGAAAATAGTCATAATGAATTGTCTTCAGCGGTAGGTTTCTAAATTATCTGATAAAGCGATATCTTCAATTCATAGAGGTCAAATCTAAGCTGAATAGTGTATAATTGAAGCGACCGCGATGAAATGTACAGTTATCAGCCGCGCACTATACACGTGTTAAACACGCGTTAGTTTCTTACATCGTCGTGTATGACGTAGCAGTTAACAATGCACACCGCGTTGTAACGGTGGGATGAACCCAATTATTCCCTATTTTATACTGAAAATGTTAAATTGCAACCTCGGCTGACATTTTCTTATCGCGATTTAAGCGCAAAATTTTTATTGTTCGCCGCAAAATAATATTGAACACTGTTAAAATGCCGCGACAAAGTCTTTTCTGCGATAAAATCGTTGGCTTGTAAAGAACATGTCGGACTCATAGTCATTAATTCAAATTTTATAATATATTTATATGTAAAGATACAACTATACAATTCCAACGAATTAAATATAGAAAGTTTAATTTGAAAAACGTTGTGCTTGCACGTGAATATATGAATATTGAATATATTCCCCAACAATGGAAATAGCAGGGACTGTTTCATCATCATGAACGATTTGAATTTTCTAGCTGATACAATCGTTTGCTATTTTCATCATAAGTCGTAGTAGTCAGTTTAGTCATGTTGTGTTGCAATCAGTTGATGCCTCAACCCTCATGCTCGTCTAAAATCATGTTTGTCACGGATGTAATGGAGTCTGAACTAGAAAATATTCTTAGTCAGAATGGAGTGCCCTCTGCGGTAGGTTTCTAATATTATCCGATTGTACATATAATTGAAGCAAACGTGATGAAATGTACTTAATCCCTATCTTTCAACTGATAACCAACATGAATTTCTCTTATCACTTTCGGTTATAACTTGACCCCCCTTGAAGCAGTGAAATTGTTTTAAACATCAATTGCTGGTTTGATGGTTGATTAACAAATTGTTTACATCACAGAAGTTTATAATTGCAACCTAGGCTGGTATTTTTATAGCGATTTAAGCGCCGAATTTTAATTGGTTGCACTAAAATAATAGAGCTATTAAATACTGTTAAAATTCATCGACAAATTCTTCTCTGTGATAAAATCATAACTTTAATCGGCCGCTTATAAATTAGAGAATAGTACATAGAAGTCACTCATTCAAACTTTATAATATAAATAACGATACAACTATACAATTACAACGAATTAACTATAGAAAGATAGAAAGTTTAATTTGAGAAACGTTCGGAAACGTTATGCTTGCACGTGAATATATATTCCCCAATGGAAATATCAGGGACTGTTTCAGTTAACAATTCGTATTCATGCGAAATCATGAAGAATTTCAATTTTCTAACTGATACAATCGTTTGCAATTTTCATCATAAGTCGTAGTAGTCAGTGTAGTCATGTTGTCTTGCAATCGGTTGATGCCTCAACCCTCATGCTCGTCAACAATCATACCTATATCTCACTAATCACTATACATAGAGTTAAGTGAGACGATATCTATATAACATATCGATATTTATCTGGCAAATAGACCGGCTGTTATAGAGGGCTATCAGCCGGCCGTTACGCTAACAGCCCTCTTACAGCCGCCTAACAAAAACACATGTAAGCGCCGGGTTTTAGGAGGCTGTTAGAGGGTTGTTAGAGGGTTGTTAGAGGCTGTTAGAGGGCTGTTAGGTATTTGTCAGTGCAAATGAAACTCAAAATAAATCTCTGATAAAAGGAAGTATTGCCTTTTAACGGTCATGATAGAATGCACAATACTGCTCTGGTAGGTGTTTGATGGTTTCAGTGGACAACCAACAATATGACATAACCTCTATATTATGCTGGCGATAATAGGCTTTTATAACATTTCAAAAGTATAGTTGCAAAATATTGCAAAATGTTGTCTGGGTGATAGCGAGTTAGAAACAAACACTACTTTTAAGACTTAAGTTGCAGTTCTCTCATGAAACATCGGACTCAACATTCGTGAAAACAGTTCTGGTTCTTTGTTATGAACTGTGCACAACAGCAATTACTGGTTGAGAGATTAATTATTGGGTAAAAAAGATAACTACATATCAGGCATAATTTTGGTTGCTTTCAGTTGTTTTTATCTCTCCAGGGAACTCCTGCCCACATATGCTCCATCATGAACTATTGGTTGGATGATATACTGATGGGCGGCGCATCTTGATCTATTACGACTAACTTGTGACGTGCCTCATGTGCAGAATTTAAAACCCTGGGCGCGATCATGATGGTCCGTTCCGGTTCAGTATAGTACTGGCTGAATTGTTTTCCTTTGTAATGGCGCAATGCTTGTCATAATTAATCGCATAAATTCAGCAACTTTGCGAGTTAAATGTTCATTCAACACTGACGCAGTTTTTATTGATACCAAATTTTCTAGATTGAGTAGTGTGATTATATCGATACTTGAACAAAATTGTTTGTATTAGTACTGTACCGTCGTGCCCATTTCATATAAATCTATAAATCTACGTGCTTGCTTATCGTCCAGGAATTCATGATAATCGATTCAATTAGTAAATTGGCCAGCAATCTCTCGCAATTTAGCGTACAATTGGTTCAAATCATTTGACTCTACGTTGTGTTCTCCTATAGCTTGTCACAGATGTTTGTCGAAGATATGGCGGAGTCTGGATTAGAAAATATCCATGTTCAGGACAGAACGTCTTCAGAGGTTGGTTTCTGATATTATCTAGTGACTTTTAAAGTGATAAAATTAATTGATTCGTAGAGATTAAACGTAAGCTTTATGTTGACGTTATATACCGAGGGGTTCCGTCCAGGCCCTTAACACTTTGTTTCTGTCTGGTTCTAATATACCGTTACAATAATGACGTTATACATAACAGTGTACCGGTACAGTAAAGCAGCGCAAATAGGGATCAAGAACGTACGTTACGACTAGTGTGAGCCAGGAAACTGATCACTTGCAAAACAATATAAAATCCATCAACACAACATAATTGATAATAGTTATACTCAAAGTACTCAAAGTAAGTATACAATATAACAGTGCAAAGAAAATTTGAAAAATTATACGCAAGCCCTCAAATTACGCCAAAGGTATAAGAAAGTATAGCCAATAAAAAGGAAGGTTCTGGTCGGCGTGTCGGCGGTGGTTCAAGGACAATCAAACTTTACTGCTACATTTTAACACATTGCAAACATGGAGCAAACTGTCTGCGCGCGAGTAGAGAGCAAACATCCCCCCAAGAA
The DNA here is from genome assembly GCF_026151205.1 of Bolinopsis microptera. Lineage (NCBI taxonomy): Eukaryota > Metazoa > Ctenophora > Tentaculata > Lobata > Bolinopsidae > Bolinopsis > Bolinopsis microptera. The sequence continues at coordinate 4,365,306 of NC_087074.1, forward strand.
ACTGTCACTACTTTTAGAATTGATACAAATTCCAATCATGTAAATAGTACTGGTTATAAGTTAAAGTTCGGGGTGAAATTTAAAGATAAACAATAAACTTAATGGCTTGTCAAGAGGTAAGAGGTGTTTCAGCAACTTAAATAACTTCCGAAAAAATAATTTCGAAGTTGCGCTACTTTAAATTTTTCCTTCAAGGGCTATTATATTAGGCCTTGGAATATTTTCTTGATATGCATCAGAAAATGGATATTCAGTCATGAATCTACGCGGGCACGCGTGCGATAATGCATATTTTAGGGAATTGAGCGGTTATAGAGTTATAGGATATGAGAGCAAGAAGTGCCAAAACCAACATGGCCTTGCCAAAACCAACATGGCAAATGCCAAAACCAACATGGCCTAAGTAGAAAGGGGCCTTGACGTTGTTTCCCGCTTGGCCCTGCATCCCAAGCTGACGGTTGGCATCCACTCTAAAAAAACTTACCTTCAGTGGAGACCGATGGTCAACAATTAGCGATGTAAGAGCTTGGCGGGAACAAATCCTGACCTCCTTTTACACCTTTGGGACGACTTTCGCAAATGCGAGAGGAATGACCCCGAGGAGGGCTCCATTGGTTTAAGTAGGTTGCATATATATATTTTTTTAAAGAAAAAAAAAAGAAGCTGATGTAATGAACTACAATCCCTGACAAGTGACACCTTCTATCATGCCTGCACATAGCTTTATTAATATGTATATTTGCTATCCAATATCTTTCCTTTGTCGACTAACATGATCACATTCACATATATGAAGCTAAACCAATCTAGAGATGATCATACCATTATACGCACAGGACCAATCATTGCATGCACGATCCAGCCAATATATCCAGATATTGAATAGGATCTGTGATAACGTTGAGAAATAGCTAAGAAAAAATATATGAAAAGAACCACAATCAAAAAATCAAGCACGAGCTTGCTGCGTACAGATTTCTAAACCTGTAGTTTAATTCTTTAAAAATTCAGCAATTGACACTTGCTATGTCTTTCCTAAGGTTTCGATCTATCAGCAAAATTCCTTTCGATGCTTGCTTGTATAGGTTGCGAGGTATCAGAATACCTCGCAAGATTGTAAATACATTATTACACGAAACTAAGCATTCACTTTAATTAATCAAGGCGACAATGGAAAATGTCATTTTAATTTGGCGGTTGTCATTTTTAGTCATGATGTGCATAAAATGAAAGTGAGGTGGCTTACATTTTTTAAATAGAGAAAATTCATTTAAACGATACCTTACTTTTGTATTAACTTAGTTTCTCCCCCTAGTTATCAAGTGTTTACGAAGACGCGGACGTACGGAAGATGGAGATAGCGGAGGAGGAACTGTTTTACAGAAGAACAAGTGCGTCCTCTGTGGAGATGAGGTGGAAACACGTGAGTAGCGATTTAAGTGTTACTCATTATTCATTATCAGATATTGATCCATTGCTATTTAACTGGGAAATCAGGCCGGGAATTTGTGTGGCGTTTAAACTTTAAAGGAATAAGGGAGGTTAATGCAGGTAATAATACTACAACAAAACAGACAGAAACCAACCATCAGTCCAGTCACATCGTCTTATCTGTTATATTTGTTTTATTAAAAAAATATTTGTTTTATTATCATTCTAGAGTCTGGATACCTAATCAAAACGATCATATCCTAAGCATCATGAGTATACCCATATTAGCTAATTAGCTAATTGCAGTTAGAACTTAGTAACACAAACAAGACACTGTGTAGTGTGTACGGACTACGTGATATACGACAATGAAATTGCTATGTTTTATTCAATACTGTGGGTAGTCCGTGACTCATATTTGGGATAATTCTATAATTCCTATGATTATTAATTATGTACGAAAATAAGCATAATTTAGTTATGTATACGCTCAGTTGAAGTGGTTGGTACGATTACAGCCTTAACTCGAGCACAGTCTAATATCCAACACAGGTTCCTGCCATGTTCTCCATCACGAGCTATAAACCATAGTGCTACAATTATTTATCACATTTACACGGATAGTTCCATATTAGAGTAACTCAGCACGAGTGAGATAACAGTAGTTAGTTGTAACTTTAACCGTTCATAACCTTCAAATAGGAGGGTGTGGAAGGGGTGGGTGGATTGTTGAGGTGGCTAAAATAATAAATATGTAGTATCTAAACATAGTTGATAATTGAAAAAATATCATTTTGCTGTCTAAAAAATACAATTTTTGGCCAATCTCGATGACAAAATTACAGCTGATCCGCCGTCAACATGAACATTTTGAAGGTTTGGGCGAAATACAGTGGTCGATACACTCTACAGGAGCAGTGTGACGATTCATGGACTGATATCTACAAGGGAAACTTGTGCAGGTAAAACCAACGTTAAGTGGTCCTTTGAGAGAGAGAGAGAGAGAGAGAGAGAGAGAGAGAGAGAGAGAGAGAGAGAGAGAGAGAGAGAGAGAGAGAGAGAGAGAGAGAGATAGAGAGATAGAGAGAGATAGAGAGAGAGAGAGAGAGAGAGAGAGAGAGAGAGAGAGAGAGAGAGAGAGAGAGAGAGAGAGAGAGAGAGAGAGAGAGAGAGAGAGAGAGAGAGAGAGAGAGAGAGAGAGAGAGAGAGAGAGAGAGAGAGGGAGAGAGAGACACACAGCGGAGTGGTTGAGAATGCTTTTACTACAGACTATAGTATCATTTATAAGTTTCAGTAGCTTTTCAACAACAGCTTTTCTGTGGTTCATTGCATTATTTATATTCTATTAATGCAGCAGTAAGTAGTTGAAGTTGATTGAAAGGATAGCAGTTGTCAGAATACTGTCAGATCGTCCAGTAGCTCTATAAATTAATGTATTATAATATCCGTCAATATAATTGGTGGATATTTTACAGGTGGGAGATTGTAGGGATGGAACAGGAAAAAAGACACAAGTTCCGAGTAATAAACGACGGGGACAAGATAGTCACTAACATCATAGAGGCGAGTCAGTTTGTTAGTCTGGAGCAGAAACAAGTTCTGGGCTTTATGTTGTGTAATTTGTCTGCAATAAATTGATAATGGAGAAATTTCCTTTAAGAGCTCCCATCATTCTTTGCAAATCATTGATTATTGATGTTGCGACTAAAAGTCGTCAACTTGTAAACCTATCAGCTAGTATAAAACTTTGCAATAATCAATAATCCCCCCTGCAGATTCTAATCGCCAATCCATTTTCAGATAATCCTACACAAGCAGTCTTCTGTGGCTGAGATCCTAGGGCGGGCTATAGCCTCAAACGACTACGCAAAGATCGCTCTTATTTGTCAAAGGTTAGTCGTAACTGTCATTTGCTTTTCTTTCTCAGCATTGTAATGTTTAGTAGGGAGCAACCAAAGGTTAGTCGTAACTCTTATTTGCTTTTCTTTCTCAGCATTGTAATGTTTAGTAGGGAGCAACCAAAGGTTAGTCGTAACTCTTATTTGCTTTTCTTTCTCAGCATTGTAATGTTTAGTTGGGAGCAACCAAAGGTTAGTCGTAACTCTCATTTGCTTTTCTTTCTCAGCATTGTAATGTTTAGTTGGGAGCAACCAAAGGTTAGTCGTAACTCTCATTTGCTTTTCTTTCTCAGCATTGTAATGTTTAGTAGGGAGCAACCAAAGGTTAGTCGTAACTCTCATTTGCTTTTCTTTCTCAGCATTGTAATGTTTAGTAGGGAGCAACCAAAGGTTAGTCGTAACTCTCATTTGCTTTTCTTTCTCAGCATTGTAATGTTTAGTAGGGAGCAACCAAAGGTTAGTCGTAACTCTCATTTGCTTTTCTTTCTCAGCATTGTAATGTTTAGTAGGGAGCAACCAAAGGTTAGTCGTAACTCTCATTTGCTTTTCTTTCTCAGCATTGTAATGTTTAGTAGGGAGCAACCAAAGGTTAGTCGTAACTCTCATTTGCTTTTCTTTCTCAGCATTGTAATGTTTAGTAGGGAGCAACCAAAGGTTAGTCGTAACTCTCATTTGCTTTTCTTTCTCAGCATTGTAATGTTTAGTAGGGAGCAACCAAAGGTTAGTCGTAACTCTCATTTGCTTTTCTTTCTCAGCATTGTAATGTTTAGTAGGGAGCAACCCAGCTGTCTTTCTCAGCACTATAACAAAATCTTTTGTTTGTTTTTATCGATTGTAAAACGCTAGGAAATATCATGGCAAAATCTATTGTTAGAATAAGTACTGTTCAGTACACGAAACTATCAAACAAAAGTTGACCCGTGTGATCTAATTATAATATAGGCGGCGTTTCATCCAATCAGAAAATATCTAGAATTCACATTACCTAACCTTCTGATAAGTAGGGCAAGTATCAGCTCGGGTCAACAAGTCGAATGAATACTCGCTCAAATTTGCATTATAAGTCTCATGATTGGGCTCGGATGCCAGATGAAGATGTGTCGCCTTGAGTCGGTCGTCATAATTATGGAAGCCGCCAGAATTTTAATTGTTTTCATTGATGCTTTCGTGACTTCATCCACTGCTATTACCAGTGGTAATCGTGATCAATTTAATGTGATTAACGGCATCCTGGATCATTAAGAGACTAATGGGTTCAATTATTCACGAATCAGTCTTCAAATGATGCCCGACTGCCCGACTGGGGTACAGTCGTTGTGCTTTGAGCTGTCTGTTTTGACGCGCTTCTTTTTAAGAGTATTTATTGGTAGATATTTTGGTATCTGTTGCGTTTCTTACTTTTGATATCTCTACACATTTCTAAGATCCAGCTATAGTTAAATGCCAGACTATAGTGTTTACTAAATATTTGGGGCTGGTCTTTTGGTGCCAGACAATGTTCGCTCGCATGATGGATATACATAGGGCAGCACATAATACCACTTTAAGGATACCTGCCGCTAATATAACTGCCATACTTTTAAATTAATTGAGTAATTTATTGAACAAAACCCAAGGTATCGACACAAATTATTTTCTTTCTATGTCAAACTACTCTATTCTGATGTTATTTCCAAAAGGAAGGTAGAAAAACAGCAAGTCTCGTCATGGTGTTTGCGGCGTACCGAGCCATGAGGCTCATGAAGGATCAGAAAGATAGAAAATTCGTCATTTTAACCCAACCTACCTTAAATCCCGAACCTGTTGAAGACAGACCTTCATTCAGAAACTACAGAGCGGTTGATTTCATCGCTGCGGGTAAAATAGTAAAACCAGAAAAGATGAAAATCTACGTTTCTGGGACTAAATTTTACGCGAACACGTCAACTTTTACAAATTATCCGGACACACTGCTAGGAAGCTCGGACAGAGAGACCCACTTTAGCAAACAACTGGGCTGTTTTTTCTTTGACAGGAACAGGAAAGCGTTTAAAGCCATCCTGAACTGGTACACCACCGGGGTTCTGGAGTGTCCCAAGTCGATGGAAGTTTGGGAGTTTGAGCGAGAGTTACAGTTCTTCAGAATCAACGCTAAAAACGGTACTGTAGCTAATCCGCCGGTGATCCACAAGATCCGGCCCAACAAGAACTGGCCGGAGTGGCAGAGGAAGGTTTACTACGTGGTAGCAGAGCCGGGTGACGATCTCAAGTCTAAAGTATGGGCGGTACTCGACACAGTCTTCATATTGTGTTCTATAGTGTTCTTTGTAGCTGAAACTGAGCCCTATTTTAAAGAAACGCTTACACATCCAGAATCACTTACGTATGCTATTTTCTTCTGGGGGGATTCCATCTGTGTCACCTTCTTCCTGTTCGACTTCATTGTCCGCATGTTGGTTTGGCCACACAAACCGGATTTCTTCAAATCGCTACTTAACTGGCTGGACTTCCTGGCTATCCTCCCGTTCTTCGTGATGATAACCACCAATTATCTGACAGTAAATGATGACCATACCGCCGATAATCTGACAGGCAATGAGGGTAATTACACCATTGCTGCTGATCAGGTGGCTGAACCAGCAGACAAGGGACAGATCGTGGCGCTGAAAGTGCTGCGTCTCATGCGAGTAATCCGACTATTAAAACTGGCTAAACACAGCGAGCAGCTGGTACTGATTATGACGGTGGTGAGGAGAAGTGGTAATGAGATGAGCATCATGGCCCTCCTCTGGATAATCTCCACTATTACATTCGGCTCCATCATGTTCTACGCGGAGGGCGAGCACCCAGACACGGACATGCCTTCCATCACAGCTTCCTGCTGGTGGACTATAGCTACCATGTCTACTGTAGGGTACGGGGACAAGGCTCCTAAGACTAACCTGGGGAGGTGTCTGGGGTCGTGTGTGGTGTTGGTTTCCATGGTATTCATGGCGCTGCCCATGACACTTATTGTTGGCAAGTTCAGTGCTGCGTATGATGAGATGTCCAATAATGAGGAGGAGGAAGGGACGAATGCAGAGGACAAGAAGGAGGAAGGGACGAATGCAGAGGACAAGAAGGAGGAGAAAGGGACGAATGCAGAGGACAAGAAGAAGGAAGGGACGAATGCAGAGGACAAGAAGGAGGAGAAAGGGACGAATGCAGAGGACAAGAAGGAGGAAGGGACGAATGCAGAGGACAAGAAGGAGGAGGAAGGGACGAATGCAGTAGAGGACAAGAAGAAGGAAAATGGTTGACAGAGAGGGAATAATAATTCGATATGATTCAATAATATGCGTATTAACTGAGTAAAATTGAAAGGATCTATTCAATGAATATTATCAAAGACAGCACAAATGTAACAAAAAACAATTAATTATTGTTTTATTTGAACCGCTATGTTATGTGTCTGCATCATTTATTTACAGTTATATGTGAAATTTTTATCGACGATTTCTGCTACGTCTTCAACAGAGAGCAAACTCATAATATGTCCTCTTATTGTTACGAATAACCATGAACGAGCGGTGGAGCTTTCGCTGCCTTATTATTGATTACTAAATTATATTGTGCATTTATATCATATTACACATGTATACATATCACATATAATGGTGACCCAATAGCTTGGAAAATTAAACTACGTGTAAAAGAAGCAATTATAAAGGCAAACAAAGTCTAACCAGTACAAGTCATGTTGAGCATGTCCAGTGCTATGTAGGGTATATAGCATCTTAATTAATCAGTAAGATGACAAACAACAGCAGTGAGGGCAGTGGGCCAGTGAACAGATGCCATTGAAACGGTCACGCTCCACTTACGGAGCTGCTCACATACAATTACACACGCATTGTGATGAGCAGCAGATATTGTACAGGGTCTGAGACCGGGTCAATATTATCAGGGCAGCTACAAACATGAATAATGAGAGTTACTTACACACCACAAGTCACAACCAGGTTATGTTTGTTATGTAGCACTCTGTGATCACGACTGTGAAACAATGCAGTGTGACAGGTTTATGATCATAAGATGGTTCGGATTACTTGATTGTTGATTAAATTAGAAATTATAAAACAAAAGATGATTGTACATTATTCGACGGAAAATGCACGCACATATTATTAAGTATGTAGGATCAGTGCGAGCCTATTGTCAGGTCATTATGTACAACACAACCAATACAATGCAAGAAATAAATAAAGGAATTCACACAAACCCTTCCACTAAATATAATATTATTTCAGTCGGCCGCAGCCTAATATCAACGTACCAGATGCGAGTGGGATGTCTCCGCTGATGCGGGCGTGTGCCATGCTGCGCAAGGACATCGTCAAGACACTCCTGGAGTGTGGAGCTGATGTGAACTTTGGTAACAGTGCTAACAGAACCAGTGCCATGTTGGCTTGCCTCGGTGGCAACCTAGAGGTAAAGTACTCGTTACATCTTAGTAGTTATTTATATTATTAAATATTTTAGAATAATAAGCGTATTTCCCAGATTTCCACTTCTTTCGATGAACCAAAATGGTAGTTATAACCTCATTAAACAGATAAAAGGTTGAATAAAGTTTATCGTAACCGTTTTCAGGTAATAGAGACGTTGGTGGAACACAAAGCCAACCTGAGACTGCGAGACAGGTCTGGTGCAACGTGTTTACATTACGCTATTGATAGTGGGAATGAGGAGGTGGTGCAGTAAGTTAGGATACTTCATTATACATTATACATTATACATTATACATTATACATGATACATTATACATTAAACATTATACAATATACAATATACATTATACATTATACATTATACATTATACATTATACAGTATACAGTATACATTATACAGTATACATTATACATTAAACATTATACAGTATACAGTATACATTATACATTATACAGTATACATTATACATTATACATTATACATTATACAGTATACATTATAAATTATACATTATATAGTATACATTATACAGTATACAGTATACATTATACATTATACATTATACATTATACAGTATACATTATACATTATACAGTATACAGTATACAGTATATATTATACATTATACAGTATACATTATACATTATACATTATACATTATACATTATACATTATACATTATACATTATACATTATACTACATTATACTAAACTCTTCGTTTACAAGTGAGCAGTGATTTTGATCAACTGAATAGGAGGGTTGAGACAGGATCGATATAGAATAAGATATTCAGTCAAGACACTAGGTGACAAATAGCAAGTAAAGAGTTTTTTCAAATCCTTCGCTGTCTATTGAGAAGGAACTGCTTATATTGACACCTTTTTCACAGGTATCTACTGAAACAGCGAGTAGACGTGGACGCGCAAGACAACCAGGGATGGACACCTCTAATGTGCCTGGCTGCTAACCGGGGTACCATAGACATCGCCAAAACTCTCATCAAGGTAACAAACAACACAATTACAAATTTAATACAGTTTTTTAGTAATAACAGAACAAACCTATCACAACTATCACTAACAAAGTAATTTTCATCTACCCGGGTATTATTCTACTTATTCTGTTTGTTTTCAGGCGGGAAGCGATGTGAACTACAGTGATAACATTGGTAAAACAGTGTTAATGTCAGCCAGTCTGGCGGGCAACAGAGAGATGTGTGAACTGCTAGTAACTAATGGGGCTGTACACAGCGCTTATACCAGGTAGCTAATGGGGCAGCTGTACACAGCGCTTATACCAGGTAGCTAATGGGGCTGTACACAGCGCTTATACCAGGTAACTAATGGGGCTGTACACAGCGCTTATACCAGGTAACTAATGGGGCAGCTGTACACAGCGCTTATACCAGGTAACTAATGGGGCTGTACACAGCGCTTATACCAAGTAACTAATGGGGCTGTACACAGCGCTTATACCAGGTAACTAATGGGGCTGTACACAGCGCTTATACCAGGTACATTATACATTATACATTATACATTATACATTATACCAGGTAGCTGATGGGGCTGTACACAGCGCTTATACCAGGTACATTATACGTTATACATTATACCAGGTAACTAATGGGGCTGTACACAGCGCTTATACCAGGTAGCTAATGGGGCTGTACACAGCGCTTATACCAGGTAACTAATGGGGCTGTACACAGCGCTTATACCAGGTAACTAATGGGGCTGTACACAGCGCTTATACCAGGTAGCTAATGGGGCAGCTGTACACAGCGCTTATACCAGGTAACTAATGGGGCTGTACACAGCGCTTATACCAGGTAACTAATGGGGCTGTACACAGCGCTAATACCAGGTAACTAATGGGGCAGCTGTACACAGCGCTTATACCAGGTAGCTAATGGGGCAGCTGTACACAGCGCTTATACCAGGTAACTAATGGGGCTGTACACAGCGCTTATACCAGGTAATTAATGGGGCTGTACACAGCGCTTATACCAGGTAACTAATGGGGCTGTACACAGCGCTTATACCAGGTAGCTAATGGGGCTGTACACAGCGCTTATACCAGGTAACTAATGGGGCTGTACACAGCGCTTATACCAGGTAGCTAATGGGGCTGTACACAGCGCTTATACCAGGTAACTAATGGGGCTGTACACAGCGCTTATACCAGGTAACTAATGGGGCTGTACACAGCGCTTATACCAGGTAACTAATGGGGCTGTACACAGCGCTTATACCAGGTAACTAATGGGGCTGTACACAGCGCTTATACCAGGTAGCTAATGGGGCTGTACACAGCGCTTATACCAGGTAGCTAATGGGGCTGTACACAGCGCTTATACCAGGTAGCTAATGGGGCTGTACACAGCGCTTATACCAGGTAACTAATGGGGCTGTACACAGCGCTTATACCAGGTAGCTAATGGGGCTGTACACAGCGCTTATACCAGGTAACTAATGGGGCTGTACACAGCGCTTATACCAGGTAGCTAATGGGGCTGTACACAGCGCTTATACCAGGTAGCTAATGGGGCTGTACACAGCGCTTATACCAGGTAGCTAATGGGGCTGTACACAGCGCTTATACCAGGTAGCTAATGGGGCTGTACACAGCGCTTATACCAGGTAGCTAATGGGGCTGTACACAGCGCTTATACCAGGTAGCTATGGGGCTGTACACAGCGCTTATACCAGGTAGCTAATGGGGCTGTACACAGCGCTTATACCAGGTAGCTAATGGGGCTGTACACAGCGCTTATACCAGGTAACTAATGGGGCTGTACACAGCGCTTATACCAGGTAGCTAATGGGGCTGTACACAGCGCTTATACCAGGTAGCTAATGGGGCTGTACACAGCGCTTATACCAGGTAGCTAATGGGGCTGTACACAGCGCTTATACCAGGTAGCTAATGGGGCTGTACACAGCGCTTATACCAGGTAACTAATGGGGCTGTACACAGCGCTTATACCAGGTAGCTAATGGGGCTGTACACAGCGCTTATACCAGGTAACTAATGGGGCTGTACACAGCGCTTATACCAGGTAGCTAATGGGGCTGTACACAGCGCTTATACCAGGTAGCTAATGGGGCTGTACACAGCGCTTATACCAGGTAGCTAATGGGGCTGTACACAGCGCTTATACCAGGTAACTAATGGGGCTGTACACAGCGCTTATACCAGGTAACTAATGGGGCTGTACACAGCGCTTATACCAGGTAGCTAATGGGGCTGTACACAGCGCTTATACCAGGTAGCTAATGGGGCTGTACACAGCGCTTATACCAGGTAGCTAATGGGGCTGTACACAGCGCTTATACCAGGTAACTAATGGGGCTGTACACAGCGCTTATACCAGGTAGCTAATGGGGCTGTACACAGCGCTTATACCAGGTAACTAATGGGGCTGTACACAGCGCTTATACCAGGTAGCTAATGGGGCTGTACACAGCGCTTATACCAGGTAACTAATGGGGCTGTACACAGCGCTTATACCAGGTAGCTAATGGGGCTGTACACAGCGCTTATACCAGGTAACTAATGGGGCTGTACACAGCGCTTATACCAGGTAGCTAATGGGGCTGTACACAGCGCTTATACCAGGTAGCTAATGGGGCTGTACACAGCGCTTATACCAGGTAGCTAATGGGGCTGTACACAGCGCTTATACCAGGTAGCTAATGGGGCTGTACACAGCGCTTATACCAGGTAACTAATGGGGCTGTACACAGCGCTTATACCAGGTAGCTAATGGGGCTGTACACAGCGCTTATACCAGGTAACTAATGGGGCTGTACACAGCGCTTATACCAGGTAACTAATGGGGCTGTACACAGCGCTTATACCAGGTAACTGAGTATGGACTAGGTAAATGTAAATCTATAAACTAGTTGACTGAGATGTGGCTTATCTTAACTGATGTTTTTATGATCGAGCTCTTTTACAGATTCGGTAAAAGTGCCTACGAAATGGCAGTAGCGTTTGACAGAAAAGAAGTCGTTGAATTCTTCCAGAAACTGAAGAAAAGGAGAAACTCAGTGAGTCTTGGGGTCAGTGGTATCACCTTCTAGAGATTTAGATCCTGTGATTATAGTGTGGCAAGAGCGACAGGGCATACCTCAATTAGGAGTTGTTATATTTGAGTCGACAGGACGGAGACAATTTGAAGAAAGAGAACGAATTGATAAGGGCTTACTGGCGGCTTCCAGGTGATTGATGGAGGCACCCAGGTGATTGCTGAGCCCAATCGCAACGAATATTGTGAAACTTTTACCGACGTCTACGATATTGATACCAGACTATTTGTTACTTTTGTATGGGGAAAGGAGCATGAAGCCCAAGCTCGGATCCCCAGATCTGAAAGGTAATAGGGTCCGACCTCTTTAACATAAACCTGAACCTACCAGATTGTTTATAACTTAACTTTTAGAACCATACTTCTCATTTTACCCCTTACTACTACGAGTGTCTAAATCAACATTAACACATAGATATAGCTTACATTTTCTCTGGACCATCATTCACTTTGCAGAGACTTTCTCTGCTGTTCTCGAACATTTTCTAATTGAAAAGAGTTGTTATAGCATGATTAGGAGTTTTTAACACTGCTTGCAATTTAATGTTAAATTATATTGTTCAATTTCATTGGAGCAATTGTGCCGAAGATTATTATGATTATCTTACTTGCAATTTGCAGTAATTTTAAAACATCAAAAGACATTTATTGTAAGGAAATGTGGTAAAATGATATTAAGTGTATCTGGATAAATTTTATTTCAAAATTTGATGAAGAGTTAATATGAGTATAAAAACGTTTAAAATACTATAAAAAATCACCACTCCCAATGGTTAGTTCGGGATTGAAATGCAACCCATTCTCATCACAATAAAATCTATCAAACAATTAGCTTATCGAACTGTTCGTTCAGGGCGAATTGTGTAAATCACTGATTGATTAAAAACATTTTAAAATTAGCAGTAACATAAAAGTGTCGAATTCAAGTACAATATCCTCGTCTAAAATAAGATAACAAACGTTAAAAACAATTTAATTTCACTCAAGTTTCTCACTTCTTTCCGGACAGGTTTTCTTTGTTCCCTGTCTTCAGAGCCATGGCAGCCAAATCCTTCAAAATCTGTTGTGCTAAATTGGAGTAAGTTTGACGGCCCTCGACTGATGTACCTGAACGTGTTCCGGCTTCTCCAGGAACGGTCACCTTCTTGCTAGCAGAATGTTGGGTAGGTGGGTCAAATGTGAAGGGGTCGACAGGAACTGAACTAAGTGACACAGGAACTGAACTAAGTGACACAGGAACTGGGTGATATATTGGAGTGTTTTGTCGTGGTGGAGGAGTTCTCATTTGGGTGACATCGTTCCTTATCGACGAAGTGACACGATTAGCAACAGGGAAGGAAGTGTGCTGGTTGGAGATAGTCCGTGGAGGAGAGTTCATGGTCATAGGTTGAGAGAAGTTACATTTCATAACAGGTGAATTTCTAGATCCTGTATTAGGCAGAAGGAATCTGGGCCCTTTCTGAGAGGACGTGGTGACAGACGAGGCCTGGTTAGCACAGAGGGACTGGTTCAACTGGCTGAAGTTTGTGGATCTCAAGAACTGGTTTATCTTAGATAAGTCGAACTTTGTATTAGGTTGCTTAGAGTTTGAGGAGGGGGCTGTAGGACCGGGGATGATAAGTATCGTCCCGGGTTTTAACAATGAAGTCTTGCTCAGTGCATGACTGATTCTTGGTGAGACTGTTTTGGGAGTAGGGTTCGACTTAAGTTGAACATTAGCTGGAATAGTAGGTTTTACTGTAAGCTTTTTAACGGACTTCTTGGCTGTCTTCTTTGGACAATTTAACACAAAATCTGGGTAATTTCTTTCGGATGCTGAATCTGTGGTTGATTCTTCAGTAAACCCACACTGATGATCTTGGTACGGCTCACGGCTCACTCCTGAATTAGCAGCACTTCCAGTCTTTTCATCTTTACCCGGTAAAGGATCAGTATTCCGTAAACTCTCGCCCACTTCAATTTCCTCGTCCATACTGTCATGAGGCTCACAGGCCTCCAGGACCACTGTTGGCTTCACCTCCTTCACCTCTGGTTTCACCTCCTCCTTTTTGTCGTCCTCATGAGCTTTAGATAATAAATATTCGGCTTGCTTTACCTCTTTTATGACACCCTTCTTTGCTCGAACAGTGCACTTAGAAGCTTTTAACGTATCAGTAGGCTTCTTTATTACAGTAAACTTTTTCGGGGATTTCTTACAGGTTTCTGTTTTTGGAGGAGTAACAGAAAGTTTAGTAAAGAAATTTTCAACTTCTTCAATATTCAACCAGGTGTCATTGTCGCTTTTCTCGGGCATAGATTTATTCATAGAGTCGTTTTCGATCAACTTATTGCCTGCAGAGTTAACAGATTTTCTCCTCGATCGCCTCACCGGGACTTCCACATAAGCGGAGTCCAGGCTGTCTTGCATCTTTTTAGATGGTCTTCGTTGCCTCTTACTCTTGACCTTTGGGATCACTTCATTTTGATCAGAAGCTGAGTCCAAAACAGAGTTAACCATACTATTATCTACTTCATCTTTTCTTTCAGAAGTCGTCTCTACTTTGTTCGCTACTACCAGGGATAACTCCGCTAGAACATTATTTGCGTGAGGCAGTGGAAGAGTTTCAATTTTACATGGAGTAGGCTCCGTAACAGCTTTAACATCATCTGACGATTTAGTAATGAGTGTAGTTTCTTCAGTCACAAGATCAGACTGCAATGGATTAGTTTGTACTTGAAATGACGATATATTAGTTACGCCATCAACTTTCTCCAGCAATGATGTGGGTTCGACTTGTGTTGAAGTGAGTTCATGATCATCTTTCATAGGAGTTATAGATTGGGTGAAAAGAGCATTTCCTTCATCAGTAACGGGAGTTGCCTGAGCTTCAGTATTTGTGCGAGGAGATGCTGGATCGACTTTTAAGTCAGCTGAGGGAGGTCCCTGATCAATATTAGCATGATCCGGATTTGGCAACGAAACAATATCAGTTTGAGATGGATACGGACATACTTCCATCGCACATTCCACCTTAACACTTTCTATTTTGGTAGTAAGGTCTCCGCCAAGAGTTGTGTCTGACCCAACCTGATCTGGAGAAGCAGTTCCCACATCAGCTGATGAAGGTAAAGTTCCTGATTCAACTTGATCTGACGGCACTTGAGATGCAAGTTTCTGTTCAGTTTTCACAGTAAGACTACGTCTCGAAATCCGATTCGACGAGTTTTCCATTCTAAGCTTAGCCTCAACTGCAGCTCTTCGAGGCTTCATATAAGCACCTTCGAAAGAGGACATCAAGACGTTGAATTGCTGAATATGTTTTAGCTCAGATTTTTTAACTGGACGCTTCCGAGCGGGGACAACTTCACCGGAGTGGTCCATAACAATTAGGGGATCAGGCTTCGTTTTCTCAGTAATTACATCGCCCTCAACGGATAAGACATCAGATTCGATAGGACAGTCCTCTTTCGTAGTGGTGCGACAATCACTAGCCTTTATATCTTGGTCCTCTTGGCTTTTCGCTAAAATTGTAGACGTCGATGAATCAGCAACAAGCGCGGTGTCCTGAGTTTCTAAGATATCATATGCAGGAACTTCAGAAGTAGAAATAGCCTGAATCTCGCTTAATTCTGTGTCAATGGAGTCAACTTTTAAACTCAGTGAAGCTGTCTGAGGTGACTTTAATTCATTGTCATCTTTAGGCGGATGATGGACGTTCTGTTGATCTGTTTCTAAAAAGTTAGTAGCAGTTTTGATCTTATTTCTAAGAGCTTTTGCTATTTCTATCGAGCAAGGAGTACATTTATCTTTATCGTCAGAGGCTTCAGCTTTGGGAAAGCCTTCTATCATAACATTCTCCGCAATCTTTTTGTCGGTGATTCCAACCAGGGAGCTTCCATCTTGATCTATACTTAAAGGAGATAAGTCAGACTTCATCTTAACTAAGGCATCACCATTATTGTGTATATGCTGAGTGACCCCTGTTGACACAACGGTACTAGAACCAATCACTCTGATCTGAGATTTGTCTAGTTCTTTGTTGTTTGTATTTATTTCCTTAGCTTCCCCCTTTGGAACAAAAGTAGAGACAGATAGATCAGCTGATACGTTATTGGATGTAGATCGGGAGATTCTTCTAGACTCTTGAACTTTCGGGTCAATGTTCAAATTGGGTTTTGCAGACTGTAGCACGACTTTTGGTTTCGATTTTATTTTGTTGAGATTTCCTCTAGTGGACTTAGGCTGCCGGAAAGTCTTTCTCTTCTGACCTGAAATAGAGTTAGTGATCAAATGTTAGCAGTATTGTTTTCTTAATTACCATAACGTTTTCAAATTATTCTTTTATTCCCGCGCAGAGGCAAGCAGAATCTGGCCAAAAAAATTACCTTTTAATTACTAAGTAACATAGCTCGGAAATATAGTGACCGATGAAAGAAATATACGTCAAAGTGAAGCTCATGCAGTTTGGGTAAAATGAAACTCTTGAATTTGCATTTATAATTAATTGAAAGATATATGTACTTATTAATTAAGTTTCCCATATTTTATGGTAAACATGAATCATGAAAAATCAAAGACTGTAAACCATAATATTGACAAATACAACTTGAAGAAAAGGTAAGTATAATTTTACAGCACAAAATACCCTTTCACAAAAAAGTTGAATAACCCACAATTTTAAAAGTTATATTAACAGAATAACTGTCCGGTTGATAAAGGAAGAAGTTTGAAGTTGCCGAGTAATCATCTACAGTGTTTTGGTCATTTCTGATAATGACAATTACAATCAGTTTTAAACCCCACTGGCACCCCAGTCCCCACTGTAGCAACAGTTTGTGACCTTCTGATTCACACATGGATGTGTTTCAAAGCGTAAGGCCTCACTCCTTTCTCCATCAACACATCTACTCCCTTATCTATTGGTTTGATAATGAAAGGAATAGCCAGTAAGCCACTGCCCGTAACGATCAAGCTTCGTTTGTTGGCAGGTACCTTGTGTAAAGCATTTCCCAAGCCCCAGCAAATCCTGTTGATAGTGAACCCTGGAATAGCTACTGAAGCCAGCCCTTGCCATATCAGCACGTCTGCGAACGTGCGGATAGGCTTCCCGTCAGCCAGATCCTTTTCCTTTCGAGATTTTGAAGTGGCATCAGCTAGAACATAGGAAGCAGAAACGAGGTAACTGAATCTGACGGCGTTTTTGTGAACAAGGTTCCTGAAAGCTTCGCCTACTTCGTTAGCGTATCCGAGATAACGTATGGGAGTGTCTCTATATATGTCTACTTCTTCAGGATCTGCCATAGCTGTTCAGAGAATAATAGGTCACTGTTTGTTATTGAAGCCCCTATTTTTAACAACAAACACTTTTGACAGCCAACTTTATTTGCCGCCAGACTCTACAATATTCTACAAAATTATATTAAGAGCGTACGTGCGCGCGAATCTTCAAAGACAAATGTCGTTTGTCGCTTGCGGCAAATAAGATGCGATGGATTTCAGGATGTTATTAAGATATAAGCGGAAGAAATTGTATGTTGTTACAAAAGCCTCAGACTCTACAATCCAGAAAACAGAAGTATAAGTTAATATCATCATCAAATAAATAAAAATTTCTGTAAGCTGTTACTGTTTTTAGTAAAATTAGTCTGTCAGAATCTTCAGAAATGTTTATTAGCAGTGTAGCCAACTTTAAAAGAACCAGGCTTTGACATTTAAGGTGAAAAGTAGGTGGTAACTTTATCAAGTTGTTAAAATTAAAAATATCAAACTTCAAAAGTCTAATATCTTGTATTAACAACCAAATAGATAAGCAGCAAAAATCGTTAAATTAAAAAGTATATGCAACGATGTATTTAAGCTAAGTTATAACTTTTTCTTGAATTTAGAAACTGCGGTTAAAAAACAAACAGAATCCATCAATCGAGAAACCATTTGGGATGGTTTGCAAAAAACTCCTTAGTGGTTCCATGATTCTTCTCAAAATTGATTTTAGAGCTGGCATGAAACAATTTCTCACAGAACTCCTCATCCAGAATCCAATGACCGTACTTCTCCTTCAACCCAGCCTTCTCCAAGACCTCAGTCACCACTGGAGCTATGTCTAACTTCGTTATCTTATACTTCAAAACATTTCTTTTGTGGAGTAGTTTCTGTCTACACTCGTAAATGTACCTCAGAGGAATATCTTTTGGGTTCTCCTCATCGAAGATTTTGATAGCCCGTTTAGCAACTTGCAGACAGTCATCCAGCAGTGAGGGTAACCGTTTGACCCACATTGTTATCCCAGATTTAGATATCTGATAGTCTGGGTATATCTCTCTGAATCTGCCGCTGGTAAAGGTGGTTCCCCAGCAGAGGGTGTGTATACTGATAAGGATCTTTAGGTCTATTCCAACAGGCTTCAGGGACACGTGCGCTGAAAATACATCTTTGCTACCTAGTGTTGAGGAGTGAGATGTTGTGGCAAAGACACGTGCGGAATTTGGCAAAGACACGTGCGGAATTTGGTTTGTTGGGATTTGACATTTGATATTTTACTGTTGCAAATAATGGGTATTGAATGTCAACAACTTTGTGTAATTTGTTTGAAATGGCTGTTTCTGTTAGGAACAGAACCGGGTTTTACCAACAAATTACCAAACGTTGTCGCTGCAGTAACAAATATTGTAATGAAATTAAAAAGTGGATAATGTACTCACGACTATCAGTTGATTTTCCAGCGGCTGAAAATGAAAGGATTTCAGTTAAAACAAAAACTAAAAACTTTGGATTTGGTGTGAAACAGCTATTAATTGTCAGCAATTATAGACACGACTGGTTTAGAATCAGATCGAGTAATAGAAACTACCAAGATACTCACGTTTGTCAGCATTTTCGTTCTCAGGGTCTGAAAAATAATCAATTACCCTCCATGCATATTTACAATATTAATTATATAAGCATGATATTGTGGGCATAATTATAACCTTATTTCAGCTTGATCATTCACTTTTTAATAGAATTAATTTTGTGATTGATAATTTACATGAAATAAACATCCCAAAATTCCTGCTAAATATCATGATTGTTAAAGTAACATACCTAGCTTTTTCTTCTTTTTCTCTGGTTGTAATGGTTCAACTGAAAATTTTAAAGCATTTTTAACACCAATTTAGGCTCCTCTGATAATAATAATACTGGATGAAACCTAAGTATAAGTAAAATGTATTGTTAACCAATGGTGATGTACAATTAAATGCACTAACTGCAATCAAGTCACAGGAGCATAGCAGTCAAGATGTTACATTTGTAGTACATTTGTAGTACAAAAACCTGTTCAATTTCATTGGAAATCATAAAAGCAGTAACATATATTTACTATCAGATGCTGAGAACTGATGTGTGGCGTTGAAGTTAACTCTCCACTTAACAGCTTGCTGAGCCAAATCCTCCACCTTTACTAGACTCTCCTCGTTCACTTCGAAGTCTTGCTCTGAGGTTAATGTTAAGATATTATTACATTACATTACATATTGGCTATGCCCCGCTTAATAGTTTAGCTCTTTCTAGTCCCCTGCTACACGGCATGTAAACAGGGATTGGCTAGTTAGAGGCGGTCCGTGTAGGCCTTACACTGTGCTTTCAGCAATACTCATAGAGCACATTATAATTCTTAGACGTAGTGTAGTCAGTAGTGTTATAATACCAAGGCATGGAAAATAGATATAAGGTTATTCTTTCCTCCAACAATAACATAACCGTAAGATATCTAAGATAAACAAATTATTTTTTAGGCAATTACAAACCCCCATTCTGAAGTTTAAATAGCTGCTCCACTATGTTGCGTAGAGATTTACTAAAGTTCTTTTGACTGGCCATGGAAGGGTTGGAATCACTCCCAAGGACGATAAGAGAAAGCGACTTGATTGCACTGAAAAAGGAGGAGGATTAGCATTTTATCACAAAAATGTGCAAATCTGGCTCTTAATCTTGAGTGATCGACATCCTAAAACAATGATTTTACACAGAAAATGTTAGGTCAGATTAAAATCAACAGACATTTAATTACCTGTTAATATCAGGCGTAATGTTGTTTTCCTCAGGGAAAAGCATCATGATTTCTTTGGCCAGAAGACCACAGTCGATAAATCCAAGCATGACTGATCAAAGTGGTCATGCACCTATCAGGAAGACTTAGTTATGAATCTGTCTAACAGATTAAGTAAAGCTTGGACAACTTGTTACAGAAACAATTGTCGGTAAGCCTTCTAAAGAACCTCTTAACCTACAATTTTCAGTAAGCCTTCTAAAGAACCTCTAAACCTACAATTGTCAGTAAGCCTTCTAAAGAACCTCTAAACCTACAATTGTCAGTAAGCCTTCTAAAGAACCTCTAAACCTACAATTGTTGGTAAGCCTTCTAAAGAACCTCTAAACCTACAATTGTCAGTAAGCCTTCTAAAGAACCTCTAAACCTACAATTGTCAGTAAGCCTTCTAAAGAACCTCTAAACCTACAATTGTCGGTAAGCCTCCTAAAGAACCTCTAAACCTACAATTGTTGGTAAGCCTTCTAAAGGACCTCTAAACCTACAATTGTCGGTAAGCCTTCTAAAGAACCTCTAAACCTACAATTGTTGGTAAGCCTTCTAAAGAACCTCTAAACCTACAATTGTCAGTAAGCCTTCTAAAGAACCTCTAAACCTACAATTGTCAGTAAGCCTTCTAAAGAACCTCTAAACCTACAATTGTCGGTAAGCCTCCTAAAGAACCTCTAAACCTACAATTGTTGGTAAGCCTTCTAAAGGACCTCTAAACCTACAATTGTCGGTAAGCCTTCTAAAGAACCTCTAAACCTACAATTGTCAGTAAGCCTTCTAAAGAACCTCTAAACCTACAATTGTCAGTAAGCCTTCTAAAGAACCTCTAAACCTACAATTGTTGGTAAGCCTTCTAAAGGACCTCTAAACCTACAATTGTCGGTAAGCCTTCTAAAGAACCTCTAAACCTACAATTGTCAGTAAGCCTTCTAAAGAACCTCTAAACCTACAATTGTCAGTAAGCCTTCTAAAGAACCTCTAAACCTACAATTGTCAGTAAGCTTTCTAAAGAACCTCTAAACCTACAATTGTCAGTAAGCCTTCTAAAGAACCTCTAAACCTACAATTGTCAGTAAGCCTTCTAAAGAACCTCTAAACCTACAATTGTCAGTAAGCCTTCTAAAGAACCTCTAAACCTACAATTGTCAGTAAGCTTTCTAAAGAACCTCTAAACCTACAATTGCCAGTAAGCCTTCTAAAGAACCTCTAAACTTACAATTGTCAGTAAGCCTTCTAAAGAACCTCTAAACCTACAATTGTCAGTAAGCCTTCTAAAGAACCTCTCATTTCATTTCAAGATACAAATATGGGTTATCACATAATGAGGAAGAGTAATATTATTATTTCTGGTAGTAAAACAAATTTTTTAGTGAAACAAATTTAAAATTTTATCCTTTATTTTACAATCATAATATAATAATATTTATAAGCCTCCGTTTTGAAAGTTTTAAATTTTTATATATCCACATTTCTATTTAAGATTCAATTTTATGTATTAATCAATAACTGGCCGCCAAAGCCGCGCATTCTTGAAGACAGGATTAACTTGTTTAATTTAAACAAATTTAAAACTATCCGTGGTTTTAAAAAATAAATCATAATTTTACCTAAATCCAAAGCCAGCTTTGTAAAATTTACTATTAGATCATAATATATCGTCAATTCTAAATATTTACAATGCAACATTTTATTAATCTATAAACAAGCGTACTCCAGCCCCTACATGCATCAATTTTGGTATCCTCAAGTAGGAAATCAATTGGGATATCATGTCATATTCTGAAGAAACAGAAAGATTACAATTTTCATGCACAAAATTTATAGCCTTCTAAAGAACCTCTAAACCTGTTAATTGAGTAGCAAAATTGCTCCATGTCTCTTAAGATACAAAATATGGGTAATCACATAATGAGGAAGAGTAATATTATTATTTCTTGTATCCTCAAGTAGGAAATCAATTGGGATATCATTTTATTCTGAAGAAACAGAAAGATTACAATGTTCATGCACAAAATTTATAGCTCATTTTCCTTCTTGTCGCTCATTCAATAGTTGTCCATTTTCGCAAATACTTTGTTATGGCAACAACCCAATATATGGTGATGATTACACTAACAAAACTGATTATGGCATTAAAAGTGATGCTATGCGGTACACTTGGGCCGGATACTATCTATTCGTCATTGCCTCATCTTTAATAGGAGACACAACCATTCTCATAGCATCCATAAAGTACAAGGCCTTAAAACTTCACCGAGTCATCATTGTTGTCATCCAGCACATGGCATTCTGTGACCTGATTGTATCTGCTACCTACGTTCTCCCAAAGATGGTCTCTGTCGTCTCTGATAAGTGGGTGCTAGGAAATTTCTTCTGCTACTTGTACTCCTATGCAACATATTATTCCAACCTGACAAGTATGCTTCTCATCTGTACCATGACAACCAGCAAGCTGCTCCTCCTGAAATATCCCCTACAATTCGGAACAACCTCCTTGAAGAAAGCGCACTTGATCTGCATGGTATGTTGGTTGGCAGCTCTCACCTTACCTGTAACATTCTTTCTTGTAGATGATGATGTTTCCTTTTCATATTTGAGCTATGAATGCGCTTATTTTTTCTCATCAGAGATTTGGCATTATTTGAGGCCTTTCACTGCAGTGCTATTTGCATTTATTCCAACATGCATAGTTTTATCAACCAATCTTTGTTTGCTTATCAAAGCCAGAAAAGTTGTTTCCCGGAGCAGGGAAAGTTTGAAGTGGCAGGGGATCGTGACAACACTTCTTACAGCCACAGTCTACTGCTTGTCTCTCCTACCATACGTTTTTTACCGTGTTGGGGAATCCATTGTTAGCGTAGATGATAAGAGCAAGAGTTCATTCCACACCACGTTTTTTAGAGTTGCACTCTCGCTCCTGTCTTTAAACACCATCAGCAACTTCTACATCTATAGTCTGACCGTGTCTAGCTTCACAGCATTTATCCAGTCGAAGATGCAGCTGTCTTATCAGTGCATTACCAAGGTGGAAACTTCCACAAGTCATGGTGAAGGTGAGGTTTCTTAAGATTTTGTATTTGTTTTGACAGTTTACCGTGATTCTCGGATTTGATCGTTCAAAGCTGGAAGTTGATAGGTTAATCACTGTCACATGAAAAAATAAGTGTCACAGTCACATTAAAATCCACATATCTACTAATATAGTACTATTTATGGCTAAAAAATTAGATATTTATACTGAGAGCGATATTCTAATTAAATAGCTACTGATTAAACATCAGTTTTTCTTTCAGGAAGTGCAAGAATTGAACTGAACCAAGGAAGGGCGATAACAGAACTGGAAACGTGAATGAAGGTGATCAACAAACAGCAGTTTGATTGTGACACAGAACATATGATGCGGTGACACTTAACAACTATCTGTTTTTTTAAGGACTCGTAAATATTCAAACAATATACACATAATATAGCAATGACCCTATATAAAAATTCAGTAAAAATGGTACAAATTTAAAAACTGAGGTAAAAATAAAACCCTTTGTAATAATATATATAAAATCCACTAAATCACATCACAACAAAAAGCAGTTTAGACCCCCATCCAACAAGCACTCCATGACCTTTTAGGGTTTAAGAGTGTTGATCAGGTTAAGGTCCAAATCACTTATTGCCGTGGGTGGAAGGGTTCTGGTACCTCTGTACCCCCTGATAGAGATTATACAGGTTCTGAGTAGATCAAAGCGCAGTCTGCGTCTGACAAATGACATCACATCACAACACTGTTGGCCTTTCTTTAGGCTGATCTTTTCAGCGAAATGTTTTAGGAACTGTGAAGCCTCAGTTGCCATTCCTCCTGTAGTACTGAACACCAGTGAACACAACTATCTGTTTGGTCTACTGAGGAACCTATTTTAGTAGATCCATTGGCACTCAACAACTATGATGACATTAGACATAGTATCTTGCCCTCCTGCATTGTCAAAGTTTTTTATAGACACAGAACATAGACCCAAGAGTGCCATATTTGAAAAGAACTTGTAGCGTAATATACGACATTTTAAGAACAGTGGGTCATTTCGATTTTCGACATAAAGATTAAAAAAGCAATACATTATTGCGACAATGTGGCAAATTTAGCTTAAGCGCTCGATTTTCGTTGTTGATAAAATTTTGAGCCGCGCACATTAATTTTCCTAACGAATTATTTTATGTTTTGATGACATTTGTGGATGATGATTAATCACTCTACACTCGACTGTCACGTGACTTTTTAAACACGTTCTCTCGGTGGCCCTGAATGACTATTCGAAATCATAGCCCTCTAATCTGATCCCAACCCTAACCCTAACCCAATCTCTAACAAAAGCATATGCTGAAACCCTAACCCTAACGAGAAATTAGACTAACTTCCGTATATGGTCATATCACGTGATCGAGACAGTTTTTCGCCAATATCTCGCTATGGGAGCATTTTAACCCTATGTCATGGGGGGTGATTCGGAATCAGCGTCCGAAAATACATCGATTGAAATTGATCTTAACTGTCGGGGGCCCTTTTAGAAAAATTTCGAAGATCGACTTATAGTGTATGTACTAAGAGCATCAACTTGCGGGTGAACATTTTATGTCTCAAAACCCAACATATTATACATCATTGGAAAGGTCTCATTGAGTAGAGTCGTTTGGTACCAAGTTTTGGGCAAATGGCTGTTCCTAGCGAAAGTTATAGCCCGTCAAAGTTCCAAAAATGACCATTTAAAAAATGGGGCGGGGCATCGTGTTCTTAAAGTTTTTGACGAATTTTTTTTACAGCATATTGTTTATCACATTTTTTTACACAAGATTTGCTGTATGCCGTAATTTTATTTTTCGATATTTTAATCAAAAATAATTTTTATTTGGATTTAAAAGTACGCGCTACGCCGCGCAGTTAGAAATCGCAATAAGGAGATTTAACCAAATTTTTTGTTGCGCAATTTTTTTTCTCATATCAAATTTACATGCTCATGTCGCATTTTCGGTTGCATCAAATTCAGCTGACGTCCACAACATGAAGTTTAAATGATCACACTGTGAAATTGGTTTGAAAGTATAATGCAAATATTCTTAGTTCTGGATAGTAATAGTATGTATACACTTAAATATAGAAGAATCCAGGGTTTTCCCTATACTATCCAGTATTGTCGACTAGTAAAACAAAGTATTTTAGTAAAACAAAGTATTTTATTTATTAGCAGTGCAATCAATTCATATGATATAATTATAAGAATATAATAGTATGTCACACCTATTTAACTGTTACGTTCGAGTAGTCGTGCCATGGCTAAATTTAACTAGGACCAGTGGTGTCGATTAACATTTTAAAAGGTGATTCTAAGTGACACAAATGGAAAATTTTAAGAAAAGACGGATCAAAACACAGATCCAAGGACAAGGAGACCCCACTGCAGGACCATACATGCTATTGGCTTGTGCATGGCCCAAAAGGTTCCAGTTGTCCAGGAAACTGTACGTAGCTGGTCAACTAGTTTTGAATTCAGACTAGGCTTGATGAGTTCTGGGGTTTCTAGAGTAAGATTTGATGGTGCCAGGTTTGTTCAGGCGGACATGGAAATTATGCGAGGAATATATAGGTATATAAAAATCATATCAATATAAAAATAGATCCAAAAATAGATCCAAAGATTCACACGGCAGTCAGGGAACTTCCAGACAGGATGCTTTTGAAACAGGTATAATTAGCGCTTTTGTAATTAGTTGTATGCAAGGGATGGGATGCTGATTGACTAAGCTGGTTCAATGCCCCAGCTATTTAGGGGGAGCCACTCAATTTCACGCCCAGGTGTTGTCAATTGCTGGGTTTCAAGTAAGATCTTTTTGATACGGCTCTTGATAATTGAGATGGGGGAGGAAAGGTCGGAAAAGACTGTTCCACAAATTTGAAGATATGGTTGAATTTACTGTTGTTAATGTTTATTGCTCTAGTCTGATGTATGCAATGGAATCACGATGATTGGTATCTATCTAAAAGCATATATAATGTGTAATGCAATTCATTATAGAATAAATGCAATTAGAAGTATCAATACCAGATCTTATCTTACTAGAAACATGAACTCGAAGCTATAATACTAAGAAAAGCTAAGCACCGTTACAAAGTGTAACACTCTACTCACCACAGTAGAGTTCAGGGTGACTTTGCTAAAGGGGAAAGATTGGTTAGAACAGTTAAGATCCTCCGTAGTCCTTAGTGGTTTTCCAATTATCCTCATTCTGAGTGTCATGATATGGATGCCCAGAGGAGGTGCTGGGATGTTTCTGCTTCTCCTGAAAGTGTCCACAATCTTGTGTCTCGAAGTTGACGTTGTTAAACTAGTGGGCTGTGATCAATCCTGACAGTGGCCATGTCAGCCATCTGATGTGAGTTCCAGAAAAATTAAAATACCTGTATTTATGTTTGTGAAGGAACATCTCAAGTGTGATTTTCCTTTGTCACTGAGTTTGGCCTAATTGGGAGAAAGGGTTCTGGTCCTATGGGGATGTTGTTGGATTGATCATCCCTTGCTAATTCGTCCGCTAGTTCTTTACCGTTACTCCTTCATGCCCTGGAACATCCAAGTTCTACTCGATGTGAATACCTATTGAATTGAGTTGGTCTGAGATTTTCAGAACAAACCCAGGCACGTAGACAGGGGGGGGGGGGCTAGTGTCCCCTAGACCGTAGGAAATGTCAAAATCTATTTTGCAAAATTTTCCGGGGCCTGCGCCACCCTAGCCCCCGCCAAGTGGCTCCGCCCCTGGGCCCCGCTGGGCCCTGGGCCCACGACCTCCGCCACAGCTTGCTTGCTGCGCAGCTGGAATGGACGCGTTGGCTCGCCGACAGGCCCCCCCCCCCCAAAGAAAAATCCTGGCTACGTCCCTGAACGAACCTGGAGTTAAAACTGGTGCTGTTAGGCGCTTTAAATGCAGCCTGGGAATCTGAGAGGAATTAATGATTGATGGGGATCCTAAGTTATCATTAGTCCAGATACTTGTCATGTCTATTTGTCTAATGCAAATAGTGGGTACTATTTTCTCAATGAAAGTAAAGGAGGATTGTCTGTCCTGTATTGTTACCATCTAACGTTGGGCTAACAAATTGAATCCAAAGTTTGAGTAATGCATTCGTTAAAATTTTGATGTCCTAATATTTGCATCCCTGAGGCATTGCATTGTTGTTTGTTCTGGTCCGATTATGCTTTAGTGAGCTATGCTGTCCACCAGGGTACTGTAGATCTAAGGGTTCTCCGTGTAATGCGACAGGCTATGATAGAGCATCTCTGGAGGATGTCCAAGATGAACTGTTTTCGAACGTTAAGAACTTCTGCTGTATAAACTGATTAGAACCAGTAATCAATTAAACAAATAATCAATTAAACAAATAATCAAAGTTTTAGCACATTTTACAGCACAAAATTTAAACAAATGAAAACATATAATGCTCTTAGTGGTAAATGGCCGTTTGTTCTGAGCTGTATGATTTTTTGACAATCAACTAGCGGGGCAAGGAATGTACTGGCTGGTAGCTTTTGTACACACCAGAACGCTAGTCTGGTTGATTAGTGACCAAATTAGAGGCGTTGATGGGAAGGCATTATAATTTGTGGGTGTAAGAGGGAATATTTGGCATGCATTATTCTAGCAGCTATTTTGTAACAAATGGTCTTTACGATTATTAAGGACGGTAAGTATTTTGGGTGTTCAATACTAAATCATGGCTAAATGTCTAAGTGGGGGTTTAAATTGAAGGGAGAAAAAGAAATGAATATTGGGTTATAATATTAATCATAGAAGTCAACCCTGATATAACTATTGTACTAAAAATTTGATCATAATGCATAGGGTCTTTATTAGAATTCAAATTGGATACAAAAATAGGATCTCTTTACACTACACTTACTCACTCACACATCACATTTAACTTGACAGAGGAATACGCTGGCAGAGTAAGTCGATTTGGTCATGAAATTTTGGAGGTCAGGTGGAATCCCTGCAGGAGCCTACGAAAATTTAAGGTTACAAATATCAAAGTCTTTATTTGTCCAGTCATACACGGCATGACAATGCTGGTTGGAAAGTAGTGAAGATTTCAGTTTGGATTTCAGGCAAGAAATACTAACAGAACAATCAAAGATTTTAAGGTTAGGGGTTATTATATTCCATATTTTCGTTGACCTCGTGTTATGGTTGTCTGGGGGATCCGGTTTATTGATAATAAGCATTGGTTTCCTGGAAGAACGAGAATACTCTTCGTACATAGACATAGGAGTAGAAAACTTCATGATCTTGAATAATTCTATGTAGCTATGGTAAGTATAAAGATTTTGTACAGTGAGTATCTCGTTGTTTTTAAACAGAGGTTTAGTGTGCTCCTTTTTATAAAATTTACTATCAAGTTTCTGGTCAGTAAATGGTCTGGTTCGAACACACGTTTTGAATTTATCCAGGTAGGCTGCTCTATCACCAAACAGGACCCTCAGACAGTACTTCTGTGCAGTGAATATTGAGCTTATACGATTTTTAGCTGCCCCACCCCATGCTGATATGCAGTACGACAGATGGGATTCAAAAAGAGTGTAGTATAACTGTCTGTGGAGAAATTCTGGGAGGGAGCAGCGTAGACGACACAGAGTTGAGGTGGCATGGTTAAGCTTTCGTTTTAGGGCTATTATATGTTCTTCCCATGTTAGATTTTCGTCAATGACGACTCCTAAAAATCTAGCTGACGTTACTCTTTTGATGGGGTAGTTGTCTATATTCATTATGAATTCTTCTTCAACGTTTGCTTCAGTACGTGACTTAGGTCTAAAGTGAATGTAGCAGCATTTTGACATGTTTATGTGAAGCTTGTTAGCCCGCATGTATGTTTGAAGGTTTGAAAGTAGGGCGTTGCTGCGTTCATATGCTTCTTGTGCAGTTTTACCAACAACAAATATGTTGGTGTCATCCGCAAAGGTGACAAACGATCCCAAGCTAGAGCTATTAGAGATATCATTTATGTAAAGTAGGAATAAAAGGGGTCCGAGAATTGACCCCTGGGGAACCCCAAATTTTATTGGAAGTAGGTCAGACTTTTCTCCTACAACATCAGTGTACTGAAATCGATTAGTTAGGTAGCTCTTGATCAGATCGTTTGCCACGCCATGGATGCCATACCTTTCTAGTTTGGTAAGTAATGTTGAGTGATCTATAGTATCGAAAGCTTTGCTGAGGTCGATGAATATGCCTAACACATGGTGCTTCAATTTGATGTGCTTAGATATGAGGTCAACAGAGTAGTTTACTGCATGGGAGGTTGAGTGCGATTGCCTGAAACCAAACTGAGTCTTAGATATTATTCCCTGAGAGCTGACAAACGAATAAATCCTAGAATATATGATTTTCTCAAATATTTTGCCAAATATGGACAAGGTGGATATAGGACGGTAGTTTTCTATTTCTTCTGGATTACCTTTTTTGAAGACGGGTGTGATTCTGCCAGTCTTAAGTATATCAGGGAATATACCATTTGACATAAGTTTGTTTAAGTATCTGCTGATAATTGGTGCAATAACGTGGGACGAAGTTTTAATAACGGTTATGGGAATATCACTGGCCTTTCCATTCTCGAATTCTTTGATTATTCTTAGAACCTCCTCAGGAGTGCTGTCCTCTAACATAATAGATCGAGAGTTACTAGGGCTAAGGAAGTCATGGAATGTTTTCATGGGGAGAATTGGAATACCAGAAGACAAGTCAGTTGTGATAGTTTCATTGAGCTTGGGAGCAATTGATACAAACCAGGAATTAAAACCATTGGCAATTGCTCTCCGGTTCAAGATTCTTTCATTATTGATGATGAAAGGTGGTTTGGTTGTTTTCTTTCTTTTGCCCCTAAGCTTCTTTCTTTTGCCCCTAAGTAATGGTGTCAGTCGAACTCTGCTGCTATTAGATGATTGTAGAGCGTTTTGTCACACTTCAATGAAGAGTGTGGCAAAGCTAACCCGGTCCCCTAATCCTAGGTTAAATGTGATGGCCTCAAGATGAGCCCTTAGCTGTCTAGCTGAGATGACCTGGAATATGGTCACTGGAGGGAGAAGTGCTAAGGATTCTCGCTATCAGTGTGTCCTCACTCCTCATAGTCAGAGTGAGAGATTTGAAATCCCTAACTCTGTCTTATCACGAGCCTGTGTCTAGCGTGTGTCAGCCCTTATGCATTACCTGTCTTAACTGAAAAAGACCTGAATAGTGGTTACTTGAGGGAGTGCAAAGACTACTAATTATCAGTGTGTCTTTGTAGTCAGAATGAGCGAATTGGAATCCGTAGCTCTGTGGTGGGTGACTTCGTTGGGACCTAAAAGAGTAAAAGCCGAAGGAGAATTTCTTGGTGATTTAATAGCTCTTAGAGCTAGGTATCTTTGTCTAACGTGTCGTCATTCGTGCGTGTACTATCTGGTATCCTGATATCTGAAAGAGAAATTTCCTGATGCTTGGTAGCTGTTAGTGTCGACTTCCTGGTTCCTATGGTAACTTTGAGTTGGCAAGTCCCAACCTTTGTACTCAACAAGAGAGCACACCACCCGTTACTGCCAACCAGACCACATCGGAACTTTGAGTTGGCAAGTCTCAACCTTTGTACTCAACAAGAGAGCACACCACCCGTTACTGCCAACCAGGCCACACCACGCTGAGGTTCGGAGAGGATTTCGTGACCCTTAGACTAAAGTTATATGTATGACCACACCCTTTATCTCACTTGTTTTAAGATATCTCTGCTTCTGATAAGAGCTAAACTTTCGTCTTGTGTATTTAATTTTAAATGATCATGGTTTTAGAGTCTTCAGACTTCGGGTTGTTGTGTTTTCAGTTCAGACCCCATTTTTACACTCTCACGAGCATCGATTGACACACTTCATACAAGATATCTCAGCTTCGGTCTTTTGATGGGAAATAAGTGGTCATCTTGGTCATTACAATGGTTAGAATCATCTCAACGAGATAAACAAATTGCTATGAGTTTTCCAACACTAAGTCTAATCTACTCTCTAAACATGCATTCCTAGAATTTTCACGTTCAGCCTGTCTTGTAATCTTTAAGTTAAGTACCCCTGTTTCTGATCAGTCTAAGCCCGCACCTAGTGTTGATAAAAGTAAGCGCCCAGTACTTGATATATTTGATTTTGAACCGTCCTCAGGCTTTAAGAGAGCACAGCCGTCACAAGCTGGTGCTAAGCGTAAGAAGATTAAGGTTAGTGCAGAATCAAAATCAACTTCAGTATCTAGTAACTGGCTCACTCACTCTGACACAGGAAGACTTAGTATGTATTCGGAGCAATATGATATTTGTCAAAGTTCTAGTACATGTTATGATGATATTATAGTTAATAGTTATAGCAACATGTGTAAAATTCATCGTTCCAACTCATTTTCATTTCAAGACACTTGCTTATCCAGTCCTTATAGTTATAGTAGTTTTAGTCCAGTTGACAGTAAGTTTATCCAGATAATTAATCCTAGTAATTTACATTGGTTCTGTATATCTAACGCCCTTACTTTCATAAGTGAACCTCATGTTGTAGAAATTTTTGATTCCATGAAAACCTCAGCTAGTTTAGAGAACAGTACTGTTTTAGATAAGTCCATCACTCACTGTATTCTTAAGTTAAGACCTCTCACTACTTTAGTTAGGTATATTGATACGCAGGTGCAGGGTAATTCTTATGATTGTGGTCCTTTGGCTTTAGGTTTCTTGTGGGCATTATCTAAGGGACATCATCCCCGTCAGTACGAGCACTTAAGAGGCCCAATGATCCGCTCTAAGGTAAGGCAAAGCTTCATAGAGAATAGGTTTGTCCCTCCTACCACTAAGCCTCCTAGAATGCTCAATAAAGTAACATTGAGATCTTTTAAACTTGATTTCAGGTCTAAGTCTTTCGTTCATCAGTCTTAGGCGTTAGAATTTTCTGAATTGCAGTACATTGTTGTATATATATAATATATAGTATTCCAAGTTGCATCCTAGATATCATGAAAATATACACCTAAAGATGAATCATGTTTTTCATTCGATAAATTTGCAAATGTCAGCTTTTCGAGTTTGATATATTTCGTTTAGCCTGATAAAAGAACGTTTCTTGACTTCTCAACTGTCAGATTTGAAAAATAACTGTACGATCCCCATTTTCACAAATTTTGTTTACACTCTGAATCTACGATTACGTGCGGTCGACGAATTTTCACCTAACCCACTTTAGGACGCAAAGATAGATAACGTTGAAAGACCATTGCTCTATTGGTTTGTATTTTGAACTACTATCATAATAATTACTGGATGGAGTTAACGGTGAAACTTAAATTATTTATTACTGGCAATGAGAGATATGATGTAATTTTGAATGTGATCTGATTGTTTGTGCGGCCAACTGGTCGTGAAGAAAGAAGACTGCGCCTTCTTGTCCTGCTACAGAGTTCCTTCTTCCCCCTTCTCCTGCTGGATCCAGACAAAGCTTACAACAGTTCCAGAATTTGATAACAACAGTTCCAGACAATGAGTTTCAGATCAACAAAAGCTTAGATATTTACGAATGGGACAAAATAGCTTGTTATAACTAGCTAGGGAGCACCTATCAGCACTTACCTAACATCCCCTAATCCCCTATCTTGGTATCACTACCTCTTCAGAAACCAACCCTAATTCTTCCTCCGGGCTCCCATACCTCCTGAACAAAATGATAAGCAGCTTGTCGAGACTTGGAACTGGATTTGCTCTCACTTGGAACTGGATTTGCTCTCACTTGGAACTGGATTTGCTCTCACTTGGAACTGGATTTGCTCTCACTTGGAACTGGATTTGCTCTCGCGGGATCAGAAATGGATCCTTCCCAGCCTAAATTATTATAACCGAGTTAAATTATTTTGAAGGTATTGAAGTATTGAATGATATTATGATTGATGTTGTGCAAAACTATTACTACCGCTTTATTACTGCCAATTGCTGTTACAATTTGTAGAAACTGATTTATACATTTGTACATATGATATCAAAAAATCAAATCTCAAAAATAACAAAGTAACAATCTGCTCTCTTTAATTATTGAAATCCATCCAAGTAAAAAGTTGTATTACCAGAGAGGTTAAATTTAAATTTCAAACAACCTTGTCTACAGCTTCTTGGAAGAAAATGGAACCGGATTCTAGTGGACGTTCTGAAACTAGTAGGGCTACAAAACTAAGTTGGAACACATCTTGTTTGAATACTGTTGAACCAAATTCAACTCTCTGCAACAACACAAGCAGACAAAATTTCTCAAAATCCGTTTTATCTGCTCAACTGGTTCTAAATTCTTGAATCCAGCCAAGGGTATAATGGGTGTTCTGGGAGTGCTAGGGCCACCAAAATTTGTAGGAACACTATTAGGGTCAATACCAAACGATTCCTACCTGTTTTGGGGCAATCCGACGAGTTTTAGAAAAATGTTCATTTTTGTTCATTTCGTTCATTCCATGACTCAGGGAATCTTGGGCGACTATTTTGACGTCAAAATAGTTAGTAAACACATCCCCCTACACCGTACAATCATCTCCAGCACTCTGCAGCCCCTTTAACAGACTGAAATGACCGTATCAATATCGGATACTCAGGAACCAGCTTTTTGATACGGAAATGGAATCAAGTCTCTAGTGGGCGTTCTGGGAGTGCTAGGGCCACCAAACTTTGTAGGAACACTATAAGGGTCAATACCAAACGATTCCGACCTGTTTTGGGGCAATCCGATGAGTTTTAGAAAAAAATTTCATTTTCGTTCATTCCGTTCATTCCATGACTCAGGGAGCCTCTGGCGATAATTTTGACGTCAAAATAGTTAGTAAACACATCCCCCTACACCGTGAAACCATTTCCAGCACTCTGAAATTACTTTAACAGACTAAAATGACCGTATTAAAATGCCTCAAAAACCGTATCATCTGGTTCCACAATCTCGGATTCATCTTCTGTATTGTAACGCGCGAATTAATAATTTGTAGACAAACTAGCGCGCCGGGAACCATGCGGAATACAGATTGTCTCTTTACGTAATTCAAACTCTGATGACAAAATAAATTGATTGTGACTGTAATAATGGATTAAAAATTACGGCATACAGCAAACCTTGTGTAAAAAAATGTGATAAACAATATGCTTTAAAAAAAATTCGTTAAAAACTTTAAGAACACGATGCCCCGCCCCGTTGTCTAAAGTGACAATTTTGGGACTTTGACGGGCTATAACTTTCGCTAGGAGCAGCCATTTCCCCAAAACTTGGTACCATATGACTCTACTCAATGAGACCTTTCCAATGATGTATAATATGTTGGGTTTTGAGACATAAAATGTTCACCCGCAAGTTGATGCTCTTAGTACATACACTATTATATATAAAAGTGATTTAGCACGTTTGGACATTTGTGGCAAATATTATAATGAATTTTTAATTTTGAATACAGCTTTGACGGTTTACTGGTTTTCATAGTTGCTTTACTTTCATAATTTAAACATGTTTTGTGTTTGCTCTCAGCTCTAGTTCTTACCAAAATAAAATTCAGTTTCATTATTGTAGGTTTACAACCTACCAGGACGCGCGCCGAGTTGGAGTCGTCGACGGTCCAATATATGGAACAGATATTTTACGAGTATCACCCGTTAATTTCATTATCGAGTAAATACTTATATACTTATTATTAAGTGGCTTTAGCAGCTGTTCAATATGTTATATATTATATTATTTGGTGTTTATGTTAACAGGCGATGTTTGTACAATGCAATGCAATTCAATTTTTCAAAATTGTCCATGTCCGCGTTAATACGGCACAAAGAAGCATTACTGGCAATTTTGTCCTTTACCCTCCTACATAATTTGAACATTTTTGTGGCTAGCTCAATGCTCATGTCATTGAACAACATCTGAATTAATGTGTATTTAGTATTAAAAGATTCAGTAAGTTATCTTTTCGTGTACGCTGTATTCACATAGCCATGTGTATACTGCAAGCGAGAGGGCTCTGGTTAGAGCAATACGCTGTACATTGTAGTTAGTAAATGCAAACCAAACCTTTTCGATCCGATCAGCCGCGCGCCGAACCAGTGTTGCACTTTGCACTTTGCACTTGTCCATTGTCATACGTTGTATGACCCGCCGCGCACTCGTGCGCGGCTCCCCTGTATCGTCAGGACGATCATCAATCATAAAGTGAAACGACCGTGGGGATCACGACGTTATACAATGTTGCATTAGGTAAACATTTTTTTCTTCATTTTTGAGTGTAAATTAATTTATTAATTTATCACAAATTATTTTATTATAATAACACCACTTATGTGAAATGGTTATTTTGACTTTAAATATATTTACTAAATATGAATTGATCGTGGGTATAAAATAAAATTTGTTTTATACTAAAATTTGTTTTATTAAATGTGTAATTAGTACAAAGTATGTGCAATATAAATATTAAATAGTCCAACTCGGCCTCGGCACACGTCTTGGTAAGTCATTAAAACTTATAATATACTATGTTTATAAACACTAATAAGCCTGGAGTCCTCAGGTAAGGTTGCCCTACACTGTACTGATATGTTATGTACTGTGCCGCTATTTTCTATTTTTGTAACCATTGCGCGGCGCGAGGTTATTTAATGTTTAATTGGGATAACAGTCCACAACTGATATTGAATCGAGCGCTCAAATTACACATTCACCGTTCAAGTCGCCACCCAATTTCTCGATTTCCGTTTTCTATAATCGATCTGTGGATTTTCTGACTCTCTGACCGTCATTTATTGGTGATGGACTCTCCAGAAATGCTGTCGCAAAAGAATGCTGCATTAACTGCTGCTCTGAGTTCGCCATCGGGCGAAATGAGTCAGGTAAACCGAATCATCCAACGGACATCAATGTTGCTTTCGATTTGCGATCTGCTTTCATTAGCCTGTGAAATGTGATTATTTTCATGGTTTGTTTTTCCATACATTTTTTCTTCACCAAACACATCACAGGTTTTAAGTCAGCTGATAAAGTCAGAGTCTATCCCTGAGTCGCACATTTCTCCAGTTATCCCTCTACCCTCACATTCTCCAATGCTTCTAGACCAGCAAACCCTCCCTGTTACTCCTACACCTACCAGTGTTATGTCACCTGAAACTTTCTTGGCATTTTCTCAAGCATACAGTCTCTTCAATACTCCGTCTCCAAGTAACAAGTTTTAAACATTTCACCAGTTTCTTTGTAGCTTTTAACCCCGTTAGTACTATGCTAATCTTGCGAAGAAGACCAACTGTAACTTGTTATTTTAATAACATAACTTTCAGAAGAAGATGGTTTCAGTCAAGCTGGCACACCAGCAACAACATCTGTAAAACCTGTCATTGACCTTGATCTCAGCTCGCCACAAGACACCGTAATCGACTCTCCCATCGTACTCAAACAAGTTCGTAAATATCAGAGTTTTACAATGTGCGACACCCATCATTTCAAAGAAAGTGATGCATTTGATAAGATGCTTAGTACTAATTTATAATGCATTTCCAATTTTCATTGCCTTGCCTTGGAATTGAAAACATAGGAAAATGTTTGGGCGACATGCATATGGTCAAGTTCGGAGACAACCTGTACATTTTTTACTTTTTTAGAAGTGTGTGGTGGAGCCAGCTCAACACAGAATGAAACTCCCTGATTATAAGGCTGACAAGACATTTTTCAGGACTTTCTCTGAGTAAAAAAAAAATTAAAAGGTTGAACGGTTGAGCAGATACAGGTGGTATTAAACAAACCCTTAAAAGGTGGAGATTAAAGGTGGAGACTGGCTCTGGTTGAAGAAACTTTTGATTAAGGTGGAAAAGGTTATTGGTAACACAAACTACATCAAATTTGCAATCTGATGGCTTTATCAATATTTTATTTAAGTGCTCAACCGAGGTGGAGAAATTAAATGCACTTTTCAAAGCTGCTCAACCGGGGGTGGAGAAAGGTTTAGAGAGTTCTAGGTTAGCTAGAAAGTTGCGTCTCGGCCTTTTCTACTTCCCGTTAAATTTTGTTTTTTCCATTGACGCTCAACAGGGTGGAGATCTTTCATTAAGAAACAGTAAAAAGCCTACATTAAACATGCCTAAATTCATTGGTTTTATCACTAATTCTAATCTGCTCTGTTAACTGCTACTGTAGGGGATCATAAAACTGTTATCCCTTCTGTCTTAAAGCAAAGTGTTCTAGCAAATGAAAAAACTATCAAAGTTGTGAAAAGGTGCTCAACAAGGTGGAGAAATTGTTGATTAAACATTAAAACATTAAAAAATGCATTAAAACTGGCCCCACCGGGTTGAGTTGAGCTTTGGCAGTTGATTTCTGGAAGAAATAACATTGGGTGACCCTTTAGCATGTATACAACTCATCAAACTAGCCATCAACCACTCAACCGCGGTGGAGAACCTTGACTTCTGAGGTCAAATTTACGCCAAAATTTGCCAAATTTGAGTCTCCACCTATGTTGAGTGTACTTTTCAGCAAGGATGCCTTGTAATATGAGTTGGTAGATGATTTAGAATCATTGGTATTGCAAATGGACTGCCACAGTCACTCTACAGCTCCTAAACTACAGAATAACAGATTTTGAACTGCATGTTATGCTGTCTCCACCTCGGTTGAGCCGATTCTGAGGATCCTATTCTATGAAATATGATTGGTATAACCCATAATATTAAATATTAAGACTTTGGAGCAATTAAAAAGCATGAGAGGGTTAGTTCTAGTCACTTATATTAGCTCATGTAGTCAGTGAGCTGCTCCACCTGTGTTGAGCAGACAAACCTGCTCAACCGGCACTTTTTGAGTACCCACCTGTCTTACGTAACTTTAAATTGTGAAATTTGGAGTAAATATTTTTTTCATAAGTGATTTACAGCTCCTTTATTTTTGTAATTTTCAGGTGGCCACTGTCTCCACCAAGGTTGAGTTATTTAAATTTTGAACCCAGATATCATTATAGAAAGGTTAGGAGTATAATATCTGAAGAGCCTGTACCCCTTGGACTGTCAGAGGAATTATAATTAATTTTACCGTTTATGGCAGTGAAATGAGTGTAATTAGTGACTGATTTTATGTACAAGTTGTCTCCGAACTTGACCATATGCACATCCATAGATTACAGCAATAAGGTATTTTGTGTAATAACTTCTACTGTATGTTTGCTTAAACATGTTATAACAATAATTTCTCTCACACAGGAAAAGATTGAGCCTCGTAAGAGTGATTGTTCGGTAGCCAGTTTACTTGATAGAGATCTCACCGACTGTAACCGCCAGCCTACCATCCCCTCAAGTTTCACCGAATTCGAAACTTACACTCAACAAAAATCTCAAGTTGTAACCCAAATCTCAGCTGCAGCGGATAGTCCAGTGTTTTCTGAATCTTTCTTGACTGACGGCAAAACTGAGAGCAAACCTTCAGATAGCAAGTCAGACAAATCAGAACAGAGGCCGAATTCTGGCATTAGAACTCCTCCAATGGAATCACTTTCAGATCAGGCAGAGAAACTTATAAAAACTCCTATCTATGATCTATCCCGCCCCATTACAGGCCAATGTTTGCGACAACAAAACAACACAAATATCTCTGAGAAATTGCGTGACCTGCGAATATCCTGTCAGGTCCCCATGGAAATACCGTGTAAGACTTCAACTCAGCAGGGTGATTTCACACTTCTTGGCATGGAGTTCGCTACTGTCCCCCAAGGACTTTTAAGCGGTTCAAGAGAGCGCCATAAAGTTACCTCAGATGTAGGCTCTAGTTCTAACTCTCCTCAAATTACCCAAAAAGGAGATCGGAATGAGAATAATTTCAAATTTAACAAAAGTAACGAGAATTTCGGGAATCCGTCTGACGGTTTTGGTGCTTCTCAACTGGAAATTCCCTTTTCTCAGCTTGATGGTAGATATGACAGTGGAAAGTTTCCCAGTCAACCAGATTCCAACGGGAGCCAAGAAAACAATTCTTATCACAGATTGGAAAGCCCTTCT
The DNA here is from genome assembly GCF_026151205.1 of Bolinopsis microptera. Taxonomy (NCBI): domain Eukaryota; kingdom Metazoa; phylum Ctenophora; class Tentaculata; order Lobata; family Bolinopsidae; genus Bolinopsis; species Bolinopsis microptera. The sequence continues at coordinate 4,404,323 of NC_087074.1, forward strand.
AATCAGTCTCTCAGAGCCAGAGGTTACCGTGCCAAAACTAAGATATCTGTAAGTGCAAGTGGTCCACTGTTTTTTTTGTTATTTTAGTCAATATTCATACTTGTTATTGTATTTATTATCCTTTATTCAAATGGAATAAGTTTCCCTCGGCGAGACTCTTTACTTATTTGTTTAAATCTTTTTTTTTCAGAAAAACATAGTTCAGCGGGCAGCAGTAATGAACGAAATTTGTACTACTTTTAAATTGTGTCAGAAGAATGTCAGGGTTTGCAGATCTATGACTGGTAATTAACTATAAATGTTGTGATATGATATACAATGTACATATTCAAAGATTTGTGATCATATTGACTTTTATTATCATTTCCAATTTCGGTATGATCGATAAACAGCCAATTTACATTAGATCGGCTCAAAGCTTACATCTTTACCCACTCTTTCTCACCATTAAAGTTTCATCCTATCGCTTTTAAAGAAATAATTTTACAGTGTATCGTAAGATGACAGACTCTAGGATGGTAATCAGAGGTAAGCTGATGGAGTGTAGTCAACTGATGGGTTCTATCAAGATACAGAACCGTAAAGATCATGATAGAGCACAAGCTGACTGTAAGATTATTTTACTTTTGTTATTTTTATTAAAAATTAGCTTTAATCTTAAGAGTTAAGATACAGCAACCAAAATTCGATAAAATCACTTACAAATGAACAAATATCAGGTCCTTCAAATGCAAAAATTATTTGAATCATTTACTTGTATTAACTGTAAATCAATACCCGATTTATTGGAAGTTTTGATTCACCATGAATATTCATTATTATTGGTAAATTAAATTGTAAAATATCCAAGTCACGTGATCACAGGCAAAGTAACACCGAAGCTGTACCCGCGACTGATGTCAGAACTGGAAAAAGAGCTAAACTCCCTGACTAAAGTTTACATGCAGTACAGAGATATAGTACTGAATCTCCGGGAACTCTACACCGAGAACAAACCTAACTTATCAGAGAACAAACCTAACTTATCAGAGACCAAACCTAATGTGAAGGAGGTAGACCTTACAGATATTAGGGGTACTGTGTTGACTAAGCGGAAGCAGAGTAGAGGGAGAACGAAGAAGGAATCAACAGAAAAGAATAAACCTTACAGAAGAGAAGCGCTGTGAGTAACCAATGCTTTTCTTCCAATTTCCATGTCATCCCTGATAGTTATTTTATTTGTTTGTCTAAATGCTGCTGTAGTCTTGTTCTTGATGTTATGGTCAGTTTAAAGTACATCTTAGTCAACTGTAAATGACGGAGATATTAGAGTGGCCGCCCAATTTAACAATTTGGGTACCTTGCATTGTCCTTATATCAAAAATGTTTGAAATTGCGGTCCAAACTTATTCACTATTTCAAATTTTTTACATACGTTTCACTATCAGATGCATTGTACAAGGTGAAGTTGTCTCCGAGAAACCCAGGAAATCAAGGAAATCAAGGAAGACTGCGGAGAAAGCAAAGCAACTGTCTCCGTCTAGGACAACTCAACTCGTCCAGGAAGCTATACCTCCAATCACTCCGGACACAAGTCATCAGCAGAATCAGTCTAGAAGGTTCAAACCCATTCAACCGAAACCAGAAATCCAATATCAAACGATAATGGTGAACGTCAAGTCGCCGAAAAAGTTGGCTGACGTTCTTAAATCTACTGAGAGTAGCCCGAAAAGAAGTCCTAGAAGTCCCAGAATTCGAACAGAGGAACAGAGGGAATCTCAAGTTGTTATCGAGAATTTCTTCAGATTACAAAAGATCAAGCTTGAGAAAGGAGAGTGTACTTTATCCCAGCCTATATTGCAGACCAAGGTATTACCTGAAATTTATAATTTTCGATAATAAAAATGTATATCTAAGCTGCATGATTGTTCCTTTTACAGGACTGACATAATTGATTTGTATGCTGATTGAAAAAATACAAATAATCATTGTTTCAGTTGTCTGGTGACTCACCTACCCTTCCTGCAAGAGTTCGAGAACTCCGAGGTTCACCAAAACAACCAAGACGGCGGCGCTCCAAATCTTCTCCAACATCTCCCAAATCACCTGCGTCATCCTCCCAATCACCTCTTTCGTCACCAGGTTCAACACCTCCATCACTGAGAACCCCACCTCCCTCAAACTCCAGTGCTCCTACCCAACTTGACCCCATGTTCAGGACCCCACCTCCCTCAAACTCCAGTGCTCCTACCCAACTTGACCCCATGTTCAGGACCCCACCTCCCTCAAACTCCAGTGCTCCTACCCAACTTGACCCCATGTTCAGGACCCCGGAGAGAACGATCAGGGATGTGGGGACCTGTACACCACCTCGATCTTCTCTTATCAATTCTGCTACCATGTTACCCTGTTACCCTTACCCTTCTCCTCTTGTTAAGGTTAGTCCTTTATTCCTTGTTTAATGTACTTTGTTTTTAGGGAAAATTAAGAGGAATTACAGGTCTGTTCACAAAATATGTTCACCTTCAGAAGTATTATAGGGAAGTAGAGAATTAATGTAACTATGTATTTCAGGAGATAAAGATAAGAAATGTGAAGCGCAAGACTTCAGAGCAGATAGTGACACGTGTCCAGGCACACAAAGCTCTGGATAATCTGGAAACTATCCATCTTTCCCCTAATATCAGGTATCTGCCTTATCTTATCCCAGTCTTATCATACGTGATTATCTTCTTATCTCGAGATTGATAAATGTGTTCTTTGCTTTCAGTAGACTATATTATCTTAGTTCTTGCAGTGCACATTATATAGAGTAGCTTCTTAAAATTGTTCTATTCTCTTCGAATTTCCTTCATGGCAATCAATCACTTTTTGAATGATATTATATTCAGAAATATGAAGACTGACCAGTCGCCACCACACGATACATTGACAAACTACGTAGCTAAGAAGGATCTGTTACAAAACAGTGATAAGATAACAGTAGTGGGACAGTGTAGTCCTGTACCTGTTATTCCCCTTCCATCTGAGGTATTATTATTTCAAAATTAATACTGAATAGTGATTATACCCTCAGATGATAAAACATGCTACAAGTAAATGTTCTTCCGGACAAACATTTCAATTTTGATGATTTTCAATTTTGCGAAGCCTGATATCCAAGATATTGACTTCAACTACATCAATTGGGTCTTGTCATCTATAGTTAACTGTTTCATTGTTAACTTGAGATAAATTCAGTCAAAACTGTACAATTTCGGTCCTGGAAATTTCATTATGACAATATGATTTTGCAATTTTATTCGGGATTTTGACTCCCAGTACCTCAATCTGGTTTCATACCATCATCAATTAACTGACTAATTGGTTTCTGGGCAAAAAGTTCATCCAAACTGTCAAGTTTGTGTTCAAAAAAATTCATATTTGAAAATGGGACAGGATTTTGAAAATACAACTTTTTGTTTTGTTAAGCTTTCTGCTGTGGGCTTCCTCCGACCGAAATCAAAGTTCCAGCACCTTAATCGTGTCATATGGCATCTATAGTTGACTTACTAATTGGTTGCGGGTGAAAAAAATCAGTCAAAACTGTAAAATTTCAGTCCTGGAAATTTCATCTTCGAAAACAGAAAATGGGACAGAGATTGGGACAATATGATTTTGCAATTTTATTCGGGATTTTGACTCCCAGTACCTCAATCTGGTTTCTTACCATCATCAATTAACTGACTAATTGGTTTCTGGACAAAAAGTTCATCCAAACTGTCAAGTTTGTGTTCAAAAAATTTCATATTTGAAAATGGGACAGGATTTTGAAAATACAACTTTTCGTTTTGTTAAGCTTTCTGCTGTGGGCTTCCTCCGACCGAAATCAAAGTTCCAGCACCTCAATCGTGTCATATGGCATCTATAGTTGACTTACTAATTGGTTGCAGGTGAAAAAATCAGTCAAAACTGTAAAATTTCAGTCCTGGAAATTTCATCTTCGAAAACTGAAAATGGGACAGAGATTGGGACAATATGATTTTGCAATTTTATTCGGGATTTTGACTCCCAGTACCTCAATCTGGTTTCATACCATCATCAATAGATGTGGATACTGGTGGGGAGGTGAAACACATTTGTTTACTTTAATAGTAAGCACATGTTCAGCGGGTTGAGGAGGTGAAACACATTTGTTTACATTTTTAGGGTAAGCACATGTTCAGCGGGTTGAAGAGATGATACACATTTTGTATTATGGAAGGCTTGTAACACTTGTAACGCTTTCTTGTTACCCCCCTTTGAAGGCCCCGAATTATTTTCTGAACGAAAGCTCAAAAATAACCGAGAAATCGACCTTCTTATTAACTCATTTTGATGACTGTTTCTGACCTAAAATTGCACGAAAAATCGATTTAGCTAGGTTTCAGAACCTATAAACACTTCCTTATCCCTCAAAATTGATGTTTTATAGTTGATACGAGCAACAAGCAACATATGTTTTGATCCTTCGGTTCTACTCATGACCTAGGCAGTTAAGCTGAACCCGACAGATCGAGGCAATCCTCACCTTAACTGATCAAACTGGTACTAACACAATTTTCAGATATAAATGTTCTTTGCGATACGTTTATTGCAGCTTTGCAACTTGAGTGAAGACCAGAGTACGAAAACACACAGCAGTCACTTTTGGTGACTGTTCCTCACGAACATTCTGATCCTGTAACAATTTAGTATCTTAGTATAGGGTAGCTTAGAAGTGAAACCCACTTATTGTAGTACCAACTATGGTCATACGAGACTAAGGAATAATATACATAAATAAGTTACATAATAAATTACCATATATAACATACATATGAACAGGAAGATCGTCTCCTTAACAAATCGAACAGGTACTATCACAATTTCCAGAGCAGGTACTATCACAATTTCCAGAGCGTAATTTTCACAATTTCCAGAGCATAACAAAGTCAAAAGAAACACAACGAAGATAGGTTACCAACACCACAATATAAAAATTATACTAACAACTGAATTAAATTTATTCTGACGACGGGCAGCCCTGATGTGCTCCGTCATCCTCAACGAGCGACCACTTGTAATAGAGGTGTTCTGTCATGTGACACCGATCCGTCCGGTATCGTGTGTTTACTTTCCTTATCTTTATTTGACCCTCTGTTCACATTGTTATCTCTACCACATCTCGGCTCGGCAAGGTCCACGTGCAATATCTGCACCGCGGTAATCACGCCATGAAATGGTGTGATTGTTGTACTTATATAACCGTGCCCATTGCCCACGTACAATACAAACTGTTGGGGGGGGGGGGGGGGGATTGTAGGAACTTATCGTCCAGTCATGAACAGAATATTAACATAATTTTTTAGTTATTTAAGCAGACCTGGTCATTTAAAAAAAAATCACTGTCCACTTCCCTCAAAAAAACAGGGTTCAAATTAACAAGTTGGGTACACACGAATGCGATGTCGCTCAGATAAGGCAACATCTTCGCCACAACTTTGTTTTCCAAAATCTTGTACCGCTTCAGATAGCCAATTGAGCGTTCCACGTGGATGCGGGCGATGCTGACTTTTCTGCTGGCTGCTACTTCTTCCGGCGTGAACTGAGTCTTGCCCCACATCCCCGCTGGGATGTTTAGGGTAACTCCTGAAATTTAATTCGCTTTTTATGCCGCTCATTCTTAACTAACCGGACGTTGATTCATCACTCTACACTCAACTGTTACGTGACGTTGAAACCTTAACGAGAAATTAGAAACCACAGGTCATAGCACGTTATCTCGCCAGAGGAGCATCATTTGGGTGATTCGCAATCAGCATACAAAAATATAAATACTACGATTTAAGTTGGTTTCAACTGTTAGTGTTATAGGGGCCCGTTCAGAAAAATCTCATATTTCGAGTGTAGCACGGTTGGAACTTACCTTCGGACAAAATGTCGTGAATGAGGAACCCCTTGTCAGCCATCACGTTGTCACCAACAGTCAGCTTCTGCAGTATGGCACTATCCACTACAATTTCCTTATCGGTTGTGCCACCAGGGTAGCAGCGGCTGACATACGTGATTGGAATTGCGCACTGGGCGCAATTCCGATCAGTAACTTGGCTGTGTGCGTAGCTGGAGATGGAACAGAACGATTATGCAAGGGAAATTGTATGAGGTACGGAAGCAGAAGATCTGTAATTTACGTTGCAGGTTCAGCATTATTGAAAGGTATGATCGACTGAACTTACACTTATAATGGCTGTAACATCTGGCGCCCGACTCAATGTTGGACGGAGCTTCAATTGGGACCTGTGGATTGTAGGAATTTTCAATTGCTACAGCTGCAATAACAAAATGAAATTTTGAACATCACAATTCGCACACCGCCGTAATTGTACTGCTGTAGAGAACACCAATTCACTGGTCACGTTCAAAGCGAAATATTGCGTCAACTTATCTGCTGTGACTTTCATAATTTTGTCTGAGCTCTAAAGTTGTAGCTGCTCATTCGGTTCTGGTAATGGACTCAAATCATACCTCGGTACAGTCAATCACAATCCTAGTGTTGGGGTGTCCTAAATTCTGTTTTTAAACACTTACTGTCAAAGTTAAGCAAAGCAGCACTCATGGATATATGCATTATTCCTTTGCTTCCAGTTGGTGTAAACTTAAAGCACAGTTCATCATTTGGATCTCACTCAGTTCACAATCGCGACCTCATATTAGAGTAAATGTTTTTAATAATACGCAATTGGACAACTAAACCGAAACATGCTATAACTAAACAATGTTATTGTTCCGTTCCTGATTGAACAGAATTATCATCACAGTCAGTTGGAGGAGCGACCAACACACTATCAAGATCGGTTGTTTATCTTAGTCTAACCCCCCCCCCCCCCAACAGTTTGTATTGTACCTTTGTACGTGGGCAATAGGCACGGTTATATAAGTACAACAATCACACTATTTCAAGTTCATGACGTAATCATGGCGTGTTTACTGCGGTGCAGATATTGCACGCGCCACGCGGACCTTGCCGAGCCAAGATGTGGTAGAGATAACAATGTGAACAGAGGGTCAAATAAAGATAAGGAAAGTAAACACACGATATCGATCTGCTGACTCGTCCTGTTTGTGATTGGACGGATCGGTGTCACATGACATAACACCTCTATTACAAGTGGTCGCTCGTTGAGGATGACGGAGCACATCAGGGCTGCCCGTCGACAGAATAAATTTAATTCAGTTGTTAGTATAATTGTTATATTGTGGTGTTGGTAACCTACCTTCGTTGTGTTTCTTTTGAGTTTGTTATCATGCTGTGCTCTGGAAATTGTGATAGTACCTGTCCGATTTGTTAAGGAGACGATCTCCCTAGCTGTTCATATGTTGGAGGATCAGAATGTTCGTGAGGAACAGTCACCAAAAGTGAGTTGCTTACCTGGTGTGTGTTTTCGTACTCTGGTCATCACTCAAGTTGCAAAGCTGCAATAAACGTATCGCAAAGAACATTTATATCTGAAAATTGTGTTAGTACCAGTTTGATCAGTTAAGGTGAGGATTGCCTCGATCTGTCGGGTTCAGCTTAACTGCCTAGGTCATGAGTAGAACCGAAGGATCAAAACATATGTTGCTTGTTGCTCTTATCAACTATAAAACATCAATTTTGATGGATAAGGAAGTGTTTATAGGTTCTGAAACCTAGCTAAATCGATTTTTCGTGCAATTTTAGGTCAGAAACAGTCATCAAAATGAGTTAATAAGAAGGTCGATTTCTCGGTTATTTTTGAGCTTTCGTTCAGAAAATAATTCGGGGCCTTCAAAGGGGGGTAACAAGAAAGCGTTACAAGTGTTACAAGCCTTCTATAATACAAAATGTGTATCATCTCTTCAACCCGCTGAACATGTGCTTACCCTAAAAATGTAAACAAATGTGTTTCACCTCCTCAACCCGCTGAACATGTGCTTACTATTAAAGTAAACAAATGTGTTTCACCTCCCCACCAGTATCCACATCTATTAACTGACTAATTGGTTTCTGGGCAAAAAGTTCATCCAAACTGTCAAATTTGTGTTCAAAAAATTTCATATTTGAAAATGGGACAGGATTTTGAAAATACAACTTTTCGTTTTGTTAAGCTTTCTGCTGTGGGCTTCCTCCGACCGAAATCAAAGTTCCAGCACCTTAATCGTGTCATATGGCATCTATAGTTGACTTACTAATTGGTTGCGGGTGAAAAAATCAGTCAAAACTGTAAAATTTCAGTCCTGGAAATTTCATCTTCGAAAACTGAAAATGGGACAGAGATTGGGACAATATGATTTTGCAATTTTATTCGGGATTTTGACTCCCAGTACCTCAATCTGGTTTCTTACCATCATCAATTAACTGACTAATTGGTTTCTGGACAAAAAGGTCATCCAAACTGTCAAGTTTGTGTTCAAAAAATTTCATATTTGAAAATGGGACAGGATTTTGAAAATACAACTTTTCGTTTTGTTAAGCTTTCTGCTGTGGGCTTCCTCCGACCGAAATCAAAGTTCCAGCACCTTAATCGTGTCATATGGCATCTATAGTTGACTTACTAATTGGTTGCAGGTGAAAAAATTAGTCAAAACTGTAAAATTTCGGTCCTGGAAATTTCATCTTCAAAAACTGAAAATGGGACAGAGATTGGGACAATATGATTTTGCAATTTTATTCGGGATTTTGACTCCCAGTACCTCAATTTGGTTTCATACCATCATCAATTAACTGACTAATTGGTTTCTGGGCAAAAAGTTCATCCAAACTGTCAAGTTTGTGTTCAAAAGATTTCATATTTGAAAATGGGACAGGATTTTGAAAATACAACTTTTTGTTTTGTTAAGCTTTCTGCTGTGGGCTTCATCCGACCGAAATCGAAGTTCCAGCACCTCAATCGTGTCATATGGCATCTATAGTTGACTTACTAATTGGTTGCGGGTGAAAAAATCAGTCAAAACTGTAAAATTTCGGTCCTGGAAATTTCATCTTCAAAAACCGAAAATGGGACAGAGATTGGGACAATATGATTTTGCAATTTTATTCGGGATTTTGACTCCCAATACCTCAATCTGGTTTCATACCATCATCAATTAACTGACTAATTGGTTTCTGGGCAAAAAGTTCAACCAATCTGTCAAATTTGTGTTCAAAAAATTTCATATTTGAAAATGGGACAGGATTTTGAAAATACAATTTTTCGTTTTGTTAAGCTTTCTGCTGTGGGCTTCCTCCGACCGAAATCGAAGTTCCAGCACCTCAATCGTGTCATATGGCATCTATAGTTGACTTACTAATTGGTTGCGGGTGAAAAAATCAGTCAAAACTGTAAAATTTCAGTCCTGGAAATTTCATCTTCGAAAACTGAAAATGGGACAGAGATTGGGACAATATGATTTTGCAATTTTATTCGGGATTTTGACTCCCAGTACCTCAATCTGGTTTCTTACCATCATCAATTAACTGACTAATTGGTTTCTGGACAAAAAGGTCATCCAAACTGTCAAGTTTGTGTTCAAAAAATTTCATATTTGAAAATGGGACAGGATTTTGAAAATACAACTTTTCGTTTTGTTAAGCTTTCTGCTGTGGGCTTCCTCCGACCGAAATCAAAGTTCCAGCACCTTAATCGTGTCATATGGCATCTATAGTTGACTTACTAATTGGTTGCAGGTGAAAAAATTAGTCAAAACTGTAAAATTTCGGTCCTGGAAATTTCATCTTCAAAAACTGAAAATGGGACAGAGATTAGGACAATATGATTTTGCAATTTTATTCGGGATTTTGACTCCCAGTACCTCAATTTGGTTTCATACCATCATCAATTAACTGACTAATTGGTTTCTTGGCAAAAAGTTCATCCAAACTGTCAAGTTTGTGTTCAAAAGATTTCATATTTGAAAATGGGACAGGATTTTGAAAATACAACTTTTTGTTTTGTTAAGCTTTCTGCTGTGGGCTTCATCCGACCGAAATCGAAGTTCCAGCACCTCAATCGTGTCATATGGCATGATCTATAGTTGACTTACTAATTGGTTGCGGGTTAAAAAATCAGTCAAAACTGTAAAATTTCGGTCCTGGAAATTTCATCTTCAAAAACCGAAAATGGGACAGAGATTGGGACAATATGATTTTGCAATTTTATTCGGGATTTTGACTCCCAATACCTCAATCTGGTTTCATACCATCATCAATTAACTGACTAATTGGTTTCTGGGCAAAAAGTTCAACCAATCTGTCAAATTTGTGTTCAAAAAATTTCATATTTGAAAATGGGACAGGATTTTGAAAATACAATTTTTCGTTTTGTTAAGCTTTCTGCTGTGGGCTTCCTCCGACCGAAATCGAAGTTCCAGCACCTCAATCGTGTCATATGGCATCTATAGTTGACTTACTAATTGGTTGCGGGTGAAAAAATCAGTCAAAACTGTAAAATTTCGGTCCTGGAAATTTCATCTTCAAAAACCGAAAATGGGACAGAGATTGGGACAATATGATTTTGCAATTTTATTCGGGATTTTGACTCCCAATACCTCAATCTGGTTTCATACCATCATCAATTAACTGACTAATTGGTTTCTGGGCAAAAAGTTCAACCAATCTGTCAAATTTGTGTTCAAAAAATTTCATATTTGAAAATGGGACAGGATTTTGAAAATACAATTTTTCGTTTTGTTAAGCTTTCTGCTGTGGGCTTCCTCCGACCGAAATCAAAGTTCCAGCAAGTTCTGATTCTTGAAAACTTATCCTGAGATGGTTTGTTGATCCGAAAATTGCTGCACTCCATCGATTGTCATCAGACTTTTTTCGCCGACTAATAAAATTGAATCACAAATTGCAACGACCTTATTATTATCTTTTTCGTTAATCTGATAAGTTAAAAGATTTTTATTTACAAATCCGAATATTAACACTGTTGGCAGAATGTTGTTACCTAATATTTATTATTGTATTTTCACTTTTAGTTGTTGTCCGTCTCCAAAAACATCACGAATTTGAAACAAATGTATCTCACACGGTTTAGCAGATACTGCTGAATTCTGGATTGTTTATGAAGAGTGATATCTGAGAAGATTGTTTCGTACATCTCATATGTTATTCTCAGTCACCTTCCATTAGAGTATGTCTCAATCATCTGACACTAGAATATAATCTTATACCTCTCAAATGTGATCCTCAGCCATCCAACAAACAGCGTGGACACGATCACCCAGAACACGAATACCCTCTTATCTGTTGTAGCTATAATCTTACCGTCTATACTCCTGATGAAGATCCTCTGCCGTCTCTTACTGTGATGTTTACGGAGCAGGGTACTGAAGATGGAGTAGAGGAGGATCTTCAGAAACACACCCCACGCCTCCTCTATCTCCTCTGTGAACAGGTGTCCCAGGTACTCCTTGATTAGATCCATTATCACTGCTTCCATTGGCAGAATGTAGCAGAGTTTCAGCCCGTAATTCCTGTGCCGTTCACCCAGCTTTATCAAGTCAGGTTTAATCTCGTGGAATTTGTCGCACTTGGATACAGCCCAGCAGATAGCGTTCACCACTTTCAGACTGTGTCTCTTCATGTCCAGCTCGTAGTTGGGGTTGTACATTCCACTGCCCTTGGCAAAGGTGAACAGGTCGATAGAGTCCGGGGCTTCCTTCATGAGTCTGGAGAAGAGGAGCTGGCTGTTCATCATGAAGTCGTCCCCCATCATCTCCCACGACGACTTTATCAGCCGGATCTGTTGTCTGGTTAGTTGGGAGTATCTGATTTTCAGTGTGTCCGTTGAAAGGTAGGTGTCGATTATGTCTGACTTGTAGCCGATGTGTATTGACATATTACTGGGACCTTGTGGCTGTGTGCGTGGGGTTGTTAATGCTTAAATACCAAGATTTTGTCTTAACTACGCACAGAGTACTGCTTAGAGAACTACTTCATAGTTTCGTTGGTAAAATATTCATGTATTTCATAATTTGGGAGATTTATAAGGTTCGTGAACATCCTGTGATCTTCAAAATATAATTCGTGCAAACTTTAAAAAGGGCAAACAATAAATCGGTCGAAAATCCCATCGTTCAGGCCTTAAAGTCAGAAATAGCAAAAAAGAGAAACAATTTATCGTGATACGATCATATTACTAATCATACCACCACTGTCGAACGTTTTTATATATATGTGCCGTTTCTTCGCCATCCAACTGCGAAATATGTTTTGACACCTATATGATAATTGTATTCAGGTTGCGATACGTACCGTTGCTCAATTATAATACCTGGCCACCAGTACTACTGATGATCTGAGAGATTAATTTTGAGATTCTGATATTAACAAAAGTATGTTTCTTAGAATGAATTTCTTCTACTTATCAGATCAAGTGTCTGATAATTGAGTCCTTAGTCCACAGAAAGGTTCTACTGAACTTATCTAAAGTGCGATAATCATTTCAAAATAGATCATCTCGAAATAGATTAGTTAAAGACGTTAATTGTGATTGCTTTAGGCTAAAAACCTGATAAATAGGGTCCTTTAAAACTTTAGAGTTTAGCCGTGATATGATCATATCACTTATTATAAAGACTTCAACTTGACGCTTACCAAACAATATGTGCTTCATTGCATTAATTTCAGTAAATTTATGAAGCATAATATATAATATAACAATTTATAATATTTTGCAGGAAAATGCGTCCGTGGACAATATTGTCAGGTTTTTGATACAGCAGAATAAGATTGGTACTGGATACAATGCTATTTACACAGTCTTAGACAACGTATGTACCACAAACAGTATGTAATTGATTCATCATAATTACTATTACCTACTCCTTGTCTATCTACAAATATTTAAAAAACGAGGTTCTCCAATTAATGTACCCAAGCAGCTCCGGCATTACCAGCTGCAGCGGAATTAAATGTTCATGTTTTGCAGGAGAGGATCTACGGATCACTTGATGCGAATGGGCTAACTGTCAGCTGTAATGCGATCTACAAGTCGTGTGGTCAATGGATCAGATCTCTCCATAAGTTGCCCTGTTCCAGTTTAGATTCACTACGAATGGTGAGACTCTTCATATTATGTTATCTTTATCAGAGGAAACTGAGAACCCTGTCAAGTTTTGTGTTATCATTATTTGGAATTTTGCTATATTTCGATTATCAACTGTTATCAACCATGCCAATCTAAAGCCTAGAACTAAGTATATCGGCAGGTTTTCGAGACGAGAAGCAACAAGACGCTATATTCGGCCATTGAGGAGTGTTGGAAGGCGGAGCGCGCGGTAAAATCTACGCGTGAAAAGTCTGAAACAGAAGGGGCTCACCTTGACAGAAACGAAGACCTGTATGTATATCTCTCATTTTAGCAAACCATACATTTAATTTAGTTCAGCCGGCATTGGGCCAACTTTGATATTGGTGACACTACGGGATCCTTCAAGTTTTACTTAGGGCCAGTTTATTATTATTGTATGTCCATTGGTCTTAAGTTAGTCATTATTGAATAAGTTTTTTAATAGCCTTAATATTGACTCATTCAATTATCCATTATCCATATCATTTGATCCTCAGAAACACTGTTAATAGCGGATTTGAAGTTCACCGAGACGGATTAGAGTTCTTTGACATCATCTCGATTTTGGAGCAGAACGTGGAGATGAGAATGGTGGAGCTTGAAGAGTATATTCCATGTGCTGAACTACAGTTGCCGTCCCATTTCTGGCTTGTAGAGTCGGCCGGAGTGCCCGCTTCAATTTTAGCGGATATCGATGATTGGCCTGACCCCTGAGTTCATCAGTTTACTATGCTATAAGTATGCTATAACTTATTGGGAGAATAGTTTAACATTTTTAGATACACATTTTAAGCCACTCCATTATTGATTTCATTTTCCGATTTTACTGCGGTTAGATACTGGAAGAGCCGCATCGGATGTTTAGTGTTTCTTTTTTATTTGTTTGACAATTGTTCGATAACATGTTATTATTTAATACCATTATTAAGTTACTTTTTGGTAAAACTTTGTTCTCCCAGGCCATGTGCCCCCTCACGTCACGTTTAAAAGATTAGGGATTCAAGGTTTAGGCCGGCCTCTAAATTCTGAACCAGCCAATACATGGTTTTGACACATGCTCGGGTCGGTTTAAAGAGAGTAGGGATTGTTGGTCAGAGATATAAACATTACGCGTTAGTTTTGGTCACGTGACAATGAGTAATTCTTCATCCTACAGAGGCCGTAGCACGAGTTTCTAATATACGACGCGACGGCAATATATTGGTGCGTGCTCTGGAAATTTGTGCTCTGGATATCGCAACCGCTTTCGCGCTCTACAATGAGCGGGGGATTCTAGCGTAGTTTGCCAGTTTTGATGCCAGCCAACCAGTATTGGATGTGTAATGTAGAATCATATAAGTCAGTTGAGATTTATTAAAACAAAATCAAAGGGTATTACATTTACACATATATCTGCATTGAAGAAAGCTGAAAACAGAAAAAAGAAAGAAAAACATAACTGACATCCAGCCGTCAGAAACCATGGCATGGTATTTTTTTCATAACGCCAACAATTTTCGGAACTATCCAAGAAGCCCGATCAGCTCTAACATATAACGGTGGACTGCCGCCCTAACCCAAACCCTAAACCCGCCTCAGATCCTCGTACCTTAATTCAACCGTACTTTATGTTCGGTGGTGTGTCAGGCTTCTTGGATAAGGCTTCTTGTATAATGCCCAATTTTAACTTCCTATTCCCAAACATTTTAATTGATCCATCATATATTGGATATTTAAACGTTTAAAATACCAACACAGCAATCATAATTAAGAACTTTAGCTACAAACAAACTTAAAATGCTCGGGCCAATTTGACGTGTCAAGAATATATGCAAATTGTATAGTCCAATAATGGCCTTCACAGTTCACATTAGAAGTCCTCCTACAAACTCTATTCCTCCCTATCAGGAACTGATTTCTTGAACTCTATCTTTTTAACCTCCATCTCATCATTTGCCAAGCTGTACACGTAAGTCACTAGAGTATTAGACTGGATATCCATCAAGATGAATGCTGGCACAGGATCCCTGTACGATAGGATGATATTAGATCATCCGTCAGCCACATTGGTACAGTTAATTTAGTGATGGATAAAGTAGCGGGAATTGGATTAGAACGATTAGTAATGTGTCAACACTCAGCAAGAATGACCAAATATAATCGATCAGATCTTTACTTTAGGGATTGTTCACATATTACGTGAGATGTTTGTTTAAATGTAGAGCTAGTCAGATTATGATCTTGATCCTATTTTACTTTATTTTACTATCCATAATTTCGATATTTTCAAAGAATACCAATTTAGACCCTTGTAACTCTGAACTTATAATGTTAAATGTAATATAAGGGAGCAAGATAATAAATAATAATAATTCCTGACCTCTCTAGAGCGCTGTAGGCCCCAGTCACCGAGCCAGGGTTGATGTAAAACTTGCCATCTTTCTCATAGGCCTCCAGTTTGTGAGTGTGTCCACTAATCATCACGTCCACGTCCAGTTGTCGTCTTATCTGAGACACGTCAAATACTCATTAAATCTAACAGTTGTCGTCTTATCTGAGACACGTCAAATACTCATTAAATCTAACAGGGTCAGCACTCAGCTGTTCGTAAGTTAAAAATATCGTAGTTAAAAATATCTTCCAATTTGAGATATTTTAAAACGGGTGCCACTCTAAAATAAAGAGGTCAGATTTTATGGGGAAATTTACTGTGTATGGCTGGCAAAACGTGACAAAAAAGGGTTACTAACCGTGGCTATAGCATCGTGGTCACCCCAGGGGACCACTTGATGGCCATGTATTAGACCAATCTTAAACTGACCCACTGTCACAACCTTCTGTTCTGGGTAACTCGTGTTCTAGTGGGAGAGAAAATTTTTGAAGGATGTAATTAAGGTTGTGTCGAATGGAACAAGCGATATAATTCTGTACATTTATCCTCAGGTTCTAGGATACAATTTTGTGGAGCCTTTGCATTAAAATTATTATTTAAAAAATCTAAATAATGCACGTAAAGTATGGCATTGATCACCAGATAAAAATAATCTATAGATTACAATTAGAATGATTTACTAATTACCGTATCAAAGTCTCCTCTGACAATATGCACATCGCTGGCAATGTTCTTTAGATAATCATGGGTTTCCCGTAAGCAGAGATTTCCAGTGCACAATATGTGTTGTATTTTACCTGGAACCTGGAAGAAGAAGAGTAACTTAATACCAATACCTAGTGTAACTTGAACCAGTAGTACATCAGTACATGATAGCAGACTTGAAGTAAATATTTGTTAGTTTACACTACATGGTTAACATTTCTAATAACAATTAACATACCAGGAGTTTCTTGAATTTCTGAGGAAGAGCTGCCTTTCTGTATGGCATGTGCATGTCCCCAATCACCAACACCAACTGCAATGTGTTCACAAATCAGACATTCAATATGATAAACGACTAATAAAATAACAAAAATCGGCCATTTATTTACCAGCTAAATAATCATGGAGCTGAGATGAATTGTCCAACGTTTAAACATGTAAAAGGTAAAGTAAAGTTTAAAAGTAAAGGTATAACTTACCACCATGATGTTAATCTGTGGTAGCTCTCTATAAGATTACTGCTGACTTAATCTATAAAGAGAAACATAGTTATTGGGGAAATGTAGAATACACTACGACGTATACAAATTGATAAAACTAAATGTTTGGTTAGAATTGCAATTCAGATTAAATGGAAAGCTTGGTAATTTTGTACCGACATTCTAGGTGATTAATATTCAGTGAAGTAGGCATAAAAACGTCATAAATATAAGCTGGATAAAAGAATAAATTAGTAAATCATAAATTACTTCGAACTGCAAAGCATCAAACCAATAAATTAGTCCCTCATAAAAACCTAGATATAGTTTAAAAACATGTTAAAACGTTTCCTGCAGTAATAATAATTTGACAAGTTGTAGTTATTAGGAGGCCACAGTTTTCAAAATTGCCCTCTTTTTCCTCTTAACATCTTTAACCTTTCCAGTAAAATCTTTAAAGAAACTCTCATTAGTGTCCTGTTGGTCTAACTGTAAGAACTTTAAAGCAGCTAGATTAAACCCGATAACATCCTTAACTTCTTTAACAACGTCCCGGGTAGTTTTATTGAGCGACTCAATAACATTAACCAGAACCTTATTAGCAACAATCTGGTTGTGATGAACTCTCAGTAGGAAGAAAGTACACTTACAGCACAGTTCCACACTTTTCTTGTTCAGTAACCACTCGTTCAAGAGGATCAGAATGTCACAGATGTAATGGAAAGGCAGGACTAGAAGTGACTCCTCAAGTTCACTAGGACGCACTTTCTTGATGACATCCAGCACGTAGTCCGACCCGGAAACGTTGAGAGAGGAGAGTATGATGTGTTGATCGGGGGGAGGCGCTGTTTTGTCAACTAGCAGCGCTTCTTCGTACTCCTGCTGTTTAGCAGTGTCTTCTCTATACACTTCTATAGCCTCCATGATACGTTCAGCTGCTCTTACTGTCTCCATGGACTTCTTACCCGCAGATTCAGCCTCGTTATCAGCGTTCTCACCCGGTATGGTGGTGTCCTGGCTGGCCACCAGACTCTGCTCGTACTGCAACTCTCTGGCAGTCTCTCTCTCGTCCTCCAGCACCAGGGGCTCGTCTGTTCTCTCCCAGATTCTGATGCTCTTATCATGGGAACTGGTAGCAACAAAGTCTCCCGACCCTGAGATATCCACACACCACACCTCCTTGTGGTGACCCTCCAGAGTCTGGATGTGCTCGAAGTTATCAGCATCCCACTGTTTCAGCTTCCTGTCTTTTCCTACTGAGAAGAAGAGATGTGTCTTGGGAACGAATACTACTTTCATCACGGCTTCGTCGTGCGCAAATATTGACTTGTGACAGTCCCCGAAGTCTAGTCCCCAGATTTTGATGTTTTTGTCAGCAGAGCCTGTAACGATGAGTGTACTGTCGGAGGAAATGTCCATGCTGGTTACTGGCAGCTTGTGTCCGTATAGCGAGATGAAGAACTTTAGGGTGTCCGTGAAGAACACTTTCACCGTGCAGTCTAGGAGAGAAACTGCTAGAAGTTTGTTGTTTTTGCTGTAACAGACTGACAAGACATCCTCTGTCATCTGTAGAGATTTAACATGGCTAACACCAATCCTACTCTTCTCTCCGACACCCCCCTCAACCAACACAAAGTCCCAAAATTTAACTAATTTATCTGCTGAACCTGTAGCAAATCCCCTGGTGTCGTGCCTCATTGCTATGTCCCAGATGCAGCCACCATGTGCCGCAACACTGGAAACCAGCACTCCAGATACCAGATCCAGAAGCTGGACCTCTCCTTTCTTGGTCCCAACCACAGCGTACTGATCACCTGGAGCCATCACAGCACACATTCCATTACCACATTCCACAGTGGTAATACAGTGCTGGGTTTTACAGGACCAGAGCTTGGTTAACCCATCACTGACAGTAAGAACTCTGCTGCTGTCAGAGCTGAACCTCACTGCTCTGACGTCACTTCTGTGGCCCAACAAGTCTAGAGATGTGGAGGGTTGGTGTTCCAACTCTGGGGTCAGGTTGTAGTTCTGGACTTTGTTGTTATTGAACAGACAGCAGATCTTGATTCCACCTTTGGCTTTTTTAAGAGGTCGACAGCTGATAGATCTCAACTTGTTGCTGCATTTGATGGTTTTCATGTACATGATCTCTTCGTCGATATCTAGAGTAGCTTCATCCTGAGTAACACTATTTTTCAGCTTCTTCCTCTTTCTCTTCAGCAGCTTTTCCTGCTCCTCCCCCGTTTTAACCTTGAACAACTCAATAGTAGAGTCGTTGTTCTGACAAAACACCACATTCTCCACTACAGTCAAACAGTTGACCCTGTCTTTACTCTTCCTGACTAACGCTCCCAACAGCTCACACTGCACCACCTTCTCTCCACTCTTCCTCTTCCCCAGCTCTCCTCCCTGATCCAGCGACCACACCCGCAGCTCCGCGGTGTTGGACCCCGCGATGAGGCGCGTCTCACCGCTACACACTGTGATACTCCACACTTCGTCTCTACCGTTAGTCAGAGTCTCAAAACAGTGCTGCGAGTCCAGGCACCACAACTTGATGTAAGTGTCTTTAGAGGAGGTTATCAGAACGTTAGAGTTCTGTAGAAATATACAGTCGTTAATGGGACCCTTGTGTCCTTTCAGTCTGTACAGGCCACTCTGACTCACCACATCCCAGACTATAACGTTAGTGTCGAGAGACCCTGAACACAGGCGGGTACCAGTGTTGTCGAACTTGAGGGTGGTTACCGAGCTAGTGTGTCCGCTCAGCACCACGTTACTCAGTTTGGAGTCTATCCCGAATATTCTGACAGTGCCGTCCTCGTACCCTACTGCTATTGTCTTCTCGTCGTGTGTTGCGAGGGAGGTTACTGTAGAGGTTCCTTCACTCATCTCGTTCAGTTTCACGTTCTTCCTGGCGTCCCACACTATCACCTGGATAGTGGATAATATGTTAAATCAATAAAATAAAAATTAAAGTTAACTATAACAGACACATATAATACATAGAGATAAAATCTAAAATTGACTGCTGTGAAAGAGAAATGTTGACAAACTCGAGAAACAATAAGAAAAATAATTAAGATAATAAGTCTGATTTCGTAAACTTTACCTTTTCCAGAGCAGGACAAACGATGACGTTGTTTTTAAGAAGGAGAATGTTTGAGGTTGGGGAGGCGATGATACCCCAGACGCTGTGGTGAGCATACCGGAGGTACTGGTGGGTCAATACCATACCTTCAAAGAGTACGATTCAGTAAGGGTGTGGTACTGGTTATGTGGTTACTAATTCAATTTAGGTAATTTAATGTATATAATAAAATCTGGATTGTTTATGTCTATATTTTACTGAATTGAATTGAATTTCAAAGGGCACACATTTTTAACAAAATAAAACGACAGAGTATCTTAAATAAGGTATTGGATTTGGAATAACAATGATAAAATCTATTATAATCTTGAATTCCAGCACGAAACCGAAAACGATCAAACGATAAAATGGTATGATAATGATTAAAAAACACGATTTTTAACAGATGATAAATTAAAAGAAGTAAATGACAAAAATAAAATTTAAACTTTGTCGCAATTATCTGACAGAAAAAAAGGTCAAGTGATCGAAAACCACAGAAAACTCGTTTGAAAGTTACTAGAGCTAAGCTACTAAATACTTAAATTATATATTCTGATAAACAGAAAATATTTTCTTTTATCTCTTATAAGTGCTACTGAGTCTAACACGAAAGGTGGACATCCAGCAAAAACTTAAAAGCCCTTCGACCAAAGAATGAGCAAGTTTCCATTTAAAGATTGCAACAAAAAATAAAGATAGATTCCCAACCACAGTAAAGAGGAATCGTTCGAATACTACTTAAACCAGGGGTTTGAAAAAGCTAACTGTAGTTTCTACACAATAGTTTAAAGTGGTTTACGGACGGGGAGGGGGTATAAAATGGCAAAATCTGGCTTATGGATTATGGGAACGATCCTCAATAGTATGAACCATAATTTAAAATAAATTAATCATGCAGAATAAAGGAGTATAAAAAAGATTAATCAAATTAATCAAATATCTAATGAACCACTAATAATTTGATACAAATTCTATATAACAAATTTGTAACCATTTGGTAAAAAAAGTCCTAACAGATTAACAGAATCTCAAATTCACTGTCCCTTAAACCTTGTAGAATTCATCGTTTGCTGAAACTGCCCTGACATGAAGAGCCTCCCCACTGAACTTGAGTTTAGCTTGATCCCACTGCATCACACTCCCCTGGGCTCTACCATTAGCAGTCGCCAGGTTCCTAGCCTCAACCCCGTTCACACTGAAGTCCCACATGTTAAGATATGCGATCTCACCCTGGAATGCTGTGAGAGGGTTCTCAACGACCGTGCCGGTTTCATGCTGCTGTCCGATGACAATGTACCCACCAGAGGGGATGATAAATCCTCTGTTGCTCGAACCTCCATCCATAACATTCCCGTCAATGTAAACCTGCCAGCGCCCGTAAGTGGTGGACCAGGTGACTACATAGTGATGATAGTTGTTGTCGAAAGGGATAAGGCAGTTGGTTCCCCTCACTAAAGGCTCTCCATCAAGCTGCAAAGACAAACATCCTCCCTGAGTTTCAGCAGCTGCTAAGATCTTGAGGTGGTCCACTTGGTTACAGTTATACGAGAGAATGTGGCGGCGATTTTTAGAACTCTCAGTGTAAGGAGGGGTCTTCATCCACCAGCTGACCGTGAAGGATGTCATCTCCGGCAGCTTGGTCTTCCAGAGGATGCTGTCGGTGGAGCTTCCTTCACCAGACTCGGGAAACACTACTTTAAAATTCTTGCTGGAGATAGCGTGGGCACTTGTTTGGGACTCGTTGTCTGGGCAGCGATCTGATCCACTGTATCGATTCTCGTTATTACAATAATCGTCGAAATAGGCACCTATCAAACGTTGTAGATTTCTGTAATCCAACCCAGCAGTTTTCATCATGCTTTTAATGAAGAGTGAGTCAATCCTGTCAATCTCGTAATAGAGAGGAATCGGAACACTGTTCAAAACGTCTAGGCTTCCATCCTCAGCATATGAGGCAGAGGACGAGGATTTACTTCCAGAGACTAACTTTTCAAAGATACGGGAATGTCTGAATTCCTCTTCAGTCAGTTGATGTCCCATTTTCTTTGTCATGCTAAAGATAGCCCCTGATCTGGGATCAATTCCAGCTTGCTCGAGATTGTACCTGTCCATGGAGTTCAAAGAGTTTTGGAAGTTTAATCTGGAACCCAATTCTAGCTTACGGACAAAATGTGTGCCAAAAGTATTTAGGAACTCATGTATTTTAGCATTGATTCCATTAGCATTATCTCTGTCACGTTGATAAGTAGCATAGATGGCTTTTAAGTTTTCTAAAAAAGCGTCAGTGTAAGTAGGTGGGTTGACAGTATCAAGGATGGTTTCATACTTAGCACAAACAATTTGAGTCATGAGAATTTCAGCGGAATGGTCTTTGGAGTGAGTTGAATCGACTTGTTTGTAATCTGAACTGCCATGAAATGAGTTATCAAAACCAGTGTAGTTTGTCTTAACCATATCCTTGAGCAATCTCCGGTACTCATCACTGCTTTGGATGGTTTCATGGGAAAATGCTTGAGTGCAACCATCCTTCGAATAAGCCTTGGTCCCATCTGGAATTTGATACTTAAGATCTCCAGATGTTAGACTCTGAGAGTAAAGTGGTTCAAATATAACGTTCCTAAAACCTGGATCTGAGGTGACCTGAGTAGCTAATGGGTTGCCATGATAGAGATGATAGCCCCTCAATAAATACCCAATATTTGGGAGAACATCCACAGGGTTACTGTTAACCGATGAGGGAAACCACAACACGATGACAAGCGAAACAAATTTCATCATTCTGGTCGAGTAATGAGGGAAGTAAGGAAATTACATGGTGTTATCTGCTGAGACTCATGAGTTGATTAATGGCATGGGTTGTTTGGTGTCACCTGAAAAGTTAGTGATGGTTATTAGAGTTATTCTTATCTACAGAGAGTTTCAGGAATGCGACAAATATGAAGAATTTCGAATTGGCAGATTATCAACAAGTAATGATGACAAGTTCAATATGTTTGTGTAACTGTAAATGTGGTTCAAGAGTGGAACAGCCATTAGAAAAGCTCGTTGGTTGTAATAATAATAAAAAATAAAGTCAAATTTTACACAGCAATTTATCGATACATATTTGTGTCAGTTATTATATATAGAAGATACTTTAAAGGATACTAAATATAAAGGTGGATACAACCATAAATAAATATAAAACAGTAAACTATCAACTTGTTGACTTGACCCTATTTACCCAACCCTGACCAGAGCAGAGGAGTGATCTCAGGAGTAAATTTTTGTTTTACTTAAATGTGCTACAAAAATTAAAGTTACGGCATGATAGGCTTCCATTCCTTACAATTTGCTATCTCGTTGAAAATTTTCTTAGCAAACCTCTTGCAGTTTTTGTCAGTGTACACATATCCATCCTCTTCTTCCATTACTTTAAACACAGTAGCTGGGGATGCACCTTTTTTACATTTATCGTGAATATTGACTTGAGGTTCACCTTTATTAATAAGCCATATATAGTACTCAGCTTGTTTCTTAACATTATAACCTGTGATAGAAGAAACTATACTGCCCACCCCCATATTAAATTTAGATTCATTTTCCATATCAATTCCATATCCATTCCATATCCATTCCATATCAATACTTTTTTCTATCCGAGGTTTGTCATGCTTTAGAGTTGATACATCATAGAGGTATTTGCTTCTCTGCAGATCAAAAGAAGAACCGGTTTTTTCAACAGACCACCAATTGCATGATGACTTTTGAACCTTATTGCATGCCCTGTACACCAAGTAAGCATGGAAAAGTACCGATTCTGATTTTGGTATCCACCTTTCAAGCGGGGTCTTGTAAATAATAGCTTCTTTTATCACATCATTTTCTCTATGATCTTTAAGGATATTCTGTTTCTTCTCTTCTGTCAGATCGACTCCCTTACGAACTGAACTGTAGTCAAAAAGGTCTTTTTCGCTTTTCCAGTCGTCTCCTTTCATTCGACCACTCCAGGACTTGTCATGGCTTGGTTGCACTATGAAATGAAATGAATTAATGCGCTTGTACAACGCCCATATGGGTATCAATTGACACAAGTGTGAGGTACTAACCATGTCAGAGTGGTTCTAAATGGCGAGGTGAAAATATTCAGCAACAAACAACTTGAAAGTTCAAGTCAAACAAAATTCAAAATTCACCAAAACGAGTAACGTAATTTCGATTTTGTTAGCTATTCGATCACTGCAAGATTGAAAACCAAAAAGACGGGACACATTTTCTATCACATAGAAAATAAGAATATTCAAACAATATACACATAATATAGCAATGACCCTATATAAAAATTCTATAAAGTAAAGTAGAGTAAAAGTAAAGTAAAGTAAAATTTATGACATCACATCATCACACATGTCTACAAACTATCATCGCACTGTGTGAAAAAATATATAATAAATATTTCCCCACCAACATTAATTAATTATCAAATACAATATTTAAAAACAATTTCATCAAAAACATTATCCTATTTTTAAAACTTCCCAGTGGAATACAGATTTAAAAAAACGCTTCTTTGCCACATAAGGATGGAACCAAAGATAATTGTTATGTTTCTTTTTATTACTGACATAACTGGCTCCCTCAATTCTTACTAAAACTTCATTAGAAACATTCCAAAAAAAGCAATCATTTGTAATACTTTTAGAAATCATATCTATCTTATATCCTTCTAATTTAATTTTAAAACCTAAAACTGTCACAGAGTTCTTGACGTCCGGAGGGAGTTTGTTCCAATATGGAATAACTCGCTCCGGGAGAAAAGACTTCTGGATATTCTTGACCTTTGTCACACTTTTACTACATCTATTGGATGAAACCAGATTAAGACCTGATCTGCTTGGTCTGAACAAGTCTGAACCATAATCAGTCATAGCATTAATAACCTTAAAAGCTTCAATAAGGTCCCCACGTATTCGCCGCTCTGCCAGCGTTGTCAAATTGAGGATTTCCAGTCTACGGCTGTAAGGAAGAGTACCCACCTCATCAATCAGACGGGTAAACCGCCTCTGGACGCTCTCCAGCTCCAAAACAGTCCCCCAACTTCCATGAGCCGCAGGTGGATTCCAGAATTGGACACAATACTCAAGATGAGGTCTTATTAAAGCTTTATATATAGCAATCATAACAACCTTTTCTCTAATAACTAAATTCCTTACAATCCAACAAATCATACAATTTGCCTTAGCGATACATGCTTTGATCTGTTCGTTCCAAAGTAGGGAGCTATGGGTAATAACCCCCAAATCTTTTTCCTGTGCAGATACTTCAAGTTCTATACCATTTACCTTATAATTTAAATTAGGATTGTTGTTAAAATTAATGTGCACTACTTTGCACTTGGCAAATACAAATATTTTCTATCACACAGTATTGTGGTATAGTATTGTGGCTCTAGTTCAAGATATACAAGTGTGCTACACCACTCAACACTCAAATTTTTCTAAAAGGGCCTCCCGAAGGTTGAACTTAACTTGAATTGATGGACTGATTCCGAATCACCCCAGGCGATACGACATTTAAAGTTAAAATGCTAGCGATATAACAGCAGAAGAACTGTTTTGATCACTTTACATGACCATAATATAAGGAATTCAGTCTTATAATAAGACTCAAATAATTTGAATATGGATTTAATGACAATTATATTATCCCTATTTAAAGTAAAAATATTATCGAGCAGTGATTTAATGAAAATATTATGTGCGACAGACTGCAGCATTAACGATTAAAGATTGTGGACAGAAACATAAATATAAATATCAGAATCAGTCGAGTGACAATTTAATGTCATTTTTATTAGTGACATTAAACACTTATGTGTGCCTTAAAATAAAACAGCGGCACATAACATAAATGTTTAACATTCGTGTAAAGTTTAATTTTTTAGCATAAAATAGATTGTACTTTGCCGCTCGATTTTGAAGTATGACACATGACAGTATACGATTAATATCAAAAATATGCGCGGCGCGGGTAAATTTGTTGTCGTTTATTTCATTCATCATTGAAGTATGAAGGCAATTAACTTGCTGTTAAAGACTGCAGTGGTATTAAAATGACTCCGGGTTCGAGCTAACCTCATCAATACGCTAGGGAGGGAGCCGTACTAGGATAATTGATACGATGCTCATACGTAGTGCGATTATTAATGCTCACGTCTAGATACTTTAGTAATTAAGATTTACTTAGGACTGTAACCTTGAGATTAGTATTTGTGACATCATTTAATTACTTATACTTAATTCTAAGCCATGAGCCAAACGGCCATTCCTAATGCTAAGGGTTACAAAATAAAGACACTTAAATTGTTGGTTAAAGTAACACATAGAATAAATACGGTAGACACTCTTAGTTACAGAGAGAGTGGACTACAATGAATAGCATATATCAATATCTTTCCTAACTAATAACTAACTTATAATGAACTTCCTAACTTATAACTTACTTTCCTAACTTAACTAATTTATCTACTAAGGGTTAAGACAGTCACTCATATGAGAGCTGGCAATACACATCGGGATTGTGGTGCTGAACTCTGCCATATTCTGTGCATCAAAAGATATATATAGTCGCGTGGGTGATCATGTGACCCACGTGCTTGAATGATCATGTGACAATGATTTCATGTACTTGAAGCGACTGACAAGGTACGTGATAAATTGATAGTGGTAATATCTTGCAGCTCTCCGCGTCGAAGAAACTGCTCGAACGCCTGTACCAGGGCTTTCAATGTCCGTGAGGTAGTTGAGCCGCTTCAGTTGTGATTAGAAGATAAGGATAAGATTTTATTTTGATAGTTACTTAGTAACAGCCGTTACCAGCTGTCACACAATGGTAGAACTATAGGGTGCATTTATAGGGTGCATTTGTAGGGGCTATAGTGAGCGAGAAGCTATACATGTGTGAGGTGATAACCAATTTCAATAAGTATGGTTGAGTGCACTGAGTTCACTTGTCACGCCGTGTTGCATTTTAAAGAGCTTGACGGGCCGCCCCATTGGAAGAGCTCCTATGCGGGCAAGAGATAATGCCTAGATGACACATTGACTATCTTGTGGGTGACCTGAAAACTATGGATGAATCCGTGTGGCATGTCATGTAGTTGATAAGGTAATCTTTCAGCAGAGTTCACCAACGTACCCAAGATAAAAGTTAAACTTAGTTATGGTAAATAAGGAATATAAATGAAGGTCCTTAAATCGCCTCGACTCAGGGAATATCATCCATACCATTACACTACAACTGGTGAATAAGAACTAAATGAAATCCACCATGTTCGCCTTGACACAGCGAAACCCATCTATAACACTTGCTAATTATTTTTTAACAAAGTTCATAATAGCATTTCATAATAGCAAAACTATAAGCACAATTTTGTTTTTTACTGCATCCTAACTGAAATTCATATGCTATATCTTTAACGACCCAATAACCATAACAAAAAAAATTATACCAACTTCCTTGCAATAAACAGTTATATGTGATATATGGTCATATCACCAATTTAATTAAATCACAGTACGCAATTGAAACAGTTTTTCGCCGATATCTCGCCAGAGCAACATTTTAACTTTGAGTCATGTAAATTATAATGATTTTGGATTTTGAATCAGCGTTTAAAATACATTAATTCTAATTGGTTTTAATTGTAGAGTGTCAATAATGAATAAACCCTCTCAAAATTTCAAAGTTTGAAATTGAGTTTATAATGATTTATATATTAGCACACTAAAACAAAAAATGTTGATTGCTTGGCGATTAATTACGATGTTATAATAATCTTGTGCAGCTCGGCGTAACCCAATTACGTATTGCGCTGCACTGTTAAACCAATGAAAAGATTACTGTGCCGCGATCAGCTTGTCACTCGATCCGCCAAATCTCTATTCGGCGGTATAGATATGATTATTATACGAACATAATTATAATAGCCTGAGCTCCCAGGTAAAGTTGTAATATTTTAACCATCAACACTTTTAAATTTTAAAAGGTGATTGAGATTGGATTGATTGTTAAGTGAGGGTCTGATCTTTGCTACACGTTGTATAACTCTTTTGTGCACGCAAAGCGTTCACTCCGGCCGGCCGCCGCGCACTTCGAGCGCGAAAAGGAGTTGCAGCGTGTGTCAATCTATACTAAGCTGCTTTACAATTTTTGTGATGTGAATTTGTGGATTTTTATTATTATTTTTAGTTGACCATTTATATATTTACGAAGGGTTTTATTTTTACCCTGGTTTTAAAAATGTGTATCATTTTTATAACATCTATTGTAATTTATTGTATTGGTTTATTTTGTAGATATTTTACTGTACTATTTTATATTTCACCTGGGGACCTCAGGCTATCATGTTTATAAACATAAAATAGAGATTAGGCGGAATGACAGGCTGAGTGCGTCCCAGTAATTTATATTGTATACAATTTTACGGACGAAATGATCCCAGGTGGGACTCCCAACCAACCGTTTTGGCGGGTAGTTGATTTGACCATTGGGACTCGGAAGCATTTAGCGACAAGTTTAAAACTTGTTCTCGTAGCAGGCCAATCCAGTGCAGTATAAACAAGAAAGGTCAAATATCCAATGAATCAACTATACCTCACATTAAACCGTGTTCTATATGTATCAGCTTGAGGAAGACTGGTGATAAACAAGCAAGGCCACATCGCTGCCAAATACTTGGGGCAGAATTCCACTCTAGAGAATCAACAAAACCTATTTTCCAATCTAAGGAACTAATGACAGTACATAACATATATAGATACAGATGCATTACTGAAACAATGAAGATAGTGAAGAGTCATCAGCCCATATCCATGTATTCTCTCTTTAAGAAGTCTGAGCTCAGAGATGACAGATTTGTGACACCACACTCATCTCACAATTTCGCATATAAAGGGGCAAATTTATGGAATAGGTTTCTTGAGCAGTCAAATGCACGTGGTAAAGTAGGTTCACTAGGTTCAACTAAATCCCGATTGAAGCTTTCTATCATGAAGGCTCAACACCAACCTGACAATATTAACTGGCAGGATTTAAACTTCAACACTTTCCTATGAAAAGACTCCCATTTATATTTATATCTTTTAGATTTTACACCTGTCACTCACATCATATATGCACCACAAAAGAAAAAAGATTCATTCAATCATTACATTATACACTCACTCCACCACACATGCACACAAAACATTAAAGCAGGTTACACGCGGGTGTAACGTTCACTTTATTCCAAGGGAAAAATAATACTTTACGTAACGCGCGATTTACGTCTTGGTAGCTAAATTATTCAAGTGAAACAAATTTTAGTGAAACAAATTTAAAATTTTATCCTTTATTTTACAATCATAATATAATAATATTTATAAGCGCTATTTGTCAGAGCGACACAAATGCGCGAGCGCTTGCGCGGCTCACCTATCCAACACTCTTGTTTACATCGTATCAGGCAATGGTTCAGTTTAATTATGGTAAGGGCACAGCCTGTCAAAAACCCTTTTCGCATGATCCGTCGACACCGCCTGAAGGTGAATGCATAATAACGGATCATGAACGTACGGAATCAAACGTTAATAAGCTTGCAGCTTCCGATGAAAATGTATTCAACTTTGTGTCATGCTTGAATTGGTTTTGGACCTCTTCAATGCTTTTAATTTATTTATTATTGTTATTTGGTATTATGAGCTGATATGTATATATACATACGGTATCTAAAATTAAGCGTATAGCGAGCATATTTAACAATTTTTAAGCAATAGTGTATTGCAAGCAGCTGTAACTTAAATATAAAAAATATAAAAAATCATATAATTATAACACAAAACTAAAATTTTATTGGAATATAGGTTAAACTAAGATAAAAATTAATATCAGCCCCTTCGCCACTCTCAGCAGTCAACCAGGGTTCATAAAAGCTTAACAGCGCCTGGGTCCGTTCACCAACTGTGCTAATGTGAGTGGCGGTGTGGTAAAACCATTTTAACAGCGTAAATATTTATCAAATAGAAGCGCGCTAGCTGCTAGCATACTTGGATCATTTAATTTTTAATCAAATTTATTCGGATATATATTTATTGATTATGTATTGAATTGGTGATAAATAAAAAAAAATTGTCTTTTCTTAATGATCTGGCCCGGCGCGCGCTACTTCGTAGCACTTGCCGTCGGGCATTTCGAGAAGAAAGCGGCGCGCGCTACTTCGAAGAAATTTAGACGAGTAACATCCGTCAAGTAGTTGATGCACTGATCACAAGCAAAAGCCACTTTGGTCTACTTGCTGTGAGGTGTTTCAGCTACATGGGTTGGGAGTCCCCCCCCTTTTTTTAAAATTTTTTTTATTGTATTGGTTTATTCATTTTTCGAGGGTGTCTATCTTTATAGCTAAACAATTACCATTGCTGAAATTATCTGTATACTGTTCGAAACATTTTTATATATTATACAGGCTGATGTGTACATAATAACATTATAATAATATTGAAATATTATATATTAACAATCAATATGATAAATTGTATTTAAATTGTGAGATATTGCGCGACATATTATATATTAACCTTATATCGATCACTTTTTCGTTTTGTATTGATAGGTCTTGTTAATCTTGAAGTTTTAGTTAGATTACTGATTTTGTACATTTTGTATTCATCACTAATTAGTGCTGGTTTTCATTCGGTGGATATAGTTAATAAGTATGTAAGTAAGGAGTAAATAGGGGTAAAAAGACTGTTATAGTTAAGCTTACTCAACATCAGTTACACTTGACATCAGGGTTCCGTTTGTAAACTGTTTTACAAGGATCATGTGATGTCTAATTTTCTAGCCGAAATTATCGCCTGTCAAAGGTCAGCACTTGTGGTAACTCACAAAGCACAACATTTCATCCGCGCACTGAAAATACTTACATCAAGGCGTCCAAGACAACCTGAGTTGGTGAAACTTAGGTGTCCTGCGCAGCTGGCATGCGCACGTGTGGTGTTCTCTTGCAAGACATCTAATAGATATTTGGTTTGGTTACAGTTTACACTCATTTCGTTTTAGTTTGCTGTGTGGCGTATGCGTATGCATGTATTATATTATTCACTCGATATGGAAAATCCCCTGAGTCCATTGACCAGATGCCTTGTAAACGGCCAGCCAGGTTACACGAGCTGCCTCTGTTACTTGATAAGAAAAAAGAGGAGTCCTCAATCAGCACCAACCTTAGAATCATTGAGCTCGGGAAACATAACATGTACAGCATAGTTCTATCAACCACATGTGGAATGGGACAAGAGGGCAATACCTTCTTGAAAATAGAGCTGGTTAGCTGTCTAGAAATAGATGTCAGTAAGTCAAAGATATAGTGAGGCAATAGCCTCTATCAGAAAAAGAGCAAGATTTGACCTTTCGTGGACCACTAGCATTGCTCTTAAAGAAAAGTATGACTAAAATGAATAATGTAGTGAGATATAAGACTTAAACATTAATTTGGAGCCTTGTTTTAAGTTTTAAGACCAAGAATTTTTAACTTCACACACAATTCTAAAACCATTGGGTTGTGGTATAATACAGCACTCTGCAAAAAACTATTTTCAATAATAAAAACATAGACTAATTAACTGACCAATCTGTAAACAACTTGAAAAGGACCATCCAAACTTGGCGGGAATTATTTTATCAAGAGTATGTATTGTAATAAAATCATCGGCTATCACAGATTTAATAACAATAATTGTTAGCCCCACCACATCTTTTGTGAATATTTTTCCAAGTTATCATTTAAAAATACATCCACTTTTAGCAATGATGGAAGCTTTTTCCATGAAGAGGTTATAGCATGACCGAAGAATGTAAGTTGTTGGATCCTATCTTATTATTATTACATTGATAAAATGTTCTTTTTTTACATTGAGTTGAATTATCATCATGATTCAATTGCAGGCAAGGGCAGATCTTGTCTAATGGGTATCTTATATTTCTAATTAACAAATATTTCTAATTAACAAATTAAATCTCAAGGCTTTCTGATTGCTTTAAAAGTACTACTAATTGTTGTTGCAGGGAAGAAGATATTCCAGTTTTCTCCTCCCTAAGTGAGGAGGTCAAGTATTGGAAAGATAGAGCGGCTGAATACAAAGAAGGGTTTGTTATTCCTTCAATTTGTTTTGAGTTTGTTGCATACAATTTGAAATAACATTTTGGTGATTTCGATTGGGAGCTAAAATTTTAGCTCACCTTGTTTTAAATATCTTTATTTTTCAGACAAGACAGCGTGCAAGCACAATTTGATGAATTTGTCGAAGATTCAAAAGAGTTAGAAGCTGAACTTGAATCACAGTTGGAGCAGGCCGAAAAGAAGATAAGCGATTTGTCGAAGATCAAACAGAGTTTCGAACTAGAGAATGACAAATTAAAGGTAAACAGCATTTACTGCACCCGCTTAAGTGTAATTTTCTACATTTTACCAGCCATAAATGTTGAGTAATTTTAGGTTGTTTGGCAATTTAAAAGGCTTAACGATAAACCATTATTATATGGTTGGTCACTAAATCAATTACAGGGGCGGGGTTGGAGGTGTTATATAATACGACCTGCCATTCCTAAAACTTATATTTTGATGACCATTAATTGCATTGACCTGATAGACTATAAGTTATATCTCTAAGGACCGATAGTTTGATAACAGTAGGCCCCTAAACTTTTCATTCTAAAGAAAACGAGAGCAGGGTTATAGTAAATTTTCAAATAAATTGTTAATTATATGTATAATCCAATATGCTCGAAATTTCTGAAGTGAATTGTACGTTATACAAATTTTCTTTATGGTTCATTTGCTATAGATTTGTTTAGCATGCAATAGACATTTAACGTGCATATGTTCGAATTGATTCGATATCGATCAATAACATGCCTGTGAATAATTTGTTGGCCAAGCTCCATGATTAATTGATTAGTGAAATTCGTTCTTTTTCCAATGTGTAAAGATTGAAAGATTAAAAACGTGTCAGTTCCATCATGTAACTAAAGTTTTAAATCGCTTCATTCATCGCCATTGATAGCCAGTTTGTGCTGATTCCACGGGAATAGCACTTTGCTGGTGAACAGCTACGAAACAGTATGCTCTATATAATTTATAAGGTTGGGTTGCTTTATAAACAAATTTAATTAATTTAATCCTACTCACCACGTGATCAAAGTATTTTCCCGGACAGGTTATATTATGTGCGCTAGTTTTAATCTTCTGTATTTGCTCTACAGCTAGGTTCCCCAGAAATGAAGTGATTACTAAGATTATCCGACACAGCGTGTTGCGCAAGGTGCAACCTTCGCTTCCATATATTTAGATTATTAATTGCTCTGTCTGCCATAATACTAGCAAGGATTGTAATAACCAAAGGACTTATACACATAATATCACATAATATACACATAATATCTACAGCGATGGTACTATCTACCACAGCCCACATGTGGAATCATGGGACAAGAGGGCAATACCTTCTTCAAGAATCTAGCTGGTTAGCTGTCTAGAAATAACTGTCTCATTTGAGATGAGCATCATTTGAATTATTTGATTTGATACATTCCATCATGTATTATACACTCGTTTTAGAACTCCTATTATTGCAATTCTGCCTGATATAAATAAAAGTGCATTATAAGTTTGATATATCAAAACTAAGTCTCGCTTCAAAGGCTTAAACCTATGTTTTTTGGGTATGTTTTTTACATAACACGAACAATTTATTTCATTCATACCACGTGACCTTACCCCCCTCTCATTTCAGGACCGTCTCCAAGCAACCACAAACGAGTTTAGTTTCACAGTGAGTTCCCTGCAAGATGAAGTCTCTGAGTACAGTGGTAAAATCAGTGATCTGCAGAAGTATGTTCGAGAACTGGAGCACAATAACGACAACCTTGAGAGAGGCAACAGGTACTTTTGATTAATTTACTTACTTATTTGTAATGGCCATATTGTATCATATATTATACTATTCGTCTTTTGAGGTGTTTGTAATTTACTTTTTCTTATTTATTCACTTATTTTATTTCCTGAATCTGGTGACTGACTGTAATCTTAAGTAAAATCAATAACTGTAACAACTCCGTTCAGTCAACACACCTATTTAAGTTATTACAACGACTGGGACGACTTATAAAATGAAAAAAAAGTTCAGCAACCTTTGTGGATCAAAATATGTATGATATAAAAGGGCCGATAACGGTCCCCACATCTGCTTCCCTAATACCTAAGTACATATAACATATTTGAGGCACATTTGAGGGAATTTTCTCGAATTAGAACCTCCAAAACCAGTTCCCGTTATCTCTGAATACAGTATGTGATATATTACACTGGGAGTTACAAGAATTATCGTATTATTTTACTACGGTACTTGTGCTCGCCATCAAACACTGAGTGCTCTGCGTCATTTGTCTGCTGTGGCCAAGTACAATCCTCGATTTGAAACCTATAAAACTGCATGTGCAGGTACAAGTAAATTAACAGGCACCTGCTAATTAAAGTGGAGTCAGTAGTTTATGGAACTGACTGCGGACCGTATAAGGTGAAAAGTTTACAGACGGCTGTATGGCAGCCGGCAGGGTGTAACCGGTAAAATGGCCGGCTAAAAACCGGTTATTGTTATTTCCTGGTTATAACTTATTCAGTTGCTGTGTGTCAATACCTTAGTTCAAGTTATTTGAAACAGAACATACTTCCAGCTACATATTATTGCATCACAAGTGAACTCTAGTGGGTTGTGTAATTAAATAATTGTGAAATATCCACCTATCAATGAGCTGTACTTTTAGTTACAAGCTATTTCATCATGAGATCTAACTACAACACACAATGATGTACTTGATACAATACATAGTGCACATCCTCGCATTTACTTGTTCTGTAAAGCTACATACTGTTCAGTTACGTAACGTCCAATATAATACGAGCTGCAGGATATTATTACTGCTGTAATATATAAGGTAGGATATATGTACAACAATGTACTGTTGTAATACAGGCTGTGGAGGCTTACGTACACAGTGTAACCACTAACCTGTGATACGTTTGCCAGCTCTACCTGTGTCCTGTATACTGTGTAGTACAGTGTCTAGGTATGTACAGTGTAATGTAGGAATGTTAACTAGTGTAATGTAGTGTAATGTAGTGTAATATACACACTGCACTACTACTACACGCAGTAATTGCAGAGTTACAGTGTTGGGAAGTGTGTCTATTGTAGGAGGTGTGCTGAAGTACACATTTACCCAGTCTCTCTATTGTCTTCTTTATCAGTGTACCGGCTAGTAGCTATTAATATCACTGTGTAATACCAGTGATAAACCAGTCTGTCAAATTATATTATGTTGGCATATTTGATATATCGGGGAGTGTAATTCGATGAAAGCCAGAGCTTTTTTGTGTGTTCTGATCTACTTCCGTCGTGTGGACGTCATGTGGACGTGTAATGGGGTACCCTGGTGTGGGATACTATCAGGAATAAATACAGGGGTAGAGTTTAGTTGGTCAGAGCCCCTCCGAGGGGTAGCGTTGGTCAGAGCCCCTCCGTAAATGAGGTGTAAACTGGATAATTGGACTGATTAATTTGGTAACAGTTTATATGTGAACAATAGATACGTTACCTCCTGCTAGGGGTGAAGTGACAAATTGTGATAAAAGCTGGAGTTAGAAATGTTGTAATCTGTCACTACTTATCGTGAGCTAATGACTCTGATAAGTTATAACATTCATTGTGTAACTGCTCACATACCTAGCATTGTTTTCCTTTTAAAACTTGTAGTTTTATTTAAAATCCATTACAACTATGCTAAAATATGCTTCTTACAGTAAATACTTCAGTAATGTTGTTACAATTTCCGTCTTTTTGGAATTCGAGGTATGAGACTTGGACTAACAACATTGCACAGACTAACCTTACAAGTGTAAATTAGGAGAGGTAATAAAGTCAGTTGACTGCACATTCAGAGGTGTAATCTTATTAAGTTCAAATTCAATAACTTTTAAGTTTAAATGAGTTGCGTACGGAAATGTTAACCTTATAATTCAAGTAACGCAGGTTCAACTCAGGAAATGATATCCTGTTCTCCTTGCGTTGCACTATGTTTATAAGATAATATAGTCGCACATTCTGTCTTAATTGTATAATAAAACAGTTAGTTTGTTTTTGTTCGGATATACCAACACCAGTCACCAGCGCTCTATTTAACGCTAATTAATGACGTGACACTAATTGTATCTAGCTAGCTGGTGTTGTAATCTATTCTTGGCACATGTAAACACAGCTAGTTTACACACACACGAATGGCTCGTTATAAAAACGTGTGTACATTGTGTACATGATGTACTGTTAATTGGTGATTAAGTGATTATGTCTGTGCGATATAGTGAGGTAGTTCAGCGTGACGTGGTGGTAATTGGAACAATCTCATTCTCCGTAACAAGCTTGACTGTATTGACAGCGTGTATAATGAGCTGTTAATAATCTCATATTCTAGATATTAGTAAAATCGCGCACTCAGTTCATCTAAATAAAAGTCTAAAGTCTCTGTATTATATACTATTAAATGTAACCAGTAATTAGATTTCCAGCAATATTACAAAATCCCTACAGCAAAACACAACATATAATAATGTAATAGTTAACTTAGTCTCAATAACAAACCAGCACGTTATGTTCAGTAAACCAACCCTCTATTATGACAGCGCGGCTACAATAAATCTACAATACGTCATGATAACACAGGACAATAACACAGGACAATAACACATGATGTCATATCTGACCTGTCTAACCATTAAAGGTAATCTCAGCCCAGATAACAAGGTGTGACAACTAGATGGGGATATAAGGGAGGTGTGACAAAGTGAAGATGTGTGCTGAGTAGCGTTGGGTAGTGTGCTAGGAGATCAGTTGTATCATGTAGACTATACTCAGTAGACACTGCTCCCCACAGGTAGTGTAGTGTACGCCTTCTCAGTCGCCCGGCGCCCCTCAGGGAGTCAACTCTACTCATCGTATAACAACAATTGTATAAGTTAAAACTATAATTATGGACCATGGTTTAGTGTATATAATCTAGAGCTCTATATTTGGTGCAGTCTACTGAATGATTGAGGATACCCTATCAAATACTATACTCTAGTCTCTACCGTAGTTCTCTAGAACTGTAGAAACTTTACTTCAGGTTCCCTCACAAAAGTAGAGATTTGTCCTACATTAACAAACTAAATAGATAGACGTGGCAGTGTTTAGTCTGATTATTAATACACTTAACACCAAGTAGGGCTGTATCATAATGTAGGGCTGTATTATAATGTGCAGTAAAACCTTGTGTGTACCGGGTTTCTGTGAAGACAAGTTCATAAGTCTTCACAGAAAGAAGTAGTTTAATAGCAGATCTACAAGTTGTGTGACGGGTTAGGGTTAGGGTATCTAGTGCAGCTACTACTATACTAAGTACTACTGTACAAAGTGTCATATCTAGTGCAGCTACTACTATACTACTGTACAAAGTGTCATATCTAGTGCAGCTACTACTGTACTACTGTGCAAAGTGTCATATCTAGTGCTACTACTACTACTACTACTGTACAAAGTGTCATATCTAGTGCAGTGAGCTACAGTACAAAGTGTCATATCTAGTGCAGTGAGCTACAGTACAAAGTGTCATATCTAGTGCAGTGAGCTACAGTACAAAGTGTCATATCTAGTGCAGTAAGCTACAGTACAAGGGTGTGTGTCAGTGTTAAAACACTGACAACATCAGTACGTGTGTTGACTAACAGAGAAAACTTAAACCCTCCCTTCAGTTGTGTTATTACTTGTAAAAATGCGTGTTTTAAAAGTAAGATCTCAACAAACCCACGCACATCTATATAATACCTGCAGAATTCCTGCTATCCACACACATATATTATAATAATGCAGTATGTGTTCTTAAAACAGTTTGTGTTATTGGCATGTTGGGAATGCGGACTTCGCCTACCAGAATGCAGCTCACCATTACTTCAAATAGGCCAAATAGTTGTTTGTCCGTATGTGTGTACGTATGTGTGTGAGTGGTGAATGCCTTTAAATGCAAATGGACGTTTTACTCCTGAAAGGAATGCAGGTAAATATGCAGGTAAAATGCAGTTTTTAATGCATATTTATTATTTGCCTGCATTTTTACCATATA
Source organism: Bolinopsis microptera (assembly GCF_026151205.1). Lineage (NCBI taxonomy): Eukaryota > Metazoa > Ctenophora > Tentaculata > Lobata > Bolinopsidae > Bolinopsis > Bolinopsis microptera. The sequence continues at coordinate 4,442,285 of NC_087074.1, forward strand.
TCTGCAGACCCTGAAGTATTGGAGGCCTTGTCAACTTTACAATTACTAGAGTCCCACACAAATTAAGTGTATTTTAATTTAATTACGTATCAGTACCTCTGGTACACTCAATACAATACAGCACACACACATAATAAACGCGAATAGTAGTGCGGCTACATATTGTATGTGCTTGAATAAACTTCGGAAAGATTTTGGGTGACATATACCAGGGTGACATGTAACTTTATACTTGTAAGTAACGATATATTAATATGATGAGACTCTCCAGTGACGTCATCACAAGTTAAAACACTCCCTTATCACTGATAAAACTAGAGCGCACAGTGTGCCGGCTCACTGAGGAGCGGTATAAAATGTCACAGTTATGTGTTCCTGATTATCTCAAACAGCGCATTGCTTATATTTGTGACTTCGTGTACAAGTGTGTGATCTCACCAACAGATATTTACGGCACAAATCACTTAATCACCATTGTCATAAGGATTCTACCGATCTATGAAATGGGTCCGAAATGAATTGGAAATTAATTTAGGAATTTTATTTGTGTAACGAGATCAAGCGAGCCCGCCAGTATTTTAATGAGATCTATTTACACGTGTACCATGGCAATAGTACTGGTCATTTGTATCTAATTATAACGACTTTTCAAATGATCACACAAGGGCCCTGGACTCTAGCTTTGAGAACAATCCTACCGATGAACAATAGCTAGTGAACAATGAATAATGCCCCTCTGCACAATGGATAATGCCACAAAGTACAATGAATAACGCCACTGTATGCTCAATGAGCAATGCCACCATTGACTCTCTGCGCAATGAATAATGCAGATGAATAATGAATAACGCCACTGTGATAGTGAGCGGTACGTGCCCCGGCTGCAGAATGTACCGCTGTTCACGATCATTGACATCTGTCCAAGATCCAAGTTGACAGCTTGGACAATGAGCCTGTGTCACAGCACTATGTAGCGCTGCTCACTTGTAATGATATGTGCGTGTTGTCGCAGTATTATCACTAATATTCTGAACCATGTACACATAAAAACATAATATAATAAGCTACCTGTTACAGTCGGCACGGCTATTCTGTCCTGATGAGATTATTGGCAATGTGTTCTGTAAGAATGAGAGAATAAACAGAGCTGGTATATTCCTGACCAGCTGAGAATACGTGTTTTACCTGGCATTTTGCCAAACTCAGATGTATACTATGATAATAGACGGTTAATGACGGGCTATTTGCCAGCTGAGAGCAGGTCACTATTACTGTTGTTTCAATGACGATGTGTTATCAAGGTGAGGCACATCACAGATAATCGACATTTTTCAAAATTCGCTCTCAATTGTTCACTGTTCAGATGTGTGTAGGTAGAATGGACATGCTCTCAATTGTTCACTGTTCAGATTGTGTAGGTAGAATGGACAGGCCCAACCAGAACCCTTAAACATTGTAACCGTAATTGGGCCTTGTAAGCTTCAGAGAACGTATTAATTTAAAGCACGAAGGGTCCGGCTGGCCCGAGTAGCTCTACCACTATAACACTATAACACCTCGGCTGATTGAGGACAGGCAATGCGGCGTCTCTCTAGTTGGTTATCTGCCCTCTACGGCCCACGCTGATATCCCTTATATACAACACACTCTTTGGAGACAGCTCTTTGTCACATCATATTACCATGAAATAGAGGGGTGTACTTCACCCCACTACAGTCTACAGGGAGGAGCCCCTCTATTTGCCCCTCTAGTACAGGAGTGAGCCCCCTATTTGCCCCTCTAGTACAGGAGTGAGCCCCCTATTTGCCCCTCTACAGTCTACAGGGAGGAGCCCCTCTATTTGCCCCTCTAGTACAGGAGGGAGCCCTCTATTTGCCCCTCTAGTACAGGGAGGAGCCCCTCTATTTGCATATTCTACTTCACCCTACTGCGCTGTATTTGCATATTCATTACCTGGTGTATTAATATGTGTTCACTATTGTTAGTTTGAGAGTCACACGTAACGAAACACCGTCACAAATGTCACGTGTTTGATGCTCTGTAGTCTGTACGTACGTAGAGAAATCTCTCATAGACAAATGCCCATACAAATATTTTAGATATACGGATATTACCGTAATATTATATGACGATTTATCAGTTGTCACAGTATATAATCGTGTCATAACGTGTCATCAACCGTCTGCGGTCTCTGATAGCACACTAAAGAGATGGTCTCTGATAGCACACTAAAGAGATGGTCTCTGATAGCACACTAAAGAGATGGTCTCTGATTGCAATCCAGCACATGATGATGTACACAATGTGTTATTCTATCAGAGCAGTGTATACTTACAAGCTTACTCCCTCATCAAACTATGATCGGAATGTTGGGATTCTATACTTGTGTAAGCACAGGTGTTTCGTTGATTTGTATTTATATATATTAGGTGACATTAACACATTTAATATGAAATCCGGATTGGGATATTATTTATGAGTCGCAGAGTTGAAATATTTTCTTGGGTAAATTTCTATTGATCCCGTTTGGTGCGACAAGGAAAAGGCTCTTATCAGGAAAGAAATTGATCAATAGAAATTGACCCAATAAAACATTAACACAGATAATATAAATTATAATATAAGTATAAGTATAGGATGGGTTATGCAGTTACTGAGCTAATGTCACGCTCACACGCTGTGTAAAATAGCGAGCTATAATATTATTTAACACACAGTAATATTATGTAGATTATGTTAATTATGTTATTGATACACAGATATTATTATTTTTATTTGTCGTGCTGTATGAATTATGCGAATGAAATGTTACGTAATTAATTTGCCGTGTATAATGAGTTTCATCTATGTAATTAGCTATTCTTGTTAACCAAATTAAAATTAACTAAATATCTAATACTCCTGTATAGTGTATATCACTAAGACTACTGTATATCACTAACACCTAAGCGCAGTAGTGTACGTGCTGACGATGTCACTTAACTTAAGGTCTCTTCGACAATAAACAGTATGTGATACTGACTATTACCTGACTTTATTACAAAGACTTCACTACGCTACAATAGCATTAACGTGTGCAGTATTACAATCGTTATATCAGGAAGTAATGGTGTACCGGGGTACTAAACTACATACAGTAATCTAGATACCAAGACAGCTAGTCTTGGTGAACGGTGACCCATCAACATGACAGTGTACAGTGTGACTACAGTGTGACTACAGTGTGACTACAGTGTACAGTGTGACTACTACAAGATCAGACTCATCTGTCATTATGTTGACAGATGCACAGTCGGGTCTTTCTTCTGCAGAATAATTGTTGTTTTCTTTCCTTTAAATCCTGTTTCTTTATGCTACGTGTCTTATATTTGATCTGTTTCATATCGATATAATTGTTAATCTAACAGTTGTATTTTTCAGGGCGATGATGTGTTCTTTGGAAGATTTCGAAAAGAAACTCAACGAGGTGAGATATTCCAGGATTAATATTAAATTACAATTTGTAGATTTTGTCTCTTCCATTAGAGCTCTATTGTGCTAATTACCCGCAAAGTTATTACCATGTTCAACGTTACACCTCTACATTTCTCATCTAATTTGTTGAGCGTATTACTATTCAATTGTTTAACAACCCCGTGCTATGATAAAGGAATGTGTGTCACGTGACAGTCACACACTCTTGTTTAGACCAACTCGTGATTCCCCACAACAGCTATTTCCGACAACATCACAATGTTTAGTGTTATTAAAACACATGTGAGGTGTGATGTATTGTTGGATGACAGTGATTGTAATGGTGTATGACAGGTGAGGCTGGAATGATGAGACTATGATGGGTGATTACGTTATCTTGTTACACTCGCCATATCAGATATCTCATCAAGTTCAATGCATTTGCTAGACTTTTGAATGTCAAGAAATATTTGGATTAACACTTGATACATAATTAATTGACTATCGTAATCCACTGTTAAATCAACACATATTATTCAGATCAACAGCAATTTATGACTGAATAATGATATGCACTGGAGTTGGTATAATTGTGATGTGTAATATCTTAATTCCGTTATATTATATAAGCATCACGCATATCAATACCGTTATAATTGATCTATGTGTTTCCTTTCTGACTAAAATAACTTAAGAGCAAATACGGACAGCTACAAAGTTATTTTATAATTCCGTCTGACCAAGAAAAGAAAGCAGCACGTACCAAATGACGCGCTGCGGTCTCCAAAATCATGACATATCTCCTAAATTTTACAGAACTGACACAGATCTCATAGAACTGACAAGCAGCTTACATTAAGAAATCCGAGAAGTTTCGTGTCAGTAACTCGACAGTAAATTACAGTGTAAACTTTCCCGGCTAGACCTACAGATTACCCTGCTGTACCTTCTCCATAACACCTTCCATTGTGTTTAGTCACGTGACTATGATAATCCTCGTCTGGTTTGTGTCTGGTTTCTCATTGGTTCCTCAATCAGGGAACAATAGCCGTGTGTATGAAGTTTGTTAACAGCTGATCTGTTATCAGGCTTCACTGCCCATATTATGGTAGTGTCCTCCCTGCTTCATCATGTATAGTATGTAGTACCTAGGTGTGTAGTGTATATGTCATATCATACAAGATTTGAATCCATTGTAAAATACCTTAGTGCTTCATGGTGTTACTAAGTGTTAGTTGGAGATATGAAGAGTGAGTGAACGATCAGAATATCAGATAGCAGCAACCCATTCTGCCGTCAAATCTGCCTCTACAATGTGTTGAGAACCCTCTATAAACCCTCTCTAGATGTAAACGGTAATAAAAGGAAAAGAGTGGTGAAGTGTTGGCTGGGCCACTATTTCTAATCTTTTATAATATGATGACATGAAGAGGTGTTAAACTCATCAGTAGGGGACAGGGGGGTGGTGATGAGGCATCACCACCCCCACCATCATGGTGATGAGTAGTCAGGACCCTCCCCCACGTACGGTCCCTAGATCACCGATCATCACCTCACTATGTGCTAAATCACACTCATACATTTCAGCTTATCGGAGAGTCAAACTCCGTGACCTATAGATATAAACATCTTGTCATATTTTGATGTGTACAGATATAAGTTCTGTAAAATTATACAGTCAACATAATAATGTTATCAATAAAACTTGTACCATTTAAATGAATAGCCGTAATTTTAGACTCCTTGGCTCTACCCCACTGAACATGTTTTATATATAGCCTGTTTAGTGTTTACAGTGTACCTAAGTAGTTATTGGTGGATATTAGTGGTTATTAAGTTATTAGCTGGACCCCGCCCTCCTGCGCATATAAAATCTATTTAAAGAGTACATGACTCATGTCAAAAGCGACACTTTTGTACCTGGGTCATGCGGACGGAGTCTTGGACTGATTCCAGCAAGATGACAGTCCTCCTAGCTTCATCCTCTGCTTCTAAGTTGCATTGAATTAATAAGTACTAATTGAGCTTCATGTTCTTGGTTAAGTTGCACATCGTCAAAAATTCATCCCCAGACTATTTTGCGAGTTTAAAAATAGGCTATGTGTTATTGTATTTTAAGAGCTCTATATATTATATACTACATGTGTATTATATATACTCATAGCGAAATGATTGTACGTAAAGACGTTGCTATAACCGATCACCGAGACTTTTTGGAGGTTATCGAAGAATATAATATATATTGGGGGGGGTGTCACGTCCGTCTATGTCCGCTTGTCTCATAGAATCCAAAAAGGACAGGACATAGGCGGACATAGGCGGACATAGGCGGACATAGACGGACATAGGCGGACATAGGCGGACATAGACGGACATAGGCGGACATAGGCGGACATTAATGGACACCTAAATTGCTAAATAAAATGTTCAATTTTTGCCGTATAGGGGGATCATGTTTTTTGTCCGTTCGGTACCCTATATTTTCAAAACGGACAAAAAATAGAGCGGACAAAAACGGACAAAAATGGACAAAAACGGACAAAAATGGAAATAACATTTAGATGCTTCCTCCTCCTACTCTTCCTCCTCCTCCCCCTGGGTCTTCCTGATCTTCCTCAGTCCTCTGATCTTCCTCCTCCCCTCCTTCTTCCTCCTCCTACTCCTCTTCCTCGTCCTCAGTCCTCCTCTTCAGTCCTCAACAGTCCTTCTCCTCCCCAGTCCTCCTCCTCCTCCTGAGTCCTCCTCCTGGGTCCTCCTCCTGGGTCCTCCTCCTCCTCTTCATCCTCCTCCTCTTCCTCCTCAGTCCTCGGTCCTCCTCAGTCCTCCTCCTCATCCTTCTCCTCAGTCCTCCATCCTCCTCCTCAGTCCTCCCCCAGACCCCCTCCTCCTCCTCCTATTCAGTCCTCCTCCTCCTCCTCCTCCTTCTTAGTCCTCCTCAGTCCTCCTCCTCCTCCTATTCAGTCCTCCTCCTCCTCCTCCTCCTCCTCCTCCTCAGTTCTCCTCAGTCCTCCTTCTCATTTCTCCTAAGTCCTCCTCCTGAGTCCTCCTCCTGAGTCCTCCTCCTCTTCCTTCTGAGTCCTCCTCCTGAGTCCTCCTCCTCCTCCCTCTCAGTCATCCTCCTCAGTCATCCTCCTCAGCCATCCTCCCCAGCCATCCTCCTCAACCATCCTCCTCAGTACTCCTCAGTCCTCGTCCTTCTCAGTCATCGTCAGTCCTCCTCCTCAGTCCTCCTCAGTCCTCCTCAGTCCTCCTCCTCCTCCTGGGTCCTCCTCCTCCTCCTCCTGGGTCCTCCTGGGTCTTCCTGATCCTCCCCAGTCCTCTTCCTCCTCCCCTCCTCAGTCCTCCTCCTACTTTTCCTGGGTCCTCCTCCTGGGTCCTCCTCCTCCTGGGTCCTCCTCCTCCTGGGTCCTCCTTCTCCTCCTCAGTCCTCCTTCTCCTCCTCAGTCCTCCTCAGTCCTCCTCCTCAGTCCTCCTCCTCCTGGGTCCTCCTCCTCCTCTTCATCCTCCTCCTCTTCCTCCTCGGTCCTCAGTCCTCCTCCTCCTGGGTCCTCCTCCTCATCCTTCTCATCAGTCCTCCTCCTCCCCAGTCCTCTCCCAGTCCCCCTCCTTCTCCTCCTCCTATTCAGTCCTCCTCCTCCTCCTCCTCCTCCTCAGTTCTCCTCAGTCCTCCTTCTCATTTCTCCTAAGTCCTCCTCCTGAGTCCTCCTCAGTCCTCCTCCTCCTCCTGGGTCCTCCTCCTCATCCTCCTCCTGGGTCCTCCTGGGTCTTCCTGATCCTCCCCAGTCCTCTTCCTCCTCCCCTCCTCAGTCCTCCTCCTACTCCTCCTCGTCCTCAGTCCTCCTCATCAGTCCTCAACAGTTCTCCTCCTCCCCAGTCCTCCTCCTCCTCCTGGGGCCTTTTCCTGGGTCCTCCTCCTGGGTCCTCCTCCTCCTGGGTCCTCCTCCTCCTGGGTCCTCCTTCTCCTCCTCAGTCCTTCTCCTCCTCCTCCTCAGTCCTCTTCCTCTTCTTCCTCCTCCTCCTCCCTCTCAGTCATCCTCCTCAGCCATCCTCCTCAGCCATCCTCCTCAGTCCTCCTCCTTCTCAGTCCTCCTGAGTCCTCCTCCTCCTGAGTCATCCTCCTCAGTTCTCCTCCTCCTCCTCCTCCTCAGTACTCTTCAGTACTCTTCAGTATTCTTCAGTCCTCAAAATGTTTGTCCGCTAATGTCCACCAATGTCCATCCAAGTCCGCCAATGTCCGTCCGGGTCCGCCAATGTCCGTCCGAGTCCGCCAATGTCCGTCCGAGTCCGCCAATGTCCGTCCGAGTCCGCCAATGTCCGTCCGAGTCCGCCAATGTCCGTCCGTGTCCGCCAATGTCCCAAAAAACACGTCCGTTGTCTCATAGAATCCAAAAAGGACAGGACATAGGCGGACATAGACGGACATGACACCCCCCCCTATATTATTAGTTAATAATATAAGTAGTAGCAGTAGTAAAACTAGTAACTTAGTAGTAGTAGTAGTTAATAATATTACAAATATACGGCATACACGGATGTAGATATTAAATGGTAAATAATAATGAAAGATTAGTCACTCCAATGTGGTCGGACAGCTATAACAGCTGGAAATGCTAAAAGTTGATTCGTGGGTTTTGCTAAAAAACCTGTTTAGCCCATTTTTGTGGTTTTCACCAAAAAACATAAAATTCAAGATAAAAATGACAAAAAGTGTAAAATTTGACCAGTGAAGTCATCAGTCAGCTGTATTTTTGGCACAAATTTACAAATTTGACATGGAGTATTTAAATGCTAGTTAGCTAATATACCTAGTTCATGGTTCATATTCTACAACGTCACGGCTAAACATTCCACATATTTAACTGTCAGTTTGATACAGGAGGAACGGCGGCGGAGATTATGTGATTTGATCTCTGAAATTAACTAAAATTATACGGTGGTTGTGCAAGTGGGCTCCTGATCTAATCTCAAACTTTGGCCTTCTAGAATGTAATATTGTTAATCTAGAGTTTTATTCTGATGTAGCTAATATAATCTTACTGTAAAGTAAGTTATCTGGTGCTCTCTCTTGATGTCTCTCTGTTTGAACACTTCCTACCAATCTAGATATTATCTAACATCTTTAGATCTTTGTCATTGAACTATTGCAACACAGTTTAAGAGAGCAAGCTACGATTTAACCACTCCTTTAAGATCTGCAGCAATATGCAGAGCGTGAGAGACTGATACTCTGCAATGCTTTGCAGCGAAGTAATGTGGTTACATGTGCTTAGAGCGCTGTCCTCAACACACGTGCTGTCTATAATACACACGTGCATACTCACCCCAAATGTTGGCATGAGTCGTTACAGTCTAGTCTGGCAATTACTTGCTCTAATTTGGTATAATCTGTATCAGCGGTGTTCAATTATGCACACTGGAAATCATATAACTATTAGATTTGGAAGCCTGATTTCGGGTCTATAAAGCAAGGTGAAAGGTGAAGTACCTGAATTCCCTGCATTTTTGAGAGTTATGACCACATTACACATGTGTTCCAGTGCTAAGTGTGATTGTACACGTAGTTTATATAATAGTCACGTGATCTGACACGTGCTATCACGGTGCATTAAGTCATAGCTTAACAAGACAACATGCTATGTAGACTCGTTAACGAAATGTTTTCTTGAAAATACGTGAATTCTATAATGTGATGTTTTCAGTGTTGCAGCTATAGCACAGGTGTTATTAATATGTAAAGAGAGAAAATCAGCACTTTATTAGCTCTAGTTTCTTTGGAAATTTTACGTTTTTCAAATTATTTCATTTTGAAAAATTTTCGTGCTTAGTTTAAAATTAGCTGGCTCAATGACACTCAATTACAAAAATGTCCTCTTTCTTTTTGCATTGTGATACAAAAACATTGTAAAATTCATTTCACCTGGTAAGTACAAAATGTGCTCTCAGCAAAACCCAAACAATTAGCGTACCTGTTACATTTATGCTGTAAATTAGTGTTTTATTTAATAAAAGAGAAGTTTTTACAGTGTTCAGATGTTGTAATTCAGGGCTGCTGACACACATTCCTTCCTTCGTTACTCTATTTACATATTTCGGGTACATTATTACTAATGTAATGATATGTTAATTACATGTTTTTTATACACGTATCATACCTGTGCACTGCTTGACATTCGTTAGAAAATGTTATTATATAGCGCTGTGTACATCATGTATATTCTTAATTTGTACTTCTCGATTTCAATATAAAATTATAAACCACACTGGTAGCCAACTATGTTAATTAAGACTGTAATTAGAGCTATTATATAGATGTATATAGTTGATTATATTAGATAGCTATCTATATTATATCCGGATATGACCATGTTGGCAGTATTGTAGAACCACAAGACACATTCTAAGAATAGCGCTACTCTTACTGATAACAGAGATAAGAGACAGTAACAACACATCTCATTTTCTGCGACAATACCCTACTACTACTCTTCTGTGATTTGTGGTGTGTGGTATTTGCTAAAGAATGTGGCACTTTTTATGTTCAACCACCTGGTCACAGTGTGTATTGTGCAGCAAAATGAGTTCAAATACACCTGTTCAATAGAGATTGTTAAGCAGATTCAATACTGTATTGTATACGATAAAAAGTGTACGATACACAGATAAATATTCTTAACAGTGTATAGGCCTTTGTTAAGACAAATTGTATACATTCAATAAAAACCAATGCGTGCAATCGTAATGATCACAATTATATTGTTGATTTGTTGGATTGTTCTATTTTAAAGTGATTTAGTCAGGCTAGACAGGTAGTTGTAGAGATGAGGGTCCTAACGTTGATATGATTTGCAGAGCTTAGTTGTTGCGCAATTGCCAAGTTTGAGTGCCCGATGTTAGCTATTGTATCTCTGATATGATTGTTTTACAAGCCGTAACCTATTATTATCAGTGCATACGAGAAATGCTTTATAATTATAGTGTACAGTGTAAACTAAAAAGGAAGATATCATCCGCCATAGTCCATGCATTGCCGTATTTTCTATCAAGATAGAAATGATAAGACTAAAAACTAAACATTCAGTACACAGTATGTTGTTTATATCAAGGTTAACCACGACTAACACCTCAACTCTTAGTCTTGAGACACGCCTGGCACGTGACACGTCTGACACGTGACACGTTTCACTCAAAACGGAGATCCTGCCAAAATCTCCCTCAAACGCGGTCTAAATCTCCTTGTTTACCGAGACTAAACTTTAAAAACGGAGCATGTTAACTTTAGCTCCATCACATGATGAACACAACTTGTTTGACGTCCATGGTGTGCACAAATCAGCATAACTGTGCGGTATCTTGATATCGCAAACACTTTTCTCAGACACAAGTCTCCTCATACTTGATAAATATATATACATATCAAGGATTTAAATTCTTTATTTCTAGACTGATCTCAGAAATCTTGCATGATGTGAGGTGGAGTTCACTGTCAGGCCAATATCGAGTATTATAGAGTATAGACAGTGAGCCCGTCTATCTATAACTCTACCCGTAATTAATTACGTGCAATAAATTCTTTGTATCCGTCCGAATCACATGATAAAGTGACATTGAGCAATGTTGTGAGGTTGTGTGTGAAATACACGATGTGTACACAATATTACAACTGGATAACCCTGTTTACCTTGCGATAATTGAGAAAGTCTTCACCCCCAATTTAATGCCGTTATAAGGCATCGCAATGCACTTTGTAGTGATCCATAACTCGTCCATTACATACTGTACATTCTTTAAATGTTTTGATACCAGAAAAGGCGTGTCATCCTTAGTCCTTGGGCAAGACTAGAGACTCAGCAAGTGCTAATGCGCGATTACCATTCGAACATTGTAATCAATTGTACATTTTACTGACGTTTACAGTGCATGCCTGTTGGTTACACCTTTATGTTTTCAGGCTATCGAAAAGAATGCATTGCTCGAAAATGAAGTAGAAGACAAAGAAGGGTTGCAAGATATGGTACAAAGACTGAAGGACGAATCTCGAGGTGGCTATACAACTTATTCCTATTTTAAATGTCCATGTGAGGAAAAAATATTTCGCGAACATTAGAATTGCCATCGAACGAAAAATATTAAAATTTAGTGCAAACTTGCTGGAACGCGCGACATTGTTTGCGATGTACTAGCGTCACATTGTTTAAATGCGCGGCGCGCGACATTATTGCGCGCATATCCCGACGCGCGCGCATTATTAATTTAAATCTTTTAAACCCACCTTGATCGAGTGGGTTAGTGTCACCTGTAATCTATCGTAAGTTAGCCTAGCCTTACGGGGAGGGATTTGGAAAGGCGTATAATTTCCACAAAGTAGGTAACAATTGACCAGCTTACAAAGGAGGACGGGGCCTAAAATTGCCGAAAATCGGTTACATAATATGTGAACTATCGCCAACTTTGTCGGTTACCAATTCTTGTAACTCTTTGAGATAATTAGTTTATTCGAAAATCAACGTTCTATTTACTATTACGCCCTAGATTTGCACACGGAGCTGTCGACGATTCGTCGGAAGTCCTTCAACAAGAAACCATCAGATTTGGACTTGCAATCTGGAAGTCCCGGCCCCGAAAGTGCCCCAAACACTCCATCCAAGGAAGCCCCCATCCAGAATGGATTCGTTAACGGAATCCCTATTTCCTCATCAGGTAAGAAACCTTTCTATTTGTGTAGACTGTGTTTTACGCTGGTTTTGTGTGTTCACCACACTTTCATTTTTGAAGTGTTACATTTTCTTTTGTATTAAGAACATTTCTCTTCTGTTTAACCTTCGCTTTTGATGATCAAACGTGTGATTCTTACTCGTTTCAGCCAAAATATCAGCCCTAAACATAGTGGGAGATTTACTCAGAAAAGTTTCGGTAAGTGTGTTACTTTTAGGAACTACATAGTTTAGTGCAGTTAGCTTTTACTCCTTTCAGCCCGTTTAAAATCTTCAGCTAAACTTATAATGTGTGTTCCTATATTAACAACTGCGAATCCATTGCTAGGACGTTTTTGATCAATCAAAAACATGATCATGTTAGGAAGGTATACCAAAAAGTAAGTGCTATATCAAGTTTCTGGCTGGTATAAACTTGTTGTTAAGGCGCCCGCGAGCACTTAATCTCACTTGCCCCTGCTGGTTTATGACAACTTAATAGGTCTTGCAAAATCTAACTTGCTGCTGAACCACTGTAACCCTTATATTGAGAAGATGGAGAATACAGGTTTCTTATAATATATAGCATGTAACCTAGGAATTTAAAGCATCGCTCTCACAGCTTGACACTAAGCAGGCTTACCAGACAAAAGAACAGATCACAGACACAAACATTACAGACTGAATAGACCGGCTGGTACAAGCATTTGAACATTACCTTGCACCCTTATTCCTTAGGCATTCTTATGGGTACATCTGATAAATATTAAATACCTTTAATATGTTTAACCACACTTACACTTAACAGGTTTGGTTTTAGGTTCGGTTCGGCAGCTCCATTCATGTGAATTACGGAGAATTCTGGCGGCAATCGAACCTAACGTGCACTTAAGTTTAACAGTGGTAGCAATAAATAAATTAGCAACATGTCATTAGATTTAAAATCGTCTTATTGTCACACATTTCAGGCCTTGGAGACAAAACTAGCGTCCTGTAGGAACATAGTTCGCGAGCCGAGCATGGCAGCAGGTCAGACCCCTGTCCATCTGCGTCGCTCATCACTTCTTCTCAACAGCAGTAACTCCCCACGCGGCTTGAAACGGACAATGCAGCAGCCGCCCCCTGTCGAGATGGGAACAGTCCGCAGCGAGGTCCGGGTGGGGTCATCAAAATATCCGTGTGAAAAAAAAGAGCATTTATCATCCATTATATCATGTACCTACCATCAAACTTAAGCGTGAAGCGGATATCAAGCCAGAATTATTGTTATTTCAAGTTCAATAAAACACGCTTTGTTATGTTTTGTAAAAATATCTTGAAGAAAATTGTTATAAAGTATACGCTTTAGGTAAGTGTCAGGACAATTGGAGATAGGGGAAATGGGTGATGTTGGGTGGATCACAAAGTAAAGACTGAAACTAGCTGAAAACAGTCAGTCATCATAATAATTGTATCAACTTTTTAATAAGTTTGTGTATAACATGTAACGGTATATTAATTAACAGTGTTTGTATTGCACTGGTTATCTCTCACATTTGTTATTTGTAAGTGGTATTAATTTTTAATTTCAACTGAAATGAATGTACATGATGTATTTTGGGAGTTGATCAAGCGGAGGGCAGTATTAATAAGATAATTAGGAAAGTTGTTTTTTAATTTGTTTTGGCTGTCAGCTTTGCTTTTGAAATGGCTGTCTAAGTTCATAAACAAATCCAAAAAAAAATGACTGTGAAAACGAAATGCACTTGAAACTTGTTCATAAACAACGAGGCCTGTTATTTTTAAGTTAATTTTTAAGTGTTTGAAAATACTAGTATAAATTATTTATTTAATTTGTTTCAGTGTGTTAGTTGACTGTTCTTTTTCATAATAGCCTTGAATTATGTTTCACGCAACGTGTTAAATTTACGATACAATAAAGATTGAGATCTCTTTGGAACTCCTACACGGTTTTATTTTACCCGAAGTAAAATTAACGTACACTGCGTGCCCCACCCTTGCTCTGGCCATGCAATGTAGTTTTTTAAGATCGCTCGGCTAACATAAAACCGTTATCACACCCTTCAGTCTGGTTGAAATGATAACACGTTCAAATAATAGATTTGTGTTATTTATCTAACTTTGCTTTTCAATTATTACATCAAAGTAAAAGACGCAGTTTGAATCACTTTATTGAATGAGATCGATCCATAATACGATCATATATTATATACAGACAGAAAATTATACAGTCAGAAAGTTGAAGAAAAAACTTTGATAGAAATAACTGGATAATACAAAGTACACAATAAAAGAACATATTTTTCAACGATTTTTGTTCAAAAGTTCAAGTGTAAACTAGTTTGGTTCAGAATAAATAACAAAGATAATGCTCAGGCTTGATGTAATATTAACAAGGACGGATTCATCTAATAAAGGAAGAGATTGTTGAATCACAAAATTGAGACAAAAGTGTGTAAAGTAAGCTATTCAATTAAATTAAGGAAAATCAATCAACTCAGATGGTATATACAGTGATGTGCCATAAATATTATATAAATATCCATCAAATAATTTTAAATATCTGATAAATTCATATCATCAAAACTTTTCCAGCTCTCTGATCTCGCTAACATGATACACTTAATACTAGCAATGACAAACGCTGATGATGAAGTTATGCGGGCGTCACAATCGTCAAATTACTAATTTAAACAAATTTAAAGAAATTTATGACACTTTTTGATTATGATATTGGGATGATATCATACATCATATTATCAGTACATTTGCAATGCGGTATAAAATCGCTCCTACTAAATCGCTCGCCCAAATTTTAAGAAAATTCTTGTGAAAAGGCCCGTTGGGCATGAAAGTGATTGGAATCGGTGTATTTTTGGACGCTGATTCCGAATCATCCCCCATGACATAAGGGTTTATGTAAAACCGTTTTGTACGGCTGCAAAACCATAAAAACCAAAGTCACGTGAAATTTTTGGGCGAGCGAATTAGTAAGAGCCGTATAAAATACAAAATACGATCGCGCGCATTTAGCCAAGTAATTTTATAGTCACGTGACATAATAAGTTGCATATATCTACTTGCTACCAACAGTTCACGTCATCGCGCTCCACGTTTACGCGTTCCAGGTCTTCTCTTAAGTGCGACCGAATTGGGGTTCATGATATTAATTACACCGATTCTACTGATACAGTTTTAATTGGTCTTGTAGCGCTTCAAGGCTAGTTGACAGATCATCGTTTCTCTCCATTAACGAATATATCTGTTCCAGCTGACGACGTTGAATCCTGAAACGATCCTATCGTTAATCGAGTGATAGTCATTAGTCAGTTATTTCAAATAAGATTAATCATGCTCTTAACTGCTTTATCTCATCTTGGCTGATTAGCAAGAGACACAAAATACATCAAAATAAAAGTATCAGCGACAATTCATACTGAATAAAACGATGCACAGTAGTAATGTCGTAATGTTGCAATTTGAACCCAAAAGTTAAAGTCGACCAGACTTAAGGCATCTTTTGCAATGTCAGACATCAATGAATGTGCTTTTAAAATGTCGACCTTACTGTGTACAAACATTCAAAATTAAATCTAGACCTAAACTTACAAAATGTCTATCTGGCAATTTTTCATCGTTCATGTAAAACTCTTGAATTTTCGGGACGAGCTTTTCCAAGTAGTAAAGTTGCAGCATTCCTATGTTATCTTGCCAGATAGTATCTTGTGATATCCGGATACAAAGCATGACTCGTGGAGTCCAAACTACAAAATCACAAAACTTTCTGTTCGTTAGATACAAGTTCCCCTGAAGTTGGTGATAATATTTGTGCGACGTGCTAAGCTCAAATTTATTCTGCTCATTCTTTTTCAAGTATCCCAACTGATCCAATTCCGTTACATCTGCGGCATCTCTCATCTTAAAAGGGCACTTAATCTCGATTATTCCATCGCTTCCAACTAGTCCATCTGGAGATCCACCTATAAATCCACAGGTGTCCAGAAAAATACCACATTTAAAAACTTTCAGTCCAAATTGTTGTTCATACTCCTTTATAGCAACAGACTCATTGTCAACTCCGTACATTATCGCAGGAAGATGTGATATATCTTTAGTCTTGAGCAAATAATTAAGAAACGATTTGCTGGGTTCAACGTTACGTCTTGCTAAAGATATAGCAGCACCAAAGTTGCTGGAGGTTACGCGTCCAGTGCGCAGCGAGTGCCACAGCATGCTCTTGGCTTGATCCCGCGTAAAGCGCTCAATGACAGCTATTTGGGAGGGTAGCAGGATGCAGCGCTGTAGAAATATGTGACGACTTGTGCAGCTGGGATCTTGTACTAGTTGCTCTATGTAGACTAGACTCGATAATCTGGTAGGAGTGTTAGTTGATCGAATCCGCTTATGTGTTATTAATATTTACAGTCAGACATATTAATGACAATTTTTCAATGAACTATTAGGCATATTGTAGATGAGTAAGACTTTTAATGAACTATCAAATTACACAAACTTAACTAGGGGTCGTTCACATATTACGTAATCATTTTTTGGAACATTTTTACCCCCCCCCCCCCTCCGTAATAAGTTTTACACATTATAGCTACTAGCAGGAACCCGTCTAACCCTAAAGTGGTGTCAAGACTCAAGAGACTAAAACAATTATTACCTATTTAATTCGTGTTTTTGACACCACTTGGGGTACCAAATTTTGGGCTCTAAAACTCCTATTTCTTGGCCAATTTTTTATTTTTTCATGCTGATTTGGAGGCCATTGAAGCATTTGACCCAGTCAAAAAAGTTTCAGTTGTATATCTTTTACGATTTTTGCAGAAATTCGCGTTAAAGTTGATGCCGTGGTGTCAGTAAAATGGCACGGATAAATAAATATATATATATTTCATGGCTGGACTTCTACACAATAAAAGAAAGCGGTTGTGATTAGATCTTCGAAAGTCTTTGCATCGTTTATTTACATCAACTCTGAGAAATTATATCATTAAAGTAACTACAACAAATACGAATCATATACAATTGAGAATAAATACAAACTAAAAGCAGTGGGAAAATCTGATGAACTGAAATTTAAAAAAGAAACTGAAAGCCGTTAAAAATGTACTCTTATCTTATCTCTTATCTAAATACTGATAACTGATTCTCGGAAAATCACTTAAAATCACAACAAAAACCTGTAAAATTTATACTTAAGTAAAAAATGTAATATGCACGTCTCTGGAATAATGGTATAACTAAATAAAATCTACAAAATATACTAAAACTAAAACTAAGCTCCGGCAGATTTAAAAAGTAGATGGTTACTATCAAGGGTGTTCATACCCCAAACCGTTCAAGGGTTTTCAATTGGGTCTGGTAGAACCCCTCTCTAGCTTCCATAGCCTTTTCTTTGTCTGCTTTACTAATATTAGGCTCAAATACTAAAGTGTCTACTATAATGACAGAAAGGTGCTTACTAAGTGAGGAATTATAGCAGGCTATGGTACTAAAATCTAAATCATGATCAATATCTAAAAAATGGTTAACTAATTTACAACTTCTTATACCTTTCTTTATGTGACTCTTATGGTTAGAGAATCTCTTAGGGAGATTTGAGGTAGTATAACCGACATACGACTGTTTACAAGTCTTACACTCCATTAAATAAATGAGGTTATAACTCTGACAAGATATATATTTAGTTATAGGGAAAACTTGTTTAGAATGGTGACTACTAAAATTGGAACAGGGGGACATAGTAAGGGGAAAAGTGGTCGATTTAAGGGTTCCGTTGGATTTGAATGTTCACAAGGATTTCTCAACGGAATATGGTAGTTAGGACCCCTACGAACATAATTAGACTTGTTGCCAATTTTGTATCTCAACAGAAACACCACTTTTACCACTTTTTACCACCTTTGTACCACTTTTCTGGTTTGCCAAATATCTTTAGTTGTGAACGTCGTAGAAGGCTGCAAATTAACCTAGAATGTTTATCTTATCAAGGAGTAAAACTTTTGTATCAAAAATTTTTACATTGGACAATCAGCTAATTGGATAATTACCAATTAGTTAATCACCAAAAAAAGTGAAAATTTTTTATTGGCTCAAAATGATCGAAATCGTTTGAAACACGGAGAAATGTAGTTTTTAGAAAAACTTCAAAAATTTTTCACTTAAAATTTTTTTTCGAGACTTCAAAAAAAAAAGTTTGAAAATTTGAAAATATTTTTTTCCGCCAAAAGTGATCGAATTGCATGAAACGTGGATAAAAATGCCTTGCAGAAAAATTTCGAAGATTTTTAGATTGAGGAATACTAAAATCATCAATATTTGAAGTTGGAGTACAGTAAATCTCGACATATTTTAGTAATTAGGAATAGCTTAGCGGAAAGGGCTGGACCTGAAAAAGGTTAACCACACAATATTAGAGTTTCGTAACTAATTACAATACAGCTTTATCAAATTCCACATAAAGAAACAGCACAAAAGGACCATTTAAGATCGAACCGATTTTACCTGCTGTACTATCATTTTATTGATTTCAATGATCAAAACCTCTGTCAATTTTGCCAATCTATACCGGGTATCTGAATGTACCGGACCTCTTATTTACCTCTATAATTAGACCCAGTTGTGCAAGAAATGCGATTTCTCACAGGGGTTTCTTTAAACTGTGCACTTTTTATCACTCTCGCAACTCGCAAGAGGCCTGGTATTATAGGGGGGGTATAGGAAGCGAGTGTAAATATACCTTCCATCATCCATTGTGGCTTTTTTGTATTGTGAATGCGCATGCCGCTTCGTTTGCTATGCCATATACCTCGAATAACCCCCATATGTCATTGCCAGGGTCGGGATAGAGCTGGAGATAGCATTGAAAAGTTGCTAGAAATAGCTAGATTTAGAGTAAACTGGTGGTAGCTGGGTGGTGCTAGCATGGATGTAGCAGAACGTAGCTACACGGGGTTTCATTGGAGTTGGTTATTTTAATGGCCAAAGAGTGCCGGAACTAAAGTTACTTAAGATTGCAGTTTAGGGGCAGTGTAAACCACGGTGTAGTCAGGGACACAGAGCTACAGTGCAGGAGTACTGCAATAGAACAGTGCAAGTGATACAGTCTGCAACAGTAAAACGCCGACGAAGCTAGACTTAGAGTGAACTGATGGAAGCTGGGTGGTGCTAAAATGGAGGTAGCAGAACGTACTACATGATGAAAACAGGAAAACTAAGGCTGGTTGAGACCTTAAAAGATGTGAATCTGTCCTGATAGATCCAGTGAAGAGCGAGTAGCGAAGAGTTTGATCACTAACCTAAAGCTCTAAAGAAGAAGAGGGCTAAAGAGACTCACTTTGATCAATAAATCCGGTACGGCAAGGTCTGTAGCCTTGATAAGAAGATACCATGAAGTAATTCATGCAGAAAAGTCGATTCATATAAAAGGTTTCGTTGGATCTAAAAAGGGTGGGTCAGTCTCTCTGTTTTCATAAGATTCTGATGAAATGCTGTTAAGCTCAGGACGGTGATCTTAATAGGTCGGATAGCTGTATCTGGTTGCTTCCAGCCCACCCTTGTCGCTTGAAAATAAGTTCTCACCCCACCTCTTCCCAAAATACAGTTACCAGAGCAGGAAACTCTTCTTCCTCCTCTTCTTTCAACACAAACACAATCAGGTTCCAGCTACTCTCCTCCTCTGCAGCCACAATCTTATCTCCTTCTTCGGAGTTTTACTGTTGCAGACTGTATCACTTGCACTGTTCTATTGCAGTACTCCTGCACTGTAGCTCTGTGTCCCTGACTACACCGTGGTTTACACTGCCCCTAAACTGCAATCTTAAGTAACTTTAGTTCCGGCACTCTTTGGCCATTAAAATAACCAACTCCAATGAAACCCCGTGTAGCTACGTTCTGCTACATCCATGCTAGCACCACCCAGCTACCACCAGTTTACTCTAAATCTAGCTATTTCTAGCAACTTTTCAATGCTATCTCCAGCTCTATCCCGACCCTGGCAATGACATATGGGGGTTATTCGAGGTATATGGCATAGCAAACGAAGCGGCATGCGCATTCACAATACAAAAAAGCCACAATGGATGATGGAAGGTATATTTACACTCGCTTCCTATACCCCCCCCCCTCCTATAATACCAGGCCTCTTGCGAGTTGCGAGAGTGACAAAAAGTGCACAGTTTAAAGAAACCCCTGTGAGAAATCGCATTTCTTGCACAACTGGGTCTAATTATAGAGGTAAATAAGAGGTCCGGTACATTCAGATACCCGGTATAGATTGGCAAGATTGACAGAGGTTTTGATCATTGAAATCAATAAAATGATAGTACAGCAGGTAAAATCGGTTCGATCTTAAATGGTCCTTTTGTGCTGTTTCTTTATGTGGAATTTGATAAAGCTGTATTGTAATTAGTTATGAAACTCTAATATTGTGTGGTTAACCTTTTTCAGGTCCAGCCCTTTCCGCTAAACTATTCCTAATTACTAAAATATGTCGAGATTTACTGAACTCCAACTTCAAATATTGATGATTTTAGTATTCCCCAATCTAAAAATCTTCGAAGTTTTTCTGCAAAGCATTTTTATCCACGTTTCATGCAATTCGATCACTTTTGGCGGAAAAAATATTTTCAAATTTTCAAACTTTTTTTTCAAGTCTCGAAAAAAAATTTTAAGTGAAAAATTTTTGAAGTTTTTCTAAAAACTACATTTCTCCGTGTTTCAAACGATTTCAATCATTTTAAGCCAATAAAAAATTTTCACTTTTTTTTGGTGATTAACTAATTGGTAATTATCCAATTAGCTGATTGTCCGATGTAAAAACTTTTGATACAAAAGTTTTACTCCTTGATAAGATAAACATTCTAGGTTATATTGCAGCCTTCTATGATGTTCACAACTAAAGATATTTGGCAAACCAGAAAGGTGGTACAAAGGTGGTAAAAAGTGGTAAAAGTGGTGTTTCCGTTGAGATACAAAATTGGCAACAAGTCTAATTATGTTCGTAGGGGTCCTAACTACCATATTCCGTTGAGAAATCCTTGTGAACATTCGAATCCAACGGAATGCCACTTTTCCCCTTACTAACAGGAAATTTTGCTTACAAACATAACATTTACCACAAGCATGGCACCCTGGGTCGACAGCCCCGGGAACCGCCCTTAGACTTTCGGAGTCTGGTTCCTGGATCTGGCTTGCAGTTGTTTCTCTCTCATTATCACAGTTTAAAGTTCCACTGGCACGGTACTTATTGTGTACAAGCATGCCACCGATAGTTTGATTCTTTCGATGACTCACGAATACACTGTCCGCACGTACCAGCTTCTTCAGGGCCGGATCAAGGTTGAGAAGGTGCTTATACTTATGGATAATGCCTCCCATGTTGGGAAGTGCTGGATTTTGATCCATCACCATGGGTATTAAACAGGCAGTCGACTCATCCTTGTCTTTAAGGGTATACAAGTTTTTCCTATTAGCTATATCACTAAATTTGTTAAAGGCATCTTCTATAATACTGGAATGATAACCTCGGGCTAGAAGGTAACGTGTATAGACCTCTCTCTGCTCCAAGAAGTTAGTGTCTTCACTGTTGTTCTGTCTCACCCGCCTCGCCACTCCAAAAGGTATGTTTTTTACAACATGGTTCCTATGGCATGACGTGGGGATAAGGTAGCAGTGGGTGTCACTAGGTTTAGAGTAGAGTTTGGTGTGGACAACATCACCAACAGCATAGACATAGGTGTCTAGAAACTCAACGCCGTCCCTAGAGTAGTCGTAAGTAAACAAAAGGTTTGGGTGGATACTATTGAGCCATTCCATGAATTGTAATAATTTCTCAGCAGTACCGGGCCAAGCCATATAAATGTCATCACGTAATCTACCCCAGAATGCTGGTCTATGAGGCGGGCCATATTCTAGATCTCCTTCGTTAACTAAAATATCAATCTTATCCATAGCACAATCAGCATACTCACATGAGTTCTTAGGACCCATCGCTGCTCCACGCTCCTGGCGGTATGTTATACCGTTAAATGAAGCAATGTTGTAATCAAGAGTAATTTCTAGTGCACTAATAATGCATTCTGTACTAAACAATTGATCACCACTACTCCTTTTATTCAGGTGTTTAGTGCATTGTTGGATCCCCATATCCCTAGGAATGTTGGTAAACATGTTAGATAATATATCGATGGCAACATGTATAACCTCCTTTCCCAACAATATGCTAGACTCGTTCAGGCTATCAATCTTCCTCAGAAAGTGAGGGGTGTCAATAATTCTATAATTCAAAGTAGCCTTCTTCAATTCATACGCAGTCAAGGCAGAAAGGTTTTCAATGTATGAACCACAGCCGATGGTAATCATCCTCCCAGGATACAAAGGTGGTTTGTGTGCCTTGGGATTCAGGTACATGTTTCCAGGCTGGTTAAGCTCAGTACATGGAATAACCCACTCCTTGACCTTCTTGGACATACCTAATTCATCTTTAAACTCAATTGTCCAATTCGAAATTTTATCAATCAATTCTACAACTAAATCATCTACATTATTTACAATACTATATACAGATCTATCATTTAAATGTACACCTATTCGTTGAATATAATCTTCTTCACTAAGAAGGAAGAATCCTACTCCTTTATCGAATGGTCTGATTACAATGTCTTTCCATATATATATATAGTATTTAGATAAGAGATAAGATAAGAGTACATTTTTAACGGCTTTCAGTTTCTTTTTTAAATTTCAGTTCATCAGATTTTCCCACTGCTTTTAGTTTGTATTTATTCTCAATTGTATATGATTCGTATTTGTTGTAGTTACTTTAATGATATAATTTCTCAGAATTGATGTAAATAAATGATGCAAAGACTTTCGACGATCTAATCACAACCGCTTTCTTTTATTGTGTAGAAGTCCAGCCATGAAATATATATATATATCGTCTCGCTTTATATATATAGTAAGATTGTGTCAAAATTACACTAGCGTTATAATTCGGAACCCCCCCCCCCCCCCTCAGCTGATTACGTAATATGTGAACGACCCCCTATATAAAATCATAACAAATCATTGTCCATCATAAGATGTTAAAAATTGACTTCTAAATGAAAAATGTAAAAGCCGAAACAAACTAGCATTTCAAAAAGGCGAACATTAAATTAAAAAACTGATAATTGTAGCAAATTATAAACATTTTCCGACCTCTAAGTATAATATTGTTAAGAATTAAAATTTTAAAATTTTAAAATGAGGGCATAAAGCCTAAACAAACTTTTGATAAAGAGAAAGCATTAACATTTAATAAGAAACATTTACTGAAGTTATCGACGAACACTGAACATAATATAATCGTACAAAATAAGCATTTGCTGCTATAAAATTGTGATGTTTGTTATTTTCATGAACAAAAAGTTTGAAAACTTTCAAAGTTAGAATTGAGTTTACTTTATACTCACATATTTTCCTCTTCCGGCGTTACCTCTTCAGCAGGCTTTGCCCCCAACAGCGTATCAATTGTTTCAATTTCTTCAAACTGCAATTATTACTTGGATGTATCTTACGAAAAATATGTTATGAATTATAGGGGTGGACTCTGGTGGGGAGGTGAAGCATATTTGTTTACTTTAAAGATGATTACGTGTTCGATAGATTTCAATGGTGAATGGTGATGCACATTTTAAGTCAATGACATTCCTGACATTCCATGTGCTCATGCGGGGGGGGGGGCATGATTTATGATTATAATAGTATTTCAGTATCGTTCGTTTTGTGAACTTTGAATATTAACTTTCAGAAAACTAACAAAGAAATAACTGGGTACAGTACCGTAACGAGATCTACATCCTTCTGCCTCTTGCTAAAGATTCTGTCTGGTTTCGTTATCTTTTCCTTTTGATCGTTCAAGAAGAAGTAGATTATTGTCGTCAGGATTGCTAGAGCTGGGAAAGAGTGTGTTACAGATTATTACTTTATCGCAGGGTCATGTGATGAATAAGGGGTCGTTCACATATTAAGTAATTAGCCGAGGGGATGGGGGGGGGGGGGGGGGGGGAGGGGGTAATATGTGAAGTTTACATATTACGTAATCAGCCGAGGGGATGGGGGGGGGGGGAGGGGGTAATATGTGAAGTTTACATATTACGTAATCAGCCGAGGGGAATGGGGGGGGGGGAGGGTAATATGTGAACGACCCTTATATTAAGTAGATTGGTGAAGAAAAACCGTCAACATACAACGAAAGTCGACAGACAATAGTTTACTGAACAGAAATATAGGATGGCAACATTGAAAAAAGTAAAATAAAAATAATAAGTCAATATTGAAGTTACCTGTAAACATAATACAGAGGGTCTCTATAGGTAAGTCTTTGAAGTGTTGTAGGGGCAGAAAAATCGAGATACCCAACGCCATGACTTTATCTATAGGATCTATATTTTAATAATGAGCAATTTTTCATGGAAAAATCCATCCGATATAAATGAATTAAGAGGATCTATTCGTATAATACATAAAACAATATTAAACAATACCTTTAATTGTCAATAAATAATTGATATCATGATTATAGAGCACACAATTAATCCCAGGATCAAAATAATTAAAAGAATATCAAACATCTAAAATCAGCTCATGCATAAAATCAAATCTTTAAGATACATAAATTATTATTTCACCCCTCTTTTATATTGTAATTTGTAAAATAAGTTAAAACAGTTTAGTACATAATTTAGGTCATGCTTCGGTAAAATTAATCTTTTTAAATAATGCATCAGAAAAAAACAATTTAAACTATATAAAAATATACCCACGATCTGATATTGCGCATAAAAAATATAAACCTGGTACACACTGTTTATACATACTAACAATCACACTGCCATAATCAACTTATACTCTCAGAATATTGCACATTTATAATATGTCCTGAACAAAGACGTTGCAAAAACTAAATTTAAATTACAGTTCTAGTTATTTGCTGAGGAAGTACCGTCACTTTTACAGAACTTCATGTGATGTTTCAACCCACCCTGCTGAGTGAACCTTCTCTGACACTGAACACACTGGTGGGGTTTCAACGCATCAGAGGCTTCTTTACTAAGAACAATATCATGTTTATCTTTCAGATGGCAAACAAGATCGCCATGCTCACATGTTTTGAACAAACAAAAAGTGCAGTGATATTCCTTTCTATGACAAATCTTATTGTGCTTGTTTATCTCTGTTTTACTTGTAGTTTTGAATGAGCAAACAATGCACTCCCGCATATGTACAACGAGATGTTCTGTAAGAGAATTCTTATCCACAAACTTTAGCTTGCAGTTCCTGCATTGAAAAGGTCTTGCGTCAGTGTGATTTCTTCGAACATGTGTGCTTAATACCGTGGATGTCATAGCACTGTACTCACAGAGGTCACATGAAAATGGACGCTCTCCTGTGTGGGTCCGTTGGTGTCGAACTAAACAATTTTTAAAGGAATATGTCTTTTTGCAAACCTTACAAACGAACCGACTCACTTCAGAATGTTTACTCATCTGATGGTTCGTCATTGACTTCTTATATCGGGTTGTGAAGTCACATTCTTCACATGACAGAGTTTCTGTGTGATAGTGCTTGTGCTGTTTGTGCTTGCTTAACACTGCAAAACTATTAGACGTGAAGTCACACTGAGAACAAGAAAATACCTCACTTCCATCTGAATGGTAAAACCGTTTGTGGTCTTTCAGATTACCTTTGTAGTGGAAAATCTTGCAACACTCCGAACAGGGGTACAACTGTGAACTGTGTTGTGTTTTGTAGTGATTTCTTAATCGGTAGATGGACTTTGATTTGAAATCACACCTGGTGCATTCACGTGAATAATTTATCTTATTTCGGATTGGATATAAACGTTTGACAGTGCCTTTAGTTATTGAGTCTTCTTCATCGCCTGAGCTATTTCTAGGTGAATCAGTTCCCGTGGATTGAACAGACGTTTCCAGCTCAATGTCATCTCTCTGGTCAGATAATAGCAGATCACAAGGTTCATCCTTGTCAATCCTTTCCATTTTAATATCCTCCTTTATATCAAGACAAGGCACCAACTCTGCTGTTTGGAACACATTTTCTTCCTCTTCCTCTTCGTCTTCTTCCTTTACATCCATAGATTGAGCAACACATTCCATTCCTAATGAAAATAACGAATTTAGATTATAGATCTATATCATGATATTTTGTGAATAGTAAAGAAAAAATAGCTCATTTCCTTTCACAAGCTTTGTCCAGAATGATTTTAAGCATTTTCTGATTGATATATTGAGTGAGGAGTATTGAGTGAGGAGTATTGACGAGGGTAGGATGCATCAAATTTAAAATCAACATAAAAAATTTACACATTCGTGATATTTTTGTCAGAATATATAAAATTATTAAAAGCACTAAATTGAATAAAGACTTAAAATCCCAAATTCTTCAATCATTTAACTCAAATTTGGTAACAAGTCTCAGTCCAAAATCATTGATAAATTAAATAAAAAACATCAAATTTTAAAAATACCGTCAATTATACGATTTATAAACAAAGTTCCTAAGACAAGATTGGAAATCGTAGTAGGACCTGGGAGAAATTTTGCTCAGTAATTGTTTAAAACGATTAATTTTCGGCCTTACTATTTGGAACGGTTTTGTCAAAAGTCCTTCTACAAGATTGATGGGGCTGAGTAACTAAAATAGTCGACTTGATCTCCTCAGCCAGATCAGCAGGAGCGGAATTACGATTTATAACTGCATTCTTCATCACAATCTCTACCCCGACACTGACAAGACAGGAAGCATCTCGTTTGGCTATTAAAGTGTCCATTAACCGCCCAAAACAGCACGAAGGCAGCGCTTTTACAAAACAAGTCCGAACTGAGTTACATAAAACACGTTTTACTTCGGTGCTGTGAAACTTTTTGGCGAGCGAGGAATCAGTTTGTGATATTTTGGAAACAATTTTCTCGACTACAACATCATACTTGTTGATAGAGGAAAAAAGAAGGAGGATTTCGTGGATGATGAAGTATTGTTCTTTGAGTTTTAGCGATTCTAAGAGGAGTATAATGTTCTTGACGAGAAGGACGCTACATTTGTCGAGAACTTGGTTTCCACAAGTTATGTCGTGTTTGTCGTTCATCAACGACAGTTGCCCTGAAAAGGTACAGCATGCTTAATCTGAAAACTGCTAAAGTGCTAAGGGACGAAGTTAAATTCAAAACGGGAATAAAAGCTAACAGTCGGCGTTAAATTTCACGTGATAAAAACTCATGGCTGAGTAGTCACGTGACAGAATGACTTGTACCACAGCACAGAACACATTAACTACTACACTGTAGACTCGTACAGTACAGTAAACCACAGTAAGTTATCATATGTACTATGTACTAATGTACTAATGTACTATGTAGTAATGTACTAATGTACTAATGCACTAATATACTATACACTATGTACTAATGTACTACTCTCACCAGTATGTATGAGGTGTAGAGCGTACAAGTAGTGAGTAGTGTCGTGATCAGATGAGACAGAGAGAATGAGCCGCGCAGCGTTCTCTATCACCGACCACTGCTCGTCTAACTGCTCCTGTGTGTGGAGACGCACTGTCTTGTATCGTGGTGTGATGCCTACAATTAAACAAGGTAACACTGGATATTGAGGGTAGGTTATCGAGTTTACCATGGAAATACTGAGTCATGCAGACCCTCCCCCCCCCCCCCCCCCCGGCCCCAGCAATGTTTAAACACTTACGAAGGAGAAACTGCCATATCTGGGCTCTGTTGTTGAGTTTATTTGAGGGTGTAACTAACAAATAGTGCTTTATTTTATCCAAGTCAATCTCGTCCGCGTGGATGTCCAGGATTTCCGTCTTCCGAGATTGAATTCCTTAGGTTTAAAATGTTGTCATAATATAATGTAAGACAGAAACAGTGAAGCAAGTTATAACATGAGCCAAACCTAAAACTACAGCCTGGTTTAGACTAATGATATGTTTAACATGACTCACCTTAACCATGACTCACCTAAACTTGTTAAATACGTCGCTCGATAATCCTTCTCTGACATGATGTCTGACCAATTACTACTTCCTAATCAAGTGGAGATGTTTTAGACTGTGATATTTTGGTTTAGTGAGGTCAACAAATTAATTGAATCAATCAATTAATTGAAAACAGCGTAATTCAATAGCTAGTTTAAAAGCAAGGACTTTATAAAACTAGAAAAGAAAAATTTTACAGGGACTTTGAGAAAAAGGTGAAATCCATCCGAATGTAAGCGTTGAACAATTATCAATGAATATTTATAATGTACATTTGAGTAGTATGAAATCTAAATACGTCAAATGTATGAATATCTAACATTATAACAATAACATGATTATAACGTTCACAGCACCCTATCATACTATGAGGATGAGAGAGCATTGAGCAAGTGCCTTCAACAAGCTCTGAACATTGGCAATTCGATGAAATGAAGAATTTATTTTGATTATATACTAACAATCTAACCAGCATTATAATCATTAAAACGGTTTACCTGACACTCAATTGCTCATAAAATGAAATTGTATCTCACAAATCAAATATAGTAAGATAGTGTAAAATAGGCCGACAGAATGCTCCAATTCATTCTTTAAAACAGATAGTCAATAAACACGAGAGCTTCTCTAGTTTTCTGGGTAAATTTACAAAATAATCAATCAATTATTACTCAACCTAACAATCTAAAACTAATTATTCCATCGATAATCTTGGATACTGGTGAATAAACAAAATGTATCAAACTCACAAGTTCAGCACAAAAACTGATATTCTAATCACGTGACATGCTCTACTCATGTACATTGTCTCTGTTAATGTCTCTGCTAGTAAAACACCATGTTTCTAGAACTGTGACACCTTATAGCTCCATGTTGTACTTCTTGTGCTTCTCTGTCTTCTTGAATATCGCAGGCTTGTGGTCTTCTAAATCAAACTCATCGTGCCCCTCCCTGTAGAAATGTAATGGTAACGTTCATGCATTGGTTTCAGTGATAAAATGTTATACAATTAATAAGCCAGCACTGTGATCAATTGACCAGTTGCTGGATTTAAGGGGTAACCAACTCACTTGAAGCATCGTTTGCAGTACAGATCATTGTCGCACTCAGAACAGCGCACCTCAGCATCCTCATTGCACACACAGCACCAGGGTAACTCCTCCTCCACCTCCTCTCCGGGTAACTTCTTCTCTTCCTCTTCTGGGAATTAACATTGGAAACTTGCCAAAATTACATAAAGTTATATGTATAATAAAGGTGCAGGTCAACTAATAAGCAATAGAAAGTAACTATTCAGATGTGTAGGTCTTGAGAGCATGACGATTAGTTGGTTATTATCACATCATCATTATTCAATATTCATTGTAGATAACTGATGTTATTGATTGGAAGCAGAAGTTCAGTTTCTAAGAATCACCAGCACAGCTTGAAGCTAAGAAATGTAACTTCTTACAAGCTCAGGAGTTCATCTTACCGGGTGACTTAAACTCAACTCCGGCTCTAAAATCTATCTTTGCCTCCTCCTCCGTCATTTTAATGAGATATTCAACCTGCTCCTCTTCAGTAAGATGTGATAGGTCTCGTAGTTCATCTTGTAGTCCATCTTTCGATTTTTTGCTTGAAGTGTGCATTGCTGAGAAATATGGCTCAATTAAAATCTCACCTCATATCATTTATCAATTGTCAGGGACCATTCTGTCCAAAAAGATAACTATTTCACGGTAAACTTCAACACGGATTATACTATATTATTATGATATACATGTACATTAAGTAAATTGAGCACATTTAAGTACATTTGAGTACATTGTATGTATATATACAATATACATTATACAGACAATGTACTCAAAATAGTAATGTCAACATCGAATATTGAGATAAGTAGAAAATAATGTACACACATTATACAGTTAAAATGTTACCTATCAACTCAGAAGTGCCGTATTTGAGAGCTCTTGCTCGTTCCTCTAGGTCCTCAACGCCAGTGGACATGGTCCTACTACCAGAGGGACCAATTTGGGAATCTATTTTGAATTCATCATCAACTTGAGTCACCAAATCGTCAACCTTAAAGCAAGATACATTTTAATTATACCAGCTCTGGTTTAACTGATTGCTTAAAGTGTAGATTGCGCAGTTCAGAGGATTATCCATCATGGAAGTCTTTAAAATTATAAGATGTTAAGCCTACCTGGTCAGATATGGGTTTAATGTTGACATAGAGTTGTATGACAGGTTCCTGCACTGGGGGTGGACGTCCAACCATTTTGTTCAGTTTGGACTGAAGTTCATATTCTGTTGGTCGTTTGCCTAGGACTTTCTTTCCTGGTTCACTTTCTAAACAGTTTTTTAGTCAAAATATATCAATACTAACAAGAAATATTGTTTCGATTACATTTTCTTTTCATGGATTTGGTCATATGGGAACATCATAAACTGAAGCAAAACAATTGGCATCAAGAAAGATGTTGTCTGTATACTTACTTTTCAAAGCATCCAATCTCAACTGAATGTCAGCATCTGTAATCTGTTTTTTTAATGGTGGTCTCTTTTTTGCTGGACCAGGTGGATCTGGTAAAATATAGTGATATCAGACAAGCAATGCTTGCACACTACAATGATTCATAGAGTTGTTAATGCGCTTTTTGTCATGGATGTATACTTACACTCAATTCAAATCATTCGTAATACAAATAAAAAGCTATTCACTATGTTAATGCTTTAAAGTGCCCAAACAGAAACTTATGCAATAAACTGTAGATATTAAAATTCTTAAGTCATATTTTATTTAGATAAATTACCCTCAAGTTTCTGGAGAAACTTAGGAGGATCCAATATTATAGGTGCCACTTTTGACTCTCTTTCCCTTTTACATTCAAGACAAACTTTAACCTTGGCTGAACTTGTGTCATCAACAGTTGATTCAACAGTACACTTGCCACAAATTGAATGCTTACACATTGAACAACAGTTCTGAAAAAATTTTATTCATATAAATAAGAACCAAAAGATCGTTATGAACTAACACATAGTGAGAAGTCTACTTTTACATGGCTTAAAGTGAATCTTAAAGTTTGAAGGATTTATCTTTTAATTCGAAGACATATCAACTGAACTCCACAAACCTCTCTGTTAAAAAGAGTAAATTTTCCTGAGCAAACAAAACATCGCCCATCCATGATTTCTTCTTTTTTAGACACGCTATCGGATTTTTCTTATATTCATTCTGGTGAAATAAAACTCCAATTTATATCAAAGTCTGGGAACATTATCAACTCACTGTCATCTAGATTATGATTCAAAAGTTTCTATAAAATATAAAATATACAATGTACGACTACCAGTGGCGTATCGTTGCATGAAGGCACCCGTGCCCCCCCCCCCCCTGAAAAATGCCCCCTGTTGGCACCCCTCCCTTCTTAAAGTAGAAACGCAAAATTGGACAAATTATCCCTACACATAAATCGAGTTTGTATGGTTCAATTTTATTTTAAGGTCCTATAGCATTATGCACTTGCCAGTATTTAAGTGGAAATCTGGGCTCTTATAGTAGGCTGTATATTGTTTGTTCACAGAGAGAATTGAATGGATTGCTCTTGCTGTGGCAGGATCTAGAGTTTTGTTGGAGAGCAGACCGGCTAGGTCAGTGATGTTTTGGGGATGGAAGTTGAATTTTTCCCTAACTGAGGAGTAAAGCAAACAGTCAATTAATACGTGACTTTCGTCCTCAATAGGCTTGAGCCCTTGGCTGAAAAAGCAGTAAGTGCACCAGTGTTCTTCTCTTGGTACAAGGGGGGTTTCGTATCTGCCCCTTTCGATGTAGAGGTTGTGGCAGCTGATACGAAACCTTGTCAAACTTTTTCGAACATCAGGTATTTTGATAATTCGTAGATATGCCTCTGGTTCAAAAACATGTTTAATTAGGTTATAGAATTCTAGTTTTGGGCGAGGAGGCCTTGGCAGATTTCCAGGTATTCACGAATTCTTCCCTCATATTATGACTGATTTGTGTGGAGAGCTTAGATTTTGAGGAAAATGAGTGGGGGAAGTTGTATTTGGTGAGAAGCTTTGAGATGTTGGTGTACCAAGGAAGACGCATCTGTCTTTTCTCAAAATTGTCTTTTCTCTCCTCTGCTTGTAAAATGCAGCAGAGTAGAATTAGAATTAGAATTAGAATCAAATTTACACAGCAATACAATAAGAATAAAAAATAATTTAAGAGGCTTCAATCTGCTGTGCAGGACATTCAAGTCAGTCAAAAACTGTTAGCAGAACACCCTTCTAGGGACATAAGGATATAGCATGTAAAATAAGTAAATTGTAAAACAAAATAAGTAATAAATTAATGAGTGGTAAAATAGGATATGATTTAACAGTGAACTGTGGGCATGAAGGTAACAATTAATGTTGAAAATTACATAGATGCCCACTTTGGAATTTCGTAAGTAATATTATTTACAGTTATACACAGAGAAGTATAGAACAACATTAGAATGGCAATGATAACAAATGGGAACGAATAAAGGAGATGTTTAAAGTTCTATACTTCTGAAAATAGGTCATATAATGCAGGGGGCCTTTCCCCATATCCAAAAAATTTTTAATTTCCTACATTCTCAATTTTTTCGTTTTCTGTGGCCCGCTCGCTTCGCTCGCATAAAAAGTCTCTGTATTCGCGCGGTTCAAAGATTTTTCATGGCGGATTCCAGATTCTCAATTTTACTTTTTTAGGGCCCGGAATGCTTTTTAATAGATAATCCTAGGTTACTTTTGGGGGCGAAGCCCCCAAAAATTTTGGAAATTTAAACTAGATTTGGCCTCCTGGAACGAATCTGACAATGGAGAACGATTTTAGCATACTATTTTCTGATTTTAAATTTTTATTGGGATAAATTGTCTGGATTCTAGAATCCCTAAACACTTGGCTTAACTAAAGCACGAAATAGGAGACAGCATGAAGTATCAACTATCAAGAGTTTATAATTTTGGCAAAAATGTTTTCTCATCTACTACCATCACTTTCTGCTTTCAAGCTATAAACTAATACAGGGTTAAGGGAATTTGGAGAAGGAAGCAAGTATGAGACCAAATATTCAAGAAACAAGTTACAAGGAATTTAAATTTTCCAAAAATATAATAATGACTATTAGTATTTACTATTTAAATAAGATAGGAAACGCAACAAAGAATGCTTATGCATTATGCATGTTTAGACGTATTACATCAACTCATAATACTATATAATTTTCTTTGAACTCCTGACATAAAGTTATTACAATTGCATTGATGACCGTTCACAACATTACATGATTGATAATGCTATTATCAAAACTGGAATGGTAGTCTATATTGGGATTTGCAGAAGTT
Source organism: Bolinopsis microptera (assembly GCF_026151205.1). Taxonomy (NCBI): domain Eukaryota; kingdom Metazoa; phylum Ctenophora; class Tentaculata; order Lobata; family Bolinopsidae; genus Bolinopsis; species Bolinopsis microptera. Next base: position 4,475,861 of record NC_087074.1, read on the forward strand.
TTCTATAGCCGCCCCCATCCCCCCATGGGTGGTTTTTAGAAAAGAGTGGTTTCTTGCCATTCTCGTAGCAACCTGTTGAACAAGCTTTTCACCCTCAGCAGAACATGGTGATGGGGCCATCAGCCTAATCTGGAGCTCTTTTTGCACTCTTCTGTCATCCCTATCTGTATTCTTATAACGTAAGTGTAATGCATCTATCAAAGATCCCTGACTCTCTGCAATGGCCTCACTTGTGGCGATAGTCAGGATCTTTAAGAATCCATGAAGTGTTCTCTGTGGAAAATCATTATAATGTTTGATCAATAGCACCCGGAGGATATGTTGAAAGTTGGAGGACTTGATTTGTGTCACAATCTTGTTTGTAACTTCGCACAGTTTTTCAACAGTATACACCACAGATTTGACTGGGCATTCGAACTTGGCACCCAAGTTTTCAGGATTGTACGTACAGCTATGTGTATGGGGGGAAACCTGTGAAAGCAGCGTGTTCATGAGCCCAGCATATGACTGCAAGTGGTCGTTTTTTGTCATATAATCTACTCGCTTGCAAAAACCCGTCAATATTGCTGAGACAAAAAGTTTGAATCTTTTAAAAATATTCTCCTGGACAAGCGGCTTATAGTGAGCCCACAGAGTGTTTCGGCCAACTGATGGTACACCCATGAACTCTCCTGATTCTAGGTCTTTTTTAGCATCTCTAAATAGTTTAAATGCTTTTGAATCTGGTACCGTCTCCTTTTCAAGACAGTTTACAAGATTTTGTAACTCATCTCTGAACATTGAGATCTCGTTAAACATGTCATTTATGATACTATCGTTCTCTTGGAATTTCGACGAAATGGCAGAAAGACGCCGACACGTGCAAGCCAAAAATGTCAGCGACTGAATAAATCCATTGTCCGTGATTTGTCTTAAATAAGACTCAGCATCTGAATCAGGTAATTGTTTCTGCAATGTACTGACAATTGCCTTGTAATTATTGAAAAACGCTACGTACACACGTTCACAATCGACAACAAACTTCTTACTCTTAAAAATTTTCGGTTTTATCAACTTTTCATTAAGTTCCTCCGCAGACTTTATGAGTGTCTCAAATGACTTACCGAATTTGATGTGACTCAAAACTTTCTGCAACGTATCGACGTGTTTTTTCAATGGTGGTACTTTCTTGAAACCGTCCAAAATTGCACGCTCTAATACATGAGCTGGGTCCCACACTTCTGCTGGATGACATTCAGTTTGATCTATTAAGTTAAGTTTCAAGATGTGTTCCAATACGTGTAGATCAATGTATTGTCCATCGACAGCTGTTCCGGAAAAGCACAATTTTATCAGCCTGCTATGAATACCAAAAGATTTCAGTAAACTGGTTATATCTCTAGCTAAGGCTTCTCCAGTATAAGCAGTGCAAGCGGGATGACCTAAGTACAGATTAACAAACAGAGGCTCGTCTTCATCAAGGCTTTTCGATAAATTGATTGTTCGAAGAGAAACCATTTGTCTGGATCTCGATCCAGATGTGACCTTATCAGCGATTACTGAAAAAGTGGGTGGATTTCCTGTTTGCTCTAACGGGGTAGTCATAAAATCAGTAATCTTAGAGTTCAAAATATCAGCTGTAATGTCCACAACTTCAGGAGGTACGCTGTAGGAGTGATTTTTGGACCCAATAAACGCTCCTGCTTTATGAACATTGGCAAGTCTTGGAGTTATGCTATCAAATGAATCACCCAATTTGATGGACACAAAACATGTTCTTACAACATTGACGGCAGCATTTAAGTTATTGCTTTCAGAAGCTCGTTTGCGGGCTCTAGTTTGGGTGAAGTGATCTGTTGCCAAACTATGCATTTTACTTTCAAGCAAATGTTTCTTAATGTTTTGTTTTAGGCTCTTAAACCATCTATTTGTGCGATTCACATCAGGTATGGGCTTGGTGATGTCCTCAAGAACGGGTACAATAAAATTCCCTGTCATACTATAGATATCCATCCTTGCTTTATAGTCAGAACAAGTTTTACAAATAATACTGGCTCGTTCGCAATCGTCCTCATTCTCAGAATAGCTTAAAGAAGGGGCCACCAGTACGTCAGACAAAGACTGAGCATCTGCCACGATCCTGAAAAAATAACACAATTTCACATAACGCACGATTCGATCAGCTATTTGAATTGTACTTACAAGAGCCGTTAGGTATTTATGAAAGCGGAGGAAAATGCACAAGATAAATGATGATATTGGCATTGCATAAAAGATCGAAAGCTATTGAGTGTACTATGACTATGTATCCGTAATCCGTCACAAAAAATGTTACAAAAGCGGCACTTTGTAATCGGGCCCCTAAAAATTCACTCTAGATATCGCTTTTTTAGTTGGTTGGGAGATCTAAGGCTGTTTCAAGTTTGAACCATTGAGCTTGTCAAATAACAGCTCCCAAAATCTATAGAAATCGGAAACGATTAAAACTTCGTAACCATAAAATTAGCAAACTTGGTAACCTTCGGGTAAATTTCGGGTGCACGTACAAGGCTCTAGTTGCTTTGAACTCTCAACAACTTGAAGTTTCAACGCAATTGAAGATGCGTACACATAAACTTCTCAAAGTTTGACAAAATCATGCAATGGTCGTGACGTCATCAGTTCAACTTTATTATATTTTGTACCTAGCCTATTACACCCATCAAACAATTATCTTTTAGACTTGGGGTCTGAGGATACTGTATCTTTCAATCTTTTGGAATTAAGGAGTCCCCAAAAAGTGGCAACTTGAACACAATTATTTTGATAAAGGAGCAACGATTTCGAATTCATGCACGTCTTATAATTTATCCCTAAATTGAGCATTTTAACATGGAAAAATGGAGTTTTTAAAAAAGTTTTCATTCTCATTAAATTCGCAAAGAAAAACGGCTAAGTGCTAACTTGCTTAGATCGTCACCTTGGTACTTTTATTTAAGACGTTAGGGGGCTGAGGGCTCGTTATAGTCGCTGGAAGGCCAATCTTTAATCAGCAATATCTTTTGATAGTAATTGGGATGAGAAGTGAATCGAAGGGGCCCGGATCCTGGGAGCTTGCCAGCTCCCGGATAGGCTAGATGAAGTGTCTTTGCCTCTCCCAAGTGTACTTGTGCAATATTAGGGAAAAGACAAAAAATGTGACGTCTAATGTTTATGCCACTACGAATAACCAATTACTGGCAGTGCCGCTATTATAATGAGAATAAAGAACAAGTAACAGATTCGCTGTATCATTTAATCTAATACCTGGCCTCAGATTTAGGACTGTCTTTTGAATATACGGTTTGAGTGATATGAGCAGTTTGGTTGGATTCAGGCAATTTTGAAGCTGGCTCTTCTGAGGATTGAACAGTTTGTGGAGACCTGAAATGGCAGAAATTTTTCCTCTGCAATGAAAAACGGAGCAATGCAAATCTATACAACTATGTAATGACAGTATGACTGTAATGACAGTATGACGTGTTATATTTACTAAAAAATATCACTAAATAAACCGCGGCAAGAATTTTGAAAAAATCATGGATAATTAATGTAATCAATCGTTTAGATAAACAAAATTGACTAATTGTTCCTAAACTCAAAGTGCCAAGCTCAACTAAGTTAACAGTTAAGTGAACTGAAGGACTAAGAGTAAACTGATGAGTAAAATATGTGATTCAAATTTCAAAATATTGGTACTGCATTCATTACAGTCCGCAGCCGATTTCATGCAAGGGTCATCTCCGATTCTCCAAGAATGAAATTCACATGTCGTCTGACAGGTTTAATGAACTAATGAATAATACCTTTAAAAGTTTAAGAGGAATTATGATATATGAACGAGTCGTTAGAATCGATAGATTTTATCAATACAGTTATGAAGTACGGTGTAAAACAACAATAAAACTAAGAAAGTTATGAAGATTGAGATTAACCAAAATGGTAAGGTGGACTGTCGTATCTTCGAGCAAGAATTAGTTGGTCTGGGTTCAAGGAGGACCTTATCATGTTGAGCCATGTTGCTATTTTTCAAGTAGATTCGATAGCTGCAGACCCGCTATTCAGTGCAAAATGAAAACAATGAACATGTATAAAGTGCAGATCACCTAAAAGGCAAAGTACAAACAAGCGCAAACTGTAATTTTAATTTCGAAGGAATAGATGAAATGACCGTAGCCGTGAAGATAAGTCGTGTTTATTAATATCTCAATCAATTTCACTGCCAAATGACAGTAAAGGGCTGGAGTCGCCACATAATCGATAACTTGTTATTTTATTTAGATTAAAAACAATTTGAACGTACATGAGCACATCTGTACTGGTTCTCAGTGAGTTCTCATTGAGTCCAGACCCTGTATTTTCTGCACTCAAGTCAATGTTTGACGTTACTTTAGTTGTATCACGTGCTTTCTGAAAACTGTTACATGCGATGTTTTAACGATAAATACGGGATTGTAAATTTTGCTCATACTTAAAGCTCTTGATCAGTTTTATAAATTCTGAGTCAAGATCAATCCAAGATATGTATATTTAGCAAAGTGATACCTAACTAGGATCAGGAGCATGTAAAGATAATTCATGCAAAAATGATTTCCACCCAATTAATGTCTTAATGTAATAGCTACCTCAACTTAGGTTGATTCGGTATGAATTCATAGGGCTGATGCCCTGGGTGACACCTCTTAAAATGAACTTTTAGATTATCGGCTCGAGTACAAACTTCTTTGCATATACCGCATTGGACCTCGGATTTAGACTTGAACTTTAGACGATTCATGATTAATAGGAAGTTCAACAACCCAATGTAAGCAACAAAAGCAAGCGGGCAGAGCGACTAATTAAAAAACTAGAAAAAGTCCAATTCTCACGCCCATTCTAGCATCATCGTACAGATTAGTTAAAACGCTCTGTTTTTCTGATATTTTCTCACGCCACACGAATTTGGGCTGGGTGTGTGCAGTGTGATACACACATTGAAGACGTGATGTGTATATGCTACTGCTTGCCAATACAGATATCGGGTGACACTGTAGGCATATCCGGTTTCATAGACTAGATAAGTAGATAGTAAAATGTTAATAAAGTAATAATGACAACTATTTATGTCGTGTACGCGAAAATGCCCCAATAATTAGCATCTGGTTAGTGGTTACTTGATGCACAGATTTTGTAGCTAATAGCAACAAACTTTGGTCTGTGAAACGAAATTTGATAGACTGGATCAGTGGATCCCTGACTGAGGACATTTAAATAACGGTCCAGCAACTTTTAGTCTGCTCTTTCACTTAAATTCCTACAGAAATATTATCGAAAATTCTCAGAGTTGGCTCTCGAATTTCCTACTATTTGTCAAAAATTTCCTACTTTTAAAAATTTCCTACATTCTTAGAATGCGAGAATGCGGGTTTTTGGATATGGGGGCCTTTCCACCCGACAAAAACTCCAGCACCTTAAAAATTGTTTCAGTTGTCACATAGCTAGAGTGTAGAAATATTCGAAACTATTGTTTATTTCATAGGATGAGACTCCTTGAATTACATCTGACATAAATTTAGATTTCATACATTGTGAGAAATTTACACTACATTCTATAGTCCTTATGTTCTCTGGAATTGTATTCCAACATTTTGCACCTAAATATGTAAAGGTTTTGTGTGTTCTGGATTTGTGAATATAAAGGTTGCACCTCTCAGCATCACGTGATCCTCCGGATACATAAGAAAATTTACCGGTGAATGATGATGGTGCAGCCTCATTAAGAATTTTATACATATACGTTGATAGATGGAGTTGTCGTCTTAAGTGTAAGGGTAACCACTTCATATTTCGATATACATATTTTACTGATGGTTCCTGCCAATGAACATCCAGTGCAATTTTTGCTACTTTCTTGTATAATATATCAAGTAGTTCGTTTTCAGTGCTTTCAAGGCGACTATAGTAATCTATTGCAAGTTTGCAGGCTTCAAAGAATAGGGGGTGGCGCCCGCTTTCGCCCCAGCAACCTATATTTGATGCTTTTGAATGGACGGACAAAGACCACTTGATAAACTTTAGGTGGAATTTTTCATAGTGGTCTAGTGAAATGTACTTCAGGGTCAGTGGCGTAACGTTACTTTTTGGCGCCCCCCGCTCAACTCAAAAAGCGCCCCCCTTTCTGGAGCGCGCTCGCTTCGCTCGCTAGATTTGTCCGAGGGCCGTTGCCATCACAATTTTTTAATTTTAAAACGGAACATAAATGTGTGCCAATAAAATTTAAATTTGGAAAGTGAGAAGCCGCGCGCAAATAATTTCACATGTAAGCCGCGCGATTTAGTAATTAAATCGCCAGTAATTTGCGCATGATTGTTTTCGCGTTGGATAAATTGTCAGAATCTTGTTCGCGTTTCATTGTCGTTTGACATTAGACATTACATTCGAAACAGCCGTTAGGTAATTTGTCATTTGTCTGATTAGTGGTGGTACTGTTAATTTGTGATAAACAATTAACAATGAAACAATTTTGTGAATTGTGTGTTTCATATTGTTAGTGTAACAAGGAGAACTGTTTTAAGCTGCTGTATATGTTACAAAAATTTATATTATATTAAGGTTACCGGTTGTTCATGTAAATTGTAATCATCAATGGGGTAAAATATCAAATATGCCGTACTTAGTTTACGCGAACATTATGCGAATGTATGTTATTATAAATATCCTCACAGCTGGTCGAATATGTAGAACTGCATTGGGAGTATGGGCGGTGTACAATCAATATTTACTACTGAGTTGTTTTAGCAGTTTCTACGTTCTTACGTTTAGCTCAGTCTTTATTACGAGGAACTGATTCAGTGGAGATAAGTCAATTTTGTAGGACTCATTTTAGTCGAAGTTTAGGCAACGATGCCGTTTCTTACTTGTCCGCAGGTTAATATTATTCATATGTTATTGATAATGATAACTGTGTTCAATGAGGAGTGTTGGTTGGTGTCTTCTAGATGTGTGTAGTCTGTAGTTGATAACATCGATAGAATAATACTGAATATTATAGGTACTGATCATGATTGGTAGTACTCTTAAACTTGGTACCTAGTACTCTTAAACTGTTTGCGCTTCAGTGTTGAGAAACACTGAGAAATTATGTAATGTTGGTTGTTAGTTAATTTCGTTCTGTATTGAATTGGTAAGTTTGTCAGAAACATAATGTAGCTAATAGGATATACAGGGTGGCCCATAAGTGACTACCCACACGCAACCTCTTAATAACTCACGTAATTCGTCTCCAAATTGCACCAAAATTTCAGAGATTATAGATATGGGTCAAACTTAGATTTCCTGAAAGTTTCGTAAGCCACGCCCAATTACAGTGGGCGTGGCGTGACACTCCCTCTTTTTCACTATTGTCTTCATAAAATGAGAACGCTTTAAGCTAAGAACTCGAAATTTTTTGCACACATTTGGCTTGATAATTGAAAACTTTTCCAAAAGTTTCAAGTTCATTGGTTTAAATATGGCTGAGTTATGACCATTTTAAAATCCATCGGATATGTGATCCGAGCACTCAGTCAGTGATATTTGCACTCAATTAGTGATCTCGTCACCCAATCTGATCAAGAGTAAGGCGTTAGCGTGTATTAATGAGGTTCATTAGGCTTTGATTGGATACCGATGATGACTTTGCTAGAAAGGGAAACACAAATTTTTAGGATAAAAAACAGATCGTGACCTTTTCAGGAAAAGCCGTTCTCTCCACCACTATAGCTGGTCTAGTAGAGTCCCAGTGAATTGCATTCTGGGAGTTGACATATCCGTTTATATGGCCTTGTCGCTGTACCAGATTTCGTCCTCAAAGTAGGGATCCACATTCTGCTTGGACAGGAATGTGTTGGCGAAATCTATCCTCGATTGGAAATCACGGTCCAAAAGTTTGTGTTTCTTTGTGATTCGGTAGGCCCGGTTAGAAAGGTCTTGCTTTAGGATTCGCTGAAGGGTTCTGCTGATCTCTAAGGCAGGAGCTCGTTTCCAGGTGCCAATCTTAGGTGTGTCCATCACGTCACCAACAACCATCGTGATGTTTTCTACAGTCCTCGCAGTTCGTCTTCTGCCGACTCTTTGCCGATCGTGTGCAGAAAACGTAAACTTGATCTTGTGATGAATGTCAAAGCAGCTTTTCCGGCAAGGGGGTGGTCGGTTGAATTTCATCTGAAATTGTCGTTTAATCTGAGGGTAGAAATCCCCACTTTCTTTCTTCAGGTAGACGAACAATCGTTGTTCTGCAGTAAAGGGAGGATAGTGAACCATTTTCGATGATTCAATGGATGGTTCATTCCTTTTTATTGATTGTAAGGAACCTGTGACTAGCAGGGCTAACAAGCCCTGAAATGGTGACACCACCATAAATTCGTGTGATAGCGTTTTAGGTGCAGTCAGCTGTATAGGCCGGCCCATAAGCAGGCTGCAACCAATCAAGCGGTGCATGTGAGCCAAACAGGCCATTAACCAAGTGACGAGATCACTGACTGAGTGCTCGGATCACGTATCCGATGAGTTTTGAAATGGTCAAAACTTAGCCATATTTTAACCAATGAACTTGAAACTTTGGGAAAGGTTTTCAATTATCAAGCCAAATGTGTGCAAAAAATTTTGAGTTCTTAGCTTAAAGCGTTCTCATTTTATGAAGACAATAGTGAAAAAGAGGGAGTGTCACGCCACGCCCACTGTAATTGGGCGTGGCTTACGAAACTTTCAGGAAATCTAAGTTTGACTCATATCTATAATCTCTGAAATTTTGGTGCAATTTGGAGACGAATTACGTGAGTTATTAAGAGGTTGCGTGTGGGTAGTCACTTATGGGCCACCCTGTAATAGAACGTTACTCGTTTTATTAAGCAAATCGTCGAGGAAACAAATATTACACACTGACTGTAACAGTAAACTAATGTATGGGACACACCTTAGAAACACTTAATAATCGATTTATAATCGATCATATCCTTGACGCTCCGTTGGGACAGTTACCATGGCAACATACGGGGGATTCGGGGAATGGTTAAAGAATTCTACTGACAAGCTTGATCAGTAAAACATTACTGCCGCTAGATTACAAGTATGCCACGTCATTTCAAGGCAATGAGATAGATCGGTGCACTTTATACGCATTCAATTATAGCATTACTTGGTTAGCAAATCACGTGATATCTCTGGAATTATCACCATGGTTACTGGGTAGGTGTTCAGACTCCACAGATGTAATATATCAACTGACCTCTTCGTTTTAACATCCATGTTTAACGGATAAATGGAGCTTAAATAGTTATTAGTTGGTACGATCAAATGTAATCTTTACACAAATGGTTTCGTGTTATTAAGCAAATCGTCGAGGAAACAAATATTACACACTGAGTGTAACAGTAAACTAATGTATGGGACACACCTTAGAAACACTTAATAACTGATTTATAACCGATCATATCCTTGACGCTCCGTTGGGACAGTTACCATGGCAACATACGGGGGATTCGGGGAATGGTTAAAGAATTCTACTGACAAGCTTGATCAGTAAAACATTACTGCCGCTAGATTACAAGTATGCCACGTCATTTCAAGGCAATGAGATAGATCGGTGCACTTTATACGCATTCAATTATAGCATTACTTGGTTAGCAAATCACGTGATATCTCTGGAATTATCACCATGGTTACTGGGTAGGTGTTCAGACTCCACAGATGTAATATATAAACTGACCTCTTCGTTTTAACATCCATGTTCAACGGATAAATGGAGCTTAAATAGTTGGTACGATCAAATGTAATCTTTACACAAATGGTTTCGTGTTATTAAGCAAATCGTCGAGGAAACAAATATTACACACTGAGTGTAACAGTAAACTAATGTATGGGACACACCTTAGAAACACTTAATGTAGTGATATACTTAATAACCGATTTATAACCGATCATATCCTTGACGCTCCGTTGGGACAGTTACCATGGCAACATACGGGGGAATGGTGAACTTATACATTATACAATTGAAAAGTGCGTGTGTGAGCTGTACTCACTGTACTGATTGTCCATTATCTAATGCTGTTAGCGAGTTTTTATGGTAGTAATAGTATGGACTATGGTTGTTACCAGATGATGATGTTAAACATTTAAATGTATACTTTTCTATTTATTGGTAGTTGTTCGAATGATTATTGTTATTTGTTAGAACTTGCAGTTGTAGCCGACTTTGTTTTGCTGCCAGAAGTAGTAATGATTTGAAATGGCTGTTGTATGGTGTCACAACTAGTAACTACAAAGAGTGACCTATTTTTGTAGGAATTGTTTCCGTACGTTTTAAAAAAATGTATTAATGAACAAACCTTTACATTAATGAAATTCCCGGATATAGCATGTGTTTATATGAACTACATGCCGAATGCCGATATGTGTGGAGTGTGGTTGCTCACTGTATATGCAGAGTTGGGATGTGACTGAAAACATTGAAGTAAGTATTGAGGTTTATTTTGAATCATGTAAATTGTAAATAGCTTTAATATTGTGGCATCTGTGGAGTTATGTTAGGTATTAACTATTATGCCATGTGGTGAAATTTGTAGAAGGAAGTGGTTTACAGATTTATTTGTAAATTAACATCAAATTTCCCAAATCAGGTTTCGTTACCGTTGGAAGATTTCATGTACATAGTACATACTATGCAAAATGTGGAGTCAATTGTACGCTGACGAAAGCTGCAAAACAACTGAGCCAGCTCCACAAGCACGACCTGACTGAAGAATTAAATCTTATTTGTCTGTGAATATTTCGCTACGTAGCTTGTCAGCCTTCAAGTTCATTTTGGTGCCAATCTGAATAACTGTACAGCCAGTGCTGAAAAATCCTTTAGCAAACTGGAGCTATTTAAAAACTCCGAAGCACAATGGGTAACTAAACGATAGATTAAGCAGTTTACAGTTTAGCCATCATCTCAACAGCAAGACAAGTGCTTGCTTTGCACTATATTTAATTTTAGAATTTTACAAATCTTACAACAGTAGCACGATATTTAACAACTTTTGGACCTTATATACCAAGTATTTTATTACCAGGGGCGCCATATTTCTAGGGGGCGCCAAATTATGAGGAGGGGCGGCAGAATTTTGGCGCCCCCCTCTCACGGCGCCCCCCCCCCCCCCCCCCGCATAGCGGGGTCTGCGGGGCCTTACGTTACGCCACTGTTCAGGGTGTGCTGTAGGCTGACTTTGTCATCTATTTTTGATAGGTATCTCATGGTTTTTGAGTGGGGGCATAAGACTTTTTTTTTTTATTTCAAAATTCAAATAAACTTTACATCAATGTATTACAGTTATATTCTATAAAAAGACCACAATATCTCCTGTGAAGCAAAAAAATGGAAAAAGAGAGCTAGAAAAATATTCATGATACTCAACACTACCAGACTCAGCTGGAGTGAGAAACAATATGTAAAAACATCAAAGTAAAATTTATTTCGGCTGAACCAAAACACGGTGGTAAGACCATAATAACATTGGTGCCGTAAATAACATTGGTGCCGTAAAACATTGACAGCCATAAAGCAAGATTGGTTTTTATTAAGGAGTCAAATAGAATATTAAGGGCACGGTGAAAGAAGGCATCCTTAATTATATTGCCTTTGAATATCAAATAAACTAAACTATCGAGAAAATGATCAAATATTAAATTAAGATATTTAATGATCAAAAACATTACATCAAATGGTTAAAAACGCCCAAATCGATAGGAGAGCTTTTCAGCATTTATTACAATCATGATAGTAATTATAAAAAGTATCTTTTAAGTTTGCTTTGGATATCAATTTTATCAAATTAATAAAGTTTCTAAGCAATTTCGCCACGGTAGTAAATGAAATAAAATAAACTTGATTGACGATTTCCATGTCAATCCGATCCTTCGCAGCTCAGTGCAGCTTGGCCCAGTGGTTCCAGTGGCGTAACAAAGGGCTCCACTGACCTTGCTGTGCGAGGGGCATGAACGACGTTTAAATGTGGGATTATTTTTAAAAAGCGCTCATAACTAAAATTTTAACTGCGCGTTTTGTCCTAAAAACAAATTTTGCCGGCGCGGCGTATCCAATATCCTCTAAAATTACTTAATTTGTATAATTTTAGGGAGGTACGCTAAAAGGGCTGGAGGGGCTGGTGCCAACAGAGGCGCTTTTTCGGTGGGGGCGCCAACATGCAACATTACGCCACCCAGTAATTTGATTAAAAAAAAAAACAATTTAAAATTTTATCCTTTATTTTACAATCATGATATAATAATATTTAAAAGCTTCCGTTTTGAAAGTTCTAATTTTAATATATCCACATTTTTATTTAAAATTTAATTTTATGTATAAATCAATAACTGGCCGCCAAAGCCGCGCATTCTTGAAAACAAGATTAACTTGTTTATAGTTATACTTGTATCACGTTGTGATCCCCACGGTCGTTTCACTTTATATTATAAGGAGTAATAAAATTTCAAGGAATACAATATATATATAATTCAAACAATTGAAACAAATCAAATTGGCGGGCAAAAGATCCGCTTCATGATATATTTAAAACAATACCAATCATCAGTGCTGCTCCTGCTGTTTCTACAAGGACGTGCCTGCACACACGAAGAATAGCTTTAAAAAGTATGGAATTATCACTATTCATGGAATTATCGTTAAGAACGCACTTATATTAATGCACAGAATGAAATACTTCCCTGAAACAGTGCCAAAATCCAACTCCAGCCGTGAGACTAGCTCTGACTGGCTTCTTACATACGGTAGTAACACTTTTAGACAATCAGTATTTTTCAAAGGTCCACTGCTTGCCATCACTGAAACAATTATTTTCAATAAACATTTACAAGTCTAATGCAAAACGTGTGCTATTGGAACACCATTCAAGAGGCAATAACGAGGAAAGCTAGCAAGCCTTTTTACTGAATAATATTCCAGGTTTAAGGAAATCTCAACGGCCACAAAATCACACCTCACAACATAACTTAGTAATTAGTATTAGTAAACTATCTAAACAACATGAGGCATACCACAAAATAATTAAAAACGAGCCACATTCAACAAACATCTTAGTTACAAAAGCAGTGGCGTAACGAAGGGCCCTGCTGACCCCGCTGTGCAGGGGGGCGCCGTCTTAGGGGGGCGCCAAATCGTCGTTTGAATGTGGGACAATTTCGAAAACTTAACTAAACTACTAGCAAAACTACGCGTTTTGCTCTAGATACACACTTTTTTAGAGATTTTACCGGCGTATCCTCTAAAATCACCTAATTTGTTCAATTTTAGGGAGGGGCACCAAAAGGGGAGGGGGCGCCAACAGGGGGGGCGCCTTTTCGGCAGGGGGGCGCCAACAGGCAACGTTACGCCACTGTACGAAAGCACTTCAAAACTAATAATTACCGGCCTCTTTTGAAATCAGAAAATGTTCACTGCCAGACCTGCTACTAGTTTACTGATAATACCCCTGACCATCGCTCAATCAAAGCCTTATCAGTACAACACGCACAATCACATATCATCAACTTTATCTCAGCACATCATAACAACAGCCACGGGCACGGACTGTCACCGCTCACTTCAGACACACACACCCACACACCCACTTACCACTACACAGTACCACACAGAGCTCAGCAATCAATTCTGAACGGGTAGCTGATTTTGATAAAATAACATCGTGATCCTGCGTGATCAATTATTTTAACTAGCAGGAACCCGTCTAACCCTAAAATGGTGTCAAGACTGAAGGGACTAAAACAATTATTACCTATTTAATTCGCGTTTTTGACACCACTTGGGGTACCAAATTTTGGGCTCTAAAACTCCTATTTCTTGGCCTATTTTTTATTTTTTCATGCTGATTTGGAGGCCATTAAAGCATTTGACCCAGTCAAAAAAGATTCAGTTGTATATCTTTGACTGTTTTTGAAGAAAACCGCGTTAAAGTTGATGCCGTGGTGTCAGTAAAATGGCACAGATAAATATATATATATCGTCTCGCTTTATATATAGTAAGATTGAAGTTCAACGGCTGCACCCCTGACTTTTTAACTCAATGAAACAATAAGTTTTGAATTAGTGTGAAAATAAAAGAGATATTTTAATTGAAGTTCAACGGCTGCACCCCTGACTTTTTAACTCAATGAAACAATAAGTTTTGAATTAGTGTGAAAATAAAAGAGATATAATTTATTTTATTATATCATATATAATCTTAATTAAGTGACAGTAAGTATTATTATTTTAACTACAGATTATATTATTTCAGTTAGTATCGACATGAATGTTACGATTGCAGTTTATTTATATATTATATTGTACTCAATAAACCGGTTTCAAAACCCTTAAGGGTGGCCCTTGGGTCTTTAAAACAAAAACAAGCATGTATATCGATTGAAATTATCAAGTAATTTTGCAGTGAAATTCTTTTGCACTTTAGCGACAGTGAAAAGAAATTATTATAGCGACGAATCTTTATTTATTATTGTGGAACTGCGACTGCTCTTTATTGTTTTAACTGTTTGTATGTTTTGAGAACCTTGATATTGACTGAGATCTGACCACATAGAATAGTTGATAACAAATGTGTAGTATTTTGTAATCAAGTCCATATGTTGCAGCCACTATCAGCAATGCAACAGTTTTAGAAGTCTAACGTATCGTATAATTTCAAAGATAGTACTTTAAATGGATTTTACAAATTATGTAAATTATAGTTCGAGGCCTTAATGTTACATTCATTCCTCACTTTGGTGTTTGATGAATATATTTATTAACTTATTATTTTCCAGGAGGAGATATGTCTCATAACCATGAGGAATGTGCTGATACCCATACTCCCCGCCATTGTGTCGAAACTCGCCCTCCTACAGCTTTTATCATAGAAGAATCCACATCAGGTAACCTGGGGGGGGGGGGGGTAAAAGTCAGTACCCATACGTTGGCCTTAATAGCTCAGTCACTGAGTGCCCAATTGAAATAATTCTTTTTGGCATGACTTACTACCACCACTGGTTCGAGGGATTTGTCAAATCGAAAAATATGTGTGTTATTTTTTCAAATGAAGGTTCATTTTCGCATTTATTTGATAGTTTGGATAGTCGGATCGAGTCAAATTTTATTGAATGGTGTTTGGCCATTTAAATTACGTTTGTCTTGAAAAAATGAGAGTTCTAGCTTCTCAGATGACCAAGATATGAAGCATAACGAGTTTGTTCACTACGTGTGATCAGATGATTGGGTTGAAGCTAGATACGCATTATGGGAATCGTGCAGAGAGCCCAATTACGGTGTCGTAATTGGGTAATCATTGAGTACCCAATCAATTTTGCTAACGAGATAAACAAATTGCTTGATAACTTCATCATTTTAATTTCGTTTTCGCACCATCTTTCAGATTATATTTCGGATTAAATGACCTATTACAATATGTTAGTACAACGGAGTCTCTAACATGTTCACAAACACGAGTATAAGCAATTCAATGTTGATTGGGTGTGGCCTCCAAAAATCGAATTTTCAAATTTTTGTGACGGAATCCTCGTACAAGTAGGTACAGTATGTCATCTGCAATTTGCAAAGCAATAACTCTCAAATATAAAACACAGCGGTGGTATAAGACCCAACGTATGGGTACTGACTTTTGGCCCCCCCCCTGTATATAATAGATATCTCGTCTTGCTTTATATATTTAGTAACATTCGTAAATGCACCTAGCCTGTCGACCGTACAAACATAAAACATTTTAATTCTTACAATCCTTTAGTTCAAAAGCGGCGCCGATTGACTTTTCCGTTAAGTGGAATTGGAAAAAACTACGTATCTGAGTTGGATGTTGAAGATGCAATTCGTTCCATTAATCCCACTATTAAAATTGGAGTTAAAATCACTAGCTCCATGGTAGTTGAGCAACTTGGTATTCTCGTCGACATAGACCGAAAAAAGTCCTTAAACAAAAAACTGAATAACTACGTGAGTGATTAAGTTATTCTCAGTGAAAGCAGTATTAATGACATTCTCACTTTTCAGAACTAAGTGCCTAATATAATTAAGATAGAACATCTAAACAGTTTTATTCCTGTTCCATATGATCGAGGATAGTCAGGGCTACAAAACCTGACCAAGTTTAGCTCAATCCAGTACTGCGCGTTCAAGATATGAGGTTAAATATACCAAAAATAGAGGTTTTCTGGTGTGACATCATTGTAAATTATTTGGAGTATAACCTCAATATCTCACAAACTATACATTTGTGGTCTTTCTGAGTTACACTATCTGTTTCCTTTGGCAATTTCGGTTCAGAGTCAATTAAGTTTGAAACAAAATCTCAGTATATGTGAAAGGACTGAGGATATCAAGTTTGTAAAAGCGCGCGCGCGCGCGCGCGCGCACACACATATAATGACCTCATATCTTCCACATTTAACGATTTTTTATAGAAATTCTTTCACCATCCTGTAGCACTCATGTGCTGAGTAGGATAGCATTCAAATCATGTCTTTAAAAGATTTAGATAGATACTGAGGGAGAAAATTCATGTTTGTAAAAGCGCGTGCGCGCGCGCGCGCGCGCGCATGGCCCAGACTATATCAATGGACGGCCACGGGAGGATAAAAGTACTTTCATACACACCAGCATGCTCATTGATGGCTTAAAATGAAGCTAAGACATACTCCTATCAGATCCACCATAAGTTAGATACCATAATAATCATTAAATGTGTCTAAAATGAGGAAGCTTTGACAAGTGCGAGTGGTTTTGGCAAATTTTGGTATAAAATGGGCCCTGAGATCATATTTTTCTCATTAAAATCACATATATCACGAATATTTATGTGTGTTGGGTGTATCCTCATTGGTATCAACCATTTCAATCATCTAGAGCAGCTTTCCTGATTCTTTATCTCATGAAAATGGGCAAAAAAGCTCATAAATAGTCCAAAATCGGTCATTTTCGCCGCTTTAATAACCTCATTCCTGGCACCCAGAACACTTTGGGTACTCAAAACATGATTTTTCGGATACCTCAGACCCCTAACTAGCACATGGAGCCAGAAAGAACAGCATGTAGGGACTTCTAAATTTCCATGGTTGAGAACCCAATGTCACACTATTCGTTCATTAATCCTGCTTTCACTGTTCTTCGTTTTCAAGTTAAGCCTATTATATTAGGGCCTGTCATGATATCATGGATCGCTTAGGTTCCACCAGGATCTGGTAGTCCTCATAATTTTGCGGCCTCTATGTATCGTTAACTCGCACAACTCCGTAAGACCCTTGTGAGTTTGGCATGTGAAAATTTGCAGCCTTCCAGACATTGATTAGGTTAACGAGGTGTCGTACGTCACCTCAAGATCGGGTGACAGGGGGCTGACCAGGCCAGAACCCAATTGATTGTATTGGGTCTGAGGTCACGTGATTATGAGCCTGAGGGCACGTAACTGTGACGTCACCAGAGCTTGTTCTCCATTTCCTGCTAATTGGACCAGGTGAGCTTTCATGCTTGAGAATGTGGGTGTAAGTACAGCTGTACTGTAGTTTATATCTAATCACTCCCTATTATAGAAACCGTAAATTTATTTTCTGACAGAAGCTAGAAATTTACCAAAATATCGACATTGTTATAAACTTATTTTGATGACCATTCCTAATAATATATAGCTAAGTTAGATGTCATAAATTCGTTAACTAGCTTGTGAGTATAGAATATAGATAGATTAGGGAGCGACAGGCTCGTTAGGCAAAACAATAGCGTCTACATTAATAATCTTAAGTATTAAGATCTAAACAGACTCTTCTTCATGATGTTGTTACACGAATTATGAATTAGGGATGAACTGGTTCATAGGATTAGGGTAATAAAAATTACTAGTTGGTTTGTGTGTAGATAGTAGCTCTGTGCGGCTTCTAGTGATAATAGAAAATTATTATAATTATTACGTAAGAATTATTACGTAAGAATTATTACGTAAGAATTATTATAAAAGTTATGTTTATATAGAAACAAGGAGTGTAACTTACATATTGAGGCACTTTTCTTGTACCTATCGAGAATGACTCGGACCGAAAATTTTCTAAATCGAAATTATTTTCAAAGTTTTTCTGGAAACTACTTTAGTACTTTTGTTCATGTTTCATGCTTCCCTGAGCATTATGAGCCAAAAATACTTTTTCGGACCGTACCTACATTCGAAAGGCTGTGGATGTGATAAGTTCAATATAATTATAAAGAACGTGATATTTTGCCCTCGGATTTATATATATATATATTAAAGGAAAATGCGCAAATTTGGTCCTCAGAGAACTGGAATAATCGCAATTTGTCGCGAAGATCTGTTTGTCTATCTCGGCAAACGTCAAAAATCGCGATTTGTCGCAAGGAGTGAGAAAATCGCGATTCTGCACGTGCCGCGATTTCCTTTTGATCTTGCCACTCCTGTCTCTTGATTGATAGATTGATGATTCATGCTTATAATGATGATCAGGAACACATCTGGTCCAATTAGCGGGAAACGAAGAACAAGCTCTGGTGACGTAACAGTTACGTGCCCTCAAGGCTCAGGCTCGTAATCACGTGACCTCAGACCCAATCAATTGGGTTCTGGCCTGGTCAGCCCCATGTCACCCGATCTTGAGGTGACGTACGACACCTCGTTAACCCAATCAATGTCTGGAAGGCTGAAAATTTTCACATGCCAAACTCACAAGGGTCTTACGGAGTTGTGCGAGATAACGATACATAGAGGCCGCAGAATTATGAGGACTACCAGATCCTGGTGCAATCTAAGCGATCCATGATATCATGACAGGCCCTACTATTATATTTTGATGGGAAATCTTTTCTTTGATTGGTGTGGAATTTATTCGTGTCTGATTGTGGTGATGTTTTAATTCATTATTGCAAAAGTTTGTGTAAAAGTGTGAATGCGACTACTGTCCAAATAAGGGTAATGGCTAAGGTGTGGTTTGTTTTTGCCCGATTAAGAACTGCCAGTTGCATTCTAGGTTCACTGCGTTAACAAGATTAAAAATATTCAATTTTCAGCTAAGTAAAAGAAAAAGATTGAAGAAACATATTACTGCCAACGAAAATGTTACGGTCTTGACAGAAACAGATGGAGTGCGAAACATTCAAGTGAGTTCGCTGGATATTGGAAATTGTTGTATCTTTGTATGATATAAATTAATGACTTAGGTTTTGAGAGTTTACTACCACGTCTAATATGTTTCAAGATGTTTTAATGGTTTAACATCATCTTATTTTAGAACGTTCAACAGAAAGAAGACGAAAATGAGATGGAACAAAGCTTCAGTACTTCCTCAATTGAAAATGTTTCGGTAACATGCGCCATAATTGGCCCAACACGAATACCTTGGGACCGGTTGTCTCCTAGCGGGAAAACAAAGCGAAAACAGAAAATCGGACGTAAAATAGCTGATGCTATAAAGGAGGTAGTTATTGCCATTTTGATTACACAAGCTCATTACTTTGGTACTACATTTTTTACAAAATTAAAATTGATTAGTAGGAAAAAGTTTATATTAAATGTTATATAGTCTAAAGTACATTTTAAATAAAATAGAAAATAAAATTTATCCATCTCCAGATTTCTGAGATTTCTGAGGGGGTGCTGAAAACGGGAGATGTCGTGAAGGAGGTGATAGCACAGTTATTACCTGATTTGGAACTTGTGCCGAAGAAGTCAAGGGATTTGAAACCCGAAGCTACCCTTGTACACACACAGAATCAGGACTAATGAGCCACAGAGATATTCATAATTTGATATATGTCACAACTTTATGGATATATTTAAGGATTTACATTTTACATTAATTGTTATGTTCATTTCATTAAGTTAACAATTTAAACTTTTTTTCGGGTGTACCGAGCTAGCTCGTATTATTGCATTATGTTTGTGACATTGACAACTGCAATACACAAGTATTTGTGTATATCTAAAATTGGTGTATAATTTTAACATGATATCTACAATGACTAATGAATGGATTAACTTACTTAAATACGTTTTCATAAACTTCAAACATTATAGGTAATAGTTAAAACATGTCTATCAGCAGCCAAAGTCTTGTCGATGGAGTTGTTCCAGAGGACTATTTTAGTTTTGAAAGTATACTGGCGGAGCAGCAAACGATTGCATGTGTTTTAAAAAAGTCTATGTTCAGACTGGGTAATTGGTTCAGTGAAATTGAAAATTTTCTATTAGAAGTTAAATTCTATCAGATACGTTTTCAGTGTTTTGTATCAATCTTGTTAACGTTCCTTTATTTTACCAAAGCAAGCACACCACAATGATCATTGATTTTCTAATATTTGTTTCTTCAGGTTTTTTAGATCCAAGCAATCAGAATGAAAATCTTGTGTCTGGTAGCAAAATGGAGCTCCCTCTGTGGATGGCATCATATCTGGCCAACAAGGAGTTTGTTGCTTGTGAGCTTCCTAAACCTTATCAGGAAACTTCCAGAAACATTCTCCTAGCCGACTCCTCAGTTGTTGATCTTTTCAAACAGGTTGGATTATAGAGAATTTAGATTCTGTTATGATTCATGTTTTAAATTGAAATTTATAATGTATCACATACAATCCGTTAGGGATTGATTTTTCTGCTTGACATTGTATTTTAACTTTTTTTAAA
This sequence comes from Bolinopsis microptera, assembly GCF_026151205.1. NCBI lineage: Eukaryota > Metazoa > Ctenophora > Tentaculata > Lobata > Bolinopsidae > Bolinopsis > Bolinopsis microptera. Next base: position 4,496,533 of record NC_087074.1, read on the forward strand.
TACCCACACTGTTTTGTTAAATCGTCGGTTACTTCAGCGGAACTTTATTATCAATATTTATATCTTAATGTTCAGGTGATGTATTTCTACGAAACAGGAACTAAACTGATCAAGATTCCACACCCGGAGTGTCCCCACGTGTCCGTCTCTCTTGTCAAAACGTTTGTGGGAAGATTCAAGAAAATAATGGACAGTTCACAAAACTGCAGAAACCAGGATCTCAGTAACATGTGCCAGAAACTGGACGTGGACGAGAAGAAACTCTTTGAAATAAACAGACTGAGCGTTGAGCTGTTAGATAAGTGGGAGAGAAGGGAGTCTAATATTATTGTTCCCTCTAATTTGGTGCTGCAGAGCAGGAAACGTAAACGTGACCAGGTCTTTTGAGATTGGAATCTTTGAGTCACTTTATTTGAAATGATGATATACAGGGTGAGTTGAAAATAGTGTGTGGAATGTCCAAATTTTGAAAGGGGTATTGCTATTAGTTCGTAAACGTTACACATTTCATTGTTGCATCTCATTCGATTCTAACTCATAATTTGGATGATTTTTGGCAGTTTTCAAAAAATTCGTAAATTCGTCTGGGGTTCTCAAATGTATATTCGTGATTAACTAGTGAATTTGCTTTAATCTTCTGATGGTTCTGTTCTTAAGAATGTATCAAATAAAATTCAAGATTTTGGGAATTTTGCCGTCAATTGAATAGTTTAATTGTACTATTGCAAAAGTAAAATATGGTTTCGTATCTATTTTACATTTTCAATTATTCCATTAATAGTTAAAATGTAGTAAAATCATATCGTTACTTTGAGTTATGAAAATTTATTTGATTTAGTATAATTTATCAATCATACGTCATATCAAAAACTAATTTTGTACTTAACATATTATATTCTTTCTAGTATGTTCGAAGATACAACTATTGATCTGGAGAATGTAACAGGTGGGGGTGATACTGACTCTTACATATGCAAATCTAACAAACATAGTCCTGACATCTCATCAGAATCATAAGTCAATGTAACTGGAGAGATGTACTGTGTTTTTAGGATAATTGGTAAAAGCTTCAATATTATATTGGGATTTTCTGTTTAATCCTAGTTGAATGTTCGTCACAATTAGCTTAGAACAAGTGAAACTGATATACTTTGTGCACCAAAATAAAGATAATGTTTTAAAGTTAACAGAAAATCTTCAATAAATCTTCAATACGTACTATAAAATCAAAATAGCACGGTCTGGCATATATGAGTTAAATATATAACGTTATGTTATGAATGAAACGACAGTTTTTATAATTTAGTTATTATATCATGCTTGCCACGACTATTCTCTATATTCTGTAAAACGAATCAAGGGGGTCAAATAATTCGAATTTAGTCGTAATGATGTTCAATACTCATAGTGCACATTTTTTCATGCAAATTTTTTGTTTTCACTAAATCTTTCTGTCTTATAATTTTCATGCATCTCCCAGGAATTCGTGCATTTTTCAGGCAAATTTTGATCGTGTAGTTTTGGATACTTGCGCATGCACGGTTTGATCTAATACAAATATGGCTATCTAGTTTTTAAAATTTTTTGATTTTTTCATGCAACATCAATGATTGACTAAAATCATGTAATATCCAAGAAATCGGACAACATGCAGTATGCATTATGGTAGACAACTTTTGGGTTGGGGTTAGACTTAAGGAACCCTTTAAATTACCTTAACCTTAAAAAGTAGTCTACTCTCTGCTAATGTTTAAAAAGAGTTACCAAGCTAAATCCATCCAAGTCCTAATAAAATCTCAACTGTGCTCTGGCGGTGAGCTCTACTTGCAACATGAAGTTATGACAATGTCAGTGTTCCAGTCGTTTCTGGCGTTTGAAGGACCACGACCCGAATGGCACCCTATTATGCTGTCCCCAAAAGTCGCCGCTTGCGTATACCCGTTTGAATTTCTGTATGTCCAAATCGCTTTTGTCCATCCCTGATATCTTGTGAATCCATCCGGGCAACTACCACCGCTGCCTAAGATACAATACGACCCCTCCGGCCAAGAATCTTCTTCCACTTTCACCGTCAAGTCATCTACTTCACTCTTGAGAGACTCTACCTCTGTTTGAGACTCGTTCTTGAAATCTTCCATCTGGGTAAGAGCTGTAGCCAGCCCGCTCGTCAGCCCTATAATTTCCGATGTAGTTCCATTCAAGTTCTTGTCTTGTTCGGTCTGTCCCTCTTCTAAAGCCCCGATCTTAGCAGAAAGATCGCTCGTCAGCCCTATAATTTCCACTTTAGTATCACTCAAGTTCTTGTCTTGTTCGGTCTGTCCCTCTTCTAGCTTGTTGATCTTGCTTTTGAGCTGATCGATTTCTGTTCTGGCTTCAGTAAGTGAGGTTGTGATGGCACTGACTTTGGTAGCTTGTTGGGTTGCCAGTTCTGTCAGGGTGATTGTGTTTTCCATTGATGCGAGAAGGAGGTCCTTCAAATCGTCCACGGGTAGTGCAGGGTCCTGTAAAAAGGTCCTGGTTATTTGATCTTACCATCTTAAATGACTAAATTTATTTTTGCTATGTATACTTATTCAGAACCTGAAAGAGGGAAAAGTTGTCTGACAAGTTAAAAATTATTTTGACCTAAATAGCTTTAAGCTTACCTTGCTAGGTTTGCTAGTTGCTAGTGCAATGTAAGCAAAAAGCACGACCAACTTAATCAAACTCATACTGTTTTGTTGACTTAACTGAGAGTTTTAAAAATCATGTAAACCATATTATACCCGATATTACAATGAATCTCAATATAATATTCTTCCGATATTTGATCAATAAATTGCATTTGCAGCAAGGGGCCATTCCCATATTACTTGAGCCAGATGTTGATCTTTTCAGAGTCCCTCGGCCTCTCCCACCCGTATTTTGTAAGCTAATTAACACACAGCTATTGTAACTTTTCCTGACCCCCTCCCACTAGGCTGGCTCAAATAATGTGATAATATTATTAGGTTCAGTAGGTAGGTATGCTCAAATAATGTGGTAATATTATTAGGTTCAGTAGGTATGCTCAAATAATGTGATAATATTATTAGGTTCAGTAGGTAGGTATGCTCAAATAATGTGGTAATATTATTAGGTTCAGTAGGTAGGTATGCTCAAATAATGTGGTAATATTATTAGGTTCAGTAGGTAGGTATGCTCAAATAATGTGATAATATTATTAGGTTCAGTAGATAGGTCTGCTCAAATAATGTGGTAATATTATTAGGTTCAGTAGGTAGGTATGCTCAAATAATGTGGTAATATTATTAGGTTCAGTAGGTAGGTATGCTCAAATAATGTGGTAATATTATTAGGTTCAGTAGGTAGGTATGCTCAAATAATGTGGTAATATTATTAGGTTCAGTAGGTATGCTCAAATAATGTGGTAATATTATTAGGTTCAGTAGGTAGGTATGCTCAAATAATGTGGTAATATTATTAGGTTCAGTAGGTATGCTCAAATAATGTGATAATATTATTAGGTTCAGTAGGTAGGTATGCTCAAATAATGTGGTAATATTATTAGGTTCAGTAGGTAGGTATGCTCAAATAATGTGATAATATTATTAGGTTCAGTAGGTATGCTCAAATAATGTGATAATATTATTAGGTTCAGTAGGTAGGTATGCTCAAATAATGTGGTAATATTATTAGGTTCAGTAGGTAGGTATGCTCAAATAATGTGATAATATTATTAGGTTCAGTAGATAGGTATGCTCAAATAATGTGGTAATATTATTAGGTTCAGTAGGTAGGTATGCTCAAATAATGTGGTAATATTATTAGGTTCAGTAGGTAGGTATGCTCAAATAATGTGATAATATTATTAGGTTCAGTAGGTAGGTATGCTCAAATAATGTGGTAATATTATTAGGTTCAGTAGGTAGGTATGCTCAAATAATGTGGTAATATTATTAGGTTTGTTCATAAAATCTGAACTGATAAAAAAGTCAATAATCTTGGTTTTCAACACTAAGTCTCGCTTGAATGACTTAAATGTACATCTTTGTTGGGTATATTTTAATGTCGAAGCGTGTAATAAATGTTAGAATTTATTTATTATTTATTAGGTTCAGTAGGTAGGTGTGTGAACGGTCAACAAGTCAAAATATAACTGAACATCTAAAACGAAGTAAAAGAGAGAGTAAATGATAACCTGTTAAAACTGAAATTGGTTATAACATATTATGTCAGTTCGACGGAAATGCGGCAAGTTGATTAGCCTCCTCGTGGGCTTACAAAATTAAACAAAATTAAACAACTTTTAACAAAATTATCGGCTATAAGAAATTCAGTGAAAACGGCTATTAGCCGGTTATAAGCCGGCTATAAGCCGGTTATAAGCCGGCTATAAGCCGGTTATAAGATATTAACTCAGTTCAGTACGATATCTAAACTTTCGATACCTAAACAGCTAATAGCCGGCTTATAACCGGCTAATAGCCGTTTTCGCTGAATTTCTTATAGCCGGCTCCTGACTATCGTTCAGTACGATGAAGTTGAGTTAATATCTTATAACCGGCTTATAGCCGGCTTATAACCACTTTCGATACCTAAACGGCTAATAGCCGGCTTATAACCGGCTAATAGCCGTTTTCACTGAATTTCTTATAGCCGATACCTAAACGGCTAATAGCCGTCGCTCAACAACAAATGTAAGCGGCTACTAACCGGCTATAAGCCGGCTTATAGCCGGCTATAAAAATTGTAGCCGGCTATAAGCCGGTTTATAGCCGGCTTATAACCGGCTTATAGCCGGTTGGTGATCTACCAATTTCCCAATTATCCCTCACTACATCATGTGGCCAGGTCAAGATTCATGCGAGATTGGGAGTAAGGCTTATCGCACAAAATTTGTAAATAAACACAGAAAAAATGTAACAAGAAAATAAATAAGAAAACAGAAAAAGTTTAATTTAAAGGTTGAGGGACACAATAATTAGGAGCTTAACATGGCGTGCGATCACGTGTATTTTATCACTTGTTTTAAATATTGTGAAAACTTTGACGTAACGCGCGCGAGTTTTATGCGAGATTTTTGCAAGATTCGTCTAAATCTCATCCTCAGGCTCGCGATGAGGCGAGTCTAACCGCGAGCCTAAGGTTTGCTTAGGCGGCCTAGTGGTTAGAGCATCTGCGCAGAAGCTCAGAAGGTTTAAGGTTCGAATCACAGTGTCACCTAGTCTATGGAGTAGCTAAGGATCCATTGAATCTATGCGATCTCCCCGTTTGACTCAGTCGAATGATAGGAAACTAAATTTACGGTTAAATGAGGAGGGTCACTCTCAGAAAGGGCGAAAGGAGGAAGGATCTGGAACAATTTTTGAAACATTTGTTTTAAGGAATGAATTCTCGTAATAAAAAAAGTAAATTTGGACTACAAGGGGCGAATTTCGTGCAGTTACACTGCAGTTTGACAGGATATATGGCAAATGAGGCCACAAAAGTTGCCCACACCCCCCCCCTCCGTGACACGTGACAATCGCACTTTAAAATGCTCAAAATCCAGTCTCATCGCACTTTCTCAGGAATCTTTCTATGGGATCATGTGAGTCTAGAGATGTAATCTATACTACTACTACTACTATGTCGGAACTAAGTCCGATCTACGCCAGATAACACCTCCATATATCCCTGTCCCGCATAATCTATAGAGATTAATTAAACAGCACGGAAATAGTTATTACCATGGACCATGGTAGCTGTAACAGAAATTCGTGACTGTAAAGTGCGTATTAAAACACAACATCGGATCTCGGCACCATTGGCCATGTTTCACTTACATTCTCGAAAGAACTATACAAATATATTTCTTGATTTATTCTGTTTTTCATACCAAGAACAATCCGGTAGCTTTTAAACCTTCATTTATTTATCAGGTGCTGAGTTTTACGATGCCGAGACAACGCTCACAAACTCTTTCCAGTCCTTTCTAACGCCCAGGACTCTCGCTGAGACTAAAACAACGTTAGATCACACGGTAAGAATCAAACATTCTCATTTATTACTACGAGTAGTTTTTTATAACGATTTACTTAACCATGTCTATAAAACAACTAAGAAAAACGTCACTCAAGTTATGTGTGATGGGTATATTATATATAACAGGGATGTAGTACAACAGATATGTAACAGATATGTAACAGATATGTAACAGATATGTAACAGATATGTAACAGATATGTAACAGATATGTAACAGATATGTAACAGATATGTAACAGATAATCAGATATGTAACATTTATATAACAGGTATGTATCAGGTATGTAACAGATATGTAACAGAAATGTAACAGGTATGTAACAGAAATGTAACAGGTATGTAACATGTATGCAACAGTTATGTAACAGGTATGTAACATGTATGTACCAGGTATGTAACAGGGATGTTACGGGTATGTAACATGGATTTAACAGTTATGTAACAGTTATGTAACAGGGGATGTAACCAGGTTGTAACAGGGATGCAACAGGTATGCAACTGTATGCAACAGGTATGTAACATAGATGTTATCAGGTATGTCAGGTATATTCAGGTAATGTTACTGGTATGTAACAGGTATAACAGATATGTAACAGGTAGTAACAGTAATGTACATGATTGTTAAACAGTTATGTAACAGGTATGTAACAGGTTTGTAACAGGGATGCAACAGGTATGCAACAGGTATGTAACAGGTATGTAACATAGATGTTTACCGGGTATGCTCAGTATATTCAGGTAAGTTACGGTATGTAACAGTTAGTAAGGTTCAAGATATTAACAGGTATGTAACAGGTATGTTACATGATGTAACAGTTATGTAACAGGTATGTAACAGGTATGTAACAGATATGTAACAGGTATGTAACAGGTATGTAACAGGTATGTAACAGGTATGTTACATGATGTAACAGGTATGTAACAGGTATGTTACAGGTATGTAACAGGTATGTAACAGGTATGTTACAGGTATGTTACAGGTATGTAACAGGTATGTTACATGATGTAACAGGTATGTAACAGGTATGTAACAGGTATGTTACAGGTATGTAACAGGTATGTAACAGGTATGTTACAGGTATGTAACAGGTATGTTACAGGTATGTAACAGGTATGTAACAGGTATGTAACAGGTATGTAACAGGTATGTTACATGATGTAACAGGTATGTAACAGGTATGTTACAGGTATGTTACAGGTATGTAACAGGGATGTTACAGGTATGTAACAGGGATGTTACAGGTATGTAACAGGGATTTAACAGTTATGTAACAGTTATGTAACAGGTATGTAACAGGTATGTAACAGGGATGCAACAGGTATGTAACTGGTATGTAACATAGATGTTACAGGTATGTTCAGGTATATTCAGGTATGTTACTGGTATGTAACAGGTATGTAACAGGTATGTAACAGGTATGTAACAGGTATGTAACAGGTATGTTACATGATGTTACAGGTATGTTACAGGTATGTAACAGAAATGTAACAGGTAAGTAACAGCTATGTGACTGGTATGTTACAGGTATGTTACATGATGTAACAGGTATGTAACAGATATGTAACAGGTATGTAACAGGTATGTAACAGGTATGTTACAGGTATGTTACAGGTATGTAACAGGTATGTAACAGGTATGTAACAGAAATGTAACAGCTATGTAACAGCTATGTAACTGGTATGTTACAGGTATGTTTGGAGGACCTACCCTCGCCCCCCAAGATTCCACCCTCACGATCTGACAGTGTGAAGTCACGTGTTGATCAGTTTAATAAGTGGACTCATCTCTCGCGGACGCTTGCTAAGGACTCATTTGTAGACGTGAGTTTAAATTTTGAATTGATCTTTTTGATAAGCTTAAAATTTGAATCAAGAAACTGGAAACATCCATAATATATTGCCAAGAATAAGTCAATTTGATGTTAAGTTCACATGTATCTGGTAATATTGGTTAGACGATGTGTTTGATTATCTCCGTCTAAACCCTTCTGAACCTCTCTGAACCGCCCCGCCCCCGCGCCGGCCCCTGATCGTTTCTCCCTCACAGGACACAACACATTCACCTCTACGTAGATCAGCCCTCCGTGACGTCACCCAGGACAACACCTCCCCAACAGGCTGCAAACGCAAACTCAAGAAACAAGTCTCGTTTGTGGAGCACAACGAGAGCAACATCTACCTTTACACCCCTGCTCCTTGTACCCCCCAACAATGCGCTGCTAGTAACATGGTCCACTCTCCCCCGCCTTACGAACAGATTGCTGGACTAATCGCTAACAGGAAGAGAGCCGGAAGAGGGAGTTTTAATAGATCTGACCAGTTCATTGATGCGACGTCGTCTTTCTCGCACAACATTCGATGATCAATTTTGGTGAATTAACGCTTTTAGGGGTTGTTATTTAGAATTATTAATTTGCCAAATTTTATATAAATTGTTTAACGTTTGTCTGTTATTGAACATGTTTTTAACTATCAGATTCCAGAGATTTTAATCAGAAGAACCCAGACTGTTTTAAAGCATACTGCGAAGTACAACTATCAGACTACTATTTGTTTTCATATAATGAGTTGATATTCAAATTCTGTGACCCATTTTTGTTCCGATAAATACCAATATCAGTATTGATGATACCTCCAGCCATCTCGTACTTTAAGAAGGCTGGAATCTAAATGATAAATATTCTTGATATCGTATTTATAATATTTGTAACCCTTGTAATACTTTTATAATATTTCGATATACATAATTATATTGCATGACACTTTTAGTTCGAACCACTAAATTTCAAGTGATTATTTTACGTCTTGTTGTAAATCATATTCGTTAATTTTTGTTGAATCTTGCTATAAATTCATCAAATGCCACTAAAAGTTCAAGATAAGCTGCAGCACTTTTATGTTAATGTTTCTGCAATAGAAAAGTTTTTAATAGAGCTTTTATTTACCGCTCTTCGAAGGAAGAATGATTAGCACATATGATATTTACATTTGGTAACTATTGGCTTCGTAAATATAAGTTAAAGAAAGTTAAGGCGATCAGAGAAAAGTGTTCTTGATTCCTATCTAGTATTATTATTGTGTACTGCTATTATTTATAAAATCATTAGTTATTTCTATCAGAGTCTGATAATCTTATCTACATAAATTCAGTTGCTGGTTATATTGAATTTCATTGGTGTCATATCATTCTGTTCAACTAAAATTTCTACACTTATCATAGAAGTCTATTATTTGCTTAGATTCTTGTGAAATACTATTTCTTGAAGAATAAAAAATCAATTCTTGAGACCATTTTATGAGTTATTTAAAGGAACTCAAAAAACCCACAATTAGTAGTCCTGGATGAAAGACGTATAAATATGAATATTCTGATATACAGTAATGGACAAGAGGATTCAGAGACATGACAGACCTTCTAAACAGGAATAGCAGAACAATTAAAATCCAGTAACAAATCTAAGGGGTCGTTTACATATTACGTAATCAGCTGAAGGGGTGGGGGGGGGGGTTCCGAATTATTACGCTAGTGTAATTTTGACACAATAGTTAATAGCTATGTGTAAAACTGATTAAGGAGCGATTTACGTTTCATCTGACATATCTGATAAGGGTTCCTTTGTACATCCAATGGCAAAATCAATATCAATATCATGATTGGTATTCTGAGCGGTCGTCTCCTATCGTATGAGTCTTGATCGTAATGGCGCAAAACCGCCAAATCTATCTGCGCGCGTGTAACTTACTGCACGAAAAACTCTTAATTTAACCCCCATCTCACTCTAATAATATTTAAAATAAAATTGTGCGATAGGCTGGTGGACTTGGAGGGAACTACCTAGTAATCTAAAATATCGGGATTTATTTTAACAGAGATTACCATGGATTTTGATAGTATAAGTTTGAAGTTAATTGAGGCCATATCGTTTACAATCATATTTAATTTTATGACCTTCCAAAAATTAATGTGGTCGTTCACATATTACGTAATCATTTTTGGAACATTTTTACCCCCCCCCCCCCCTCCGTAATAAGTTTTTCGCATAGCTATTTTGTCAAAATTACACTAGCGTAATCATTCGGAACCCCCCCCCCCCTCAGCTGATTAAGTAATATATGAACGACCCCTATATATCTCCTGTACTGTTCTCGAGGCAAGTGCTACGAAGTACTAGTAGCGCGCGACGGGATAGTCCATTAACAATGGACAAAGTCATTTGCAGCAGTCAGCTCCAAAACAATCAACAAAAAATGTCAACTTGACGAAAACCGTAGCCATTGCTATTTTTCACTAATTGCTAGGTGGTACGAAATTATCAAAACACCGATAGAGAGATTGATGATAAGTGAGACTGTGGTTTGAAGACGTTGTCCTACTGGGTGGATCATACTCCGCATGAGGGCGGGAATAACATAACTACAAACTAATCATCCTTTCATCTCTTCTGCTATTTATATATCAGGGAGTTTAACTTAATCTACTGGTATGTGGTAGGGCCTCATGAGCTCATGTTTTGACGCCTCATCATCATCAAATATTCCACATCTTTACAAACTTAGAGATAGCTGTTACTGAGCTTTACAAACTTATTGTTACTGAGCTGGCAAGTAGTTTGGAAGTTTGCCAAGTCTGGAAAGTTGGCAACTCTGCACCGATACAACTGGAGTACTATAACATTACTACAAACTAATTATCCTTTCATCTCTTCTGCTATTGTCTCCGGAGCTTACTTAAATTAACAAAAAGGTTGGTAAATATTTAAATTTGTTCCTAACAATCACTGGTTGACTGTATATTTATATACCAAGGAGTTTAACTTAATCTACTGGTAGGCGGGCCTCATGAGTTGTTACTGAGCTTTACAAACCTATTGTTACTGAGCTGGCAAGTAGCAGTTTTATAGAGATCTTAACAATTGGATCTTACTATAAGAGCACCGAGGTAGTTAAGTTTAGAAGTTTGCCAAGTCTGGAAAGTTGGCAACTCTCAACTCTGCACCGATACAACTGGAGTACAATTAAAGAGGAATTTAGTAAAGGCTAATTTAGTAGAGGCTAAATTTAAGAGATTGACTACTATTATAGGTGGTGGGTGTTCACGGTTCAGTGTTCGTATATTTCATGAAGAATGCAATGATTATAGTGTCACTTATGAGGAAAGAGTAATATATTTTATATAGGTGATAGAGGAATACTACTTAAAATAAACCACCGAATTTTGACAATTGTTTTCATCACAGATTACATATTAATAATGTTACATTTTATATCAGTATTGACCATAAGTCAACTCTTAACTAGGTGTCGTTCACATATTACGAAATCAGCCGAGGGGAGGGGGTTTCCAAATGCTTACGGTTGATTAACATTTTTTTTAACCCTCTAGAATGATAACAATTTGACAATATTTTAATTCAAATTCCACTCAATTTCACTCTAATAGTGATCAAATTTAGAAATGATTACGTAATATTGCTGTCAGGAGGGGGGGGGGGGGTTGGGTCTTGATTACGATTGATTACGGAGGGGAGGGGTACGTACGTTTTGGTACGTTTTGGTGAGTTTGGCAGGGCGTGCTCAGGACAACTGCATCGAGTGCGTCCTCCTCCAGCTCAGCATTGAGTTATCGTTTGTCGGAGTGTAGCCCGGAACCGGTGGTGTGTCTGGGTACTGTTCCATAAATCTGCCTAGACCAACTTTGAAACTGTCTAGCAATGTGATACTCCGGAGCTCCGATGGGAGCACGTTGAAGAGCTGAGCTGCTCTAACTCTAAAGCTGTTGTCGTAATCTGTTCTTACCGACAACTGTGCGCTTTTGTTCATGGCTGGGATCTCTGCCTTAATACCATGCCTTTGATGAGACTTGAACTCGAAGCCCGTATCGTTCGGAGCATGTTCATTAAGAATTTTCCATACATGAATAATAGAATAACGCTCTCTCCGCCTCTGGAGGGACATCAACTTAAGCTTCTTCAGCCTGTCCCAGTACTGGAGATCACGGCAGCCAGATATCTTTCTAGTAAAGGATCTCTGTACAGTCTCCAGCTTTTGTATCTCTGTGACTTTTGTAGGGTTCCAGACTGGACAGCAGTACTCTAGCTTGGAGCGAACCATGCTTTTGTATAAAGTCAGCATGACTACTTGTGACCGGTCTCTAAAGGCACTCAATGTCCAAGCCGCCATTTTTCTAGCTCCTTGAACTGTCTTCTCAATGTGAGGACCCCATGACCTACTGCTGCTAACATACACTCCAAGGTCTCTGACAGTTTCCTGTGGTGATATTGCGTGTCCTTTTGGTGTAGTATACTCAACAGTCTCTGGGTAGAACGGGAGCTCTCTTAGAGCTTTTGATCCATTCAGGGGGTAGTTTACAACCTCAAACTTCTGTTCGTGTAGCTCCATGTTGTTAACACGTGACCACTCGATGACTATGTTGAGATCATCTTGCAGTAACTCCACACTACTCATTCCTCGGATAGCCCCAATCAGCTTTGTGTCGTCTGCAAAGCTGAATCCGTTACTATAGCTAATGCTGTTCAACAGATCGTTGATGTACAGGATAAATAGGATCGGTCCTAGGACTGTCCCTTGTGGCACCCCACTTGCCACTGGCTGGAAGGATGATTTGCGACCTTCAACAACGACTGTTTGTTTTCTGTTTAGCAAAAACTCTTTGATCCACCTTAAAACCTGACCACCAATTCCGTATCGACCAAGCTTGGCTAGCAGCACTGCATGGTCGACCTTGTCAAAAGCTTTGGCAAAGTCGAGGTAAATCACATCAACTTCTTCATCATTGTTGAGTGATTTGTAGATCTGTTCGATGTGACTGAGAAGCTGCGTCATGCAACTCCTCTTTTTTCTGAACCCATGCTGGTTCGTATTGATCATCATGTTCTCTTCCAAATGACGAACCAGGTTTTTTCTGATTACACGCTCAAATGTCTTTATGATGTGCGAGGTTAAAGACACTGGTCTATAGTTTGCTGGGTCCGTTCTGTCCCCCTTCTTATAGATAGGGGTGATATATTGGGTCTTTAATTCCGCTGGTATATACCCACTGCTGAACGATTCCTGCCAGAGGAGTGTAAGCGGGTCTGCAAGTTGTTCTTTGCAGGCTGTGAGTATCCTAGCAGGAATCTCTCCGTCAGGTGCGGCCGAATAGGGATCCAGTTCTCCTAATGCTTCAATGATATCTTTTCTTGTGAAGCTTAGCTCGTTGAATCCGGAATCCAGTCCCTGAGGTAATCCTTGACTCTTCATACATTCATCAATATCGGCACTCATAGGGTTACTAAATACCTTCTGGTACTGCTTCTGAAGTAACTCTGACTTGATACTGGGGTCGTCCACTAATGCCCCAGTCTCATCTCTCAACACCGGGATCGTAGATCTGGTCTTCTGGAGACGCTTGGCATACGAAAAGAAGTATTTGGGGTTCTTCTTTATTGCATCGACTGCCCGGAGTTCTTTTTTGTTCAGTTTCTCAAGGGTCCCTTCCTGTATGGAGTAACACAGCAGTGAAACCTCCGTTTTCAGTTTAGGGATTAAACTCGAGCTAGGATTCATTTCCTGTAATGCACGTATCCTAGCATTCATCTTCCTTCGTCTTCTTTTCATGACATAAACGTGCTTATTCCCTCTTCTCTTTCTTGAGGTAATCTCCGCTGCACTCTCTTTCTTTGGGGAGAACTCCAAGGTTATCTGGAGCACTGTTAGCTTGAACAATTCCAGAAAAGCGTTCAAGTCCTCGTCACAGAGTTCCCAGAGCTTCAGCCAGTCGACTTTCTGAAGGCAATCACTGATTGCCACAAAATCGGCTTTGTGATAGTCAACTGCCCTGAAAGAGTTTGGGTCGATCTTGCTGGTTTCGTTCTTCTTTCTTCCAGTCATATTAAAACCAAGCTGAATTTCGACCAAGCTGTGGTCTGATAAAGATGTGGGGTTCACCTTTACTTCTGCGACATACCTAGGAACATTTGTAAGTACAAGATCTAGGGTGCTACCTTCTCTTGTCGACTGGTTTACGACCTGTGTTAGAAAGTTACGGTCTATAAACTCTATAAAATCATGACACCTGGCTTCACTTCTTAAGCCTCCATGTTCCCAGTCTATCTCTGGATAGTTGAAATCTCCAACAACGTATATGTCTGGCACCGTTGTATTTTCTGAGATCGCGTCTATTTTGGCTTGCAGTCTGTCTAGTAAGTTCTTCCAGCCTGAAGTATCTGCTCCAGGGGGCCTGTAGACAGTAGCAAAAAGGGTGTTGCATGACTTAACATAGCACATGACCATGTTATTGCTTCTATCCTCGTAGTGATCGGTTTCTGTCACCACTAGCTGGTCATGAACATAGAGGAGGCAACCTCCTCCTACTCTCTCTGGTCTATCAGATCTAAACGATTGATAGTCTTTTATCTGCACCTGAGCGTCAGAGATGTAACTCTTTAGCCATGACTCGGTTATGGCTATGAATGGTGGGGGGCAGCTACTTCCTTCGATGATGGTTTCCTGGATGTAGGGTAGTTTCCATCTAGAGCTGCTAGTAGCTGCCGGAGATACGCTCTGCCCATTTAAGAGGACAATGGTGGAAAGTTCTGGCTGAACCACTGTGGTGCCATCATGTACGGGTATGGGGGGTAACAAATTGCTAAAACATTGATTACGTAATATGTGAACGACCCCTTAGGGTGGTGTCTTAGGTAGAGTAGAATTAGGTAGAGGCATGGGTTGTACAGTGTACACACGGGTGCATGATGACCGTTTGAGATCACTGATCCGGATGGAAGTTAGTTTTACAGCGACCTTACCGGTCTCAGTCCACTGTGCAGCATGGTGGACTGAAGCTCAACCCGCCCATCATTTCATGTTAATTTATGAACATTCAACATTGGTTGTCCAAGAGGAACACTTCGATAGAACGTAGACTAGGGACAAGATTTAAATGCATTAATTTGTGATGTAAAAAGGTGACTTATTAATAATTTAATATTATATACTAACATTTAATTCAGAAAAAACGGACTAGTGTACCTTACATGGGAAAAATCTTAATAAAACATTTCAAAACTCTCGATAGAACATATCTAACATAAAAATAATAAATTAAAGAAAAGTAATAAACAACTAAAACCTATCCCAATTCCCAAGACCAAAAATGGTTAAAATAATTTATTCTTCTGGATAAAATCCATAGTTTTCTCAACAGTTTCCTGATCAATATCACCTTCCTTCTGAAGGCTCTCCAGGATTTCCGATATGTTGAACACACTTTTAATGTTGAACTTGTTGTTGGCCAAGTTGATGTGACCCCCTTGCTGTCGGTCCAGTAACACCACACCCTCCGTAGCTTTCAGACCTGTCGGTTATCAAATATAATCCTCGGAAATGGCAGTTGTAGATTAAAATCTATTTAATTGAAATATATTATGCACGACAAATTTCAACGTTGGACAGAGAAATTTCATGGTACATTGGGGTGCCAACTACATTGTGTAATTGTGTATACTGTATAAGTAAAAGTAGAGACAAGGATTTAAACAAACCAGCTTTTTCTAGGACATCGACAGTTTCAAGAATACTCCCGCCCGTAGTAATTACGTCTTCAATGATAAGACAGGACTCTCCTGCTTCGAATATGCCTGGTGTTGTGAAATGTTCTTATTTACTGAATCTCAAAACTACAAATTTAACATGTCAAACCATAGCAAATACTATGCAATCAGCAATGGTTTTTTATAAATGAGTAGGCATATGTGCATGGTAAAAATTGACGATTTATTTCACCAATGCAGCGTCGCGCATCAACATTTAATAAATGCAGAAAATTGCGGAAAATAACTTTGCGAAGGAGGAATTTCACTGTAATTAATTAACACATGGCTAGCGTCGCGCGCAGCATAACACACGCTTAACTATACACTTAATTATAGGGGTTGATTGCCAGGGGTTGATTGCCAGGGCCCTCCGTTTCTACAACGTCCCCGAGAATAACCTTCCGAATACCTTCTCCGGGGTATTCGGAAGGTTCTCCTCAAGAACGGTGACATCAGACTGGCAGCAGTTTGAGATAGGAATCTTCATGGGGTGTGTGATATCAGTCATCTTGTTTGTCTTGTGCATGAACCTTGGGCATGAACACCTAAAGTCTAAGGTTCCGAGAAGCATTGAGTACATCAAGGATGACACACCGATACCAACTCTGAAGCTGTTTATGGACGATAGCTGTCTGACGACCGCACGTGCAGAGGATATGCAAACGTTACTCAATGTGTTTCAGAAGTACGTGGACTGGTCCAGATTTAAGTTAAAGTCCTCCAAGTCCAGAGCACTGGTGTTGAAGAAGGGAGTGGCTGTGAGGTGGGTTGAGGAGGTAGTGGTAGGAGAGGAGGAGGTGGAGAGAGAAGAGGTGTGTTTGCAGTTGGGTGGTGAGGTGATTCCGAATGTGTCAGAGAAGCCGATAAAATTCCTTGGGAGATGGATAAGAGTGGAAGGAAATGACAAATCAGTCATCGACTCAACCAAGGTCGACCTTAACACTTTTCTTCGGAGACTCGATGAAAGTTCCCTTACTGGACTCCAGAAGTGCTGGGGATATCAGTACATGGTCCTTCCAAAACTGAAGTGGCCTCTTGCCATCTATGATATTCCGATCACAACAGTTACCAGATGGGAACAGAATACCAATAGTTTCCTCAGGAAGTGGTTAGGGGTGGGGCACACTCTGAGTGGTCTTTGTCTGTTCAGTCAATCATCCAGTGTGGCCTTACCGGTGAGCAGTTTGACAGATACATGGAAGATAGAGAAGTGTCGACTGTTGCAATCCTATCAGACATCTAAGGATGACCTGATTAAAGCAGTCCAGCCCCAAGTTCGTTCTGGTAGAGTTTGGAGGCCTGAGACAGAACTGGAAGAGGCCAGAAGAGATTTGGTCTGTGAATCGGTGCGAGGGATGGTGCAACCTCAAAAAAGAGTTGGCATCGGTTTTGGTGACTGGAAAAAACCTTGGGAGAGGATGGATGAACGGGAAAGAGAGAGGGAGGTTATGCTGAGAGTGAAGGAGAACATTGAAAGAGAGAGGGAGGTGCAAGTAGGTTCTCTGGAGATGCAGAGCAGGTGGGGTGAGTGGAGAGAGCTCGTAATGAAGACGGATTTGAGCTGGCATACACTTTTTAAGTATGGTGACTCACTTATTGGGTTCATGCTAAGTGCTGTGTACGGCACCCTCTTAACCCCCTCTATGGTTTCCAAGTGGAGTGAAGATGAGGATGGGAAGTGCAAGTTATGTGAGGAGAGGATGGGCACCATTCAGCACATTTTGGCTGGGTGTAAGGTGGCCCTTAGTCAAGGAAGGTATAGATGGCGGCACGACAAGGTTCTGAAGCAGATCTCTGAACAGGTTGTCTTCCATTGTGATCGCCGAGTGAACACTTATAAGAACAAGGCCGGCGATGGAAGGCAGTTCATTGATTTTGTTCCTGCTGGGAAAAGGAAAGCAGGTACAGACGACCGGAAGGAGAGTCGTGGGTTTGGGATCCTGAGTGGGTATCGGGATTGGATAGTGCTGTCAGACCTTGAGGGGCAGCTTAAGTTTCCCAGTGAGATTGTGGAAACACGGCTGAGGCCGGACCTTGTGATATTCTCAAGGTCGGCAAAGACAGTTATTTGGTGGGAGCTAACAGTACCATCTGAAGAGCGGATCGCTGAATCGCACGAGTACAAGCTCGACCGATACAGCGGTCTGCAGGCTGAGATTCAGGCGGAAGGTTGGTGCTGTTATAATGCCGCAGTCGAAGTTGGAGCTAGGGGAGTGGTTGCGCAGAGTTTGGAGAGAGCTGCGAGGAGGATTGGTTTTAGGGGAAGAGAGCTGAAGAAGCTGGTACGGGACAGTGGGAAAGAGGCAGCCCACTGTTCCAGATGGATCTACTTGTTATCGAGAAAGAGGGAGTGGGAGTTCAGGAAGGTTGGAGCTTGAGAGTTCACTATAACATCTAGAGGTACCATAAACGTTATCTCGTCGCCAATTGCGAGCTCTAACGGGTCTCCTCAAGTGACTCTCGGATCAGATGGTGGTTCAAGGGTGGACTGCTGGGGCGCCTGACAGGAAACCGTATTGCGATTAAAGCCCCGAAACGGTGTCAGGTTGGTAACTGATGATTCTGATCCATGCTCCTGTGAGTTTGCTGTTGTATCTCAACTCACTAAACTGAGGCATCTCCGCATCTTGGGTGAATATGCGTACATCTTCATACTAAACCCAGGTGTGGCATGTGTCAGTGAATACGGGCGAGCGGATGCAATAGCGAAGGTGGTGTGACAAGGCCTAAAAGACACAGTCAGATAGTTGTCAGCTCGCTGACTGTAAGGGAGAAGGTATATCCGTATTTCGCTGCTACTGATGCAGTCCTTGATCTGGCAATCAAGGCTTCTCTGTTTTTCGTCTAACTATGTACCGTTGGGCTTGTGGAACCCGTCAGGGGGACATACATAGGTTAGAATGGTTTTGTGCACCAAGAGGAGTGAGGGAATGAGGGTTGAAGAGAGAGAGCTAGAGAGTTGTTAGGGTGGTTAGGATCAGTAGGTGGAGTGTTTGGTTGGAGCGTTCTGTTTTTGCTGTATAGCATTTTAGTCACTCCGCAGTTTATTAACTGTGTCTCAACTCTGACTGGAAAAAAGTGCAACATATTTACATACTATGCAATCAGCAATGGTTTTTTATAAATGAGTAGGCATATGTGCATGGTAAAAATTGACGATTTATTTCACCAATGCAGCGCCGCGCATCAACATTTAATAAATGCAGAAAATTGCGGAAAATAACTTTGCGAAGGAGGAATTTCACTGTAATTAATTAACACATGGCTAGCGTCGCGCGCAGCATAACACACGCTTCCTATACACTTAATTATAGGGGAGTGGTCTATATTGCGAAGGAGCAGACTTTTGTCGACATCGTAGGACCGTCGGGCCACCTCATATATCCAAACCCGATTACTTATTCCCTACGATCTTTTTGCCTTCGGCAAGAGTAGGGAAAAAAATGAGCATCACGATAAAGTTAATACAAAAAAATACAATCTTCACCTTCAACCATTTTCTTAGTGCCGTAATCTTTCATCTCTTTTCTGCGGATAACCATAGGTATATCGTGGTCCACTGAGATGACAGTTGCTATGGGGAGGGCAGTGTAGGGGACCCCGCAGATACATGTGTACTTCATACCATGTGCTGCTTCGTACAGTAATTTAGAAGCGTCCCTCATAAGTCCTGACAGTTGGGTGGTAACAGTAAGTTTTAACTTTTAGTTTAGGAACGTATAATTGTGATTATACATATTAGCGACAAGAGAAACGCCATTGTTGGACGTGAGGAGAGTGAGGACTCTTCAAACTACATTAAATTAATTCCTTCTGTAACGTCCTCAATAATGTTAAAGATTTGTAGTGTTGTAATTAGTTTAAAATGATATTTTCACTCAATCGGAAATGCAAAAACTGTTGTATTTTCCTAATATCCTAAGTGATTAAAAGTTACTAACGGGGCAAGGAAACCAGAGCTAAGTTACTAACGGGGCAAGGAAACCAGAGCTATAAGTTACTAACGGGGCAAGGAAACCAGAGCTAAGTTACTAACGGGGCAAGGAAACCAGAGCTATAAGTTACTAACGGGGCAAGGAAACCAGAGCTAAGTTACTAACGGGGCAAGGATACCAGAGCTAAGTTACTAACGGGGCAAGGAAACCAGAGCTAAGTTACTAACGGGGCAAGGAAACCAGAGCTAAGTTACTAACGGGGCAAGGAAACCAGAGCTAAGTTACTAACGGGGCAAGGAAACCAGAGCTCTCAGATCGAAGTAAACCGGACTCATTATCCCGCTCTTTAGTTTAAACTCTCCGAACTTGATGGCCCCATGTGAGTAAAGCTCCTTCACAAACTTCACCTTGTCTACTGGCTCATCTATCCCTCTTGTACACATTATCCTGTATGAGTTGAGGTCATGTGGTTGTGGGGGTTTGGTAAAATACAACAAGTATTACTCGCAGTTCGATGATTATTTTAAAGTAGAGTAGATAAAGGATGTCACATACAAAATTATCTTCAGGTCAAAAAATCAGAGTTGTTACAATACGAATGAAATCAGAAAACGAAATAATATTTAAGATCATAAAAATTCGAAATTAACAGAGTTCTATCTAAAAAGATTAAGAATAAGATATTCAATTAAAAACGTCTCTAGTCACAATACAGTGATCAATACGAAAAACATCATAAATTTAAAAACAGAGTTTGCAAAAAATATCAAATTCCAATGTCCATAATAAACTTAAAGTTCACATTATATTGATTCTACAGATCAGTCATCAATCTATGTTTATAACTAAAGGATCACTCGCTTTCAGCAGAACTCTTTCCGCTGTATCATCCACAAAGTTGATTCTGTGAATGTACTTATCCATAAAGCATGCACCTTCCTCAGAGCAGGTGAACAACTGAGAAATGTAGAAAATTGGTCACAGAAGACCTAAACTTGGTCACAGAAAACTTGGTCACAGAAGACCTAAACTTGGTCACAGAAGACCTAAACTTGGTCACAGAAGACTTAAACTTGGTCACAGAAGACCTAAACTTGGTCACAGAAGACCTAAACTTGGTCACAGAAGAAGTATTCTTAAACGCTTTTACGAAGAATTCTGGCGAACTTATAATACGCTGTTTTAAAACAAACCAATAGCAAAACAAGTAGTTGTACTGGTTTAAGATGACATACCGTGATAGCAAGATCTGCAGCCCCAGAAGCTACAAGTGGAACCTGTACCACGTGATCAGTAACGGGTACCTCGTGACTCTCCCTTCCGTGTGTCGTGTAGTGGGTTATCTTGATGATACTAGGAGCGGAGGTGTTAAGATGCTTGGTGAAGGACAGGGAGAGTGTCAGAGATGTTGTGTGCTCCTGTGGGATTCAGGATTAGGAGATTAGGGGGGGGGGGGGGGGGGGGGGCACTGGTAGTAGACAACTGACAACTGGGAAACATTGAAAATTCCTATTTTCATAAACTTATCTTAAATAATAGAATACCACCTTAATTTCAAACTAACCATCAAAACAAAACAAATGTCAATCTAAGCAAAACTCAATTCGATATTGGCTGAAATAAACTTCACCTCAGTGAGGACCCAAGAGACCCCCGTACTACTGGATACCCTGGCTCGGTCGACTACTCCCACCTCCCAGCTCTCCGAGTTCTCCCCTAACTTCACTACTCTTACTGCGTGGTTGTTAGTGTCCGCTACGTACACACACCCACTTTGTGGGTCGTGGGTGAGTCCTGATGGCTCCGACAGACCTGTAGGTATACTTGTATGAGGAGCATTAAATAGAAATGTATGTTATCTTATGTTAACTTTTATGTAGACGTTAAAATTGTAAACGCTGCTAAGATGGAACAGCAATGGAGTGCAGCAAATTTCGCAAATTAACAATTTTCTCAACTTCTTTCTTTACGGAGGAAAATATCAGAATCTAGTAAGATCATATTACCTACCAGTTATTTGAGAGCAGGTCGAAACGACGCGAGATTTGGTTTGGATTTGCTTTATCTTGTGATTGTAGGAGTCAGCTACCAGAAGAGTCTGGTTACCATGGTTACCAGTGATTGTTATTCCTATCGGGTGTTGTAACTTGGCTGTCGTTCCTGGTAGGAGGAGGATCGTCAGTTGTACAAGAGGGAAAGTTGTTTGACTCAGATTATTTTGGAAAATTTCTCATCTTATTGTTCAATGGACTTACTCGAACAGGCGCTCGCTAACTTTCAATTTTGTTTCCTATAAAATTGGGTGCAAATTGTTCTAATAAGTCGTAGAATTTACAAATTAAAGAAACTAACTATTTGAC
The DNA here is from genome assembly GCF_026151205.1 of Bolinopsis microptera. Lineage (NCBI taxonomy): Eukaryota > Metazoa > Ctenophora > Tentaculata > Lobata > Bolinopsidae > Bolinopsis > Bolinopsis microptera. The sequence continues at coordinate 4,518,429 of NC_087074.1, forward strand.
AATAAATTATAACAGTACCTTTTCCGTCCACATCTCCGTAAGAGAAGAGGTCGGAAGGGTCTAGGCCTCCCCCAGCCACGTTCTTCACAGCAAAAGAAGGAAGTTCCACGGATCTTACCGTGCTGCTCTCGCTGTCTGCCACATACACGAACTTACTACCGTCATAACTTAGTCCTGGCGGGGGAGATGGTTTTACATTCGGGTTTAAACAAGACTGTGGGGGGCGGGGAAGATGGTTTTACATTCGGGTTTAAACAAGACTGTGGGGGGCGGGGAAGATGGTTTTACATTCGGGTTTAAACAAGACTGTGGGGGGTGGGGGAGATGGTTTTACATTCGGGTTTAAACAAGACTGTGGGGGGGGGGGGGGGAGGGGGGGGGGGAGATGGTTTTACATTCGGGTTTAAACAAGACTGTGTGGGGAGATGGTTTTACATTCGGGTTTAAACAAGACTGTGGGGGGAGATGGTTTTACATTCGGGTTTAAACAAGACTGTGGGGGGGGGGGGGGGAGCTGGATCATCGCTGATATGATATGTATATAGGGTTTCTATTATGAGAACGGAAGTGTGACAGTTTAGAATTTCAGTACGTGTCGAACTACAGTGCGTATACCCTCCAACATTAGAGTTTAGAGTAGAGAGAACAACATGAAACAAAGAAATTACATTCGTCGTCAAAACAAAGGGCCACTTTGTTTTAAAATGTGGTAGTTTCTTAGTTTTTATTGCGATCTATTTACACATTAAATTATCCAAATTATTTGAGACAATGGATATAATGAGGTCGAAAGAGCAGTTTCCTTTGTCGGCATGAAAACAAAAACTTGCTCCATGTTTCATACATGAAACGTATAGTTGGATACATAAGTTTCGTTTGCTTTGTCGGTGTCCGAAAGCAACCTTATTTTACTTCAAATCAAATCCTCTTATTGTTGCTTTAATGTAACGTCCAGTCCCTAAGGGCTACGGATCGCTAATTGATTGACGTGAAGAAATTATCATTTTGCGCGTGAAGTGATTGATTTGCTTCAGAAGTCTTAAACGTTTGATTATTTTAAGTAGAAACTGAAGGTCGATCCATCAGTGCATGACCAGCCAAATTAGTCTGAAGTCCAGCTCCCTGTTATTTGCTTAACCTTAACCGGGGCAGGAGGTAATCATAACCCTAATTGGGGTTTAATTGTGTTAATATGTTAGGGTTATAATCACTTCCTGTAATAGGGTTATGATCACTTCCTGTGTCGGTTCTCTGCAAAAAGGGGGTCGAAGGGTCCCTACTTTATCACTTTCCTCGTTCTATTCTTAAAATTCAAAACGTAGGAGGCATCCTTAGTATTTGTAGTTCCTACTTCCACGTCACCTTCATTTTCCAGGTCACCCTATGTTTACATAGAGTTTCAGTGTACGTGCGTGTTGGTATTATATGTTTATTATATTTTAGCACATCAGTATTTGCTGCATCGAGATATAAATCAATAGTACTGTCAACAGCTAAAAATATCAAAATTTGTTGTCTATTATTTCTTGAATCTTCATTCCAAGACAAAATGGAATGTCCGTATGGAAGGAAGTTTAGCAGTACTCAACAGTCAACTTCGGTGTACGCTTTCTAATGATTCATATATTAAGACGCAATGAAACTACCGGACCACGATGTCCGGTAAATCCTCAATAAATCCTCAGTAAATGTATTTGTTTTTTGAATTTTCAACAACATTGGTAGCTTCTTTGATTTGTCCTACAATATTTCCTACCAGAGGGTTGAGCGAAGGAGGCTTTGTGAGGGTAAGAGTTGTTCTTGTTAGCTTCGTCCCCACTGCCAGCCAGTCTCCACGTAGTAGAGGCTTTATATTCAGTATTCTTACCTGACCAGGGTTCGTGTTAAATGTTAAGATTATATCTGGTCGTCAGAACCGGTTGGAAAAACAAAAACAAAAGTCGGTCCTTTCTACTTAGGCATTTACTCAGGTATTTGTTAACCAATGAATGATTTGAACTTCCTGCATTCTTTCCTGTTGACATTTTAGAATTATTATTGGGATAATGAATCATTTATGGACATTCTATCCTATTTAGTGGCAGTCGATGGGAAGCACAGTTTTGTAATATAGCTACATAATGAAGTTATGAAATCGTAAATTGTTTGAGTAAAGGAAAGGAGGATACATTATCACAATAATAATACTATCTGAAATGTTAACAGGAAAGAATGCAGGAAGTTCAACTCATTCGTAATGATAAGATAATTTGAACTAACAGACAGAGGCGATACATAAGTGCGGTGGGTGCGGAATTGACCAAATACCGCATTTTTTACACATCATCCGTTATTCGTTCTAGCAGATCTAGATTTGAGGTTATTTATTTATTTATTATACACAGAACCAGTGGCTACACAAGATTAAATTGCAAAGTTATTGGATACATCATTGCCCATTTGTTTGTTAAACATTCTATGAGGGCAATTCTAAAGATTTATACATCCTTGCCCATTTGTTTGTTAAACCTTCTATGAAGCAATTCTAAAGATTTATACATCTTTTACACATTGTGGGTAAAAGCTTAATTTGTTGCTAACTACAATGTCTAATTGTGACGTGCTTAAGTGACTCAATTTGAATCTGTTAGGAGTGTGATGAACACGAGTTGTTGATCTGCAGTCAGGCTTATCTGTTGTTGTTATAAGTTGCCGCGTTATCAGCTCGACACACCATACTATTGATAATGGACACTCTAGGTTTTCACGGAACTCTGTGAGCGACATCGTATGATACATTATATGTTCGGCGCGCGTACATCCTGGGTTTGGACAAGATATGCCCGCTCAATAAATGCAATAGATTTGTAGTGTTGTAATAAGTTTAAAATTAAAATTTGTTGTTTTTTGTTTTTTTATGTGCGTCCTCGTCGGACGCATCAGATTAATTATTACATTGCACATCAGATTTAAATATGATACGGTCATATTTCGAGTCTGTCTCCATTGGATTCAGCTGTATACACTCACTCTTTATACACTCACTCTATATACACTTTTATAAGTATTACTAAATAATAATTCTCTAGGAAAAGAATAAAATGGATTCTTCCGATGACGAAGCGGTCCAAGGAACGAACTTCACCTCTGATGTCAACAAGTACACAAAGCTAGGAGAGAAGAAAATCCAAAGACTCAGAAACCTGGATTTGTTCGTGCTGGACAATACGATGAGGGAAACGACAGTTGGTTCCCTCCGTGGTCACACTCTGGAGAACAAGAAACTTATCTACGAAGAGGTAAAGAAGTGCAAATTTCAATATTTCGTGATAGAGTCCTTCAACCACGAAAACAGGGTGGGGGATGTCCTGTTGAAGGAGCTAATCGAGAAAGGAGAGGATATGTCCTATGCTGTCGGATTCTCGGAGGTTTGGGAGAGTATAGTTGAGAAGGTGCCTCAGGACGAGCCTATTCCGATTGGAATGCGGAAGTGCAAAGAGTACGGTGTAAAGCACGTGATATTCGAAATCGATCTGATGTACTACAAAGTGGATTACGAGACGTTTAACATGACTGAAGTCTGTAAGATGGTGGGGAACCGAATCAGATGGATGAGAGAAAACGTGGCCAAGGATTCAAAGATGTTTTTCAACTTGAGAGATTTTGGGGATACGATGACAAATCACCCTGACCGAATCTGGAAGCTGACAAACTTCCTTGCAAGTCTTCCAGCGGAGGAGAGGATCGCTGGAATAGCCTTCGAAGACGTGGGAAAGTACCACAAGGATCTGCTAGGAGGCTGGACAAAGGCGGTGAGGAAAGAGATGCAGAGGTGCGGGTGGAAGGACGGCGAGCTGATATTCCACCAGCACGAACAGTGGGGTACAATGCATGGTGACGTACTGGAGGTGTTGGCGATGGGAGCCACCGGAGTGTGGTGTGGGTTGTGTGCAGAGGGTGCCGCAATGGGACACGCTGACTCCTGCACTACCATACTCAATCTCATAAGACTTGGAAACAAGAAGGTGCTGAAGAAGTTCAACTGCAAGCATCTCCGGGATGCTGCTATAAACGTGACGAAGATTGTGACGGGGCTTCCACCATCTCCAAGACAGCCAATTTACGGTGAACGAGCCATAGACATGGTTTTCGGATTTGTCTTCTCAGGGGTAGCGGATGATGCTTCTATTTACACTGACGGGTTTGACTTGGCTGAATTCTTGGGGCTTGAAAAAACTATACGGATATCGAACATGGCCAACCCACCAATGATTTTGGAGAAGTTGAAAGTAACATTCGGTGAGGATCCTCAGTTCACGATGAAGATGGCAGAGGATATGAAAGACCAGATACTAGAAAACACAGTAGACGAGAAACGTAAAGAGGAGTACAACAGTCAAGCTGGACTAGCCATGTTGTTCGACCAGGCAGGTGGCCAACTTACCAAAATCATGTCTGACATTATAATCGAATCCACCAATAACACCCTACATATAAACGACATAATAGCACAGATCAAGGAGGATTGGGAGGTCTGGGATGTTAAGGACGGAGTTAAAGACAACCAGATTACCTTCGATCACTTCTACAAAGGGTTCATGGCGCCCTATTTCGGTTGCTACACATGTGAGGATAGCCAGGTAGCTCTGGGATGTCTGGACATAGACACTGACGGGAATATAGATTGGTTTGAGTTCAGAACATTCTTAGTGTGGGCTGGTAGGCAGTATCCTGGAACTAAAGATAAGCAGGAGTTACTGGACCATGCCTTCCGTCACGGACTAATTCCGGCCATGAAGGATGAGCTGGATAAAAAGAGGGAGGAAAAAAGAATAGCTAATGGTAAGTGACCATGCGTGAAAAACTGTTATAATAAATAAATGTAAATCAGAGTTACTAAAGTTTAATTGCATTTGATTTTGACTTTTGAATTTCGTTGAGTGGAAAACTGTGACTCAGATACTAAACATTTTATTTTTGGAACATTTTGTATATTTTTGGATTAATCTTAGGAGAAGGTTTTGTGTTGTATAAAATTTATGTATAACTCATTGAGACTAGGCTTCAGCCACACTTTCAACAGTTACGTAGCGGTATTTGCTTAAAGAGTGCTCTGGACACCTATTTGGACTTACTACTTTACTTCTTAATTAATATTAATAAAAGCGTGTTTCATTTGTAACCACAACAGTCAACAGGGAAATAAATTTCACAGGTGGAAAATAAATTTTGAAACGTAGTTCATAAACCAGTTAGTAATTATAACTGTTGATATAAACTGTAAATATAAACTGTAAATATAAACTGTAAATATAAACTGTAAATATAAACTGTAAATATAAACTGTAAATATAAACTGTAAATATAAACTGTAAATATAAACTGTAAATATAAACTGTAAACATAAACTGTAACTGTAAATATAAACTGTAAATATAAACTGTAAATATAAACTGTAAATATAAACTGTAAATATAAGCTGTAAATATAAACTGTAAATATAAACTGTAAATATAAACTGTTAATATAAACTGTAAATATAAACTGTAAATATAAACTGTAAATATAAACTGTAAATATAAACTGTAAATATAAACTGTAAATATAAACTGTAGATATAAACTGTAACTGTAAATATAAACTGTAAACTGTAAATATAAACTGTAAATATAAACTGTAAATATAAACTGTAGATATAAACTGTAACTGTAAATATAAACTGTTGACTGTTTATACCTCTGTGGGTGATAGAAACATCAGTGAGCGCGTAGCCCCATATCTGATGGGTACCCGCCATTGCTATCATCAGCAGGTTTCCATGACAACCAGTCACACTCTGAAGAGGAATCAGCTCTATATCCCAGGGACTGCTTATCTCTTGTTCAGGACCTAGCGAGAATTAGTTGTCAAGAAGCGCTGTTTCAAGGTTCTGGAATGAGATGTGTATTCGTTATCAGTCGCTATAGTTCTACTAATACAGGGTGGGCCAAAAGTCAGTACCCATACGTTGGCCTTTATAGCTCAGTCACTGAGTGCCCAATTTAAATACTTCTTTCTGGTATGAGTTAGTACCACCACTGGTTCGAGGAATTTGTCAACTCGAAAAATATTCGCGTTCATTTTTTTCAAATGGAGGTTCATTTTCACATTTATTTGATAGTTTGGATAGTCGGATCAAGCTAAATGTTATTGAATTGTGTTTGGCCATTCGAATTACGTTTGTCCTGAAAGAATTAGAACTGTAGCTTCTCAGATGACCGAGATATGAAGCATAACGAGTTTATTCATTACGTGTGATCAGGTGATTGGTTTACCTAATCACGTGATAAGGTCCCCCGTTAACTACCCCGTTAAACATTATGGGAATTGTTAAGGGTGCCCAATTAAGGTGTCGTGTCACGGTGTCACATAATCACCCAGTCAATTTTGTTAACGAGATACAGAAAATGCTTGATAACTTCGTCATTTCTAATCCGTTTTGCCTCATGTTTTCAGATCATATGCAACATTTGATAATCTACCGTCTCTGAAAAAATTAGGCGTTCAGCATGTTCAGAGAAAACAATATAGGTGTTTTAATATTGAATGGGCTTGGTCTAAAATATTCGAATTTTCAAATTTTGACGACGGAATCCTCGAACCAGTAAATACAGTATGCCATCTGCAAAGCAACAGCTCTCAAATATAAAACACGGCGGAGCTGTTAAGGCCAACGTATGGGTACTGACTTTTGGCCCACCCTGTAGTAAACTGGAAAACTCCAATTATTATTTAATATTTAAATCGAACTTTACACAAACCTAAAGTAGTCAACAATAAAGATCTGATAAGTCTACAACAACATCAGTAAAACGTATTAAACTCCATATCTCCTAAACAAACAATGTCCGCACAATGAAACATACCAACTTTTCCTCCCTGGAGATCGTGTCCCTGGTTACCAGTCCCACAGACCACCTCCAACACCCCCCTCTCCAGCTCCATCCTCACTACCCGGTGGTTGTTAGTGTCACACACGTACACCCACTCCTCGTAAACCAGTAATCCCTGGGGACTGTTCAGGGTGGGGGACTCTGGGGAGGGGTACTTGTGCAGTATCTCACCACTACTGTTCGTCTGGTGGGGTGGGATCAGGTTATGTGGTAACTAGGTGGTAACTAGGTGGTAACGGAGTAGTAACTAAGTAGTAACGAAGTGGTAACTAGGTGGTAACTAGGTGGTAACGGAGTTGTAACTATGTGGTAACTTGGTGGTGACTTAGTGGCGACCAGGTGGTAACTAAGTGGTAACAGAGTAGTAACTAAGTAGTAACGAAGTGGTAACTAGGTGGTAACTAGGAGGTAACTAGGTGGTAACTAAGTGGTAACAGAGTAGTAACTAAGTAGTAACTAAGTGGTAACTAGGTGGTAACTAACCTGTAGAACACGATTGTTAGCAGTATCGGAGATAAAGAGAGTGTTGCTGTCAGAGTGATAGAATATCTTTCCGGGGTAACTCAGTGTCTTCTTCTTCGAGTTTAAACCCTGAGATATTGAAAATGTATAGCTTAAATCGCAATTAGATAATCCCATTTAGTTACCATAGATACCACATAAAAACATCTGAATATGAAGCAGTTGCTCCCCTAGTAGTAGCAGATTAATACGTACCCCAGCATCAGTGTCAGTCTCCTGGAACAGAGATACAGGCTGTAGTTCAGTAGGAGGAGATAAGCGGACCACATCCTTTACAAACCGACACACTTCCTCAACGTCACTCTCTCCTATTGATATCAGCACTGTCTTACCCTGCGAGGGAGGATAACTCAAGTGAGGGAATTGAAGGGGGGGGGGGCAATTGAAGTATTGGCTAAAACATTATTTTGGAAGAGGACGAATAGTTTTTTAATTCCGCTGTTTGAAATAAACACTAAGTTCTCTCTATTTAGTGCACACAAAGGAAGACAGTGAGAATATCATTCTATTAGGAGTTAGATAATAACTCACACTGGGGTTGATGAGGACTAAGGTAGGCCAGCAGATTATACTGTAACTATTCCACATTTCGTAGTTCTGATCGTTTATCACTGGATGGGTTATCTTGTATCTCGACACTGCACTGGAAGTGAAAATATGTGAAAAAGGTGTAAGTGAAGTGAAAGTGAGCTTAGAGAATTTGTGGTAAATACTAAATCTACTGAGGTCAGCCCACCCGCTGTCCCTTGACCCTTGTCGTGACTGTTTCGACATACTTACTTGAGGATGTTGTCGTTGCTCTTCTCATTACTAAACTTGCCAGAGTGGACCCCGACTACCACCAGACCCTCTGGTACGTGTTCCTCCAGTTTGTGTAGAGCCGGGAGGATGTGCATACAGTTTATACAACAGTACGTGAAGAAGTCCAGTAGTACGTATCTTCCTTTTAAATTACCTGTAATGTGGGTTATCTTGTTAGTTTGTGAACACCAGCCTAACTTTATCACATATCCATACACTGTATGGGTATGTGATAAACTATACAGCACCCAATAGATATTGAGATTTTATACCAGTTTAAAGACATATTTCGGATCACCCAACAAAATTCTGGGCAAAAATCATGATCTGTTAATCATATTACAGTCTATCCCAATAATAAATAATCTAAAGAACGCACCGTGAATAGAAAGGGGTGATGAGTTGACCCAGTCAGCATTTTCTGGAAACTCTACAGCAGACATTGAAGCAGCAGCTAAATGGCCAGCTATGACCGCATCGTCCGCATTTCCTCCCTCGCCGTACAGGGCCTGCAGATATAATATTATAATACTAACAGAATCTATTTACAATGTCTATCGTTCAGAACGTACGATATTGATTTAGGTTTCCCAATTTAAAAAAATATGTTGATGAGTGGTTATTATAATACATATCTAATGATTTATTGCACTGTATTATATTGTTTCATTTTAACTATACCTGCAGAAGCGTCTTAGATTTTGAAGGGAGGGTATCATGGTAACCTCCTTTATCAAGAGAGCCCATCAGTTGAGATCAGGGTTGCGTCTTCAGGCTTAATATCTCGTTCAGTGGTCTGGACAAATTAGTTCCCTTTCTTTCATTTCTAACGGATAATCAGGGATTTGAAGTTTTAAAAATCTGGATCGAGTATTTCGAAGATAAATATTTTGCATCAATACACAAATCTGCAAATTACACAAGGCAAAGTAATAAGAATAACATATTATGTATGCGGCGAAATTATACGATCTGAACGAGGTCCAGAGGTCGTCAGGTCATGATTGATTTAAATTAGTCAATTCTCTCGAATAACAGAAAAATATTACAAAAATGCACAAAATAAATTACAAAACTTAATAAATGAAAGAATAAATTAAGAAAATTAGAGACTATGTCAGTCTCTTCTGAGTGTCTGATTGTTGAACATAACATCCTCATTGGAATGTTGCCTTCTCACGCCACACCATATCGCAGAGTTAAATCCCAGCTCTTTATTCGCTGCTAAGAACAACTTCCCCACGAGCTAACATGAAAGCATAAGGGATTCATCAAATAATCACGTGACGTCACGTTGCAACTCACGTGACGTCACGTTGCAACTCGTGACGTCACGTTGCAACTCAGCCCCTCACTCAACTTCAGCTGATATCTCAGTTCTCTGAAAGCTCTCCAGATCCCTCAACATTACCATCTCTCTCTGTCTCTCCTCCTCTACCTCTTTGTAACACTGTAGGATCTTATCTTCAGTGCTAGCAGCGGACCCTATCTCAGATATCCAATACCATGTTCTCCAGCATCTCTTGGAAAATCTCCCCATCTTCTTTTCAAGCTCAGTAGAGGCTTTAGAGAGGTTCCTGGCAATTAAAACGTGAGTTAATTAAAGTAGTATTGGGAATTTCAGCTAGTATTTCCGATCCCAACCCCTTATTCTCTATTGATACTTTTGCCCTCACAAAACGGTATGTACAAAATTCTTGGATAAATGAATATAAATAAAATTCCCAACATTTAAAAACCAATTCCCGATAATATTTAACATAATATTTAGTACAGAGTACGAACCAGTTCTCGTAGAAGTTAACATAGACTATAGCTGCACTCCAAGTAAGGAATATGCCACAGAGTAAGCCCCTCTCAATCCACCGGTACTTCCTGGCTTTCAGCGAGTGCTGCTTGGCCATTTGCAGCGGTATACCACGCGCCATAGCTACTAGGGGGAGGGGTGTTGTTAAAATCACTGCTAACACCGCTCATTTGCAGCGGTATACCACGCGCCATAGCTACTAGGGGGAGGGGTGTTGTTAAAATCACTGCTAACACCGCTCATTTGCAGCGGTATACCACGCGCCATAGCTACTTTTTTTTTTATTTTTTTTTTATTGAAATCTTTCAAATCAGTCAATTACATACAAGTTTACACAATGAATTAGTTAAATATAATATTGTCCTCTAAGCATGGATTGTCAAAGTTGAAATTGTCTCGGACAAAATGTATGTAACCAAAGGACCTGAGGGTCACCAAAACACAGATATTGAGTGCAAATGCAGCTCCTGCACAAGCATGGGCCCTTATAAAATTGTAATAAGTTACTTTAAACAAAATCACACACCCATTCAATCAATTCATAAAATATTGTGCTGTGAGATGAAATTGAGAAATATGTGAATGCAGACAGCAAGAATAGATAATCTTGAATAAACTATTTTACGGATTTGTTTCTATTGAATAGTCAAGTTCAGAGTCCGAATCCACCGGGATAATTTTCCCCCACATGTAAGTGGAAAGTTTACTTTTAAAATCAGTGATACTCTCTATCTCACGGATATCTAGAGGAATGTGATTCCACTTAGTGTGGGTCCTATAGAAGAAATTCTTGGCAAAAGCGTTGGAGCTTGCTCGAGGTGAGATAGAGCTTACAAAACATAGAGAGTCCATGTGACTATTTCTGAGCCTTGAGTGGCCTTGAAATGGTTGCAAATATGAGGGTAAAGTGACAGGTATATGTTGCTTCACAATTTTAAAGAAGAAGATGAGATCCAAGAAGTCAAAGCGGTCTTCAATCGGCATAATCTTCAGCTGTCTGCATTTTTGAATGTATGTGGATGATGGATAACTCATATACTCCTCGTGAAGAATCCACTTAATAGCACGCTTTTGGAGGCCCTCCAGCTTGCTTATCTGGGATTTTGTGACTGGTCTCCATATAACCGAGCAATGCTCAAATAGGCTCCTCACTAAAGTGAGATACAGTACTCTACGACGATTTACGTCTTGGACAAAATAACAATTTCTTCTCGCCATGCCTAATTTTTGGTTTGCCTTAGAAAGGACTTTGGAGCACTGATCTTTCCAATCGAGATTTGATGTCACAATTACACCCAGATCCTTTTCATGATCAACATAGTCAAGTGTGATTCTTCCCATGGAGTATACAAAGTTAAAGAGTGGTAGGACACTAAGGAGGGAAACTGTTTCGGATATCCTTCCTGCGACGGTGAGGACCTTACATTTGTCGGGATGAAATCTCATTTTATTAGAAAGTGACCAGTCATGGAGATAATCAATGTCCTTCTGCAGTCGCAGGATATCAGACTCCGAAACAATCTTACGCCAAATTTTAGTATCATCGGCATACAGTGACAGTTGTGTGCCTGGTGAAATCCCCACTGATATATCATCAATGAACATAATGAACAGCAATGGTCCCAAAATTGACCCTTGAGGTACACCAGACTGGGCGTTTCTCATAGAAGAAAACTTGCCACTTATCAAGACCTGTTGTTGCCTGTCTCTTAGATAATCAGTGATGAATTTCAGTAGCCTCCCATCAATACCAAATTTGCTCTTTAGCTTAAATAATATAAGATCATGGTTAACCGAGTCAAATGCTTTGGCAAAATCAAAGTAGACTACATCTGTTCTCATATTTTCATTCAGTGAGAGCGCTAGGCTGTCGCACAGTCCTACAAGATTAGTTGCACAAGATCTCTCAGCTCGGAAACCATGCTGTTTGTCATTGATCATGCCATTAGTAAGTGCCAATAACTCATCTCTTATTATGCGTTCAAGAACTTTTGTGATTAAGCATGTAAGAGAAATTGGCCTATAATTTGAAACCTCATGTTTATCCCCTTTCTTGAATATTGGTACAATGTGCCCCAGTTTCCACTCCCTTGGTAGTGTCCCAATGTTGTAGCATGAATGAAAAAGTATTGATATAGGGTATGCGAGCCCAACCGCACAGTTTTTCAAAAGTTTCCCATGGATACCATCAGGTCCATAAGCTTTATTAGCATTAATATTGGAAATGATTTTGCGAACCCTTCTGTGGTCAAATTCAATATCAAAGCGCCAATCATTAGAGTAATCTATATCTATGTCATAAGTTGATGCCTCAGAGAACTGCTCGAAGAAAAAGTCATTAAATAGGTTGGCCTGGTCTTCAGGGCAGTTGCGGACAGTGCCTTTGTGGCTTACAAACTCAGGGATCCGCTGACTAGCTGTCTTCGATTTGACATAGGACCAAAATTTTTTTGTTATTAAAGCACTATCATCAGATTCATTTAATGTTTCCCTCATTTTTTGAGCAACCACATTTTTGAAATTTTTCCTAGCAAGGGAGAATGCAATTTCAGCTCTATCACTTTTATGCCTTTCTTTATGTAATCTCACTTTCTTACGCCATGCATCATAACACTCCGAGTCAAACCATGGATCTTGGCCATCAGTCTTGACAGAGCATTTTTTAACAAATTTATCTGTGACATTGAAAAGTTTGTCCTTAAATTTTTTCCATCCAATTTCAGGTTCTGTGCCATTGAGCAATGCATCCCAATTCGTGTGTCGGAGTTCATGGTTTAGCCTCTCCCAGTTCACAGTCTTAAAGTTATAGCACATACGCCTGACTGGCTTCTTCCTACCAACTTTAACGTTGATCTTAAAATTGATGGGGAAGTGGTCAGACTTGCAAGCACTATCTCTCTCACCTACCATTAGGTCATTAATATTTGACACAGAGTTTGTGAGCAATAGGTCAAGTGTTTTGCCTTTGCAGTGGGTAGGTGTTAGCACACATTGTTGAAGGCCTAGATCAACAAAAGATTCAACAAAAGATTGCTCAATAGGACAGGAGCTGGCCAGGGTAGACCAGGAAACTCCGGTCAGGTTAAAATCTCCTAGTATGAAGACTTTACTCAGTCCTCTTCTTCTGAGAAGAGTTTTCAAAGACTCAACAATTTTTTCACGATTTGCGGAGCCCAGTGTACCAACACGATAACATGTGCATACAACAAACTTAATTCCAGTGGAGGTCTTAAATTCCACAGCAAGAATTTCTGCACCATACTTGAGACGAACTCCCTTTGAAGTTAGATCAAGGTCTGCTCTCACTGCAATCATGACCCCTCCACCATTCCTCCTAAACCGGGTTGGATTAGAAGGATCTGGTGGATGAGTTTTCTTCGATCTATCAGAGCGAAATATCTTATATCTGTCAGGGTGCAGAAATTCACTATCAGCAATAGAACTCTTAAACCAGGTTTCGTTAAGTATTGCAATATCTATCTTAGCCTCATTAAGATAAGTCGACACTTCAAGACATTTAGTGGTATCAATCATTGGATGGGCATTGTTCAGTTCACCAAAAGGGATGAGACCTTGAACATTCTGAAAGTAAACATTCAATTTATTACCATTCCCAACTCTAACACCTATGGGAGACGGCCCTGGGTTTACAATTCCAGGGTTTACTAAAACTATCAAAAAACCATTCATCAAAAACAACCAAATTATGCATCCCGTGAGAATATTGCCGGTTCTACCAGTAAATATGCAATTTAAGTTCTTATGGATTGAAATCTGGCAAAATCTATATAAACCATCGAAACTGTAATTATTCCTCAGATAATACATATTTGCTAAATATAAAAAGAAATAAACTGTAAAGCATCGGCACAAGTTAGGAACTGGGTATGTTGGTACAAAGGCTCGGCAATCATAAGTGACCCTAGAAAAAGCCAACCCACTTACCCCGACATATGTGATAGTGATTAGCGAAAAGTGACATATGAATATAACATAAAAAATATAAAATAATAAGCGAGAATCAATGCAGCTGTCTAAATAATCAAAAATACTACCTGTACCACGTCTACGGTTCTGATGTTTGATGGATTTTGCAAAAGAATTTCCACTAAACACTCCAACTCTAAATCTGTATGTTACTAAATCGATCATGGTGTTTTACAGGTGAGTATACTTGCCAGACTACAACTGCATATCATTAGCTTAACAAGGTTCAGAGGACAGCACAAAAGAACTACTGATAGATATAAGGATTAAAATATCTACTGTGGATGGCACGAATATAAAATCTGGCCAACACACCCATACCTTTCTGAGGATTGGGGTGAATGCCTTTGTTCTCAAATAAGGGATCAAATCTCTTAACAGGCTCACTTAGAGCTCTCTTAAACTTTGTAAAGGGATAAAACACATCCATGAAAAAGAACCTCCTAAATACACACTCATTGTATAAAATCCTATTAAAATCCATTACCCTCTTGTTAGTTAATTTATCGTTATCATTCTGTAAAGGTAATGGCAATAGCGATTGAACATATACCTTACAGTTGGGAAATAATAGGCCTATCTTACCAAAAAGTTGCTTTACTGGTCCCCTCAAAATACCAATTTTATCCCCCACACGCCTAATATCGTTTGTGCCTACGCTGATCAGAAGCTTCTCAACGTGGACATCAGGATGTGCCGTGCAGTAGTCCTCCAACTGTTTCTGGACTTTGTCCATTTTTGCTCCGCCTTCTGCAACATTTACGACTGTGACTTTCCCTTTTCCCAGCTTTGCGGAGTCCAATCTTTGAGCATAAGAGTCTCCAGCAACCAACGTGACTCTTTGCGCAGGTACTTGGGCTTCGGTGCCAGAAGCTGGTGTACTAGTCTCTGTGCTGATATTCTGAGAGCTAACTTGGCCACCAGATTTCACAATAGCTCGAAATGACAGGGAGTATCTTACTTGCTCCGATTTCTTTGGAGGCTCTCCCTTTGTGGCCGGCTCTGCTCGCACAGCATGCCTCAGATTCTGCTGTGTCCCAGGCCGCATTACAACAAGACTGTTGTTCTTCATCCTTATCGTCTTGACACAATTAGGTTTCCCAGTTGTGCCCTCGTAAAACTCAAGCGTCCGTTCACATCCCAGTGAGAAAGAGCAAATCGATTTCTCCTGGTCCATTAGTTTCTCACCGTCATTGTGTATTGAAGTACTCGCTTGGTTGTTTCCATACTTGATGACCAGACATGAGTCCAGAGGTCCAGTTATCTCCGTACTCGAGTTTACAAGACTCAGGAGTCTTTTGATATTAGGGAAACCACTGATATCCTGTGGTGGGTGCACTGGATTTGTGTCAGTGTAAATATAGGGTGCATCCTGTGAGCACAACCAAGCTGTTGTTGCCTTGTGTCTTCCCTCGGTGTTTAGTTTCTGCAGGGACTCACATTCAACCCATACCGCATCACAGAGAACCTCATCCTCGCAGAAGTCCTCTATATGTAACACAAAATTGTCCACCTTTCCCTCACGCTTTGGCAGCTCGTTTTGAACAGAGTTAAGGATATGACGTAGATCCTCAACTGAGGCAGCTTTGACATAGTCGAAAATCTCTTGAAGGTTTATCATTGTTGTCAGAGATTGTCGAGTCTGGCAGCAAAGTTTGCCAGGGAACCATCCGTAACACCTCAGAGTAGGCAACCTCCCACAACACTAAACACGACCTGGAAGGAAAATGGCACGAGAAAATGTGAAATGAAACTGCTGGTCGGGAGTAAAGTTAACTTTGCCAGGAAAATATAGCTAGAGTAAGGATAAGAGGGGCAATATCAGAGATGTAACAATTCACATTCAAAATAAGCTATCAATGAGAAAGAAGTAAAAGAGAAACTTACATCGTGTTTAAGGTGTTGTTGCCCAGTGCAAGCACTGGGCGAGAGGAGCCTAACTCAGGAGGCGAACTTCAGGAACCCCAGCGCACCCGCATACCAGGAGATCGGCTGTACTTCCTAGCCCGTCATGCCATTGTACATGCCTAAATTTATTTGTTATATAGTAGTGTTGTAAGTATTAAAACTAGGGGAGGATGTTGTTAAAATCACTGCTAACACCGCTCATTTGCAGCGGTATACCACGCGCCATAGCTACTAGGGGGAGGGGTGTTGTTAAAATCACTGCTAACACCGCTCAAGGTATTACATCCAGTTAAAACCAAAGGATCAATGCCCATTTGACCAAATGTTGAGGAATAAATGGATATTGCCCCCCCCCCCCCCCCCCTTGATATGACGAGCTTCCACTTGATAATTGAAACGTAATTTAACAAGAAGACTACGTGCTTGTAAAAAATTATTTGATATGAAATTTGATGAAAATATTAATAAATTAAATAATAAATTAGTATTCAAACGTCAAACCATTGAAACCGTACAGTCGCATAAATCTAAAACAAATTTGAATTATGTACTTTTTGATAAACCGTGTGCAGTGCCCTTTCCAGAGGGTTTTTTTAAAAGAATTCTTTAACGTTACTATTTTCTATCTATTACTGTTTGTATTATAATTTTGAGTAAACATTAATCGAGTAAACCGCTCGATTCCCAATCATGTAAAAATAAAAACGCTGTTTTAAAACAACTTTACGTCGACAAGTACAACAAATAATTACCTTAGGACTTAGATTAATACAAGTTAATCTAAAAGTTAATACACAATTACATTGCCCGTTGAGTTGTTGAAAGGCTACTTAACACTACACAATGCACGCTAACTGAAATTCTATCCCATACTGGTATAAACTATAAATGGTTTAACTGCAAGATGGTACACACTTTGTATCAACTAACTGCAAGATGGTACACACTTTGTTTCAGCTAACTACAAGATGGTACACACGTTGTTTCAACTAACTACAAGATGGTACACACGTTGTTTTAACTAACTGCAAGATGGTACACACTTTGTTTCAGCTAACTACAAGATGGTACACACTTTGTTTCAACTAACTGCAAGATGGTACACACTTTGTTTCAACTAACTGCAAGATGGTACACACTTTGTTTCAACTAACTGCAAGATGGTACACACGTTGTTTCAACTAACTGCAAGATGGTACACACTTTGTTTCAACTAACTGCAAAATGGTACACACTTTGTTTAAACTAACTGCAAGATGGTACACACTTTGTTTAAACTAACTGCAAGATGGTACACACTTTGTTTCAACTAACTGCAAGATGGTACACGCTTTGTTTAAACTAACTGCAAGATGGTACACACTTTGTTTCAACTAACTGCAAGATGATACACACTTTGTTTCAACTAACTGCAAGATGGTACACACTTCGTTTCAACTAACTGCAAGATGGTACACACTTTGTTTCAACTAACTGCAAGATGGTACACACGTTGTTTTAACTAACTGCAAGATGGTACACACTTTGTTTCAGCTAACTACAAGATGGTACACACTTTGTTTCAACTAACTGCAAGATGGTACACACTTTGTTTCAACTAACTGCAAGATGGTACACACTTTGTTTCAACTAACTGCAAGATGGTACACGCTTTGTTTAAACTAACTGCAAGATGGTACACACTTTGTTTCAACTAACTGCAAGATGGTACACACATTGCTTCAACTAACATCCCACAACCCAGTACCAGTTCATGCTCCCTTTACAGCGTACATCTGCGTCATCTCCCTCGCTTTATCCTCGAATTGTGATCTGTTAAACTTATACTGGTTAGAGACATCTGCTAGCAGTCCGTCGTCAGGGTTAGGTTCACTCAGCAACAACCGCACCTAATGAAACGAGCATGTTATCAAAATCACGTGACGTCATAATATAAAATCAAGTGACTTCGTTAAAAACCACGTGACGTCCTATAAAATCACGTGACTTCGTTTAAAACCACGTGACGTCCTATAAAATCACGTGACTTCGTTTAAAACCACGTGACGTAACCACGTGACAGTGTACTCACGCTAGTAAGGAGGGTACGGATGTTGTGTACAGGTTTCCAGGAGCCCCGAGGTGGGCAGTGTAACAGATCCAGACACACTCGCCCCGTTTCGTCTATGTTAGGATGGTAAATCTAGAGTGAATATTTTAGGGATATTTTACATATTTTTACATGTTTTAGGGACTCGTTTGTATCAATAATTTAAACAATAAAATAACAAACGGTGTCCTGCTACAAAACACAAAGTGTGATGTTAGCAGTGGGACTGGGAGTAAGCAAACCTTTGTGTCAAATTTAATAGACGGAGGCTCAAACGGGTATCTCTCTGGCAAGGTCATTGATATCTCAAATACTCCTTCCTCATACGGTGTATCAGGTGGTCCTGAAGAAGTGAATATCATTTGATTAATATGTAAGAAAAATTGCATGGATCTGAACAAAAACACTGAACAAATCCAAAACAATTTTGAACAAAGTAATATAAACTGACGATGAGTTGCACTTTTACACTGACCGATTATCTGACAAGAGAAGGAACTAGTGCTGTCACCCCGGAGAAACACACTGATTCCGGGTGCTGGTTCCTGGTGTAACTGTGACAGCTCTTTCTTCAACCGTCCCGCTGATCTTTGTGACATTCTGGTGACAGGAGGGGGAATTAAATATAATCTCATTAATCTTTACAAAGTAATTAGCTAAAATCTCACAAATCTTTAAGTGACGTAAGAGTATTTATTTATTTGAGAACTTGAATTAGAGTACACTGTCCGAGTAGTGGAACGTTTCATATTAGGCTAGTGCAGTGACAGCTGTCCGGAGCCAAGCGTAACGAAAAGGGGAAACAAGTGGTGAATAGCTAAAATTCTCAACCAACAAATATCATTTAATTAATTCATTGAACCAAATAAAAGACATTTAAATAATCAATAAACATTAAAAACTATAAAAATAGTCGAATTTACTCTTAAAAGATCACGGTAATTTCTGGTTTCAACAACTTAACACAAAGCTTTGTCACTAAGAACCGCTAAAATGATAGCTCATAAAACCTTGATCACATGACTAAAATAAATAAAATCCGTTCTAATTCTCAGTCAATTTCTTGCAGTAAACTGAACTTGTTTCCCATTTTCTGATCCTTCTCCATTTCCTCTCCCTCCTCGCTACTCTCGTCAGAGTATTCTTCTTCTTCTGATTCTTCAATCTCTATTTTTGTAGCAAAACTGCAGAAACAGTATTATTTTTCTTCTCATATTTCCTTTCTACAATGTGTATGTACTGCTAATATAATGTACCATGGAAAAAGTAGACTGTGAAAAAATACAAATTGAACTATCTTCAACAACCGTAAACGGAACAAAAGTTACATTTTTGACCACGTAACTTACCTTATCAGCTCCTTAAGGATGTCTTTGTAACTTCCTCCCACCCCTTCAGGAGAGTATTCAGGAGGAAGCAGTCTCAGACAGAGTCGCCCTGTTACCAGGAGTCGAAGTATTGAGTTAGCTCCTCGGTACACATCAGGTCTTCCTGAGCAGACAGTTAATAGGAAACAGATCGCAAACTAGCAACCAGTTAATAGGAAACAGATCGCAAACTAGCAACCAGTTAATAGGAAACAGATCGCAAACTAGCAACCAGTTAATAGGAAACAGATCGCAAACTAGCAACCAGTTAATAGGAAACAGATCGCAAACTAGCAACCAGTTAATAGGAAACAGATCGCAAACTAGCAACCAGTTAATAGGAAACAGATCGCAAACTAGCAACCAGTTAATAGGAAACAGATCGCAAACTAGCACCCAAGAAACATTGAATTTGAAATAGAAGGTCTCTGTATTTGCTAATTGGTTGATAGTTTAAATGATTAGTAAGCATTTTCAAGGGCTACCGCTAACGATTTAGAACAACACTTATATCACAAATTGATCCCCAAAACGTGGATCCTAGCGGGGATCAAACTCAATCTCACATACCTGTTCAATCTCACATACCTGTTCAATCTCACATACCTGTTCAATCTCACATACCTGTTCAATCTCACATACCTGTTCAATCTCACATACCTGTTCAATCTCACATACCTGTTCAATCTCACATACCTGTTCAATCTCACATACCTGTTCAATCTCACATACCTGTTCTAGCGGTGTGATAGCCGTTCTTATCCGCCCACGCAAAGCAGATGTACCAAGCTGTCCAAGGAGCTTGAGGCTCCTCTTCTAAACAGGGGTGTACTATACGGAGGTAGGATACCAGATCTATCCGCTCTGCTACGTACCGGACCACTGAGTACGGCTCTTTCACCTGACAGGAAGGACGTAGGGTCACTAGGGATTACCATCACTTTACTGCAGAAGAGGAGAGTGAATACACAATACATAGGGGTCGTTCACATATTACGTAATCACTTTTTGGACAATTTTTAACCCCCCTCCCCCCTCTGTAATCAGTTTTACACATAACTATTGTGTAAAAATTACACTAGCGTAATCATTTGGAAACCACCTTCCCCCTCGGCAGATTACGTAATATGTGAACGACCCCATATTGTCTCAGAAATGGAAGGGTTCACGCTCAAATTTGAAATAAATCTACAATTTTCAGGGAGAAATTGCCCAATCTAATGCATACCTGAGCAACAGGGTACATTCCTGACAATATCTGGATCTGTTTGGGAGCAATTGTAGGAAACACCAACCCTGGACAATCACATAACCTGTAATCAGAGCTATTTGAGAACTTGCACCACAGGGTTTTTATTTTCAAACTGTTATATGTATTAGGATACAGTGAAACTACCAGACTACGATGAATAGGGACTTGCCACCCCACAGTGGCGTAACGAAAGGCCCTGCTGACCCCGCTGTGCAGGGGGGCGCCGTCTTAGGGGGGCGCCAAATCGTCGTTTTAATGTGGGACAATTTCGAAAACTTAACTAAAGTACTAGCAAAACTGCGCGTTTTGCTCTAGATACACACTTTTTTAGAGATTTTACCGGCGTATTCTCTAAAATCACCTAATTTCTTCAAATTTAGGGAGGGGCACCAAAAGGGGAGGGGGCGCCAACAGGGGGGCGCTTTTTTCGGCAGGGGGGCGCCAACAGGCAACGTTACGCCACTGCCACCCCATGGCAACATAGAATATAATATCGACTCGGTTACATTAGTCGGAGACCAACCGTTCTAAAAGGCCATATCGTTAGCTTTTCGTGTTAAAAGCGATTTCTCGACGGTTATCACCTCTCTAGATAATGCTTAAAACATTTGGCCTTCGTTGCATTTTTGTACTAAATGCAGCAACATACCTTAAAATGCTTATTTTCAGAAATATGGCCGAGAGGCCTAGGAAGTGACTTCCTAGGCCTTTCGGCCATATTTCTGAACATCTGTACATGATGGTTGACATGTGAACTGTACCCTACTAGCCCATTTCTGGATCAATTAAATTCTACTGATGGATCACATCACTACTGATGGATCACATCACTAATTATACGTCACTAATTGGTGATATGACTTGACCCTTGATAATCGGGAGCCCCCCTATGTCGGCCTCCCGATTTATTGAGATTATTGCTTAAGATATTTATAAGTATAACTCCACTTTTGACCTATTTGGCGGCCATTTATTAAATCCATAATTGCACCGGTTGGGGGGGTACCAATGGCATAAAATGGCATAAATGGCATACGTTTTATGGCATAAACGGAAATTTTTATTGGCCAATTCTCCATTTATGCCATGAATTTAGGTCTTCATATTTGACTTTAAATTCGCAAATTATTATTAGTACTTGAATGAGAGACATGTTTCATGCTTTATAACGCTTGGAATGATCGTTAAAGATTCATATGACAAATAAAGAAAATAGAAATGTATTATATCAAAAATGGCATAAATGGCATACGTTTTATGGCATAAATGGAAATTTTTATTGGCCAATTCTCCATTATGCCATTTATGCCATTGGTACCCCCCCCACCGGTTTTTGTTCCAGGGGGTGCGATTACAAAACTAATTGCACTGTTTTGAGAGTGACCGAAATCTTATTAGGTACGATTACTAAACTAATTGCACTGATTCCCTGAAAGATGCTGTAAATCATGGCTCAGGCAGATAATTAGAGTTAGAGAGAGTACCTCGTAAAATGAGGACCTAATTAAAACCGAGTATTTTACTACTGTGAGGTGCTGATTCAAGTATTGACTTAAATCAACTACCTGAGGTAGTTTGGCGACCGTTAGTGCAATGGTCGCACGAAATAAATTTATGGGCACAAATTTAAATTTATAGTTTAGGACAACATCTTTGTTGTGTTTGGAATAAGTCAATCCTTACATTGCATTAACACAACACAGTATGAGGCTGAGATCTCATTAATTATTTGTAAAACAAAAAGTGGCATAACTTATGTTCTGATAAATATTTTTGCTTCTAAATTTCACAGAATGTTAATAACAAGTATCTAAACCTTTGTGGCAAGTTTTGTGTGATTGCGAGCTTCACTGAACTTATTTGAACAATTTAGCCCCTGAGCGAGCTAGCTTGCATTTCTCACCCAGAACTGTTTACATTGGTTAATAGAAACCACCAAAAAAATCCTGGGTAACAAAATAAAAAAACCAGCGATTTATTCACGTTTTACCAATTCTATTCACATGGAGCCATCGCACATTCCATTCTCTCTATATTTTAACTGATAAGGACTATCACAGATGATCCTTCCTGCTTGTTTATATCGTTCTTCTTACATGGAATGTGCGATGTATCATGGTGAATAGAATTGGTAAAACATAAATAAATAAAGATAAGGATGGGTAAACTTTTGAGGCCCACCCTGTATAACAACAAAGTCGGTGCGATTATAAACTAATTACACTGGTTATAACATCAGAGGCGTGGAGTTATACGCGAATCTAACTGCATGTATAATACGATTACACCAGTTCATGCGGTTCTTCGAAGAACTACCATTCTTTGAAACACCTATCCTTGAAACCGAGGACCACGTCATAAATGAATGCCCCAGCTACAACTCCCTCCGGTCCAACCTCTCAGACAACCTTAAAAGCCTCATAATGCTCAAAGAATATGGGGCCATCATGAACTCATTCCATGCTACTGAATTTGGAAAGTACCTCACAGAATCCTTTCACCTTCGACATCCTCCTGAAAAGAAGTCCTAGTTATCACCTCCTATGAAGTCCTAGCAATCACCACCTAACAGACTCTTCAAACCTTCGAAATCCTATGATTAAGT
This sequence comes from Bolinopsis microptera, assembly GCF_026151205.1. Taxonomy (NCBI): domain Eukaryota; kingdom Metazoa; phylum Ctenophora; class Tentaculata; order Lobata; family Bolinopsidae; genus Bolinopsis; species Bolinopsis microptera. Next base: position 4,541,678 of record NC_087074.1, read on the forward strand.
CCTAATCCTCGCTTCACGTCCCCTACTCATCTCCTTCAACGTCCCATCACCTTATGTAGTTTAACATATCTCCTTGGACTTGTTTTTATGCACACATCCAGAATTTCCATTAGCATTTAAATTATTATATTTGATTTTATTTCCACTTCGTGATATTGTAACGCGGTTAAATTTTAAGATTTTATTTTCATACTTTTATTCGGCTTTTGTTTTATATATGAACTTATTTATGAATTGATGTATAGCCAAAACGAGTCCGTTAGTGTTCTCCTTGGTAATTTCAAGTTTAATTCCAGTTTAATTCCAGTTTAATTCCAGTTATTTTCATACTTTTATTCGGCTTTTGTTTTATATATGAACTTATTTATGAATTGATGTATAGCCAAAACGAGTCCGTTAGTGTTCTCCTTGGTAATTTCAAGTTTAATTCCAGTTTAATTCCAGTTTAATTCCAGTTTAATTCCAGTTATTGCACTCGGCTGCGCCTCGTGAAATAACTGCAATAATCGAACTCGGCTTCGCCTCGTGCGATTATTGTATCAATTTCCACTCGGCTGCGCCTCGTGCAATTAATAGTGTAATCGCATTATACGCAGTTAGATTAGCGTATATAATCACTGTTATTGTTAATTAGCGGACTAACATCAGTCGCTCGCTTTTCCCTTTCATTCACGGTCTACAAATAAGTTATTATTGGCGAATGAATTTCCCAAGGGTTTAAGAACAGCTGCCCACGCACCACAGCTTGAGTTAGGTACTAGGCAGAGATTACAGTGATAACTGTTGATTAACCCTTCCAGATCGTAGAGGTCTGCACATGCATCGTTTTCATCTCTCTATGACTATAGTAATAAAGTAATAAGCAATTTAAAGTCATGTCCGTAGCCCGCTCGTCGCACGTCAAGAACAAAAGAAAATCGCGATTATTTAGGCCAAAAATCGCGGCGCCGCGACAAGCCAAACTAGGCGAAATCGCGGCGAAAATCTCGATAATCGCGGCGAATTCGCAGACATTTTCACGGTTCTTCAAGTTAACAAGTTGTTCTTAATCTTAGGCACGTGGTTCTGGAACAAGTAGTCCTCAGTGCTGCACGCCGCCGCTAATGATTTTCCGGCCACGCCGCCGCCGCCGTTTTCAAACGGCGTACACAGCGTGAACCTGTTTATACGCCGAATGCATGTTTCGTAATTTTTTGCAAGAATTTTTTGAACGAAATCCAACATTTCAGACCATATTATTTTCCATATAATTTCTACACGAGTGGATACTGTAGCAGGCATCGCTAATGTCGATATTTTAAAAATTGCTCTCCACATGGCATTATTCTAGGGGAAAATTTAATCTGCGAAATCACGTGACCTCAGCACTGGTAGTCCTATAATGGCATATTATCATTATGTTCGTAGAAATATTTCCTTTACCCTCATAAGTTTTTGTCTATATTATGTTCGCAAAGGTATGTTATATTTATAAAGTTATAATATAGATTAATCGTCTTAACAATTGGTCAATATGTTCTCATTGTTCCAAATATCACTTAACACTTTAACAGATTAACTGCTAACTAACCTTATGCCTAACACCTTTTACATCACATACGTATTATGTTATTTCCTCATCTTTGCCTTTGTTCATGTTAATAAGAGGGCCTCATGCCTCTATACTAGGTATCGTTTTCTGAATGTTTGCAGTTTTCCAGACATTGATTGGGGTGTCTAGTGGTTAACTTTATGTCTAGTGGTAAACTTATGTCTAGTGGTATAAGTTTTTATGTCTAAGTTTTAGGGAAGTTTTTGGCTAACAATGTTACGTCAGCAGACGAGTGGGTTAAGAAATGCTTGTGAAAGTGGATTCCTGGAAACCAATTTTTCCACGGTTCATGCTACCCTGATCATTATGAGCCTAACATATTTTGTTCGGTTTTCTGAAGTCCGTACCTAGTAAGTTAAGTAGTAGTAGTACCTTAAGTAGTAGTACCTTAAGTAGTAGTACCTTAAGTAGTAGTACCTTAAGTAGTAGTACCTTAAGTAGTAGTACCTTAAGTAGTAGTACCTTAAGTAGTAGTAATACCTTCTCGTATCGAGAATTACTCGGACCATAAATTTTCTAAGTCGAATTTTTTCAAAGTTTTTCTGGAAACTAACTCTTGTTCATTACATGTTCATACATGTTTCTTGCTACCCTGATCGTTATGAGCTTCTGAAGTCCGTACATACATTCGGAAGGCTGTGGATGTGATTGGTTCCATATACTTGGCATTCAGATTTAATGGAAAATTCGTAATTTTTCGTGGAGAACTGAAATAATCGCGATTTGTCGCGGAGAATGGGAAAAATCGCGATTCCGCACGTGCCGCGATTTCCTTTTGTCCTTGTCGCACGTGCATTAATTATGAGTAATTAAACTTGCATGTGGTACTGTTTTAGCTTATTATTATATATTTTACCAAAACCCATAATTGGGTAGAGTCGACCGTTGCCAGTGTCTCCCTTTTGCAAACAGAGGGAAATGATATCAATTGGAATAACGGTTATCAAATGCAAAATGATACCGAGAATTAAATCGGTCGCTACAGCAGAGAATTGAGAGAATTGTCTGAGATTGAGAGATAGCACAGACAGGGATACTTCTTAGGAAGTTTGTTCTTGCAGCACCGCCAGGCATCTTCCTCTCCTTCTTCGTAGGGGGCTGTGGTCAATATAACTAATGGAAAGTTCGTGACCACTGTAAGATAGAGCATTGGAGCTAGGGTTGCCATTATCGGTACAATTTTTTTGTCGCGATCATCGATAACTTTTTCATAATTATCGCGATAATATCGGTTATCGGCGATAAATTTGGCAAGATAATAGAAGTAATATTTTTCTGCTATGAATATACTATGCATACTTGAATTATGCTCCTATGCTATGAAACCTTGTTACATCATCATTATATAGTTACAATATCATTAATTGAATTTAATTTCCAAAAATCGGTAAAATTCGAACTTTGAAGATAAAAGCATAAAACGTAAATAGCATTATCATGTGCTTTATTGCTTAATGCTTTGCTATAGAATCAATCGCAATATTGGCATTGCCCTTAAACAAGCCCATATTTCATCGACAAATTTTCTTTAGGCCTATTGTTTGCGTGCTGAAATCTAGGAGATGTTAACTTAATTTGAAGAGCCTGGTTACTTGAAGAGATCGTTAAACGACGCAGGGCTGTTGCTTTAGAATTAGTATGAATAATATTCATAAATAGCGGGAATCGCAATGTAAAATTTACAGATCGTCACATACAGAAATATAACCTATGTTTATATGTTATATTTCCCCAACCGTGCGTTAACCGTGCCATAATGGTTGCTTATGGGCAGTTTGTGCCTTAACCGTGCGTTAACCGTGCCTCAGTAACCCTTGTTCCCCCGCCGTGCCTTAACCGTGCCTTAGTGAACCACTTGTATGTTTATAGGTTATAATTCCCCAACCGTGCGTTAACCGTGCGTTAACAGTGCCTTAAGCGACCATAATGGTTGCTTTTGGGCAGTTTGTGCGTTAACCGTGCCTTAATTAAGCTCTTAAGTGACCGTGCGCGTGCCTCATGTAACCCTTGTGCCTTAACCCATTAGGGACGATAGGGTCGTTTTTATGACCCACCTTTTCTAGACAAAAAACCAAATTACTAAACGATATAACGAATCTATAGCATATATGCTCCAAATTTATTGGGCTACATATAATGAAGCCCAATAAATTTGGAGCATATATGCTATAGATTCGTTATAGCGTTTAGTAATTTGGTTTTTTGTCTAGAAAAGGTGGGTCATAAAAACGACCCTATCGTCCCTAATGGGTTAACCGTGCCTTAACTGTGCTTTAACCGTGCCTTAACCGTGCGTTAACCGTGCGTAGCTACATTACCGAATTGCCCAAATTTTGGGGACCGTTGTCGGCTTGAACTTATTAATGTGGTAGTTTAGTTCACAATGTCCAGTAAAGAATTGTGTTGCTGTTCTTATGCTCTCTTTACCAAGTTTTGGGATTGATCTGGCGAACTTATGTCTCCATACTCGTTTGAAGTGAGTATTGGGCAACGTTCTCCATCTTTCACTCATTTTCCAATGACTTATACTCCGCAGCGCTCCCTTCCATAATACTTTTGGTATTGGTAGTGAGGGCTGAATCCTTGTCCTTCTTCCGAAAGTAGATGTATCCATCAGAGTCACGTAGACCACCCCCATTAGCAAGAGCTCCCGTCCCTTATGTGATCTACGAGTCGAGCAGACATCTTAAAGATCATGTTTACTTCTAAATGTACAGCTATGATGTACAGAATTGACATATGAACTCTACCCTATATCTAGCCCATTTCTAGGTCAATTAAATTCTACGGATCTATGGATCATATCACTTATTATACGTCACTAATTGGTGACATGACCCCTGATAATCGGCCTCCCCAAAATGTCGGTTTCATAAGGTCAAAGGGTCTATTGCTAACAGCAAATTGTTCGCAATTGCCGACTCATGCACATTATATATTCGAAACGCTCAGTTTAGGAGTGATTAGTAGATAACTACTGCATGATTTGTGAAAACAAAATTCAGCATCAAACGTTTAATTCATTCATACCATAAAACCATGATACCAAGAATGCCGGACCTTAAATAATTTGGCACTGGGTCCGGGCTAAATTGTCGCCCGACCGCTGACCAGTGCCACACTTCGTAATTATAATTATGATATTGGTCTGTAATCCCTGGATTGAGATAATATGTTGGCCGCAGTTTAATTTAGCTCATTTCCTATAATACCGCAGTGGTTTAGTTCCCACTTCAGGATGACTCCACATTATTTTTTGCTGTCACATAGCAGATTTTCCCATTGTATGATAATGCGTGTCATTACCTCGTTGTTTTTATAATCAAGTGGTTACCGGCTAGCTCTATAGTTATTACAGCTGCCTTGAGATTTTATCTGGGGCACTAATACTAGAACATTATAACTGTGATCCTAGAACTTCATATTAAGATTACTTGGCCGAATAGCATAGATTCGACCGAAGGCATTCAGGTAATATACACATTATAACCCGTATAATATATGATATAACCCTAAACGGTGTCAAGACTCAAAATACTAAAATAATTATTACCTATTTAATTGGCGTTTTTGACACCAGTTGGGAGTCCAAATTTTCGGCTCTAAAATCATTATTCCTTGGCCAATTTTTTATTTTTTCATGCTGATTTGTCATTTGAAGGCCATTAAAGCATTTGACCCAGCCAAAAAAGTTCCAGTTGTATATCTTTTACGGTTTATGCGGAAAGTCGCGTCAAAGTTGATGCCGTGGTGTCAGTGAAATGGCAAATCGAAATAGTAAGATGTAATTTCGAGACCAGCTGCCTGTAATCTGTATTTTGCTCTGAGATCCAACTTTAAGATCGGAGATCCGACCTGTAAGTGTAACATCACCTGTACTGGAGATCAGATGTTTTCGCTTGATAATAGACCTATAAATCGAATTATATATCCGAAACAGCGATGTAACCACGATTACTATAGATAAGATTTACCAGCTATTGAATATATTGGATATTTATAGATATATTGGATATTCATAGATATCTCCTTTCGGAATTGCCTGACCCCACAGGCAGGCAGAGCATCCTCAATCCTCACGTATACTCTCGTGCACCATCTAGGTCCAACACATCTCTTAAAAAAACAGCTATTGGGCCCGATATCTAGTTTCCCATAAGTAAGAGATCGTCCACGCTAGCCAGATATATTGATCATTTAATCAATAATAATTTAGATTCTCTCCCCGCTCTATAAAAGCCACTTTTACTCAAAGCTAAATTTGTGTACAAATTTCAATTTATGTGGAACCTAAGACAGCATCTCGAAACCTGCTATTTATATATTAACCCCGTGATCCGGATAAGGCCTTAATGAAATTGAGATTCAGAAACTTGTCCACAACCGGTTATCTGAACCTATTATGTTACCTGAGTTCCCTCAGTCGAATCCGGAATCCTGCTAATCGACCAAGCAAGCTTAATGTGAGGTTCTAGGATTACAATTCTAATGTTCTAGTATTAGTGCCCCAGATAAGATCTCGAGGCTAGGGTTGCCATTATCGGTACTATTTTTTTTATCGCGTTAATCGGTAACTTTTTCAAAATTATCGCGATAATATCGGTTATCGGCGATAAATTTGGCAAGACAATAGAAGTAATATTTTTCTGCATTATGCATACTTGAATTAGTATGCTCATAATAATATGCTCCTATGCTATCTAACCTTGTTACATCATCATTAAATAGTTACAATAATATCATAAATGGAATTTAATTTCCAAAAATTTCTCTGCAGAGAATTAGAATTACTTTAATAGAATTAATTCTCTGCAGAGAATTAGAATTACTTTAATAGAATTATCGTGGGCCTTATTCTTTTCTATAGAATTGCTCAATGCTTTTCAGACCCAGTGCTGAATTATTTTAGGTCCAGTATTCCTGGTATTATGTAAGAGGCTTTAGGACCTTCCTAGTTACCAGTCCAACAGCCCATTTGTGAGTATTTTCATGGTTTGCTCGACAAAAATGAAAAATCCTTTTTTCAGCCATAATTCCGAAAATGAACATTTTAAGGTATATATTGTTGCTTTATAGATGTGGATACTGGCGGGGAGGTGATCATTGTTTGTTTACATTTTGGTGGCGCCTCTATTAAGCATCACATCTTCAACCTGCTGAATAGAGGCGCCACCTAAAACGTAAACAAACAATGATCACCTCTTTGACCTGCATAATAGAGGCGCCACCAAAACGTAAACAAACAATGATCACCTCCCCGCCAGTATCCACATCTATAAGTTGTATATAAATATGGTTATTAGGCACATTTTGTGTAGGAATAGTTCCTACGACCTCCCTGGGCCGAAATACAAAAATCCGAGTGACCGCAAAACCCTAGAATCGGGTTTGGCCGAAAACGCCCTCATTGCATTTAGTACAAAAATGCAATGAAGGCCCAATGTTTTTCACTTTTAGTCTTGGACCGTGCGACCAAACTACGAACCTGATTCCTGGCGAGTAGAAAATCGTTTGGAAATGTTTGGTATGTCCTGGCGTCTTAGAAACGCTGACTTTCTTATCTTGCAATATGCCGTTTATCAGGGACGATTTACCCGCGTTCGGCTGACCGATCAGTCCTATCGTCACATAATCCTCGTCACTTGGTTCCCCACCTTCAGCAATACTCGGCTTTTCTGTGGTCGGTGTTTCTCCTTTTATCTCCTTCTTCTTGTCGTAGTGGCATTTAGCTAACTGTATCAAACTCTCTGCTCCGTACGCCCACCCAAGTTTTTTTATCGTTGGTTTCTTAAGCAGTCGTTTACCGGTGTTTTCAACGAGTTTCTGTTCGTCAGGAAAAGCAGAAAAGAGAACGACTCTGATCTCTGGGAACTTATGCTCGAAATAGTTTTTCCAGGAGACAGAGACGGAGGGATGGACCATGTCCACTTTGTTCAGCACTAGAATTACTTGTCTGTCTAGCTCCTCGGTGATGTCTGGGGAATGTTTAATTTAAAAACTCCGCTGGGGTGGGGTCTGTGCCACATGACATAGAGCTGTTATTTGAAGGCCTAGTTTATTAACTGTTCATCTCAATTTCCCCCCTTCGCAAAAACCTAGAGTTAAAACTCACATTTATAAACGGAGTGAGAGAAGTGAAGAGTAGGATATCTGATGTCACATACGAAGAGTATAATGTCACTCATCTCCAGGGTTCTCCACAACTGTCTCCAGGTCTCCAGATTCCGCTCGTAGTAACTTGCTCTACCTGCAGGGGGGGGGGGGGGGGTCAGAGCAGCAATTCGGTAATGTAGCTACGCACAGTAGTAACTTGCTCTACCTGCAGGGGTCAGAGCGGCAATTAGGTAATGTAGCTACGCACAGTAGTAACTTGCTCTACCTGCAGGGGTCAGAGCGGCAATTCGGTAATGTAGCTACGCACAGTAGTAACTTGCTCTACCTGCAGGGGTCAGAGCGGCAATTAGGTAATGTAGCTACGCACGGTAGTAACTTGCTCTACCTGCAGGGGTCAGACCGGCAATTCAGTAATGTAGCTACGCACGGTTAAGGCACGGTTAAGGCACGGTTAGGGCAGGATGTGAAATCTAGGAGATGTTAACTTAATTTTAAGAGCATGGTTACTTGAAGAGATCGTTAAACGACGCAGGGCTCTTGCTTTAGAATTAGAATATTTATATCGCAATGTAAAATTTACAGATCGTCACATTCAGAAATATAACCTATGTTAACCGTGCCTTAAGTGACCGTGCCTCAACCGTGCCTTATGTAACCTTTGTGCCTTAACTTTATTACCGAATTGCCGTGAGAGCTGAGGGCCAAGACACAGCATGTGGTTCTTTAATGGATATTCTCGACTTTTTAGCCTGATTGTTTGCGTTCAATCGACAACCATGTCAACTAGTTGCCACTGTATAATGCTGAAATGCGGCAGAATACATCACTACATACATAATCAACATGTCTTTATAAATACCTAAGTTCTGATAGTACTCGTCCAGTTCACTGCACCACTCCCTGAATTCCTTTTGTTCGGCCAGCTCTAACTTCTGTTTTGACATCGTGTAACTCCATCTGGTTGCAGAGTACACTCGTCAGTTTAAAAATGTCATGAATAGTTCCTTGAATAACAAAAGCTAAATCACCCCGACACAATCATTTACCATAAATTTCCACTCAATATTAATCAGAGTCCATTAACCGCACATAGAACAAACGGGGTCCAGACTCAATGGCGTGAGGCTCTAAGGCGGAGTTCTGAAAAACAGGAAACGTGGTCGTGAAAAAACAGGACTCGTGGTCTCACGCGACGGCCCTAAAGTCCCGGACCAGAACAAACAATTTGACCCACTTTCCACGTTTAGGCATGCCCAAATCCAGAATCTCCATCGCGTAATCCTCGACCTTGGTAACCAGGAGAGATTCATCTAAAGCAGGTAATGGTTTCTTGCTGAGCTTTATATTCTGATCCACCTCCTCTTTAGACTCCTTACCGAACACCAGGCAGTACTTGTTAAGTCGCTCATGTGCGGTACCTGGGAAGAAGTTGTTGTATAACCATATACTGATTACTGAGGTGTGTATTTGCAAGTGTCTCGTTATCTAATCGTTATTTAATGTTGCCATGGGGTGTCAAGTCCCCATTCATCTCGCAGCCCACTAGTTTTACTGCCTCTTAATTCGCCCGACATCTAGAAGACCTTTTTGTGTTTCATTCGGATTTTTAAGCTGCTATATATTTGATCTTAAGGGTTGTAAAGATATTTGGGCGCTACAACTTTGATGCAATTATTCGTATGAATGCTAATTTGTATGGTTTATGGTTATTCACCTAGAAATGAAGGCCGTCAGGCCTAAATTTTCAGATGGATAAATGTCATATTCCCCATCAATTTGGGTAGAGTTGGACGGTATTAGACAGCTTGCATTGTATTACTATGCGAACATATTCCATTAATCCAGGACTGAACACCAACGACCACCTACTGAACCCTATGTCACCTTTGAGAGATCCCCAGTAACCATCCACTTCTCTAAATTAGTCTAGACTCGGGTAAAGAAAACATCTGCCAGCGTTAGCAATGTATTATTATGCGAATATATTCCATTAAATTCTGGACTAAACACCAACGACCACTATGTCACCTTATATCACTGTTTCTGACATGGTGATAATCGTACTGAAGCAAATATGCATCTAAGCATAATGTCAAATACAATTGTCACCATACTCGAGTGAAAAATGCGTCGTTTTCCTGCTATATCATTCCCTAGTTATACCATTATCAACGTAAACCTTTTTCAATAATTCTAAATCTACACTATTTTAAGATAGCAGAATAAACACCGGAGATGGCTGAATCAACCCTGGAGATGGTTATATCAACCCCGGTTACAAACTCAACTACGAATGGCTACAAAGAGACCAGCTACACCCTCTCCAAGAGTTCTAAAGACAATGAGAAGTGTATAAAAGAGGATCACAAACCGCCAGGCAGAAGAGCAGATATTGATGTGATCATGATAGTCCTAACCTTCGGTGTCTACTTGTTCCATATCTGTAAAATGTACACGCCATCTGCATCGCCAGCAGAGGGACGGTATCATGAAGTCCGTTACCAAGGCTTGATAACGACTTCTACGTCTGAAGATCCTTTCACCCCCATCTACCTCGGAGTCATCGTACATTGGTTCGTTGGGTTCATGCAAGCTTGGCACATGCCCATGTTCTTCTATCTGTCCGGGCAGAACACTTACTCTGCTCTGTTCCGGAGATCGGAGACTCAGTTCAGGGACGAGAGAGTACACCGGCTCCTGGTTCCAACTCTGTTTCTGTGTGCGGTCACTGAGCTCCCTTTTACCCTTGCTTACTTTGCTCGTCGCGAGGTTCCTCTAGTCGAGGAATCATATTGGGAGTACGTGAAAGGCTTCTATATACATCCACACTTTCAACAGTCATGGTTTCTTTTGTACCTCTTCATCTACGCCCAAGTATCCACCTTCTGGTTCAGAACGTTTCATCCAGCTCACAACACTGATGAGACCACCACACTCTCATTTTGTGGCTCCAACTCCTGCTGCTGCACAGTGAAACCATTTAGCCGGCTCACTCAGTACTTCTGCTGCCTGAATTTCATCCTCAAGCCAGCTTTAACTCCTAGAGAATTCTTTTCTGCAGTAAAGTGGTATCTGGGTGGACCAATCAGGCTTGCTCTCATACCAGGGATAGTGATAGGAGTTGTGGAGACAGGCCACCGTCTTTACGATGTTTACTTCCCAAACTATCCTATTTTATCTTACTTGGTCATCTACTTGATGGGTTACGCTACAGCAGCGGCGGAGAGAGAGATCAGACAACGTAGCAAGGTTTGGTCCTGGAGTTGCTTCTTGGTTGGAACAGTTCTTTGTTCAGTGTTTGGAGTCGGCATGGTTATTTACGGTAAAGAAATTGAGAAAAAACAGGCGTCCACAAATTTAATAAGCATGGTCATCTATGGTGCATACACTGATAAAACTCGTTTTATAATAAGTTTAATAGGTGGATTCACGAGAGGTTTAGGACAGTGGCTGTTCATCATCGGGTCTATAGCATTAGCGAGAGAAAAGTTCACTACCCCTCGAGATTGGCACCAGAAATGCAGGGTTATGGCCTTGCCTTTCTATCTGATTCATCAACAACTTTTAGTTGGGATCGGCTCAGGAGCTCTTTGGGTCCCTTACCTCCGATCTTTTCCGGTAATGCTTATCATGACCTCCGTCCTTATTATAACAATCACCTACTTTATCACCAAGTCCGGATCTCTACGCTACTTTTTTGGTCTGCCTACTCTTAAAGGATCTTGGTTGCCAGGGAAACCCCTGAGAGGGTTCGTGCCAGTATTGGTGCTTACCGGGGTGGTGCTGCTACAAATGACTTTGGCACGGACTTTGTAAACATGGATGTTTGGTTTTCATTTATGACAGTATAACAAATCAGCATGTTTATGGACCTTATTGGAAGCTTTGAAGTGTTGGGAAGTGTTATGCGATTAGCGTTATTGTGTGTAGTTTTTTCGAGTATCTTCTTGTTATTTTTTGGTTTGCTTTGGTTTTAACAAGTTGGTTTTTATCAGTGTGTCAATAAAATCTCTGCATAGTTTCATATTGTGCTAACTTGGAATGGAGTGTGAGGTCACCAACTTGTAGCGATCAATTGTCTCAATCACCTCCCATACATATTTTACACATATAATATAGTATTAGTTGAAAAGCATGAGATAAGCGGAAAACAAACAGACGAGTTGACTTCAATTTCCTAAGGGATCGTCGAGTGAGATCGTCGATTTCAAAACTTTTAGGAAAAATGTTAAATTCTCAGACATTTTATCAGAGTACGGATATTTCAAAATTATTCAGACAAAAATATCGGGTAATCGAATAACATACTGACAAGTGGTTGTTTCTTAAAAGCCAGAATTCCATCTCCTGTTCAGATAATTACCCAGTTAACCGAGAAATATCTTTGAAAGTGTCATTGAACAAAGAAGTCATTATCACTTCGCGCGATTTCATTAAAAAATGTGAATGTGCAAGTAGAATTGCTCTGTGTAATTAAGTAGAATTGCTCTGTGCAGGAAACAATGTCACCAGGCCAGGTCACGGTTTTTCTACCCATGTTTATAATACCACATTAATTGCTATTGAGTGCTACGTGCGATAATGCGCGGTGAGGCCGAGCTCGGCACAAGATTAAGCCAAGCGTCCGGTATTCGGCAAGCTGCGAAAACTGCACCTAAGACCCATTCGAAATTTAACCTGCTGTATTATATGCTGTACACTAAATAATTTTAGACGATATGGAATCTGTAATTCTATCTGACCACAAGAATCATTGTTTAATGACTAGTGCAGCCGTTATCATAATCACTAATCGGTGCCCAAGCTCAGTGGCCTTGTGTTTGATAATTCTCAGCGGAATCACCTTTTTTGCAAAACGTTTCCCAGTCAATGTTGCCTCTAGTCGTCTCCCTACTGCATCATTACTCAATACTCAGTACTCACTATACTATTATCAACGCTATAACTTTGATGCAATGATGCAATTATGCATATACATTATTATCGTGTTTTACATTTGCTTTGTTGTAATGTTGAATGTAACTTACAGTCCCAACCCCAATGTTTCTGAGTGGTCTAAGTTCGTATTGAAACATATACATTATAGTTATACATTGTGAGATATAAAATACTGTCTAGTTACTGTCTACCACTGCTTGTTTGATGTTTATGCCGTGCAATTCTACTGTTTTAATATGTGTAGTTATATACGCCTTAGCAGGGTCAGTGGCTTACAGTACTAAGCTGCAGTGTTGGATTTTGCTTGTTTAATCCTTCACTCAGCAATTAGTTTGTTAAAGTATTCATTAGGTTTAAATTGTTTTCAGGTGCGTACATTTTGACTCCAGGGCAATTTCACCGTGACATTTAAAAAAAAGTTCAAACGAAGGTCATGCCTAGTTCGATGATTATTTTTCAGCTTACGCTATTTATTCGTCCACATTTAACCTTTTTAAAAGTTGTGTCAAAAGTTCAGACGCCTTTCATGATTAATTTCTGAGCACCCCTGTGACAGACGCGACAAAAATATTACACTTTTTGTGGGTCTTCAGTTGAGCCCAAATCTATCTCAAAAATTTATCTATTGTCTCTAATCTGGACATTCAGGGATAGAAGAAGGTTTAGGGACTTCTAAGATACCATTTTCTTGGAAATTGCTCCATTTTTGTTCGCATGGCGTTATTTCTAATTGTGACAGACGTGACTGTGACAGAATTTTTTCCCGATTTTTCTAAATTTTCCACTTGACACTTTTATTATATTGTTATAAGTAATCCTCAGTATATATCTATGCCAATGTTCGTCCATTTTGGGCTCACCCGAAGGCATCAGTGTAAGGGTAGTGATGATTTCTCTTGAACAAATATCTAACTCTGGTGAAACTTTCATCACGGTTCAATCCATCATACTATTAAGACCGTTTCTCCAAAGCTTTATTGCTTTTGTATGTAAAATGTGGACGATATTGAATTTTTACTTCAAAAAATATGGGAAAATAGGGTTAAATCTAATTTGTGTTATTTTTACTGTTACGTAAAGGAGTCTTTATCAAATACAATAGCAAAAACGCTGTAAATTTGTTAACTGAATTGCATATGATGTTATTTAGCACTCTAGTCAAAATAGTCAGAACTTCAATTAGTCTTACTAGTACAGGGAAATCCGTCTGAAAAAAAAAACGATCTGCCGACACACAAAGCTTACAAAGGATTTTTGACGTTTTTGAGTCCTAATAGATGTCTTTTATGGCTGACCAACTTTTCCAAACTTTTCCACGTGTCTCAAAGCCACTTTTTGCCACTTTACCACTTTTTACCACCTTTCTTGTTTGTCAAATATCTTTAGTTGTGAACATCGTAGAAAGTTGCAGATTAATCGAAGGTGTTCATATTATCAGGAAGAAAAACTTTTGTAGAGACAATTTTTGCCTCAGATAATCAATTAATTGGATAATTATCAATTAGCTAATTAGCAAAATTTAAAATTTTTTATTGGCTCAAAAGTGATCAAATTGCATTAAACGCGGAGAAAAATGCTTTTAAAAAACTTCGTGAATTTTTGTTTTCAAGAATACTAAAATCACTTACATTTGTAGTTGGAGTTCAGTAAATCTCGGCAGATTTTAGTAATCAGGAATTACTAAATCGAAATAAATAAAAGGGCTGAAACTGAAAAACGTTAACCACAGGATATTAGAGTTTCATAATGATTACAGTACATCCTTATCAATTTTTACCGAAACTCCACCAAAGGCACATTTGAGATCGAACCGATAGCCTGCTGTACTACGATAATCGCATAATATTATGTAATAAATAAAACCTCTCTGAGTCTGTACTACTATACCGTCAGTCGTGCTAATCTGAACCGGCCTACCTGGATTACCATCTACCTCTTCTTTTCCTCAATAAGTAGACCGAGTTGTGCAAGAAATGTGATTTATCATAGCTCATAATAATTCTAACGGCCAGGTAGCGCAGTTGGTTAGCCAGCTTTGCAATCGTGAGGTTGCGGGTTCAAATCCCACTGCCTGCCTGGTCGTGGGGTGAGTGTCGTTGACATTCAGCTAAGGATCGTGAGTGGTCTATGCAGCCCCCCGGTCTACTCAGCCGAATACTCGAGAAATCAGGTGTGAGGGTTAAATGAGGAGCTGCACATTGCAGCAAAGTCTCGGGCGAAGAAAGTATGGTATACACTACCTTAACCGTCACTGGCTAAAAACAAATCCTTCGGCTTCCTGTAATTGGCTGGTTGCACTTGTGTAACACTGTGGCTGTTGGAATACTCCGAAGTAAAATAAGTGTCTAGATTTAAAAAAAAAAAAAATTAAATCACCAACCAAATGCTATCGCATTTGGTGGGTGTGTAAATAATTCCAATCATTTTGAGCCAATAAAAAAATTTTAAATTTTTGCTAATTAGCTTAAACACGTCTACAGAACCTACACGCACTTCCATTTTAAATCATATTTTCTCGTACAAACGATAATCAGAAGTAAAAAAATAAACTCTGTAATTCGCTTCCTAATATCACCCTGGCTAGTGAGTAAAATGTTTTCGACCTCGTACACCATAACATTTCCTTAGAAATACGTGATCAATAACAATATTCCTTCACCCGGTCATGTAATTGTGTTGTGATTAGATTCCTCGACCTCGTGGCTCGTACATTATAAGAGTAAGACCTCGTACTGATATATATTTCACTCTTACTGGCAGAAAGACCGGAGAGGTGATCTAGCAAAACTTTAAGAAAATTTTAAGACTGTCGCCCATAGTTTATTCTCAGAATTGTAAAAGTTTCGCCCACTGAAATATCATTAATAACGTATCATTTCGACATAATATGGAACAATGGTAAAAATAGCCAAAATTGAGCCTTACGGCCATATACCTACAAAATTATGCATAACTCAGTCATTTTCTATCCACATTTTTGATTTGAAGACATTTTTTTGTTCAGGACGGTCTCAGCTTCAACAAAATGCATTTTTGGATTTTTTGGAAACTGTTTCAAAAAAATATGACAGACGTGACAAGTTGGGAGTAGTTAGGACCTCCCTTTTAAAATTTGTTCCTTAAAAGATATGATCCTAATAATTTTGATGAAACTCCCTTGCCTTCAAAAGAGATAGGTTACATTGGTTTTTTGAATATAAATGGCATAATGTGGATCTGAATAAACTTGTTCGCTTAATTTTGTGACAGACACAACACCATCTTTGTTGAGATTTTTCATAAAAAGTATATGAGCAGCAGTCTAACTATTGTACCCATGCTTCAGTGTATGGAATTTCATAGACAAACATTGCTGCATATCCAAACTATGAGCATCTGAAAATTTAGATAATTTTATTCATTTTTGAGTCTTGCAATTTTGAATGAGAAAAATCGCAATTTAACGCAATATCAAACAAAAAACTTTGATTGACCAGTAAGGTTAAGAGTCTAAAAAACATATTTTCACCAAAATTAGGTGCCTGTTTAAACATTTTTCATTGTCACCAAGAGGTACCTTAACGTGGAATTGCTCTCCATTCTATCCTGTAGTATAATTTCGAATACAATTGTGACCATACTCGAGTGGAAAAATACGTCATTTCCCTGCTATACCATTCCCTAGTATTATAGTTATACCATTATCAACGTAAAAATTCTTCGATAATTCTAAAACTACACTATTTTGAGATGACAGAATCACCCCCGGCCCCTGTAGATGGTTGAATCGATCCCAGTTACGAATCCAATTTTGAATGGCTACAGAGACCAGCTACATCCTCTCCAAGAGTTCTAAAGACGATGAAAGGTGTCTAGAAGAGGATCACAAACCGTCAGGCAGAAGAGCAGATATTGATGTGATCATGATAGTCCTAACTTATGGTATTTACTTGTTCCATATCTGTAAAATGTACACGCCATCTTCGTCGCCAGCAGAGGAACGGTATCATGAAGTCCGTTACCCAGGCTTGATAACGACTTCTACGTCTGATGATCCTTTCACCCCCATCTACCTCGGAGTCATCGTACATTGGTTCGTTGGGTTCATGCAAGCTTGGAACATGCCCATGTTCTTCTATCTGTCCGGGCAGAACACTTACTCTGCTCTGTTCCGAAGATCGGAGACTCAGTTCAGGGGCGAGAGAGTACACCGGCTCCTGGTTCCAAGTCTGTTTCTTTGTGCGGTTACTGAGCTTCCTCTCACCCTTGCTTACTTTGCTCGTCGCGAGGTTCCTCTAGTCGAGGAATCATATTGGGAGTACGTGAAAGGCTTCTATATACATCCACACTTTCAACAGTCATGGTTTCTTTTGTACCTCTTCATCTACGCCCAAGTATTCACCTTCTGGTTCAGAACGTTTCATCCAGCTCACAACACTGATGAGACCACCACACTCTCATTTTGTGGCTCCACATCCTGCTGCTGCACAGTGAAACCATTTAGCCGGCTCACTCAGTACTTCTGCTGCCTGAATTTCATCCTCAAGCCAGCTTTAACTCCTAGAGAATTCGCTTCTGCAGTAAAGTGGTATCTGGGTGGACCAATCAGGCTTGCTCTCATACCAGGGATAGTGATAGGAGTTGTAGAGACAGGTCACCGTCTTTACGATGTTTACTTCCCAAACTATCCTATTTTATCTTACTTGGTCATCTACTTGATGGGTTACGCTACAGCAGCGGCGGAGAGAGAGATCAGACAACGTAGCAAGTTTTGGTCCTGGAGTTGCTTCTTGGTTGGAACAGTTCTTTGTTCAGTGTTTGGAGTCGGCATGGTTATTTACGGTAAAGAAATTGAGAAAAAACAGGCGTCCACAAATTTAATAAGCATGGTCATCTATGGTGCATACACTGATAAAACTCGTTTTATAATAAGTTTAATAGGTGGATTCACGAGAGGTTTAGGACAGTGGCTGTTCATCATCGGGTCTATAGCATTAGCGAGAGAAAAGTTCACTACCCCTCGAGATTGGCACCAGAAATGCAGGGTTATGGCCTTGCCTTTCTATCTGATTCATCAACAACTTTTAGTTGGGATCGGCTCAGGAGCTCTTTGGGTCCCTTACCTCCGATCTTTTCCGGTAATGCTTATCATGACCTCCGTCCTTATTATAACAATCACCTACTTTATCACCAAGTCCGGATCTCTACGCTACTTTTTTGGTCTGCCTACTCTTAAAGGATCTTGGTTGCCAGGGAAACCCCTGAGAGGGTTCGTGCCAGTATTGGTGCTTACCGGGGTGGTGCTGCTACAAATGACTTTGGCACGGACTTTGTAAACATGGATGTTTGGTTTTCATTTATGACAGTATAACAAATCAGCATGTTTATGGACCTTATTGGAAGCTTTGAAGTGTTGGGCAGTGTTATGCGATTAGCGTTATTGTGTGTAGTTTTTTCGAGTATCTTCTTGTTATTTTTTGGTTTGCTTTGGTTTTAACAAGTTGGTTTTTATCAGTGTGTCAATAAAATCTCTGCATAGTTTCATATTGTGCTAACTTGGAATGGAGTGTGAGGTCACCAACTTGTAGCGATCAATTGTCTCAATCACCTCCCATACATATTTTACACATATAATATAGTATTAGTTGAAAAGCATGAGATAAGCGGAAAACAAACAGACGAGTTGACTTCAATTTCCTAAGGGATCGTCGAGTGAGATCGTCGATTTCAAAACTTTTAGGAAAAATGTTAAATTCTCAGACATTTTATCAGAGTACGGATATTTCAAAATTATTCAGACAAAAATATCGGGTAATCGAATAACATACTGACAAGTGGTTGTTTCTTAAAAGCCAGAATTCCATCTCCTGTTCAGATAATTACCCAGTTAACCGAGAAATATCTTTGAAAGTGTCATTGAACAAAGAAGTCATTATCACTTCGCGGGATCTCATTAAAAAGTGTGAATGTGCATTGTGCAAGTAGAATTGCTCTGTGTAAAGTAGAATTGCTCTGTGCAGGAAACAAGGTCACCAGGCCAGGTCACGGTTTTTCTACCCATGTTTATAATACCACATTAATTGCTATTGAGTGCTACGTGCGATAATGCGCGGTGAGGCCGAGCTCGGCACAAGATTAAGCCAAGCGTCCGGTATTCGGCAAGCTGCGAAAACTGCACCTAAGACCCATTCGAAATTTAACCTGCTGTATTATATGCTGTACACTAAATAATTTTAGACGATATGGAATTTGTAATTCTATCTGACCGCAAGAATCATTGTTTCATGACTAGTGCAGCCGTTATCATAATCACTAATCAGTGCCCAAGCTCAGTGGCCTTGTGTTTGATAATTCTCAGCGGAATCACCTTTTTTGCAAAACGTTTCCCAGTCAATGTTGCCTCTAGTCGTCTCCCTACTGCATCATTACTGAATACTCAGTACTCACTATACTATTATCAACGCTATAACTTTGATGCAATGATGCAATTATGAATATACATTATTATCGTGTTTTACATTTGCTTTGTTGTTATGTTGAATGTAACTTACAGCCCCAACCCCAATGTTTCTGAGTGGTCTAAGTTCGTATTGAAACATATACATTATAGTTATACATTGTGAGATATAAAATACTGTCTAGTTACTGTCTACCACTGCTTGTTTGATGTTTATGCCGTGCAATTCTACTGTTTTAATATGTGTAGTTATATACGCCTTAGCAGGGTCAGTGGCTTACAGTACTAAGCTACAGTGTTGGATTTTGCTTGTTTAATCCTTCACTCAGCGATTAGTTTGTTAAAGTATTCATTAGGTTTAAATTGTTTTCAGGTGCGTACATTTTGACTCCAGGGCAATTTCACCGTGACATTTTAAAAAAAGTTCAAACGAAGGTCATGCCTAGTTCGATGATTATTTTTCAGCTTACGCTATTTATTCGTCCACATTTAACCTTTTTAAAAGTTGTGTCAAAAGTTCAGACGCCTTTCATGATTAATTTCTGAGCACCCCTGTGACAGACGCGACAAAAATATTACACTTTTTGTGGGTCTTCAGTTGAGCCCAAATCTATCTCAAAAATTTATCTATTGTCTCTAATCTGGACATTCAGGGATAGAAGAAGGTTTAGGGACTTCTAAGATACCATTTTCTTGGAAATTGCTCCATTTTTGTTCGCATGGCGTTATTTCTATTTGTGACAGACGTGACTGTGACAGAATTTTTTCCCGATTTTTCTAAATTTTCCACTTGACACTTTTATTATATTGTTATAAGTAATCCTCAGTATATATCTATGCCAATGTTCGTCCATTTTGGGCTCACCCGAAGGCATCAGTGTAAGGGTAGTGATGATTTCTCTTGAACAAATATCTAACTCTGGTGAAACTTTCATCACGGTTCAATCCATCATACTATTAAGACCGTTTCTCCAAAGCTTTATTGCTTTTGTATGTAAAATGTGGACGATATTGAATTTTTACTTCAAAAAATATGGGAAAATAGGGTTAAATCTAATTTGTGTTATTTTTACTGTTAAAGGAGTCTTTATCAAATACAATAGCAAAAACGCTGTAAATTTGTTAACTGAATTGCATATGATGTTATTTAGCACTCTAGTCAAAATAGTCAGAACTTCAATTAGTCTTACTAGTACAGGGAAATCCGTCTGAAAAAAAAACGATCTGCCGACACACAAAGCTTACAAAGGATTTTTGACGTTTTTGAGTCCTAATAGATGTCTTTTATGGCTGACCAACTTTTCCAAACTTTTCCACGTGTCTCAAAGCCACTTTTTGCCACTTTACCACTTTTTACCACCTTTCTTGTTTGTCAAATATCTTTAGTTGTGAACATCGTAGAAAGTTGCAGATTAATCGAAGGTGTTCATATTATCAGGAAGAAAAACTTTTGTAGAGACAATTTTTGCCTCAGATAATCAATTAATTGGATAATTATCAATTAGCTAATTAGCAAAATTTAAAATTTTTTATTGGCTCAAAAGTGATCAAATTGCATTAAACGCGGAGAAAAATGCTTTTAAAAAACTTCGTGAATTTTTGTTTTCAAGAATACTAAAATCACTTACATTTGTACTTGTAGTTGGAGTTCAGTAAATCTCGGCAGATTTTAGGAATTACTAAATCGAAATAAATAAAAGGACTGAAACTGAAAAACGTTAACCACAGGATATTAGAGTTTCATAATGATTACAGTACATCCTTATCAATTTTTACCGAAACTCCACCAAAGGCACATTTGAGATCGAACCGATAGCCTGCTGTACTACGATAATCGCATAATATTATGTAATAAATAAAACCTCTCTGAGTCTGTACTACTATACCGTCAGTCGTGCTAATCTGAACCGGCCTACCTGGCCTGGATTACCATCTACCTCTTCTTTTCCTCAATAAGTAGACCGAGTTGTGCAAGAAATGTGATTTATCATAGCTCATAATAATTAAATCACCAACCAAATGCTATCGCATTTGGTGGGTGTGTAAATAATTCCAATCATTTTGAGCCAATAAAAAAATTTCAAATTTTTGCTAATTAGCTTAAACACGTCTACAGAACCTACACGCACTTCCATTTTAAATCATATTTTCTCGTACAAACGATAGTCAAAAGTAAAAAAATAAACTCTGTAATTCGCTTCCTAATATCACCCTGGCTAGTGAGTAAAATGTTTTCGACCTCGTACACCATAACATTTCCGTAGAAATACGTGATCAATAACAATATTCCTTCACCCGGTCATGTAATTGTGTTGTGATTAGATTCCTCGACCTCGTGGCTCGTACATTATAAGAGTAAGACCTCGTACTGATATATATTTCACTCTTACTGGCAGAAAGACCGGAGAGGTGATCTAGCAAAACTTTAAGAAAATTTTAAGACTGTCGCCCATAGTTTATTCTCAGAATTGTAAAAGTTTCGCCCACTGAAATATCATTAATAACGTATCATTTCGACATAATATGGAACAATGGTAAAAATAGCCAAAATTGAGCCTTACGGCCATATACCTACAAAATTATGCATAACTCAGTCATTTTCTATCCACATTTTTGATTTGAAGACATTTTTTTGTTCAGGACGGTCTCAGCTTCAACAAAAATGCATTTTTGGATTTTTTGGAAACTGTTTCAAAAAAATATGACAGACGTGACAAGTTGGGAGTAGTTAGGACCTCCCTTTTAAAATTTGTTCCTTAAAAGATATGATCCTAATAATTTTGATGAAACTCCCTTGCCTTCAAAAGAGATAGGTTACATTGGTTTTTTGAATATAAATGGCACAATATGGATCTGAATAAACTTGTTCGCTTAATTTTGTGACAGACACAACACCATCTTTGTTGAGATTTTTCATAAAAAGTATATGAGCAGCAGTCTAACTATTGTACCCATGCTTCAGTGTATGGAATTTCATAGACAAACATTGCTGCATATCCAAACTATGGGCATCTGAAAATTTAGATAATTTTATTCATTTTTGAGTCTTGCAATTTTGAATGAGAAAAATTGCAATTTAACGCAATATCAAACAAAAAACTTTGATTGACCAGTAAGGTTAAGAGTCTAAAAAACATATTTTCACCAAAATTAGGTGCCTGTTTAAACATTTTTCATTGTCACCAAGAGGTACCTTAACGTGGAATTGCTCTCCATTCTATCCTGTAGTATAATTTCGAATACAATTGTGACCATACTCGAGTGGAAAAATACGTCATTTCCCTGCTATACCATTCCCTAGTATTATAGTTATACCATTATCAACGTAAAAATTCTTCGATAATTCTAAAACTACACTATTTTGAGATGACAGAATCACCCCCGGCCCCTGTAGATGGTTGAATCGATCCCAGTTACGAATCCAATTTTGAATGGCTACAGAGACCAGCTACATCCTCTCCAAGAGTTCTAAAGACGATGAAAGGTGTCTAGAAGAGGATCACAAACCGTCAGGCAGAAGAGCAGATATTGATGTGATCATGATAGTCCTAACTTACGGTATTTACTTGTTCCATATCTGTAAAATGTACACGCCATCTTCGTCGCCAGCAGAGGAACGGTATCATGAAGTCCGTTACCCAGGCTTGATAACGACTTCTACGTCTGATGATCCTTTCACCCCCATCTACCTCGGAGTCATCGTACATTGGTTCGTTGGGTTCATGCAAGCTTGGAACATGCCCATGTTCTTCTATCTGTCCGGGCAGAACACTTACTCTGCTCTGTTCCGGAGATCGGAGACTCAGTTCAGGGGCGAGAGAGTACACCGGCTCCTGGTTCCAAGTCTGTTTCTTTGTGCGGTTACTGAGCTTCCTCTCACCCTTGCTTACTTTGCTCGTCGCGAGGTTCCTCTAGTCGAGGAATCATATTGGGAGTACGTGAAAGGCTTCTATATACATCCACACTTTCAACAGTCATGGTTTCTTTTGTACCTCTTCATCTACGCCCAAGTATCCACCTTCTGGTTCAGAACGTTTCATCCAGCTCACAACACTGATGAGACCACCACACTCTCATTTTGTGGCTCCAACTCCTGCTGCTGCACAGTGAAACCATTTAGCCGGCTCACTCAGTACTTCTGCTGTCTGAATTTCATCCTCAAGCCAGCTTTAACTCCTAGAGAATTCGCTTCTGCAGTAAAGTGGTATCTGGGTGGACCAATCAGGCTTGCTCTCATACCAGGGATAGTGATAGGAGTTGTGGAGTCAGGTCACCGTCTTTACGATGTTTACTTCCCAAACTATCCTATTTTATCTTACTTGGTCATCTACTTGATGGGTTACGCTACAGCAGCGGCGGAGAGAGAGATCAGACAACGCAGCAAGGTTTGGTCCTGGAGTTGCTTCTTGGTTGGAACAGTTCTTTGTTCAGTGTTTGGAGTCGGCATGGTTATTTACGGTAAAGAAATTGAGAAAAAACAGGTGTCCACAAATTTAATAAGCATGGTCATCCATGGCGCATACACTGATAAAACTCGTTTTATAATAAGTTTAATAGGTGGATTCACGAGAGGTTTAGGACAGTGGCTGTTTATCATCGGGTCTATAGCATTAGCGAGAGAAACGTTCACTACCCCTCAAGATTGGCACCAGAAATGCAGAGTTATGGCCATGCCTTTCTATCTGATTCATCAACAACTTTTAGTTGGGATCGCCTCAGGAGCTCTTTGGGTCCCTTACCTCCGATCGTTTCCGGTAATGCTTATCATGACCTCAGTCCTTATCATAACAATCACCTACTTTATCACCAAGTCCGGATCTCTACGCTACTTTTTTGGTCTGCCTACTCTTATAGGATCTTGGTTGCCAGGGAAACCCCTGAGAGGGTTCGTGCCAGTATTGGTGCTTACCGGGGTGGTGCTGCTACAAATGACTTTGGCACGGACTTTGTAAATATGGATGATTGGTTTTCATTTAGGACAGTATAACAAATCAGTATGTTTATGAAGCTTTGAAGTGTTGGGAAGTGTTATACGATTAGTGTTATGTGATTAGTGTTATGTGATTAGTGTTATGTGATTAGTGTTATGTGATTAGTGTTATCCGAGATTATTAGTGTTATGTGATTAGTGTTATGTGATTAGTGGTATGTGATTAGTGTTATGTGATTAAAGTGTTATGTGATTAGTGTAGTATTATTGTGTATCTTATTATTATTTTTTAATTTGCTTAAAAAGTCAGTCTTTCAATAAAATCAATTATATTGTGTGTATACTATTTCTTGGCGACGGTCGGGTCCACTCTACCAAATTTTGGGTTTCGGTAAAATAATATCATAGATTATTCCATCAATCTCGGCCTATAACTCTAATGCCCAATCTCGAGGTTAAAGTTTGATACACTCATATAGTTTGTAATTAATAACATAAATATTATATACTAATAGTATATAATATTTATGTTATTAATTACAAACTATATGAGTGTATCAAACTAGTATTACTAGTATTACTATGGTCTGTGAGGTAAATAAATCTATAATTCGCAGTGCGCCTCAATCATCGTAGCCATCTTGTCTCAATCAGTTCCCGTTAAGATAATGTTTACACTTGACTGAACATAATAAGTCAAGAGGAACAAACATTTTCCCGTGTTTGTAGTCAATGTATGTAATATTAGAGTCAGAACAACAGGGTGCCGGCGTATACGGGGTTAATACAGACCTCATGTAACGATAAAGATAGGTTACGTTAGCAGGTCACGTGATAACGTTAGCAGGTCACGTGATAACGTTAGCAGCTCACGTGATAACGTTAGCAGCTCACGTGATAAGGTTAGCAGGTCACGTGATTACGTTAGCAGGTCAAGTTATAACGTTAGCAGGTCGCGTGATAACGTTAGCAGGTCAAGTTATAACGTTAGCAGGTCACGTGATAACATTAGCAGGTCACGTGATTACGTTAGCAGGTCACGTGATTACGTTAGCAGGTCAAGTTATAACGTTAGCAGGTCACGTGATAACGTTAGTAGGTCACGTGATAACGTTAGTAGGTCACGTGATAACGTTAGTAGGTCACGTGATAACGTTAGCAGGTCACGTGATAACGTTAGCAGGTCACGTGATAACGTTAGCAGGTCACGTGATAACTCTGTGTTATATAATACTTTTCATGAACACGTAATACGGCAGGATAATTTCGTTATCGTATTACCTATCAATATTGTTTAGTATACGTTACATTATTACCAGTATTAATACTACTGAATAGTTGATCTGGGGGGTCCTTTCCGAACAGTATAAATACTTAAGTGCAAAAACTTAAGTTACATTTTGTACTTAAGCATTTTTTCGGAAAGGACCCCCTGGTGCTAACATCGTGTAACGAGACGGTCAAATGTGATATTATATATGCTAATTAATTATTATATTATATATGCTAATTAATAATTATATAGTATATGCTAAGTAATAATTATATAGTATATGCTAATTAATAATTATATAGTATATGCTAATTAATTATTATATTATATATGCTAATTAATAATTATATAGTATATGCTAAGTAATAATTATATAGTATATGCTAAGTAATAATTATATAGTATATGCTAATTAATAATTATATAGTATATGCTAATTAATTATTATATTATATATGCTAATTAATAATTATATAGTATATGCTAAGTAATAATTATATAGTATATGCTAATTAATTATTATATAGTATATGCTAATTAATTATTATATAGTATATGCTAATTAATTATTATATAGTATATGCTAATTATTAATTATATAGTATATGCTAAGTAATAATTCCCAAATCGCGGTAGAATTTAATATGTGATATACTGACATGTGTAGGAAAGTTAAACATTACAAATGTAGATTGTAGCCACCTTAGAAAAAATTACGAGGTAAGATCTATCCTACACAGGGTAAGAAGTATCCTACACAGGGTAAGAAGTATCTTACACGGGGTAAGAAGTATCCTACACAAGGTAAGAAGTATCCTACACAAGGTAAGAAGTATCCTACACAAGGTAAGAAGTATCCTACACAGGGTAAAATTATAAAGGGGTCTACAAAGGTCTGGGATGACACGGACCCTCTACTACCTACAGGCTGAGTATTTAGTCTTCTCTCTTCCTCAGTAGAATTACTTAACTCCGTCTCCTCTTTCTTCTTCTCTGAATTATCGTCATCACTATCGAGACCAAACTTGGCAGGTTCATTCTGAAAATTTTTTCTCCTCAAAATCGAGAGACCCAAAATCGTACTTTAGAGAAAGATTAGACAAAGTAATTTTTTGGGATTGAAACGAAAATATGGGAGCCCATATTAAAAAAAAAAAAAAAAAAAACAATTAAAACATTTTCGTGTGTTTGAAAACAAAACTGAGAGAAAACTTGAAGTCCCAAACCTGTTTACGTTTCCTCTTATCCTGCAGCTGCTGTTTCTTTTGTTTACTGCTGAATTGCTGTTTTCTAGGCATGCTATGTACAGTTAATTAGTGTTTTACTGCAGAACTAGTTTTGAGTGCCATGGGATTGGATATTTCAAATTTTAAAATTTTTTTTCCGAATATTCTGTCGTACAATACAAAAGTCTACCTTTAAAATACTTTAATTTCATTCAATTATTTGAAATTTGATAACAAGGAAAAAAGCTAAATCAGCACCCGAAAATTATTACAATTAACAATCAACAATGTTATAGCGGTAAGAATGGGAATTTCAAACTTTCAGTCAAAAAATCAAATCATGAACTTTTTACAGTTGCATTTTACAAGTCAAATAATTTGAAACTCAGTCAAAATCAAACGATGAACTTTTTACAGTTGCATTTTACAAGTCAAATAATTATCATGTCACATTTTACAAGTCAAATAATTTTCACGGGTCATTTTCGTGTTCATTCAATAAATAAGTTAAGTTTGAAAACAAAGATACAACATATAATCGGAATCCCGCATTGATATTCCCCTTAGTTGCGCTAAAAGATTTTACACAACGGCCAAATCCTACAAATCATATTAGTGACTAAACAACCAGATTAATATCATAATAATATTAATATACATAACTACGTGCTGTAAAACATTAAACATGTATTTATAAATGGGTATCTACTTTTACTTGATTGTTACTTTTTAACTCTGCTAGTTAATTAAGTTTGGTAACAGGGCCGGCCTGATTACTTTGGTATTGACGGAACTTGGTCTATGCAGTTTTAGTTTATATAATAACCATAAGATTAGTTATATTGTCCCTTTTAACGATTAAGTTACGTACCCAAAATTCTAATACGACTTCTAATATAACAAATTCATCAATCAATATCTCCAATTAACAGTTGTATTTAATAATTCCTTTGCAGATCAAATCAAATATCGCTTAATTGCTCGATCAATTGGTTTAAACCTCTGTTACAATTATGAAGTAATGTTAACAATAATAATACATTTAAATACAAATAATGTACACACTAAACGCAAATTGTAAAACAAAATTTAACGGGACAGTTCATTTCTCATTATATTAGTATAGGCTGGTAATTCATTTTTACTTAAGTCATTATTCACTAATCAGCTACTCATTATTCAGTAATCAACTTGAATGTTGGCACCAGTATTTGTAAAATGATTCTAATTTTTGTCAATGAAGACGAAATCTTCAACTCAGTTTATTTCACTGGAAAGTCTGTACCTTAGAACCTCATCTCATTAAGATCAACCCACTCAAAAGAGCGAAAGCTGAAAATCAATAAAATTATTCATAAACTATCAAATATTTTACAAAATGTAATGAATTATGCTACATTCGATTAAAAACGGTGAGTAGCTAAATTCCGTGTACAATCGCACCAGATTTCATAGGGAACGTTCATAAATTACTTAACTGTAAGCTAACTAATTGGTAAGAATATTTGTTTCTATGTGAAAAAAGTGATATGGCCAAAATCTGGTCAACGTTATATTATGTGAACGAACCCATATTGGAATGAAATTTCAAATTGCAGTCAAAAGTCCGATCCCGGACGAATACTGCAAAAATAAACAGACAGACATTTTTTATAGAACCAGCATTTTATGATCACTCAATCTTTTATCGTCCAAATTATCCAATTCCAGAGATTTTACAACCATTCTCATCAAAATTTTACAAGGTGATAGATAAATTTATCTTTATTTGCCGATTGGATATTATTGTAGTACATACGTGTTCGAGAAATCAACACAGTTTAACAGTAGTACGAAAGGATTGATGTCTTTAATAACAGGTCCAATGTCCACGACCAACTTTGTTGCAAACGGCGGGCCAGTCGATGGTAAAACATCCAGCTGAAGAGATGATGCTAAACAGTGAGATCATGACATCCAACTGAAGAGATGGTGTTTTATGAGCATGTCCTGGACATCCTGTTTGACTGGCTCCGTGTGTGAGCTGGGATTAACCTCGTAATCCAAACTCAGGTTGAAGGCGTACTTGGAGAGCAGTCTGAGCTCGCACTTTATCTGGAACCAAGCAGGGGACCGTATGAAGGACCAGGGAGCGTACCAGCGCTCGGTCACCTCCGTACACTGACAAAACGTGGCAAACCACATGTGCAGACACTGCTCGTTCAGGCCCGCACAGATCAGGGAGCGCAGCTTTACGTCCGCACTAATGTTCAGGGGGTCATGGCTGGCGTTTATCAGGTGCATGGCCCGGAACAGCATCTCGTTAGGCTGCAGCAACTTTTTTTCCTCATCCAGTCGAAATGTTTTACACAGAACCAATCTGCCCAGGATCTGAGTAAACTGCTCCTTTATCTCGTGGTCTATAGAGTCTTCGACAAAGTGCCAAGGATGGAGAGCAGTACCCAACACTGAGGGCCTCCTCAAACCGTGCTCGAATATCTTCCTCAGAGCTGTGCACAAGTTCCCCCTCACTAGCGTGGTGATCTCGTTGCTAACCCGATCATCCCCTTCTATAGCGTATAACTTGCTCCTCTCGTCCAACAGGAGCACGAACTTGGCGGGAAAGAAGCCGCGCACACCCCCTACCTCGCCGAACCAGCAGTGCTCGTCCTTCTGGTTCAGGACCGTTATGATGTCGTTCTTACAGAAACCCAACTCGTCGTCGTCATGCCTCTCGAAATCCATGAGAGCACGAGCTCTGAGGGGCCTGTTCCGGCTAAACTCCTTGAAGTTCTCAATGTCTCGCTGATGAGACTCGAATGAGTAATCAGGACTGACATCCAGCCGGGTGTCCCCACCAAAGTGCTTGACAATAGCTGCAATGTTCTTCCGGAGATCTTCAAGCATTTCTGTTTGAGCGATGTTCTTGGCTTTGTCACTCACGCTTCCACCATACCCAAACCATTGCCTGGGAACAAAGGGAAGCTAGAATCGAGCAGTGATGATAATCTAGAAGTTATATCAGGTTTTTTGTGTTATTCATTGGATTCTAATTTTGAGATCAAAAAGGTTTACTCACGAGAACCAAGACGCCTTAGCCTCGCCTAGTCTGCGAGCTTGTTCGCTGGGTCGCGGGTTATAAGGGGTACCAAGGGCGTTCACTGCTGAGCTTAGCTTAGCAGCTGCCTCCGTTCTGAGGGAGTGGGTAATATTTGCCAGACCGTTACAAATTATTCAAGCTGATCAAAGTAACATGTTTAAAAAGGTAGATTTATATCAGGGTTATATTGCCTATTGGTGTATTATGGAGTTAACTAACAGTTAACATGCATACTCACACGGTAAGAATGGAATTAATTATTCAAATGATACTTTTCAGGGATCACAATAAAAGTAATCTTTCCTAAAATGTTCCTATTTTTACCTCATTTCCTGGAGCACATTGTCAGTTAAAGTCTCAGTTATCTCATAGGAATGTACTATCAACTGTTCTACGTCTTCAATGTGTGAGGGGGCGTTTGATAACTGAGAAAATGTATTAAAACTGGTACAAAATTACACAAATTATTAACAGAATAACATAAGAAATATAGATGTGGATTCTCGTGGGGGAGGTGAGGTACATTTGTTTACTTTACCATGTGCATCACCTCTTGATCCTGCTGAGCAGAGCCTCCATGTAAAAGTAAACAAATGTACCTCCCCTCCTCACGAGAATCCACATCTATTAAATAATTAATTAAATAATTATAATTATGCTTTTGAGGTGCTATTATGCGACAAAGAAAAGAAAATCTCCTTCTTAAACACAAATAATATTGAATATGATATACAAGTAACAACGTGCAGGGTAGTCTGCAATGCAGCCCTTACACATTGCTAAACTGGCACAACAACTGTAACAAACCATTGTGTGCTGTATTTACAATCTTCCACCAACTATTAACACGAAATGTACAATTAATAATATTCTAGTATCACAAATATCTGCGAGTACAAAGATTCAATAGGCGCAGCTTGTTGACGGTCTGCATAATACATACAAATATTTTAGCTTATACTTATAACCCACCTCGGTAAAAATTCCTTCGCTAGATTCCTGGGACAGGACTAAGTCTTTGTTGATGGACAAGACACCCAGTGCTATGCGAAAGAGAAGGATCGATCCTTCATACAAAAAACAATCCCAGACACTGAAAATCAAAGAGAATCATTTCACGAACATGTCAGGATACATGAATGTCACGTTTTTTATCGATAAAGTTACGGAATCAAAAGAATTAGTGCTATGCTGCTTTAAATCATACAGTTGTACATACACATTCCAGCTCTATAAAAGTGCACCCAATTTTAATCTATTTTCCAACTCCCTCTCTGTTTGCCCATATCACCCCAAACCACACTCCCCCTTATGTGGTAAGCGTAAATTGTGGATAGACCCTTCCAATGAAAGTGCTATTTCACCACGTGACATCACCCTCGCACCACGTGACGTCACTCTCACTAGGTCACATGACGTCACTCCCACTAGGTCACATGACGTCACTCTCAAACCACGTGAATTCACCCTCACACCACGTGATGTCACTCTCAAACCACGTGACGTCACTCTCAAACCACG
Source organism: Bolinopsis microptera (assembly GCF_026151205.1). NCBI lineage: Eukaryota > Metazoa > Ctenophora > Tentaculata > Lobata > Bolinopsidae > Bolinopsis > Bolinopsis microptera. The sequence continues at coordinate 4,572,786 of NC_087074.1, forward strand.
TGACGTCACGCTCACACCACGTGACACCTACCGTAGGGTTATCCTGGGCGCTAAGACAGCGCTGTAGAGAGTTAGAAACCAGTTGAGGGTAATGAGGTTTATTTCCACGTTGTGAGCCTCAAAGTGATCGTGGAGGTCAGGGAGGTACTGTTTAACTAGCTCTACCAGCACTGCCTGATCCACCTGGACAAGTGGACAATGTTCAATTGTTTATTTATTATCTGGCTTAAATTTTAATTTCATATTAATTTCTTATTTTCGCGGGAGATGGATCATGAATTCTGACTTCCAAACCCTAAAAGCAAATCCTAGGAGGAAATACCTGGATTCCGAAGAGGTTAGTGTTGTAATAATGTGAAGGAAGATGGTCCTCAATGATGCAGCTGAGAAGCCAGAACACTTCACCCTCTTCCAGAATTAGAAGGAGGGTCGACACAACCATACCCATTCCTTGACAGTACCTGTATAAAATAAGTATTGGCTGATTACACAGAGTGGCTAAAATTAGTTAGTCATTACGACTTTGAATATTTTATAAAACCTCGGAACTTTTAGAAATAAAAGATATAAAAGGTAATGGTAAAAATTAATTAAAAAACGTATCGCAGGGTTTGGCCCAAACGATTGGTCTGGAAAATAAATAACTCAAGTGAACGAACCCAATATCAGGAAATAACCACGAGATAGCCCTCAGCACGTTCCTGAGTCTGTTGACCCCGCTGGCGTTTATTGTTTGGAAGAAAACGTTGTTCGTACTGGTTCTGACAAGATCTCGTTCAATCATACGAGTTGTAACTGTGTCTTCATCCCAGCAGTTGTGAAGAATATCCTGGGCGAATATTATCTTGGTGAATTAATTAATAAAAAGATAAATAAAGTTAATTACTTATTAGTAGTTTTGGGAATTGCGGTGGAAATGTGGCATTCCTACCGGGGAGCAGAGGTTTCATTTAGGTCAACTGGCACAACAAATGTTTCAATGTAAGCAATAATTATTTTAATTAGCATAGAATTAGCAACTACTATTACACAGCCCCACCCCAGTTACCTTGTAGGACAGGTTTGATTTGATAGACTTGGACATTGAGCCGGATATTCGGGCCCACAGCTTACATCTCATAATGTGTGGAATTCCTTGTTTTATCAAACAGTGAACCTGGAATGTAATTATCATTAACTATCAAGACTGCAGTAATTGCTGATTATGTAGCTTGGCATACCACACAAGTAAAGACACAACAGAGGCACGATCTGCTCGCTTCCGTTCTATTTTGGCTTGATGATCGTGGTATTCCAATCTATAAAATTAGGTGAAAAAACGTGCGTGGAAAGTTGATGTATGCCTTCAAAGAAATTGTGCGCGTTACGTTAAATCATGGGTGGGTATAGCACTATCGCACAGTTACTGGCACACACGTCACACTCATTGGTTTATGAAGAAATAATAGTGATCCAGGAGATATCTCCCCAGAAAGCGTTGCAAAAGTTTTTAAAATGGCTAAAGGTATGAATCATTTTTGTATCGAGGCCTAGAAACATAACAAACACATTGCTTCACTAGTCAATTGCTGCAATTACTGCACTGTGACAATTAGTTAATAACGGCTTGTTAATTAATTTCTGGAAAGATAAGCTTTCACCTAGAAACCTATAGGGCCTCGAGAACATTTAATGCGTCTAAGATCCTTTTTACCTTAAGATTTTATTGTTGCTACAAAAATGGCACACTTTTGGTGAAACCACGTGATTGAAAGTTTTTAGAATAATCATTTCTTGAAACAGTACAAACCTTGTCAGATTTAGGGATGAGAGGACTGATCTTATCCCAGGTGAGTTCATCAACAGATTTGTTCTGAGTGAACTCTAAGTGAGCGGTCCAGTGGAGGTGCGCAGCTGGGTTGTCCACCAACACTTGGTGTGATTGTCTGCTGTTAGCCTGTGGGAATGTTAAGTGAAATGAAAAATCATTAAAATCAGCCGAATTTCGTTTTTTGATTATTTTTTGGAGCCTTGCCAAGTTGTCTCTATATTATGGGTTACAAAGAGCGGAAATTTGACATTCTTGGAGAGGATTGAGCCATTTGTCTTACTGTTACTTTGAAACTTGTTACAATCAATTCTACCAGTCAATTTAACTCACATGATATGAAGTTTCTTTAGGAAGTGCAACAAAACCAAACTCGTCCACCTCATTACCCTTGCTCAGTATCCGCGGATCAGAGGGACGTAGTGATGACGTCACAGCAGAGAATGGTGCTTTATATCTGAAAATAATACACAGAATAGACTCATACACACTACACAGGATAGGCAGTGCAGCTGGCACTTAATGTTTTTATTTAGAGCATTCCTGAAAAACTGAAAGTTTTTAATTTGTCTGGCCCCCAAGAGGGGTCAGATCACGTCACCAATTAGTGACGTATAATTAGTGATGTGATCCATGTCGATTGAATATAATTGAACTAGAAATGGGCTAGACGGTGCTTCAAGCTTGCATGTTAATTACTTGATGACGTATATGGTGGTCATATTACTCCTTACCCAAAGTCTGGCAGCCGTCATAACTAACTTATTCCCAATAAAGTTTTGTTCGAGGACTTGTGTTGGAGAAATTTTGTAAACCTTTCATGGTTAGGATAATCATCTCATCCTCTAGGCAAACTTTGTCACATAACGATATCCTAATCAGGTGTTAAGATATCGGTTAAATACGGCCGGCACGGAAATGTTCACATTGTCACGCTATAAACATGTAACGCAGTAAATATGGACCCCTTGCTTCTGTGTTTGACCAACTTTTTAAGTGTCCAGTCGACATGATAGGATGGGTACCCGCCACCCGGTACATACTACATATGACAATAACATACATATTCGACGACCTTTTTCGTTAAATGGCGCACAGATGACCTACGATACAGCTAATTTTATTTCTTCCTAGCACTAAATTATACTGACAAGACAAACCTGGTGCCCATAGCTGTTGCATGATGTGTAGTTTGCAGCCCCTGGGAGGATGAAGTTAGAGGCTTTCTCTCTGACTCTTCATCGTCTTCATACAGGGACACTGTACTCTGTTTCTGAAGATAAAAGAGTGTCAACAATTTTATCGTATATACTACGGACAATAGACACGTACATATGTTAGTCCAACTCGCTCAATTTTAATTTTGAATGGAAATTTGCCAACATTTTAACTCAACTGCGGCACAGCATGTCTATTGTCTATCTAAATGTTGATATTTTAAATCAACTGTTCCAATGTTCCATTTGACAGTCATTGTACAGAGAGAAGATCACCAAATGATATGACTATTATACATTGTGTAGTTGAGCATAGAAGTGAGCACTATTAAGAAAAAAAAAGCTAACACAGTCTGAAATGATGTTACTGTCTACTTCAATTTCGTCAAAAGTGTCATCACAGTGCAGAGCACTATCCTCAAAACTATAATACTGGGAATTGTCATGGTCGTCAGGGTGACAGACGACATTTCGACAGGAGGTGTCTTGTATGGTCAGTTCGTCATGGTGACGGTTGTCATGGTGACAGTTGTCGTGTATGATCAGTTCGTCTGTTGTTAATTTGTACTCTTCCAATACTGGTTGCAGCTGTAACATGATCATTATAAGTCATTAGCAGAGTTATAATCGTTATGTAATTATGGATAATCTCCTCTCGTTAATTCACACATAGGATTATGTTACAGGAACAGACTTGCAGTCAACAGAATTAAGAAAAGGGCTTTGGTTAGATGATATTGTGAAAGCATATGTAATTCTAAAGGAGTCACATATCATTACCCAATTTCACCTCTTCTGGGTGCTGTGTCCCTTGTAGTTCAATAACAATTGACACAATAAAATCCTGTTAAAAATTGTATTTCTCGATAGTAGAATTTACACCTTAGAACATATATTTTCCAGAAACTTGCCCAGATTCTTCCTCCCTACATCACAGTGACTACACCCTCTTTGGGATTTGTTTGAAATTACACCCCAAAACTTGTAAAATTGCAAATTTTGGCAAATCCACTCCGATATCTTGGCATTCTAGACATTTTGAAATTTTCTTCATGGTGATCGAGAGTGTGCCATTAGAACTGATGAGCTTCCAAGGTCTATTGCTGATTTATGATATTATTAGTACAGTAAAACCCTGATTAACTGCGCACCCCGATTTACCGCGGCTATTTCTTTTCCCCCAATAGGGCTTAAATGCACAAAGTAAACAAAAAACCCCGATTTACCGTAAACCTCGATTTACCACGGATGTTTTCCTTCCCCAAACTCCGCAGTAAATCGGGGTTTTACTGTACTTATGTAGTCCTATGGTTTATTTAAATCAGAAAACTCACTGATATTGGCTGAAACTGAAAAGCAGTCGTTGAGTACATGGGTGATGTACCTTTTTGTATGTGAGACATCGACATGCCTGCAAACAATGAAATATTATGTTTAAATAGAATACATCACAGGATATCAGGCATAATTAAAAATATAAAAAACGCTACAAATCTATCACATTTATTGAGGTATAACAAAATGACATGATAAACAGAAATCAAACTAGTGAAAATAGGTAGAGACGAGAAGAAGTGTTGAGTTTGTCAACTCATGTCTAAGCACAATTATGTACTGTTCACATACTCCACACTTCACATCATTAAATCAATGATACTGTTGAAGTATATCTGAAGGAACAATTAAGACGGCAGTAAAGGAATACTTACACGGAATCCATCTCAGCAGATACAGAAACATGGCACTAAGTGAGAAGGGGAAGATCCCTCTCACAATCCTACTCACCAAATATAAGTACAGGAATCTTGGATTCGCAAGAAATCATCAAGGTGGATAACCTGGTTGTTCACAGGACATAGCCCCCTGGCCTTCTTCCAATACAAGGCAAACAATTTCACATCTCCTCATTGTGAACACTGTCCAGAAGAAGAAGAAACCTCAGAACACTTCATGTGTCACTGTATAGTATACATGACCATTAGGTTGAGAATTTTTGGTAGTATATTTCTGACCTGGGAAGACATATTCACAGCTAGAATAAAAAGCTAGAATAAAAAGGTTATAAAATATATCGAAGCAACCAATCGTCTATTAAGGGAGGATCTTTTTGACGATCCTATTAACCACTAACACACCTAGGATTACTTGCAGAATGTTAGGAACTGACCGTCCCTGGAAGTTCCTGTCTCCACGTCATTAACCCCGCCGGTGCGGGGTGGCACCAGGGGCGGTGGTAACAGAACTTCTAGACTCTTGGAGTCTGTTGTCGATATCTATATTTAATATAGTTATGGCATATAATTTGGAAGTCTCTTCAGCAGCAGGAGTTGGAGAATGGGGACGTGTTGTGAAAGCCATCAAAAGGAAGGCTTAGTCGACGCGGACCAATCAGAAGAAGAGTACATATTCTGTTCACTGAAGAGCTGGTATTTACTATTTACGAATGGAGGAACGAAAAAGGAACTGTCATCGTTTCTGTTCAATTGTTTGCTAGATTTGATTTTGAAAAGTAGATGTTTACAAGTAGATTCCTTGAAATAGGAAGCGATGCATGCAACTAGCTGATGTCCAGAGTGAGCAACTGGTTAGCAAAAGGGAACAGATAGATATTCTTCAATCTGATATTCAAACACTACATTCCTGAAGAAAGAACTGAAATCTTACAGTGAGGCTGTTAAGAAGTCTACTGTTGAATCAATCAACTCGAAGAAGATTAAAACAGCTGTGAAAGACATTGCAAAAGATATGAGTAGAAACCTCATGATATTTAGAATTAGAATTAGAATTAGAATCAAATTTACACAGCAATACAATAAGAATAAAAATAATTTAAGAAGCTTCAATCTGCTGTGCAGGACATTCAAGTCAGTCGAAAACTGTTAGCAGAACACCCTTCTAGGGACATAAGGATATAGTATGTATGTAAACATAATGAGTAATAAAATAATGAGTGATAAAATAAGATATGATTTAACAGTGAACTGTGGGCATGAAGGTAACAATTAAGATTACTTAGATGCCCACTTTGGGATTACGTTAGTAATGTTATTTACAGTTATATACAGAGAAGTATAGAACAATAATAGATTGGCAATGATAAAAAATGGGAACGAATAAAGGAGATGTTTAAAGTTCTATACTTCTGGAAATACCTAGGTCATATATAACGCAGGGGGCCTTTCCACCCGACAAAAACTCCAGACCCATAAAATTTGTTTCAGTTGTCACATAGCTAGAGTGTAGAAATAGTCGAAACTATTGTTTATTTCATAGGATGAGACTCCTTGAATTACATCTGACATAAATTTAGATTTCATACATTGTGAGAATTTTACACTACATTCTATAGTCCTTATGTTCTCTGGAATTGTATTCCAACATTTTGCACCTAAATATGTAAAGGTTTTGTGTGTTCTGGATTTGTGAATATAAAGGTTGCACCTCTCAGCATCACGTGATCCTCCGGATACATAAGAAAATTTATCTGTGAATGATGATGGTGCAGCCTCATTAAGAATTTTATACATATACGTTGACAGATGGAGTTGTCTTCTTAAGTGTAAGGGTAACCACTTCATATTTCGATATACATTTACTGATGGTTCCTGCCAATGAACATCCAGAGCAATTTTTGCTACTTTCTTGTATAATATATCAAGAGAATTAAGTTTGGTTTTGGCAGCCCTGCACCATATTATATCCAGGTAGTCAAATTGGGGGAGCATAAGAGCATTTACAAACATTTTTCTATATTTCAGTGGAAGAAGATTTTTCGACCTGTATAATGCCCCTATTCTTTTAGCAATTTTTGATTTCACATAATCAATATGGTCATGAAAGTTCAATAAATTGTCTATCATGAGACCTAAATATTTTTGAGATTTAGTTTCTTCTATAAATAGGCATTCTTTTTCCAAATCCAGAGGGATTGACAACGTGTCCAGATTAGGTGATCTATCAAATACAATGAATGAAGATTTTGCAGCATTTAGTCTCAGCTTGTTGATTCTAAGCCATTCATACACAATTTTCATATCCTTAATTACATTCTCATATATGCCTCGGGAAATGTTATCAAAATATAGTGCACTGTCATCTGCAAATAAGTAAACAGTAGATTGTGTGCAATTTCTACTGAGATCATTTATGAATAAACTAAATAGAATTGGTCCTAATATGCTACCCTGTGGCACACCTGTTTTAACAGGGAGTGATGTGCTTACATTACCACGTATTTTGGTGTGTTGCTTTCTGTCCCCCAGGTAGCTTTTGAACCACTTTATGACAAAGCCATCAACTCCATAATACTTAAGTTTTTTTAATAAAATATTATGGCTTACTGTGTCAAAGGCCTTTTTGATATCTAAGAATACAATTGCAGGTTTCTTCTGTGATTCCTTAGACGTAAATATTTTATCAAATAGATTAAGCATTAGAAAAGTGGTGGAATGATCTTTTCTAAAACCATACTGATGGTTGGTAAGCAGTTTATTTGTTTCAACATACTCTGTAAGCTGTTGGTTAACAAAATATTCTATGCATTTTCCAAGTAGGGGGAGTATGGATATTGGCCGGTAGTTATTTGGATCATTAGGGTCACCAGTTTTAAGAATTGGAGTGACTGATGCAATTTTACATGCCAACGGCATTGTTCCACTTTTCATACTAAGGTTTATAATATGAGCTACTGGATCGATGATTTGGGGAATAATATACTTATATATTTTAATGGGCATGATATCGTTAATCGATTTATCTGATGGTATACTGAGTATATATTCTTTTACTTGTTCAACAGTCACCTCTTCGAATACAGAGAGTTTACACTCTGTTGGAGGCGGCATATATTCTAGGAAGTCGTCTGAATCCTTTTCCTTAATCGATTCTTGTATTATTGTACCAACTGTGGCAAAATGCAGGTTAACTCCGTTAACATTTAAGTTGCTTGGGGAAGAGCTACTTATTTTTCCAGGTAAGTTTGAAGCATGTTTGATAGTTTTCCAAATGCCTTTTAAATCGTTTTTTGCACTTTTCACAGTAAGGTCCTGAACAATATTTGTACGTCTGTTTTCTTTGGATAATTTTGTCACATAGTTTCTTTGGGGACGATAGTTATCCCACGAAGTAGAGCATTTCTTATGTAGTTCACTTTTTCTGCATTTACATATTCCATTAATACAATTACACTTGAATTTGTTTAATTGTCCTAAACACTTTTTATACTTTCTGAAAAGCATCTTCTTCTTCCGTATTTCTGCCAACAGTTCTTTAGAGGGATTACAGAGAAAGTTACTATTACATTTTATCTGTTTAGGTGGACAGTAATTATCATACGATTCCTGGATGTGATGATTAAGTCCATCTAGGGCATGGTCTACATTAGTACAGCTTAGGATATTACTGTAGTTGCTGCAGGATCCCAGAAAATAGCTTAAGGCTTTCAGATTGTTTAAGGAGTGGTCTCTGATAAGAACCTTCTGGAATTTACTAGCTTTACTTACTTTAAAGTCGAGAACACATTTGAGAGCTTGGTGATCTCCTATTCTATCATCAAGTACTTTACACTCTATGAAATTAGAGTAACAGTTAGTCATGACAACATCTATTGTGCTCTGCGTTATCCTACCATCTAAGTTTGCAACTCTAGTAATTCCTGTAACAGTCTGTATCATTCCAAAGAGCTTCATTGTTATATCTAACTTTTTATAATCTAGATCAGATAAAGAGTTTTGGTTAACATTAACATCGCCAATCCATATTACTTTCTTACCTTGAAGTTTCATCATACATTCAGTCATATAATCAAGGAAAGTATCTAGGTGACAAAAGTTTTGTGATCTGTAGAAGCAGCAAATGTAAAGATTGGCATCCTTGAGTTGTATCCATATAGCTTCGATTTTAGAAATATCAGAGTAAGTTATATCTAAATTGAGTAATTTGTGGTTTACATTTTGGTTGATCAATATACCACACCCTCCTCTTCCTCTATCGTTAAGTCTATCACACCTTATAAAATCAAAGTTTAAGGGGAAGTTAAGTGTACTAGTGTCTATATCAGATTTAAGGTTTGTCTCATTAATTCCAATTATGTCAAGCTTTTCGCGAAATATTAGCTCCTGTAGTTCAAGAGTTTTTGCCAGATTAGTCAGGCCACCCTGTATATTACATAGACCAAGAGAGAGATTATCGTTTATTGAGGTACGAATGTGGTAATAATAAAGTTAAAAGGAGGACAAATCTATACGTTTCTTCTTCAAGCAATTTAAATAAAATTCATGACATTTAGTTTTATGTCATGCTGATTTATTTGTGACTTAATAATTTAAAATGTGATTCTTTGATAAAAGTATCAAATACTCATTTAACTACAGAACTTTCTACAATCTGAATGGAGAGACTAAGTTTGCTCATTGTGGGATAAATATTTTAAATGTTTCGCCAACCTGGCGATTCCCTTGATATTAAGGTGAACATTATCTATTCCCTTTTTGAAAAATACCTGTTTCCTTACTCCAGTAACTCGGCTGGTAAATAGTCTATTATTACGTTCTAAATCTATATAATTTAACCCATGGCTAGAGCAGGTGTTAGAAATAAACCTATTTAATTCGTTGATAACTTCATTTTTGTTATAACTGTTCCTAGGTAAAATATTTATAACTGAAATTCTTGCTCCAATAAACATTCCCCAAAGTATACTAAGTATTTGATCAATTCCTTCTGTTGCATTTTTCATAGAAATATAATTGTTACAGACAGAATCTACGTAGTTTGTACCTGTTAGTATGAAAACACGCTTTACATCCTTTTTGTCCAGTTTTTTGAACTCCTCATCATGTAACAGCCTATTTAACATTTGAGCAGAGTTCGCTCCAGGGTAGAAGAACACCTTAGCTTTCTGCTTCCTCGAACTTAGTAGAGTTCCGTTGAGGTCCCTGAACATACTGCTGCTGATGTAGATGGTATCAATTGGCAGGTCACTTGGGATCTGTTCAGGTGAAGGAGGCGCTGCAGTTGACTTGGCTGAACTCTTAACTCTGGAATGGTGGACTTCAAATTCACTTTCGTTGTAGGGTACATATCCACTAGCTGTAGAAGGTGATTTTCTTGGTTGACTGCAGACAACTGGTTTGATAAGTCTAAAAGTTAAACTGATCCTTTTGTCTGTGCATAGTGGATCGGGACATAGTTCATGGTTGAATTGATGTTGGGACTTTTTGGACATAAGACATACATCTCCATGTTCTAAAATTAGGGAAGTCACCACTTAGCTTGTCCTGTTTTGATTTCAGTCAACTGCATCATCCTGGAAGCACCAAGGGACACTGTTACAATGTACGAATTTTCTTCAATAAATTCTTCATTGTCACTATGAGCAGGCATATGTTCCTCTCCAGATTCATAGAGATTGACCAGAACACTGTTGTAGTTGTATTCTGGGAATAGCTCATCTAGAAAGGAACATATACTTGCCATGTAAGATCCCTGGGGGATCTTCTTTGGGTCATGCATTCCTCCACTGTACACGTAAGGATGTTTCCCAAAGTAGACTGATTTCCTGTTATGGAAGTGGTGGCTGAACTTTAATTCCTCAAATAAGATTTCAACAGAAAATTTGCTGAATGGTGCCTGTTCAATAAGTTCAACAGGTGTGATGGCGATATCAGGGATTTCATAGTCTGTAGTAAGGTCTGAACTTGACACAGGTGTTAAATCTAATCCTGCATAATATTCACCACTTCTTGGAATAACTGAGCCAGTGTCTGTAATCTCGCTGGTTGAAATGTCTATGTTGTTAGAAATAATTGATAGAGGTGCTTCTACATAGCCATCATCATCAATCAACAAAAATGATTCTGGTACCTCACATTCATTGTCATACTGAATGTTATTGTTGCTGGAGTCCGTTTGCACTGATACATCGAAACACTTGTATTGAGCAATTGATTGGTTTCCACTTAGAGGCGAAATAGTTTCATTAATCTCTGCTATTGTTTGTGAGGTTTGAACAATCTCCTCTAAAATGAACACTTTACGCTCCAGAAACTTCACGCGAGTTTCAAGATCTGAACAGTGTGTACATTTTGTATCACATTCCATCAATAATTTGCCGAAAAATGTTTCCAATGAATCGTTCATGATTTTGAGTTGGTTGAGTTGGTTGTAGATAAATAGATTGATTGAAGTCGATTGAAGTTGATTGAAGTTGATTGAATAGATTTGATACCTCCAATTACATTACATTTTTGTCATGTTGGTCATTTTGGTCATACCTCAATAAATGTAATAGATTTGTAGTGTTGTAATTAGTTTAAATTTGGATTCAGTTAAACAAAAATTTCAGTTAAACAAAAATTTCAATTTTATGCCATTTATTACAGAATAAACAAGTTTAAAATAAATCAATTTGATATTTAAAGGAATCCTAATTCAATGTGTAGTATGGTTGTCACTCTTTGGATAGATTAGACATAGGTTGACGGGGCAAAGGAGTGTGCGTGCTGTTTGCTATTGCTCACACCAAACGGCAACCTAGTAAAAGTTTTGTATGGACGTCTCAACAATGGAAATAGTCATACAATTAAGAAATTTACCAAATTCTTAATAATAATAATAATAATAAACTGGAACTGGCTCACTCAACAAGACTTGAAGAAGGAGACAGAAGGATTGTTGATAGCAGCCCAAGACCAAGCACTTATATTAGGACTAACTATGTGAAGAATAAGATTGACAAAACACCTGGCTCTTCTCCACTCTGCAGACTCTGCAGAAATCATTATGAGACAATAGATCACATACTGAATGGGTGCCCAAAACTTGCACAGACAGAATATAAGTGTGACCGGCATGACAAAGTAGCTGCCGCGTTGCACTGGAGTCTGTGCAAGGAATACGGCTTCCCACGCAGTAAAAAGTGGTACGAACACCGAGCAGAGAAGGTGTTGGAGAACGAAAAAGTCAAGCTATTGTGGGACTTTCACATCCAGTCAGACCACGTTATCGAGCACTGCAGACCGGATCTCCTCCTAGTAGACAAGGTAACCAACGCAGCAACCATCATCGACGTTGCAGTCCCAGGAGATACCCGGATCTTGGATAGAGAGCAAGACAGGATACTAGCTTATCAAGACCTAAAAAGAGAGATTAAGAAGAACTGGAATTTACGAAAGGTTACAATTGTCCCAGTGGTGGTAGGCGCTTTAGGAACTGTCGCCATGAACTTTCGTAAGCACCTAGATGCAGTCCACTGCAATCTGAGCATCTCTAATCTTCAGAAGACAGCTCTGCTTGGACCAGCCAGAATTCTCAGGATGGTCTTGGACATCTAATTGAGTGTTTAATACACCGTAGCTCTTCTTTCAGTTTTAGTTTATTCTGTACTGTAATAGCCCAAGGCTGCTCTAAAGAAGAAGATATTACTTAGTAGTGACTCTGCAGAAGATAACTGCCCCGTCGTAGATTCTGATGACCTTAGCACTGGTGATTGTGAGGATGAAGATGTGGTAGTGCCGATTGAAGTGGGGTCTTATTTAACTTTTTAATTTACCAGTTCAATCATCTCTTAGAAAGTGCTTTTATTGATTTAGACAAGCTATCTTGACCAAACAGATCTACCCTTATCAAAATGGGGGAAAACGGACCATTTTTACAATTACTAAAGAATTACTTTATTTAGGCAATTACTATGAAAAAAAGGTCATAGAATGTGAGAACTAGGCATATATTTGCAATTATGGCTCGTAAAAGCAATCTACACGACAAAAAATTGTGAATTTTTTTTGGGGTAAAACGGACCAAGGGCGTGGTTTTCTTGGTTAGAAAAGTTGAAGAACAGAAATTTGTATTGAATATTGTTTAGGACTTAGCCCCAAGTGCCTTAAATGTATTAACAAATCTAGATTAACAAAGAATGTGGAGTTATGTGTTGGTCCGTTTTACCCCATGCATGGGGTAAATCGGACCAGCTGACTAATTTTTTTGGAATGGGTGGTACACCTACTAAACGTTACACTCAAATTTTACTGTATACCTACCAATTTAGACAAAGGTCCAACTGGTAAATGGCATGTAACATTCTTCAACCAAGTCCTTCTGTTGAGGCAGGAAGTTTCAAAAACTAAAATATTGGTCCGTTTTACCCCCTCCTACCCTATATACTTTTTGCCTGGTCCTCTTTTATCTCCTCCCTTGCTCCGCAAGCCCTGTCTCTTGTTTATTCAACTTTTAACTCATATCAATGTACATATCGGAAAGTTATATTGTATTTATTAAGTATACTGTATTGAAATTACTCCCAGATTTGTGTAAAGATTATTATTGTCTGGACTTTGTGATATACAATTGTTACAGTTATTTCTCTTGTTTTTCTTCCCTTGCTCTGCATTCTGCAAGCCCTGTTTCTTGTATAAATATTGTGTTTAGTATTTCGTATATTCTTGTTATTATTGTGATAATTTGTGATTCAGTTTTCAGTAGTAGTAATAGGTGTTTGCTGAATTACTGTATTATACACTCTGTGGCCAGCTCTTATGTGTCCCTTTATTTCAACAAAAAAAAATCTCTTGCCCTGCAAGCCCTGTTTCTTGTTTATACAACATATTATAATTATGTGATAAACATTTATTGTAGTGTAGGATTGTTTGTATTTCTATTTGCTAAGTCATTTAATATGCATTTTGTGTTTGTTTCTCCCGTTTTTCTTCCCTTGTGTTGCAAGCCCTGTCTCTTGTAAAAACAACCACTTTTGTAGATACACACAGTCTCTACGCCTTTATCCTCTGGTCCCTAGGGTCAGCTGACTCCGGGCCAGAGGAAAATTACCGATTGCCAAGGTTTGATGCCTAGGCAGTCGTGACCTCTTATTGAGAACCGATATAATAAATTGAATTATAAACACTGCTTTTAAGTTGTAAAACTTTTACTCAGCAGTGTGAGAACAACTACAAAAGAACAAACTGAGATAAGTGCCACAAAAACTCTATCCTAAATTAACAGCCTTCCTGGCAATACGCGATATAATAATAAAACTCAGTAACCTAGAGTCTCGAGTTTATGAATAAAGTTTTTCCAAATCATGAGTTGATAAACTGAACAGATAAGTCTTATACATGGTTATCAAAGGATAGTCGATTGTCTATATAATATATATCCCAAGATTTTTCACCGTTGAGATGAAACAAATGGTATAACCAGTCCCAAGATTTGTCCCATGCAGCTCTATTGACTGCAAGTTCAGTGACAACACCTTGCTTGACCCAACAACAATAATCTGTGTCTTGCTATCATTAAGCTGAAGGAAGAACCTGTTCATCCATCTCTTTATAACAGTAAAACACTGTTCAACCTGTATGGCAGTGGCGTAACGAAAGGCCCTGCTAAAGGCGGGGTGCAACACCTCACCCCGCCAATCCCGCTAATCCCGCCAAATCCCGCCAAATCCCGCGTTATCCCGCCAAATCCCGCGTAATCCCGCCAAATCCCGCGTAATCCCGCCAAATCCCGCGCAATCCCGCCAAATCCTGCGTAATCCCGCCAAATCCCGCGTAATCCCGCCAAATCCCGCCAAATCCCGCGTAATCCCGCCAAATCCCGCGTAATCCCGCCAAATCCCGCGTAATTCCGCGTAATCCCGCCAAATTCCACGTAATCCCGCCAAATTCCACGTAATCCCGCCGATAAAAATAAAGTTAATTTTTTTATGTCACAAATTTTACTCATCAAAGCATAAATACGAAACTCGATCTGTTTTTAACAATACGAAATGGTTTTGTTAATAACCAAATTTTGCACTTTAGTTTTCGTAAATAGCATAGATAGAAGTTTCCATACTTCGACAGGAAAACATTAGTTGCTCATTTGGTAAAGGCCACATTTATATTGGATCCCTGAAATATTCCTACAGAGTAGTTGAGTAGTTGAGTAGTTGCAGTAGCGGACCTTTCAAAGTTCATCTTGAAAGGAGATATCGATTGCAAGTATTGCCACCAGATTTTCAAAACCGGAAGTTTACTAAGATGTATTATCATTGAACTGATTACAAAAGATGATCATAATTGAGAAAAGAGGAGGAGGAGGAGGAGGAGGACTAAGGAGGAGGACTGAGGAGGAGGGGGAGGACTGAGGAGGAGGACTGAGGAGGAGGACTGAGGAGGAGGACTGATGAGGAGGAGAAGGAGGTGGATGAAGAGAACTGAGGAGGAGGAGAAGGAGGACTGAGGAGGACTGGTGAGGAGAAGGAGGCGGACTGAGGAGGAGGAGGAGGAGGAGAAGGACTAAAGAGGAGGAGGACCCAGGAGGAGGATAACTGAGGAGAAGGACCGATGAGGAGGAGGACAGAGGAGGAGGAGGAGAAGGACTGAGGAGGAGAAGGAGGACCCAGGAGGAGGACCCAGGAGGAGGAGCAGGAGGAGGAGCAGGAGGAGGACTGAGGATGAGGATGAGGGTGGCTGGGGGAGGACTGAGGAGGAGGAGGAAACCTGAGGAGGAGGTGTAAGATGAGAAGGACTGAGGAGGAGGAGGAGGACTGAGGAGAAAGATGAGGAGGAGGACTGAGGAGAAAGATGAGGAAGAGGACTGAAGAGGGAGACTGAGGAGGAGGAGGGGAGGCGGAGGAGGACTGAGGAGGATGACTGATGAGGAATGATGAGGAGAAGGAGGTGGATGAGGAGGATGAGGAGGACTAAGGAGAAGGAGGAGAAGAAAGAGGACTGGTGAAAAGGATTGATGAGGAGGAGGATGATCAGGATGACCCAGGAGGAGGATATAGGAGGAGGACTGATGAGGATGACTGAGGATGAGGACTGAGGAGGAGGATGAGGAGGAGGATGAGGACTGAGGATGAGGACTGAGGAGGAGGAGGAGGACTGAGGAGGATGGCTGAGGATGATGAATGAGAGGGAGGAGGAGGAGGAGGAGGAGTAAAACTGAGGAAGACTGAGAAGAAGGAGGAGGAGAACTGAGGAGGAGGACTGAAGAGGGGGACTGAGGAAGAGGATGGGAGGCGGAGGAGGATTGAGGAGGATGACTGATGACTGGTGAGGAGGGGAAGGAGGTGGATGAGGAGGATGAGGAGGACTAAGGAGGAGGAGAAAGAGGACTGGTGAAGGGGATTGATGAGGAGGAGGAGGAGGACTGATAAGGAGGAGGAGGAGGAGGACTGAGGATGAGGGGAAGGAGGTGGATAAGGAGGATGAGGAGGATGAGGAGGACTAAGGAGAAGGAGGAGGAGAAGGAGAAGGAGGACTGGTGAAGAGGATTGATGAGGAGGAGGAGGACTGATGAGGAGGAAGACTGAGGAGGACTGAGAAGGAGGAGGACTGAGGAGAACTGAGGAGGAGGAGGAGGACTGAATAGGAGGAGGAGGGGGACTGGGGGAGGACTGAAGAGGAGGACTAAGGAGAACGATGAGGAGGAGGACTGAGGAGGAGGGGAAGGAGGTGGATGAGGAGGATGAGGAGGATGAGGAGGACTGATGAGGAGGAGGACTGAGGAGTAGGAGTAGGAGGATGACTGAGGAGGGGAGGAGGAAGAGGACAAAGGAGGATCAGGATGACCCAGGAAGAGGACCCAGGAGGAGGAGGAGGACTGAGGAGGAGGAGGAGGAGGACTGAGAAGGAGGAGGACTGAGGAGAACTGAGGAGGAGGAGGACTAAGGAGAAATATGAGGAGAACTGACGAGGAAGATGAGGACTGAGGAGGAGGAGGACTGAGGAGGATGGCTGAGGAGGATGACTGAGAGGGAGGAGGAGGAGTAAACCTGAGGAGGACTGAGGAGAAGTCTCAGAAGAACTGAGGGGGAGGAGGACTAAGGAGAAATATGAGGAGGACTGACGAGGAAGATGAGGACTGAGGAGGAGGAGGACTGAGGAGGATGGCTGAGGAGGATGACTGAGAGGGAGGAGTAAAACTGAGGAGGACTGAGGAGAAGGAGGATAAGGACTGAGGAGAACTGAGGAGTAGGACTGAAGAGGGGGACTGAGGAGGAGGAGGGGAGGCGGAGGAGGACTGAGGAGGATGACTGATGAGGAATGATGAGGAGGGGAAGGAGGTGGATGAGGAGGATGAGGAGGACTAAGGAGAAGGAGGAGGAGAAGGAGGACTGGTGAAGAGGATTGATGAAGAGGAGGAGGAGGTGGACTGAAGAGGAGATGACTGAGGAGGGGAGGAGGAAGAGGACTGAGGAGGATCTGGATGACCCAGGAGGATGACCCAGGAGGAGGACTGAGGAGGTTGACTGAGGAGGAGGAGGACTGAGGAGGAGGAGGACTGAGAAGGAGGACTGAGGAGTACTGAGGAGGAGGAGGACTAAATATGAGGAGGAGGAGGGGGACTGGAGGAGGACTGAGGAGGGGGACTGATGAGGACTGAGGAGGAGGATGAGGACTGAGGAGGAGGAGGAGGACTGAGGAGGACTGAGGGGGATGGCTGAGGAGGATGACTGAGAGGGAGGAGGAGGAGGAGTAAAACTGAGGAGGACTGAGGAGAAGGAGGATGAGGACTGAGGAGGAGGACTGAAGAGGAGGACTGAGGAGGAGGAGGGGAGGCGGAGGAGGACGACTGATGAGGAATGATGAGGAGGGGAAGGAGGTGGATAAGGAGGATGAGGACTAAGGAGGAGGAGGAGGAGAAGGAGAAGGAGGACTGGTGAAGAGGATTGATGAGGAGGAGGAGGACCGAGAAGGAGGAGGACTGAGGAGAACTGAGGAGGAGGAGGAGGACTGAATAGGAGGAGGGGGACTGGGGAGGACTGAGGAGGAGGACTGAGGACTGAAGAGGGGGAGGATGAAAAGGAGGGGAGGAGGAAGAAGACTGAGGAGGATCAGGCAGGATGACCCAGGAGGAGGACCCAGGAGGAGGACCCAGGAGGAGGACCCAGGAGGACTGAGGAGGATGACTGGGGAGGAGGAGGACTGAGGAGGAGGACTGAGGAGGACTGAGAAGGAGGAGAACTGAGGAGAACTGAGGAGGAGGAGGAGGACTGAATAGGAGGAGGAGGGGGACTGGGGGAGGACTGAGGAGGAGGACTAAGGAGAACGATGAGGAGGAGGACTGAGGAGGAGGACTGAGGACTGAAGAGGAGGAGGATGAAAAGGAGGAGGACTGATGAGGAGGGGGAGGAGGAGGGGAGGAGGAGGACTGAGGAGGAGGACTGAGGAGGTTGACTGAGGACGAGGACTGACAGGGAGGAGGAGGAGGAGGAAGACTGAGGAGGAGGAGGTAAAGGACTAAAGAGGAGAAAGAGGAGGACCCAGGAAGAGGACCCAGGAGGAGGACTGAGGAGGAAGAAGAGGAGGAGGAGGAGGAGGAGGAGGACTGAGGAGGAGGACTGAGGAGAAGGACTGAGGAGCATGGCTGAGGAGGTTGACTGAGGAGGAGGAGGAGGTAAAGGACTAAAGAGGAGAAAGAGGAGGACCCAGGAAGAGGACCCAGGAGGAGGACTGAGGAGGAAGAAGAGGAGGAGGAGGAGGAGGAGGAGGACTGAGGAGGAGGACCCAGGATCGGAGGAGGACCCAGGAGGAGGACTGAGGAGGAGGAAGCTGGAAGAGGAGGAAGTGGAGGAGGAGGAGGAGGACTTAGGAGAACGATGAGGAGGAGGACTGAGGAGGAGGATTGAGGACTGAAGAGGAGGAGGATGAAAAGGAGGAGGACTGAGGAGGAGGGGGAGGAGGAGGAGGGGAGGAGGAGGACTGAGGAGGAGGAATGAGGAGGAGGACTGATGAGGATAGCTGAGGAGGTTGACTGAGGAGGAGGACTGACAGGGAGGAGGAAGACTGAGGAAGAGGAGGAGGTAAAGAACTGAAGAGAAGAAGGAGGAGGAGGACCCAGGAGGAGGATCCAGGAGGAGGACCCAGGAGGAGGACCCAGGAGGAGGACCCAGGAGGAGGACCCAGGAGGAGGACCCAGGAGGAGGACTGAGGAGGAGGAAGAGGAGGAGGAGGAGGAGGAGAAGGAGGAAGAGGAGGAGGAGGAAGCATCTAAATGTTATTTCCATTTTTGTTATTTTTTGTCCGTTTTAGTCCGCTCTATTTTTTGTCTGTTTTGAAAATATAGGGTACCGAACGGACAAAAAATATGAGCCTCCCCCCCCCCCCTAACATAGCCTGCATGAAGCAAATTTACATAGCATAAGATGAATTATTGAACGGTATGAACTACAAGGCATCATGTAGCCTCCAGGCTCGACAAACCCCGACAAACCCCGACAAACCCCGTCAAACCCCGACAAACCCCGACAAACCCCGACATATCCCGACAAACGGGGTTTGTCGAGGGGTTATGCCTAGGGCCCACCGGCTACATGAGGCCTTCTTGTATAGTGTTTTTCCACGTAAAGCTTGATGACTCCGTCTCGGCTTTTTGTTGGGAGAGTCAAAAAAAAGAAAAAAAAAAAAAGCCTCCAGGCTCGACAAACCGGAAACCCCGTCAAACCCCGTCAAACCCTGACAAACCCCGACAAACCCCGACAAACCCTGACTAACCCCGACAAACCCCGACGTGTCAAGATATGTCGTATCATGTCGGGCCCACCGGCTACATGATGCCTACTACAGTCGTTCTAGCATTACAGTTTGAAATAACGTATCTAACGCTTTTAATAACACAACTGACGCTTTGAATCTTTGAATAACATAACCCAAGTGAGCGCTTGAAGTAGATCGCAGGGCAATTAGATTTAAAGAACGGTTACAAATCTTTATGATCTGATAATTTGGTAACAACGCTTTTCTTCTTGGTTACTGAACTAAAAGCAACGTCGGTGAATCATCACAAAACCCTCTGGGTAGCTGCTGTTGAAGATAGCTTGAAAAATAACGGCTCAGTTCCGAGATTTCCGAGGGTCAAGATCAGGCGAAGAGCATTGTGCCACTGTTGCAAAGAATGGTATTATGTTTATACGTGAATTTTGAGCCTCCAAAGATTATTTGGATTTTTGTCGTTGGAATAAAACAACCATTTAAATTTTACATTTTCAAAAATTTGAGAAAAATTTTACCTTTCGTCCGATTCCGCTAATCCCGCCAAATCCCGCCAAATCCCGCCAAATCCCGCGTAATCCCGCGTAATCCCGCCAAATCCCGCGTAATTCCGCGTAATCCCGCCTAATCACGCCTAATTCCGCAAGTGCGGGGTTAGACGGAAATTGGCGGAGTTATGTGCTGCACCCCGCCTTGCTAACCCCGCTGTGCAGGGGGGCGCCGTCTTAGGGGGGCGCCAAATCGTTGTTTGAATGTGGGACAATTTCGAAAACTTAACTAAAGTACTAGCAAAATTGTGCGTTTTGCTCTAGATACACACTTTTTTAGAGATTTTACCGGCGTATTCTTTAAAATCACATAATTTGTTCAATTTTAGGGAGGGGCACCAAAAGGGGAGGGGGCGCCAACAGGGGGGCGCTTTTTTCGGCAGGGGCGCGCCATCAGGCAACGTTACGCCACTGCTGTACGGAGAGGAATTTGCACTGCTCAACTGCTTTAAAGGACTTTTAATGATTTGGTGGTCATCAGTATATAAATTTACAGCTGTTGAGCAATGAAACGCAAACATAATCTTAGCAAAATGAATATATTTCTTTTATCTTCAGCATTTAATTAGTCACATAATCTCAAATTATTTGTTACATACCGTAGTAGTGTTGAAAGTATTAAAACTATATATAATGTATAGCCAAATATTTTAAATCCAAGTGCTTGGACTGTTTTATTGACCATTGTTAATGGTCTGGCCCGGCGCGCGCTACTTCGTAGCACTTGCCATCAGGCCATTTCGAGAAGAAAGCGGCGCGCGCTACTTCGAAGAAATTTAGACGAGTAACATCCGTCAAACTGTTTTATAGATAGATCGGATGTAAAGATGCACAGGGCCTAAATCAGATCCTTGTGGGACACCGAATTTAATAGTAATGGACTCAGATACAGTTTTTCCTAGTCTGATTCGCTGTGACCGTCCTGACAAGAAACTTTTGAACCATCTGAGTGCAGTACCGTAGGGCCTGTCGTGATATCATGGATCGCTTAGGTTCCACCAGGATCTGGTAGTCCTCATAATTCTGCGGCCTCTATGTATCGTCATCTTGCACAACTCCGAAAAACCGTTGTGAGTTTGGCATGTGAAAATTTGCAGCCTTCCAGACATCGATTGGGTTAACGAGTTGTCGTCAGCACCTCAAGATCGGGTGACAGGGGGCTGAACAGGCCAGAACCCAATTGATTGGGTCTGAGGTCACGTGATTATGAGCCTGAGGTCACGTGACTATGACGTCACCAGAGCTCGTACTCCGTTTCCCGCTCTTTGGACCAGGTGAGCTTACAGCTGTACTGTAGTTACATCCAATTACTAACCCCTAATAGAACGAAGATTTATTTTCTTTACATTGCATTCTTAACGGGTCGATTTCGAGTGACCAATAATCGTCGTGATGATATTTATGGGGGGGGGATCATGTTATTTTTTGTCCGTTTTTGTCCTTTTTTGTCCGTTAATTTTGTCCGTTTTGAAAATATAGGTAGGTACCAAACGGACAAAAACGGACAACTTTTTATTTAAATTTTCTCCACAATTTGTAACAGGCTATCTGCAGAAATGGGTAGCCCGATTAATGACCATGGTCCTTTCTCAAATTTTTAATCCTCAATTAGGTACTAAGAATAGTCTAGGAGGAGGAGGAGGAAGGAGAAGGAGGAGGAGGACTTATGAAGAGGAGGAGGAGGAGTGAATAGGAGGAGGATGACTGAGGAGGAGGACTGATGAGGAGGAGGAGGACTGAGGAGGAGAAGGAGGACACAGGAGGAGGACCCAGGAGGAGGAGTAGGACCCAGGAGGAGGACTGAGAAGGAGGAGGACTGAGGAGAACTCAATAGGAGGAGGAGGGGGACTAGGGGAGGACTGGGGAGGAGGACTGAGGAGGAGGACTGAGGAGGACTGAGGAGGAGGAGGACTAAGGAGAAGGATGAGGAGGAGGACTGAGAAGGAGGATGAGGACTGAGGAGGACTGAGGAGGATGGCTGAGGAGGATGACTGAGAGGGAAGAGAGGAGGACGAGGAGGAGGAGGACTGCGAGGAAGGAGGAGAAAGACTGAGAAGGAGAAGGAGGAGGACCTAGGAGGAGGACCCAAGAGGGGGAGGAGGAGGAGTAGGACTGAGGAGGAGGACTGAGGACTACTTAGAAGGAGGACTGAAGAGAACTGGGGAGGACGAGGACTGAATAGGAGGACGAGGAGGGGGACTGGGGAGGACTGACTACTGAGAAGGAGGAGGAGGACTGAGGACTACTTAGATGGAGGAGGACTGAAGAGAACTGGGGAGGAGGAGGACTGAATAGGAGGACGAGGAGTAGGAGTAGGAGGAGGACTGAGGAGGGGGGAAAAAGAGGACTGAGGAGGATCAGGATGACCCAGGAGGAGGGCCCAGGAGGAGGAGGAGGACCCAGGAGGAGGAGGACTGAAAAAGAGGAGGACTGAGGAGAACTGAATAGGAGGAGGAGGAGGTAGACTGAGGAGGACTGAGGAGGAGGACTGAGGAGGACTGAGGAGGAGAAAGACTGAGGAGAACTCAATAGGAAGAGGAGGAGGGGGACTAGGGGAGGACTGGGGAGGAGGACTGAGGAGGAGGACTGAGGAGGACTGAGGAGGAGGAGGACTAAGGAGAAGGATGAGGAGGAGGACTGAGAAGGAGGATGAGGACTGAGGAGGATGGCTGAGGAGGATGACTGAGAGGGAAGAGGGGAGGACGAGGAGGAGGAGGACTGCGAGGAAGGAGGAGAAAGACTGAGAAGGAGAAGGAGGAGGACCTAGGAGGAGGACCCAAGAGGGGGAGGAGGAGGAGTAGGACTGAGGAGGAGGACTGACGACTACTTAGAAGGAGGACTGAAGAGAACTGGGGAGGACGAGGACTGAATAGGAGGACGAGGAGGGGGACTGGGGAGGACTGACTACTGAGGAGGAGGAGGACTGAGGACTACTTAGAAGGAGGAGGACTGAAGAGAACTGGGGAGGAGGAGGACTGAATAGGAGGACGAGGAGTAGGAGTAGGAGGAGGACTGAGGAGGGGGGAAAAAGAGGACTGAGGAGGATCAGGATGACCCAGGAGGAGGGCCCAGGAGGAGGAGGAGGACCCAGGAGGAGAAGGACTGAAAAAGAGGAGGACTGAGGAGAACTGAATAGGAGGAGGAGGAGGTAGACTGAGGAGGACTGAGGAGGAGGACTGAGGAGGAGAAAGACTGAGGAGAACTCAATAGGAAGAGGAGGAGGGGGACTAGGGGAGGACTGGGGAGGAGGACTGAGGAGGAGGACTGAGGAGGACTGAGGAGGAGGAGGACTAAGGAGAAGGATGAGGAGGAGGACTGAGAAGGAGGATGAGGACTGAGGAGGATGGCTGAGGAGGATGACTGAGAGGGAAGAGGGGAGGACGAGGAGGAGGAGGACTGCGAGGAAGGAGGAGAAAGACTGAGAAGGAGAAGGAGGAGGACCTAGGAGGAGGACCCAAGAGGGGGAGGAGGAGGAGTAGGACTGAGGAGGAGGACTGACGACTACTTAGAAGGAGGACTGAAGAGAACTGGGGAGGACGAGGACTGAATAGGAGGACGAGGAGGGGGGACTGGGGAGGACTGACTACTGAGGAGGAGGAGGACTGAGGACTACTTAGAAGGAGGAGGACTGAAGAGAACTGGGGAGGAGGAGGACTGAATAGGAGGACGAGGAGTAGGAGTAGGAGGAGGACTGAGGAGGGGGGAAAAAGAGGACTGAGGAGGATCAGGATGACCCAGGAGGAGGGCCCAGGAGGAGGAGGAGGACCCAGGAGGAGGAGGACTGAAAAAGAGGAGGACTGAGGAGAACTGAATAGGAGGAGGAGGAGGTAGACTGAGGAGGACTGAGGAGGAGGACTGAGGAGGACTGAGGAGGAGAAAGACTGAGGAGAACTCAATAGGAAGAGGAGGAGGGGGACTAGGGGAGGACTGGGGAGGAGGACTGAGGAGGAGGAGGACTGAGGAGGACTGAGGAGGAGGAGGACTAAGGAGAAGGATGAGGAGGAGGACTGAGAAGGAGGATGAGGACTGAGGAGGATGGCTGAGGAGGATGACTGAGAGGGAAGAGGGGAGGACGAGGAGGAGGAGGACTGCGAGGAAGGAGGAGAAAGACTGAGAAGGAGAAGGAGGAGGACCTAGGAGGAGGACCCAAGAGGGGGAGGAGGAGGAGTAGGACTGAGGAGGAGGACTGACGACTACTTAGAAGGAGGACTGAAGAGAACTGGGGAGGACGAGGACTGAATAGGAGGACGAGGAGGGGGACTGGGGAGGACTGACTACTGAGGAGGAGGAGGACTGAGGACTACTTAGAAGGAGGAGGACTGAAGAGAACTGGGGAGGAGGAGGACTGAATAGGAGGACGAGGAGTAGGAGTAGGAGGAGGACTGAGGAGGGGGGAAAAAGAGGACTGAGGAGGATCAGGATGACCCAGGAGGAGGGCCCAGGAGGAGGAGGAGGACCCAGGAGGAGGAGGACTGAAAAAGAGGAGGACTGAGGAGAACTGAATAGGAGGAGGAGGAGGAAGACTGAGGAGGACTGAGGAGGAGGACTGAGGAGGACTGAGGAGGAGAAAGACTGAGGAGAACTCAATAGGAAGAGGAGGAGGGGGACTAGGGGAGGACTGGGGAGGAGGACTGAGGAGGAGGACTGAGGAGGGACTGAGGAGGAGGAGGACTAAGGAGAAGGATGAGGAGGAGGACTGAGAAGGAGGATGAGGACTGAGGAGGATGGCTGAGGAGGATGACTGAGAGGGAAGAGGGGAGGACGAGGAGGAGGAGGACTGCGAGGAAGGAGGAGAAAGACTGAGAAGGAGAAGGAGGAGGACCTAGGAGGAGGACCCAAGAGGGGGAGGAGGAGGAGTAGGACTGAGGAGGAGGACTGACGACTACTTAGAAGGAGGACTGAAGAGAACTGGGGAGGACGAGGACTGAATAGGAGGACGAGGAGGGGGACTGGGGAGGACTGACTACTGAGGAGGAGGAGGACTGAGGACTACTTAGAAGGAGGAGGACTGAAGAGAACTGAGGAGGAGGACTGAGGAGGACTGAGGAGGAGGAGGACTAAGGAGAAGGATGAGGAGGAGGACTGAGAAGGAGGATGAGGACTGAGGAGGATGGCTGAGGAGGATGACTGAGAGGGAAGAGGGGAGGACGAGGAGGAGGAGGACTGCGAGGAAGGAGGAGAAAGACTGAGAAGGAGAAGGAGGAGGACCTAGGAGGAGGACCCAAGAGGGGGAGGAGGAGGAGTAGGACTGAGGAGGAGGACTGACGACTACTTAGAAGGAGGACTGAAGAGAACTGGGGAGGACGAGGACTGAATAGGAGGACGAGGAGGGGGACTGGGGAGGACTGACTACTGAGGAGGAGGAGGACTGAGGACTACTTAGAAGGAGGAGGACTGAAGAGAACTGGGGAGGAGGAGGACTGAATAGGAGGACGAGGAGTAGGAGTAGGAGGAGGACTGAGGAGGGGGGAAAAAGAGGACTGAGGAGGATCAGGATGACCCAGGAGGAGGGCCCAGGAGGAGGAGGAGGACCCAGGAGGAGGAGGACTGAAAAAGAGGAGGACTGAGGAGAACTGAATAGGAGGAGGAGGAGGTAGACTGAGGAGGACTGAGGAGGAGGACTGAGGAGGACTGAGGAGGAGAAAGACTGAGGAGAACTCAATAGGAAGAGGAGGAGGGGGACTAGGGGAGGACTGGGGAGGAGGACTGAGGAGGAGGACTGAGGAGGACTGAGGAGGAGGAGGACTAAGGAGAAGGATGAGGAGGAGGACTGAGAAGGAGGATGAGGACTGAGGAGGATGGCTGAGGAGGATGACTGAGAGGGAAGAGGGGAGGACGAGGAGGAGGAGGACTGCGAGGAAGGAGGAGAAAGACTGAGAAGGAGAAGGAGGAGGACCTAGGAGGAGGACCCAAGCTCAAGAGGGGGGAGGAGGAGGAGTAGGACTGAGGAGGAGGACTGACGACTACTTAGAAGGAGGACTGAAGAGAACTGGGGAGGGACGAGGACTGAATAGGAGGACGAGGAGGGGGACTGGGGAGGACTGACTACTGAAGTACTGAGGAGGAGGAGGACTGAGGACTACTTAGAAGGAGGAGGACTGAAGAGAACTGGGGAGGAGGAGGACTGAATAGGAGGACGAGGAGTAGGAGTAGGAGGACTGAGGAGGGGGGAAAAAGAGGACTGAGGAGGATCAGGATGACCCAGGAGGAGGGCCCAGGAGGAGGAGGAGGACCCAGGAGGAGGAGGACTGAAAAAGAGGAGGACTGAGGAGAACTGAATATGAGGAGGAGGAGGTGGACTGAGGAGGACTGAGGAGGAGGACTGAGGAGGACTGAGGAGGAGAAAGACTGAGGAGAAGGAGGAGGACCTAGGAGGAGGACACAAGAGGGGGAGGAGGAGGAGTAGGACTGAGGAGGAGGACTGAGGACTACTTAGAAGGAGGAGGACTGAAGAGAACTGGGGAGGAGGAGGACTGAATAGGAGGACGAGGAGGGGGACTGGGGGAGGACTGACTACTGAGGAGGAGGACTGAGGATGACAGGGGAGGAGGAGAACTAAGGAGAAGGATGAGGAAGAGGACTGAGGAGGAGGACTGAGGACTGAGGAGGAAGAGGAGGAGGAGGGAGAGGAGGAGGACTGAGGAGGAGGACTGAGGAGGACTGAGGAGGAGTAGGAGGACTTAGGAGGACTGAGGAAGAGGAGGACTGAGGAGGACTGCACTGAGGAAGATGCCTGAAGAGGATGACTGAGGAGGAGGACTGAGAGGGAGGACGAGGACGACTGAGGAGAAGGAACATATGATGAGAGCAATTGTTGATGTAAATGCAATGGTGATCACAACCAAGTTCTGAAATCACGCTTCTATAGGAGCCTATATAGGAACGGTAATTATTAGAACTGTCAATTGTCAATGTTGTTGTTTTAAATTGTGTTGAGTACGGAGTACTAAACCTGAGCACCGACTACTAGTACTAAACACTAAAACCAGAAATAGATTCGAAAAATATGTTAAATGTTGGCCATTTTACCCTAATAAAAATTTGTTGATTATCGCGATAATTCCGAAATTATTGCGATAATCGATAACGATTTTGGGAAATTATCGCCGATAATTATCGGCCGATAATATCGGTTGGCAACCCTATCTGGAACTAACTGCTGATGGAATTTGATACGATTCGTTTCATTTTTTGTAAAAATTGTTAAATTTTATAAAATTCCGAATTCTTCAGCGTTTAAAAAAAATTCCGAATCTTATGGAAGTAAGAATTTCCATTGTGTCTTATCGAAAGTGAGTGAGAGAAACACTTGTGGCAATTTTAATTTACTGGTCCTCTTATTTGTAAAGCTATCCTCAATAAATTCAATTACAAGTGTGATAACTGTTAAAACAGGGGTCGAATTCACAAAAATAACGTAAACCGTTGATTTGAAGCAACCGCCGCTCCTGTCTTTTGATTGCTGATGATGATCAGGAACGCATGACGTATAAATATCATCACGACGATTATTGGTCACTCGAAATCGACCCGTTAAGAATGCAATGTAAGTGCGATGGTTTTTTCTGTGCATTTGTTACCTGTTACTAATTAATCCGCAGGATCAAAATGTTTATTGTATCGATTAAAACATGGATTTTAAGGCATAAGGAAGCATTGTTGAGTTCTGAAACCAAGTTTAATCGATTTCTCGTGCAATTTAGGTCAGGAGTGGTCATCAAAATAAATTTTGAACAAATTCGATATTTTGGTAAATTTCTAGCTTTCTGTCAGAAAATAAATCTTCGTTCTATTAGGGGTTAGTAATTGGATGTAACTACAGTACAGCTGTACTTACACCCACTTTCACAAGCATGCAAGCTCACCTGGTCCAAAGAGCAGGAAACGGAGAACGGATCTCTGGTGACGTCATAGTCACGTGACCTCAGGCTCATAATCACGTGACCTCAGACCCAATCAATTGGGTTCTGGCCTGTTCAGCCCCCTGTCACCCGATTTGAGGTGCTGACGACAACTCGTTAACCCAATCAATGTCTGGAAGGCTGCAAATTTTCACATGCCAAACTCACAACGGTTTTTTCGGAGTTGTGCGAGATGATGATACATAGAGGCTGCAGAATTATGAGGACTACCAGATCCTGGTGGAACCTAAGCGATCCATGATATCACGACAGGCCCTAGCAGTACCGTGAAGAAGAATACCATGATCAACAGTGTCGAAGGCTGCTGACAGGTCCAGTAGCATTACAACAGATGCAGATTTTCATCGGAGGCAATCAAAAGATAGTTAACTATCTTTATGAGAAGCGTCTCAGTGCTATGATTTTTCTTAATATCTACCTAAGAGAAAAAATACCTACCTAAATTAAATTCTACCTGTAATACACTAAATATTAGGTTAAATACATAGGTGGTGGAGTCAGCACACATTTACTAAAATCAAATTGTTTAATATCTGCAGGTATGATCTTCACTTTATGTGAAGGAAGTACAAGTATTCATGTCAATTCAAGAGAAACCCTTTTTCAAGGCAGAAAGGGTTAATGGATGGTGACTGAAATTTCCAGGCCTGTCAAGGTTATATTGGACAGTTCGACCACATTAAGTAAAATACAATTTTAAGTAAAAATACAATTAGCAATTCTTCTGAGAAAGTCGAAGGAGCTCAAAAACACGGTTTAGTTGTAATAGAAGAAGTAATAATTCACTAATGATCGTACATCGGTGCAGAGAGAAAGCTCCAGAAAAGCGAATTGAGAATTATTTCATGAGAATGGCGAAGTTTGAAATCAAGCAAAATCAGTAGAAGATACGGACACTGTCTCTACTAGTTCAGCAATCAAAGGTAACGTGTAGGAGTAACTAAGAAAAGGAAACGAAATCCATACCGCGGCAAATAGTCATAGAAACTAGTAGATTGTTTAATGTTCATTTGACCAGTTCATTGTAAGCATGATTGTTCCCGGCCAGGATAAAATATAGTAATAACAATGAGAATTAGTATGGATAAGTTAATATAATAATAACAAGATTGCGCCGGTTAGCGGACACTAGATTTCCATCGCCCGTAATTAATTACAATTAACAATCGTTTCATATTGGTTAAATTACCAAATTTCTTTGGGGCGTTACAGAGAACAAAATGGAGGGGTTGCCGTTGTCAATTATTTGAATCGAAAGTTAACGACCGGACAACCGTAGCGCAGCCTGTGCGGTGATATGCATGATTGCAGTTAAAAGGACATCTGTCCGACAGCGACTCTTGTCCGACTCAATATGTTACCAGAAAAAAAAGACATCTGTCCGAAATTGTGATCTAATTGCAATACGACACATTTCCATTTTCCATTAGAGACATGATCTGAACTGAGATATGACCTGAGCTGAACTCTACCATAGTTTATTTTCATTTGATGTCAAAAATTGGACAATAGTTTAAATGTTATATAAATAACTGATCTCATACCGCTCTCCTGTGTGTAATGTAGGCTGTGATGTGATTGGCAGCTTGTACAGCTTGTTAGTGTACGGCTAGCATGATCCTGTCCTCAAATAGTCAATCACGTATCGATGGATCAGATCTCAATGGATCAAATCAGCATTATATTAGGACTGTAGGAGCAACGTCACAAGATTACACGTGAGCTTGTGAAATACGAACGTGATCCGAAATTGCACAATGTGATCCGAAAGTTGGACAGATGTCGCCAAAAACGACTCCTATCTGACAGCGACTCTTGTCCGAAACCGGTAATTCGACTGTCGGACAGATGTCACCCAAATCAAATCTGTGGTAGTTAATTACAATGTGAATCATAATAAAATGTATCGTTCATATCGCTAAATATAATGAATCAATCTATTGGCAATCATGTTCAACATGATTGTATAACCATAATTTATAAACAAAAATAACGGATAACGGATTTGTCGCCGGGTGGTGTAGTGGTATCACGATCGCCTCCCATGCAGAAGAGAAGACCCCGGGGTCAAATCCGGTCGGATGCATGTCGGCCAGTTACCAAGCTGTGATTTGGTACGCTTCGGCCCCAGCTCAAGATTTATGCGAGATTGGCGAGCCGGACTCATTCGCACAAAGAATGTGTAAAATAAATTGGAACAGAAAAGTTTAACTAAAAGTTTGAGGGAATTAGGACTTAACATGTAATTAATACTCTTAACGTGTAGTTTATCAACTTTGTTTAGAGCGTGAAAACATTCGACGTAACGCGTCTGCGAGATTTTTGCCAGAATTTTTGCGAGTTTCGTTGTATATCTCATAACTAGGGTCTCACAAAATCGTGGAGATTCTCCGCGAGATTTCGCACCCGCTTTCAGCACTACATATTCGGTCGCCGCGCTTGCATTTTCATCCTTTCAGCGGTGTTTTATTATTCCTGTACTGGTCTAAGTCTTAAAGGATCTATTGTTAATAAAGATCAAGATTCACAGTTGGTTACCTATAGTTACCATGGTTACCATTAAAGGAGGTATTCATTCCTGGCTATATTCTTCTCAGAATATTCTCGATACTGCCATAGGCATAGTGAATATTTCTTCATTAAAGTTTGAGAAAGGGACTCTTCAACTGGAGAACTGACTTATTAAATCCTAGCAGGAATTACTCTGGATCCTCATCACATTGATTTCCATTCTAATTCTAGCCATACAAAACAAACATTACCAGATAACTACGTTTACAATAATTTGACATGTTTCCAGTGGGAAACGAGGCCTTTCCACCGACAAATCCTTAAATGCCGGTCTTTTCTCAGTCTCATATTTCTCTAGATGAAGTACGAACAGTATAATCTATCGAATAACGTATATTACAAGGTGCTCTGATGATAATTTTAGTAAAATAATAATAATTGCCAAAACGAAATGACTTCTGACGAGACTCGACCCGAGTCAACTGCGTGACGGAGCGCGCCCTCAACCATCGTGCTACGTGAGGCTTACAACTAATTACAATAAATGTACATAATATAATTTCATGAAAATACGCACGTAAATTTTTCGTTATTTAATGATCCAATAACATGACATACCTTTTCGCTACAAAGGGACTTCGCGAAATCTTCTTAAAGAGAAATAATTTGTGGGGCAAGAAATCTTGCCAGCCTGGAGGGAAGGGGGGGGTGTAAAATTTCGTGGAAAATCGCACATTCTATGTGCAAAATCCAATCTCATCGCACTTGTTTTACAATCTTGAGAGGGGCTTTCGGCTGGTGATACACACTCTCTGGCTCGTTGGACTAACCCCCCCTACAGGCGAGGAATTGTGCCTCGGCAACAGAGTGGCTAGTTACGAAAAGGAATAAGCAACCCAAGCCCATCCAAACGTTCTTCGGGAGAGACCTGCCCTTGTATAAAGCGGATTACTAATATCGGTTGCAACCAAGCACCCACAACAAAATGAAAGTTTGTATCGCAAGAAGTTTAACGAAAGCTTAAACGACAAATATCAATGCGAATCAAAATGTATAATAGCGAAAAGAGATATACATGCGCGATCGTACACGATTTAATAGCTCGATGCTTGGTATAGAGTACACCTTGACATAAAAGCATTGTAAAATGCGCGCGCGACCTCAAGTGATAATTTTGTAAAGGAGCACTTGGTTTGCGAGGTTATGCATGTTTTGCTTTGTGACACGACCGTAAACCCTATGCCCACTATACCCATTCTCAAAATCCTACCTACCACTTCTAACCAACGATTGCCTTTTAGGCGATGGAAAAAATATATCGAAAAAAGAATCACATTAGCAACAACAAACCAACCACATCACATTTCTAACAAGTGTTCCGAACAAAAAACAATAACAATATATTATACCGGCGCGCTTAAATTTTAATATACTTTCAAATAATTTTTGTTGCCATACATACATATTTATAATCAATAAAATTTTGAATAATTTTTTCCATATTTGGGGATGTTCAACATATTACGTATATTGTATAAAACTCCTTAGCTCCAAATACAAGACTTGCTCAGACAGTTTTTTAAGTTTTAAGGTAAGTTGGAAGGATTTTATGAAAAATGATTTTAATATCAAAAACAGTGTAAATGAATTTTTATTTTTGTAATGTTTTCAAATTACAGTTTTGGGTAAAAAGTTTACTGCGCATGCATGCCGCGCGCACCTGCTAACAAACTCTGCTATACAAACTGCTACAAAACTGTTACTCGCTGCTACAACTCTGCCAGCCAGTAACTGCCACAAACTGAAACTTTAGCTAACTAACTTGCGGTAAACGGCACGCCGAATGCGTGGGGCGCGATTACAGCAATTAGAAGCAGTTTTGTGGCAGGATACAAAGGATACAAATGTGATAATTAATTTATTGAGGACACAATAGTTGTAAATCTGAAATAATTTAAGTTACACAATTCTAATTATTTACAAGTGTGTAGGGATAATTTACGAAATTGTTGTATAATAAATAAAATAAAATAATAAATTAACGTCCAATTTTACAGCACAGCAATATATATCTAAAATATCAGATCCCTGTAAGCATAATGTAAAAAAAAGGAAGCTTTTCTCCTGTGCTGAAGGTTGAATCAAGGCAGATCATAGGTTCTGTAGCAGGCCACCAATTATGGACCAATACATATATAATAAAATAATTAAATTAAATTTGAAAAATTGTGTCAAGATTGAACTAAAACATAATTCAGGGAAAAATAGACGTATTCCCTCGTCAAATTAACTATTAACCAATACTAAACAGAAACGAAACTCCGGTATAATATACGTAATCCCTTTGTCAAACTTGCTATTTACAATATGTTTTAATAAATTAATACGGTTGAAAAATGATTTCATATTCAATAACAATAATAATAATAATAATAATTACAACTTTTATAAACCGCCTTATAGCTAAATCATAATAACTCTCGATATAATTTTAATCCTGGAAATAAACTCTAGTGCTTTCTAAGGGCTCTACATTAACTGAGCTTATGTTTAATTGAAAATCTTAGACATGACAAGGTAGCATCAATAAAATTATACAAATGAGGAGCAATACAGTGAGAATTGCACATAACAGGAGACTGGAGGTATGGAGCAATAATGATTGACAGTGCACCTTTTTCCACTGTGTACCTAATTTCCTGTAAGAGCTTAATAGGCATGGAAATACTTTGATTGCTGGATAGATTGGATTCACTTATGTACTGAGATAACTTAACCGAAATAACATAACTGCGCTAGATACATTGGCTATGTGGGTGCTAATGCTAGTTTTATAAATAGATAAATATCGAGTTTGTATGGTTCAATCGTGTTTTAAAAAAAGGTCCAAATATATGATGCACTGTCCAGTATTTGAGTGGAAAATCTGGCTCTTATAATAGGCTGTAATAATTTTCGTTCACAGAGAGAATTGAATGGATTGCTCCTTGCGGTGGCATGAGTGGTTGGTAGGATTCTAGATTTTGTTGGAGAGTCAATCCGACTAGTCAGTAATTTTTTAGGGGATGGAAATTGAATTTTTACTAACTTGAGGAGTAGAGAAACAGTCAATCAATACGTG
This sequence comes from Bolinopsis microptera, assembly GCF_026151205.1. Classification (NCBI taxonomy): domain Eukaryota; kingdom Metazoa; phylum Ctenophora; class Tentaculata; order Lobata; family Bolinopsidae; genus Bolinopsis; species Bolinopsis microptera. Next base: position 4,606,390 of record NC_087074.1, read on the forward strand.
ACATTCGTCCTCAATAGGCTTTGAGGCCCTTTGCTGAAAAAGCAGTAGGTGCACCAACTTCTCCTCTTGGTACAAGGGGGGTTTCGTATCTCTGCCCCTTTCGATGTAGAGGTTTTTGCACTGATACGAAACCTTGTCAACTGTTTTTCGTACATCAGGTATTTTTGATAATTCTAATATGCCTCTGGTTTCAAAATCATGTTTAATTAAGTTTATAGAAATTCTAGTTTTGGCGAGGAGGCCTTGGCAGCTTTGGGCAGCAGTGGGCATCTATGTAATCTTAATTGTTACCTTCCATGCCCACAGTTTCACTGTTTAAATCTTATCTTAATTTTATCACTCATTAAGTAATTAACTCATTATGTGTTACATACTATATCCTTATGTCCCTAGAAGGGTGGTTCCTGCTATCAGTTTTTCGACTGACTTGAATGTCCTGCACAGCAGATTGAAGCTTCTTAAATTATTTTTTATTCTTATTTATTGCTGTGTAAATTGATTCTAATGCTATTCTAATTCTAAGCTTTCCAGTATTCACGAATTCTTCCCTCATGGTTATGACCAACACAACAGTAAGATTATATCTTTGGCCAAATAAATATAGCTATAGATTTCAAACTAACTCTGAGATGACACTTGACAAGTTTATCTACAAAATGAGATAACTCTTGATGGGCGGTTCCAAGAAAACAAGCTCTTGGACTCAATCCAGACGGAAGTTTCCTTCATACAAAAGGATTTCATAAAAGCTGGGGACATAAATAAAGGGACAGTGGGGAGCACTCGTCATTGATCCTTCACTACATCCAGAGTTGGTTCTATGACCTTAACGTAGACGAAGTTTGATGCGTTTGGTGCCAAATAAACGTTGAAGGAAAGAGATATTGGTGGGGATCAGTTTATTGCAAACCTTTGCAATAACTCTAATGATTCCATAAGAAAATTTTGAAGGACTTTCTTTGGCCACATTGATAAACAAGAGAAATATAAGGCTAAATATAAATTCAACTCTCTTCTCACATATGAGACTTTAATCAAGACATCATGACTGGGGAGATCATGTACCACGCCAGCAGCGAGGAAGAAGCTTCCTAGACTAACGTTGAAAAGGAACCCTACTCTCTGCTCTCCATACAAATCCTGCACATTTGTCCTGTACAAATGGAGGAAGTGTTATTGACATAGTGTTAGCCGAAGGCCCCCTCATCTCAAAGTTGGGAAATCAGTGGATGGATAAAGGAGGTTGAATTATTTTCAGGTGCCCCAAGATAGAGGTCCACTATCCGGTGCTTCAAGAAATCTGCAGAGGATCCCCAAAATCAGACATCTGTCCCCTGAGTGTGTATGGACTGGAAGAAAAAATGCAGACGTAAAAATAATGACAAATGCAATGGAGACCAACTGTCAACATCTTCGTTCCGGCCCCAGAGTATTAAACCGAGGGATCAGCTATGGCGAGCAGTTATTACAATAAAATACAGGAGCTAACCGAATGTTCATCCCTCAAGAAGACAGTATCCATTCATTCAAAAACATATTGGTGTCCTGTAACTTTACAACTTCTATCTAATGAAGCCGCTAGAAGCGAAAGAAAAGATTTAAAGCCAAAGATCAACTCCCAGAAACAAGGCCACACTCACTGAAAGCCTGAATTCATTCAAGAAAGCGCTGATTAAAGAAAAGAATGAATGGATTTCGTCCAGAGTATGAAAACACTCTAACACCAAAGACTCGCACTCCAATTCTGGAGAAAATATAACGAGTTTTTTGGGGCCAAACTGACAAATTTTATCTGCAACCTCAAAGACTGTGACTTGCTGTCCATCGAAAAAAGAGAAGGAGGAATTGTTATTTAATACTTTCTTCACAGAAAACACCTTTCACAACCAACCCAATTGACCGAGAAGCACGACATGCATGTAAATAACGAGTTTCAGTAAAATTACAGAATGTTAAGCAGCAAATCTGCAAGTATTACAATGAGATGATCCGCACTGAACAACCCTATTTCTATGACGAAGATAAAGAAGCTATAGAAAGGCAAGAAACAAATGACAAATCAATGTGAGCAGACAATATTCACCCTACCATCCTCAAACATATGAAAACAAATGTCTTCACGCTTGCAAGATAATATTAAAACCGGTGTATGAGCACAGGAAAATGGCTGTGTAAAAACTTCAGATGTAACATGCCTAAGGAAAGAAAAGGAAAAATATCCACTACATGTTACCTGGTGCTTATAGACGATTTTCCATATTTTCCCTACTTGGAAAGATTTGTGAAAGAGTGTAGATAAAAATGGAGACTCCTTCCTGGACATTGAAGGAACGCTTGATGAAGATCAGAAGGTTTCATTGGAGGGAGATCAACAACGCGATATCTTTTTCAGAATGCTGGGCTCTAACCTGAGGAAGTTTTAAAAGACAGAAGCTTGCATGTATAGTGCTTTTCCTGGACTTCGAAAAGGCCATTTGATAGTGTTCACTCCCATCACTAGTGTCAAACTATCAACTCTCGGTATTCAAGAATTATTCTTAACGTGCTGAGAAATTTTCCTTTCAAAACCGGACGATATGTCCTTAATAGTGAACAACTAATAAAGGAGAAACAAGAAAATTTACAATATTTTATTACCTCAGGGGGCTGTACTATCACCTCTCCCTCTTCATCCTAAAATAAATTAGCAGACATGACAACACAACACCCCGGAAGAAGTAAAAAGATATCTAAGCTGCTAAACAATTTGCAGATGACGACACTTATGATTTCCTTCGAGAACATCTCCCTCCGGATGCCATGAAAAAATGCAGATGGTTTGTGCCACCTCAGCAAGTGGTGCATCAAGAACATGCTAGTAGTGAACTGTGGATACGAATAAAACGAGGCCAATAATCCTTGAAAACTGCAGCTTATACTGAAGAACAGAAAACCTGCATAATTATGTATTAATGGGAAAAAGCATCAACTACGTCCAAAGCAACAAAGTCCCTTGGGGTAATTAGATTAAGACCATCAATTTTCAAGAAACATGCGTCCTCAAAAACTTAAAGAATGCAAAAAGAAAGGGGGGATTAATAACAAATCAACTAACCGCAAATACGGTCTAAACGTTATTACCAGCCTACTCCTGTTCCTCCTTAAAAACAAGTGGTCCTCACTAACTGTTCTACTAAAACGCAGCACCTATTGGCTTCACAAGTGGTCCCAATCAATTTAAAAGCTTCTGGAAGAAAATCATTCTAAAAATATCTGGTCAGTCCTGAATCCACAAAGGGAATTAACCGAACTTTGCTCCCCAACCATCCCACCACCTGGATGTGCAACTCGAAGCTCTTTCGGTTAAATTCATGTGCAAAGTAACTCACAACAAGGTGACCAATCTACTCAGCTACACTCTACCAAGTTTGACGAAAGCAGAATACCAAGCTTTTCATGTCTTAACAATGTCACTGATAAAGTACTTCCTTTGGAAAGAAAATAAGTACCCACACGGAACCAGATATGATAGACCTAACGCAGCAACATTTCAAGGATCTGGCCTATTATTTACACTCAGGCAGACATAATGAGCTACAAAAATAAATCTGGATTGAACAGCATTGTCGTAACAAATCCCTGCAATGCAGAACTGTCCGTAAACAACATGGAGACCAAGATAATGGTGTGATCACAAAGATCAAACAACAGTGGGCCTGCTCAGCTAGACAAAAACAACTTCTGATTCGGGCAAAACACGAGTAAAAATCTGACAGCCGATTAATGGACTACATTCAACGGCAGCTCACACACTCTTTGCGAATATCCAAAAGATCATGGGGTGGTGACAGTGGACTGAAGGCCTGTCGCTTCTGCTAACAGCCATCGATGATTCTCCCTGTACACCAGCTCCTATTGTGTCGGAGTGCAAGACCACCAGTTTACCTCAGCTAAAAGAAAGCTGGTGGGGCTGACTCACATTTCCTATCTAGATGAATGTTAACAAAAGCAGCACACAAAAAGCATTCATTAGAAGAGTCGAATTTCTTTGGGACAAAAATGATGCTCTCCCAGGATTTATCCAACTAAACTAGAAAGAATCTATGAAAATAAAGACTCTGCAAACATCTCCAGAAGAAATAACACCACCGTAAAGATTAAAGAGGGAGGATCCCTGGACCCGAAATCCACCACTTTTCTGTACTTTCAGAGTACCAATGTGGCAGGAAACCAGGGCTCATGCTGCCGCTGATCTTAAAGCATAGAAGGGATGGCGCTTCCTAGATCAAACACGGTCCCTGAAGCAGAACCAACACTATGTCCCAACGCAACTGGTGTTGGGATGTCGGCCCCCGGTGCCTGGCCGGGTCCAAAAGCAGTCCCCAAGCATCATGTATGTTATGTTGAGAGCATTCTCTAACCAACAATGTGGAACTCCCACAAAACACCAAAACAGATCTAAAAGAAAAGACACTTAACAACATTGGAAAAAATAGACTGCAATTTGGTTATATATTTTAAAAAGCGTATATTATTGCCCACGTTTAAGGGGCCTGTAATAATTTAATTAATTATTAAGCTATTTGTAGAGTTAATAAAGTTAACAGTTAATGACTGATTTGGGGTGGAGAGCCGTAGATTTTGGAGGAGATGAGGGGGTGAAGTTGTTATTTGTTCTGAAATGCAGCCACAGAGTAGGTTCATTTTCAGTGTTTTCAAGGCGAACTATAGTAATCTATTGCAAGTTAGCAGCTTCAAAGAATAGGGGGTGGCGCCAGCCTTTCGCCCCAGCAACCTATATTTGATGCTTTTCGAAGTACAGACAAAGACCACTTGATGAAACTTTAAGTGAATTTTTTTCATAGTGGTCCCCCCCCCCCCCCTTGTGCAAGTACTTCAAGGTATGCTGGGGGTTGGCTTAGTCATTTTCTTTTTGAAAGTATCTCAGGTTTTTGAGTGGGGGCATAAAGACCTTGACAGCCATAAAGCAGATTGGGTTTATTAAGGAGTCAAATAAATATTAAGGGCAACGTTGAGAGGGCATCCTTAACTATTTTGTCTTTGAGGCCATAAAACAACGGAAAGCCTTGGACCTCCGCTCAGTTTTGTTTGATTCACGAAGGGGGGGGGGTCAATCCTTCGCAATCTCGCCGATCTGTGGTTGCGAGAAGCATTATTGGATGCGCGCGCGCCGACCCAGTAGTGCCATCGCGCTACAACAACTCAAGTTTGTGGCAGTTCGTAGCAGTTTGTGGCAGTTTTTTTGCACTTTGCTTCCTCCTGTGTGAAGGACAGAAAAATTTTTAGGAAAGAAAAATTTTTATTTACCACAAAAAAATCAATACAGAATATTGTTATTCATAATAAATTCAAATTTTCAATTTTCAACCACATAATACAGTACGCCGCGCAAACAGCCCACACTTTTAATCGTTTTAGAACATTCGTAGGTGCTGCTTGTTTGGCGCCGCGCACAAGGATCTATTTAATTGTTATGCAAGTTATCTTACAGTTTATATGTAACATTTCGTAATCACTGGAGCCCAAAATTTTCAGAAGCAAAATAATTGAAAAGATTATTTCTGTCGATTCACGCATCACAAGCTGTGAGCACTGCGATCCTAATAATATAATAACTGAAAGATTCAAAAACCGCGCGCTAAATTTATAGGTGATTAAATTGAGTGCGCGCGGCTGTGAACAGCAGTACCGCTCAAAGCAGGAAGTACTAAGTCATTACGCAGTTCTTGCGTGAGGCGTAGACATTTTGTAGCACACGTTTTCATTCCAACAGTCAACTAATCAATTATGTGACTTGTAATTAGATAAAAGCACAAAGAATATAAATTTTAGTAATAATTGACGTAAACATATTTGTTTAAATACATCTATATTCTAGCGAGTTGCTAAAACTATTGTTTGTTATTATTGATTATATATGTTTACACTAGCTTATATTATGATGGAGATATCCATTATATAATTGCTCCATTATTCAACACTGCTAATACAACAAATACCTACTCGCCCCATCGATGAAGCGTCGCAAAACAAAGCTAAAGTTAAATATACCTTAGGACTTTGCTCGTTTTGGAAACTGTGAATGTCAATAAATAATTAAGTGTTTTCAATTTGTATCGATGGGCCAAGCGCTTGCCACTCAAGGCCGAGACCCAAACGGCACTCCCGCTCCGCCACCGCAACAATGAAGTAATGTAAGCAGTAAGGCCAGGCCGTGACCAATAAGGAGAAACATAATAAATACGGTTGGTTTCATCCTTATGGGCAAAGAAGCGTTTTTGTAAATCTTTATTCCACTGGGAAGTTTTTAATGAATTATTTAATATAATTGTATTAGATTTCAGTGCGGTAAACTGTTATACTGTTCACCACTTTTCTCTCTCTTTCGCGGACGCGCCGCGCGTTGGCATTTATATTTTAGCGGGTTTAAAGGATTTTATATGACTGTTATGTTTTTCCCTGTAATAAGTTCCGAACAGTTTTCGTCGTCCTTCTCCGATAGTTCACTCAAGGGGGATTATCTGAAGACACTGAATGCTCCAACGGGGTTGTTGAGCGTTATTTATGAATTTATGTGTATTATTCAAAATGTTTGAGAGACATTTCGTCTTGATAGGTCACCTGCGGGGTTGATAAAAATCTAAAGACAAAAAAAACTGCAGCTCCAACAGGGTTAGTTGAGCGTATTGTGTGGGTACAAGTTTATTTTTGGTAGATTTGTCCAGATAGGTCATCTGTGGCGATAATCTGAAGACAGCTGTAGCTTCCAACAGGGTGTTGAGCGTATTTGTGGGTACAATTTATTGTTTGATAGATCTCCAGATAGGTCCCACTGCGGGTGATAACTGAAGACAACCTGTAGCTCCAACACCAGGGTTGTTGTGCGTATTTAATTTATTTGATGGATTCGTCCAGTTAGGTCACTGCTGCGGGTGATAATCCCGAAAGACAGCTATAACCCAAACGGGGTTGTTGACTTATTTTAATTATATAATGGATTCGTCCAGATAGGTTCACTGCGGGGTGATAACTTGAAACAGCTATAACTCAAACGGGGTTGTTGACTGTATTTTTAATGATTTTAATAATGGATTCCGTCCAGATAGGCACCTGCGGTGATAATCCTGGAAGACAGCTATAACTCAAACGGGGTTGTTGACTGTATTTTAATTATTAAATGGATTCGTCCAATAGGTCACTGCGGGTGATAATCTGAACGACCAGCGTAGTCCCCCAGACGGGGTCTTCGAGCGTATTTTTGTGTAATTAAAACAGTGCAATCTTGAGAGAAAATTGGGGGCGTAATAGCATGCTGGAAAGGAAAACCGGGGAAATGTTATTACTGTTCACACTTTTTCTCCTTCTCTTTCTCGTGACAGAATACTTCAACCGTGTTTACCTTTTCTATCAATGACAAGCAAAGAAGATAACCCGATTGGACTTGGAGGAGTGTATACATTGCAGCATGGCAAGCACACTACCGTCCCCAATCGGTAAGTATTTTTATATTGTTTAGTTATTAGGTATTATTTTGGAATTGGGTTTAAATTTGGTGGTAAAGTTATTCTATTATGTAATAAAGTATTTTGTTTTTACAGGTTTTGAACCTAACGACAAATACGGGTTTTATTGGTCAAACTAAAGGTCTCTAACATAAACCGCCCCTAAATGTCACCCACCCCTAAAACGGGGCCCCGCCACTCTTGATTGATTTGATCCCATCTTTCTTAGAAGTATCTTACCTATTCATTTGGAACTCCTAAAACAAAAAAAATTATCATTCAGAAAAACCCGCCCACATCCTGAAATTGAATCTAAATGATGCCATATGGGCATTTTTTTTCACTTTTGTACGAATTTTTTTTACTTTTGAAAAAAAACGCACAATTTTATAACTCTGAATTCATTAATATTAACTCCGGTGTTTTGGTCTAGGATAGTGATATTTACATATTTTAGCAACCTATGTACATATGACTTGGAGATATGGAAAGTTTATACATTACCAATATACTACCCTCCCCTATAAATGTCACCTTGGGCCCCGCCCCCTAGAATGTAATTTTATCAGATTCTGGCATTTGAGACACAAGCTCCATACAAATGAAGGTACCAGCCTATTAAACAATCATATTTAGCATCTAATGGTAATAGAGGAAAGCTTTGGCAGCTCAAAGAATTATTTTATTTTTATTAATCGCAATAAATCATCCCCTAAAATTTCTACTTAGCCCCCCTTAAAATGTCAGTTTAAAACCTGAGCAAATTACTCAAAGGCTTTGTCCAAGGATGCAATGCATACTCACATTTCCGTTTAATAGTTTGATGTTAATAATGAACAAGTCCCAAAACAAGAGCTATTATCGCACAATCATCGAACAAAATACAAATTGACATTTAGGGGAAGAAAAAAGACATTTTAGAGGGGGCATATCAATAGGTTTAACCATAAACTAGTAGTACCAAAAACCGCAGTTTTTGACATTCATTTTATGCTAAAGAAGCAGTCAAATCTAGTCTATAGAGAAGGTCAGATCGATTACTCCTACTGGGTTGCTTAGTTAACTACAGGTCACTATCACCTCTCGCTCCTTCATCCCTATAACTAGCAGACATGACACACAACACCCCGAAGAAGTAAAAAGATATCTAAGCAGCTACAAATTTGCTTTGATGACAGGTACACTTATGATTTCCTTTCGAGAACATCTCCGGATGCCATGAAAAAATGCAGATGGTTTTGTGACCACCCGTCAGCAGTGGTGCATCACGAACAAGCTAGTATGACTGTGATACGAAATAAAACGGAGGCCATAATCTTTGAAAAACTAGCCGCTTATACTGAAGAACAGAAACCTGCAAGAATTATGTATTAACTAGTGACCCGGCCTTCGGTCCCGGGATTTCACTGCCGCAGGTTAAAAAGGTAGGAGCATTTTACCCGTTGAGTCAGAACCCGCCATAGGTGACAATTCTATTCGAGTGCCCTCACGTATCCAAGGGTACTTAAACAATAAGTAATAGTATCTGAAACAATAATCATAGAAAATAGGATGGAGAAATTGTTCTCTAAAGTTTGGAATTCAGAAGCAGTGCCTGACGACTGGTTGAAAGGCATTGTGATAATTGTACCAAAGAAAGGTGATACCTCTCATTGCTCCAATAATAGGGGGATCACTCTAAGATCTACAGCATCTAAACTGTATCAAATCATCATATTACAACGCATGAGTGACGGTTTAGAAAGTTTGCTACGAGACAATCAGTGTGGGTTTAGAAAGAACAGATCATGCATTGATCAGATTTATTCACTCCGCACTATTATACATAACTGTATTGAATATAATCTCCCCCTGTATGTAAATTTTGTGGACTTCAAGGCAGCTTTTCATTCCATCGACAGGAATTATATTTGGAAAGCTTTCAGTCATTATGGCCTGCCATGTAAATACATTCGAATAATACAGGCATTCTTTAATGGAACTGTTAGTGCTGTTAGACACAATGGTGAACTATCAGAATGGTTTGAAGTAAGTTCAGGCAGTGGCCAAGGAGACATTCAGGGTCCCCCACTTTTTAAGTATCAATTATATTGATGCTACATTGTTATTGAATATGAAATAATTTTCAACCGTATTAATTTATTAACTTATTGTAAATAGCAAGTTTGACAAAGGGATTACGTTTATTTTACCCGGAGTTCGTTTAAGTTTAGTATTGTAAATAGTTAATTTGACGAAGGGAATACGTCTATTTTACCCTGAGTTATGTTTTAGTTCAATCTTGACACAATTTTAAAATTACAATTTAATTATTTTATATATATGTATTGTCCATAACTAGGGTGGCCTGCTAACAGAACCATGATCTGCCTTGATTCATCCTTCAGCACAGAGTAAAGCTCCTTTTTTTATACATTATGATTACAGAGGATCTGATATTTAGATATATATTGCTGTGCTGTAAAAATTGACTTTATTTATTTATTTATTTATTTATTTATTTAATGTCTGCCTCAATGTGGCTGCTGAGAGAACAGAAAGCAACAAAGTGGTGTCCCCAGTGGCAAATAGTCAGGCGTCCAGGAATTTAACACCTAGTCAAAATTTGTTGATAACCGGTAAAATAAGATTCTTGTGCAAAAAATATTCACATTAATTCAAAATTAAATTAAAATTAATCGCTCTCAGGGCTCACGCGATGTTACATTACTTTATAGACTCGAAGTTCGAATCGAGCGCATTCCTAGATTCCATGACTATTTCTTACCTATAAGATTGCTTGACTATTTTTTGCGCATTCAGACACCAAAAAACGCGCAGAAAACGCGCGCTATCCATTCCTGCTTCCTCAACTTCCCGGAATAAGAAAAAAATAGTCATGTAAAATAGTCATGTGAAATAGTCATGCAAAATTTCAGCTCTGATACGCTAAAATATCAAGTTAATCTTAAACAATCGACAATCTATGAATCCTCCCAATCCTCCCAGCCATATTAACTGGTGGACGGTGTAAATATAGAGCGGTATTTTAAAATTTAGCATTCAAAATTTTATGGATTCAAGTTGGCTCCTTTAGTTTCACATCCGAGACCGATTTCCACGATCAATTTAATATTGTAGCTACAAGTCAACAACAGTGTAAGTGGGAAGGAAGTGAATCTAGCCATTGCTACTATATCAGGGGAACTCGTGTGTTCTAGGCTTAAGCAAGCTTCACATCCTAGATCATCTAGAGTACAGTGCAAGTGTGAAACAGTACTTTAAAATTGTATTTTTGATTTGCTCGCTTCCGCATTTCAATAATACTCACAATTTGGTTTTAGAGTTGTATACTTTCCCTAAGATTAATTGTAGTCTAGTCAATTACTATGTCAAACTACTACTACTACCAGTACTACTACTACTATGTCGAAACTAAGTCCGATCTACGCCAGATAACCTCCTCCATTATACATCCTTCTCCCGCTTTAAATCCGAAGTTTGCCATCGTATATTGTCAAAGATTATATATAACCTGGCAGAAGCAAGCTTCAGATCCAAAGACAGTTCAAAAGTATCAACACAGGATCGAAACCACTTCTAAAGTAGCGAATCGTCCAATGTGCTGGAGATAGTTAGGCTTTAGAGCTCTATCTAGTGGGCAAGTTTGGGGGCCTATATAGTGCGTTTAAAAAATATTTCCTTGCGTTTCAAATAAATCAAAGAATTCTCAGAAATTTTTTATTTAATTTCAAAATTTACAATTGCATATTCATCCGGTAATTATTCTAATGGATACGCTAAGCATTTCAAACTAATCTTGACCTCGGAGAAGAGCTGACCAGTGACCAGTCGGCCGCGGAGCGGCCGAAAAATATATAGCCTTTTTTTCTTCCCAAACTGGATTCCTAGTCATATTTAAAATTTATTCCACTGGGGTGGTGTCCCACGGAGCGGTTCTTCAAAGATCTATCAGTCCGCTTGTTGATGATATCACTGTGTTAGATGCAGATTATGCAGATGACATGGCTGTACTGGATAACAGCAAGGAAGGTCTTCAAGAAACAACTGACCTTTTGTGTATGTATGGTGCCCAGGGAGGTCTTAGAATCAATGGTAAAAAGACTGAGGCCATGGTCATTGGTAAAGCAACCTCTCAACGGCCATACACGAAAGAAGCCACAGTGAACATCACTGTTGAAGACACACCAGTGCAGCAAGTTAGTGACTTTACGTACTTAGGTACAATTATTTCCAGCGACGGTACTATCGACCGTGAGCTGTCAGCTAGGATTCAGAAAGCTTCCGGAGCCTTCAATCAACTGAGTAATAAATGGAAAAACAGCAACATCCAGTCTTATCCAAAGATCAGGATTTATAAGGCAGCGGTTTTGACAATATTGTTATATGGTAGTGAGGTTTGGAACACAACCAAAAAGCAGCTACATCGCTTTGAGGTGTTCCATCAGCGTTGCTTGAGGAGAATACTTAGGATAAGATGGCTCGATCGGGTTAGAAACACTGAAGTGCTGGAGCGTGCAAAGATAAATCCAGTAGAGACGTACATAGGAGCAAACCGCCTGCGTTGGTTTGGCCATGTCACCAGAATGCCAGACACTAGGCTTCCTAAGTACCTGCTTAACTGGACCCCTGCCCATGGGAGAAGATCTAGGGGCTGTCCAAGAAAGAACTGGAGGAAATGTTTGCTGGAAGATGCTGCAGCGTTTACAGGAAACACTGACATAGACCTAGAAGGAGCGAGCGAGATGGCTAGTGACCGCAAACTTTGGAGGGAGATGATACGTCACAAACGGGAGTTCATTGGTGCAGGCCACTCGAATGATTGAGGAGACCTAATCAAGTACAAGTAAGTTAAAAATATATAGATCTGGAATCTGTTCACCATTGAGATGAAACGAATGGTAATACCAGTCCCAAGATTTGTCCATGCAGCTCTATTGACTGCAGCACCTTGCTTGACCCAACAACAATAATCTGTGTCTTGCTATCATTAAGCTGAAGGAAGAACCTGTTCATCCATCTCTTTATAAAAGTAAAACACTGTTCAACCTGTGTGGAGAGGACTTTGTACTGCTCAACTGCTTTAAAGGACTTAATGATTTGGTGGTCATCGGTATGGCCAAATATTTTAAATCCAAGTGCTTGGACTGTTTTATAGATAGATCGGATGTAAAGATTGAAAAGCACAGGGCCTAACACAGATCCTTGTGGGACACCGAATTTAATAGTAATTTGGACTAAGATACAGTACCTGTGAAATCAATTTCTTTTTCCAGAATACCAAGAAGAATACCATGATCAACAGTGTCGAAGGCTGCTGACAGGTCCAGTAGCATTGAGAAAAGACAATTTTTTTGTCTTTTCTCAAAAATTGTCTTTTCTCAAAAAAAATTGTCTTTTCTCAGTAGCATTACAACAGATGCAGATTTTTCATCGGAGGCAATCAAAATATCGTTAACTATCTTTATGAGAAGCGTCTCAGTGCTATGATTTTTCTTAATATCTACCTAAGAGAAAAATACCTATCTAAATTAAATTCTATCTGTAATACACTAAATATTAGGTTAAATACATAGGTGGTGGAGTCAGCACACATTAACCAAAATCAAATTTTTTAATAGTGAAACAAATTTTTTTTTAGTGAAACAAATTTAAAATTTTATCCTTTATTTTACAATCATAATATAATAATATTTATAAGCCTCCGTTTTGAAAGTTTTAAATTTTAATACATTCACATTTCTATTTAAAATTCAATTTTATGTACAAGTCAATAACTGGCCGCCAAAGCCGCGCATTCTTGAAAACAGGATTAACTTGATTATAGTTATACGACTATGTAAATTTAAAACTATCCGTGGTTTTTTCTTTTAAATAAATAAATAATAATTTTACCTAAGTCCAAAGCCAGCTTTGAAAAATTTACTATTAAATCATAATATATCGTCAACTTTAAATATTTACAATGCAACAATTCATTAATCTGTAAACACGCGTACTCCAGCCCCTAAACGCATAAATTGTTATGCGGCGCGGCTCAAGCCGCGCACGCACGTATTATTTTATACTGTTTGCTTTCTAATAAATATCGTGCCAATGTGTACGTCTAAATTGTAAACGTTCATGTTTTGTGTAAAGTGAATCCAATTGGGACTAGTGACAAGGATAAGGACCCAAGTGCCTGTACGGCTTTTTCGGACCCCTGTGGACCACTACTCTTGAAATCACTCTACAACATTGAACATCTATATCTACTACGTCATTTGGCAATTATTGTCATTAATCTAACTTTCTAATTAATTGCCGAGGGGAAGAGTAAACGCTTCACATTAAAATTCAATATACAAAATTCAAAACCATCAATACGGTATTAAATATTAATTAATTAATTAAAATTGAAATTTAAAAACACCACTATTAAGCGTACACTTTTACTCAGCAGTGTCACTACAACTAGTTTACAAAAATACTTTTAAAACTATATATCAAAAGCAAAATAAAGTTCTATGTATAAATTCGTTCATAAAACTTCCAAAAAGCTAATATAATTTAGATAAGTCAAAGAGAGGGTTAAAATTATTAATAAAACATTTTTGCTACCTCAGTGTCAGATAAAGTAAACAAATAAGTCTTCAGTGCGGACTTAAACGCCTCAACAGAATAACATTGTTTAACTGAGTCTGGTAGTGCATTAAAAACTCGTGGACCAACCACACTAAAACTACGATCACCAAAACCCTTGGTTGAACGATAAGGGACTATGAGCCTAACAGTGTGTCCATGGTGAGCATACTTAAACATATCTTGAAGGTACAGTGGCGCTATTCCATTAATAGCCTTAAAAGATAGGAGACATATTTTAAAAATCACTCTTTTAGGTATATTAAGCCAGTGCAATTTATCAAGATCGTCGCCTAGGTGATCAAATTTATATTTTCCAGTTACTGCTTTTGCACAGGCATTTTGAATAAGCTGTAGTTGATGTATGAGGTACTTGGAGATGCCGTAAAACATGGCGTTACAGTAGTCCAAACAAGAAACAACGAGGCTATTAACAATTGTCTTAAGCTGTTTTGTAGTCAGCAGAAACCGTATCTTAGTGAGGTTGCGTAGTGTTAGGAAACATTTCTTCTTCAACTCAACAACATGGTTGCTCATAGTAAGCCCAGAGTCCATATGTATCCCAAGATTCTTAACTGTGCTCACAAATCGAATAGTTGTGTCACTCCCAAAATTCACTCCCTTTATATTGATCTCTCGTAGGACGGACATAGGACCAAAAACGATAATATCTGTGTTTTACTGTCATTCATTGCTAGAAAGTATTTTTTCATCCAAGCTCTAATAGATGCAAAGCATCCCCTGAGCTTAGAGAGTAACGTTTCGCCCTGGTTGATGGGTTTAAATCTCTTTAAGATCTGGTGGTCATCTGCATACCCATAAATTGTGAAGTCCATTCCTTGTACAAATCTATAGATGGATCTGATATAAAGGTTAAACAGAACAGGTCCCAGAACTGAGCCCTGAGGAACACCAAACTTAATAACTATTTCTTCAGAGAGAGTAGAACCAAGTCGAATTCTCTGAGCATGACCTTTTAGAAAGCTAGTAAACCATTTTAACACAGTGCCCCTTAGTCCTATCTCCTTCATGAGAATGTTCAGTAAGACATCATGGTCTACAGTATCAAACGCCGCCGATAGGTCAAGCATCATGACAACTGTAGCACTCTTTTCATCTGATGCAACTAGAAGATCATTCCATATTCTGATCAATAATGTTTCTGTGCTGAAGGTCTTCTTGTATGCAGACTGTTCTGGGCAGTGGAGATTATGCTTATCTAAGTGATCGTTTAGGCGCTTTAACACCACTCTCTCGATTAGCTTCCCAAGGAAAGTGAGGTTTGAGACAGGGCGAAAGTTTTTCAAGACATTAGGATCAAGAGAGTTACTTTTCAGGAGGGGAACAATATCAGCAAGTTTGACTCCGTCCATTGAACCTTGAGATAAGGATGCATTAACAATCTGTAGAAGTAATGGTAGCAGAATGCTGATGTTCTCTTTAAGCAGTGTAGTAGGTAAGATGTCAGAAGGTGAACATTTGATACCAAACTCGTCAATGATTTCCTTTAGCTCATCTAATGTGACAGGTTCAAAGGTAGACCAGTGGACAATATTATGGACAAATCTATAGATCTATTTCGTAGTCATATATTCACATGATTTGCTTTATATTATCTTAATACTGTAATGAAGTACAGTAGGATTTGTGTTTCGAGAAAGAAAGGTTGCGGTCAAATTATTAACAAAAGTAAACAAAAGTCCATCAGGGACTCCGTGGAGTCGAAAAAGGTACACGGCTGCTAGGCATCTATTGATCAAGATGTTTTATTGTATTGATTTATAATGATTCTATTGTTCGTGACTAATCAAGTTCTAAGTAGAGGCATAAAGTGCTGCTCAAGGTACTTCGTCATCTCATGTCCAGTATAATGATTAAGATAGTATACAATGCAGTTTTAGTAGTTGACCCATACAGTTAAGTCCGTCATAACTCACAATCGTTAAGTCGTCGGTCAATTGTCAAAGTCGTTGTGTCTAGACATAGTTAATACTACTTCTTTTAAGAAAGGGACTTGGAGTATAAACGACCAAGTTTGCATAAATTTCTACCCAACCAAGAACTCAGGAGGCAAAGGTGGGTGCGTAAACTTTTGGTCTGCACTCTCCGATCCTGTATCACCCTGGATTCTTCTCGACGTATCTTTGTAAAAGTTATATACCTTTTAGTCAATCTCTTGCTACTCCAAGTCCCCTAAGATATCTGATCTAAAGTTCGTGCTAGTTTTATATATATGAAATATATTTTTGTCTGCTTTAATTGATACTAAATAAAAAAATTGTTGTTTTCTTGTGTTTATTCGTTGAGATAGCAGTAAGATAAGATGTTACGCGCACGCGCATTTAATCCCGTCAACGTGAGATGTGACAATGAAAACGCCATAGAATTATTATTTTCGCGCGTTACGTAGAGTAGGATAGGAAGAAGCAGCTGCAGGGAAGATCTTCACTTTATGGTAAAGGAAGTACTAGTGTTCATGTCGATTCAAGAGAAACCCTTTTTCAAGGCAGAAAGGGTTAATGGTGTGGTAGTGAAATTTCCAGGCCTGACAAGGTTATATTGGACAGTTCGACCACGTTTTAGTTGGCAGATCTTCTGAGAAAGTCGAAGGAGCTCAAAAACACGGTTGAGTTGTAACAGAAGAAGGAATGATCGTACATTGGAAACTGGTAGCAGAGTGCAGAGAGAAAGCTCCAAAAAAGCGAATTGAAAATTATTTCATGAAGAATGGCGAAGTTTGAAGTCAAGCAAAATCAGAAAAAGATACGGACACTGTCTCTAAAAGTTCAGCAATCAAAGGTAGCGGTGTAGGAGTAACTAAGAAAAAGGAAAAGAAATCTATATACCACTCTTACGGCATCGTATAGGGTGTAATCGACGACCACCAATAAAATACGTGTCAACAGAAACAACTGACTCATCAGATTATGATGGATAGACAATTTAGATTTGGTCCCCCATTATCAGATTTATCATCATGGTGACCATCTAATGATAAGATTGATCACCCTCAAAATTATAATTCTATTATTATATTGTTAGAGGGTCCTTACTGGGCCGCGCTCAGCCTGTCATTCCGCCTAATCTCTAATGTTGTTTACCAACATTAAAGCCTGGGGTCCTCAGGTAAGAGGGTCCATTTAATTAAAGTAATCTCAGTAACAATCAACAAATATCAAGCACAGTGAAATCGAAGAAGTACAATGGTGGCTGTTGCATAATTGTTCATTACTTGGGGACCCCAGATTGTTCATAAAGATTGGGCGAAATGACAGGCTGAGCGCCGCGCCCAAAAAGATTGTTCCCGGCCAGGATAAAAGACAGTAATAACAATGAGAATTAGTATGGATAGGTTAATATAATAATAAAAATATATCGATAAAATCACATTATGCAACAACCAAGACTTACACATTTGTAACAAGTGTTCTTGTTGTAGCGCGATGCGTTACTGTGCCGCACCGCGCACTCAATGAGGCTTATCACAGCGACAGATCGGCGAGATGCGCTACTGTGCCGCGCCGAGCTGCCATGAATTGACATCGTCAATTAAGTGTTTTTGTTTGTTGTTAGAGGACTTCGCCGCTTCGACGCGCCGCGCGAACTAGTATTCTTGCTTCGCATCGAAGCATCGATCCGTCGTCGATTGTTGCTCCATGCTTCGCAGAGCAACGATGAACGATCTCGACGGATATATATATGTCAATATTGACATCGTCAATCAAGTGTTCTTTGCAATGCACTACTGGGTCGCGCGCGCATCAAATAATGCTTCTCGCAACCGTGGACCGGCGAAATGCACCATTGGGCCTCGCCGAGCTAGTAAAAAAAAGTTTGGAGTTGACATCGTGAATCATTAAGTGTTCCGACACGAAACAATAACAGGAATTATTTGGTAAGATATTTGTGTGAAATTATGAAAGTATTCAGTTTAGCGCTGGATTTCCATACAACGAAAATATGCGCGACGCGCTTAAATTTTAATCATGAGACTTTCAATCATTTTGTTAATCATTATGTTGCCATACACGCATATTTATAATCAATAAATTTTAATTGAATACATTTTTTCCATAATTTGGGTTTTGTTCACATATTGTAGCGCGATGCGTTACTGTGCCGCGCCGCGCACTCAAGAAGGCTTCTCACAGCGACTAGCCGATCCTGGCTAGATCGGCGAGATGCGCTACTGTGCCGCGCCGAGCTGCCATGAATTGACATCGTCAATTAAGTTCACATATTAGTACGTACAAAACCTTTTTCAGATGTCTAGAACTGCTCGATAGTTTTAATAAATAAAAATTTTAAAGTTAGATTGGAAAGACATAAAAAATAATTAACGAATGTTACTCGTCTAAATTTCTTCGAAGTAGCGCGCGCCGGTTTTTTCTCGAAATGTGTTACAAAGTAGCGCGCGCCGGGCCAAATCATTAACAATGGTTAAAGGAAAAATGATTTTTAAAAACATGTATATGATTTTAATTTTTGGAATGTTTCAAATGATGTTTTAGGGAAAATTGAAGGACCAAGTTATTTATAACTGGGTTATTAATTGCAAACTCATTGATTTTGTCGTGACTTTTAAAGTACGAATTAGTAAATTTATCAAATTTCCAATATTGCCGCTATATTTATTATTTACAATATAACGACTCTGGCATTTATTTACCGCATTTTATATTTGCATGGTACTGATGAATTATGGATGTCGAAGGGTAGTCTTAATATTATAATTTGTTGTTTCATTCATTTATACCTTACAACATCCGGAGGTATGGGTCCACTCTGCACTGTGTTTGTAGATCGTATTTCTTTAATTGACGATGTCAATTCATGGCAGCTCGGCGCGGCACAGTAGCGCATTTCGCCGATCTAGCCAGATGTCGCTGTGAGAAGCCTTATTGAGTGCGCGGCGCGGCACAGTAACGCATCGCGCTACAAGTATTTCTGAAAGGATTGCTGACCACAATAAAAAAGCTAAGAGCCAGGTCAAAAATCACATCAGAACACGATTCAGGTTTGATCTGCTATTGACGGATGTTACTCGTCTAAATTTCTTCGAAGTAGCGCGCGCCGCTTTCTTCTCGAAATGGCCCGATGGCAAGAGCTACGAAGTAGCGTGCGCCGGGTCAGATCATTAACAATGGTCAAATCTGCTACGAAGCACACTTATAGCACTCAGGGGAATCAGAGGACGACAAAAAGCCCACCACCTTTGACTGGATGACGTATCCTTCAATCTCATACCTCAGAAGACGAGCTTTGAGGTCTCTTAAGTTTGTTTATGTAAATTTTATAGTTTGTCAAGTTTTATAAATCAAGATTAAATATTTGGGGTAAATATGGTAGTGATATTTATGATGAATTTATTGAAATGTTTCAATCACCTAATATTATTTTGTAATTTGTATCGACATATATCGTTTTTCAGTTATATAAGTTACCTAATATCTATTAATTATTCTAGTATTTGTGATTAATTTGTATTGATTTATTATTTGTGACTTATAAATTAGTAACCATTATTTTACCGTCTAAAAAAATTTTTTTGTCAAAAATTAATTTTATGAAGGAGTAAGTTGACAAAAGATGCGCATTCGTATATTCATTTATTGCATGTTTAATTTGTTTTTTGTGTTTAATTTACGATTATTTGCATTTGAGATTCTGCGATTAAATTTATTTTGTTGATTGTAATGTTATGATATTGCATCATTTATTGTAAATGTAGTATATGTTTCAGAAAATTATGTAATGTAACGTGATGGAGGTTCTTTAAGCGGGAAATTCCAGTCCAAACCCTGGAAACATGACATAAAGGATTTGTTTTACTTGTTGCATGAAAAGCACTAATATTTAGTGATCTACTGTGGCTGTTTCTGCGCCCTGCTTGGTCAATGATAGCCTAGCTATCTTTTTTCTGCATGAAGTCGGAACAATCTTTTAATGATCATCAGAGTATAAATGATCCAGAATCTCTTGAAACCTTTAACATAGTACCATGTGATAGAAAATCATGCGTTACATGCTTAAACCGCCTTTCTTTTGACAACTTCTACACTAATAGCACTACAAACTCTACTTTCCTCATTGACTTTAATGGATCATGTCAAACGAAGAATTGCATCTACTTGATAAAATGCTTGCATAAAGATTGTAAATATCAATACATTGGGCACACGATCAATTCAATTGCTTCTAGAATAAGCCAACATAAATCTACTATAAAACTTGGTGGAGGCTGCAAAATACTTCGTGATCACTTCACTAAAATTCATAGCACTGAAAACATGGCTATCATGCCGATTAAACTGTTACCTAATAATACTACATTGAAAGAAAGAGAAGATATTGAAGAAGCTTGTATGTTGCAGTTAAATACAGTTTTCCCATATGGTCTCAACGTTCGTGTTAAAAAGAAGAACATACTAGATGCCTGCAATATTGTGATGAACTCTAAAACAACGATTTATAGTCAGTTCGATATAGTTAAAATAAATAGACATTCACGTGGAGGTAGATTCATTAGTAATATAGTAAGTGAAAGACAAGAATTTGATATCGATGTATTTTATGAAGATTTGCTGGATGATGATAATATGATTGATATGCATGATATTCGTACTAATCTTTGTAATCTTAAAAAGAAACAACTTAAGTTAGTATATATTAAAGCTATATCTTATATTAATAATTTTAATAGTAGTATAACGACATATAGATTTCATAAAATTCTCTTAGTTAAAGATTTATCATGGTTTTACCTTACAAGAATGGGTTTAGCGTGTAAGAATAATAGTAAATCAAATTCTTTTATTGTAGTTAATTATGTTAATAAATTTGTCGAGTATATTGATTTTCGAAAGATATTTAAAATGGAACAAGTCACTAAAGCTGCACCATTCAAGTCAAAATATCATCAGCAACCTACATTGTCCTATAAATACCCTCCAACAATCAGATCTAAAGTACTTAACTACAAAAAAGTATATAATGAAGCTAACATTGACTCAGAAACATTGAAATGTAATTGTGCATCAAGTCGTTATACAGACCCTACTCATAAACATGTCATTACAGGAGAGCTATCAATGATTAGTAATGATAAACTTCGTAATCTCCTAATGAAGGGATTAAATTATAGAGACCAAGCTAAACCATGTACTGAAAAAGCTTTAAAATCAGTAAAGACGGCACTCAAAAGCTATTGCGATAAATTGTCTAATTTATGGCATAAACCTATAGAAGAGTTTCAAGAGTGGAAAACACTAATCATAGAGCAAGTGAAAATTCAACTGCAAGGAGCTAAACCATATCCCTATTATTCAGTATTATCAGATGTTGAAGTCTTAGCAGATTTAGATGAGCTTCATAAAGATTTTGTATTGGTTCCTACCGATAAAGCCAAAAATAATATTACTATTGTTTGTAAAAAGTTCTATATTAGTATGATTGAAAAGGAATTATCATCGAATACATTTACTAAAGTTAATCGTTCAGAAGATGATATAATTAATGAGCATAAAGCATTCTTACTTAAACATCGTATTAAATTTGATGAAGATAATAGCAAATTACCTTATTTATATATTACACCAAAACAGCATAAAAAGCCAGTCGGAGTTAGATATATAACGTCTGGTAGTGGAAGTAGTTTACAACAATTATCAGTCTATCTTAGCATTTGTATTAAATCTATGCTTCACTCAGCTAAAAATAAATCTATATATGATAATAAATTTCACGTTAGAAATGATTATTTTGTTATTGATAATAATGAGCCTATCTTAGATTTTCTTAGTTATGATAATACCCAAAAGGGTTTAAAGTCTGTCAGTACTTATGATTTTTCAACTTTATATACATCTATTCCTCATATTCAATTGAAGGATAATCTTCGTATGTTTGTAGAAAGAGTATTTGATTTTAAAGATAAGTCTTATATTATTCCTAATCTTTATACTAAGAAGGCCTATTTCTCTGATAATGTTAGTAAAAATAAAGTTCATTTTTCTAAAGATACACTTTTGGAATGTCTTAATTATTTGATTGACAATTCTTATGTTACTTATCAGGGTCAAATTTATAGACAAGTTATTGGAATACCAATGGGTACCAATGCAGCACCACAAATAGCTAATGTTTATTTACATGTTTACGAATATAAATATATTAAACTTTTGATAGAACAAGGGGATACAGAAAATCTAAAAAGATTAAAAGACACATTTCGTTATCAAGATGATTTGATAGTTTTTAATGATTTCAATTTATTACAGAATGTATTAGAAGATATTTATCCTAAGGAAATGATAGTAAATAATACTAATATTTCGGCTCGTAAATGTTGCTATCTAGACTTAAACATTAGTATTTATCAAGGAAAGTTTAGAGTGACGTTATATGATAAAAGAAAAGATTATAATTTTAAAGTTATATCTTATCCTTTTTTGGATGGAAACGTTCCAAATAATTTGTCTTATGGAATATTTATTTCTCAATTA
This sequence comes from Bolinopsis microptera, assembly GCF_026151205.1. Classification (NCBI taxonomy): domain Eukaryota; kingdom Metazoa; phylum Ctenophora; class Tentaculata; order Lobata; family Bolinopsidae; genus Bolinopsis; species Bolinopsis microptera. The sequence goes on from NC_087074.1 coordinate 4,629,017, forward strand.
GTACGATTAGCCAGAATTAATTCGACACTTAAGGGTTTCAAAAATTGTGTTACCGAACTTTTAGGTAAATTGGTTGCGCAAGGATTTAAGTTAGCTGCTTTGCGCAACAAGTTTGTCAAGTTTTATAAATCAAGATTAAATATTTGGGGTAAATATGGTAGTGATATTTATGATGAATTTATTGAAATGTTTCAATCACCTAATATTATTTTGTAATTTGTATCGACATATATCGTTTTTCAGTTATATAAGTTACCTAATATCTATTAATTATTCTAGTATTTGTGATTAATTTGTATTGATTTATTATTTGTGACTTATAAATTAGTAACCATTATTTTACCGTCTAAAAAATTTTTTTGTCAAAAATTAATTTTATGAAGGAGTAAGTTGACAAAAGATGCGCATTCGTATATTCATTTATTGCATGTTTAATTTGTTTTTTGTGTTTAATTTACGATTATTTGCATTTGAGATTCTGCGATTAAATTTATTTTGTTGATTGTAATGTTATGATATTGCATCATTTATTGTAAATGTAGTATATGTTTCAGAAAATTATGTAATGTAACGTGATGGAGGTTCTTTAAGCGGGAAATTCCAGTCCAAACCCTGGAAACATGACATAAAGGATTTGTTTTACTTGTTGCATGAAAAGCACTAATAGATAATTTATTGTAGCTTTTATAATGTGTAAAATTTACGGACGAAATGATCCCAGGGGGTGTCGATTATTAACCATTCTTTTATAAGCATGTAAATGCAAATGTGAATAAGAAGAAGATGACAACAACAACCGGCTAGGACCTACAACAACTACGAGAGTGTCCAACTTGAAGCCGGTAAGTGTTTGTATGTTAGTTGTTGTCTTTCCCGTATTACATTGTGATCTGTTTTACTTTACTAGATCTTGATTGTGTATACTTCCTGAGAGGATGTTACTTACAGTGTTTTAAGGCCAGAGGGGGGGGGGTAAATGGCACTTTTCTAGTTTTCACATATTTGATAATAGTTGCTGGAGACGAACAAGAAGAAAAAAACCGGATCAAAATCAGACCTTGCGTTCCTGTGATATCGCGCGCTAAATTTTGAGGTTTACCTGTAATTACATGTTAAACTGGATCTTTAAACGGCTGTAACTTTTTTGACCTTTCGATTCCTTAGTTGAGAAAACCGGCCACTCCCTGATCTTGAGGTTTGGTACAGTGGTTCCTTGGACAATTATCCTCATTTATGATGCAGCGATTTTTTAAATTTGACTCGGTTCTTGAATTATGAGGTTAACCATGTCAAAAATTCGACAAATTTAGCTGGTTAACCTCATAATTCGAGAAACGAGTCAAATAAAAAAAATCGCTGCATCTAATATCTAGATACTTGTCCAAGGAACCACTGTACCAAATCCCAATATCAGGGGGTGGCTGGTTTTCTCAACTAAGGAACTGAAAGTCACAAAATGTGTTTCGAGATAGATGCAATTTAGTGTTTTCAAAATTTTGAATATTCACTGGAATGTATCACAGTTCGTGAGTTTTAATACTTTCAACACTACTATATAACAAATAATTTGAGGTATGTGAAATGTACAAGTAGTGGAATCGTAAACAAGCTATAACGGTGGCTCTTACCAGACAAGGCCTCCAGACCAGTCACTGAAGACCTTTCTTCACTTCTCATCTAAATCTTTAAAGGGAGTCCGACCCACAAGTCGGAACCTCTCCGGTGGGTTAAATCTTTCTCAATTTTGTTTCGACATCTTTGGATCAACACATACTTTGGACAGCGTTCGGAATGGCTACTCCTATAAAGTTAATTTTAACTGAACTAACCTCTCCTCAGCTTGATAGTGTCTTATCCAAATTCCAGCTGACTGCTCCAGAGGGCTATGACGAGGATGGAAAGCGCAAACTTCTTCGCAGCAGCAAAGTCTTCACAAGAGGAATTGGTAACCATGATAATGATAACACTTTGGCAGTATTTGATAAAAAAGGTACATTTGTTGATTTCGAATCAGTAGATGGAACGGTAAAAGGAATTTTTGCTAAATCAGAATCGGGTAAGGTGATGTACCCATGTTCTGTTTGCTGTAAAGAGGTTACAAATAACTCGGATACATCAGGTCTTGGCATTGAATGCAGTGGATGTGGGTGGTATTTTCACACCAACTGCACAGAGAAGCCCATTAGTCTCAGCCTGTTTAAAGCACTTAGTGATTCTCCAACATACATTAAGGTGCTGTGCCCCCCGTGTAACTCGGTTTATGGTAGTGCTCTATCCAAGTTGAAGCGTGTGGAGCGTAAAGTGGATGCTATTACCGTAAAAGTTACCACTGTCGAGAAACAGTTAAAACAGGCAGCAAATAAAGGACCATTATACAGTGCAGCTGTTTCAAACGGTATCTCCAAACATAGTCCTATCCCACAAAAGGTCATGGAGGGTCTGAAATCGATTTCAAAAGCTAAACAGGACTCTGACGATGTTGAGCGACTCAAACGTACCAGAGTTGTTATCCGACCAGAAGATACTACCATAAGGACTAGTCGTGATATCCGTAAGGCTTTTAATCAGCATTACCAAGGCATGGTGATCAAACATTGTAGGTTAACGGCATCAGGTTCCATCACATTTGAATTTGAGGATGAGAACACAGCTAAAACTGTGCAGTCTAACTGGAAAACCAGTCATTTTGGTGGTAATAAAGGTATGAAAATACCAGGTGACTATAACACTGTTGCCATGGTTAAGCATGTGTATGATGATCACAACGAGGATGATATGAAGAAGGATATTATGCAGAATTACCCTGGTATAATCACTAAGTGTGAATTTCAACAGAAGAGGTCTGATAAATCATTCAATGGAATGATCAAACTAGAATTTTCATCACGAGAAGCAATGACAAAAGTTATAACAGACAAGATAAAGTTTTGCCATCAACGCTACATAGTTGAAGAGTACAAAAGAAAGTCTAGGGTAATCAAGTGCAACAAGTGCCAAGGTTGGGGACATATTCACCGATATTGTACCAAACCAGCTAAGTGCGGTAAATGTGCAGAAAACCATGAAAGCAATAGCTGTCCAATAACTAGTGGCTTCAAATGTGCACATTGCAAGGAAGATCATCAAGCAGGTTCTTTTGACTGTGCAGTGTACAAAGAGAAATTGGCTAAGTTCTCCCATGATGCATTATGATCAAAAATCATAACTCAATCGGAAATGCTGAAAATAACACTGTGCTTGGAAAATTCTGCACAATAAACATCTGTGGTCTATCTCAAAGAAGCAACATGATGCTAAGCAAGTATGCGTCTGATAACAACACTCTTCTTTTTGGTGTGCAGGAGACTGGTAGTAGCAGCCAGTGGAAATCACTAACCAACATGAAAACCTTTGAAGATACAAATAAGAATAGCAACAAAGGATGTGCAATTATTGTTAAACAAGAAGTCATGTTCACACAGCTTCCTGTTATCTCACATATTTCATCCAATATTGACTCGGTTTGGGGAATATTATCTTGGAACGGCAAGAGGTACATAATTGGGAACCTTTACCTGAAACTAGACTATCTATCAGGTGTCAAAGAGATGCTGGTAATGCTTGATAAGGCAAATGAACTGAGTAGGTTTTACAAATGTGCAGGTGTGATTGCTATGGGGGATTTTAATGCTCGCCATTATATTTGGAATGATACTGTGGTAAATAAGTACGGAAAATATATTGAAGAACATCTAGACTGGTCTAAGTTCTGTGTGCATGCATCTTCCTCAAGTACATTTTTGGCAAGGAATGGTAGCAGTCATATCGACTTTTTTATCACATCCACTCAACTTGATAAATATCTAGATCATCCAATTGCAGATCATTTTACTAATTTGTACAGTGGGGCTCCCCTGAGAGGTCATGTCCCAATCTCAATCAATATCCAAGTACAACCTGTCGCAATCAGGTCAGAGAATGTTAAGAAGTATAACCTTAAATCAATGGACTGGTTCAACTGGACTAGAGACATAGAGCTTGACCTGGCAATTGAAAAAATTGACAGCTTAGCTACTGATGGGACTATCAAGGAACTGCTGGAGGCCATTAACACAGCTATTGATGTTTCCACAAAAGAAAACTGCCAAATGAAATGTGTCTCCAAACACAGCAAACCGTACTGGACCCCCAAGCTATCACTACTCTCTGAAAGACTCAGATTGGATCTCAAATCATATCTATCCAGAAATACTGACTCAGCCTTTGAAGCTCTGCAGGCTTCCAAGAAAGAATTTGAGGAAGCAAGAAAGCAGGCATGTCAGCAGTTTATTCTTCGAAAGACAAATGACCTTAACACTTCTCAGGCAAAAAAGTTCTGGAAGGAGTTTAATAAGCTTTTCAAACCCCCATCAGATCAGATGGTTGAAGCTCTTATATCGGAGGATGGAACTATTCTTACAGGAAATGCTGACATTGAGAAAGAAATGTTTGAAACATTTTTCCAGGCTAAACACATCGAAAATAATATCGATAAATTCGATAATGCTTGCTTTCAGGATATAAACAAACTGTATGATGACATAAAATACAGAAACTTTCAACCCAGTGCAACTGAGGCAATGGCAGATAGGTTTACCAACAGCTCCACCCTTTATTGCCCTGTTACACCATGGGAGGTCTCTGCTACTCTGAAAGGCATTCAATCAACAGCTGCCAGTTTTGATAACCACGAAGTGCATCAGTCTATGCTAAAGAAACTAGGTCCGATTGCAATTCATGCACTAAGCAAGCTTTTTACACTCTGCCTGCGAAATGGGCTCTGGCTGTGGAACGATTCTAAGATTGTGTTTCTCAAAAAAGACGGAAAGTCATCATACTCCCAAGCAGGTGCATACAGGCCCATTTCAATATCTTCATATGTAGGGAAACTGTTTGAACGAATCCTGGCACGACGACTTGATATATATCTTATGAAAGTGGGACTTACGGATGTAAATCAGGAAGGATTCTCAAAAGGCAAGAATACTATTAGATACCTCAATCGACTGACTGTTGGTATTAAAGGTGATATTATAAAGAAGCTTACGGTACTTTGCTTGTTTATCGACTTCGAAAAGGCATTTGATTCCGTCTGGAAAAAAGGACTAGTTGTTAAGCTCTGGAGAGCTGGTGTTCATGGCTGTTACCTAAAAACTATAGACAGTTTTCTATTTGGTCGCACAGTGTGCCTATTAATAAATGGATTCCTTGGCCCTGTTAGGGACTGCTTGGACTATGGGTTACCACAAGGATCTGTGCTGTCTCCTATTTTGTTCAAATTCTTCATTATGGATATTGAGGCAGTCTGTTCAGTGTACCAACAAATAAGTGTGTTAAAATTCGCTGATGATGGTACGGTGAAAGTGGTTGGTAGAGACTTGGAAGAGTGCCTTTTCTATCTCAACCTGGCTATGGACAGCATTGAATATTGGACCTCTTGTTGGCGCATGGTTATTAACTGCAACAAAAATAAGACTGAAATTATATGCTTCAACTGCTATGATCATGCTGGAGTCCCGACTTCATTCAACCTTGGAGGGAAAACAATTCAGTTAACGGATCAGACAAGGGTTCTTGGTGTCATTTTGGACAGTAAGTTAACCTTCAAACAGCATAGCAAGCATGTACACAACAATCTAGTATATCGCTGGGTTTGTATGAGCCGTTATGCAAACAGAAACTGGGGCATGAACCAAGCAGTTATAGTGAGAGTGACCAAAACAATTCTGTTCTCGACCTTGTTTTATGGTTCTACCATATGGATGAACAATTCAAATATGTCAGACATAAACAAACTATGGTACAGAGTGTCTAAAGCTGCAGTTGGAGCTGTTTTCAACGTCCATGGGGCCATACTTGAAGTCATTCTGGGTGTGCCACCACTCCAAACTTTGGGAAGAATAATCTCGATCAAACACTACCTCAAGGTTCTCCATGACTCAAATGACATTCACTATGACTTTGTGAAAACTCAGCTAAAGGAAAAGAACCCAACAGTGCTCTGTCATCTCCGAGAGGTGCAGAAGTTCCTACAATGGAAAGCAGAACATTTTAACACAGAAGTTCAGGCCTGTGACCTCGGTGAAATCAGCCACAGAAACCTGGACCACATTCTGCTACTATCCCCAAAGACTTACAAGTACACCAAGGGAATGATACAGCAGTTCACAGAGCTACTTTGGCAAGAAAGTCTACAAAACCTACTACTTATGGAAGGATGGTCTGATATTCCAAGAGTCTCCTGCAACCCCCTTCCCATCCCCTTTGGAGTGAGCCGCGAAGTGGAAGTATTGGTTATGAGTCTCATGTACAAGAACAATCTACTGAACTCGTTTCTCTTCAGAGTTGACAGAGCAGCGGCCTCTCCGCTGTGCATCTGTGGCTCGGATGAGCAAACAGCACTGCACCTACTATCAAGTTGTGAGCTTGTGGACACAAATCTACAATGTCAAGCGGAACGAATCATCACCCTGTGCAACAGTGGTAGGCCCATAGTCGATCTAGCAACTGAGCAGGGCTCCATCATACTAAACTGCTCAAGGGACGATATATTTATAAGTGTGTGTGTTAAAATTGTAGAAAGCGAGGGGTTAAATCTTAAGCGGAAGATAAATCTTTCGAAAAGATAAGGCTTTATTATAGCATCTAATTTTGCTAATTTTGCTACTATTATGATAAAGGATTAAATACCAAGCATATTGAAGTGTAGTACTATAGTGTTATTGGACTATGTTTATTTGAAAACAATCACCTTTAAACTAAATATTGTTATATTAATAACAAGGGAATGAGTTTTTCTATTTGAGCTGTTCAGTTCACAGGAAAGCAGATATGGACTGCTTTAAAACTTTTATTTTGGATAAAGTTTGTTTCAGTAACCATTAAGAACCAGTGGCCTTTTGTAACTGCATCTTCAACCTCAGTTTCATTTTGAAACGTCAAGAGACTGGTAAAGTCAAATATTTTGTTACATAAACATTTTTATTAATTTTTGAAGGGTAGTAATTGTTTAGATCATAATTTTTATACGAAACTATTAATGTTTTTTAATAGCTGTTAGCAGGGTAAAATTTGTTAGGTGTGTTTCTATAAATTTCTCTATTGGAAATTAAAGTTTTTGATCTCTACTATTTATTGTTATTAAAATGCTCATTGTAGCCAGTTATTTTTAAAAGATTTTCATCATCGTTAGTTAGGACTTTCTATACACCTAACAACGTTTGCTTGATCAGACCTAGCCATCCCCTAAACGATTTTAGCCACTTTCAGTAGTTAATGTCCTTGTATTGTAAAAAATGAGGTTAACCAAGACTTCCTGTAAACACTAACTGCTCGAAAGTAGTAAAAATTTGGTTGTTAACCTCGCTTTAGACCATATAACACTGGGATTGGTTTATTAATATGTTATTATATATGTAGTAAAACATTTGCACAGTGTAACGATTAAGTTTTTGAGGTTAACATGTATTTTACTGGTCAGATATTCAAAAAATGAGAGGTTAACCTCATTTTTTAGCCATTTACGGATAAAATCTTCTACTAAAATATGGTCAGTTCAAATCACCTTTGTCACGTGATTATAGTTGTAGGCATTGTGATACCAATAGATACCTCACTGCGATATTGTGGTACATTACATAAGTAAGAATCGTATGTATATTCCCTACAGCACCAAAATGTGATGGTTAACCTCATTTTTTCATTTTCCCAAGATAAAAGAAAGTCAATCAACACGTCATCTATTTAGAAATGTGTATACCGTAAACTAACGATGAAAATAATAGCTCTATCATTTGATCTATTCTCGCTACATCTAAAAAAAGAGGTTAACCTCATTTAATAACGTTTGGATATTACTTTTTCTGATAATTATGAACCTAAAATTTAGAGTTAACATTTGCTGACCGAAATAACAAAAAATTATGGAGTGTAATAAAATATTAACCTCAATTTTATTAACCTCAATGTTGTATAGTCAATTTTGTGAAAGTCGGTTAACCTCAATTATTAAAAAAAGTTAAGCAGCTACAAATATGTGAATAGTTGCAATGTTTTTGTCATCAAAAATTATATTGATTAAGAAAATAATATTTTGGTCGATGTTTTTGACCCCTTACCCCCCCTCTGGCCTTAAGTGCCTTATTATCCCAGGTTGTTTTGTGTGGATGCTAGAGTAGCAGTCCGGTGAAGTTAGATTGAAGATATAGTTCTAGAGGGAACAGCTCTGAGAGAGCAGACAAGTATAACAACCTGAGTGGACCTGAGTAAGCTCTGAGAGAGCAGTCACCAGCACAGCACAAGTAAGATCAAGAGGGACGGTATAGCTGAGAGAGCTATTAGTAGTAAAGAGTGGATCAAGGAACTTTCCCAACATCACAAGTTAAATTATTAGTAGATAATATTTATTGAAGTGATTTGGATATTGAAGTTTGAACACAGATCACACAGCGTGATAATCATACACACTCATATCACTGATCAACCAAGAACATCTGAGAGTTATAACTAGAGAGTTATCTAACCTTGTTATAAATCTAATCTATTTTAACACCTTTATCCCAAGAGTTTGAATTAGTACTATTGATAACAAATTCTCCCTATATAGCGTTAATAACAGGGGGGACTCCCAACCCACCGCCTTGGCGGGTAGTTGATACACCCTTCACAAGCAAGAGCCACTTTGGTCTACTTGCTGTGAGGTGTCTCAGCTACATGGGTTGGGGGTCCCCCCTTTTTTTTAATTTGTATACCTACTGGTAATTAAATATGTAGATATTTAAAAGTGGAAAGTTTGTGTATTTTGATGTTATTAATCAGTTATTAATGCAGGAAAGTTCATAATGTTAAAACGGAGTCAAAGATCCTCAACAGCTGCTGTCAAAGGAAAGAGTAACATAAATTTAATTCCGATCAAAAAGGAAATAAAAACTGAACAGGAGGAAGTGACTGGAATATCACATGGTTTCATTTGTCCGAAATGTGAAGCTCACTTCCTTTATGATGAGTTCTTTGTGGAACATATCAGAGAACATCATGGTGAAAAAATCAATGATATGTCTACTAGAAATGTCTTGTTAAATTCCAGGTTGGGCAAAGAAAATACTTCTCCTGTTGGGAAAGCTTTTAAACGTGACGATTGTTCTTATACATGTACTGAGAACACTGATCTTGTGAAACATTTAGGTATTCACACGGAAGAGAAACCCTACAAGTGCAAGGAATGTTTATATTGTAGTGCTCAGAAAGGTGATCTCAAGAAACATATGAGGACTCACACGGGAGAGAAACCCTATAAGTGCAAGGAATGTTCATATTCTAGTGCTCAGAAAGGTAATCTCACATTACATATGAGGACTCACACGGGAGAGAAACCCTATAAGTGCAAGGAATGTTCATATTCTAGTGCTCAGAAAGTTAATCTCATATTACATATAAGGACTCACACCGGAGAGAAACCCTACAAGTGTAAGGAATGTTCATTTGCTTGCTCTTTTAAATCAAGTTTTGTCAGACACCAACGTACTCACACGGGAGAGAAACCCTACAAGTGCAAGGAATGTTTATATTCTAGTGCTCAGAAAGGTGATCTAACATTACATATAATGAGGACTCACACCGGAGAGAAACCCTACAAGTGTAAGGAATGTTCATTTGCTTGCTCTTTTAAATCAAGTTTTGTCAGACACCAACGTACTCACACGGGAGAGAAACCCTACAAGTGTAAGGAATGTTCATTTGCTTGTTCTACCAAATCAAATCTTAAAAAACACCAACGTACTCACACGGGACAGGAACTATAAAATTGCCAGGAATGTTCTTATACAACTGTTATACTTGTTCTGATCAAACACACGTTTATAGACACCAGTGTATTGACGGGTAAATAATGTCAGTTTACTTCCACCTTAGTATTATTAGTTCACTTACGAGGTATGATCAATGATTGCATATACAGTCTAGAAATTATCTCCACATATGTTTAGAGGTATGTTTGAAAGCAATTTTTCTGATTTCAATTAATTTAGCTTTCATTTTAGACTTCACGTCTCCCGAAATAAAACTGCGAACAAAGTGAAACAAGGAACTAAGTAAACTGTAAAACCAAATTTTCGTCACGCATTGGACTTTATCAAGGTTACACTGAAAAGGGGAGGTTTGATCTCTGAACCAGAGAGTGTGGTAATTGGGTTAAGAAAGTAAACATACATGCAACAAAGATCAGGGTTACCATTAGGAAGAAAATTTCAGCAAAATTTATAGAAAAGGGTGTACACATCCATGCGAGAAAAATCGGGTTACCAATAAGAAAAAATCACAACAGAAAAGTTTACAATCCTCAGATCAGCGTAGTAAAAGTGTACTAGAAATTAGTCTGTAAAACCGTTTCCACACATGTTATTGATTTTCGGTTTAGTGCGTTCTATTGCTAAGCCTTCTCTTATAAAGGTATCTAGGGTATCCTTACATTGTTCTGATATGCTAAATTCGTAGTTTTCGAAGAATTTAGCTAAGTCTCTTTTTCCCGATATGGGAGTGTAGTGTGGGTCGTCTGCTCTGCAGTGTTCAGCAGCGTGGTATCCTAGTGTGGTCCTGCTGTTGTTGAGTCGGAAGCTAGACTCGTGTTCGTAGATTCGGCCTCTAATAGGTCGTCTTGAAGCTCCTATGTACAGATCTCCGCATTTCTTACATATGACGACCCACACTACACTCCCATATCGGGAAAAAGAGACTTAGCTAAATTCTTCGAAAACTACGAATTTAGCATATCAGAACAATGTAAGGATACCCTAGATACCTTTATAAGAGAAGGCTTAGCAATAGAACGCACTAACCGAAAATCAATAACATGTGTGGAAACGGTTTTACAGACTAATTTCTAGTACACTTTTACTACGCTGATCTGAGGGTTGTAAACTTTTCTGTTGTGATTTTTTCTTATTGGTAACCCGATTTTTCTCGCATGGATGTGTACACCCTTTTCTATAAATTTTGCTGAAATTTTCTTCCTAATGGTAACCCTGATCTTTGTCGCATGTATGTTTACTTTCCTAACCCAATTACCACACTCTGGTTCAGAGATCAAACCTCCCCTTTTCAGTGTAACCTTGATAAAGTCCAATGCGTGACGAAAATTTGGTTTTACAGTTTACTTAGTTCCTTGTTTCACTTTGTTCGCAGTTTTATTTCGGGAGACGTGAAGTCTAAAATGAAAGCTAAATTCGTCTCAAACTCACGCTCAGCCTTAAGATCTATTTGATTTCAATTACAAATTTGTGCAGTTTGTTCCACAGATGAATGAGAAATTAAGCTTTTGTCAATATTAAAGTGAAACCCCATTGATTTTATCGTGTCTTTAAAGTACGAATTAGTAAATTTATTGTATTTATAATATTGCCCCTATATTTATTATTTACAACATAACGACTCTGACATTTATTTACCGCATTTTATATCTGCATGATACTGATGAAATATGGATGTTGAAGCGTGGTCTCAATACTAGAATTTATTGTTCCATTCATTTATACCTACTGGCAAATAAATATGTATGGGTCGGGTATGTAGATATTTAAAACTGAAGAGTTTGTTTATTTTGATGTTATTAATCAGTTATTAATGCAGGAAAGTTCATAATGTTAAAACGGAGTAAAAGATCCTCTACGGTTACTGTTAAAGTAAAGAGTAACATAAATTTAATTCCGATCAAAAAGGAAATAAAATCTGAACAGGAGGAAGTGACTGGAATATCACATGGTTTCATTTGTCCGAAATGTGAAGCTCACTTCCTTTATGATGATTTCTTTGTGGAACATATCAGAGAACATCATGGTGAAACAATCAATGATATGTCTACTAGAAATGTCTTGTTAAATTCTATACGATCATCAGTCAGGTTGGGCAAAGAAAATACTTCTCCTGTTGGGAAAGCTTTTAAATGTGACAATTGTTTTTATACCTGTACTGAGAACAGTGATCTTGTGAATCATTTAGGTATTCACACGGGAGAGAAACCCTACAAGTGCAAGGAATGTTTATATTTTAGTGCTCAGAAAGGTGATCTCAAGAAACATATGAGGACTCACACGGGAGAGAAACCCTATAAGTGCAAGGAATGTTCATATTCTAGTGCTCAGAAAGGTAATCTCACATTACATATGAGGACTCACACGGGAGAGAAACCCTATAAGTGCAAGGAATGTTCATATTCTAGTGCTCAGAAAGGTAATCTCATATTACATATGAGGACTCACACGGGAGAGAAGCCCTACAAGTGTAAGGAATGTTCATTTGCTTGCTCTTTTAAATCAAGCCTTATTAATCACCAACATACTCACACAGGAGAGAAACCCTACAAGTGTAAGGAATGTTCATATTCTTGTGCTCAGAAAGGTGATATCACATTACATATGAGGACTCACACAGGGGAAAAACCCTACAAGTGTAAGGAATGTTCATATACTTGCTCTAGAAAATCAACTCTTATCAGACACCAACGTACTCACAGGGGAGAGAACCCCTACGAATGCAAGGAATGTTCATTTGCTTGCTCTTTTAAATCAAGTCTTGTCAGACACCAAAGTACTCACACAGGACAGGAACTATAAAATTGCCAGGAATGTTCTTATAAAACTGTTATACTTGTTCTGATCAGACACACTTTATTAGACACCAGTGTATTAACTGATAAGTGTATTGACGGGTAAAGAATGTCAGTTTACTTCCACTTTTATATTATAAGTTCACTAACAAGGTATGATCAATGATTGCTTATATAGTCTAGAAATTATCTCCATATATGTTTAGAGCTATGTTTGAAAGCAATTTTTCTGATTTCAATTTCAAAATTGTGCAGTTTGTTCCACAGATGAATGAGAAATTAAGCTTTTGTTGGTATTAAAGTAAATCATAATCTTCGATGTATCTAACCATTAATTGAATCCCCATTGATTTTATCGTGTCTTTAAAGTACAAATTTGTAAATTTATTGTATTTCCAATAAGCTATATAGTTATTATTTATAATATAATGACTCTGACATTTATTTACCACATTTTTTATCTGCATGGTACTGATGAAATATGGATGTCGAAGGGTGGTCTCAATACAAGAATTTATTGTTCCATTCATTTATACCCACTGGCAATTAAATATGTAGATATTTAAAATTGGAAAGTTTGTGTATTTTGATGTTATTAATCAGTTATTAATGCAGGAAAGTTCATAATGTTAAAACGGAGTCAAAGATCCTCAACAGTTGCTGTTCAAGTAAAGAGTAACATAAATTTAATTCCGATCAAAAAGGAAATAAAAACTGAACAGGAGGAAGTGACTGGAATATCACATGGTTTCATTTGTCCGAAATGTGAAGCTCACTTCCTTTATGATGAGTTCTTTGTGGAACATATCAGAGAACATCATGGTGAAACAATCAATGATATGTCTACTAGAAATGTCTTGTTAAATTCTTTAGAATCATCAGTCAGGTTGGTCAAAGAAAATACTTCTCCTGTTGGGAAAGCTATTAAATGTGACGATTGTTCTTATACCTGTACTGATAACAGTGATCTTGTGAAACATTTAGGTATTCACACGGGAGAGAAACCCTACAAGTGCAAGGAATGCTTATATTCTAGTGCTCGGAAAGATCATCTCACATTACATATGAGGACTCACACGGGAGAGAAACCCTACAAGTGTAAGGAATGTTTATATTCTAGTGCTGGGAAAGGTGATCTCAAAAAACATATGAGGACTCACACGGGAGAGAAACCCTACAAGTGTAAGGAATGTTTATATTCTAGTGCTGGGAAAGGTGATCTCAAAAAACATATGAGGACTCACACGGGAGAGAAACCCTACAAGTATAAAGAATGTTCATATACTTGCTCTGTTAAATCAAATCTTATTATACACCAACGTTCTCACACCGGAGAGAAACCCTTCAAGTGTAAGGAATGTTCATATACTTGCTCTGTTAAATCAAATCTTAATAAACACCAACGTACTCACACGGGAGATAAACCCTACAAGTGTAAGGAATGTTCATATACTTGCTCTGTTAAATCAAATCTTAATAAACACCAACGTACTCACACAGGAGATAAACCCTACAAGTGTAAGGAATGTTCATATACTTGCTCTGTTAAATCAAGTCTTTTTAATCACCAACGTACTCACACAGGAGAGAAACCCTACAAGTGTAACCAATGTTCATTTTGTAGTGTTTAGAAAGGTGATCTCACAAAACATATTAGAACTCACACGGGAGAGAAACCCTACAAGTGCAAGGAATGTTCATATACTTGTTCTGTTAAATCAAATCTTAATAAACACCAACGTACTCACACAGGAAATAAACCCTACAAGTGTAAGGAATGTTCATATACTTGCTCTGTTAAATCAAGTCTTTTTAATCACCAACATACTCACACAGGAGAGAAACCCTACAAGTGTAACCAATGTTCATTTTGTAGTGTTCAGAAAGGTGATCTCACAAAACATATGAGGACTCACACGGGAGAGAAACCCTACAAGTGCAAGGAATGTTCATTTGCCTGCTCTGTTCAACCTATTCTTATCAGACACCAACGTACTCACACAGGACAGGAACTATAAAATTGCCAGGAATGTTCTTATAAAACTGTTATACTTGTTCTGATCAGACACACCTTATTAGACACCAGTGTATTGACGGGTAAAGAATGTCAGTTTACTTTCCCTTTTTTATTATTAGCTCACCAACGAGGTATGATCAATGTTTGCATATATACATATATTATAGTTTAGAAATAATCTCCACAAATGTTTGAAAGCAATTTTTTCTGATTACAATTGCAAAATTGTGCAGTTTCTTCCACAAATGAATGAAAAATTAAGCTTTTGTTTGTATTAAAGTGAATCATAATCTTCGATATATTTCTAACCATTATATTAATTGAAACCCCATTGATTTTATCGTGTCTTTTAAAGTACATACGAATTAGTAAATTTATTGTATTTCCAATATTGCCGCTATATTAATTATTTATAATATAATGACTCTGAAATTTATTTACCGCATTTTATATCTGCATGGTACTGATGAAATATGGATGTCGATTGTCGAAGTGTGGTCTCAATACAAGAATTTATTGTTCCATTCATTTATACCCACTGGCAATTAAATATGTAGATATTTAAAATTGGAAAGGTTGTGTATTTTGATTTCATTAATCATTTATTAATGCAGGAAAGTTCATAATGTCAACACGGAGTAAAAGATCCTCAACAGTTGCTGTTCAAGTAAAGAGTAACATAAATTTAATTCCTATCAAAAAGGAAATAAAAACTGAACAGGAGGAAGAGACTGGTGATATATCACATGGTTTCATTTGTCCGAAATGTGAAGCTCACTTCCTTTATGATGATTTCTTTATGGAACATATCAGAGAACATCATGGTGAAACAATCAATGATATGTCTACTAGAAATGTCTTGTTAAATTCTTTACGATCATCAGATAGGTTAGGGAAATAAAATACTTCTTCTGTTGGGAAAGCTTTTAAATGTGACGATTGTTCTTATACCTGCACTGAGAACACTGATCTTGTGAAACATTTAGGTATTCACACGGGAGAGAAACCCTACAAGTGCAAGGAATGTTCATATTCTTGTGCTCAGAAAGGTTATATCACATTACATATGAGGACTCACACGGGAGAGAAACCCTACAAGTGTAAGGAATGTTCATATACTTGCTCTGTTAAATCAAGTCTTATTATACTGCCGTTTTCTCAGAAAAGGCAGTAAGTCCAATTTTTCGAAATATAACAATATTGGTATCAAAATTTTCAGTACAAAATTCTCTACAACATGAGCTACATATTAATGTATGGAAACATTGTTGCATGCAATTTCTAAGGAAGTAAGTCCCAGTTGAGAAACATTATGTTCGGTTTTGGCCAATTATTTTCTGAGAGAAGGACGTAAGTCCGGACTTACTGCCTTTTCTGAGAAAATCTTGAAAATCTTCAGAGATAAGGAAGTAATTCCGTGGACTTACTGCCTTTTCTGAGATAAATTATCTGTGATAGGAAGAAGTAGCTGGACTTACTTCCTATAAAAGCATGCTAAAAGCGGAATTTTAGATAGCGATTTCCCAAAAAGAACATAACTTTACTGCCGATTGATATTTTCGCTTGAAATTTTCAGAATCGATGTATAATTACATTTCAACTTTACTTAAGTGATCAAAATTTTCATTTAGGCCTCAAAAAAAATTTGGTGGCCGATTTTCAAAAACGCCGGATGTATTTTAGTCGCAAAACATAAACATTGGAGCAGTTATTGAGCTGTAATAATCGCAGAGAATGTTTAGTTTAGGTATATCTTTTAGATCAAGTTCATTTTCATCAAAATATCGATAAGATATCATTTAATGCACTGAAATCTTTCAAAATTGGCGAGTTTGCCTAAATAAGGGCATACTATTATTCAAAAACATTTATTATATGATATGGAGCAATTTAGATTTACCTAATTGTTTATATTTTACAATATAATCCAAAATACATAGATCCAAACCTCAAAAATTTAGTAAAAAGCTTGGACTTACTTCCTTCTCAGAAAAATATTGAACAGAGATTTTTCTCAGAAAAGGAAGTAAGTCCAAGTTTTCTCAGAAAAGGCAGTAAGTCCATCCAGTATGAAAAGTAAGCTCGATTATTTGGCATAAAAATGGTTATATCTAAGCTTATGGACGGCTCAAAGCTTAAATTTTTTTGACAAATTAAAATTTGACTAATTATTGAAAACTCAACGTGTTTACTTTCGATCTTACGCAAAAAGTAAGCGGAGAAAAAACCATAAACACAAAAGTCGCAATATCTCGAAATGGCAAATATGGACTTACTGCCTTTTCTGAGAAAACGGCAGTATACACCAACGTTCTCACACCGGAGAGAAACCCTTCAAGTGTTACCGATGTTCATTTTGTAGTGCTCAGAAAGGTAATCTCACAAAACATATGAGGACTCACACCGGAGAGAAACCCTACAAGTGCAAGGAATGTTCATATACTTGTTCTACTAAATCAAATCTTATTACACACCAACGTACTCACACGGGAGAGAAACCCTTCAAGTGTAAGGAATGTTCATATTCTAGTGCTCAGAAAGGTGATCTCAAGAAACATATGAGGACTCACACCGGAGAGAAACCCTACAAGTGCAAGGAATGTTCATATTCTTTTGCTCAGAAAATTCATCTCACATTTCATATGAGGACTCACACCGGAGAGAAACCCTTCAAGTGCAAGGAATGTTCATACACTTGCTCTATTAAATCAAATCTTTATCAACACCAACGTACTCACACGGGACAGGAACTCTAAAATTGCCAGGAATGTTTTTATACAACTGTTATACTTGTTCTGATCAGTCACACTTTATTAGACACCAGCGTATTGACGGGTAAAGAATTTCAGTTTACTTCCAATTTTATATTATTAGTTCACTAACGAGGTATGATCAATGATTGCTTATATAGTCTAGAAATTATCTCCACATATGTTTAGAGCTATGTTTGAAAGCAATTTTTCTGATTTCAATTACAAAATTGTGCAGTTAGTTCCACAAATGTATGAGAAATTAGGCTTTTGTTGGTATTAAAGTAAATCATAATCTTCGATGTATCTAACCATTAATTGAAACCCCATTGATTTTATCGTGTCTTTAAAGTACGAATTTGTAAATTTATTGTATTTCCAATAAGCTATATAGTTATTATTTATAATATAATGACTCTGACATTTATTTACCACATTTTATATCTGCATGGTACTGATGAAATATGGATGTCGAAGGGTGGTCTCAATACTAGAATTTATTGTTTCATTCATTTATACCCATTGGTAATTAAATATGTAGATATTTAAAATTGGAAAGTTTGTATATTTTGATGTTATTAATCAGTTATTAATGCAGGAAAGTTTGTAATGTTAACACGGAGTAAAAGATCCTCAACAGTTGCTGTTCAAGTAAAGAGTAACATAAATTTAATTCCTATCAAAAAGGAAATAAAAACTGAACAGGAGGAAGTGACTGGTATATCACATGGTTTCATTTGTCCGAAATGTGAAGCTCACTTCCTTTATGATGAGTTCTTTGTGGAACATATCAGAGAACATCATGGTGAAACAATCAATGATATGTCTACTAGAAATGTCTTGTTAAATTCTATACGATCATCAGTCAGGTTGGGTAAAGAAAATACTTCTCCTGTTGGGAAAGCTTTTAAATGTGACGATTGTTCTTTTACCTGTACTGAGAACAGTGATCTTGTGAATCATTTAGGTATTCACACGGGAGAGAAACCCTACAAGTGCAAGGAATGTTTATATTCTAGTACTCAGAAAGGTGATCTCAAGAAACATATGAGGACTCACACGGGAGAGAAACCCTACAAGTGTAAGGAATGTTCATATTTTAGTGCTCAGAAAGTTCATCTCACATTTCATATGAGAACTCACTCAGGAGAGAAACCCTACAAGTGTAAGGAATGTTCATATACTTGCTCTTTGAAATTTAGTTTAGTCAGACACCAATATATATGGTCAAGTTCGGAGACAACCTGTACATTTTTTACTTTTTTAGAAGTGTGTGGTGGAGCCAGCTCAACACAGAATGAAACTCCCTGATTATATGGCTGACAAGACATTTTTCAGGACTTTCTATGAGTAAAAAAAAAAAATTTAAAGGTTGAACGGTTGAGCAGATACAGGTGGTATTAAACAAACCCTTAAAAGGTGGAGATTTAAGGTGGAGACTGGCTCTGGTTGAAGAAACTTTTGATTAAGGTGGAAAAGGTTATTGGTAACACAAACTACATCAAATTTGCAATCTGATGGTTTTATCAATATTTTGTTTAAGTGCTCAACCGAGGTGGAGAAATTAAATGCACTTTTCAAAGCTGCTCAACCGGGGGTGGAGAAAGGTTTAGAGAGTTCTAGGTTAGCTAGAAAGTTGCGTCTCGGCCTTTTCTACTTCCCGTTAAATTTTGTTTTTTCCATTGACGCTCAACAGGGTGGAGATCTTTCATCAAGAAACAGTAAAAAGCCTGTCAAACATGCCTAAATTCATTGGTTTTATCACTAATTCTAATCTGCTCTGTTAACTGCTACTGTAGGGGATCATAAAACTGTTACCCCTTCTGTCTTAAAGCGAAGTGTTCTAGCAAATGAAAAAACTATCAAAGTTGTGAAAAGGTGCTCAACAAGGTGGAGAAATTGTTGATTAAACATTAAAACATTAAAAAATGCATTAAAACTAGCCCCACCAGGTTGAGTTAAGCTTTGGCAGTTGATTTCTGGAAGAAATAACATTGTGTGACGCTTTAGCATGTATACAACTCATCAAACTAGCCATCAACCACTCAACCGCGGTGGAGAACCGTGAATTCTGAGGTCAAATTTACGCCCAAATTTGCCAAATTTGAGTCTCCACCTATGTTGAGTGTACTTTTCAGCAAGGATGCCTTGTAATATGAGTTGGTAGATGATTTAGAATCATTGGTATTGCAAATGGACTGCCACAGTCACTCTACAGCTCCTAAACTACAGAATAACAGATTTTGAACTGCATGTTATGCTGTCTCCACCTCGGTTGAGCCGATTCTGAGGATCCTATTCTATGAAATATGATTGGTATAACCCATAATATTAAATATTAGGACTTTGGAGCAATTAAAAAGCATGAGAGGGTTAGTTCTAGTCACTTATATTAGCTCATGTAGTCAGTGAGCTGCTCCACCTGTGTTGAGCAGACAAACCTGCTCAACCGGCACTTTTTGAGTACCCACCTGTCTTACGTAACTTTCAATTGTGAAATTTGGAGTAAATATTTTTTTCATAAGTGATTTACAGCTCCTTTATTTTTGTAATTTTCAGGTGGCCACTGTCTCCACCAAGGTTGAGTTATTTAAATTTTGAACCCAGATATCATTATAGAAAGGTTAGGAGTATAATATCTGAAGAGCCTGTACCACTTGGACTGTCAGAGGAATTATAATTAATTTTACCGTTTATGGCAGTGAAATGAGTGTAATTAGTGACTAATTTTATGTACAGGTTGTCTCCGAACTTGACCATATATATAATACAACGTACTCACACGGGAGAAAAACCCTACAAGTGCAAGGAATGTTCATATGTTTGCTCTGATAAATCGAGTATTAATAAACACCATCATACTCACACCGGAGAGAAACCCTATAAGTGCAAGGAATGTTCATATTCTAGTGCTCAGAAAGGTAATCTCATATTACATATGAGGACTCACACGGGAGAGAAACCCTATAAGTGCAAGGAATGTTCATATTCTAGTGCTCAGAAAGGTAATCTCATATTACATATGAGGACTCACACGGGAGAGAAGCCCTACAAGTGTAAGGAATGTTCATATACTTGCTCTTTGAAATTTAGTTTAGTCAGACACCAACGTACTCACACGGGAGAAAAACCCTACAAGTGCAAGGAATGTTCATATGTTTGCTCTGATAAATCGAGTATTAATAAACACCATCATACTCACACTGGAGAGAAACCCTATAAGTGCAAGGAATGTTCATATTCTAGTGCTCAGAAAGGTAATCTCATATTACATATGAGGACTCACACGGGAGAGAAACCCTATAAGTGCAAGGAATGTTCATATTCTAGTGCTCAGAAAGGTAATCTCATATTACATATGGACACGTTCATAAAAAGGTGGCACTAGAGATTGATTTTTCACTGCCAAAATTGTGTGAAGCATTTTAAAATACTTGTATCTCAAGGAGTATGCTATGAAAGTTAACCAAATTTTAATATGTGGTCCAAAAAGAGTCAAATGTCACATATTTAAGTCATTCATCTCTTTATAACTGTTAATTGTGCAGATATGAGCCAGAAATCACAAAATATTCATTTCTTGCACCTCTAATGATGAATTTACATTCTGTGAGTGTGTCCTGCTTCTCAATGTGATTATTGAACCTTTTTGAGATAGTTGAGTGTTAAAAGTGCAAAGAGTCACCGGTTAAATGTGGAGTTATGATGCAATTATCACACACAGGGTTAATTCTGACTAATTATTTTAGAATGATGAATGGGATATGAATATCAACGGAATGATTGTAATAATGAACTCTATCGATCACAATTATAGCATTTTTTTTTTTTTTTTTAAGAGAGGCTGGGCCAAGATAGCCCACGAGAGGATAGCATTGAGATGCTCTGCCTACCTCTGGGGTGTGGCAACCTTGGGGAAGGTTGCCGGTGAAATCAGAGTGATTGGTGGAGGATGGTGTAAGATGATATATGAGTCAAAATGATACGCTTAAATGCCAGCTGGGTTTGGAAAAGTAAAACGAGACGAGACAGCATATGAAATAATACTTTAAGTCACCCCGGTCTGATCCAGCTCTTCCGGCACAATTAAGCGTTTGGTGCGGTTTGCGAAATTGACAATTGTGGTGATGTGTTGGTTGTCGAATATGTCATTGACAGAGAGGTAGTAGTCCTGGAAATATTGACCTCTAATTTGGGCAATAGCTGGACACTGTCCAAGGAAGTGTGAGACAGTTTCCTCTCCGTCGCCGCACATAGGACAAGCACTGGTGTTTGATTTGCAAATGGTGTGAAGGTGTTTGTTTAAGCCGCAGTGACCCGTGATGAGGTGAACTGCAGTTCTGTAATCTTGTCTGTTTTTGCTGAGTGTAGTGTTGAGGTTTTTGATGATTTTGGCATGCTTGTGGCCGAGTGTCAGTTTGGTGTGTCTGGGACCGTCAGTTAACCAAGTTTCCTGATTCAGTCTGTTGACTTTGTTGTCGATTTGACGCTTGATGTAGGATTGTGGAATTGGACACTTCAAAGTGGATTCACTGGTTGTACCAAGCTTGGCCAGCTCATCTGCTTTTTCGTTCCCCCACAATCCGATGTGTGCTGCAATCCATCGTATCTCTAGCGTGTTGTTGGATCCGAGTGCATTAAGAGAGTCGTAACAGTCTCTTGTAGTTCTACTCCGCGTTGAAAGCGCAGAGATAGCTTGTATAGATGAGAGACTGTCAGACCATATGATGATATGTGTGTTGGTATAGGTAGAGAGATATTTGCAAGCTTCAATGATGGCGGTGAGCTCTGTTTGGTAAACAGTGCAATAATCAGGGAGCTTGAATGATCTTTCTTCAAGGGTGGTGTTATTGTTGTCAGTTGTGATGATATAGCCAGCCCCGCATCCTGAGTCTGTGAGTGACCCGTCAGTGTAGCAGGTGATCGTTTCACTGGTAATGTTGTCAATGGTGTTTTGAAGTGAATTTCTATATTCAGTGTTATCGGCTCCAGGAGTTGTGACGGTGAAGTGCCGTCCCAGCATCATGGTTGGTGTTGTTAGGTCTCTCGTTGCTCTAGGTGGAATAATGAGATCTGCCATGAATTGTTTGTTGATAGTGGTATGATTTTTGATAGTTCCCTTCCTGAAGGCGATAGTTTCAAGAGTGAGGCTGCCATAAGCTTGTAGCCTGGCCGCACCCTTTGCTGCTTCGCCTTGCAGGAACAGTATGATGTCAGAAGTGTCGGTGAGGTGATTCAATGCGATAAAAGGTGTGCTTGGCATGGCACCAGACATCATTCTGAGTGCCAATGCCTGAACACGTTTGAGTTTCTTCGCGTTATAGTCCGTTTGAGTGGCCCTGATCCATATACTACAGCAGTAGGATAGGATTGGACGGATGACAGCCGTGTACATCCATTTGCATGTTTTGGGGCTCATACCCCATGTGGGGCCGACAGCTCTTCGACATTGCATGAGGGATGCCGTGGCTTTTTTGGTGGTGTTGATGATATGTTCATTGAAGTTGAGTTTGCTGTCCAAGGTCACTCCTAGAAATTTAGCAGACTTGGAAAGACCTATAATGTTGTTGCCAACTGTTATAGGTCTTAGAGTCCACTTACTATTCCAGGTAAACATGACTATCTGAGTTTTAAGGGCGCTAATAGATAGCTCTTTGGTTCTGCACCAATTTTCTATCGTTTTAATAGTTTTGCATGTTCGGTCCCAGATGATGTCTAAATCATCCCTTCCGCTAGAGACAACAGATCATCCGCAAAGGCTTGCAGGTAACCCGGGATGTCTTTTGCGGTAAAGGAAAGGAGATCGTCGACTACCAGGTTCCAGAGAAAAGGAGAGAGAATGCCTCCTTGGGGGCAACCTCGCCTGATCCGTACCCTTCTCGACTTATCCTTATGATTTAGTGTGATGAATCGATTGGTTACCATGTTGATGATCCACTGCGCTGTAGCCAAGTCCACTTTCGTAGCCTTGACTGCTTCAGAGATAGCCTTGAACGAGACATTGTCGAAGGCGCCCTCTATATCTAGAAAGACACCTAGGACATATCCTTTCTTGGCTATTCTGCGCTCAATGGTGTGAGTAACTTTATGAAGTGCCGCTTCTGTGGAGCAGCCCTTCTTAAAGCCGAATTGTCGTTTGTTGATATCATTAGCTATGTTAAGGTCATGTTGCATATGCCATAAGATCACTTTCTCCTGCAACTTTAACATCACAGGCGAAAGAGTGATCGTTCGAAATGACTTAGCTTTGTTGTAGTCGGTTTTTCCAGGCTTAGGGAGAAAGATTCCAAGAGAGTCCCTCCACAAAGTTGGGATGTGTTGCGTTTCATGGTTTTTTGTCATAATGTTTTTTGTTATGTCTTTGATATGAGCCCAGGCTTTCTGGAATATGATAGGTTTTAGAGTGTCAGGTCCTGCAGCCTTCAAGGGATCGAAGGATAGGAGAGCCTTTTCGATTCTTTCAGGGCTGTAGATTTTGTCTAGTAAGTCTGTGGAGATGGGTAAGGGGCAGAGAGGCGGAACTGGCGGATCAGTAACACTATCCTTGAAGTGGGTTTGTGTCATGACCTCCAGTGTCTCCTCTGCGTTTTTGGTGAGTTCGCCATTTGGTTTATAAACGGCTTCAAGTTTGTTATTGGTGTCAGTACAGGTTTTCAGAATCTTGTTCATCCTTCCAGATTCCTTAACCGATTCTGTGTCTGCGCAGAATTTCCGCCACGCATTGCGCTGGGAGTTGGACAGGATCTTGTTGTATTGCTTGTTGCTTTCTCTAAGAGCGAGCCACGAAGCATCAGTTTTGATTCGACGAGCTGTGATGAGTTTGCGTCTTATACCCCTCTGTGCTTCCTCAACTTCTCGAGTTAGCCAGGGTGGTTTTCTGACAGCGCTGGAGATGTAAGTAATGGGACATGCCTCCTCGAAGGCCGCTCGGAGAGCAGTATTAATGGTGTTAACTTTGTGATCAATGTCGTGTGGTGTGTTAACGCAGGTGTTGTGGAGATCATTGTTGTTGTAAAGAATCTCGTCAAATTTCGCCCAGTCAGTGTTCTTGACTAGGCGTATTTGTCTTGGTTCTTTTTTGGGACCAGAAGTAATGTCGAACATGATATATCTGTGATCGGAGTTTGAGTAAAGATCACTAACGTGCCAGTTACTGATCAGTTCAGCCCCCAGTTGGTTGGTAATAGTGAGGTCAATGATGGAATTATGACCTCGTGAGTTGAGGAATGTTGGAGTTGAACCTTTGTTGGAACAGGAGAGCCCTAGCGACGAGAGGAAATCAAGTAGTTCCTCTCCTCTTCTATTGCACAACCTGTTACCCCAAAGAGTGTGTTGGGAGTTGGTGTCAGAGCCTATTATGAGTGGTATTTTGTTGTCTATAGCGTATTTGGCTAGAGGTGTGGTTTCGTGGGATGGAGCTGGTCCATTAATATCCATGTACGAAGCTGCCAGAATTACTTCTGTCGAGCTAAGTTGAATCTTAATAGCAACTTGATCCGGGGTTGTGAATTGCGATAGTTCCCAACTTTTTTCAGCTAGGTTTTTGTGTATTACTATGGCGGCACGAGGCCTAATGTCCCCAACTTTGTAATAATACTCGGTTAGTTCTTTGCTTATTGGTGGAATTAGGTGTTTGTTATTAGTGTATGGTTCAGTCGCTAGTACAATAGGATTTTTCCTGCCATGAGTGTTCACCAGCAGGGTTTTCCAAGCGTTGTACTTGCGTTTAAGGTTGATTTGAGTAACAGAGTAATATTCATGATGAGTTTTACCTGTTTTTTTGGTATTGGGGACGTGGCGTGCAGCACCTGCAGTTACCCTCACCGGTCGGGTACTAGGACCTTTTGGATTGGGCACTGTGTCGGGGGGCTGGTCGAAGTCGAATAGCAGCAGCCAGCGTTTCCGGGAGAAAACTGTGTTTCTCTAAGAATGTCTCACCCGAAGGTGAGACAACCACCCAGATCCGCTGCCTCTGTTTAAACTCCGTCGACGGGCCCCCACCTTCATGTAGCTGCACAGCCACTGCCTCCCAGATGTTGGTGATCTGTATCCTATTCCACGGTGGGGTAGGATTGAGAGATAATGTGTTGTTGTGTATCAGTATATGGGAGATTATGTGCGCGTTCCCGCGCAATGTTGTTGAAATAGGTCCTTTAATCACAATAATGTCTGATGTTAAACGTAAATCAGGAAACCTGATCCGCTCTGCGAAAATCAATGTCTCATCTGTGTGATACATCTCATTACCGCTATCAGTCATGATTGTTTTGTAAATCCGGAGTTGTAGTATAGGGGTAATAGTGGTGGATTCCTTGGTGGTTGCTGAACGAGCACAGCCCCGATTGAAACCAGCACCCTCGCAACAAGGCTGTGAAGCCTGTGCAAGTGTGCCAATCCCACACGAGGCCGGCTCAGTCCCGCCTCCTCCACTGGTAATCCGGTGTTGTAGTGTAGGTGTAGTAGTGGTGGATTCCTTGGTGGTTGCTGAACGAGCACAGCCCCGATAGGAACCAGCACCATCGCAGCAAGGCTGTGAAGCCTGCGCAAGTGTGCCAATCCCACACGAGGCCGGCTCAGTCCCGCCTCCTCCACTGGTAATCCGGTGTTGTAGTGTAGGTGTAGTAGTGGTGGATTCCTTGGTGGTTGCTGAACGAGCACAGCCCCGATAGGAACCAGCACCATCGCAGCAAGGCTGTGAAGCCTGCGCAAGTGTGCCAATCCCACACGAGGCCAGCTCAGTCCTGCCTCCTCCACTGGTAATCCGGTGTTGTAGTCCAAGTGTATTAGTGAGAGTTTTAACACTTTCTGCGAATCGTAGAAAGATGTTTGTTTTACTACCGCGACAGTAATGATATGCCGCTAATAAGGTAAAGGTAAAACGGGTGCTAATGATCGGTATTAAGGGCCCGACCTTGAAGTACACACCCTGAACTTCTAAAACCCTATATGCTCAGGTGTGAGTGAAGGCTGTGAGAGCTCCAAAAGAAAAAGGGATCAAATGAGGTAAAGGAAGACGGTTGGCACGTGCGACCTACGTTCAGTTTTGCTCAGCTGAACAGTACAGCTTAGTCTCGGCTGGTCTTGTGATGCCGATTAAGCCCCCTTACCACGGCAAGGTCATTTGCTTTGGATAAAGCACCATTACCAATCACTATAGGTGAGAGAAACAGGATAGGATTGGGTCCTGGGCAGTAACTCCAGAGCAAATGGGCAGAGTCATAAGTGGTGCTCTAGTGCTCAGGATTGACTCTGCCGCTGTACTTTAAATCAATAAGTACCTACACGTGTGACAGACGCCCCAGCCGACAAGCCCCCTGACGCGATGCATGCGAGCCCAGAACAGAGTGCCTACACCCAGTGTCACGCCATGCTAAGACAACGCCGCCAGCTATCGACCCGGATGCTATCCCCACGAGCTACCTAGCGACTTTCGTCGCTTGGGTGCTCAATGTGGACTGCCTCCGTTACGACCACCAGCTTCGCCACTCAGCACAGCGGTCCCCTGGCTTCAGCCATCCACCCCAGTCTCAGCACACACCACACTGGGAACCACCAACCAGCACATCCAGACCCACATGCCAGGCCTCATCGAAGCTACCTGGTCTTTTGCCCGGAACCAGACAAAAGGGGGACAATTATAGCATGCTAACTAATATTTAGAGAATTTAGATGGTTAAAAGTGCCATAATGAGTCAAAAATCACATAAATGAGCATGTATTGAAATGATGCTGTATCAGGGGAATGTATCACTTTTTGGCTCTATATCAGGTTGGTATTCATAGTAAATTTGCAGTGATTTGTTGTGACACTTGTTTATGATCATGGAGAAGTTCGTAATTAGAGTAATAGTGGAATCAATAATCACAAAACACTGATTTAACTAGGCAAAACACTGAGTAAACTAGGCAAGTACTTTTACTACTCAAGCCATGATAATTTTGTCTCCTTAATGTGACAAATGAATCAATCAGTAACGTATAATACTTAATTGGATTTTTGAAATGTGATTATCGGTTCATTACCTTTCCTTTCAAAATGTCATTACAACTTGAACATTACATATGATTCAATTGTCACACTTTAAAGAAAATTACATATTTGGTAGCTAGATTTATGTGATTTTTGAATCATTTAAGCACCCAGATCAAAAATTATCGCTCAAAGACCTTCAATATGGTATATAAGCTTAGACATGGATTCAAAAATCACATAATAAGATTCATAGAATGAATATAAATTGTCATATCGTGCACTTAACTTAAGGCTTACTATAGTGTGACTTAATAGCGCACCTTTAACGAAAATGTGACTTTTGAATCATATTAACTGGTTTTAATACTATTTAATACTATTTTGTACCCTAAAAAATGATAGAAAGCCAATAAAAACGTTAGATGATTCAATAATCACTGCTCAAGATAGGCTCATTTCCAACGTTTAAGTTGTGATTTTTGACTCATTTAAGCACCAATAACAATTTCAGATAAGACATTCCATTCCTTACATGCATTATAGTCACCATATCAATTTTGGCTTCTTTGTGAATATTACTTTTCAGATTATCTAGTGTTGATTCATCTTGCATTTCTAATTGTGTGACTTTTGACTCATTGGCACACTAATAACGATAACTCCTGTGATATAAGCACTAGAGACTCCGTGATTTCAGGATCATGAAATTTAATCGAATTTCTAAAGGTATAGATAGATATATCAACCAACAAAGAACAATGACTATTTTTAAAACGCAATTAAAAAAATCAATCTCTAGTGCCACCTTTTTTTGAACGTGTCCATATGAGGACTCACACGGGAGAGAAGCCCTACAAGTGTAAGGAATGTTCATTTGCTTGCTCTTTTAAATCAAGCCTTATTAATCACCAACGTACTCACACAGCTCAGGAGAGAAACCCTACATGTGTAAGGAATGTTCATATACTTGCTCTGTTAAATCAAGTCTTGTCAGACACCAACGTACTCACACAGGACAGGTACTATAAAATTGCCAGGAGTGTTCTTATAAAACTGTTATACTTGTTCTGATCAGACACACCTTATTAGACACCAGCATATTGACGGGTAAAGAATGTCAGTTTACTTTCCCTTTTTTATTATTAGCTCACCAACGAAGTATGATCAATGTTTGCATATATACATATATTATAGTTTAGAAATAATCTCCACAAATGTTTGAAAGCAATTTTTCTGATTACAATTGCAAAATTGTGCAGTTTCTTCCACAAATGAATGAAAAATTAAGCTTTTGTTTGTATTAAAGTGAATCATAATCTTCGATATATTTCTAACCATTATATTAATTGAAACCCCATTGATTTTATCGTGTCTTTTAAAGTACATACGAATTAGTAAATTTATTGTATTTCCAATATTGCCGCTATATTAATTATTTATAATATAATGACTCTGAAATTTATTTACCGCATTTTATATCTGCATGGTACTGATGAAATATGGATGTCGATTGTCGAAGTGTGGTCTCAATACAAGAATTTATTGTTCCATTCATTTATACCCACTGGCAATTAAATATGTAGATATTTAAAATTGGAAAGTTTGTGTATTTTGATTTCATTAATCAGTTATTAATGCAGGAAAGTTCATAATGTCAACACGGAGTAAAAGATCCTCAACAGTTGCTGTTCAAGTAAAGAGTAACATAAATTTAATTCCTATCAAAAAGGAAATAAAAACTGAACAGGAGGAAGAGACTGGTGATATATCACATGGTTTCATTTGTCCGAAATGTGAAGCTCATTTCCTTTATGATGATTTCTTTATGGAACATATCAGAGAACATCATGGTGAAACAATCAATGATATGTCTACTAAAAATGTCTTGTTAAACTCTTTACGATCATCAGTCAGGTTGGGCAAAGAAAGTACTTATCCTGTTGGGAAAACTTTTAAATGTGACGATTGTTCTTATACCTGCACTGAGAAAAGTGATCTTGTGAAACATTTAGGTATTCACGCGGAAGAGAAACCCTACAAGTGCAAGGAATGTTTATATTATAGTGCTCGAAAAGATCATCTCACATTACATATGAGGACTCACACCGGAGAGAAACCCTACAAGTGCAAGGAATGTTTATATTGTAGTGCTCGGAAAGGTGATCTCAAAAAACATATGAGGACTCACACGGGAGAGAAGCCCTACAAGTGTAAGGAATGTTCATATACTTGCTATGATAAATCAAGTCTTATTATACACCAACGTACTCACACGGGAGAGAAACCCTACAAGTGTAAAGAATGTTCATATACTTGCTCTGGTAAATCAAATCTTATTATACACCAACGTTCTCACACCGGAGAGAAACCCTACAAGTGCAAGGAATGTTCATATTCTTGTGCTCAGAAAGGTCATCTCACATTACATATGAGGACTCACACCGGAGAGAAACCCTACAAGTGCAAGGAATGTTTATATTCTACTGCTCGGAAAGATCATCTCACATTACATATGATGAATCACACCGGAGAGAAACCCTACAAGTGTAAGGAATGTTTATATTCTAGTGCTGGGAAAGGTGATCTCAAAAAACATATGAGGACTCACACGGGAGAGAAGCCCTACAAGTGTAAGGAATGTTCATAT
The DNA here is from genome assembly GCF_026151205.1 of Bolinopsis microptera. Lineage (NCBI taxonomy): Eukaryota > Metazoa > Ctenophora > Tentaculata > Lobata > Bolinopsidae > Bolinopsis > Bolinopsis microptera. The sequence goes on from NC_087074.1 coordinate 4,659,020, forward strand.
ACTTGCTATGATAAATCAAGTCTTATTATACACCAACGTACTCACACGGGAGAGAAACCTTACAAGTGTAAGGAATGTTCATATACTTGTTCTGTTAAATCAAATCTTAATAAACACGAACGTACTCACACAGGAGAGAAACCCTACAAGTGTAAGGAATGTTCATATACTTGTTCTGTTAAATCAAGTCTTTTTATACACCAACGTACTCACACCGGAGAGAAACCCTTCAAGTGTAAGGAATGTTCATATACTTGCTCTGTTAAATCAAATCTTATTAGGCACCAACGTACTCACGCGGGAGGGAAACCCTACAAGTGCAAGGAATGTTCATTTGCTTGCTCTTTTGAATCAAGTCTTGTCAGACACCAACGTACTCACACAGGACAGGAACTTTAAAATTGCCAGGAATGTTCTTATACAACTGTTATACTTGTTCTGATCAGTCACACTTTTAGACACCAGTGTATTCACGGGTAGAAAATGTCAGTTTACTTCCACTTTTAGATTATTATTTTACCAACGAGGTTTGATCAATGATCGCATTTATTGTTTCGAAATAATCTCCACAAATGTTTAGAGGATATTTATCAGAGCTTTCCTCGAAAATCTAGCTTCCGGTACTTCAATTGCCGCTCACAGTGAACGAACTTATTACAATTACATAAATATTTTTATGCCTAAAAACTTGATAATGGGCCCTTGGAACGGTTTCGTCGAAAGTCCTTCTTTGAGATCTTCTTTAGATATACATTAAAACCCCGATTTACTGCAAACCCAGGTTTATCGTGGTCATTTCCCACGATGTATGTATAATTTTTTTTCAAAATTTAAATTTACTTTACATCAATGTATTATAACTACATTTAAAAAAACCACAATATCTCCTGTGAGGCTAGGAAATTACCCAAACCGCGGCGCCAACATCGGGGTTAGTAAGGGTTTAGTACTAGAAGCGATTTCGTGGCAGAATGTTGTAGTTGGACTTTCTGTAACAAACTGTGCCAAGGTCTCCAAATTGGGGGTTATATTTTCTTGAGTTTGAAGTTATATCTCAGGTTTGGCCCAAACTCGCACAGATTGTTTCTGTTGTAGTTATTTTACTATCTGGAAATTTGATCTACACGATCTCGAGATAAATGCCTTGGTACCACTCAAAACCACCAATTTGGAGATATTTCCTCGTGTTTGAAGAGATATCTCAAGTTTGGCACATAGAAATTTGGCCAAACTCGCACAGATTATCCCTATTATAATTATCTTACTATCTGAAGGTTTCAAGAAATTTGTATTTCTATGTTATTTTTAAAAACACTTGATTTTCGACCATTTTATTTGGTACAGTTTTGTAGAAAGTACTTCTGGGATGTTGAAAAGGCTTACTGGTAACGTCCGCGGCGGTGACATTGTTGGACAGAAACAAGTTTGATAAATCACTTGCTTCAAATTTAAGCGCGCGAATATTTTTTCGCAATCTTATGCGACGACAAATTCTCACAACTAACTTTCTATCCACAGTAGTAGCAATGTCATCAAGATTCTTCTCCCAATTGGGAGACAGTTCTGACGACAGCTCGTCGTCAGATAGTGAAGTTGAAGCCCCAGTAACCAGACAACCAGCTGCTAGGTCAGTACTTAACTCTGTTTTACCGCAGTATTTTACAATTTGAGTGCGAAATATAATTTAACTTCAGTGATCAGTTTCCAAAATGTTAGCCCGTAGGCGGACGATCGTTCTTAAATAATTTCTTACAGGCAATACTCGTCAATATTAGAAGAATCAGACGAGGAGAAGCGTGTCGTGAGAAGTTCGAAAGATAAGCGGTTTTCTGAGATAAATGAAACGATCAAGGCTATCAGAAATCATAAGAAAATCAAGGATATAACCAAAGTTCAGGAAGGTAACTAGAAAATATTGTTCTTTTCACTGTTTTATTACCGAATGACAAATGCTAACCCAAGAAAATAAGTTTGCAAAATATTGAGGAACAGATTAAACAACAAGTTAATTAACAATTAACAAATTAAACGACAAGTTAATTAACAATTAACAAATTAAACAACAAGTCATAATCTATTCCAGGTTTTACCAGTCTTTGTCAGATTTATGCTAAATCTCAAAGTGTTATCGCCAAAAACGGCTGTCCCCGAGCTTTCATTAGATGTATTGCTGATTTGGAGACTTACGTCACTGAGGTATGTCAATGTTTTTGTGTTTGATCCACTCTCTTTCTATGATTAAAATTTTAAAAATCACAGTCAACAGTTAAAATTCGACCTTTTTCGGTCTGCTTTCTATTGATTATTATTTGTTTCCTGAAAATTCCTTCTTTATTAAGAATATTTGTTTTTTAGTTCTGGGGAGACAAGGAGGGTCGAAGCAAACTCAACAAAATAAACTCAAAGGTGAGTTAAAGGAGATACTAATAAATTTGTAATGGTAACAAAAGAAATGACTTGCTCTCATTTAAAATATGAGGATTTATATACATTTGTCATTAAAAAAGAAATGTTTTTTTTTCGTTATTTAACTTAATGATGACGTTTGTAGGCTCTGGCTGCTCTTCGTCAGAATGTGAGGAAATACAACAAGGACTTTGTGACAGAGATTGGAGCATATAATAAGGTAAGAAGCCCGATTCATTACTTTTTAAAATACGTACCCGCAATTCAAGTTGCGATTATAATTTCTCCGTCGAAAAGCGTTATTAAGCATTTTAGCCATATCGAATACATCTTTGTAGACTGTAGAATCCCTTGTCATTTTAGGATCCTGAGAGTTACGAGGAAGTTATCGAGGAAGACGAGGACGAAGTCGGTGAGTTTAAATCTATAAATTCAGAGAAAATATTCATTGAATTATATATAATGTGAAATTTCAGTCTGCTGTCTGAGACTATCGGTTCATTTTGTTGTCGGTGACGAACCAAAATGTATTTCAGAAAAGTCAGATGACGAAGGTGTTGGCTTTGCTCCTTCATCAACAAAGATTGCCAAGAAACCTCGCACAACAGTAAGTTTTGACTAGCTGGCAGTTTAAAGAATCAAAATTTTGTTACCAGTTCTAGTTGCTAAATGATATGATTGTGTATAAAAGGACACACTTCAAGGACAACAATGAACCCACAATGAATGTTGCAATTACTAGAATCAGGAACATTGTGGTCCTTGTGGTCTACATTGTTCCTGCATTGCCGGATCGAAAAGATTTAAAGAATGTCTCTTGGCTTTTCGAATCTTACGGATGTCTACATTATAACACTGTAAATTACTACTTAATTATAATAAACGACTCTTTGCTACGCAAAAAAGTTAATAGCACGCCATTAATTGAAATTTACTATCAGTCATCAAGAGGTGATGACGAGGAAGATTTGGATGACGACAGTGACGACATGTGGGGTGACGACAGTGAGGATGAGAGCTCTTCTGACGATGAAGTGCCTGCTATTGGTTACACTGCCGCTTACTTCCTCAAGAGGTACCTTTATATCAGACTTTCAAACTCTTTTAGTGTATTTGTAAGTTGGTAAATAACTCCGTTGTTACGAATACAATTTTACAAGTTGTAACTCGTAAGATCGAGGTAGGAGCGAGGAACCACAAAGCTTTCACCAAAGTACATATAATATGTACCTTTTCTCGCGACTCACATAAAATGTCCCCAGTAAGGACGATGACAAGAAAGACAAGCCTGATCGAAAGAAGAAGGCTCCTCGACAGCCTGCTAAAGTGGCTGTCAGCAAAGAGGACGAGGGTTGGACCACTGTTAGTGGAACTGACAAAGTCACCAAGGTAAAGGAGCGTGCGATGTCTTGAAATATTTCTCTATAATATCAACTCTCAATTCTGTTGAACTCGCATGTTTCCACTCCTGAATACTAAAGAGAAACTGCTGAAGCAGGTGTGAGTAGTCAGTCAGTGTCTAACCTAGCACATGACCCCCAGGAGAAGCCATTGTTTGAAGATGACGCTGAGATCACAGTGGAGCTGGTGAACCAGAAGATAGCAGAGTTGTCCTCGGTGAGAGGACGTAGGGGAGCTAAGAGGCAGAAGAACATTGAGACTCTCGAGTTACTGTCGGGTGTTTGTGTGTCTGAAGAACTCGGTAGGTTGAGAATTGAGATAATTTTAGGGCCCTATTTAGTGTCGTCATGAGGAGAAAGGTTAATTTTAAGTCATTAGTTATTAGATAATTATTAATTATTAATTAAAAGTTCTAAACAAGGGAGATAAAAAACAACGCCCTAGTCTAATAGTTCCCTAAAGAAATAACTAAATGTCAAAACTGTAAATTTCACTAATTCATTTTGATCTTAAACATGGCCTGGGACGTGTTCAAAATGATACTGATTTTTGAGTCTTACTTTTAATATCCTTACGCGTTTTGTTTTCAGGAATACCAATCCTAGCTAAGTGTATGTACTACACTTGCCTCTCAATATTCGACTATAACCCTAACATGGCTGTATGCATGAAAGTCGAGGTTTGTTCTCTTCTAAAATTACTTAAACTATTATTTTTTCTCGTATAAACTACAAAGTACTTCACAGAATCAATGTCTAAACTTATTTTTTGCATTACTTATTATCAACAAAATCTCTCTGTTTTACCAAAAAAACTCTTCCTAAGATCTGGGTACAACTTCTGACTACACTGGACAAGTTGCTGACTCTGTTGGAAGAACACAGAGAAGTTATTTTCAACGAAGGAATGCCTGAGGAGGAGGAGAACATGGAGGTCAGTAACCGTGTTAATCAGTAAAATAGTGGCCGGGTAAAAAGTTTACTTCGTTTAAGTAATTATGACTTTATACCCGTTTTGACACCTGCAGTTTGATATCTTGATTAAAGAAGTGTATTATTGATTGTCTACTAGTTTGGTAAACGGTTCGGACACCCTCAGACCTTGCCTATCACATGAGGTAAGAGGTTTTCGAGACTTCTCAATAGATAGTAATCCTAGATATACCTGTTCTCAGATTCGTGCTCCAAGGCTTATGTTTTTAATTGAGTGCATGCTGACAACCATTCCTCGTGCAAACGTTGTTATGTGATTGTCACGTGACATATAATGTGACTAACCTCTCTGACACACTGGACTCTCAGTGTAAGTATAGTCGGCCCCTCCAGCACATGTCACCTTGTCTGCTCCAACCAGTTGGTATGTACCAGCACACTTTAGTCTATGTGTGGATCTGTAGGTTACAGGGAAGGTTGTTGAGGGTTCTTGGAGTTTTATGTGGTTCCACGATGGAGGTAATCCCGTACACTCTGAAATGAAAAAATTGAAGACTACTGTAATGTATCTTAAAAAGGATTAATAAATGATTTCAAACGTCTACTTTAATCGAAATTTGATATCTACAGTGAAGATTTAAGAGCATTGTGCGTGGCAAATTGATCATTTGAGAACTGATTTTTAAATCACAAATACATATAGTTAATAGTAGTGCGTTTTTACCTCCCTTTCTGTACGCCACAGCACCCTTAATTATACCGATGTGAGACACAACTTGACTCCACTTTGAGTAACACTCCGTGTAGTGCTCCTCAACCCTGTCCCTAAACCTCATTCTCATAACCTCTACCTCGTTACAGTAGATAACTAGAGTCTCACTAGTTTTGGCAATTGTCCAGATTTTGTCTGGGTTGTTGGGGACGTTTTTGAGCACCTCAGTGTACATGGGACGTTCTGTGGTGCAGGCTGTCAGCTGATACTTGTAGTCCTGGGTAGAGTCAAGAGTGTTAGCTTTTAGATTTGCACAGTGCACTCTTATGACAATCAGGCGTTTAAAATAAATTAATTCCAACAACTCAATTTAAATTTTATTACTCAATACTCTTCGACTATGAAAATCTTCCCAATTTGTCACAATTTTAATAATCTAAGCCATCAACCAACTCACTGATAGTCTGATAATCAAGGTGCCCACATATGTCTGCTGTGATTTATAGAGGTACAAATGCAACTCATCCCTACTGCTTCTGCTTCTCATTTGGAGAGGGTTATTGTCCACAATGTAAGAGATTACTGTATTGGAATGGGGGACATCTTTCCAGGTCTGGTCCTCTACAATCACTCTATCTGATGTGCAATTAACCATGAGGGGGAGGAGGGAGGGGATGGAGAGGAGGGAGGGGAGGAGAGGAGGGAGAGGAGGGAGAGGAGGGAGTGGAGGGAGAGGAGGGAGAGGAGGGAGAGGAGGAAGAGGAGGGAGGGGAGGGAGGGAGGGGAGGGGAGGAAGGGGAGGGGCGAGTGGGGGGGGGGGGGGCATTATAGTCAGTATTTCAAGTACTGTTGCGAGATTTGAATAGCTTTTGCTTATCACTATCAGCTGACGGAATATACCGACGGCCGTGAGCTTATTTGATCGTTAAATGTCACTTACCTCCATAGCAAATGCTTATTAACAGGAAATTCAATGCTAACGCAAACAGAGTTTTGCCTAGTTTCGTCATCTATCTTGGAACTAGAATTAATGAAAATATGTTTTAAGGAATATTTGAGCTGATCGATCAATAATAATTTGAATCAAACTATCAGAAAAATACAAAGTTTAACGAGTAGCGAACTAAATCTCTTTATGTGGAGGAGTAACGAATCGTAAGTCGACATAGATCGCACTTTAGCCGAGGGGTGGTCGAAAAATCGAATTCATATTTTAGAAGTTATTGGAGCGAAGCGCATTATCCCTGACGGAATCTTATTTGCACGGTACAAAATGCGTCCTAACGGCTGTTCATCTTGTAGTTGCACCAGCGGGCAGCGGGCCGAGCTGTAAATCATGCCCACAATTCGATTTTAAGGAGTCTAATGACTCAATCGCCAGATGAAATGATGAGATCTGCCTCCAATATCTCGCATCGCTCCATTTCTCTTCCACCTATAACACTGGACACTCATCAAATGGGGTAGTTGAACCGCTCCTTCCTTTCAAAACTTTTATCTTGGAAATATTTGGGGAATATAACTGTACGTAACATAATACGGGTTACGGAGTCATTAAAAAACTAGGAGTTTAAACTTCACACCCTGACCATTGACCTCCCCCAGGACCCAGAAAGACCTCTGACCGTGGCTGGAAGTATCCTGGTGATAATGGAGCGAGCTGACGATGAGTTTACTAAACTACTCAGAAATCTTGACCCTCACGGAACTGAATACGTGGACAGGTGAGAACTGAGAGCTATAAAACTCAGAAAACTGAGAGCTAGAACTGAGAGCTAGAATTGAGAGCTAGAACTGAGAGCTAGAATTGAGAGCTAGAACTGAGAGCTAGAACTGAGAGCTAGAACTGAGAGCTAGAACTGAGAGCTAGAACTGAGAGCTAGAATTGAGAGCTAGAACTGAGAGCTAGAACTGAGAGCTAGAACTGAGAGCTAGAACTGAGAGCTAGAACTGAGAGCTAGAACTGAGAGCTAGAACTAAGAGCTAGAACTGAGAGCTAGAACTGAGAGCTAGAACTGAGAGCTAGAACTGAGAGCTAGAACTGAGATCTAGAACTGAGAGCTAAAACTGAGAGCTAGAACTGAGAGCTAGACCTGAGAGCTAGAACTGAGAGCTAGAACTGAGAGCTAGAACTGAGAGCTAGACCTGAGAGCTAGAACTGAGAGCTAGAACTGAGAGCTAGAACTGAGAGCTAGACCTGAGAGCTAGAACTGAGAGCTAGAACTGAGAGCTAGACCTGAGAGCTAGAACTGAGAGCTAGAACTGAGAGCTAGAACTGAGAGCTAGAACTAAGAGCTAGAACTGAGAGCTAGAACTGAGAGCTAGAACTGAGAGCTAAAACTGAGAGCTAGAACTGAGAGCTAGACCTGAGAGCTAGAACTGAGAGCTAGAACTGAGAGCTAGAACTGAGAGCTAGACCTGAGAGCTAGAACTGAGAGCTAGAACTGAGAGCTAGAACTGAGAGCTAGACAAGTCAGTAAACTGAGAGCTAGAACTGAGAGCTAGAACTGAGAGCTAGAACTGAGAGCTAGAACTGAGAGCTAGAACTGAGAGCTAGACCTGAGAGCTAGAACTGAGAGCTATAACTGAGAGCTAGAACTGAGAGCTAGACAAGTCAGTAAACTGAGAGCTAGAACTGCAACTGAGAGCTAAAACTGAGATCTAGACAAGTCAGTAAACTGAGAGCTAAAACTGAGAGCTAGAACTGAGAGCTAAAACTGAGAGCTAGTACTGAGAGCTAAAACTGAGAGCTAGTACTGAGAGCTAGACAAGTCAGTAAACTGAGAGCTAAAACTGAGAGCTAGACAAGTCAGTAAACTGAGAGCTAAAACTGAGAGCTAGAACTGAGAGCTAAAACTGAGAGCTAGTACTGAGAGCTAGAACTGAGAGCTAAAACTGAGAGCTAGAACTGAGAGCTAGACCTGAGAGCTAGAACTGAGAGCTAGAACTGAGAGCTAGAACTGAGAGCTAGAACTGAGAGCTAGACCTGAGAGCTAGAACTGAGAGCTATAACTGAGAGCTAGAACTGAGAGCTAGACAAGTCAGTAAACTGAGAGCTAGAACTGCAACTGAGAGCTAAAACTGAGATCTAGACAAGTCAGTAAACTGAGAGCTAAAACTGAGAGCTAGAACTGAGAGCTAAAACTGAGAGCTAGTACTGAGAGCTAGAACTGAGAGCTAAAACTGAGAGCTAGAACTGAGAGCTAAAACTGAGAGCTAGACAAGTCAGTAAACTGAGAGCTAGTATAACTGAGAGCTAGAATTGAGAGCTAGTACTGAGAATCTCAGGTTCTTATCTCTTATTATCTCTTATCTCAGGTTCTTATCTCTTATTATCCCTTATCTCAGGCTATCGGACGAAGCTAAGTTGTGTGGTCTGATTCTGCGAGTAAAAGCTGAGCTAAGTCACAGAAAGGCTACCCACGAGGAAATGTGCAGGACTTATCTGAGGGAGATTGAGCATCTTTACTACAAGGTATTGTGTATAACTCCACTTTTGACCTATTTGGCGGCCACTTATTAATTTCATAATCGCACCGGTTTTTTTCCAGGGAGTGCAATTACAAAACTAACTGCACTGTTTTGAGAGTGACCGAAAACTTATTAGGTACGATTACTAAATTAATCGCACTGATTCCCTGAAAGATGCTGCAATCAGCAATGTATTATTATTATTATACTTTCGAGCCATATTCAGCAGGAAAGTAGTATTGGCATTACTTGCCCCGGCATTAAGTCAGGCGGTAGCTACAGAGAGAGCTCGTTGTCAAATTAGGAGCAGTCTCTAACCGAATACTTTACTAATGTGAGGTGCCGATCTAAGTATCGACTTAATCAACTTTCCGAGGTAGAATTGCAACTTCAAATGCAATAGTCCTTGAAGACAATCGTTAGGGCACAAATTTGAACTTATAGTTTAGGACAACATCTTTCCTTGTGTTTGAGATAAGTCAATCCTTACATTGCATTAATACAACACAGTATGAGGCAAGGGCAGATTTCTCACGGTGTCGGGGGCTAATCTCCTTATCAGTGTGTCACGTGACAGTTATTCCTCGAAATCAGTAATACGGGGTGTCACCTGATAGTAATTCGTCGAAATGGTAGGTTCACGTGACCACTGCGTACTAGTCACCAGAACGAATCATCTTCAAGCATACACGGCGTGTGCCAACGTATTCAGTGCTCTGAGACCCTGAGGCGTTGTGTGACCCGCTGTTGTCTCTTTATATTAAAGTTGATTGTTTGTTGCCGTGTTGGGTGGTACAATAACATCTGATAGTTGCTTGGAAATGTATTATAATGCATTTGATTGGCACTGTTTTATGCATATCATGAAACGGATCGTTTGCAAACGTTTTTAGTTATATGAAACATCAATGAGTATCAATCTAGTTTTGAAATTTGTTTATCTAATGACTGTTTCATTTGTTTGTGAGTACACTCGGGTACACTCCGGAAATCAGAATATCAGCTGCTCGGTGCTCTCAAAACAGTGTGATTAGTTTATGATCGCATTTTTTTGAGAGCAACTTATAACAACATAGTCGGTGCGATTATAAACTAATTGCATTGGTTATAACACCAGAAGCGTGGAGTTATACGCGAATCTGACTGCATGTATAATACGATAACACCAGTTATTGCACTCGGCTGCGCCTCGTGAAATAACTGCAATAATCGAACTCGGCTTCGCCTCGTGCGATTATTGTATCAATTTGCACTCGGCTGCGCCTCGTGCAATTAATAGTGTAATCGCATTATACGCAGTTAGATTAGCGTATATTATGATATATTCATTATACACTTAAAAATTATACATAACTACAAGGAGCTGTAAAGCTGTAAAATATGCCGGGTATTTATCTTTACATGACGTGTATTTAGTATATAAATCAAAATCACTGATTTAGCGGGATATTTTCCTTTCGCCCTATTTAACCCTCATAAATTAGTGGGACCATTTATAGCTAGTACTACTACCGACCATCCAGAGACTCCACGTATTGACTAAGAGGGACCAAAATACGGCAATGTTTGCGTGTTGAGATTAATGAACTAATTTAATTGTCTATTACAGGTGGACTATGACGGCGGAAAGGACGAAGGTCCAGATTCCAGTAGAGCTAAGATGGATGCCCTCTGTAAGTACATCTACCGGTACGACTCAACAGACAGGATCAGGACACGCGCCATGCTGTGTCACATCTACCACCACGCTCTTCATAACAGATGGAGTGAGGGTAGAGATCTCATGCTCATGTCTCATCTTCAGCAGAGTATTTCCCATGCTGATATCCCTACTAAGGTTATTTATTATAATAATATATTATAAGTATTAATAATATTAATTATATCTGTGTACTGAGTGATTTACTCTGATTTCAGAGGCTGCCGTTATAAACAATCGGCAGTTAATTGCTATCCATCTTAACCTAGCATGTGCATCTCAAAAACAGTTTATTTTAATTGGAAATAAACATGAACTATAGTACAGGGTGGGCCAAAAGTCAGTGTGCAAACGTTGGGTCTTATACCTCCGCTGAGTTTTATATTTGAGAGCTGTTGCTTTGCAGATGGCATACTGTACTTACTGGTTCGAGGATTCCGTCGTCAAAATTTGAAAATTCGAATATTTTAGACCACGCCCATTCAATATTAAAACACCTATATTGTTTTCTCTGAAAATCCTGAACGCCTAATTTTTTTAGAGACGGTAGATTATCAAATGTTGCATATGATCTGAAAAAATGAGGCAAAACGGATTAGAAATGACGAAGCTAACAAGCATTTTGTGTATCTCGTTAACAAATTGACTGGGTGATTATGTGACACCGTGACACGACACCTTAATTGGGCACCCTTAGCAATTCCCATAATGTTTAACGGGGTAGTTAACGGGGTCACCTTATCACGTGATTAGGTAAACCAATCACCTGATCACACGTAATGAACAAGCTTGTTATGCTTCATATCTCGGTCATCTGAGAAGCTAGAACTCTCATTCTTTCAGGGCAAACGTAATTCGAATGGCCAAACACAATTCAATAACATTTAGCTTGATCCGATTATCCAAACTATCAAAAAAATGTGAAAATGAACCTCCATTTGAAAAAAATGAACGCGAATATTTTTCGAGTTGACAAATTCCTCGAACCAGTGGTGGTACTAAGTCATACCAGAAGGAAGTATTTCAATTGGGCACTCAGTGACTGAGCTATTAAGGCCAACGTTTGCACACTGACTTTTGGCCCACCCTGTATTAACAGAATATTTCGCTTATTCCATATAATCCCTCACACAAAACGTATCTCAGATCCTGCACAACAGAACCATGGTACAGTTGGGTCTGTGTGCCTTCAGGAAGGGGTTGATACAACATGCTCACACAACCCTCAACGAGATCCAGTCCTCTCAGAAGAGCAAGGAACTTCTGGCACAGGGTCTCTCTACTCAGGTAACTCTCATTTGGTTTATCCTCACTTTGTGTACATTACCTTAGTCGGTAATATTATGGGGGGTCAAATTTGGTCCTTTTCAGGCCAAAGAACCATATTTACAACAGTCCATATTTTTAACACCCATAATTCCCCGCCCCACAATATTACCGACTAAGGTAGATACCAGAGTGAAAATAAGTCTGTTAAATTAAGCCTGAAAATAAGTCTGTTAAATTAAGTCTGAAAATAAGTCTGTTAAATTAATTCTGAAAATAAGTCTGTTAAATTAAGTCTGAAAATAAGTCTGTGAAATTAAGTCTGAAAATAAGTCTGTTAAAGCGCTATTCTGTAACCTGTTGACATGGAAACGTCTCGCCATCATAGCGAAGTCTTTCTTTCAGAGGATGAGTGAGAGGAACCTGGAGCAGGAGAAGATAGAGAAGCAGCGGCAGATCCCCTTCCACATGCACATCAACCTGGAGCTGCTAGAGTACAGTTACCTGACCTGTGCCATGTTGCTGGAGGTCCCTCACATGGCTGCTCATCAGTTCGATCAGAGGAAGAAGCTCAGCAGGACATTCCATTACCAGCTTAGGAATGCTGAGAAGAGCCCACTGGTAAACATCTTCTTCATTAGGCACACAGATACATCTCATATCCTTGAAACAAAGTTCGAATATATATTTTGCATCTGCTTATTCTCTAGTATTACTGTTTTATTTATTTGCCTAAGATAAATTGCTTCCTTAGATTGGACCTCCTGATTCGATGAGAGAGCATCTGGTGGCTGCTGCTAAAGCAATGATGAAAGCGGACTGGAAGACTTGTGCTGACACCCTGCTGGCTCACAAGATCTGGAATCTGATGCCTCATGCTGAGGAGGTTTACTATTATTTAGATTAACTTTTAATTGTATACATTTTGTAGTGAGTTGAATGTTGAATGTTCCAATGTAAGAATTTTCTAATAGCTGATATTTTGTTATACTGTTCAGGGCGTTATGATATTTTCGTTTCCAGGTGAAGGCGATGTTGAGACAGAAGATCAAGGAGGAGAGTTTGAGAACGTACATGTTTACTTACAGTGCCTGTTACGACTCCATCAGGTTTGGAAGCTAATCAGTTGATTTTGTTATATTCTATACTTTGTCATGTTGTTCTTAAGCTAAGTTTCTTTCTCACAAATATTCTAGCAGGATGCCAAACTCTTTTGAGCTCTAATCTCACGACTTACCCCCTCAGCCCGTTGGTTCTATCTCAAATGTTTAGTCTTACCAACGCTCAAATCCACGCCCTGATAAGTAAGATGATACTGAACGACGAGCTAAAAGCAAGCTGGGACAAGCCCACTGATCTGCTGATGTTACACAGGGCTGAAAGCAGCAAACTGCAGAGTCTCACCAAGCAGACTGCAGACAAGGTTATACATTTATTATTATTTAACTTACAACTTAGACTGTTAAAATGCTTTATAAATGTTATTATACCCTGACTGTCACCGAACTTTCCAAACAATCTGATGTTAAATAGGTTTACTTTTTTAACAAGAACTTAGTTTTTAACCATTGTTCACGCCCGTTAATCCGCAGCTGACATACGTGATGGACAACACGGAGAAGATGCTACAGCAAGGAACACCCTTCACTTCAAAGGGAGGATCTGCCCCTTCTGGACTGCCTTGGAACAGCACCTGGTCCAACATCAACAAATGTACGATACTCTGCCTTCTTTTTAGGCGTTTTTTATCTTGCATCTTTTCAATTTCATTGTTTAAATCTGATGAAAGTTAATTAGAATGCATCTTTTTTTAAATAAGTTACTGGCAATTTTATCTCTAAATAGCCTCGGTCCACTTTAAATTTTGGTCTCAAACAATACTGAATAAGATTATGGACTCTGGTACTATAAAATATTGAGTTGAAGTTTCAAGTGGGTAACGGGAAATGACTGACGGCTGTATTTCTTATCAATCGTAATTAAATATGTTTTCAGCTGGAGGACAGGGCAACTCGTACAACAGAAGTAAGTTCAGATACCAACTATAAACTCTAAATGTTATATAACAAAATAATTGATAATTTTCATTTGTAATTTGTAAAATTTTGATTTGTAATTGTAATCTGTCTTCCCAGCAGGAGGAAACAACTACTCGGGAAACAACTACTCGGGAAACAACTCATACTCGGGGAACCGGAACAACAACTACCAGGGGAACCGGGGAGGTTACCAGAAGAGGAACTACGATTCTGCCAACAATGCTGGGTACAACAGAAGAACTGGTGGGAACTACAACAATTCCGGTTACAACAACTACAACAGGTTCGTTCAATGAACTTCTCATCGCAATACTCACCACTTGCACTAGTTGAACCCAATCGTATTTTTTACCTTCGTCCTATGCATTAAAACGCAGTACAGACTTTGATAACTTGACTAATTATATTGGAGATAAACTCAATAAAGTGATAAAGTTAGTTACATAGAAGAGTAAGTTAAAACACAGTGAAGATAGCCCCATCTCTCTTCCCCAGGAAGCAGAACTACTCACAGAACTACTCTCAGAATGCCTACTAATAAAGTTGTCCGCTAAAGAGGAAGGAGTGAGGAATAAATACCTGCTCATCACGGACACTCTGGCCCCTGACTGGGGTCTGGGACTTCAGTCTCTCAGTTACCCTGTCAGGGGCCATTTTACGAGTTGTAATTTATTACTATAAGCGATGTTAGGTCGCGCGGGTGTTATCGAATCAAGAATGATATTGTTGTCGTGATTCTTCTGGTTTTAATTTTTCTTTAACTGATTTATATGCGACATTTTATTGTTTTCTGAATGCCGGGGCTCAACGCACTGTTGGAAATAAATGTCAAAACAAGTCTGATAGGAAATTTGTCAACAGTTTTAATCTTAAAATATCTCCTTAACAAGTTGAATTATATAACCACTAATCACCCTCCCCGACATATTATAGTGATGACATCATCTGAGCGTCTAGTTAAGTTAGAGGGAATATTCGTAGAATGCCTGGAAACGGTTGTCAACAATGACAGTATGATTTCTGATGACAAATATGAGGTCATCATGGATATCCACAACAAAGCTGATATGTGAGTTTAATCTTTTATCTGTTAATTTTTAATCATTAATAAATAATAACAACTGAGATATTGTCTATACCTACCGCATATAATTATTATATTGATAACTCAATTACCTCAAATTAATTACTACAAAATGTTTAGGTTTACAGAACAGTTGCAGTTGTTACGTCGTGAGGTGGCACAGCAGGAAATTCTGTGTGGAAGCAAAGAAAACACCCTGCGAGCTGAAATAGAGCAACTCAAAACTAAGATTACGCGGAAGAAACAGTTGATAGCTAAATCTCAGGTTAGAATTGAATGATTAACCCTCGACTGGGTTGGTTTTTGTGGTGGTTGACGTTTTAATTGTATTCTTTAACGTCTCCGAGGCAGTTTCGTCGCAGCTCAAAGTCTAGAATTAATAATAATTAGTAATAAAATCCAATAAAAATAACGACCATCTCATCACGCCGTAATCATAATCTTTTTAAAACCCAATATTTCAGGTGAAGTTTGAGGATTGGAAGAAACGCCTGACTTCTGTCGAGGAGTCAGCTGTCAAATCTTACTCTAATTTTGATGGTAGCTGAAGATAATGTGCGCTGATAAAATATCTCGCTAACTTTGACAGCACCTTTAAAGATCCTTGGATACTACTGATTGGTTTGTCGAAAGGAATTTGCTACTGGTGTAAACTAAGAAAGAAGGAATATCTTACAGCCCAGATCACCAGTGATACTTGGAGCATAACTTCAGCAGGAGGCTGGAACAACTAACCGTAACGACCGGCCACAGCCAACTTTGATATCTGTGTCTGACATTTTGTAATACTTTGGAAATTACGAGTGTTGCTATTCTCGGGACTAACGTGATGTCAGTTATCTTACAGTTATCTTACATGTCAATAATCAATATCCTCACTATCTTTGTAAATGAGAACATCAGAAGATTTTTTTCTATCTAGAATTATCTAGTGTTCTAATGCGATTTTGTAATGATGCTTCAAAATACTCCACTGTTACCCGAGCCTTCATTTTAAAATGAACATGTTCGTATCACGTAACCATGGTAACGTGCGGCTGTGGTTCGTACCAGAGAACCGTACTTAATTGAATAAAACTTAGTGTTTCGTAGGTAGTTGATAGCACTAGAAGTCATTTTCCGAATATGGGCTCATGTCATATTGGTTTGTCGAAACTTTTAGTTTTAATTTGCTGATGATCCAAGTTTTCTGCTAATTCGTCATTATTAGACGTAATTGTGGCCAGCAGCTCCCTTAATACACGCACATCTGTGCCCTTGTAGAAGCTTGAATTCAATTAACACTCTGTAATTGTGTATTAGCGAACCATCGCGACAATTGCCCGGTTTCAATTAAAGTTGGTGATTGTAAATTGTAACTTGTATTTAACCTATTTTTATGTTATTTTAAATATTTATGTTATTGTTCATGACATGTCATGTTGCTATTTTGCTTGTTGCTTTATTGCTTCACTTTTTAAATCATGAGCCTGAGTGTGAGAGTGTACATAATGAAATGTTAAGTGAGATCAAGCACACTCTGCAATTTTAAGTACAAGTGACAGTATGTTCTCGCAGACCGTGCCTGTGTTGAAGACCGTGTGAGTTAACCATAGAACAAAATGAATATAATGAATCCTTATATTATGTTGTATAATATCCAGATGTAACTAAGTTTGTGAGCACGAGAGGAGACTCTTACCATGATGTGAAACTTTAAGTGGCTCTTATAATGGGTGTGGCGTGTTGAACAGAGTAATTGGGAATCCTAAATGAGGAAGGGAGGGAGGGACTATTACTCGTGAGATTAACTGACCAGATTATCTCAGGATATGATAAACATATCAGACTTATCTGATAAAGATCTCCGAAGCCTGCTCTTTGAACATGGTAAAACCCCTGGTCCCATTACCGGCACCACCAGACGAGTATATGAACTCCAGCTCCAGTCCCTACTGACTGCTGGGGCTGGATCTGCCCGGGCTACTGCGGACAAGAAGAAACGGAGGCAAACTTTGGATACACTTAGGACGACAGAGAAACCGAAAATGGAGCCTAGGAGGTCGGAGAAGTTCATTCCAAAGATTCCAGCGTCTCTGAACATATCAGACTACTCGGACACGGAGCTCCCGGAGTTGAGTCTGACCCCCGAGTTAGAGACCCCTGAACCACCCCAAAGCCTGGTCTTCTCCAACTCACCCCGACCCACTAGAAGGAGAACTACTCGGGACAGAGAAGGCAGGGATCTAAGTCTCTTTAGTGACAACGAGGATGAAAAGAAGCCAGACAGGAAGAAGAAATTGCCAGCCGAGAGTAAACATCTATCAGGTTGGTGGAGCGTTCTAGCGGTGGTGGTGGTGGTAGCCGGTACTCTTGCTACCGCGTATTATCTGGTCGAGCCTGATGAGGATTCTTCTATAGCACCTCCCTGTTTGAACCTAACCATTGAATATATGACCGTGGGACAGTGTGACAGGCTCTTCCAAAAGCTTTCCAAACAAAAGTTTGAAGTGGACAAGTTTTCAGGGGAAGTAATGTGTGGGGATAAAGAAGGTGATCTCCATCTTCCGTCACCGGCTGGTGGAATGGAACGGCAACTTCTCTTCTTCCTGCGAGATGATTTCAATTACAGCATTTATTCCAAGAAGGAGGATACTTACTTCGAGTTAGAAGGTGAAGCAGAATTATCCTCATTTAACCCCAAAGCAGAAGCCTTTTTCTTCAGCACGAAAACCCCGCATATTTCATGGTTTTGTCGTGTGTCTCAAGTTTTGAGCAACTTCGCATTCTACATTCTAACATCAGCTGCAATCTTAGTCATGGCCCAAATTGCTCACAAAGTCTACCAGTGGAAGAGGGCTAAAGAAAAGCAGGCGATGGGAGAAATGTTCGAGTTGATAGATCAGATAATAGAGGAGCTGCAAAGGAATTACAGCAAATACCAAACAGACCCAGTCAACTACGTGCCGTACGTGGCTATCCCCCACGCCCGAGACCGGCTCCTCCTGCCCTCCGAACGGACTGCAATGAAACACATCTGGGAAAGGGCTGTCCAGTTTATTGCCCAACATGAGTCCAGAGTGCGTGTGGAGATGCGACGGGTACAGTCTGAGGATTTCCCTGTGTGGTACTGGTTAGAAGCCAGTAAATCACCTCCAGCCCAACCAGATAGCACCTCCCCAGATTTCCTATACCCTGACTTGGACTCAGAACTCCCCATGGAAAAGGGTAAAACTTCCACAGGATCGTAAGTGAAACATGTGAGACCCACAAATGTTAACGATATTAACGTTAAGATCATTTATCATTTGGGTCGTGCAATATAAGTTTAGTTAGTTAACATATTTATTTTACCTCCTTTTTGCTTATTTAATGTTAGCTGTAGATAATTTGCAACTTAATTGCAAATATAAATCCGATATTGATGAGATTTTTGAGATGTTGTAAAGTTTTTGGTCGACTTAAAACTAAAGCTAATGCTTTGATCATATTTGGGAAGAGAAAACAATTTGGTTATGTTAATTTTCCGTTATGATATGTTCTATTTGAACTCGTGTGCTTAGTAGATTCAAAACTATTAAACCAATTTAGAATTTTGTGGTAGTAGACAAGAAGCCTGACAGAGTGGCGGAATTCCACTGTAAAGTTCTATCGAAACGTACTGCGGTGGAATTCCACAGTCAACTGGAGAACTGGTATCAAATAGCGCATGATGTGAGCCAGATAATGCTGATTTATTTAATCTCAGAAACCTCCGCTTGCATTCCGCAGGGGGGGGGGGGGGGGGGGGGGGGGTACCAATGGCATAAATGGCATAATGGAGAATTGGCCAATAAAAATTTCCATTTATGCCATGAAACGTATGCCATTTATGCCATTTTTGATATAATACATTTCTATTTTCTTTATTTGTCATATGAATCTTTAACGATCATTCCAAGCGTTATAAAGCATGAAACATGTCTCTTATTCAAGTACTAATAATAATTTGCGAATTAGAAAGTCAAATACGAAGACCTAAGTTCATGGCATAATTGGAGAATTGGCCAATAAAAATTTCCATTTATGCCATAAAACGTATGCCATTTATGCCATTTTATGCCATTGGTACCCCCCCCCCCCCTTCCGCAGCTGTTTCGGATTTCTTGACACTGCCGATTTTCCTTTTTTTTCCCCCATAATTTATATTTTGAGTGTTCTTAGCACTGTATTATTACAGTGGCAACTGTTAACCACATTGTCTGACGATACAAATAGTGCTTGCCAAGTTATAACAATATTAGCTAATTCACATCAGCTGGGCATTTCAAACACGATTAAAATTTTGGCAAATGCTACCAGAAATTTATGGTGAATTTAGCACATGTTTTAGAAATGAAAAGGGCTGTGTTAGTTTTATAAGTTATTTTACTGTTTTTACGTTTTTATTTGTGACTGTGTGATTTGTTATATTTAAGGTGAGCAATTGTATATCTAATTTATCCTTCGACATTTTTGGATATAAAATTGTTCAATATTACATGGATTATGTTTCAATCTTAACACAAAGACTTTGAACTCATAACTCATTAAAAGCTATTTAGTGGAACTTTAATGATCGTACTAGAAGCCAAATATTTCCTTTGAAAACGATAATTTAATACTGTTCAATCAACCATATTGATGAAATTTCGGCATTTCATATTTACTTTTCTATTATTTACAAAATTTTGAAATAGTACAGAAGGTTGTTCCAGATTGTATTCATGTATACAAATGTACTTTTAAAAGATTTAAACGGACTGCGGACACCTTATAGGAAACAATAGTGAATAGGAATTGAAGCCTCTGAGCGCGTCAAGCACTAGAACACATGTAGTTAGGTGATTGATACACATCGGGGAAATACAACGTGAATCAAGCAGGTGAACGATGAAGTGTAAAATAAGTTGATAGAGTGTCATAAAGTGTGATAAAATAAGGGGTCGTTCACATATTACGTAATCAGACGAGGGGGGAGGGGGTTCCAAATGATTACGCTAGTGTAATTTTGACACAATAGCTATGTGTAAAACTGATAACGAAGGGGGGTAAAGATTGTCAAAAAATTGATTACGTAATATGTGAACGACCCCTAAGTTAATAGAGTATAATGTATATTATAATATATAGTACTTTGAGATGTTTACAGTACACTGACTGTAGATCATTCGTCAAAGTTATTAATGAAGCTTATCCAACATTGAAGATTGTTAAACAAATTCTGTCATTGTATAATATCTATATAACATAAGTAAAATAATTTAAAGAATTCTTTCTTTTGTTACCGAAGCACACATATCAGTGATCACAATTGCAAATTGTATGTTGTAGTAATCAAGTGTTGCGGCAAACACTAAAATGGGCCCATCTCAGTATATAGTATTTATTGGTTACGGTTAGGGTTAGTACTTAGTAGGTTAGGCCTAGGGTCATATTAGGGGCAATAAAAGTAACGTGTTATTTGAAGTGTGATAGATCGACATGGCTCGATATAGTGGCGCCCAAGTGTTGCTACTCACTACTGTTACGAAGTTTGCCACAGCTAGGCTTCAAAATTTTCCTCGGAGGACTTCGACGCGCCGCGCGAACTATAATTCTAGCTTCGCGCTCAGAGCAACGATCTCGACACTCGAAGCACTTTAAATTAACGACATCGTCAATCAAAAATGGAAAAGTTTGTTCGTAAGTAATAAGTATAATATAAGTTTATAAGTAGCTGACACACGTGCTGCAACCCCTTTTCGCGCGGAGTGCACGAGAGAGGTATATAATACAACGTGTAGCAAATAATTAGGCAATACGTTCGTTACCACATACCAGGGGACCCCGGGCTATAATAAGGTAGTGCGCCATGGACAGTGAGCCGCGCGTGCTGACTGTAGGATGGTTTTTAGTGCTAATTTCGGCTAATTTCTGCCAGCACAAATGCGTATTGAGTAACCTTCCCGGTCGCGCTAAATCACTCTACAGTCGATTTTCTTATTTCATCACTTTTAGTTTCGCATTGGATAAAGCACATGTTATATCCGCGCGTTACGTGTGATCATATTTAATCCTGATTTCCCAATTACGTTTCTACTGCATGCAGCTTTATACTTTGGATTTCAAACTTCGAGTTTTCGTCAACAGTCAATAATTATCCATGATTCATCTGCATCAGTGCCACTTGTGTTATACCTTATATATAAGTTTAATGAATAGCTGTTAAAAATGTTGATCCTCAATTGCTCGCAGGTGTACTGACATATGCTATAGGTACAAATAGAATTGTAATCGATCCTAGAAATAGTGCGCAGAGCTGGTTTTGTGGTTAAGTTTTGTAGTTGGAAAGTGTTTTTAATGTAGAGTGGGATCAGCTCTGAGGATTTATAATTCGCATCATTTAGTCGTTTCAGAACCTAGAAATAGTGCTCAAAGCTGGTTTTGTGTTTAAGTTTTGAAGTTGGAAAGTGTTTTTAATTTAGAGTGGGATCAGCTCTGGGGATTTGTAATTCGCATCATTTAGTCGTTTCAGAACCTAGAAATAGTGCTCAGAGTCGGTTTTGTGGTTAAGTTTTTTAGTTGATTGAAAACCTAGACGGTGCCCGGGTGGTTCTAATGACCAATTTAAATCTTAATTTAAATCTTAACAAATATATTATAAAAATCGTAATAATCCCTCACAAGGGCACTGCACTAGACTCTTGATAGGAAAATGCCTCACTGTGTAGAACAGCAACTTTACGATGGAATTTAAACCTCATCTGACAAATATCGCGAAAACTTAAAGTTTTGTGTGCTCCAACCGCCAACGGCCAGAATGAATGACTCAATCAAACAAAAAATTGTATCACAACGGGACAAGTTCCCATCCTCATACAAACACTATCGTCCCTAATGAAATAACAACACATGTATTGTAAAAAATGCACTCTAGTGAAAGCCACACTCATCTCACTGATTTTTCTTCAGTATGAGTTGTCCCTCCTTTGATGTAGTGGTGCTTGTTTGGCTCAGCTTCTTTCTTCTTATGCAGGTTTTGAACAAGAAGTCTGTGCTTAACACGATCCTGTACGAGTTTGGGAGAATTTCTATGTGCCAAACTTGAGATATGACTTCAAACACAAGAAAATATCTCCAAATTGGCGGTCTCGGCGGAACACAGGAATATATTTCAAGATCTGACTGATAGATTTTCTTTTTTTGACACCACTTGTGGTACCAAATTTTGGGCTCTAAAACTCCTATTTCTTGGCCAATTTTTTATTTTTTCATGCTGATTTGGAGGCCATTAAAGCATTTGACCCAGTCAAAAAAGTTTCAGTTGTATATCTTTGACGGTTTTTGCAGAAATTCGCGTTAAAGTTGATGCCGTGGTGTCAGTAAAATGGTACGGATAAATATATATATATATTATGATTGGCTACTGGGACACGTCATACACACGGTTGGATTGTTAATTCGGTTGAAATACCTTTACATCCATTATCACCATAATCTCAAATTATTTGTTATATAGTAGTGTTGAAAGTATTAAAAGCATATATATATATATATATATCGTCTCGCTTTATATATGGACACGTTCATTGAAGTTTGAGGATATTGGTAAATATTAGTGACCCTACTAAATGGCACGATGATGTAAAATGTGTCACACTATGAAACTATATAAACCCTCTAACCCTAAGATAATCGTTTCATCCTCTAGATAAACTTTGTCGCATAACGATATCTTTATCAGACGATAAGATATCGCTTAAATGCGGCCGGCAGTGAGTTGTAAACTTTGTCACACTATAAAAACGTGACGGAGTTTATATGGACCCCTTGTTGCCGTGTTTGACCAAATTTTCGAATTTCCAATTCATAGAATAGCTTTATATGACTATTATCTACATATTTAGCGACTTTTTTCCTTAAATGGTAGCACCATGTAAACTCCGTCACACATTTAAGAAATTTATATGAGGGATGTTTATGACATCCTGACAAGAAATGCCGAATAGTCTAGCATTATTTTATGAGCTGAATGTGTTTGGAATTGTTCACATATTTCATTGTTATACGCAAATACAAATACAGAAGGCAGAAATAGGTAAATTTAGTCACAAAAATTTGTATGATATCTCAACATGTGTAAAATTGAGTAAATATTAGTATACCAACTTAAACACCCTATATTACGTACTATGGATCAATTAACAATATTTCAACCATACGCCGGTTATATAAATTATTATGTGGCAGTGATATGTTAACATTGAATAAATTTCAACACCTGAACAGGGTAAAAATTTGTAAATTTCGTCACAAAAAAATATTATAACTTTATTTGCTCCGTGTTGGCAAAATAACTAATTTATCGACATAGTGATGGTGATAAAGTAACATTATATACTAATTGAGGTATGATTCTTCAAAATAAGGGCAAGAAATGTAAATTTCGTAACATCAGCCATTGCATTAGTTAGATAGATTTTCTTTAATATCAACTGCCCTTATTATAGTTGGAATGGATTTATACAGGAAATATAGAAACCCATGCCCATTTTTCATCACATTGAAATTATACTGTTGGGGCAGGAAAAGTAAATTTCGTCACATTTCGGTAAATTAGTGATATCAAACTCAGCATTGTTAAACTTGAGTTCTGATTTGCTGAAAAATAACCTACCAATAATTCCTGGAAGAATATTGAATTCTAATCGGGGTATGGTTCTTCAAAATAGGGTCAAGAAATGTAAATTTCGTCACATCAGCCATTGCATTAGTTAGATAGATTTTCTTTCACATCAACTGCCCTGATTATTATTGTGACCATTTTTACATCAACTGCCCTTAACTTGAATCAGCTCTATCCGTGCATCGTCCTTATATACAGTTTTCCCGCCTTCTAAACCAAAATCAGATATAAATTATTTCGGCAATTCAACCAACATTTTCAATTCCATATAATGTGACAGAATTTACATCATTTCCCAATAAGTACATGTATTTGCTAACTTTTCAAAACAACATATTTTAGTGCTATGCTATGATTGGTAGAAGAACCATCAAATAATGAGTTGAAAGGGTTTTGAGGACACCTCACAGTAGAAAAGAGGTATCGTATTCTGAGTGTGACAAAGTTTACGAAATATTGCCTTAAAACCGTTCGATCCCTGCCCTTTAGCCAAATGTTGTATCATAATTGTTAGAATGACCTAATCTACTATATTTTAAACCAAAAAATGCTAATTGGGCAGCTATGGTTAACACAGTCACAAAAATGTGACATTTTTTGCATTATAGTGCCTAAAAACAATAAACTGTATTTCTGAGCCGTGTATATGGAAGTATGGGTCACGTGGCTAATGTCCAGAACTTCTGAACACGCTATTTTTTTTTGGTTTAATAATATAATCCTTAAACTTCAACATGAACGTGTCCATTTTGATTTACGATTTCGTATTACTAAAAATTTGTTTTACTATCATTTTGTGACGATGTTTACATCAACTGCCCTATACTTCAATCAACTGTATCCGTGTATTGTCCTCATATAGAGTTTTCCCGCCTTCCAAACCAAAATCAGATATAAATGATTTCGGAAATTCACCCAGAATTTCAAATTCCATATAATGTGACAGAATTTACATCATTTCCCAATAGCCAAGTGCATGTATTTGTTAACTTTTCAAAACAACATATTTTAGGGCTATGATTGGCAGAAGAACTATCAAATAATGAGTTGAAAGGGTTTTGAGAACACCTCACAGTAGAAAAGAGGTCTCGTATTCTGAGTGTGACAAAGTTTACGAAGTGTTGCCTTAAAGCCGTTCGATCACTGCCCTTTAGGCCTATATTGCATCATAATTGTTAGATTGACCTAATCTACTATATTTTAGACCAAAAAATGCTAATTGGGCAGCTATGGTAAACAATGTCACAAAAATGTGACATTTTTTACATAATAGTGCCTAAAAGCAATACATTTTATTTTTGAGCAGTGTATATGGGAGTATGGGTCACGTGGCTAATGTTCAGAACTTATGAACACGCTAGATTAAAATATGTTAAAATTAAACCACTATCGTCAAAAACGCTGTTTTAGAAATTTACCAATTTCCTCAAACTTCAATGAACGTGTCCATATAGTAAGATTCGGTACCAAAGTGCCATCTTCAGTGTTTGAAATATATGCCAGGAAATGTTTTAAAAGATGCAATTTTGATATCCCTGAAATAAAGTCCCTACTCAGTCATGCAAGCTTCTCACTTTTATAATTATATCTTGCAATGGCCTTATGATTTACCAAAAAAGTTAATATTTTTAATCAAAAACTGGGTAGAGTTGACCGTGTTTATATTAGCTTATAAGAGTTTCCTCCCTCAAAAAATGATATGAACTTAAATTACCGTCCCTCAATGACAACGAGAATGAATGATTAAATCAGGTTGCTCACTTTTCCCATTACAATTTACTATACGGCCTGCAAAACATTATAAGCTGAGGTTTTCGTGAAAGAAGTCTTGAAATGTAACACTTTGAATGTTGGCAGTGTGTTGCGACCATCATGTGATGCAGTGTGAATAACTACAAATAATAGACCGAGAATATTAACAATTAACAATCAAACTTGTTTTATGTTTACATGGGTATTAGGTTTATTATTAGACGAGTTACTCTTGTGCACTATTCCATTATTCCATTGAATTTTTGGCAGTATCTAGATAGCCCGACCCCTGTCCGCAGACAACTGTCCACGAACACCTGTCTACAGCATCATATTACTGCATAATAACAGTATCCCCTGAATCATTGAATCAATCAACAGGTGTTTGTGAATAGTTGATTGGTTACCAGATCATATGGCCGCAAATGTTATGAAATTGACACCAACGCTAATTGAAATTCGCGTGCGATTGAACCCTGCTTGATTCAGGGGATATCGTTATTATGCAGTAATATGATCTGGTAGACAGTGTTCGTGGACAGTTGTCCGCGGACAGCTGTCGGGCTATCTAGATACTGCCGAATTTTTCAACACTCATATTAGGATGAAGAGGATAATGATTAATGATAGTAGCCCCAATTTTGAAGAGGCGACATTGAAAACATACATAATGTGAGAAGGGGAGACGGGTTGTTGATCTTTAGAACTGTGTACATTTGTTAACACACGATGTTTTCAATTTAATAATATACGAAGAACTAGCTTGGTTCCCAAAAGGGCGCAAGGCTATATGTAAGTTGGCCGGGCTGTAGTTGAGTAAACCTTACTTCAGGAACTCAAACAGGATTGATCGCAGATTCCAAATAATAATAAAAGACGCTCCACACTTTGAGTCAGTATAGACTATAATAGCTATATTATAAAATCGACTGAGTTTAATGAATAAAATAATCGTAGCGAACGCTAAAAATAACATAAAATTATAATTTTCCAGCATCCATTGGCTGCAGTTACACTTGTGTAACAATGTGGCTGTTGGAAATTCTGAAGCAAAATAAGTGTTGAGATTTGAAAAAAGAAAATTGGCTGCGTTTAATGAACAAAATAATCAAAGCTAACGCTAAAAGTAACATAAAATTATGAATATGATTTTCCAGTACAGATTTGCACAACTTGGAAGCTGAAGCAAGTCACGCGAAAAAAAAGCTATTCGGACTAATATAATTAGAACAAAGATGTGAGCATTGATACCCGTCCAGTTTAAAGATCCTTCGGCACTTGGCATATTCGCTACAATCTTATTTATGATCTGCCGGCTGGGATTTCAAAATGCAAAACCTCGGAGTTTTGGAATGACGTCATAATATTATTGTCATGTCATCCTTTTTTAAATTAGCAGGGCCTTGGAGTGGCGCAGTTAACTGGTGAAACCTTACAAATTTAAGTTTATTTAAGTAACATTAACCTACAAAGCTAAACTTCAAGTCACGTCATCCAATGTGCTGCATACTCTTTAAGTAGTGTTTTGATAATTTGCTGAAACAAATAATCATAGAAAGGATGCATCATTATTTGTTTATATTTACAAAAATTACGTTGATAATGCTGAACTGATGCTAATCGATGCTAAGTATAGTAGTTTGTTACAGGACTGATCGCAGATTCAAAAAATAATAAAAGACGCTCCGCACTTTGAGTCAGTATATTAATATTAATATTATACTTATAGTCTTGAACCAGAATCAAGTCATGAGTATTTCGCTCATTAGTCATTGAGAAAAGACAATTTTATTATGTATCAAAAATTTATTACGGACAATTTATTATTCGGACTAGATTTTGCTTTTGCAGGACAGCTTGACGACACATTATATTAATTCGGTACCAAAGTGCCATCTTCAGTGTTTGAAATATATGCCAGGAAATGAGGAAATGTTTTAAAAGATGCAATTTTGATATCCCTGAAATAAAGTCCCTACTCAGTCATGCAAGCTTCTCAGTTTTATAATTATATCTTGTTAATGTTATGGCCTTATGATTAATCAAAAAAGTTAATATTTTTAATCAAAAACTGGGTAGAGTTGACCGTGTTTATATTAGCTTATAAGAGTTTCCTCCCTCAAAAAAATGATATGAACTTAAATTACCGTCCCTCAATGACAACGAGAATGAATGATTGAATCAGGTTGCTTACTTTTCCCATTACAATTTACTATACGGCCTGCAAAACATTATGAGCTGAGGTTTTCGTGAAAGAAGTCTTGAAATGTAACACTTTGAATGTTGGCAGTGTGTTGCGACCATCATGTGATGCAGTGTGAATAACTACAAATAATAGACCGAGAATATTAACAATTAACAATCAAACTTGTTTTATGTTTACATAGGTATTAGGTTTATAGATGTGGATACTGGCGGGGAGGTGATACATGTTTGTTTACTTTAATAGTAAGCCCCTGTTAGGCGGGTTGAAGAGGTGTACATGTTTGTTTACATTTTTAGGGTAAGCCCCTGTTAGGCGGGTTGAAGAGGTGATACATATTTTGTATTATGGAACGCTTGTTACACTTGTAACGCCTTCTTGATACCCCCCTTTGAAGGCCCCGAATTATTTTCTGAACGAAAGCTCAAAATATTCGCCTCCTTATGATTTATTTGCGCGAGGATTGAATATGCGCGTTTTTAAGTTCTTAGCAAAATATTTATTTGAACGAAAGCTCAAAATTTACCGAGAAATCGACCTTTTTATTAACTCATTTTGATGACTGTTTCTGACCTAAAATTGCACGAAAAATCGATTTAGCTAGGTTTCAGAACCTATAAACACTTCCTTATCCCTCAAAATCGATGTTTTATAGTTAATACGAGCAACAAGCAACATATGTTTTGATCCTTCGGTTCTACTCATGACAGTGAGTAGAACCGAAACATGTATCACCTCCCCGCCAGTATCCACATCTATTATTAGACGAGTTACTCTTGTACACTATTCCTTTATTCCATTGAATTTTTCAACAATATTATTAGGATAAAGAGGATAATGATTAATGATAATTGTTATTAAAAATAGACGCGGAGAATGTTAACCCCAACTTTGAAGGAGCGACATTGAAAACATACATAATGTAAGAAGGGGAGACGGGTTGTTGATCTTTAGAACTGTGTACATTTGTTAACACACGATGTTTTCAATTTAATAATCTATGAAGATCTATACCTATACAGAGCTTGGGATCCTTGCAGATCATACAGTCTGCACGTCGCGTGGTGAAAAAAACCCCATGTGGGCTAAGGACAAAGATCTTTACAGTTGTTCCTTTTGAAGGAATGCTAATTCTAAACATATTGTTAAATTATGCTAATAGTAATACAGAGCTTGAAATCTTCCAGCCTGCCAGTCTCCCACCGATCATGATGTAGAAGATTTCCGGGCTACGGACAAATATCTTTAGAGTACATGCCTCTAAGGAAGGAATGCTAAATTAAGATATATTATTTGAATACTCAGATTATTAATAATCCTAAACATAAACAAAAAACTAAATTGCTCTGCAGGGCTACAAGAAAATAGGTCTATTATATAGTATTAGGTTCCTCCCTGTGACCACGGGTTTTCTAGTCTTCTTACTTATAATTCAAAGAATTATTTCTGTATGTATGTACGACCGCCCACGTGCAAATTTGATGAGAAGTAGGAAGCTGTATAGTAACCATGGTGACGAGGATTGTTACACGCACGTGCACGTGCAATAACTGTTGTTACGACATTTTGATCGGTTTTGTGGTAATTACGTTGTGTTCAGTGCGTGATGAGTGAGAGCTACATTTTAATGGGCTGTTTACTCGCATAGTTTTTTGATGCGATAAAAACGACTACCAAAGAATACTATTACTATTAGTATTAGCTTCCTCCCTGTGACCACGGGTTTTCTAGTATATTATAATTTAAAGAATTATTCTGTCAGTACGATCGCCCACGTGCAAATTAGACGAGAAATAGGAAGCTGCATAGTAACCATGGTAACGGTGTTGAAATGTATACGCGCACGTGCACAGATTTCCGAGCGACATTTCGATCGGTTTTGTAATAATTTTGTTGAGTTCAGTGCAAGCTACATTTTAATCGGCTGTATCTTCGGTTGTGACGGATATTTTTCGATGCGATAAAAACGACTACCAAAGAATACTATTATCTTCTTCCCTGTGACCACGGGCTTTCTAGTCATTATTATGATTCGAAAGATTATTTCTGTCTGTATAATGTATGTCTGTATGTATGTCTGTATGTACGACCGCCCACGTACAAATTAGATGAGAAATGGGAAGTTACATAGTTGACATTATAAGTTTAAATTAAGTACCTGATTTTCCTCCAAGGTCACAAAACTGAGCAAAAAGTTTCAATCTTTAAAAAAACGTAATCTTTGGAGGTAGCTAGGCCTTAAGGCCTAGAGTGTGCTGTGTTTCTGTTACAGTTCAGGTCTTCATTTTAGCTGCATGGATAGTGGATACTGGTCACTGGATAGCCACATTTATTTTCTACAAGATGCACACTTTAAAATATCACGGGTGTGATTGTCGTGCCTACAAATAGTGACGAGTGTTTTAGAATTTTCAAAATGCGCGTAGTCACCTGATCATGGTTACCTGCTGTTCGCGTTCAGGGGGTGTAGATACAGGTTCTTCTTTAACGAATCATTTCTAAGGGTAGAACTAGTCAGTGATAATTTTTCATAAATAAAAATCATTAATCAATTATAATCGTTGACATCGCCAATATCGCTATATAATTGGTTTGACGTATTTAAACGGATTAAACGGATTAAACGTTAATTGGTCAAGAGAAGCCCTAACACTCCTGGCTTGACGTATAGAAAATAACATTCTGAAAAAAAAACTGTTTTTAATTACTAAGTGCAATAGTATATGGTATAGCTTGTTCATATTTGGTTAATGATACGAAGTTGGGTTTTGAGAAATTGATATCATAACAATATTTTAGCAAAATTTACATAGTTTATTACATGCTATCAGTGCTCTATTCAGTAAAAAAGATGTTTTTAATCAGCAAAAAATTATCAAACGCAAGAATATAAAAAACTAATAGTAGTAAAAATAACCATAATTATTTGATTTGCTCTAAAAAGTGAAACTTTTTCGTTTTGTTTTGTAATAATTTTTTAAAAAGATATGAAAAAATAACGATAAAAGACTATCAAAACTCAGCGATCGAAAAGTTGCAGGTCTTAATGGCATGCGTAAAAGTATCTAAAAACCTTATTTGAAATATCCGTAATTAATA
This sequence comes from Bolinopsis microptera, assembly GCF_026151205.1. Taxonomy (NCBI): domain Eukaryota; kingdom Metazoa; phylum Ctenophora; class Tentaculata; order Lobata; family Bolinopsidae; genus Bolinopsis; species Bolinopsis microptera. The sequence goes on from NC_087074.1 coordinate 4,689,749, forward strand.
TTTTAGCTATAAGAGCTGTTTGTCGATTTAGGGTTTTGTTGACGTGCACTAAGGAACACTGCTAAAAATTAAAAACAAATACAGACCATTTCTTATTTGTCATTCATATTCTTACTTTCTTTGTCAATGTCCTTGTACCTTGCACCCACTAGCTGTACTGCACTTCATCTGGAGCGCTCTTTTCCCATTCTTTTTGAGAGTAGGTTTGACAGTATTTTCGAAAGATTTCATGAATTGTTCGTCATCTTTATCGCAGTCACATGTTGCCGTTCGGAGAAACTGCAAATTTCCGGAGTAGACACAAGACGGGTAGTCTTTAGGAAATTTTGTTTGGGAAAACATGTAGTTTCTTTCGTTGAGTGCTAAAGCGAGTCCAGATAGAAGATGGTCATGGATATGACAATGAAAGAACCATACGCCAGGGTTATCAGATTGGATCCTCAAAGCAACTGCTCCACCAGGAGGCAAGATAACAGTATCCTTTAGGACGCCTCGTTTTTCCCTTTTCATCAGTTCATCTATTGGCTGCGACAAATCTGTGTTTAGATCAAGTAATGGACATAATTCCCTGTCACAATTTTTAACTTTTCTTAAAGCGATATCAAGAACTTCGTAATGATGTCCATGCAGATGCATTGGGTGGTTCATAAAGGACCTGTTTCTGATCACAATGGTGACGGATTTATTGTGTTTTAAGTCTAATATATTCATATTAGTATTTGGATTTTTGTCGTTTTCCGTTGATCTCTTGATAACTGCTTTTTTTGGAATAAGATTTTGTGTATATGTCTTGTTATCAATGGACAAAAAGAAATAGCCTATAATGTCGACCGTGTGATATTCATATTCATCCGATAATTTCCATTTTATTTTGGGTTCAAGTTCTGTGACAGGATGGCATTTGTAATCCTCTGGAGGTTTGTAAAATTTACAATTGAGGATACTCCACGCTTTTATCATGAATGCTTTCATGTCTTTGTTAGGGGGGACACCTGTGCTGAAAGGAATTGAATCATCTCTCCTTATTCGCAGGACACTCGCCATTCCTTTCTTCTGGTTCTTTGAAGGAGTCATTGCCCTTATCCACGTCACATCTGTGTCAGTATCAATGTTGAAAGTGATATTAACATCATATCTCTCCGCAATCCCGATCTGCAACACTTCAGTTTTATAAGGCTTCACTGGGTACCCATCAGTAGCAACCACCGTCAAATTGTATCCGTCGATACTAAAGAAGTAGGGATTTTTAAATCCACCATTGATGATTCGAAATGTGTGTTCGCCATTCTTCACTTTGAATTCCGGGTCATGCTCGCCGTTCAAGACACCGCCTGCCCATCCTGGTGTGGTAATCGAATTGCCTTCTATACTGTCCTCGTCTGGTGACATGTCATGAAAGTCCCAACCATTATAGTTTGGATAAAGGTCAACGTAAAAAAGAATAGTTTCAGTTCCAAACTGGTATTCAGATGTAGGTATGCGATACGGTGCATGTTCGTCATGGACGATAAGTGGCCCGCGGATGAAGTCTTGACCGGAAGCTTCCACTTCATTCCCATGTGTGTGATACCAATAGGTACCGGGCTGTTCGTTCACCTTCCAATCGTACAGGAACGAGTTTCCAGGGGATATGGCACACTGCGTAAGACCTACCACTCCATCAAAAACTTGAGCGTTTTTCATGTTAAATCCGTGCCAGTGAACGGATAATTGAGCGCCTACGATTCCGTTAGTTGCTCTGACTTTAAGTTGGTCACCGTTTCTTACGTGAATAGCTGGCCCTTTTATGTTTCCATTGATCGTGTTTACTGTGTAGGTTCGGTTACCGATCTTCTCAGTAATCTGATTGGTATGAAAGACCCATTGGTTATTCACAAGAGGTTGGATCAGAGTAGGGTTTGGCCCAGTAGGTTTTTCATCTTCTGCGATGACGTTTATCAGCCTTGCCCTTAGTGATACAACAACCAAGCCGATGGCAAGGATTATAACAATAATGGCATTTAAAACGACTAACATTCGCTTTACTGTGCACATTGCACGGTTATCGATGGAATTAGATGAAGGAGCCATAACGGCAACATTGGGAGGGTTTTCTTGTTTTGACGCCATGTCATCCAGCTCGATCGACATGATGCAATGACCTAAGGTAGAGTTAATTAAGATAATTTCATTGAAACGAAGTTATGATATTTTTCCATGTATGTAACGACTAACGTTAACATTTCTCGATGCAAAACCTTTTAGTTTTGGATTATGTCTTGATCATTCTTCAAGTTCATAAATGTGAAATAATCTATAAATCCAGCAAATCCCGGGAAAACAAGCTAGCAGTAGCTGTAATTTCTACATGTAAAGTAGCTTACTGACTACTGAGAGGGGGCTTAAATTTAAAATTACATGCATTTAAATACATGAGAGAAACCTTGCCGGCTCGGGTCAATCCCCAAAAGTAAAAGAAATAGCAACAGTTTTTTTGCAACGTTTTTGCTCGACCGCCATGGTACGCCCATAGTACGCGGCTATTCACTTGTAAAAACAAGCGCGTCACGTAGTACGCGTAGATACATGGGTTATAGGTGAAGTAAACTGCATACTTCCGTTTCAGTTAAAGATTATGTTATCTAGACAATTCGTAATGTAACTGATAGACTACAAGACTGCTATCAACTGCAGTGTTTAGTTTAAGTTAAACTAGTTCGGGACGGGATATATTATAATAGCAGTTTGATGGTGGAAAAAAACCATTTACACCAGTTATTGTCACCACAGTGATTGTAATGAAGGCTTGAGATTCCATGTAACATGATTCAGTGAGATAACAAAAATAAGTTTTAAATCCAACACTGACTGCATTTTTAATCTGCGATCTTATTAAGCTAACCTAGGTTGTTGGTTCACCATTGCATGGGTGAACCAACAATAAGTTAGCTTGATAAGATCGCAGATTAAAAATGGCATTGTAACTATAAAAACCCCTTCAACTCTTCAAGGAATGTTGTTAGTTTTTAACGATTCTCTTCCTTCCTAGGTTGTGAGATTCAGCGGCTGGCAACGTTTGTGAAACTAGCACGCTGCACGGCTACAATTAATAGGAGATATCAGATATACCTTTTGGAAGATTTGTCGATAAATTTTCCTCGAGGATTTAAATCAAGCAATGCAAAGTGCAATTATGGCAAGACTTGGGCACAACATTCATGCCAGAGTTGAAACCCCAAGGAATCATGGAAACGGCTCACGGCAACATATTTAACATCATAAAGGGGTATTGGGTGGCAATCTTTGAAAATGAAACTTAAAAATTTGGTTCAAGAAATGATTATGAATTATAACAATATTTCGAAATTTTAACAAAACTCGATTGTGCCAATTTTTACCCCAATTTGCCAAATATAACAATGTAAAATAGCAGCGACACATTATGATTATGTCAGCGACTGTGAACATTACTGTTCAGAAAACCTCTATATCCTTCAACCAACTCAGTAATCACTTCGAGATGGTGTAATTGGTGTTGTACACACTGCACTAATAATGATATAATGATATCATGTTGAACGTGTAATGTAAATATAGTGTGGATATATGCGAATATATATCCTTCAACCAACTCAGTAATATATGGATAAACCGCAGATCAGAATCTATAAAGCGGCAGTTTTGTCAATATTGCTTTATAGCTTTATGGTAGTGAGGTATGGCACACAACCAAATTAAGCAGCTACATCACTTTGAGGTGTTCCATCAGCATTGCTCGAGGAGAGTACTTAGGATAAGATGGCTCGACCGAGTTAGAAAAACTAAAGTGCTTGACCACGTGCGAGGTTAAATCAAATAGAGACTACATAGAAGCAAACCGCCTGAGCTGGTTTGGCCATGTCACCAGTTAAATATTTGTTCCAAATATTAGACCGTCGACGAGTCCAACTCGGCGCAGGTCTTGGTAGGTTATAAACCTACAAACCAGTGCCCGACACCAGGTTTTTTAGAAACCTCATTTATTGGACCTCTGCGCATGGAAGAAGATCCAGTGATCACCCGTAAAAGAATTGGTTGAAATGTTTGCTGGAAGACGCTGCATCGTTCTCAGGAAACACAGACACAGATATCGACAGATAGTGTGTTTGCTGGTGACCGCGCAAGCACTAAAAAGAAATGATACGACACAAACGGGAGTTCATTGTTGCAGCCTGAAGGCTACTCTATAATGATTGAGGAGACCTAATCAAGTTCAAGTAAGGACATGTGATATATTTCATAGAATATGAAAATTCGAAAGCTTGCACTTTTGTTTATTTGTCTTAGTCTTACAGTTACTCTTACAGTCTTACCACTGGGCAATCAATGACCAGCAGATAATTATAGCCTCATGAAATAGAGTCTTATATGTGTAACGGGAGCACTTTACAATGCAAAACCTTCTAGTTTTGGATTATGTAATAATTCATTATTATCATATTGTAATAATTTATTTTTCAGACTTCATCTGGATCGACCTAGGCAGGCAGGCAGGTAGGCAATAATTTATAAACCCAGCAAATTATAATAAAGCCCCCTATCCTTTTATTTTGTTGCCAGATTGCCGATCGGGTGAAAATACAATTACCGTCACAGTGGCATATTCGGAAATAAACGTACCTGCATTCTTGAGATAATGGTGAAATAGTGACAATTATAAACAACTTGTTGACTTTTATTTTTTTTGAGTTTTAAGACTACAGCCACACCTCTTTACCGAAGGAAGCATTTTATGGAGCTTATGAAGTACTGAAATTATACTACCGCATGGAAGGAAGCATGCAGTGGAGGAGGAATGCCATAAGTTCTTAACGATTCCTTCTAGCTCGAAATTGTAGGAACAGATTTTTTTATTGAAATCTTTCAAATCAGTCAATTACATACAAGTTTACACAATGAATTAGTTAAATATAATATTGTCCTCTAAGCATGGATCGTCAAAGTTGAAATTGTATCGGACAAAATGTATGTAACCAAAGGACCTGAGGGTCACCAAAACACAGATATTGAGTGCAAATGCAGCTCCTGCACAAGCATGGGCCCTTATAAAATTGTAATAAGTTACTTTAAACAAAATCACACACCCATTCAATCAATTCATAAAATATTGTAAAGTGAAAAATGTGGCCATCTAGTTCGTGATGCAGTGCTGTGAGATGAAATTGAGAAATACGTGAATGCAGACAGCAAGAATAGATAATCTTAAATAAACTATTTTACGGATTTGTTTCTATTGAATAGTCAAGTTCAGAGTCCGAATCCACCGGGATAATTTTCCCCCACATGTAAGTGGAAAGTTTACTTTTAAAATCAGTGATACTCTCTATCTCACGGATATCTAGAGGAATGTGATTCCACTTAGTGTGGGTCCTATAGAAGAAATTCTTGGCAAAAGCGTTGGAGCTAGCTCGAGGTGAGATAGAGCTTACAAAACATAAAGAGTCCATATGACTATTTCTGAGCCTTGAGTGGCCTTGATATTTTACGAGTATCACCCGTTAAGCTCGAAAAAGCAGTCATGGCGTGATATTTTCTTATCGTTAAAACGTGACATCATCAATCATGATTGCTACCTGCCAGCTAGTTGATCTGTTCGCGGAATTTTGGAATTCGCGGAACATTAGAACCCAAAACTAAGCAGTTTTGGCTCCGAATCTGCTCGGTAACCAAAGTATAAAAACCCCTTCAACTCTTCAAGGATGTTGTAAGTTTTTAACGATTCTCTTCCTTCCAGGCTGTGAGATTCAGCGGCTGGCAACGTTTGTGAAACTAACACGCTGCACGGCTACAATAGGAGATATCAGATATACCTTTTGAGTTTTGGAAGATTTGTCGATAAATTTTCCTCGAGGATTTAAATCAAGCAATGCAAAGTGCAATTATGGCAAGACTTGGGCACAACATTCATGCCAGAGTTGAAACCCCAAGGAATCATGGAAACGGCTCACGGCAATATATTTAACATCATAAAGGGGTATTGGGTGGCAATCTTTGAAAATGAAACTTAAAAATCTGGTTCAAGAAATGATTATGAATTATAACAATATTTCGAAATTTTAACAAAACTCGATTGTGCCAATTTTTACCCCAATTTGCCAAATATAACAATATAAAATAGCAGCGACACATTATGATTATGTCAGCGACTGTGAACATTACTGTTCAGAAAACCTCTATATCCTTCAACCAACTCAGTAATCACTTCGAGATGGTGTAGTTGGTGTTGTACACACTGCACTGATAATGATATAATGATATCATGTTGAACGTGTAATGTAAATATAGTGTGGATATATGCGAATATATATCCTTAAACCAACTCAGTAATATATGGATAAACCGTAGATCAGAATCTATAAAGCGGCAGTTTTGTCAATATTGCTTTATAGCTTTATGGTAGTGAGGTATGGCACACAACCAAATTAAGCAGCTACATCACTTTGAGGTGTTCCATCAGCATTGCTCGAGGAGAGTACTTAGGATAAGATGGCTCGACCGAGTTAGAAAAACTAAAGTGCTTGACCACGTGCGAGGTTAAATCAAATAGAGACTACATAGAAGCAAACCGCCTGAGCTGGTTTGGCCATGTCACCAGTTAAATATTTGTTCCAAATATTAGACCGTCGACGAGTCCAACTCGGCGCAGGTCTTGGTAGGTTATAAACCTACAAACCAGTGCCCGACACCAGGTTTTTTAGAAACCTCATTTATTGGACCTCTGCGCATGGAAGAAGATCCAGTGATCACCCGTAAAAGAATTGGTTGAAATGTTTGCTGGAAGACGCTGCATCGTTCTCAGGAAACACAGACACAGATATCGACAGATAGTGTGTTTGCTGGTGACCGCGCAAGCACTAAAAAGAAATGATACGACACAAACGGGAGTTCATTGTTGCAGCCTGAAGGCTACTCTATAATGATTGAGGAGACCTAATCAAGTTCAAGTAAGGACATGTGATATATTTCATAGAATATGAAAATTCGAAAGCTTGCACTTTTGTTTATTTGTCTTAGTCTTACAGTTACTCTTACAGTCTTACCACTGGGCAATCAATGACCAGCAGATAATTATAGCCTCATGAAATAGAGTCTTATATGTGTAACGGGAGCACTTTACAATGCAAAACCTTCTAGTTTTGGATTATGTAATAATTCATTATTATCATATTGTAATAATTTATTTTTCAGACTTCATCTGGATCGACCTAGGCAGGCAGGCAGGTAGGCAATAATTTATAAACCCAGCAAATTATAATAAAGCCCCCTATCCTTTTATTTTGTTGCCAGATTGCCGATCGGGTGAAAATACAATTACCGTCACAGTGGCATATTCGGAAATAAACGTACCTGCATTCTTGAGATAATGGTGAAATAGTGACAATTATAAACAACTTGTTGACTTTTATTTTTTTTGAGTTTTAAGACTACAGCCACACCTCTTTACCGAAGGAAGCATTTTATGGAGCTTATGAAGTACTGAAATTATACTACCGCATGGAAGGAAGCATGCAGTGGAGGAGGAATGCCATAAGTTCTTAACGATTCCTTCTAGCTCGAAATTGTAGGAACAGATTTTTTTATTGAAATCTTTCAAATCAGTCAATTACATACAAGTTTACACAATGAATTAGTTAAATATAATATTGTCCTCTAAGCATGGATCGTCAAAGTTGAAATTGTATCGGACAAAATGTATGTAACCAAAGGACCTGAGGGTCACCAAAACACAGATATTGAGTGCAAATGCAGCTCCTGCACAAGCATGGGCCCTTATAAAATTGTAATAAGTTACTTTAAACAAAATCACACACCCATTCAATCAATTCATAAAATATTGTAAAGTGAAAAATGTGGCCATCTAGTTCGTGATGCAGTGCTGTGAGATGAAATTGAGAAATACGTGAATGCAGACAGCAAGAATAGATAATCTTAAATAAACTATTTTACGGATTTGTTTCTATTGAATAGTCAAGTTCAGAGTCCGAATCCACCGGGATAATTTTCCCCCACATGTAAGTGGAAAGTTTACTTTTAAAATCAGTGATACTCTCTATCTCACGGATATCTAGAGGAATGTGATTCCACTTAGTGTGGGTCCTATAGAAGAAATTCTTGGCAAAAGCGTTGGAGCTAGCTCGAGGTGAGATAGAGCTTACAAAACATAAAGAGTCCATATGACTATTTCTGAGCCTTGAGTGGCCTTGATATTTTACGAGTATCACCCGTTAAGCTCGAAAAAGCAGTCATGGCGTGATATTTTCTTATCGTTAAAACGTGACATCATCAATCATGATTGCTACCTGCCAGCTAGTTGATCTGTTCGCGGAATTTTGGAATTCGCGGAACATTAGAACCCAAAACTAAGCAGTTTTGGCTCCGAATCTGCTCGGTAACCAAAGTATAAAAACCCCTTCAACTCTTCAAGGATGTTGTAAGTTTTTAACGATTCTCTTCCTTCCAGGCTGTGAGATTCAGCGGCTGGCAACGTTTGTGAAACTAACACGCTGCACGGCTACAATAGGAGATATCAGATATACCTTTTGAGTTTTGGAAGATTTGTCGATAAATTTTCCTCGAGGATTTAAATCAAGCAATGCAAAGTGCAATTATGGCAAGACTTGGGCACAACATTCATGCCAGAGTTGAAACCCCAAGGAATCATGGAAACGGCTCACGGCAATATATTTAACATCATAAAGGGGTATTGGGTGGCAATCTTGGAAAATGAAACTTAAAAATTTGGTTCAAGAAATGATTATGAATTATAACAATATTTCGAAATTTTAACAAAACTCGATTGTGCCAATTTTTACCCCAATTTGCCAAATATAACAATATAAAATAGCAGCGACACATTATGATTATGTCAGCGACTGTGAACATTACTGTTCAGAAAACCTCTATATCCTTCAACCAACTCAGTAATCACTTCGAGATGGTGTAGTTGGTGTTGTACACACTGCACTGATAATGATATAATGATATCATGTTGAACGTGTAATGTAAATATAATGTGGATATATGCGAATATATATCCTTAAACCAACTCAGTAATATATGGATAAACCGCAGATCAGAATCTATAAAGCGGCAGTTTTGTCAATATTGCTTTATAGCTTTATGGTAGTGAGGTATGGCACACAACCAAATTAAGCAGCTACATCACTTTGAGGTGTTCCATCAGCATTGCTCGAGGAGAGTACTTAGGATAAGATGGCTCGACCGAGTTAGAAAAACTAAAGTGCTTGACCACGTGCGAGGTTAAATCAAATAGAGACTACATAGAAGCAAACCGCCTGAGCTGGTTTGGCCATGTCACCAGTTAAATATTTGTTCCAAATATTAGACCGTCGACGAGTCCAACTCGGCGCAGGTCTTGGTAGGTTATAAACCTACAAACCAGTGCCCGACACCAGGTTTTTTAGAAACCTCATTTATTGGACCTCTGCGCATGGAAGAAGATCCAGTGATCACCCGTAAAAGAATTGGTTGAAATGTTTGCTGGAAGACGCTGCATCGTTCTCAGGAAACACAGACACAGATATCGACAGATAGTGTGTTTGCTGGTGACCGCGCAAGCACTAAAAAGAAATGATACGACACAAACGGGAGTTCATTGTTGCAGCCTGAAGGCTACTCTATAATGATTGAGGAGACCTAATCAAGTTCAAGTAAGGACATGTGATATATTTCATAGAATATGAAAATTCGAAAGCTTGCACTTTTGTTTATTTGTCTTAGTCTTACAGTTACTCTTACAGTCTTACCACTGGGCAATCAATGACCAGCAGATAATTATAGCCTCATGAAATAGAGTCTTATATGTGTAACGGGAGCACTTTACAATGCAAAACCTTCTAGTTTTGGATTATGTAATAATTCATTATTATTATATTGTAATAATTTATTTTTCAGACTTCATCTGGATCGACCTAGGCAGGCAGGCAGGTAGGCAATAATTTATAAACCCAGCAAATCATAATAAAGCCCCCTATCCGTTTATTTTGTTGCCAGATTGCCGATCGGGTGAAAATACAATTACCGTCACAGTGGCATATTCGGAAATAAACGTACCTGCATTCTTGAGATAATGGTGAAATAGTGACAATTATAAACAACTTGTTGACTTTTTTTTTTTTGAGTTTTAAGACTACAGCCACACCTCTTTACCGAAGGAAGCATTTTATGGAGCTTATGAAGTACTGAAATTATACTACCGCATGGAAGGAAGCATGCAGTGGAGGAGGAATGCCATAAGTTCTTAACGATTCCTTCTAGCTCGAAATTGTAGGAACAGATTTTTTTATTGAAATCTTTCAAATCAGTCAATTACATACAAGTTTACACAATGAATTAGTTAAATATAATATTGTCCTCTAAGCATGGATTGTCAAAGTTGAAGTTGTATCGGACAAAATGTATGTAACCAAAGGACCTGAGGGTCACCAAAACACAGATATTGAGTGCAAATGCAGCTCCTGCACAAGCATGGGCCCTTATAAAATTGTAATAAGTTACTTTAAACAAAATCACACACCCATTCAATCAATTCATAAAATATTGTAAAGTGAAAAATGTGGCCATCTAGTTCGTGATGCAGTGCTGTGAGATGAAATTGAGAAATACGTGAATGCAGACAGCAAGAATAGATAATCTTAAATAAACTATTTTATGGATTTGTTTCTATTGAATAGTCAAGTTCAGAGTCCGAATCCACCGGGATAATTTTCCCCCACATGTAAGTGGAAAGTTTACTTTTAAAATCAGTGATACTCTCTATCTCACGGATATCTAGAGGAATGTGATTCCACTTTGTGTGGGTCCTATAGAAGAAATTCTTGGCAAAAGCGTTGGAGCTAGCTCGAGGTGAGATAGAGCTTACAAAACATAAAGAGTCCATATGACTATTTCTGAGCCTTGAGTGGCCTTGATATTTTACGAGTATTAAAATTTTACACCACGATATCAACTTTACCTGCATTAAAACGTTTTTGGCTGGGTCGACTGTTTTTATTTCCTTTTGACCAGTATGAAGAAATAAAAATTGGCCAAGGAATAAATCAAGTGGTATGTGTACCTGTTCAAGTGGCACAATTTAGTTTTAATGCCGATGAGCTGAAAAGCAGCGCTAACTCTTAAGCTTGATGAAGCATAAAAGTGTACAGTGCACCACGTGATAGCGTGATCAACAAGCATACTCTTCTTCGTATCTTAGATTCGGTAACAAGCAATTGTCTTGATGAGTAGCTGTTCGATTGTATGTTTGCGAGTTGTTCACTGTATTACTGATTGTCCGCTCATTAGACATGTCCGCTATGTTAGCTCACCCCTTCCCAGGATTTTTTGATGCTTCTAAACCAGGTGAGAGTATGGATTGTTAGAAACACTGACCGCCAACACGTGCCACTCCTTATATGGAAGTCACGTGACATGGTGGTATTTTCAATCAAAATCGTGTTTTTGTCCAAATTTGGGCTTTCAACACAAATGAAAAAAACACACATTTCGGATGATACAGTAATGACTATTCAAGTGACTGATCAGTGTCTACATAATACTATAGTAGTGAACATTGCATTAAAAGAACACCTTGACCACAGATCCACGTCCGACTGAGACGAAGTTGAAGGATGAGTATTTGACTTGTGAAGTGTGCAAACACACCTTCGATTTCAGTAAATATGCTCCTCACCAGCTTCCTTGTGGAGACACTGCCTGCCTCGACTGCCTCAGACAGTTTGGTGAGCGAATAACTCTTTTATACTTGGGTACTGTGAACTTAACATGGGTTATTGTAAGTTATTAGTTATTGGTAAAGCGAACTGTACTTAGCGTAAAGTTTAGAGTCGGCGATTTTCCACTCACAACAGTTCGTCGGCATGTATTTAGGCGACAAATCAAAGGATTAATATAGATAAAAATGGTTTTTGTTACTGAATGACCATTGATCAACCAATATCGGGATATGATTCGAAACCTTCCGATTTCAGCTGGTAGGAAAGGCAGGGCGGAGGAGATGCACTGTCCGGTATGTGACCGTCTGACAGTTGTGCCGGGGGGTCACGTGTGTTGCTTCACACCTAATGCTGGTACTCTCAAGATACTGGAGGTTTTCAAGGTAATACGTCACTCAAATTACGTCACTCAAATTACGTCACTCAAATTACGTCACTCAAATTAGCTTAAAAATGTAGTGTAGACGTGTTAATTAAAAAAATAATAGTCTTTCCTGAGAGAATTAAGCAGTTGAGCTATTTAAAACACATTGTTTAATAAGCATTAAGCATCTTGCTAAATAAAGGGTGTTCATTGTTCAGCTGGTGGAAGCATACAAAAAGGACTTTGTGCCGTGCATAGGATGTGACGAGAAGGGGGAAGCTCGCTGTTTGGAGTGTCAGGTTAGTCAAACTCTCTCCACTGATCATCGCATGTTTAATCGGACTTTTATTTTGGCTGCTCTATGTTTGTTATTTCAAGTTTGTAATTTGCTAGCCTCGCTGATTGGAAAATTAAAAAACGCATGAATATTGAATAATTGTAGAAACGAATATATCACATGATACTGTTAATGTGCTAAACATTATTAAAATACAACATATTATTAACGACATGATTTAATACAACCCATCATTAATGACAGATTTATGAATAATACAATTTCTGTCCATTCTTATAAACAAAACAAATCAGTCCAATATTTTAAGAAAATAACCGTACAACTTGACAGGAAAATTACTGTGACGAGCACGCTAATTTCCACTCGATAGTGGCTGCAACTAAACATCACACTGTTGTAAAGTTCATGGATATACTAGCGGAACCTCAGAAGATTCTCCGCGCAAATGGAGCTCAGGTTTGAATGCTCTTAAAATAATCTTCAGCGACTGATTATAGAAATTTATTGAAAAACTATGCAAAACTCGTCGCTAATTAAGATTAGTGAAAATATAATTATATGGCTAAATGAAAGTTTGCACCCAGTTTTGTAGTAAGCACCACAACTCTGCTCTGGAGGCAGTGTGTACCACGTGCAATGCTCTGTGCTGTCTCGTCTGCGCTATCACAGATCACAAGGGACACAGTGTCAAGGAAATTGGAGACACTATGAACAATATCCACGAAAAGGTATGAATAAATTGACTGTTACTTAATTAGTTAATCAGTTGATTTGTTAATTACCTTATTGCTACAGCGAGATTATCAACAATATCGCTGGGAATAATTCAACATGATAATTTAATATAACGGGAATATTTCAGATGAGGCCAATAATGAAAAAAGTGGAACAAAATACTTACAACATTAAACAAAACTTGAAAATAGGAGGCAAGTCATTTCTTTCTTTTAATGATCTTTTTTTGAAATTACCTTTAAAATGTGCGAATTTTAGCAGTGATAATAATGTTTATTATTTTCGTATTATTTGTAAGGCGAATATTCGTTTCACTCCTAACCACTGTTACAGAGGACGTGGATAAAGAAATGAACATCATGTTCCAGAGATGCAAGAGAAATCTGAACATCTCCTTTATGGGAGTTGTGAGGGGCTCAAGGGACCGACAGAACGAACTGTTCGCCGACGTGGACAAGGTGCTGAATGAGAATGTTAAACTTCTAGAGCAACAGGTAATAAGGATATTTTGTGGGTTTGGATGCAAATCTTGATACAACTGCACCGATTGAAAATACACTGCTTCCTCATTTCTGTTAACCTTGTTTGTTTAAAATTGACTTAATCGTTTGGAAAATATGCAGGTTCACGACATTGAGGATGAGATAAACTTTACAATAAGGGGTTCCGATATGATAACAGATATATTCGAGGAATACTCCCCAGCCCAGATGGCCGGTATTGGTGGTCTGGTATGGAACATTTTTTATTCCTTTGTTAATGTATCTATTGCGCAATTGTGACATTTTGCAGTCAGACTGCAGTCAGACGGATTAAAATTGGTAGACATTTGTAAATATTTTTTACTAAATAATTTACTTAACTTAGGTTCAAAAACTGATAGACGAAATTCAAACGATTCCAGAAGATTTGCCGATCGAACCATTAACTACTAAGCGTGTCACGTTCGAGTCAAAAGCAGAGAAACAATTTTATGCAGCTGGAAAAAACTTCGGCAATCTGAAGATTTCAGAAATCAAGATGTCACTGATGCCAAAGGATCCGAAAGAAATCGATTTTGAATCAGTAAGTTTGACTTAAGTAATTCCCATAAAGTTTATAATCAACACTCAAATTGAAGAATGAACAAGTACTAACCTAACGATGACAGTTAGTATTAAAGGGGTGATCCTTTAACAATCAATTAAACTTTAAACAAACATGAAACAATGTAATTACCCCAGGATGAGGAGGAGGACCTGCTCCCTATTAACAATGTAATTACCCCAGGATGAGGAGGAGGACCTGCTCCCTATTAACAATGTAATTACCCCAGGATGAGGAGGAGGACCTGCTCCCTATTGACAACTCTGAGCTCACAAAGATAGTCAAGGAACAAATGGCTGCGGTTGCCACGTAGGCCACGCTGGTGGAATCAGTTCTCTGATAGTTACTCTTCTCCGGCTGCACTTCTGGCCAAATTAAAGATGAAGGCCTTAGTTTATTAAGCGGGACTTAAGAGACAAAACTATAGCTGACTCCTGGAAAACTGGATTGTTATTTTGAGCTATGCGGCATTTTCAATATGAAATTTATAGAGAAAATTATTTCACCACCTTATATCATTTCAGATGAGTAAATTTATAAATGCATAGCACAGTTTTCTCGACAGTTATTTCTGAGTTTTTGGTCTATAATCCAACCATCGCTTCACTCCTGGTTCTTCTATTACTCCTCTGTATTGAGCTGCTAGTTTTGGAAAGTTCGAGAGTAAGTCAGCTCTACCGTATTCAGGGTTCTGTTTGAGTTCTAAAAAACTCATTATCACTATATCACCCCATGTCATCTGTAAATAATATGATTTAATTTATCGTCGATACTTTCAAGTTTTAGTAAAAATATCGTTTTTAGTGTTTCACAAAGTTGATTCATAAAGTAAATTAAATTGTTGGAAAATAATATAAAATAAAAAGCATCAACTCGTACGATTAAACACGAACAATTAATACAAACGTTTAGTTGGACTGTTTACCACTTGCAACACACCATGGTTAACTCGACCATGGTTACCACATGGTTACCACATGGTTACCACATGGTTACCACATGGTTACCACATGGTTAACTCGACCTACCCTGTCACCCAGGATAAAAGGTCCAGACTGGTCAGACAACATCTTCTCCAATTTAGAGAGATACACTGGAAAATAGCTCTCGTATGCCTCCTCCTTCTTCTTCGCCTAGCAATGTATAAAGGTATAAGATTATTATATGAGGAAACCATATTTTACTTAAGTATGGAGCGTCTGTAATGATCGCTCTGAAATTCAACAGCAAAACAGTGTTACTATAGATATAAGGGAAGTAATATCAATGTATCGAACTGTCGATCGACAATTATTTAGCCTCTGTGAGTGTGAAATCGAAAACCACGAACATGACAACCAAGAAAGTCGTTCACAAATGTCAGGCGATCACAGAATGTCAGCTGATCGTATCACCTTGATGTTTTGATCCTTTTCTTTAACGACCTCATCATATCTTGCGATCAGGTCGTAAAGCGTCTCAATGAACATGTTCACATAAAGTGTATCCTCTGCTGTTCTGCCTTTGTAGTCTGGGGGCAAGAGTAAAGTTCAAACTGTAAATTCTTGTCGTGAATGTTTGTTTACCTTCGTAATGTAATGTTTAGTATTCTGATAACTCTCTAATTACCCGGTTGAATGATGGGGAGTTTTAGTGAAAATATAACGATAAGACTCTGGTAACTTACCGGTTAAACTAGCGACGTAACGGGTAATAGCAAGACTCTGGCACACTACCCGGTTTCCATCCAATACTAAACTTGGTAAGCAACCACCTGGTGATCGTTTTAAAGCGGCGGCAAACTCGGGAGTGCCTGCTGCCAGCCTCGTGTCTTTGAATTCTATTCCTGTTTGTGTTGAGATAGGTGTTTACTGTACAAAATTAGGATTCTCGTAGGGTTTACTAGGTGATCCTAAGATAGCAGTCACGATTTAAAAAAGGATGTTTGGCTAATAACAATCGAGCAGTCGGAGCTGGGGGGCACTCTGTTGAAGTACCAAGTGGGGGCGAGAAAAGCTAGAAATAGTTTATTTTTCCCCAGGTTGCATGGAATATGATAAAATATGCCACAATAGATCAAAAAATTGAGCGACCATCCACGGTGACCGACAACTAAGAACCTCTCAGTCCGGGCTCCCACAGGTATCACATCACATGGCCCAATCAGTGACGTATCATTTGTGATGTGATCCATATTCTAACAATCCCCCCAGCCGGGTGACTGAACCCAGTTGAACCTAATTCTCACGCAGTTAACAGGCACCCAATCAGCTTAATTGGGTGACCAATCAGCTAAAATCCCAAAACAACAACTGGACCCAGGTCATATCATAACTGCACCGAAATCGGAAATACGACAAATTCAGTTGTCCGGTAGTTGTCTGGGTAGGGTTCACATGACAGTTTAGTAAGTAGAAAAGCGGCCGCATTTCTTGTTATACCTCGACACGATATCAAGACAGTCCCCAGGGGTGTAGGAATGATTTTCTTCATGGGGGGGGCCAAATTCTAAATATTTTTTGGCGCTTCGCGCCACAGCCTAAATTTGTTGGCGCTTCGCGCCAAAGCCTGAATTTCGAGGGTAAGGATAAAAGGAAATTGCAGCATGTGCGGTATCGCGATTTTTCACGTTTGCCGCAACAAATCGCGATTTTTCAGATCCTGGCCTCACGACAAATCGCGATTTTTTCAGTTCTTCGCGTCAAATTGCGCATTTTCCTTTAAATCTGAGGACCAAAATTGCGTATTTTCCTTCAAATCTGTGGGCCAAATATTACGTTTTCTATAATTAGTACATGAAACCGATCAGTATCACATCCACAACCTTCCGAATGTAGGTACGGACTTCAAAAAAACCGAAAAATATATTTTCGGCCCAAAATGATCAGGGTAGCATGAATCATGAACAAAAGTAGTTTCCAGAAAAACTTTGAAAAATTTTGACTTAGAAATTTTCGGTCCGAGTCATTCTCGATACGTACCTCTGAAAGCAGAGCTCCCGCTTCCGAGCTCATATTGCGAAGGGGAGGCCTGCCTTCCGAGATCGCATTACAAAGGGAAACCCTCGAGTCCAAAATCGTATATCGAACTTCGAAAACCGAACAAAAATATTTTCGGCTCAGAATGATCAGGGTAGCATGAAACATGAACAAAAGTAGTTTCCAGAAAAACTTTGAAAAATTTTGACTTAGAAATTTTCGGTCCGAGTCATTCTCGATACGTACCTCTGAAAGCAGAGCTCCCGCTTCCGAGCTCATATTGCGAAGGGGAGGCCTGCCTTCCGAGATCGCATTACAAAGGGAAACCCTCGAGTCCAAAATCGTATATCGAACTTCGAAAACCGAACAAAAATATTTTCGGCTCAGAATGATCAGGGTAGCATGAAACATGAACAGAAGTCGTTTCCAGAAAAACTTTGAAAAATTTTGACTTAGAAAATTTTCGGTCCGAGTCATTCTCGATACGTACCTCTGAAAACAGAGCTCCCGCGTCCGAGCTCGTATTGCGAATCGGGGGCCTGCCTTCCGAGATCGCATTACAAAGGGGAACCCTCGAGTCCAAAATCGTATGTCGAACTTCGAAAACCGAAAAAAATATTTTTGGCTCAGAATGATCAGGGTAGCATGAAACATGAACAAAAGTAGTTTCCAAGAAAACTTTTAAAATTTTTGACTTTTATTTGAAAATTTTTGACTTACAAAATTTTTGACTTTAAAATTTTCGGGGGAAAAAAATTTTTCCCAAAAATTTTTAGAAACCTAAATTTAAAAGTTGGCCCTTTTTGGCCCCTTACCCAGATTTCATGGGGGGGGGGGGGGGGGGCGATGGCCCCCCTGCCCCCCCGCTTCCTACACCCCTGACAGTCCCTATACTGATTGCTTACCGGAGAGGTTAAATAATATCCTTATGGGTTCTGCGTACCCCCGACTGTTGTAATACATTAGTTCGTAACTTGACATCCCAATCTGCTGAATTTACTAATAACTGATTGTATTCAATTGCTTGTGTGTAAGGATTGTGAATTAATCTATTAATGAAGTAGCAAAATGAGGACATCATGTACAAGTAGTGCCTTATACAGAGCTATTAATTATCAATTTATCGCAGGTTAATAGCAAATATAAAATATTTTCATGTGTCCAATATACATAATGAAAAACCAATTGTTAAACGTAACTTTTACAACCAGTTGTTAAACGTAACTTTAGAAAAAGGTAATAATTCAGGGATGGTCACTTTTATCGTCTTCAAAGGTCTGGAAGAAACCATCCTTACTAAGAGGGCTGAATACTTCTAGCTTTCTAGGTCTGAAACGTTGCTCAAAATGCATGCATCCAGAATAGTAAATTTAGGGCAGGAATGGCAGATTCATTTCGTAAATGTGACGAAATTAGTATGCAGACAAACAATACTCACACTGTTAAGTTCGTTGGACCATTGAATGAATAGTATGATTTACAACATGGTTGTTACATACAATTTTTGAAACCACAGAAGTTTGTCTTACTTAAATATTATACTCACTATTATAGGTGCAGCAAATTTTGCAGCAGCTCGGTAACAATGGCATCATTTCACTTAAACATTTACGTACCTAGTGGTTTCAGTTTCAAGGGTCAGCCTAACCATCAT